>NC_136069.1:1647472075-1648755169 GCF_964261635.1 Lissotriton helveticus | reverse complement strand
GATTCATCCGATAAGGTGGCAACAGACATCAAATGGGAGTTAAAATCGTTTGAGCTCCTTTTGAAAAACAAGGACGCTACGCATATCATGGGGCATCTCCTTGACCTGACATTTGCGAACATTTTACATTTAGAATCAAGTCCCCTCAGTCCTCTACCCTGGTCTGACCATTTTCTGGTCCCATTTACCTGGCAAACTAATACTGACCAACGGCGGTCACAGGCGCCACGGACCTTAGAGAGTATGGTCTAAGCTCGCCCTCGATGACTGGACCCTCAGACTGGAGCAGACTGCTCCACTTTCTGACCCGGATCCACGGGAGGCGGATACAAATTTCACCAATTAGTTGAATCGCTCTCTCTCGACTTTGTCCTACCTAAGACAAAAATGGAAAAAAAGAGCAGGATTTTTAAATCACCATGGTACTCCCGGGAGCTTAGAAACCTAAGGAAAACTTGTAAAAAATGTGAACGATCGTGGAGGAGAGGATGGGCCTCCCATAATAAAGACGAATATAAAGCGGCTATGAGGACCTACAAATTAGCCCGGAACACGGCCCAGGCCGCATTTTTTGAGGAAAAAATTAGAATGTCCTCTAATTCATCCAGAGAGACATTCAAGATTGTGAAAGATCTCCTCAAAATCCAGTGACCTCCGATGGTGCAGGAGGCGTCGGAAGCCAAATGCAACCAATTGGTGGTATTTTTTTATAGCAAAATACAAAACATTCTAAAATCCTTGCCAGAATGTGCTCAAACATTTGACTCTGCGGAATTCACTGCCTATACTTGTGGCCCTGTTTTAGACTCCTTAGCTCGGGTCTCAAGGGAAGACTTCCAAGCTGCCCTGTCCTCCATGAAAAGTGGTTCTCCCAATGACCCTGCGCCTATGCGTATTTTGAAACGCGTGGCTCCCACCATCTCCCCCTTAGCCACGGACCTGATTAATGCCTCTTTCGCTCAGGGTTCTGTTCCCCCTAGTTGGAAGCAGGCTATAGTAAAAGCGCTATTAAAAAAGCCAGAACTTGACCCTGTGGAGATGGCCAATTTTCGACTAATTTCACTGCTGCCAGGTCTCAGCAACATTGCGGAGAAGATTGCTAATCGGCAGCTCTACTCCTTCTTGGAAACTAATAGGCTACTCCGCAACTCTCAAACGGGTTTCCGCCCAGGTCACTGAGACCGCTATGATAGCAGTGGTCGAGGAGGCATGGTGCATCTTGGATTCAGGAGGATCAGTGGTGGTGATCCTCCTGGATCTAAGTGCAGCCTTTGACACGGTGGACCATAAGATCTTAATCCAACGCCTGTCTAATCTAGGAGTAGCTGGTACAGCGCTGATGTGGTTCACTTCCTTCCTGAGGAATAGAACTTTTCAAGTCTGGGAAGGCTGTGCACGTTCTAAATTATCCCCCTCCAGCGTGGAGTCCCACAGGGCTCGTCTTTGAGCCCTACCTTGTTTAATGTGTACATGGCCCCACTGGAGGATGTGGTCCCCCCTTTGGGATTAAAGTTATTACTTATGCAGACGACACCCAACTTGTCGTCTTGCTTTCCCAAGAGAAAGTCTGCACAGAAAACTTGTAAAGCTGCCTTTCAGAAATTCATTCATGAATGAGCAGCTCGCGCCTTAAATTGTATGGCTCAAAAACAGAGCTTATGCTTCTAGGCCATCAGGTAACATCTCTTCCGGATTCAATTTGGCCCCCATGTTTGGGGGCTCCCCCCACTCCTAATGAACGAACTTAAAAGCTTAGGAGTATGGCTTGAGCAAGACCTTTCTTTTAGGACACAAGCTAAAAAGACAGCTGGTATTTGCGTGGGCCTGCTCCGGTCAGCCCGTAAGATCCTCCCTTTATTACCTGCTCATGCTAGCAAGTGCTTATTCAAGGGCTAATTCTGTCTAGATTAGACTATAGCAATGCCCTGTTTTTGGCCGCCCCAGAATCGACCATTAACACCCTCCAACGCATTCAGAACTCGGCGGCTAGGCTGCTTACTGGCACATCTCGTAGAGTATCGGCCAAACCTGCACTCAAAGCCCTCCACTGGCTGCCAATACGGGAAAGGATTAAATTCAAGTCCCTGTGCATTGCCCATAAAACTCTTCAGAACAAGTGTCCCCATATTCTAGGGAGCTTCGTCCCTCCGTATAAGGCTATCAGGGCCTTGCGTTCGGACCATGGAAATTTAACCATAGTTCAAAGAGTCAAGAAGATTCGGACTGGAGGGCATTGATTCTCGGTCAATACGGTGAAACTGAGGAATGCCCTCCCGGTTAGGCTGCGAACCGAACCAAGTTACTTGAAATTCCGAAAGCTCCTTAAAACGTTTCTCTTTCCTCAGGATGTGTAAGACCTAGGCCCTTTCTCAGTCGTCCTTTGTTATATAGCGCTGGGACGCTCCCGGGCAGCCATACGCTTTATAAATCAAATTTCATTTCATTTGCAATAGTTTTTTCCTCTAAAATCATAAGAGCTAGATACAGATAGATGTACAAATGTTGTAATTTGCAATTTCCTAAATGTGACTTTTGCGAGTCGCAATTAGGTAATCGCAAAACTGAATGTACGTATGAGTTGTGGCCATATTTTGCTGCTTACAATTTATTCCCTTCTGTATTATAGTGTCATATTTTCGGATTAGCAAAATTGCGATTCTGTTGCAAACACAGCTGCAAATACAAAAAAGCACTTCCTGTTTCTGAGTAATAACCTCGGAACCAGGAAGTGCTTCTCATTTCAATCCTAGAAAGCAGTCAGAGTTGAGGTGTGGCGCAGCTTGCAGTGCAATTAGGGACTAGGAGCAGCAAGCCACAGTTTTCTACTACAGCAATGGCAAGCCTAGAAGCAGAGAAGGAGTGAGATGGCAAAAAAAGAAAACTTGGATTCTCAGAAAAAGAACTTGATATACTAACAAAGGAGTGGTGCAACAACCTTGACATTCCATTTGGAAGATCTTCTACATGACTATCTTGGAGAAACAGAAAAAGAAATATGGGGGAGATACAGATAAAATTAAATGCTTTTGGGGTAATGGAGCACTCCATTGATGAACCTAGGAAGAAGTGCCATTAGTAAGACCCAGGTAGTGAGATTCACACACAGTACAACTCCACAAAACAGATGATCAAAAGTGAACAATCCCAGTGGTCTAAAGTGTTGAAACCCATTTTGCTATACAGAATACTTAGACACTAAGGGGAATAATAGCAAGGCGGCGATATGAAATTATCGCCGCTTTTGCGCCGTTTTTAGCCGAAAAGCGGCGATAATTTCTTTGCCTTATCAGCAAAGACACCCTATCGCGTGTTTTGCTGATTTTGCGCCCTTTTCAACAACGCCCTGCTTTGCATCTCTAATGAGATGCGAAGTGGGCTTTCCAGTGCAAAATAATAGGAGAAAAGTCGCTAAGCGACATTTCTCTTTTTATCAAGCTGCACGCTAGCAAGGAGAGTGTTAGGAAAAGTAGCGCTAACCACAGTTAAAATAAAGTGTATTAGTGTAGTACTGTCAGGTACTAGTTTATCCTTCCTAACACTGTTTATGTGATTCATGTTTTAAAGGGGTATACTCAATCAGGTGGATTAAATTGTGCTACTCATTCGTGAGAGTCCAGGTTCCTGGCTTTGGCAGTGATGTAGGAGAAGGCTCTTCCACCCACTCTGGTTCTGTGGATGCACAGAGTTTCTGCTAGGGTGAGCTCAGCAGAGCAGTAGTTCCTTTTGGGTACATGAAAGGAGACACTTTTGTTGAGGTTTTGGGTCTGCTGTTCTGGAGGGTTTTGTAGGCTTGAGTTAGTAACTTGAAGGTTACTCTCTTCTCGACGGGGAGCCAGTGGAGGTCTTGCAGGTGTTGGGTGATATTCTCATGCCGTGGGATGCAAAGGACATGTCTGGCCACAGTGAGTCTTCAGCTTGTTATGAGTGTGTGGGTGATTGTCTTTCTGGCCTTGGGGGGGATCCACTTGGAAGGTCTTGCGTAGGATGCGGAGGGTGCAGAATCAGGTGGAGGTGACAGCATTGGTCTGTTGGGTCATGGTGAGGGAGGAGTCGAGTATGATGCTGAGGTTTTGGGGGTGGTCTGTGGGGGTGGGGGTACAGACAGAGGGTGGCCACCACGAGTTGTCCCCTGCCCGAGGACTATGACATCTGTCTTCAATGAGTTGAGTTTCAGACAGCTGCTACTCATCTAACCTGCAACATCTTTCATTGCTTCATGGATGCTAAGTCTGGTACTTTCAGGGTCCTTCATGAGGGAGAAGATGAGGCCGAGGGTGTGTCCTGCCTTGTGGTAGGGGTGGTGATGAAATGAAACCGCATAAAGCGCCTGGTTACCCGAAGGCATCCCCTCGCTACTAGCGGCTCAATAACAGATTCTGAGCAGTGTTACAGAAAAAGTAATGTTTTAATTTGCTTCCGAATAGTCAGGTAATTTGTTTGAACACGGATTTGTAGGGGTAGGCGATTCCAGAGTTTGGCAACATTATACAAGAAGAGATGACTGCAACATCGTGCGCATCTGATTCTCGGTACTGCCTACAGGTGCTTACTCTCAGACCTCAGAGCCCTATTCGGGGAGTACGGCAAAATGAGGGAACAAAAAGCGGGCGAGCCCTTGCCTGAAAGTTTCTTATGTGCCATGCACAAAGCTTTAAACTGGATCCTCTGAATAGGGAGCCAATGAGGTGCCGCCTAGGCAGGCTTAGCCGAAAGTAGCTTTGGAATATTCAGGAGCATTCGCGCCACACAATTTTTCACCATTTGTAAATTCCTTTTTGAGGAGCAAGTTGCTCCCAAATATAGGGCATTTGCGTAGTTAAGCCTGGAGAGGATGAGTGCTTGGACCATAAGTCTTCTTGCAAGATAAGGTTGCAGAGGGAGGACTTTACGTATCATGCTCAGAATCCCATAGCAGCTTGCTGCTACTTTCTGCCCTTGCTCCTTAAAATCAAGATTACAATCAAGCTAGACAACTAAACTCTTGATTTGATCTTTCGGGGAGGGAGGGAGGGCTTGCCCCAATACAATTGAGCCAAAACAGTCCTACATTTAAATATGTGGGGTTACCATAGAGCATTAACTCTGTTTTTGACCCATTAAGTTTCAAATATGACTCTTCCATCCACCTTGAAACTTCTTCCAGGCACAGGTCACGGCCTGGCCCAGTGCGCTCCTGCTGGTTGAGAGAGACAACCAGCTGGGTGTTATCAACATAAGTGATGACTTGAACTCCAAAAGGTAAGATCACGTCTGCCAGAGAGCTCAAGTAAACATTAAAAAGAGTGGGGCTCAGGGAATACACTGGGGATCCCAGGAATCTGTTTTGAGGAGATTCCATCTTCAAAAACTTCAAAGAATCAGTCCTCCAGAAAAGGGTGCCGCCATTTAAGCATTATCCCGGCCACTCCCACCTCAATTAGCCTTTGGATCAACAGCTGATGCTAACCGTGTTGAAGGCTGTACTAAGATCTAAAAGAATGATGACAGTGCAGCCTCCGGCATCTAAAAAATGTCTGAGCTCCTCCACCACTGCCAGAAATGCAGTTTCCAAACCCTGTAGAGGTCTGAACCCCATCTGCGAGGGGTGGAGATCATTATTATTTTCCAGGAAAGTCCAGAGTGTAGAGTTCTCATGTTTCTCTGCGATATTGCTAATGCCTGGCAGTAATGAGATGGAACGATAATTGCTCCAAACATCCGGGTATAAAGTAATAATATTTTTTAAGTGATTTGACCATTTCCCGCTTCCACAGAGGGGGGACAAATCCTGATTAGATTGAGGCATTAATCAGGTCAAGAATGGCTTGAGACAACGTTTCTGAGACTAAGTTTGATATAATGGAAGGGGCTGGGTCTGTAGGGGGGCCAGATTTTAATTTACTTAGAATACCTTGCAAAGTAGTCAGATCAAGGGGGGATTTCTCCAATTAAACCAACTCTGTCTTGGGACTTATTATCCCTCACTACTGCATTTTGTTGAGCAATCACCTGAGGGAAGGAGTTATATATGACTTGTATTTTATTGGAAAAGAGCTCTGGCATTTTAAAACAATGAACTGAAGTATCCTCAGATACAGTGGGAGGAGAGGGTGTAAGTAGAGCTTTCACAATGCAAAAAATGTTGCTTGAGAATTGACAGCTTCTGTGATTCTCTCTTCATAATAAAGAGCTTGAGCGGATTTTATTTTGACTTTATAGATTTTTATAGCCTCTCTATAATTCTCTTTATGACTAGCAGAAAAGTCCTTCCTCCGTTTCCTTTCAAACCTTTTGCATGCCTTCTAGAGTGCACAGAGTTTTGGGGAGTACCAAGGGTTACGCTTGGTTCCTGTCTTATTGTATGTTCCTTTTTTTGTAAGGACCATATTCAGTGATGACTCAAGCCACTCATTGAATTTGTCATTTGCAATGATAGGATTTAGGTCAAATATTGGTCTAGAGTTTTCAAGGGTCATTGCCCATGACTCTATTGGTAATTTGGACTATGTACAAGCCTGTTTTTTGGCTCCTGTCGCCAACGTAGAGACACACTGCGGGCCCATGTGAAAGGAATTTAGAAATGATTGGACCAGGGCATCGGAATGGGGTCCCCGGCTAATAGATTCTTGAGGTTGGAAAAGATAGGATCCAATAAATGGCCTTTTGAAGGGGTAGGACTAACAACTTTTTGCGCAAATAAAAATGCATCCAAATTATCTATCAATTCACGTAATACTGATTTTGAGGTATCCTCAAAGTGGAGATTAAGGTCCCCTAAAAGCGTAAAATTGGGAAGAGAGCTCGCAAAGTTGGCTGCTATCTCTGGGAGATTCTTATTAAATTGGCCAAGGTGTCCCAGGGACGATAAATCAGAATCCCCAAGAAGGTACATACATGCGATATACTGATTGCAAATGAGAGGCTTTCACAGTCCATTACGGGACTTGCAGAAATGCAGCAATTAAGTTAATTTGTATGGATGATTGTTATGCCATCTCTGCTTCCTGACTCCCGATCAAACCTCTGGATAGCATAACCCAAAGGTAGTGTTTGAACAATGGTGGGGTCAGCCTCACTATTGAGCCAAGTTTCTGTTAAAAACAACAAATCCTGGCTTTCTTCCTCCAGTAATAACCGAATTTCAATAGCGTGTTTCTGAATTGACCAACAGTTCAGTAGAAAACTGATGAGCTGTTTCAGTACAATTTTGCGAGGTTGACCAGGAAGACGGTGGAGTTAGGGTCGCTGAGGTTGTCGAGGTGAAAGTTCAGGTCTCCGATGAGTATGTAGTCCATGGAGGTGATGGTGTAGGGTATGACAGGGTCAGCAATAGTAACGGCAAAGCGTGGGATCCGGTGGTCTGTAGGCGAGGGTGCTGTGAAGAGTGGTTCTAGGGTTGGTCTGGATCTGGAAGCGAAGGTGTTTGGTGATGGCGGAGGGGTTGCTCGTGTTTGCAGCGGAGAGTCAGAGGGAGCTCCTGTGGGTGAAGGTGAGTCCTCCTCCTGGCTGGTAGAGGCGGTCCTTCCTCTGGATTGTGTAGCCATCTGGAATGGTGGTGGGGATGTTGGGGGCAGAGGAGGCGTTGGTCCAGATTTCTGTGAAGAAGGTGAGGTCTGGTGAGAGGGTGACGAGGAGGTCCCAGATCTCTACGGCATGCCGGTGGAGGGAGTGCACATTGAGGAGAATGTAATTCAGGGCTGCGGTGGTGTTGGCCTCCTGGGGTGCGGAGGGTAGTGTAGGTTTGGTGGCAGTGGTGGTAGGAGTACTGGCAGTGGGTGGTGTTTGGTGTGAACAGCTGACAGTTGTTGTTCCCTAAGGGGTTGAGTAGTAGTGGTGGGTGGACAGAAAACCAGGCCCCCTGGAGCTGGTTTTGGTCAGGTAGCAATTGGTGCAGCGTGCAGCGGACACCATTAAATAGGGAAGGAGGTGGGAATCGCAGCAGGGAGTCGGGAGTGGGAAGCAGCCGGGGGGAGGGGCTGAGGGGGCAGCAGTGGCGGGAAAGGGAAAACTGGCAGAAAATAGCAGGACAAACAGAGAGGGACGAGGCAACAAAAAACTGAGACTAAAGACAGGAAACAGGAAAAGAGGCACACTAATAAAGACCAAAAAACAAAGCCAAAGACAGAAAAACAACAGAAAAACAGGCACAATACAACACAGAGCAAGTCCCTCCCACTGAACAACCATGGATGAGAAGCAAGCAGGAGCCTGCGGGTGGAGGAGGGGCTCGAACACCTACCTGAACAAAGCAGTGGACAGGCCATCAGCACTTACCAGGAGCTGCGGAGGGAGAGAGCAGGTTTCTGACCAGGAGGTATGAGTCAATAATAGAGCTGGCTGGGCAGAGTACTACTCCTTCTTGTGGGAAGGTTCAACACACAACAGCCTAGGCTGCAAGCAGCAGATGGTTTGTGCAGGGCCTGTCAGCAGCATTAAAAAAAGGTTCAATAGTGGGACACCAGCAGTGACAGGTTTGTCCTTCACACTGCTGTGTGTGTGATATGGATTGTAAAGAAGGTCAGCCAATAGCAGCATAGCCTGGACACAGTCCCCTTCACCTTCTGAAATCGTTTACCGCATCCCAACATGCGTGGCTCTCTGTGGGAGTGTATTTACTGAAGCAGCAATACCAGAAACTGACCTAGTTCCATATCAGCATTTCAGATTTGTCCATTAGACTGCTGCTCAGTTTGCTCTAGGTTTTAGATGGCTTCAGCCAATAGTTGCGCAAAGGGGCTACTGCAGGCATCCCATTTATGCGAAACTTCACTGTAGTGCATGTTTAATCTCTAAGAAGGAATATTTTTCCTGCATGTGACCTGGCCCTCCCACCAGCGCTTGGTGGTAATGGCAGCCACAGGCTTGTGCTTCATGCTGTTCCAACTAGTGTTTAAAGCTGCATCAGCCTATATTAACATAGCTAATGTGCAATGACCCCATCCCCTCTAGTGGGAAACTGAAGGTACTTAACGTACTGTGCGATCCACACATCAAAGACAAGATGCTGAAAGAAGAATGGGAGAATGATGCACAAGTTACAATGAGCTTGGCTGAAGGATTATTATGGTCTAGTTACTATTCCAGAAGTACTCAAGCAGCAGCTGTTCTATCCTATTTTCTAGGTAGGCATACAATAGGCAGGAGTGCTCACATATATAGCGTCTTCCCGAGCCCAGGAGCATGCCGATGATGTACACTACATGGGAGCTGCTATGAAGCATTACATTATACTTTAGCAAACACTCACACATACACTCACAGAGCATACAGTCAATGTACCATGCTTCATGTTAACCACATCATATCACCTCCCTGCATATTACGTATTTCCTCTTCAGAGTTTGCCAAGAACAAAAAGGGTCCTAGTGTGCATGTTATATGATATTAACATGCTGCGCCATACACTTTTTGTCAACAAATCCTATGCACACGCAATATAATATAATCAGTAGTAAAATACTGTTGACGTTTACAAATAAAGAAGATGTAGTCCTTAGCCGGTGTGGTAAATTTTTAATGCAAGGTTCCTGTGCAAAAAAAAAAATGTGTTTCGTCAGTGGGTAATAACACTCTTGACTTCTTCAGGACTTCTGCAAGTGTAGTGGGTGCTTAAACCTCCAAACCGGTGATATTTCTAACCCGGTTGGTCACCCAACAGTCGGTGTTTCTATATAGTCCACATGGTTCCAAATCTCAGACCCAGAGAGTGTCTGGTCTGAGCCTCTAAAACTGACTTTCGCCAGGTATGGCGCTTCAAATATGAGTTCAAACAATAAATAAAGGACTGCCAAATAAGCCCACGTGTTTGTCCAAATTCAGGACTGTGATGAGTACGCCCAGCATCCCACGTATTCAATGCACGTTATGTATTGTCGGAACTCATTTAGATACAGATTTGCACCTAGGAATGTTTACCAGTAACCGTGCTGTTGTATTTTGAACAATCTGAAGCTGTTTCTGTATGTTCAAACAAAGCCTATTGCAGTAATCCAGTTTGGACTGGATTAGCGATGTTACCACAGTTTTCCTTGTGTCGTCGGGAATAAAAGGAAAGATCTTCCTTATTTTCTTAATAAGAAAGTGGGAGGATGAGTCAATTGCATTTGTCTGATGAAAAAAAGATAGTTTGTTGTCAAACCATACTCCCAAGTTCTTAGCCTTGACCGCTGTTTTTGGTGATTCTTCCATCTCTGCCGGCCACCACAGATTGCCCCAGTTTGGCTGCATGTAACTAAACATTAGGACCTCAGTTTTTTTTAGAATTGAGTTTGAGACAATTTGTACTCATCTATATATCTATTGTACTCAAGCAGTTCTGAAATTGTTGACTAGGAGGGGCGTGATTTTTATATGCAGCCACCACTATCTGGGTGTCATTGGTGTAAGACCAGAAATCCCGGATCAGAGGAGCCAGTTCGGAGATGTAGACATTGAAAAGAGAAGGGCTCATGGAGGAGCCCTGTGGTACTCCGTACGGGAGGGTATAAGGCTCTGAATGATACCCATCTACAGATACTGTTAATCTCCTGTCCTTGAGAAAGGAGGACAGTAGGGCTAATGCCGTACCCCTGACCCTCAGACGGTCCAGCTGTTGTTGCAGGAGAGAGTGATCAACAGTATCGTAAGCAGCTGACAGATCGAAGAGCACACGAGCGGTTGTGTCTCCTCCATCCATCACCAATGTAATCTCCTCTCTGGCTTTATTGAGTGCTGTTTCCGTACTGTGCTCTTGCATTAGTGCATGTTAGCAGCCGTTCTCAAAACGCCTCACCTCGCATCGCTAATGAGATGCAATGTAGGCATTTCTATTCAAAACATCGCAGAAAATATCGCTAACTGCACTACTCTTTACTAACAAGCCCACCTAGGACACCGATAGCAATATAAAAAGTGGCGATAACCGACAAAGCTAACGTCTGCAAAATTTCGGACTTAGCTATATTCATAAAGGGAGGTGGATTCTAAGGCTATGTCCACAGCTCCCTATTACCATGGATTCCCTTATCGCTGCCGTTGTAGCGCTGGATTTCCAGCGATGTTCCCTCATTTTGCCACTATCGCCGGATTTATTATCGCCATGGAGATAAGCATTTATAATAACGCGTTATCTCGGCAATTAAATTGCGCTAAGCGCGCTATGCGATATTTATCGCAGTTTGTTGCTAATATGCCCCTCAGTCTTCTTCATTTGTGAACTTCAAGAACAGTGTTGTACTACTAATTATATTCAAATGTGTGTGCATAGGATTTGTTGACATTTATCATTTTGGACCACCTGTCCTTGTTTGGTGGTTTAACGAGCTATTTCCCTCCACCAGTAACACCGCATTTATTTGTACTTAAAGAGTACTTTTCACACTATTTGGCCTAGAGCCGCTCTAAACACCTATGAGAATGAATAACTCCCCCCTCCTTTTCAGCCTTAACATACACTTGTTATCATAAGATCTGTATGAGAAGTAGTTGCCTGCCTTTTATAGCCTTATTTGTGGTTGGAGGACATAAGTCAATATTCATGATCCACAGTAGATCTGAAAGGGGCTGGTGCACAGGCAATAACAACCACAAACACAAATCCAAATGGGAAAAGGCAATGAGTGCAATATAATTGTCATTTGAGTGAGAATGGTTGATAAGTGTAAATGTCAGCAAAATAGGCAAAAATAGACAGATAGCTAAAGGCCACACACATCAAATGTGGGATTTCTGACACAGAATAGAAGAAGGTTATCACAGTTTGCTAGCAAGATTCAATCAGTCTAAATAGATCTTTATCTATTCTTTCAATTCCAGAATTGCCAAAAATAAAAATGTTAGTAAATCAGTGGAAGGAATAAACTGGTACTGAATGGTTCCCTGGATGTCTGACTTCAAAGTTGCATTTATAATAATTTGAGACCAAGGTCAAAGAAACCTGAAATCCCCTTGCTACTGTTTGGTTTGTAAACATGTATTAAAAAGCTTTTTTATGCCACTGTTAATTTCCTTTGTTCTGACTCCATAAACCATAGGGTTCAAGGCTGGTGGCACAATCAGGTGTAGGACGTTGAGCAAAATAGTGACATCAGGAGGAACATTGTTTCCTGGTCTATATGTTATGGCAAGAACTAGGAGAATGGAGTAGAAAAAAAGAATTAAAATCAAGTGGGAGGTGCAGGTGCTGAAGGTCTTCAGTGATGTCCCTTTTGAGCTCATCTTCATCACTGCGCGAAGGATCAGGCAGTAGGACAGTGCGATCAAAACCAAGTCTAGAACAAGAACAGACCCAGCTGTGACCAGTTGATGAATGTTATGCAGTTTTGTGTTATCACATGCTAGTGAAGAGACAGCTAAATTTGCACAGAAGCTGTGTGCAATAACATTGTTGGAACAGAACTGTGAGCGTGCGAAAAAGAAGGGCATGGGGACAAACAAGCTCACAGGCCTTATGAAGACCAACACAACAGCTTTGACCACAAATCTCTCAGTGATGACTGAAGGGTAGTTCAAGGGGTGGCAGATTGCAAAGTAGCGGTCAAACGCCATGACCAGGAAGGTACCAGATTCCAATCCAAGAAAGCAATGAACAAAAAACATCTGAGTGAAGCATGCTGTATGGCTGATGGCCCGATCATTAAACCAAAGAAGCGCCAGGAGCTTTGGAGTGGTCAGCATACTCACAACAAGGTCCACCAAGGCAAGCATGCCGAGAAGGTAGTACATAGGCTCATGGAGGCACTGCTCTCTGTATATTGTGGCTAGGAGTATGGGATTTGCTGCTGCAGCTAAAACAAAAAGGAGAGCCAAGGGGATGGACAGCCAGTGCTGCCATCTTTGGAATCCTGGAAAACCTAATAGAATGAATTCTGATTCTGGGTTATAACTTTGGTTGATATCTGAAAGCATTGTTGTTCAGAATTGTGGATATTACAGCTCTAAAAGTAAAAAGAGAAGATAGAAGCAGGTCAGCAAAGTGATGATAATAAACCATATAGTAAATTATGCACTTACATTATTGGTATCCTAATATTCCTTCTTTGCTTTTTTAATGACATGAAAATGAATAATTAACATCAAGCGATAAAAAAGAACACATCTGCATTTGTACAAAATAATAGTAATTTAAATGTATAAACGAAGCAGAGAGGATACTCAATGAAATTCATACCATAAATATTAACAACAAATGTTTTCAAAGGTTATCCCTCAGGATCACAGTTTTGCTAATGTTAGACCATCAATAGATAACAAGGACATTTATCAGTCCTAAATAAAATCATAAATATTACAAAAATTATTTCAGAACTTTCAGCCCAACCCTCCCAATAAATGCGCTTCCACAATATTTATTGTAGATTTTTCTACCCAGTCTGAGAAAATGGGACATTGGTGTGATTTCTATTTGTGCAATATCAAAGAAAGAATCAAAATAAGCTTACTCTTTGCAAAAGAGAGGTTCTCAATCTGCAATTAATAGCCCAGGAGGCCTAGCTATGGATCTCTGGAAATTATATATGTACATTTTACATCTACTTTCACAATTCTTAAAAAACAGCCATTCTGTATGCATTCAAACCCTGATTTTTCCCATCATACAGATAAAGCAATGGTATTAACAACATTATTTAATATATGTATTAAGGAAGACGTTTGAGGCAGTAACTATTTTGTATAATTTGCATCCCCTGGTAATTAGTCCCCTGTACTGTAGAGAAACTTTGTTTACTGATCATTTTCCACATATCAAGATGTGGATTGATAGGTGTTTGTTTTCTAAATTCTGTGCAAATTTCATAAATATATCTTTCTTTTTAACATCCCCAGGGATCAGTGGCATAAACCAACTGATCAGCTACTAGTATTTTCTATTTAATTAAAAATCAGATTGTCTTCTGCAGTTACATATGTTGTGTAAATATAAAGTAAAACACATATGCACATAAATAAAATATCAATAGAAACATATCTCTCTAATATAAGGTCCAATATGTCCAAATGTGAATGTTTTCGATTCACTGTTTAAAATAAAATCAAATGGTTTACTAACCCCAAAGTAGGAGTATGAGAAAAATGCCCTTTTGTTGATGCAAAATTCAGTTTTTTTGCTGAATTTAATTGCTGATGTTTAGAATCTGCACAGCGAGGCACTGCTTTCCAGTGGCTAGTTCTTGTGCTCTGACCCCTAAAACAAGTGGAAATTAGCTATTCCCTGATTGGCATGGTTAAATCACCTATACATTCATAGTATATGGTTTTGAAACCTCTGCATGGCATGGAAAGTTAAATGTCACCTATAAAATGTAGCACTTTTTGATGTGACCAGGAAAACATGGCTTCAAGCATGTGGTGCGAAATGACACAATAAAAATAATAATTAGGCCTGGGCCTAATTCTATTCATGTTGGTGTAATCAAATAAATATTGGTAATTTTGCTTTACTCTTTGATGTAATATTACCAGTAATAAAACAATTATGCCCATTAGCGTAATTAAGATTAATTTGGAAGATAACAATGCTACCCTAAGGGCACAGTCAGAGACTACAAGCGCTGCTCGCTATAAGTGCAATGCAGCATTTAGCACTATTTTATTGCATTAAAAAAGCAAAGCAGTGTGGTTTAGCATGCATCATTTGCCTGGCTATTATAGGCCTTTTGTCAGTACATTGTTTCGCAGGCCTCCTGCCTGTTGCTTGTGATTTGTAGGTGTCCATGTGGCTGGTGGCCATTTCTGGTGGGAGTTAATAGTGTGCTGCTTTTGCCATATAGGCCTGCATGGTATTCCGTTGTAGCCGAGGCTTCTTGTTGTGGGCCTGCCCATGAGGCTGGCGGACATTTTGAAGACAAGCAGTGTTCTTTTTTTGCAATAGGCTGCATTGTCTGTCTTCAGTTTCTTGTAGTTGTGTGGGCCTGGCCATGTGGCCGGTGGCCATTTTGAAGCGTAGTGTGCTTTTGCCATAGGTCTGCAAGCTTGTGTGGCCTAGTCTGCCAACAGGCCTTTCATCCAGTAGGCTCAGAGGTAGCCACAGGTGCATGAGTTCTGTTTGTAGATGTTTGTTGAACAAATGCCTTTGTTGTGTGTGTGATGGTTTGTTGTGTACCTTGCCGACCTTGTTTAGCCCTGTGGATTTTTGTTTTTGCATTTTATTGCATTAAAAAGGCAAAGCAGTGTTGTTTAGCATGCATCCTTTGCCTGGCTAGTATAGGCCTTCTGTCAGTACATTGTTTCCCAGGCCTCCTACTTGTTGCTTGTGATTTGTGAGTGTCCATGTGGCTGGTGGCCATTTCTGGTGGAAGTTATAAGTGTGCTGCTTTTGCCATATAGGGCTGCATGGTTTTCCTCTTGGCTTACTGCTCCCATCTGTCCCCTTTGCCAGCAGCAGCTCCCTGAATGATGTGATGAGTAAATAATGTAATGCCAAACAGGGTCCACCTCCATTACACTTATATTTGTTGTACTTCTTCTTTCCTATCTTTCCTGAGAGTGTAGTGTGTACACAGTATACCATGAAAGCCCTTGTTGACAGTCTCAAAAATGGCTACACTATATCTTTTATTTGTTTGTAGTAATTGAAACCCAACACCAAATGCAACATTTATCTGATGTTGTTCTCCTGTTTTCTTTGCTTTTAGGTGCACAAAAAGACAGAGGAGGAGGTATCATCATCATCACCCGTTGTACTGCCAGACAGAAGTCCTGCTGATTACGATGTCACATCCATATGTGACCACAGACAAGATTGCAAATTGTGAACCTGCGTCCTGCTGACATCTGAAGAAGATGGGCCCAAAGAAAGGTAACAGGTCCTCCAGTACCAAGAAAGTTGTCAGTGAGAAGAAGAAGAAACAGAAAAAGGAAGTGACACTTACCATGACTGGTGTGCCTCCCCATGTGTTTTTTGGGAGAAAAAAAATACACCTGCAGTAGCGTTGTCCGGGGACCAAGCTGGGAGCAGAACCTCCGCATCAGCAGGTCAACCCCACCAACCTAGGCCCAAGCCCATGTGTGTCGCAGAGGTAGCCAGTCTACTAACGAGCAGCGATGTTGAAATTTCATTAATGCAAAGTAGTGCACAATCAACGCAGGCAGAAACTCAGCAGATACGTGGGCAGCAGCAGGCGCAGCAGCAGCTGCAGCAGCCACAAGAACAGCAGCAGCAGCAAGAACAGCAGCAGCCGCAAGAACAGCAGGAGCCGCAAGAACAGCAGTAGTCGCAAGAACAGCAGCAGCAGAAAGAACAGCAGCAGCAGAAAGTACAGCCGAAGCCGCAAGAACAGTCTCAAGAACAGCCATAAGAACAACCCACAATAGTAGTTGTTCCTCTTGAAGTAGAGGCATTTCAAGAAATCGAGCTTCCTGCAGACAAAGCCACTGTTTCAGAATATCCATTGTCTTCCAGACCCCCAGCCAGGAAAAGGAGGGTTAGTTCATCATCTTCTTCTTCAAGCCCCACTTCTGATGATCGAGATGCCACTTGGAAACCACCAGCTCAGTCTGAGAGTGATGCACGGCAAAAGAAGACAAGGCTATTAAAAAGGAAGGTAGATGTACAAAAGGGGATGATGATGATGAGCCAGTCATTACGGACATCACTCCCGGGCCAAAGGAGATGGAGACCAACATTATTACCCTATCCAAAATGGCTGCGAAGGATGAAGCACGGATACCGCCAATACAGGTAACACCAACACTACCTCCAGCTTACATATTTGCATTTGCAAAGGCCTGGCAGGGACCTACATCCAGCTCAACCTCCATCTCAGTAGATAGTGGTAGTGTAACTGCACAGAGTCACATTCAAAGCCCACCGCCACTACATCTGGTATTGAAAGTGGAACATCCAGCAGCGCCAGAAAGTTCTCCTGCTCAGTTTGGGACTTCTTTTTGGTTAGCAGTAAGGAGGATAACATTGCTATATGCTCAATTTGTCGAATTGCTGTTAGGTGGGGTAAGCTTGGTACAAACTATGGTACCGGATGCTAAACAAGCCATCTCAAAATACCCCACAGTATCCAGTGGGAGGCTCACCTACTTCGCTTAGAAAAAAGTAAAACTCAACCCATTGTTGTTGTTGAGGATGAAGAATTAGAAGAAGATATGATTGCAGTGGAAGGTTTACAAAAGGGAGCCATTTCTAGCCCTGTCCCCAGCAGTGTAGTGGTACCGCCCACATCCTCAGCAACATCTCAGTGGCACCACAGTAAGAGCCATACTCAGAGTCAGACTGAAACACCAAGGCAACCGAGTAGTAGCACTGTAATGGAACAAAGTGCGTGGTTGAGCCTAACTGGGTTCAAGAAAACAGCTGCATCACAAAGGAAAATAATGCAGCCTGTCATTGAGAGCATGCTTAGGTTCGAGGGGCAGTACCAAAGCAACCACCCAACGGAACAGTTGCACTATGCGAAGCTGGCTAAAATGTTAGCACTGGGCCCTCTCCCTTTCTTATTTGTGGAAGGGGTGGGTTTCCTTGAATTTGTGTCAGCCATCTGCCCTATATGGAAGGTTCCCAGCCGGTCCTATTTCACCCGAGTTGCTGTTCCAGCACTACATCACAATGTGCTGGAATTGGTTGGACAAGCTTTGCAGCAGAGTGATGTTCACAATATCCACCTGACAACAGACATGTGTACCAGTTGCCAAGCCACTGATTTCATGTGCATCACTGCACACTGGTCTCTTTTGTGGGGGGTAGAGATAAGCTATCTGAAGTAGGTGCCGTTGGCACAGCTGACATTTTTAATGCTTCTCGGAAACATGCAACTGAAAACATGGAGAAATCTCATACTGCTGTAAACATTTTGGTAGAGTTTCACAGCAAGGTCTTTGAATGGCTGCGCCCAAGAGGGCTTAAGATTGGTTTTGTTTTCACAGATGATGGCAGTAATGTACTTAAGGCCATGGCGCTTGCTTCCTATTTTAGGGTCCCGTGTTTGGCGCACTACATTAACATTATAGTTCAAGACTTTTTGAAAAAAAGCCATAGTCAGCAACTTACTGACCACCTGCAGAAGAATATGCACTCATTTCAGCCATTCTTTTAAAGCTCGGAAGCAGATGAGGATCAACGTAACTATAGAATTCCAGTCAAAGCACTCGTCCAGGAGGTGGCAACACATTGGAACTCAACTTATTACATGCTTGACCATCTGTTCGGGCAGTACAGACCAATCAATGAATATGTGATGTGAAGAGGGTGTGCTACTGTGAAAGGCATGACCCTTCTGATGGACCAATGGTGCCTAGTTAAATGCCTGACTCAGATGCTTCTTCCTTTCGAGGTCTTCACACGTGAAGTCAGCAAGGAGGACTGTACTATGGGCCAAGCTATCCCTTTGTTGCACATGCTGGAGCAACAGCTGAAGGAGGTGTCTGTAGCATACAAAGGTGTAGAGGAAGATAAAGAAGCATATGAGTTAATGGAGAGCTTATCCCGTCACTTAGCTGACAATACAAGGGTGCAAAATAAGATTTTGTCACAAGAACATTACATTTCTGCCACAATTCTGGATCCACGGTCCAAATCGGCACTGAAAAGTAGGATATTAATCCCTTTTTCAGAAGTGGATGTTGCCCGGTACAAACCTTGGATAGCTGAGGCAGCCACTAAGTTGGAAAATGACCGGTTGGTAATTAAAAGCCTGCTACATAAACCTACACAAGTACTGCAGCAGGGCATCGGGCGTCAAGTTCAACTTTAGTGCCTAAGGGCGGTACGTTTGGCTCAGAACACACACCAACACTATTAACAGCAGCAAGAACCGGATCATCAGCCACAGTAAAATTGTTAAAGGATTGGTATTTACAGCAAGGACTTGGTAGGTGGCATGACTGAGAGCTGTGCATTGATTCAGACACTTCATTTGTAAAATGCTATGTTGCTGTATATTATGTGCTTTGTCTGCCTTTGTCCCCCAAAAAAGTACGCTAAATGGAGGATGGGTCACAGTGGGTGCCGTGGGCCTGCTCTGTCCCGTTGTTTTTGGAGGTTAATGCTGGAAACAGACTGGAGTAGACATGATGTATCCATGCCACCTCTGAAAGTGTTCTTGTTGCACTCCACCGTAATTTATGCATTTTTGTTTCTAATTGATCTTTCAATACACCTTTTGTTTTTCCATCTACAATTACAGGCCCGCCCTTACCCTGTGCTATACTGGGAAAAGCAACTCACACTTACCTTATCAATGAATCTACACATCTGCCAGGCAGGCAGTGGCGTCACCCAAGATTGAGGCCGGAGCATCCATGGAAGGGAGGACCAAGAGGAATGCCGAGATGCAACTCCCCATTTTGGCCACAATAACATACAGTGACAATATCAACTTTCATCATCTTTTAAATATTTTGATTCATTTTTGTCTTCATTCATTACTACTGTGTGTTGTTTTCATTAGTACGTTTTTTTCTGCTTATAATTCAATTAATTCCTACAGCTATTTTTGAATTTTCTTTGCTATCTTTAATAGTAAGACCGCGCACTGCACTTTAACACTGACCAGCAGTGGCAAAATGCCCAAAGCATCCAAGCCAGCAAAAACAAAATCCATCACACAGTAAAAAAAACCAGGAGGAAGATGCAAAAAGTTAGGGGAAACCACGCCAAGGATGCCAAGTCTAACACGATTATTAAATACACTTTGTGTGACCCTGTGATTCTGTGAATCCCAGGGTTTGAAACCACAAAGGGCTTTATACATTTGGTCCTAGTGGGGTTTGGTGGCTTAGTGGACTAATTTGCCCAATGTGTTTGACCTCATGGTCACAGGTTCAAATCCTGTTGGGTCCAGTCAGCCTTTCAACCTTCTGAAGTCAATAAAATGAGTACCATTGAGTTGGGTATCATAAACAAATGTTATGCAGGTGACAAAATACCCTTCTGGGAGAACATGTGCTTTACAAATACATGTATACCTGTGCAAGCTCCATCCCATTTGGTTCCAGTACTTCAAATAAATTGGACGCTCCTATGCAGAAAGTGACAGAACAGGCCTAGAATCAAATACTTTTAACTTTCCTCTTGAATAGATTTCCAATATTTTGAGCAGTTGTGCCCAGTGGCAATTAGAACAGGTGGGGTGACGGGCGAATATTAACCCACTAACAGGCATTAATAAAAAATCAGCAGTGCCCTTAGGCTCAATGTCAAAGCTCTCAACCGTGGTTCATTTTAAACAGTGTTCATAATGGGCCACGATTGATATCTCTGGAATTGAGGCTAAAGACACTGCGAGTTTCTTAAAGTGCCTGTCAGTGAGTTAAATAAATTAGAAAAAAAAGATTAACTTACCTGCTGCCTCGTGCTGGGTGGTCCTCTTCATCTTGGCACCACAGGCTCCCAGTGCTGTAGAGAGCAACTCCCCTCTATAAATCCTGGTGCTGCTCTTGTGCTGCTCAGGAAGCATGAAAGAAGTGCCACGATTGGCTAGAGCATGCTGGTTTGATGGTCCTTGAAGCACTGGGGGCCTGTGCAATCTCTCCACCCAGCTGTCTAACACAGCTCGGGTTGGAGTGTTTAATGTGCGCATGGCAGGCTGGCCCTCGCAAGACAACCAGCTAAAATGACATGCGCACATTAAACTGGAATGCACACTATTCTTTCCTGATTCTGATCCACCGTCAGACTGGTAATACATCTGTTTTATTACCATTTTATTATACATGCCTTCTTCTCTCCAGTAGAGGGGCAACGCTCCTCTGCTCTCATGGAGGAACTGCCACTGATCTTTAGTATGGTCAGGCAGCCTGATCCAAGCCAACTTATTATCTCCTTGGATGCTCATGACGAGCACAGCTCGTCATGAGCGACGGCGCTCCGGTGCTCATGACGAGCTCAGCTCGTCATGACCGCGCCCGTCCCGTGGAACACTCACACGCTGGGCTAATTCCCCCGCTGTGCTGAACGTTCCATTGGAACGGGCGCGGTCATGACGAGCTCAGCTCGTCATGAGCACCGGAGCGCCGTGGCTCATGACGAGCTGACCTCGTCATGAGCATGGGGGCACTGTACGCGCCCCCCCGCCCCCCAGCACAGCGGGAAAATACCACGAGCAGTGAAGGGGTTATATTAAAAACCCTAAGTGCTATAAAGAGACACCTAGCTCTCAGTAACAAGTGGTAGCCCTCATATCTGTCTCTAGCACGTTCTAATCTAGTTGCAGCCATCTCACAGATTTGTGTCTGATCTTACACAGTTTTTCAAAATGATGCTGAAGACGCACAAAACACCTTCAAACTTGGACACTGTTCTGATGGACAGCTTCAGCATAGGGAACGATTGATGGTAATATTAATGTAAAATAGAAACGTATTGAGTTCTAAAAATACCTGAACGGAATTTGCACCTAGAATATATGTTGGGTTGTGTCTGTAGTGCAGTTCACTGAACATTGATGACAGGTCACTGCACGTCAACTTATTGCCTGTGTGAGGCAGCGCACTGCAAACTTTGGAGAGCTCACTGTATATGGAATACTATGCACTGCATAGGAAGAACAGTGTAGGGCACTATACTGAATATGGAAGACAGTTCCATGTAGGCCAATACACTGCAGTTTTTTTCCCAAACTTCGGAGAGCATATGTCATATTTACGGCACATTACTAAATATATAGGTTAGCTACCTGCACATGTAGGACAATGCAATGCACATTTACAGTGTTCTATGCATCATTATGTTAGAGAGCATGCACTACAGCGTCCTGCCTCCACTGCCTGAGTCGGAAGGGGCTTTTATCTGACGTTAGCGCCTTCTAAAATAAATGAAGTCAGTCAGACAGTCAGTGCTTATTTTGTAAAAAAAAATGTTTGTCAGGTCCCTCATCAGGAGGCCACTGCAGCTTGCACCATGCATTGCCTCTGTCATGCTGCCAATGATAGTAACAGCACAACTGCTAACAATCACATCCCCAAAAGGGTGACAATTTGGACTATCCCAGGCTCCCAAAGCTATAAGAATAGTAATTTTTAATGCATATTGAAGCCACAATCACCTGTTGTTGGGATCAGCTCTACATTAGCTAGACAACGTCACCTAGTAGCAGAGTGTCACCAGTGCAGGTGTTGACAATTAATTGCCATTGCTGAGCACCCGGAGCCACCAGTTCAAATTAAGCACTGCAGATAGTCCAGTGCATATATATCTGACTGCTTGAAGCGTTACAAAACATATACACAGAGTCAAATATTTTAGATTCCAATATTAAAGGTTTTGTAAGACTATGAGGAGTCACTCTTGGGCCTTCACATATTTTAACCAGAGTAACCAGTGTGCATCCACGTTTAAAATGGGAAATAGAAATTGCAAGTTAAATGTAGGCTTAACAGCTGCTTTTTTCTTACTAATCACAATCTTACATAATGTTCATGTTGCTTCTTTCATTCACCACAGGGTTAAATGTACTACTGAGATGTAAAATGCTCAAAGAAGGCATGTGCAGTGTATGTATGTGATGGATAATTCTCGTTCTAAAAATGGTACTCACCCTTAGATGCTTTCACATGGGATGATGTGGAAGGGAAATCATTTGATGTTGTTTTGAACGAGTGTTATGTGTGCTGAGACCCACATCTGATCGCCTTAAGGCAAGAATGGTTATGTTTGCTGCTTTTATAGCATTCAGGTTTATTACTAAAGAGCAGAGGGGAGTATAAACCCATTAGGGATGGCATCAGATGGATGGTGTTGATAGGTTGCCTTGGTGAAGAACCCAAAGGCAGAAACATAACTAATTGTGGAATCACTCCCCAGGTAGCTCTGGAGCTCAGTTGCTGACTGTGACAAAGTACAATTAATCCAGAACAAATCATAATTATCTAACATTTGCCATTTCTGTACTGGTTTTAATCTCATTGAAATATTACCTTTGCATGATACACATCCTTTGAACAATGACACAGATGTACTAAGCCCTTGCCTGGCACAAGGTGATGATGGAGCGAGGTGACAAATGCAAAATTTTGTGTAGCCCTCTTGAAGTAAATGTCCCATAATGATAACATTTACTAAAAGTGTTTTGTGAAACTAATCAACCATAGAATAAGATGCACATGTTTTATTATACATGGGAGTACTCGTTTTGCTTGCATGTTGCCATATAATTAATTAACATGTGTTGTTATTGTGTTGTGAATTAATGCACGGCTTAAATATAAACAAGCGCAGACTAAATGTGCTTATTGTATACGTTTTGTCCTAAGAAGTGGTTGATTATGTAAATATAAAACGCATTTGTGTTGCTTATTTGCTAGGTAACAACTAATGGGAAACATTAGTATGGGGGAGGTAAACAGAAGGGGTTTAAATTCAATAATTAACATGAATTAGTGTTTGTTTCTATGATAGTTCCAAAAGTAGTTTCTGAGGCCTAGTTAGAAAATGGACGCTCGGGTAAACAGTGAGCAAGAGCTGAACAGCGCAGGAGCGCCAAAACTTGCAAGTCAGAGTGAACTGCCTGTGCTCGATGAGGTTCAAGGCTGCCCTGGCCCGGAACCTAGGATGGGTGCCAAACATGGACGATTGAATGTACTGATCCTGAGAAAATATTGTGATGTTGCCAATCTAGGAAATGGCTAGGCCAAAGACCCTTTATTTTTCTGCTGAACCATCGAGAAAATGATGTTGTAATGGTGAGATGATGCTCACCCACCCCGAAATTGTCCAATGAGAGTTTGAATAAGAAATGATAGTTACTTTTTAGATAGATTAAGTTAGAGAAATAAGGTATAAAACCCCCTGGTTTTATCAAGAAGGGGTCGCTTTCTCGATTTCATCTGGAAATGCTGCCCGACTGATGACCGATTCCTGGATGTAAGAGTCTAATGAGTTTTTTACTTGTTTGCTTTGCAGGATTGAAGGATAAGATGAGGGTGTTAGTTAGGGATGTTAGGAGAAAATGAATTTGTAACGATCTGTTCTTTGCTAAACTTTAACTGTTTTCTAAAAATAAGGCGATTTTCTTGAGCTCTAAATAAAATGATCATTTTGAAATAAAGTTTAAGATTTTACTGAGTAAAGAATTTACTCATGCATGAATGTCAGACATAATAAAGTTTTGCTGTTAGTGAAATTGGGAAAATGGAATTTTAAAAGCTGGTCTTGTGATTTTCCTATGCCTAATTTTCTTTCTAGCAGATCCGTTGCCACTATGGTGGTGTGTCTGAATAATTAAAGTTTGAATAAAACCCTGGTAAAGTGTAATAATCTGCAGGTGTAAATAATAAATAGTTAAATAGGTTTAGACGCTCCACCAAATGTTACAGCATTTCTCCATTGCGATTCACCAAAGCCTTGAAGCCAAGTATAAGTGAACAGGGTAAATGCGCAGTGCTATGGGCCCCATTGATGCATGATTTGTGAGTTTTAAGGTTTCAGGGAAATGGTGAGTATTTGGTTAGAGATGATTTCTGGAGCCGCGCTGTAGCAGTTATATCTTGGTAACAGAGTAGTGGTTGCTAAGGAAATTAGCTAGGGTTATGTATTAAGTACTATATAAAAATTGATGTACAGAATTATGACTAACATCTGTTGAGTTTGTATTACTTCATATGTAGTCCTGAAAAGGCTTCCAAGTGTTGGGTAAAGTCAGTGCCTCTGTCTGCAGGCGGAGGAAGTGTGGCTACGTAAAGTCGCACAGTGAATTAGTCTGTTTCAAAAAAGGAGTATCGCCGAATACTGCGGTGGTATCGTCGTATATCACTGTTAAGGGACCTTAGGTGTGAAAGGATAAATGTATAGTGAGGACAGTCTATGAAATCTCAGCCTTCAAGCACAGGGATCATTTTGTGTATCCTGATTAAAACGTACTGCTGGGAGAGTAGTAGGACTCAACCCGAGCTTGAAAGAAGGGTAAAAAAGCGGCATCTACTTTACTAACGAAAGAGGAATTCTGTGGTAAGTTAGATTGACGCACTGCCTACTGGTAACACAGAGTTCATGCGTATATGAATAGGGTTTTCCGTATGAATGTGTGTAAATGAAATTGCAATACGCGTTCAAGTGAAACTCTAGGATTGTCTCTAAGGAGGTGAAAAAGATCTCTGTATGTGATTTCCTGGAGAAACGAGTTTGTTATTGCCTGATAGAAGAGTAAGGCAAGTAGTGTTGCTTTATCGGCAAGTCTAAAAATTCTGAGGAGATAAGCGTCGTCTACTCCGGTTACAGAATACTTGTGCGATTGAAAATTCTATCGCTTTAATAGCGAAACAGATTAGTGTAATTGTTTTATGTAAGTTACTAACTGATTTTGTAAAATATCTTGTAAATACGGCTTCTTGAAAAAACCCTGTAAAGGAGGGGTCAGTCGGCGCTTCAGAAGCCGGATCGCTGGTGACGTCAAAAGTGTCGCGCTGGGATTGGTCCGTGTGGCCAAGACAGAGTAGGAGCTGATTTGTTCATCACAGAAAGCAGCAAAGGCTATTGGTTAAGCACTAAAGTGATGTATCGTGTTGGTGGTGTTACGGAATCAGCAACAGAATAGTACGCGATCTTTTGAAAGCAGGAAAGTTTACCGAAAATGTCATACTACTATTATGATGATGACAAGAAGAAACCTTCATGCATTAAAAGGCTGAAAAACATGTTTGTAAAAGACAAAGAGGTAGTTACGAGAGAGGGAAAAATACTTCCTTCACCGAAAACACCTGCTTGCTATATGTTGATGAAATATGGTTACCATACGTGTGTTTCGTTGGAAAATTGGGTACACTATACCAAGGATGATGGTGTATTAGCCTTTCCAGAGGAGGATCGTTTGATTTGGCTATTTTGAGGAATTTGAGAGACAAAATGATGAAACTTGAACCGAGACCCAGACCAACACAATTTGAAGCATTGGTTGAGTGGGAAGATGAGATGCATGAAATGGAGAGTGAGAGGTTAAGTAGGCATCTTAGACCGAGAGGTAGAGGTAGAGATTTGAGGAGAGAAACACATGAGGCTAGAATGAGAAGATGGAGGGATGGAAGTATGTGCGGTGGCAGGTATCCCGTCAGATTGGTAAAAGAATATGAGGGACGGAAAAGTACAGAGAAGAAAAAGAATACAGAATTAGGAAATCAAAGCTATGGTGAAAGTGAATCAGAGGATGCTGTTTTAGAAGAACTACTAAATAGGAGACCGCCCCCATATCAACCAAGTTCTTTATGGACTACCCCAAATGCCCCGCTGGCAGAAGAAAGAGTTAATGAAACGCCAAGACAATCATCACATTTTCGAGATTTTCCTGAAAGAGTAGAAACAAGATATGTCCCGAGTACACCGATAGGAGATGCTAGAATTACGGGTACACGTGTACAAAGTAATGATTCACACAGAATTGTGTCAAGTGCGGAAAGACGAAATGATGAACAGCCAAATATGTCTGAATATGAGCGTTCTGCACATTAATTGATTCAAACCCTTACTAAAAATATGGAAGCTGAAACTGTACCAGTAACCATAGGACCTGTGATACCAGTATTTGAAGATCAGAAAATAAAAGAGCAGAGATTAACCATTCCATTACAACAAAGTCTACAGAGAGCAAAAGAGAGTACTTATCCTGATTTCTCAGAAATAAGGCAGAATATAAGTGTAAAACCACCAGTTAACTTTTAATCAAAATTTGTCATGCGGATACCCGACAGGAGTAGAATCTGACTCTGCCACTTCAGAGAGAAGTGCAGACAAAGCAGATTTACGCAGACACCCATGGGACCATCAGAAAAAGAGTTGAGTGAATGGATAAAAACGTTAAAATTAAAAGAGCAGGAATCAAAAGTGTTGGATGTGGCTAAATTAGAAGTAGATATGGAAGAATTAATAATTGGAACAATTGGGACAGACAGATTAAAAACTTACCAGGACGATGAGCTCATGTTTTTATGTAAAATTATAACATAGAGAGCTAAGACAATGTATGATCAATTAGAAGAGGTGGCAAGTGAATGTGGAATAGAATTTTCTAAAATAAAGTCATTGCAGAAAACTTATCGAGTAGATTTTGCAGATAGAGACATTGAAAACATGAACACTGCAGGAAGACTAGTTCAGATAAAAGATTTGACTGTGTTATTGCGCAAATGGGGTGATGTAGGTAAATGGAGAGCCAAGTGGGCAAAGAAGAAGGAAGAGAATAGTGATAAATCTACATTAGCTTTCCCCATTAGATAAAAGGGAACAGTGGCAACTGAATTCCCTATGAGAGAAATTCCTGGAGGAGGATATGTACATGTGCCCTGGAGCAGGCAAGATATATTGTCATTTACGAATGATTTCCCTAGACTGAGAGAAAAACCAGTAGAGTGGTATCGGCAAGTTGACAGATTTGTAAAGGTGTCAAAGGTATTGTGGATTGATTTGGATGGATTGTTTGACATAGTAGTGCCAACAGATTTCTGGACAGCATGTAAAATATCTGTGGATTGGCCAAGGAAGGAATATCCCAGAGATGATAAAACAGGAGCTCCATCACCAGACGTGATGAGAAAATACGAACAAGTGATAGTGTGGTTGAAAAACAAAATACCTCCAAAAGAAACTGATTGGGTAAAGATAGACAGGACCACTCAAGAGCCAAAATAAACTGTGCATTCATTTTATGAAAGGTTGTTGTTGGTTTTCAAACAATATAGTGGTTATGAGGAATTAAATGAAAAGGACATGAGCCATTTTGTGTTAAGGTTTGTATATGGATTAAGACCAGAAATTTCAGACATGATTAGACATAGCATGATGGATTGGTAGTTAAGCTCAGTAGATAAGGTTCTGAGACAAGCAAAATATTGTAGTGAGGAGATTGATGCAAAACAAAAGAAGTTGAAATCCATGTGGGCACAAGTAAAAGTAGCGGAACAACAAGTAGCAGAGACAGAGAATAAGAATACAGGGAAATAAGGTGGGTGTAGTAAAGAACCACTACATTTAAGGGTTTCCAAGTACAACTTTATTCTGTCATAAGTAACAGGTGCTTCCAGCTTGGCGGCAGCAGCTCATCTCAACATTCTAACCCACACTCCAGGATGTGGGGTGGTTCATACCAAGAGGCCGGGGAGGAGAGGGGTGGACGGGGAGAGAGAGAAGGAAAGAAAGATTACAACACACCTCCCTCCTATAGAAAAGATAGAGAGAGGATGGGCGAGGGGAGGGTACACAGGGAAGGCGGGGATGGAGAGAAAATATAGGTGTGTTCCCAAGGCACATGCTGTATCAATGGGGTGGGGGTCCCTGCTCTGATATACGTTTGCAGAGATATGGTAATACTCTATAAAACATTGCTCAAGGGAAGGGAAGCGTTAACAGATTGCATTTCCTATGTTAATCAACTGTAACTGTAATATGAATTTGAAATAGTTACGGGGTTGCATTACCAACGTTAAACAACTGTAATAAGTCTGGTGCCTTTAAAAACTCAGGACAGGAGTAAGAAGGCTATGCGGTTACTTTGTCAAACATTAGGCAACCGGAACAGTCTGGGACCAACAGGGAGTGTCACTCATGACAATGGAAGAAGCTAATCCATGTGTGCATTATGTAACACTACGGGCCTTCCCATGTTGGTGAAATCAAGGCATAATAACCTTTTCCATTTAGCTCTCCCATGTCCAAGCTTACTACTCCGTCTATTTCTCTCTGGGATTCAGAACTCCTACTGCTGGAATTCCCCTCCCTTGCCCGAAGATTTAGCATGGCTGTACAATCCTTTTCTCTGGGCAGTAGATTGTGCCAGGACGCACCCCTGAGGCTACCACTGATGAAACCAAACTTCCCTTTCCATGTACTTATCGATACCGGGACTGGGCCTCCTTCTGCTCCCACTTCCTTGGTCATGACTATAATTGCCATCTTTGTCGCGTTTCGTTTTAGACGACCCCCGATCATTTGCATGATTCTCCTCAGGCTTGAGTGTGTCCTGCTGTTCCCTCTTGGGTTTGCCATACATGAAATCAAACGTGTCTTCTGAGCCCTTGCTCTTCGGCTTCTTCCACATACCATATACTGGACCCCTCTTCCCTTCCTTAACTTCTAGTGGGGATCCTTCTAGGTCTATCGGCTTTATGTTGCACTTCCTTTCCATCACTCCATACTCGATCCCTTGTATGTATTCATTTTTTATTTCTCCTTTAGGCTTGATGTATCTCGCATCTCTCACTCTTTCTAGCTCACTATTGTTCTTAAGCTCCTCTGACCACTTGGTTTGGAACTCATCCATCTTCATTCTGTGCTGCATCACTTTGCAAACGGACTGGTCGGTTTTATTCATCTGCCATCTCCGTTCATTGGTTGTGGTATCTACACTCACCACCAGTCTTCCCAAATTTCCAGCCATCCTCATTTTTTGTTTACTACTGTCCATTCTGTCTGGTTTCTTACGTATTTCTCTTTCCTCCACCTGGCTTTGATATGTGTTTTTTTTCTTGTTGTGTTCATCCCTACTAGCTTCACTCTCCCACTTCTTTTCCTTTGCCGTTTTTTCAAATACTGCCGTGATATTAGGTGGTTGCATGCGAACGTCAACAGTTTCTTCTCTGGTATTTTGTTTGCTTTGATACTCTGCCATCTAATTTTTGTGTCCTTTTATTCTTCTTTCCCATGAAATCCTCAACATCTGTTGATCTCTCCACCCTAGTGTGTTGATACTACCTCTCGTTATGTATATAGTACTCCTCGTATTGTTTTCTTTATAAACTACATCCATGACTTTATAACCTATAATCTGCATTTCCTCCCCTGCATATGTTTTCAGGACTGTGTTGGTCTCTTTAAGTTCACTGCCATATTTTTTTGCAAATTTTCTGTCCCAATCTTTTTTGCTCACCATACTATATCTCGAACCAGTGTCAGTAATCATTTCCATCTCAACTTCTTCTATTAAAACAGTGCATCTCAGAGCTACCATGCTGGCACTGATATCCTCTTTGCCCTCCTTTCTTTCCTTGAAACCTTCATCCATATGTGCTATACCACTGGTGGCTAGTATATAATATTCATCCCACACGTTCAGAATATTTTCATACATGTTTCTGTCAGTGCCTGACATGAAAACTTTCTCCATGTTGTGAAACATTTTCCTTCCACCCTTACCTAAGCTGTGGAGTAGAATTTCCGCTTTAGCTTCCGGTGACAAGGATGCTACTTCTTCTTCCAAAACGGCCACATAGTTTTCAAAATACACTTTCCACTCCCTCCACTCTGCAATGTTTTTATCTACCTCCTCCATGAACGGCTCAGGTGGAGAGAGATTGTACTTTCGACCCCACTCCATGTTGAGTGTGCTGCAATACCTCTTCTCTTCCCCGGAATGTGCCACCTCACCACAAATACTGCACTACAGTGCCCAAATGGCACGGAACTGATAAACTCTGACTGGATTCTGAAATAGGAAGGTCTGGTTACGTGCTGCTAAACTCCAAAGGGTGAATGTTGATGGCAAATACTAGACTGTTTTGACTGTGTGCTTATTGAACAAGGGCTTGAGGAATGAAAAAGGACGTGACTGTATTTTCTCACTGCAGCGCTATGAGGTACTCACAGGGTGCTGGGTACTTCTCACGCTTACCCCCTGCAGACCCCACGTTCCTTAGAGGATTTTCCTAAATTATCGTTGCCCAATCTGAATCCTGGTGCCTTAATAAATCAACCGCCTGTCCTTATGGCGATCGCCTCCACACATTGTCGTAGTCTTTACACTCTCCCCCTTCGCTCCAAACTGCCCCGTCAGGCATTCGACTTTGAATAACACACACACCTTAGAATGGAGCCAATGCACCTTTAACAACTGAGGACTGGTCGGAAGCTGGGTGCCCTGCACGACCCCCGAAATTCAATTCCTACTCCTTGACAGGTTTACCCTGCTGCATATGCACTAGGATATAGAGACAGGGATCCTGCGTCTGAACTCTAATGGGGTGCTACCACTGATGGGTGGTCACTTAATATATCACCTAGCACTCCCTGCTCCACCGAGATATCCTCACACAGTTTCAATGCGTTGCCTCACAGATATCACCAATGACTCAATATGCTGCCTCAGTTAGTTTAGACTCACGGGAACTAGTGTTCACTGCACCCTCTGTTCACTCTGTTCCACTTGGATCTCACTCTGTTCCTCTTGGATCTCCTCACACTGCTTCAATACACCTTTTCAGTTCTATTTTCCGCTGGGCCAGAGGTGTTACACACCCTCCCTGATCCTCTCAAATATTTCAAACGGCTCAATCAGTTGCCGCTGTTAAATTTCTCTCACAGGAATTAAGGTTCGCTAAACCCCAATACCTCGGGTGTGTCCTCACACCTATCACACGCTGTCACCAACTCCTTTCACTAATCACTTCACGCTGGATTCCGTTGTACACTCCTCCCAGTGTTTCCACTGCTGACACTCACCCTTCTCTCGTGCGTCGCACGCTCCGCCTCAGATAAATCCGCTTCACAGAAATAGCAATGCGACTATTTCCTTGCTCTGCACCCTTTCTGCTCCCACAGCTTCCACGGCTCACCTCTTGGCCTGGTACGAATCCCTCAGGTGCAGACCGGTCTTGATTCCCTGCGCCTTCACCTCTGGGCGGCGGAGTCCTTCGTCTATTTCTCGCTTGCAGAACAGGAACTTCCTGTAGTCAACCTTGCGGTTCCTTAACGCCAGAGCACTGTTCCATTCTCTCCCGATTGTATACCGCCCCTCCCTCCGTGAAAGGCAAGCACCACTCAATGCCGTATTTAAACTTTTACAAAGGAGATTTATTCTGCTGACAGTTTTTTTTTTTTTTTCTTGAGCATAAAAAGATTCTCTGCTCAGCCTCGGCTCCCGGACGATCCGGTCTGGGTAGAGCCTGCCCCCTTTAATCACCGGGACGGCTAGGTAAGAGGGCGCTGCTTCAGTCGAATTACGTTTTCGACCCCTCAGACATCGCAGGCAAGGTATGCCTGCACAGCGCTGCCCCCAGCAGTCACGCTCCCAACCAACAGCAAACGAGCCTCCTCACTTGCTCCCCTCCAGAGTCAGCTTTCACTGTTGTGGGAAATCCGTGTTTCGCTGCCTGACCATTCCTTCACCGTCACTTCACAACCAGCTGTCCCGACTCTTCTTGCGCTGGTTCCCGCTATGCTGCTTAATCCTCCACGGAACGCTCCCAGGGAGCTCTGGTTACCAGATCCACAGACGTATGTCAGACCGCAATTGAGGAAGGAACGTTCCTCTGCTCCACACGGCACCCTCTCACATTCACCGAGGCTTCACACCCGACTTCCTTTTCTTTACTTAGTCGAGAAATTTCACGTCCCCCCACGGGAACACCTCGATGACACAGCCTGGGTTACCGGTTTGTCCGTTGTCCTGTGATCCGCTAATCAACTGGTGAGTACTTCATCTATGTTCAAAATTCCGCACAAGCATCAATTTTTCCAGGGAGGAAAGCACCCAGCCGACCCTGGCTCAGCTCCTCGTCCTCGTCGCCAAGAAATGTAGTAAAGAACCACTACATTTAAGGGTTTCCAAGTACAACTTTATTCTGTCATAAGTAACAGGTGCTTCCAGCTTGGCGGCAGCAGCTCATCTCAACATTCTAACCCACACTCCAGGATGTGGGGTGGTTCATACCAAGAGGCCGGGGAGGAGAGGGGTGGACGGGGAGAGAGAGAAGGAAAGAAAGATTACAACAGTGGGTTTAAAGGCAAACCTAAACTGGTAGGAAATATTGATGAATTGAAAAAGAAAATGCCATGTTTCAATTGCGTAAAGATAGGGCATTGGAAATGAGAGAGTAAATGTCCGCCTAGAGTTAATGGGGAACATACATCATTGAATCCGCAGGTTCAGTTTGAGGTAAATCAGCAGCAATCGTAGCAACAGCAGATAGCAAATCAGCAAAGTCAGGTGCCGCAACCGCCGCTGCCATACAGTGGGAATCAGCAGAGATACAGTGCAGAGACAGGATTCAGCAGAGGTGAGCAGGTAAAAAGACCGCAAAGAGTAAATGCGTGTCCTCAATATTGGTTGCAAGAAGAGAATGGCAGTGAGCAGGATGAAAGTTTCTGATGGTGCCTGAGGGAGGAAGAAGAGTGTATGCTTGGAGCCACTCTTGAGGTAGATCAGTCAGGTCCATTTGTGAGCGGAAAGGTGAATGATGTGGAAATAAATTTCCTAGTGGACACTGGTGCTACCCGTTCTACTGTTAAATCAGTGGAAATTAAGAATCTTTCTCTCTCGGGTGAGACAATCCAGGTTGTAGGTGTAGCTAACAGACAAATAAATACTCCTTTGACAAAACCAGTTGAAATAGAGGTTGGGACATACAAAGATATGCATCGGTTTGTGGTGTGCGACAGCAGTCCTGTTAATTTGCTAGGCAGGGATATATTGTGCAAAATGAATTGTGCCATATATTGTTCACCAGATGGCATAGAATTGCAAACCCCAGATGAAGATAGTTTGTATAAATTGACAATGCTCATGGTTGAAGCGGAACAGGATAAACTGTTTCCTGTTTTTGATAAAGAGAAAATTCCTGTTGAACTGAAAGAGGCAGTGAAAGAAAGCGTATGGGATTTCACTGGAAAAGATATAGGTTTGATGAAAGGAGTTGATCCTGTGAAAGTGTCTATAAAAGAAGGTGCAAGCTACCCGAATATACCTCAATATAAAATGACTGCAGAGGTAATTGAGGGAATTACTCCAGTAATTGACAAAATGATTGAGCAGGGGATTCTAAGAGAAATTGAGAGTAGTCCTTGTAATTCACCAATTATGGGATTAAAAAAGCCAAATGGAACGTTTAGAATTGTGCAGGACCAGAGAAAGATTAATAAAATTGTTGTCCCATGTTGTCCAATTGTTCCGAATCCAGCAGTGATTTTGTACAAAATACCTCATGATGCAGAATGGTACACAGTGATTGATTTATGCAATACGTTCTTTACTGTTCCATTGCATCCAGAAAGCCAACCAATTTTTCCATTTAGTTTCCAAGATCGTATCCTAGCATGGTGTAGAATTCCACAAGGGTACACAGAGAGTCCATTGATTTTTAATCAACTGCTAAAGAAATCATTAGAAAATTTGAGCATGCCTGGAGAATCTGGGTTGGTACAGTATATTGATGATCTTTTGGTTGCATCAAAAACAAAGGATGCCTGTATAACTGATACAGTGGCATTGTTGAATCATTTGGCTGAGGACGGACATAAGGTGTCTCCATCAAAATTGCAGTTTTGCCAGAAAGAAGTACAGTACTTAGGTCACAAGATTGCTAAAGGAATCAGACAGGTCACAATTGAGAGAATTAAAATGATACAAGGAATGCTGCCACCTAAAACTCAAAGACAGGTAAGAATGTTCTTAGGAATGGTAGGTTACTGTAGACAGTGGATAAGTGATTGCAAAACCATTTCAGAGACTGACAAAGACAGACATCGAAGACCCTATTGTCTTGACCAAAACAGAGATGGAAGCATTTGAACAGTGGAAAACTAAGTTGTGTGAAGCACCAGCTTTGGGAATGCCTGACTATAAAAAAGAATTTGAAATGTACTGTAGTGAGCGAGAGGGATGTGCTTTGTCAGTATTAATACAAAGACATGGAAGAATGAGAAAACCAATTGTGTATTTCTCAGCTGTTTTGGACCCTGTTGCAAAGGCTTTGCCAGGTTGTCTGAAAGCAGTAGCAACAACCAGTGTAAGTCTGGAGCAAAGTGAATGAATTGTGATGGGATTTCCTGTGAGGGTGTATGTACCTCATTCAGTGGAGATTCTCCTCACAAGAGCAAAGACCCAGTACATGACTAACAGCAGAATGACTCGTTATGAGAAAATCATTTTGGGAGCTGAGAATGTGACTGTTGTGAGATGTGTGAATGTAACCCATCAACACTGCTACCCGATACCATTGAAGAAGAAGTGAAAGGTGAGCTTGATCACAAGTGTTTGGATGTTTTGGAGTATTGCACAAAGCCTCGTCTAGACATTAAAGATGAACCTTTGCTCGAATCAGATTTTGTAATGTTTGTGGATGGATCATGCTTGAGAACAGAGAGTGGTGTTTTAAGTGCTGCATATGCTGTTTGCACAGTGGCAGAAGTGTTGGAAGCATCTTGTCTGAAAGGAATTCATTCTGCTCAGATAGCAGAGTTGATTGCTTTGATACGAGAATGTGAGTTGGGAAAAGAGGTGAAAGTAACCATAGTGACTGATAGTCAATATGGTTATGGAGTTGTTCATGATTATGGACAGCTTTGGTCCCAAAGAGGCTATTTGACCTCTGCAGAGTTTGTGAAGACACTGATAGACGTGATACAGTTACCTGAAAAGTTGGCTGTGGTAAAATGTTCTGCTCATAAAAAGGGTGAGGATTATATCACCAGAGGAAACAGTTACGCTGATGCAATTGCAAAACATTGCTCAAAGAATCAAATTTCAATCAATCGAGAAAAAGCTGAAGAACATATTCCAAGTCCTTTAATGCTAACCACTGTAGTTGAGACTTGGCAGGAAGTGAAGCAGATGCAGGAAGAGTCAGGAGCAGAGGAAAAAGATGTTTGCTTAAAATCAGGCTGCAGACAAAGGGAGGAAGATGAAATTTGTGTTTACAAAGATGAGAGGCCAGTAATGCCTGATAGCATGATTTCAGATATGGCCCGCATGTACCATGGTCAAGCCCACATTGGTAGAGATGCTATGATTCGTCTTTTTAGACAGACTTGGTATAATCCAAAATTTAGAATGATTGCTGAAAGCTTATGTCAAAGATGCCTGGTCTGTCATCAATTTAATCCAAACAGAAAAACTGTTGTAAGTTTGGGAACCATAGGACGGGAGGGTGGCCCATTCACAAGAGTTCAGATGGATTTTGTTGAGTTACCTCCATGCAACAGACTTAGATATGTTCTTGTGATAATCTGTTTGTTCTCTCGATGGGTAGAAGCTTTCCCCACGTGGAGGAATGATAGATTAACTGTTGCTAAACTGTTCTTGCGTGAGATAATACCACGCTTCGGGCTTCCGGTGATGATTGAATCGGACAGAGGCCCGCATTTCCAATATGAGTTAATGCAAATGATCTGTGAAACTCTGGACATTCGTCAGAAGCTACATTGTGCATATAGACCTGAGGCTTCAGGAGTAGTTGAACAGGTGAATGGAATGATTAAAAACAAAATTGCTAAAATGTGTTTAGCAACAGGAATGAAGTGGCCTGATGCTTTGCCACTTGTTTTAATGACACTGAGAAGCATACCTGACAGAAAAACTGGATTAAGTCCACATGAAATCTTGATGGGCAGGGTGATGAGATAGGCCTATGTACCAGTTGATAAGTTGTTACCAATTAATGATGACATCATACTGGATTACTGCAAGAATCTATCTGATGTGGTAACTTCTGTGCTCCACCAGGTGGGAACTGAATCAAATTCCAAAGAGAAAATTCCAACTCATGATCTAGTCCCTGGGGACTGGGTACGAGTGAAAGTACATCGCAGAAGGAATTGTTTGGTACCAAGGTGGCAAAGACCATGTCAAGTTATCTTGGTCAGTACTACTGCAGTTAAGTGTGCTGGACTGAAAAGGTGGGTTCATGCTAGTCACACCATCCGTGTGCCTGAACCTGAATACCCATACGATGGTGAAAGTACAACTGACTCTGATTCTGAAGGTGAACCAGAGAAGGATCCAGATATTGAAGATCGACAGGAACGTCGACATCTGGAAGTATCAGAAGCCAGTTCTGCGTCTGAAGGTGAAGGTAAAAGGGAGATTGTTGAAATACCAGATTCAGAAGATCAACTTGAAGATTGAGAATCGGTAAAGATAAGCACCAGTAAAGGCGCAAAAGAAAGTGAAGAGAAAGTTGCTGAAAAGGAGAAAACTGCAAAACAATCTGAAGACTCTGAAAGCAGGAACGGAAATCCTGAAACTGGGGAAGAGGAAGTAACTCACGACAAGGATGAGATTCCAAGTACCAGTTGTGAAGGTTTTCCTAACAGAGTAACAGTAGAGAGAACTAAAACTGATGAAGACAAAGACATTGTGAAGATCATAATCAATGATACAGTAGAAGACACTGAAAGTGAAACTGATAACAGTGCAGATGAAGCTCCATTAAGAAAAAGCACAAGAAAAAGAGCTTGGAGAGTGGAGCATAATACAATAGAGCCGAAGACTAAGAAAGTCTGCAAAGGAGACAATTGGCCTAAAGGAGTTGGAGGACTGAGATTCAAAATAGTGAACAAAACAAAAGAGCAAGAAGACCAAGTAAATGAGATCTCCAGCCAGAAAGAAACATTGGGAAAAAAATAAAGACTATTCAAAGGCCTAAAAGAGTAAGACGTCCAAATCAGAGGTACAAATCACCTGAGTGGACATATATTGTCCTGCCACCCATTGAGGAAGTTAATAGTAGTCAAGAAAACCTGTACAACCCAAAGTCAATTGGGAAAAGTGAGTAAAGAAGTTAACCCAGAATTAAAAGATAGGTGCCTAAAGTACAAAGCCTGAAGTCCTGTGAGATGGATATTGTAAATATAGGAGAGGTCGGAGTTGACAAAAGGTCGAGAAAAACTTGTTAGAAAAATCTTAATTATAGTATAATTTAGAATAGTAATTGACACAAGGTCAAAGAAAACTTGTTAGTGTATTGAGTGAAGTGTACAACTCGTAGGTGACATAAGGTCGAAGAAACGGTGTTAGGGAAGATGGCAATGAATGATCACAAAACAAAATGTTCTATTTTTAGAAAATGGTGCAGATGCTTTACAATATGCATGGGGTTGTTGACTATACTATGGATAATTTTAGCTATTGTGATTCCTTTTCAAACTAATTTAACAAAATTAAAACCGAATGTGAGTTCAAGTAAGCCAATTGAGAAAGAAAAAGTGCATGAGACTCATGTGTAAAAGCCAGAGTTGCATCAAGATAGGTCTATAAGCGATTTCACCAAAAATACTTTTTCAAAGTTATTGCTTGAGTACATTAAAACTATGAATGTTGATTACTGTTATGTTTGTGTAAAACTGCCAGCATCAGTGTCAGAAGGGGTGACATATCACCACCTTCCTCTTACATATGGAGTTACGTGTAGTGTCATTGCAAGTTTGTTTTATAAGACTGGGAAATTGGAATATCATTTTTCCAATGTAGATGAGATATTTGCAAAATTGAAAATTGATGCCACATTAAATAAAAGGAAACCTGCAAAAGAAATGGGAGAATATTTCTTAGAAGTGGATGAATTGACACATGATTACGCTTTTAATCATAATTTGACATGTAAAATGAAAGTTGAGGGGAAAGTATTCTTAAACATGGTTGAGGAAAGAAGAATTGCTTACAAACAAAATGAGAAAATTAAACATGCAAAGTCTAAATATTACACATTTGATGATGAGAACATTTTGGACAAAAATGTGAATGTAGCAATCAATATAGATGCACCAATGTTGGGAAAATTATTTATTAGAAGAGACAATTCAATGTATGACAATTATTTTGTGGCTGCAAGTCAATGTGAAGATACCTATCGAATTATAGGGGGTTGGGGATTTAAAGGAGGAAATAAGACTGTTTTTCTTGGAATTTATTTCATTTGTGGGAATCGAGCCCATTACAGATTACCAGACCATTGGTATGGGACATGTTATGTGGGTTTGGTCTTTCCTAAAAATTTTCATGTAGATAGAGGTACTAATGGAAAGCATGAGAAAGTGTGTTAGAAATATTAGGTGATGTATTTGGAGCACAGATACCAGCAGTGGGAATTTCGTTTAATGCAAATAGAATCAGAAAATTGTCTACAATAGTTGATAAATTATCAACAGATACAGCAGGAGTATTCCTAATGGTAAATACTGAAATGGTTGCTATGAGAGCTATGGTTATGCAAAATCGACTTGCCCTTGATATAATTTAAGCAAAAGAGGGAGGAGTCTGTGGAATTTTGAAAGTTCATCATTGTTGTACTTATTTTCCAGATAAAAGTCAGAATATTGAAAAGTATATTATAAATATTACAGATTTGCATAAATAAATTGGACCACTGGAGGTTGAAGGTGTCCTTGAAAGGCTGGGTAAAAGTTTCTCAGCAGTTAAGCATTGTTTTCCAGAAATAGGTAATTCAATTATAGGTAAAATACTAATACTGATAACAATCTTAGTGATAGTAATTTTTATGATAAGGTTATGCTGTATATACAAAGGTAGAAGAGATTTTAGAAAGCCGATAAGGAAAAGGAATGAGGAACATCAGGCAAGAATGAGAGAAAAGAATGAAAGAAAAATGGAAGAAATAAAAGAAACGTTTTTCAAAGATTCAAAAGAGAAAGAAACAAAAGTATAGATGATATTAACAAAAGAAATTGAAACATGTTCTGCTAAATTGACCAAAATTTTGAGAGTTATTTGGTGATAGAATCACCAGATGAGGGAATTGATGGAGCGAGGTGGCAAACGCAAAAATTTGTGTACCCTCTTGAAGTCTACGATAACATTTACTAAAAGTGTTTTGTGAAACTAATCAACCATAGAATAAGATGCACACGTTTTATTATACATGGGAGTACTAATTTTGCTTACATGTTGCCATATAATTAATTAACATGTGTTGTTATTGTGTTGTGAATTAATGCACAGCTTAAATATAAACAAGCGCAGACTAAATGTGCTTATTGTATACGTTTTGTGCAAAGAAGTGGTCGATTATGTAAGTATAAAAGGCATTTGTGTTGCTTATTTGCTAGGTAACAACTAATGGGAAACACTAGTATGGGGGAGGTAAACAGAACAGGTTTAAATTCAATAATTAACATGAATTTGTGTTTGTGTCTATGATAGTTCCAAAGTGGTTTCTGAGGCCTAGTTAGAAAATGGACGCTCGGGTAAACAGTGAGCAAGAGCTGAACAACGCAGGCGCGCCAAAACCTGCAAGTCAGAGTGAACTGCCTGTGCTCGATGAGGTTCAAGGCTGCCCTGGCCCGGAACCTAGGATGGGTGCCAAACATGGACAATTGAATGTACTGATCCTGAGAAAATATAGTGATGTCACCACTCTAGGAAATGGCTTGGCCAAAGACTGTCCTAAAACAAAGACCCTTTATTTTTCTGCTGAACCATCGAGAAAATGATGTTGGAATGGTGAGATGATGCTTACCCACCCCGAAATTGTCCAATGAGAGTTTGAATAAGAAATGATAGTTACTTTTTAGATAGATTAAGTTAGAGAAATAAGGTATAAAAACCCCTGGTTTTATCAAGAAGGGGTCGCTTTCTCGATTTCATCTGTAAGTGCTGCCCGACTGATGACCGATTCCTGGATGTAAGACTCTAATGATTTTTTACTTGTTTGCTTTGCAGGATTGAAGGATAAAATGAGGGTGTTAGTTAGGGATGTTAGGAGAGAATGAATTTGGAACTATCTGTTCTTTGCTAAACTTTAACTGTTTTCTAAAAATAAAGCGATTTTCTTGAGCTCTAAATAAAATGATCATTTTGAAATAAAGTTTAACATTTTACTGAATAAAGAATTTACTAATGCATAAATGTCAGACATAATAAAGTGTTGCTGTTAATAAAGTTGGAAAAACTGAATTTTATAAGCTGGTCTTGTGATTTTCCTACGCCTAATTATCTTTCTAGCAGATCCTTTGCCACTATGGTGGTGTGTCTGAATAATAAAAGTTTGAATAAAACCATGGTAAAGTGTAATAATCTGCAGGTGTAAATAATAAATAGTTAAATAGGTTTATACGCTCCACCAAATGTTACAGCATTTCTCCATTGCGATTCACCAAACCCTTGAAGCCAAGTATAAGTGAACAGGGTAAATGCGCAGTGTTATGGGCCCCACTGATGCATGATTTGTGAGTTTTAAGGTTTCAGGGAAATGCTGAGTATTTGATTATAGATGATTTCTGGAGCCGCGCTGTAGCAGTGACACAAGGATAATGTAAAGGCTTCAGTAAGATTTAAAATGCCATGCAAGGGGAGATTTGCACCAGCTTGGCTTTGAAAAGAAATGTAGCCCAACATAGCGGCTTGCACTTGTCGTGTTTTTCATATTGGTAGGCATTCCATGTGTGGATCATATTGTTCACGTGCATCCAGCCATGTATTTTGATGCGATCCCATCTTCACTGCAATTAGTAAACCTGACATTGCTCAAAAATGGGATGCCACCCATACCATGGTGTAGCAAGCAGCAATGTGTTTCGTACTCCTTGCTATTTCCTCTTTCCACATGCACACACAGAAGGAGGAAATTGACACTTAGGGGTACCTTCCTGCACAAAAACAATCCTGCCTGTAACACAGACATGCTTGAAGCATGGTTGTTGCCCACCAAGGAAAACCATGTGTTAGTTATTTCTAGTTAGCATGCCTCAATTGTTTTAAATCCGTTCCACAACACTATGTCTACAACAGTGTGTCTACAACAGTACAAGCAGTTAGGCAGTTCACCATGGCCAGAGCTAGGGTCCGCCCCAGGTGCCAGCGCTAGGGGGGAGCAGAAGTGTGCCATATCCTAGTAGATATTGCACATTTCTGCTCTCTCAGTTTCATGCAAGGCAGTGCAGCAACTTTGCTGGCTGGCCTGCGTTTCGTGAAACATCAGTAAATATGTCCCATTGTATCCCTTAGCTGTGGAGGATGCAATGTAGGTCTGAACTTCTACTGCTTATTATACAACGACCATGTATCACTTTATGAAATGACTTCCTTTACTGTAGAAGGTCTCTACACACTTTGGGGCTCATTAGGATGGCTGACGGAAGTGCGACCGCCATCCTGGAGTATGCGGAAAATGCCTTTTCCGTGTCCGCCTGCCGCAGACAGTCCGACCGCCATATTAGGATGGGAAACACTGTCAAAACTCTATATGCGGCGGAAGAGAACGCACCGCCGCGGAAGTACACCTGACCCCGCGGCGGACGTAACCAATCCAGAGACACCGCCATACGGAATGACGTCTCCGACCGTGTCCCAAATCACAATGGTGGCAAATACACATAAAACCGCTGCGGAAAAACAACCTGCCTGAACACGTCAGAATTCCCACAGCGAACACACCACATTGCTAAGATACCCACCACAAGCAGCTCGCCCACATGGACCCAGCGCTACAAGCTTTTCCGATACTCTTCGCAATCCCCCACCAGCAATTCATGGACCATCATCGACGACGACGCAGGTACGCCAACTCACTTATTGCTGCCGGAAGGGGAGTACTTGCCAGGGCTGTGACGTTGGAAGGGGGAGTGGCATGTGATAGGAAATACATTGGTGACCTCACAACAATATACACAATTGAAGTACACAATTAGGAATGACAACGACATACCACAAAACTTGATTTATTAGCTTTATTCAACATATTAGGTGCATAATATCAGAATATCCAAGAGCATGTGCATTGTGTAGAGCAGATCATGTACATCATTGGCATCACATGAGAGGGGATAAGTGCATCGACAGTCCATGGCAAGGCACAGGTCCATCAGAGGCAGCACATGAGAGGGGCTAAGTGCATCAACAGTCCATTGCACAGAACAGGTCCATCAAAGGCAGCACATGAGAGGGGCTAAGTGCTTCAACAGTCCATGGCAAGGCACAGGTCCATCAGAGGCAGCACATGAGAGGGGCTAAGTGCATCAACAGTCCATTGCACAGAACAGGTCCATCAGAGGCAGCACATGAGAGGGGCTAAGTGCATCGACAGTCCACTGCACATAACTGCAATATCACAGGCAGCACATGAGAGGGGGTAAGTGCATCGACAGTCCATAGCACAGAGCAGGTACATCAGAGGCAGCACATGAGAGGGGCTAAGTGCATCAACAGTCCATGGCAAGGCACAGGGCCATCAGAGGCAGCACATGAGAGGGGCCAAGTGCATCGACAGTCCACTGCACAGAACTGCAACCTCACAGGCAGCTCATAAGAGGGGGAAAGTGCATCGACAGTCCATAGCACAGAGCAGGTACATCAGTATCAGTACAGCAACAGGGCATTGTGGACAACACAGCAGGTACATCATTGGCAGCAAATGAGAGGGCAGAATGCAGTATCAGAACAGCAACAGGGCATTGTGGGCAACACAGCAGGTACATCATTGGCAGCACGTGAGAGGGCAGAATGCAGTATCAGAACAGCAACAGGGCATTGTGGACAACACAGCAGGTACATCATTGGCAGCACGTGAGAGGGCAGAATGCAGTATCAGAACAGTAACAGGGCATTGTGGACAACAGAGCAGGTACATCATTGGCAGCACGTGAGAGGGCAGAATGCAGTATCAGAACAGCAACAGGGCATTGTGGACAACACAGCAGGTACATCATTGGCAGCAAATGAGAGGGCAGAATGCAGTCTCAGAACAGCAACAGGCATTGTGGACAACACAGCAGGTACATCATTGGCAGCACGTGAGAGGGCAGAATGCAGTATCAGAACAGCAACAGGGCATTGTGGACAACAGAGCAGGTACATCATTGGCAGCAAATGAGAGGGCAGAATGCAGCATCAGAACAGCAACAGCGCATTGTTGACAACACACCAGGTACATCACTAGCAACACCAGTACGTGGGTCAAGCTACCCGTCCCAACGACAACAACAGTGCAAGGCTGGTTACAATGGACAATGTACACAAGAAGTCAAATCACATGGGAGTGAAGTGAACAGCACCTCACATCACAGAATCAGGTGAACTGCTTGAACTATCTGCCTCGGACACACTGCCAGCACCATAAACAGGAATGTGAGACACAGCCACAGATCTACTGACTGACACGTGAGCCACAGACCTTGACACACTGCCAGCACCAGAAACAGGAGTGTGAGACACAGCCACAGCTCGAGTGACTGACACGTGAGCCACCGACCCTGACACACTGCCAGCACCAGAAACAAGAGTGTGAGACACAGCCACAGCTGTAGTGACTGACACATGAGCCACAGACCCCGACACACTGCCAGCACCAGAAACAGGAATGTGAGACACAGCCACAGATCTACTGACTGACACATGAGCCACAGACCCAGACACAGTGCCAGCACCAGAACCAGGAATGTGAGACACAGCCACAGCTCAAGTGACTGACACGTGAGCCACAGACACTGACACACTGCCAGCACCAGAACCAGGAATGTGAGACACAGCCACAGCTCGAGTGACTGACACGTGAGCCACAGACCCAGACACACTGCCAGTACCAGAAATATGAGAGGGCACAACAGACACAGTGCCACCATCTGACACATGAGAGTCAACTGCAGCTGCGCCACTGGGACCAGTGAAATGATGAGCCACAGGGCTGTATGGGCCAGGAGGCAGGGTGGCCCTGGGAGTTGGGGATAGCTGTACTTGAGCGACATCGGGGTGTTCAGGTGTCAATGGTGTGTGTCTACGTTTCTTAGGGATATGTGAGTGCACCCTCAACATGACTGGACTGGTAAGTGGTGTGGCCTCATCTGAAACATCACCCAGTGCATGTGGATCATCTGCTGGTGGGGGTCTGCTCTCTGGGGACGTGCTGGACCCTGCTTGTCGTTTGCTGTGGGCCTGCCTACTGCCCTCTAAATCATGTGTAATGGGGGATGCGACTACAGGGTACTCCTTCCTCTGCTTCTGATGGGCGTGGATGGGAGTGGAGGTATGGGGGACTCCACCGCGGACACATCTTTACTACGTTCCTTCAACAACATCAGCCTCAGTGCAGCCAGGGGTGACGTATGCCTGTCCTTGATGGAGCTAGTGTCTATGGGAGAAGCCCTGTCCCTTGGATGTGCCTTGGCTGTAGGAGGTGTCCTGTCCCTTGAAGTTCCCTGATCCCTGGGCGGTGCCCTGTCCCTGGGTGCAGACTTTTCCCTTGTAGTGTACCTGTCTCTAGAAGCAACCTTGTCCCTGGGAGTGTCCCTGCTCTTGGGAGTTGCCCCTTCCTTTCCCTCCCTTTCACCGTGGGTGACCGGGCTGGCCCGGAGGTGGGTGACCGGGCTGGCCAGGCGGTGGGTGACCAGCCTGGCCCGGCGGTGGGTGACCGGGCTGGCACGGCGGTGGGTGACCGGCCTGGCCCGGCGGTGGGTGACCGGGCTGGCCCGGCGGTGGGTGACCGGGCTGCCACGGCGGTGGGTGACCGGGCTGCCACGGTCGGTCTATGGTGGATGATGCAATGTGACTGTAAGGGGGGTCATGAACTGCCATTTTGATTTCCATGATCACAAGTATGTGTTGGCCTGCACCTCCCCCGCGGAAGGCGTGCACCGCCATGGTGGCATCACTGATTGAACATTGTTGCAAAAGATGAAACCGTTGCGGAAGTGTGCACTTGCGGTTGCCGATGTGTGTCCGTGACGGCACGTGCACAGGCAGCCCATGGGAAGAGGTTCCGCGGGGCGCGTATGCGCCATCGACAATGGCGGAAGCCGTGCACCGCCATGGTGGCGCCACTGATTGTATTTTTCCAAATGCAGCACCGTCGTGGTAGTCTGCACATGCGTCATGAGGGGTGTAACCGTGATGGCTAAACAGCATGTGTCATGCACTATATCATGTGTGTTCACACAATGGACATTGATGTGCACTCAATTTGCTACACATGTGCATGTCTACGTGTCGACCTCTTGTTTTTCCGTACACACGTTTCAACTCATACACATCTACACACTACATCAAGGCTGTCTGGCCACATTCAGGATCTGTTGTGAGTGTGTGGTTTGTGCGTGCAAGTAACAATGGTGGGGGTACACATGCATTCAGTGTATGCGTATGTGTGTTGCCTCTTGTGTGACCATGCATGTAATGTGAGGATGCTCACCATTGTAGGAGTGGTGATTGATGCATGAAGACATGGAGTGTGTGTAGCATTTTTGTATTGTGTGTGCATGTGCATGTGTGTCTGTAATGACGTTTGTCCACATTTGGGTAATTAGGCATGTCTTGTTGGCAGTTCTTCTCACGTGTGAGTACGTTACATTGTACATGTTGGCACACATCATGTTGTTAGTGGCTGCACATTGTTTGCATGCTACTCTGTATTGTAGCTAATTTCAGACATGTCACACATATGATAATTGTCGATGATTGTGTTGGCCTACATGTGATAGAGTTGCACAGCTATGCGTTGTTGGGAAATTGACATCTACTACATCTACTCCCACACAGGAGGGCTTCAAATGTGCATCGCCCATACACTGTGCTGGAGGACATGGTTGATGAGGAGGTGATCAGGAAATTCTGGCTTGATCGACGTAGATTGCTGGAGCTTGTAGACCAATTGTCTCCTCATCTGCAGCCATGGAGAACATATCCTGGTTCCATTACACCCACAGCAAAGGTGATGGCGGCACTTCACTTCTTTGCAACTGGCACCTTCCAGTACACAGTTGGACATGCCGGGGGGATGTCACAGGCCATGTTCAGCATTGTACTGCGGGATGTTCTCAAAGCCATGATGATTTACAAGGATGATTACATCCATTTTCCACGGGCGGCAGAGTTGGCAGCAGTCAAAGCAAACTTCTATGCACTGGGCCAGATACCACACGTAGTGGGTTCCATTGATGGCACCCATATCGGTCTCATTCCACCCCGGGCACGTGAGCTGTATATCGCAATCAGAAACACTTTCATTCGCTCAACGTGCAGGTGGTGTGCCTGGCCCACAACATCATATCCCATGTGTGTGCCAGATTTCCAGGCTCTGCACATGACTCCCACATCATGCGGAGCAGCATTGTCCCCCAACTCATGGCAAATCTGCATCCAGAACGTGCGTGGCTTGTTGGTGAGTATGCTGTGGGGACAGTTGTGTATTCTGCGTGGCATGGGGTACCCACCAATCCTGGTAGTGATATCTGTGTCTGTCATCCCCCCACATAGGCGATTCCGCATACCCAAACCGGCCCTGGCTGCTGAGTCCCATACGTAATCCAACTACAGCTGGTGAAATGCAATACAATGATGCCCATGGAAGGACACGTAGAGTGGTGGAACATACTTTTGGACAGCTAAAGTCTAGGTTTCGATGCCTGGATAAAACCGGAGGAGCCCTGCCTTACTCACCAGGCAAAGTATGCAGGATCGTGATTGCCTGCTGCATGCTCCACAACCTGGCCTTGCGCAATGACATTGAACTGATCTTGGACCCTGAAGACCAACAAGTCCCTCGGCCTCCCATGTCGACTGATGAGGATAGTGGTGAGGAAGAAGGTGTGGACCAGAGGCATCAGCTCATTGATCGCTATTGTCCTTGAAGGTGAGTGACTACCTCTTGTGCTGGTTGACAATGCGTGATGTATGTTTGCTGGTGGTGTGTGGATGTGGTGTTTGAAAGCTGGCTGTTCTGGTATGTTATGTTTGCATGTGTTTGTTGTATTTATTGTGGACATGCAAGGCTCCATGATGTGTGTCCTCTCATCCACAGATTTGGAGGTGAGTGTTGTTTGTGGTATGTTGCAGTACAGTGTGTTGTGATGGGTGTGAATCAGTTTCCTGATGTGTGTTTGTTGTCTCTCATTTTCCGTAGGTCACTCCCACTGAGGCATAATTCTCACCTACATACTTCCCTGTGCCTTGTGACGTCAGATTCTGAGACAATCATGTGATTAAAACATGGAGGCAACACATCATTGAGTGTGTAAGTGAAATTTATTTACAGGTTGTGAATTGATGCTGGTGGATATTTACAAGTAAGTGTTGGGTGGGGGAGTGTGAGTTGAAGGTCATGGTAGATGAAAGACCGTGGTGACACCACATTGGGTGATGTCCAGCTAGTCCAGCAGACCGGTGCCAATACTTGGCGTTGTGGGACAGGATAGTTGGTGGGTGAATGGCAGGGCCAGGCAAGGTTAATGTCATTGGCGGCCCCTCTTTGAGTGGGTGGATGGTGCATCCCCGCTGCTCTCACCTACTTCCAGCCTCGGACGGCCCCTCCGTCTTATAGCCGGAGCGGAGACAGCTGGGGGGGCAGGTTGGTCAGAGGCCACATCCGTGTCCATGGGCTCAGGTGGCGGTGGCGATGATGTTGGCGACTGGGCACTTGGCTGAGGGGGGGGTGCGGGATAACCAGTCCCTCCACAGTGCTGTTACCTGGCCCATGATGTCCACTAGTTGCCCTATGCGCCGGTCAATTGACCGCAACTGATTGGTGTTCTCCACTGAGTCCTGGTGGGCATGATCAGCCTGTGCCTGCCCCCGGTCATAGGAGGCCTGCACTCTGGCTAGGGCTTCCAGTGTTTCTGCAGCAGGATGGGATGGGTGTCCTTCCATACCTCGCCGGTGAGAAGCACTCCTGTTTGTGAGATGTGCCCTCTGGTCTGTCCTTTCCCGTCCACTCTCCCTGCTTGGCTGGGATGTAGATGGCCCTGCGTCGTGCAATGGGTCAGGCAGGGCGGCACAGGCTGGATTGGTGGTACTGGTGGTGGTGGAGTTGGTGGTGGTGGTGGTGGTGGCTGCACAGGTCACTATGGCAGGTGTTGTTAGGGTGACACAGGCCAAGGTTGTGGAGGCAGGGATGTCCTGTGAGCCTGATGGGCCTGGGAGTCGGCTTGGGCCTGCTTCGTCCTCCGCCCCGGAGCTGACAGTGGGATCGTCCAAAGAGAGTCCGTGCTGTAAGTGGGGCGACTGTTGCAGGCGGTTGCTGGTTTCACCAGTCAGGTTGCGATCACCTGAGGGACAAGATTTTAATGATCAATGCAGTGGACATGACATGCTTTCATCTTTGCAACATTACATATCACTGACCTCTCTACACACCCCACCCACCTCCCAACACACACCACCGACCTCCTAACACACACCACCCACCTCCCAACACACCCCACCACCCTCCCTGTGGACATGGGGGTCTGTTGGGAGTCGTAGTGCTGGTCTCTCACACACCCCACCCACCTCTTGCACACCCCCCACCCACCACCACCCTCCCTGTGGACATTGGGCCTGTTGGGAGTTGTAGTGCTGGTCTCTTACACCCCCCACCCACCACCACCCTCCCTGTGGACATGGGGGCATGTTGGGAGTCGTAGTGCTGGTCTCTCACATACCCCACCCACCTCCCAACACACCCCACCACCCACCCTGTGGACATGGGGGCCTGTTGGGAGTCGTAGTGCTGGTCTCTCACACACCCCACCCACCTCCCAACACACCCCACCACCCTCCCTGTGGACATGGGGGCCTGTTGGGAGTTGTAGTGCTGGTCTCTTACACCCCCCACCCACCACAACCCTCCCTGTGGACATGGGGGCCTGTTGGGAGTTGTAGTGCTGGTCTCTTACACCCCCCACCCACCACCACCCTCCCTGTGGACATGGGGGCCAGTTGGGAGTCGTAGTGCTGGTCTCTCACACACCCCACCCACCTCTCGCACACCCCCCACCCACCACCACCCTCCATGTGGACATGGGGGCCTGTTGGGAGTCGTAGTGCTGGTCTCTCACACACCCCACCCACCTCCCAACACACCCCACCACCCTCTCTTTGGACATGGGGGCCTGTTGGGAGTTGTAGTGCTGGTCTCTTACACCCCCCACCCACCACCACCCTCCCTGTGGACATGGGGGCCTGTTGGGAGTCGTAGTGCTGGTCTCTTACACCCCCCACCCACCACCACCCTCCCTGTGGACATGGGGGCCTGTTGGGAGTCGTAGTGCTGGTCTCTTACACCCCCCACCCACCACCACCCTCCCTGTGGACATGGGGGCCTGTTGGGAGTCGTAGTGCTGGTCTCTCACACACCCCAACCACCTCCCAACACACCCCACCACCCTCCCTGTGGACATGGGGGCCTGTTGGGAGTCGTAGTGCTGGTCTCTCACACACCCCACCCACCTCTCGCACCCACCCTCCCTGTGGACATGGGGGCCTGTTGGGAGTTGTAGTGCTGGTCTCTTACACCCCCCACCCACCACCACCCTCCCTGTGGACATGGGGGCCTGTTGGGAGTCATAGTGCTGGTCTCTCACACACCCCACCCACCTCTCGCACACCCCCCACCCACCACCACCCTCCCTGTGGACATGGGGGCCTGTTGGGAGTCGCAGTGCTGATCTCTCACACACCCCACCCACCTCCCAACACACCCCACCACCCTCCCTGTGGACATGGGGGCCTGTTGGGAGTCGTAGTGCTGGTCTCTCACACACCCCACCCACCCCTCGCACACCCCCCACCCACCACCACCCTCCCTGTGGACATGGGGGCCTGTTGGGAGTCGTAGTGCTGGTCTTTCACACACCCCACCCACCTCTCGCACACCCCCCACCCCCCACCCCTCTCCCTGTGGACATGGGGGCCTGTTGGGAGTCGTAGTGCTGGTCTCTCACATACCCCACCCACCTCCCAACACACCCCACCAGCCTCTCTGTGGACATGGGGGCCTGTTGGGAGTTGTAGTGCTGGTCTCTTACACACCCCCACCCACCACCACCCTCCCGCTGGACATGGGGGCCTGTTGGGAGTCGTAGTGCTGGTCTCTTACACCCCCACCCACCACCACCCTCCCTGTGGACATGGGGGCCTGTTGGGAGTCGAAGTGCTGGTCTCTTACACCCCCCACCCACCACCACCCTCCCTGTGGACATGGGGGCCTGTTGGGAGTCGTAGTGCTGGTCTCTCACACACCCCACCCACCTCCCAACACACCCCACCAACCTCCCTGTGGACATGGGGGCCTGTTGGGAGTCGTAGTGCTGGTCTCTCACACACCCCACCCACCTCTCGCACCCCCCCACCCTCCACCACCCTCCCTGTGGACATGGGGGCCTGTTGGGAGTTGTAGTGCTGGTCTCTTACACCCCCCACCCACCACCACCCTCCCTGTGGACATGGGGGCCTGTTGGGAGTCGTAGTGCTGGTCTCTCACACACCCCACCCACCTCTCGCACACCCCCCACCCACCACCACCCTCCCTGTGGACATGGGGGCCTGTTGGGAGTCACAGTGCTGGTCTCTCACACACCCCACCCACCTCCCAACACACCCCACCACCCTTCCTGTGGACATGGGGGCATGTTGGGAGTCATAGTGCTGGTCGCTCACCCACCCCACCCACCTCCCAACACACCCCACCACCCTCCCTGTGGACATGGGGCCTGTTGGGAGCCGTTCACATTTTGGTGAGTATGTGGCCCACATGCATGGTTTGGGGCCTGGGGGATGTGTCCTCTCAGTTGTGTGAGGCAGACCATGTCGGTGTCATAGAGGTGCTTGGTTTGTACTTACCAGCCTCTTCTCCCTCGTCGATTCCGTCAAGGCTCTCTGGGTGCAGTATGCCCAGCACCTTTTCCTCCCATTCTGCATAGGGTATGGGCTCCGGTGGTGTGCCGCCGCCAGTGTGGTGTGCCCGCAGGTGATTTTTGGCCCACATGCCTTTGACCCTTGTTTTGAGGTCGAGCCACCGCCTCTGGATGTCGTGCTTGGTTCATGGCACGGTCCCTGACGCATTCACCCGACTGACTATCCTGTCCCACATGTGGTTTTTGGTTGCCACGGTGGTCTGCTGGACTAGTGTGCCGAAAAGGTGGGGTTCGACACGGATGATTTCATCCACCAGGACCTTCAACTCTGTGTCAGTGAATTTAGGATTTTTCTTTGGTGCCATGGTGTGTGATGTGCAAGGTGTGGGTGGAGTGGGTTGCGATGTGCAGGTGTGTGGTGTGTAGGAATGGTGGGTGTTTGTGTGGTCAGTGTGTTTGTGTGCAGGTTGTATGTGTGGACTTTTATACTCGGTGTCGTGGTAGTGTCCCAATGGTTGTTGCCAGTCAGGTGCTAGGTGGGTGTGTTGACTTCAGTGGATTTCTAGGTGCTTGGGGGGGTGTCATTGTGGCTTGTGATTTGTGTGGGTGTTTCAGGTGGGTGGGTGTCCTGTGTAGTGTGTTTTATATTTACTTCCGTCAGCCATTTGTAAATTGGTTTGACGGTAGGGATGGTGTTCGTGTTGTCCTTCCGCTGGGATGCTGGGTTTATCGTTGGATTGTTTCCGCAGCGGTCGTGGATGGAGGTGAGTTCCGTGGGACTGGCGGCGTTTTCCTAATCGCGGGCACGGAGCCTCCGCAGGTATTGCGGTGGCTGTGCCTGTTCCCGCGGTCATGTTCTTCCGCGGCGGACGGTGTTTCTTCGGTTCCTTCCGCTTGCGGCGGTCTCAGGTGTACTCCGTCCACCGAGGATGGGGTTTGATGTACTCCGTCCGCCGCGGACGGGGTTTGATGTACTCCGTCTCCCGCGGACGGAGTTTCATGACATTATTATCCTAATTGCACCGGCGGTTTATCCGTGGAGCGGTCGGGAGTATCTTGGCCGCGTCCTTGGCGGACGGAACCCATTTCCGTCCGCCATCATAATCGGCTCCCTTATGTGTCAACCCTCTCTTGTCCAGGAAACACTCTGACAGAATGCAGGTAACCCACCACTGTTCTCATGTCTCTAGGTGATAATACACTTTTTTGCTTGTTACTGGCATCTGTGCACGAGTGGTAATAAGGATGTCTCCCCTTTTGCAGGATGTGATGAAGGCAATATACACGTGCTCTTGAAAATACACTGAGTGTGCAGCTATATGTGGCTTCAGCACTGCTCAAGCTGCAATATATGCCTTCTTCCAAAGAAATGGGATTGCCTCCTTCCAAGGACCTGAGAATATTCCCTATTAAAAAGAGAGAACACCTATAGCAAACTTTACTGGAAAAAGTCTTCCAGGACATCAAATATTATGAAGGAGGAGCTCAAGGTTCTTGGAATAATGACAACCGACTTCAAGCTGCATACCAGTCAAATGCTCCAAATAGACATTTACAACATAAACTGCAGGTGGCATATTATGTAAATTGTGCATTGGCATGGGCTATTGCCTATAACAGGATGCAATGGGCACAGAGATGATCAGTGCATCTTACTGTTGATATTATGCTGACACCATGGAAGGCATGAACTCTTGCCAGCCTAGGGAGCCCTGCAATAGTAAAAGGATGACTGGTGATTGAAGCAGCTAGTCGGCCTTTCACTGTGTAAGCTTGCCCCCTTTCATGCAGGAGTCCTTGGGGATTTTACTGACAGAAGCACCAGATATAGAACCCCAAGAGGAGCTAAATGATCAGGGCAAGGAGAAACAAAACCTAGGTGAACAGCCCAACATGAACCAATGAGCACTGCAGAAAGAGGAGTACTAAGAAGCACAGGAACACCAAGAAGAACCAGACTAACAAAGGGGAACAGGACTAGGGCAACCAGGGGCACTAGGAGACCAAGGATATGACAACCAGTGGATGAAGGATAAGAAATGAATTTAGACAGCATGTATTATATATAACAGTGTGTGTTTCTCTCACAAAGGAGACCCCCCACTTCGATTCTTAGACAGAAAATCAATGCTGTATTCCGTACTGATTTCTTTACTAATGATTTATATGCCATGCTGCTACTTTACTGATGGCATATTCTGTAATTTGACTTTAATACCTACATAAAGCTTTAAAAAAATTCTAGTGCATCTCATTCTAATAAGAATGTTTTAGAATTATCATGTCGGCCCAATTTGCTTAAAGTGACAGTTTTAATCTAAGAACAATGGTCCTAAGCATAGGAAACTGTATTCGAACGAATCCAATTATAGACCACAATGTGTACTACAAGTTCAATTCCAATGCCCAGCCAGACATGGAATATTTATTTTATAAATGTAAAAGATTTTTAGAAATTCGAACACACAAAAATAAAGAAAAGAGTTAGGAAAGGTAGAAGGACAAGTTTTCAGGCAATAACTTTTTGGAGCAAAAATGTGGCTTGCATCTTAATACATTGTACTGCAAGCTCTACATGTCAGTGACAGCAATATATTCACACAATGGTACAATTGCGACACTGTTTCTGAAAAACGACGACGTTTCGATCCCTTGCCCCTATGAAAGCGGGATCATCATCAGGACCAATAATAATTGCCTGTATTTATGAATAAAGCCTGGTGAGATAAGGGAGAAAGAAAGGAGTGATTCAGGTGAATCCATCCAAATAATAGAAGCAACTTTGCATGCAGCATATTATGAGTGTACAACCAGTGACAGTTTAAGTGAAGTGGCATAAAACACTCAGTCAAGGAGCATATTGTGTGCCAAATGATGTTAGTGTACAGCCGGTGACCGTTAAAGTGAAGTGGCATAAAACACTCAGTCACGGAGGACCGGCGCTTCCGTCTCTACTAGGTTGAAAAACTCAGAGAGAGACGGTGGAAGTCAGAACGGTCATGTGCAAACAATCTCGATTAATACAAATTTAAAGGCATACTCAATCGCAATTTTCTTTCTATGAAGGAAATTATCTATTTGTGACTTTTAATAAAACCTTACAGACCGGCGCTTCCGTCTCTACTGGGAGCGTAAGTCATTGAGAGACGAGGGAAGTCAGGGCGGTCTGAAAAGGTCGATATAGTGACAAACACTTATTTGCAGTGAACCTTTCATATTTCATTAAAACCTGCATTACTTTCTGCTGTGGTGGTTTTTCGGCATACGGAAGTGTTTGGGCGATAGTTGATCGACGTGATGAGTGGTTTTAAAAAAACGGCGCAGTGAGTTGGGGTGCCAGATTAAGGCCGGAATAACTGCTAGTGCAAGGTGTAACTGGGGAGGTGCGTCACAAACCTTGAGGTGGCGCATACTCGAGTGCCACGGGTTCCGTTGTCTCAAGTCTCTCAAAGTAAAATACGCTGAAACGAGACCCTGGCGGATGACATAATGGAATGGTATGAGGATCATTAATGAGTAAGGGCATGTGCCGGGGCCCGTGTGTGGGCTATCAATAAGGGAGAAGGTTACCTGCTAGTGAAGGTGAAAGCAGGATCAAGTTTGGGAAGACGATGCTTGTCCGGAAGGGGGATAGAGCAGGATATTCAGTGAATCAATGCTTAGGCCCGCGATGGGATGCCTAGAAGGTAAGTCCCATTCCAATCCTGCCCCCATTGGAATTGTCTCGTAAGCTCCAGTAACCATTCAACTCCTTTTTCTTGCAGCCACGCTAGGCATCCCATCGTGGGCCTAAGCATTGATTCACTGAATATCCCACTCAAAAGGTTTTTAGGGAGGGGGCATGCCTGATGTCTGCCAGGAGCTCATTCCATGTTTTGGCCGCGATGTGTGTGAAGGATCTTCCATCTGCCCTGGCTCTGTAGATGCAGGAGGTTTTGGCCAGTACGAGGTTGGAAGATTGGAGGTTCCTTTTGGGTACGTGGAAGTTGATTCTGTTGTTGAGGTATTTGGGTCTGGTGTTGTGTAAGCATTTGTCGGCATGGATGAGGATTTTGAAGGTGACACATTTCTCCACGGGGAACCAGTGGAGCAGCGGTGTTCTGTATCTTCTGGAGTTTGCGGAGTAGGGAGTTGTTTATGCCGGCATTGAGTGCATTTCCATAGTCAAGTCTGCGGGTGACGAGTGCGTGGGAGACTGTCTTCCTTGACTCAGGGGGGATCCACTTGAAAGTTTTGCAAAGTATGCAGAGGGTGAAGCAGCTGGTGGTGATGGTGTCGACCTGTCGGTTCATGGTGACGGATGAGTCGAGTATGGTACCAAGTTTATTTGCTTGGTCCGAGGGGGTTAGAGGGCTTCCGAGGGTGGTTGGCCACCAGGTGTTGGCCCACGCTGAGGGGGTGGTTCCAAGGATGAGGACTTCTGTATTTTAGGCATTGAGCTTTAGGCACTTCCTGCATCCCTTTTTTGGAAGTTGAATCTTGCGGTGGGGGGTCTTTGGTGAGGGAGAGTATGTATTGGGTTGTATCGGGATAGGATACGTTGTTGAGGCTTTGTTGTCGGTCGATGGTGGCAAAGGGGGCCATGCAGACATTGAAGATGGTCAAGCTCATTGACGACCCACCATGAATGCTGTAGAGTTACGTGAAAACTCCATGGAGTTCTGCGAGCGAGTGGAATTCGGCACATTACGCTGGCTGTGCTAATTTTTAATGCCAAGAACATTTTGAGGACTGTAAATTCAGTGCAAATGGCACAACACAGGGTGTCAGAAGGCACTGCTTCTTTCTGTTACTCGAGTGGATTTTCGACTCGAGTGGCAGCTTTCTCAACATGAATAGTTGTGACCTCCCATGACCTTCCGCGAGCACCTGCTTTGAGAAGTCTTGTTAGGAGTGTGCGAGCGTCAAAACATCGATTTTCTTTCGACGCTCGCACACTGTTTAAAATGGGGGGACAACCTGACCCTCTGTGCCTCCAGGGCTGTAATTTGCCAGGCACCTTCTTCCACATATTGTGGAAAGTGCCCCAAAATGCAAACATATTGGGGGAACATTACGAAGCAGATGAAGAGGGCGTGTGGTCAATCTCTGAAGGCTACCCCACAGCTCTGTCTACTCAACATGTGGGATGCCACGGATCTTACACAAGCAGAACAGGAGTGAGCTTCAACGGGGTGGTCACTGGCGAAAATCAATAAAATCGATGTACACGGGGCAAGATGGCGGCGGTGTGAGAGACTGCTGAGCTCTACGTCCCGACCGGTGCTTTTGTACTAGAAATGCGGGTTAAACAAAGCTGATAGACCCTAGCGCTATGCGCCACTTTTACTTCTCTTCGAGCCAGTATTCTCCCAGGAAAAAGGGAAACAAATATAATCGACTACGGGGTAGCTGTTACCTGACAGAGGCGCACGAAACAAGTCATCAATTAATGGCGATGGGGACTCAGTCTTCCGCGCTGGAAAAGGAGGCGGCGAGGGGGCAGCTAACGCTCTTAACATCGTTAATTGGCATCACGGTGTTACGGCTACTCTGGAGAGTGAGACCTAAGGGACTGTCTTCACAAGCCGAGACCCAAAGTAGCTTAAAGAAGAAAACATACCTGGCGATGTCTGCAGAGGAGAGTATTGGCGAACGTAGCGTCATGACCCCAAAGAACGCAGCAGCTCTGGCTGCCGCCGCCGCCAAGACGAGAGCGGCGCGGCAGGCTCAGTGGGAGCGGGAACTCGCCGGACAGATCGGGAAGCAGGGCGGTGATACGGGCGCTGCTATGGAGCTGGATGCAGAAGCTGTTTTAGCACCCAAGACGCCTAAGCACGGTGGAGCTGTTGCAAGGAGAGGGAGTACAACCGGCCCCTCGGTGGTCGATTTGTTGCGGAAAGCCCCAGCCCCAGCTAAACACCTTCTGGGTGGCAGCGGGAAGAGCCATTTAGTCGAACCGATGGCGCAGAATATCGCAGTAGATACAGCGTTGATTGCTGAACGCGTCAGTGGCAGGGCTGTAGCTAATGCCGAGACTGTTCCAAACACAGTAGTTCCTCCCGCTATTCCGGGGGGGGGAGCAACTATTAGCACAGAGGCCAGCAGTGCTATACTGGAGGGGAATCCTGATGGCAACTCAGACTTGAATGCAGACATGGCCCAAGGAGTACATCAAGAAGGTATGACCCCTTTACTACCTCCTGTATTGACTGCCGCAAATGTAGTTACTCCTCTAGATATAGTTAACAGTATGGGAGATACCCCCCGCAAACAACCAAATACCATGATTGTAGCAAATCGTGGAATTGGGGGGGCTAGCAGCCAACAGGTACATGGGAGTACTACAGTATCTGCTACAATACCTCAAATGGGGCACGCTGAAGGCAATACAATGGCCGGCTTGGCTAGAGCGGAGGCTGTAGGAGCCACGAGGGAGACGGATAAAGACCCGAGTGATTTGTATTTGTTCTCAGATGAAGTCGATTGGTCGGATGAAATTGAAGCCGAGACTGATCTTACTACTGAGAGCGAAGAGAATGCGAAATAAAATTATCCCAGGACAAGTCGGAAAACTGTTCTAAGGTGGAAAAAAAAGCCATCACGGGGCAGTAGAACTGACCTGAGACTATTCTCCAACAACTCAGTTGGTTAACTCTTCTGGCTCTGCGAGTGCCCCACTAAATCCAATGTCATTCAATCCTACTCACCCTACTCACCCAGCGCAATCAGATCAAGCTACATCCACATTAGACACTGTTTTGGATACAGTGCTGCAAGCTACTGCTGCACATCGGGAGGAGACTTCTCATGATGGGCGCAAGGCACAGGTAGCTCTACGCAAGGTCCATGGGTGGTACGTAAACTAACAACAACTGTTAACACCTTTAACTAGCGAATAACCGAGGTGGAGTCTCGTATTGTCTCCAACGAAGCCGAGGCCGCGGCGACCCACGAGCGGGTTGACTCTCATGAGGCAGATGTAAGGTGGAAACTGGAAGACTGTGAAAACCGCCTACGCACAAACAACTTACGTGTTTTAGGCATTCCAGATGATGCCCGCTCATATGTGATACAGCTTTTCCGAGATACCTTGCCCGAACTATCCAACTGGAATTGGGACATGGAAATTCAGAGGGCACATCGAGTTCCCCTCACCTTGAAGACCGCAATAAAACCAGGGGGGTGTCCTCGAGCTATCCTGGTCTATTTCGGAAACTTTCTTCTCAGACAGGCAATCTCCGAGAAGGCCAGACCTAAAGCACGACGCACCAGAGACTCAGTCTCCTATTTCATCCGCCCAGACTTTTGCCATATAACTGTTGAAAGGAGGTGGAGACTTCGTCAAATGATTAAACCTTTTCAAGAGAGGAAGGCACAGGCATATCTTAATAATCCTGCTAGACTAAAAGTAATCAATGGGGGCCAAAATAAATTCTTGTCTTCTGAAATTAAGGCAAGAGAATATTTTGATGGTCTGAAATAGATAAAAATTTAGGGGCATTATTAGAAGTATGATTACTATTCTGAATATATGCTGAATGATGGGTTTTTTTTTCTCACTTGAGATCGGATGCGGGTGGGGAATAGGTAGCACTGCTGTAAAAATATATTACTCATATATTCACACATCTCTCTGATGAAAAATAAGCAAGGGGGAATGGAGGGAAAAGGAGGGGGGAAAAAAGGAAAAGAAAGAGCTGTTTGGATTTATTTTTTTATTCTTTTTCTTTGTTTACCCGTGAGATAATATCTGGATTTAGCTAAAAGATAAGCACTGGTTAGGAGCACATTTCCATCATAACATACTCTTATGGAGTCTGAATGTCCTTTTTCGGGTGCGAGGGGGGAGGGAGGGGTGTGTGGGGGGGTGGAGTGGGGGGGAGTTGGGGGAGAAAGCATAAAAAAGCAACCTCAGATGTACAAGTTCTACAATAATAAGTATAAGTAACAGTTTAAACATTTGCAGAGCACAAATCTTGATGTCAGATCTTAAAAAGAAAGGAATTAGGTTTAGCATTACTGGTATCGTATTTAAAAAATTCCAATGGGGAGATAAAAACTATGTTCCTGGAATATTGCTGGGCTGAATGACAAAGGGAAAAAGGCTTGTGTGTGTGGGATAATCCGGTAGAACTCTTATGATGTGCTCTGTCTCCAAGAGACCCATCTACCTGTGGATGAGAAGGAGTTGCTAAGAATCCCTGATTATAATGTGCTTGCACTAACAACACAAACTTCTAAAACACGAGGAGTGGCTATTTTAGCTAAAATAATTCTTGGGCAAGCTAAGCGCAGGTTGATTGATCCTCTGGGTAGATGGGTCATAGTCGAACTAGAGCAGGGCATTACCATCTGTTCCCTGTATGGTTCCAACCAGGACGACCCTCAGATATTTGAAGATTTGGAACTGGAGCTGGCTTCTTGGGCTAAGACACTAATCCTGTGTCGGGACTTTAATGTATCCTTGGGTTCAGTAAGGGACAGGCAGACACAGCACACATATACCGGTCGTAAGCCTAAAGTTTTTAGAGCAGTAAAGCAATTTATGGATAGTTATGACCTAATAGATATTTGGGATCATAAACATAAAAACGATCTGGGGTATACTTATTTCTCATACCCCCACAATAAATATGTACGGATCGATTATGTAATGACAACTACGGAATACTCCATATATGTAGAAATAGATAAATGTCCAAAAACAATCTCGCACCATAATTCGCTGGTTCTCACACTTAATATAGCTAATTTTAATAGACCTCACACTCAATGGTCATTTGATAGGAAATTACTGGCCAATAGAGAGTATGTACAGCATATAACTGATTGGTCGCAGGAATTTTTTGATTATAATAAATATAGTGCTTCTAGAGTGATGGTCTGGGACTGTTTTAAAGCAGCATTGAGGGGAGAGACTATTGGCTTTGTAGCCAAGCGTAAGAAAATACAAGATAATATCAACCATCAACGCATGCATGAGTTAGCTAAATTGGAGGAACAACATGCCACTCAAATATTGCGAGGGGAAGATGGGGGAAACACCCTGCGCAAAATATTAGTTCTTAAAACTTAACTTAATAGTGGTCTCACTTAAAAAGCAGCCGAAATTTTCCAGACAAATCAAAATAAAATTTACGAAAACGGGGAGAGGTTAGGAAAACAGTTGGCACTACTCACCTGCCAGAAGCAGTCTTATAATGTGATTGCCTCTATTGACTTTGAAGGGCAGAAATTGACCACCACCTGCGCAGTCGGCTGAGAATAAAGGAGTCTAACCAAAAGGAACTCCCATTCAATGGTGTCAAAAGCCATTGTTGCTTCAAGTGACAGTAAAATGGCATCTTCCTTTATGGTGTCGTTTTGTCCCAAAACCCGATTCAAACAGTGTAGATTGCAGGCCGTGTTGCGGCCTGGCATGAACCTGGACTGCTCCGGATGCATCAATTCAGTCAGATACTGGAGAATTCTATTGGCCAATACATTGGCCAGGATTTTAGCCTCTGCCGTGAGGAGAGAAATCCGACGATAAGATGTGCAGTCCATTGCAGGTTTGCCTGGTTTGTGGATTACCACATTGGAAGCCTTCCTGACTGCAGAGGGCAATACCCCAGTGTCAAAACTCTCCATATACATTCTTAAAAGGTGGGGGGAGAGCTTAAATGCCAGTGGCTTGAAAAGTTTGACCGGGAGCTCATTAGGTCCCATTGCTTTACCTGAGCGAGGGTCTTGGATGGCCTTCTGGATTTCCGTCACCATGACGTCGCCCTCGAGGGAGTCTCTGTCTTGTGTAGTCAAACAAGCAACCTTAATTGTCGACAAAGTTCCGGAGCCATGGAGGACTGTAAGTTCTCGGCTGGTGTGTACACCGAGGAGAAATATGCTGCAAGTGTGTGCCTGGGACTTCATTGAAATTAAATACAATAGGTAGATTGAACAAGTTGGTAGGAGAATCAAGTATTGAGATGAGGCATGAGGAGAACACCATTACAAGATGGCTGCTCCCTAGAAGCATCCAGAATGGTCCTACCTTTATTTTTTTTTAAAAGGTCAGATTCGCACATCCCTACTTTTGTTTCAACGCCTAGGTTGGAAAGAAACTCCTTTGTCTATTTCAGTTGCGCTGGTAGGGTGTTATCTTGTGAAAAAAGGTCCTCTTTTAATGGGTAGGAGAAGGAGACCCCCAAAATGGCCAGTGATTTGATAGCTATGAGCCTGAGCTAAATGGGAGCAGCAGAGAGGGTCATTCTCTGGGGGGATCTCAAGTTGATAAGCCAATCAGGAAAGGCAAGCACAGACCCTTCCTGTCAGTCACTGTCATCTGATGCCCACCATTTAGGTGCAGGCCTGATGCAAGGCCTACAACTGGTGGATTTTACCTCACCATAGACCGGCCACCATCAATGTTCCTGTGGTGCCTCAGCAGAAAGCAAGATTTATCTAGTTTGCTTGGCTGGGGGGGGAGATCATTGAGCCTTACAGCCACTTTTGTTTCCTGTATCCAGGCCACAGGTGGCAGCCTCCGTCCAGAAAAATCTTGGTGCATTTGGCACAGACTTAGGCACCAGCAGGGACTGCCTGGATTGCAAACTGCGGCAGTTCTTCGATTGATGTGCAGAGTGCAGCTGGCTTCACAATTGGCTCTCCATCTGCATCAGCCCATCCCCTGTACAACTTCATGAGGGTGAGCTCTATGCACCCGCACCGATCAAATGGACAGCAACGTAGCAGACCGATGCAGGACGTCCACTCAACCGAGCTCCCACCGTTAGCAGAAGGAGAAAGGGAAGGAAGACCTGTGAGTCTGCAGAAGTCGCTGAATCAAGAAAGAGTTCCGTGCGGTCAGCGATCTAGACCTGAGCACAAGACAGGTCGTCTTCTGAGTGATCCTGGATGAGTAGAGGTCAGATTCGAACATTGCAATTTTCTCAAGGGATCCAATTGAAAATGTTTCTTTTGAAGAGTAGTTGATGTCGAGAAACTCAGGATATTGGCCAAAGGCAATCCCATCCCTCCGGAGCTCCTCTCCGATGCTCCTTCTCCGGCAGGGACCATGTTTTCAATGATGATAACTATAACTCACGCCCTAAGTTAACTATAACTCACAACCTCGCCATGCACTGCTAATTACCAAGCATATTGATATTTTCTATGAGATCATTGATAATATAACTGTAATATTTGCAATAAAATTATTGATGAGAAATCTTTGGTGTCACCTCCCATTCCCCAACAGCCAAATTTCTGACCGATATATGTGCTAAAATGTTACATTTTCGTATATATGAAGATGTGCATATATGTATGTATTAATCTAATCTATCTATTTATATATTTAGTATTATATATCTATAGCTATATCTATATTTATCGATCTATCTAGCACTCTATTTACATATATATATATTATTTGGATGGGCTCTATGGATTTGGCAAGCCAATTTATCGAACCGATCAACTCTAATTGTCTCAACATACATTTCACTGCAACCATGAAAAGAGAATGGGTATATTTTCTTGATGTTGAGGTTTTTATTAGAGAAGGAAACGTTGAATCTAAACTGCATAGAAAACCGGCGGCTGGGAATACGGTATTGCATGCAACCAGCCACCACCCCAGACACCTCAACTAAAGTATTCCGTATGGAGAGATGCGGCGTAATAAACACATTTGCAGTTCCTCCGATGAGTGTCATTTAGCTCAACAGGAAATCAAGGCTAGATTCATTGCTAGGGGTTATACCTCTAAAGTCGTGGATGCTGCCACCTCTAAGATCAAAAATATCACAAGGGAAGACACTCTTGCAGTTAAACCTCCTGTTGTAAACAATGGTATAAAATTTCCAGATCTGATATCCCGCATGATTCTGACTTACAATACAAATCCAAAAAATTCGCAATAAAAATTGGGCATTGGTGCGCAATGATCCGGTATTAGGTGAACTAACATCAAGAACATCGGACACTACATTTAGAAAAGCACGCTCAATGAGAGACATGCTAGTAAAAGGTAGCCCATAAGTGATAACATCAACTAATTGGTTGTCTTCACGCAAAGGGTTTGTGAAATACCCATCATGTATAGCTTGCAGATATGCAACCAGTACCATGACATACACATGTCCCTTTAGGACAGAGGTGGTACCCATTGCTAAATTTCTGACATGTAAAACAGAGTATGCAGTATATGTGCTGGAGTGTCCCTGTGGCCTGCGTTATGTAGCCAGTATCCACAAGAGGATACTCCAGCACATTAGGGCAACCAATAATAGTGACTCCTCATACCCTGTCACACGACATTTTAAGGATGTACATGAGCAGAACTCAGCCTCTCTAAAGTATTTTGTGATCGATACAGTATTACCTTTGAGAAGGGGAAGCACCCGTAAGGCAGTCCTCCGCCTATTAGAGACGGGATACATTTTAGAGCTGGATAGTAAGGCTCCTTCTGGGATGAACTTTAGAGAAGATTTTTATACTTGTTTGTAACTTGTGATTTGCCTGTATTCAAAAGATGAAATTACAGTTAAACCGTTTACATTAGTCAATATACTGCTTCTAGTTTTTAACCTTTTTTTACAGTTTAGCACTTAGCACTTCTTATTATGGTGGCACTACGTGAATAGATAACAACAGCACTTGCACTTTATGACGATTAAATAGAAAAATTGGTCAATGCCCACTTAGAGCTTTTTGTAGGCCCCAGCTCAATAGGTTGTATGTTAATCGTCGGACAACTCTTTGAACAGTAACATTAGTATGTATCTCTATCCTTGAGGTAATTTAAAAGTACATGACTAGTGTCTAAACACACATTTGATGTTTTTATGACTTTTAAGTATTTTATACAGTGCATACATTAGACACATTTAAACATAATTTTTTTTAGGCATTGCTTATTTATTAAATCTATATTAAGGTGATAACATTGTAGACATATTTAAATGTTCATAAGGTGACCTACAAGTTTTTTCAAAATGTTTTTGTTGAAACATCAGAGGTACACATCCTAATTTTTGGCTGGCATCAAATATGTCCTTGTTTTGTAACAAATGACCACACAAATGTATTATACATTATGTATTTTTTCTATGGTTAGCTGTCATGTGATAGGTCACGAGTTGTAGCACTAGCACTTTAAAAGGTATGACACTTAAATGTGTTTTCCCCATGCAATTTTCCATAGGAAACTTTAGACACGGCTACAGCCCGAACTGCTGAACGGAATTACACCAAATTTGGCAAAAGGCAGCCCTTGGTTTAGAAAGAGCCCTTTTTATTAAATGGTGTAAATCCGTTTAGTAGTTTTTTTCAAAATATTAATAGAAAAAGAAATATATATATCTGGGCGGAGCCTATCCACACATCTCATTGTAAGATCTGATTGGCTGTCAGCACTTCATCCCAGATGTGTTGGCAGTCATCTTGGGACCAATATACATGATAGCACCTCATTTAAAAGCATTGCAGTTAATAGAAGGTTTTAAGGCTTTAGTTACATCATAAATAATTTGTAAATGGTAACATACTCATTTTAGGAATTGTGGTGTGTTCTAAGGTGATTTTACCATGTAAAATAGCCTTCTGCTGGATTATCATGAATCATGTTTGAGAGAAAACTATTTTCTCATGCTTTTCCCACAGAGGTTTGGAAGGTGATCTTTAAGCTAAACTTAGAGCATATTATCTGTAAATTCACATTATCTTTCTCAGTCATGTGAGAATGAAGTCTGACATTCTCAGTAAAACATGAACATCCAACAAGGGTAGAGACTGGCAGTTGACTCATTTGTGTTATACTGCAGCTTCCCAGAGTGTTCTAAAGAACAACTACAGCACTAACAACCTACTTATGACAAACATATTGCACACCTGAAGTCATCTTGATTGGAATAAAGTGGTAACTCTTAAAAAATTAAATTTAAAAAGGAACAATATGAGGGGGTTCATATTGCCATAGAAAGTATGATTAGTGCTGCAGAAAGAAAATGAGGGCAAATTTTGAGTGACTTCCCGAATCCTCTTCTATTTCATTAAAAAAATTGTGACATGCAGACTGAAACATGCACTTTCAATACCAGCAGCAGACTTCCCTGGTGAGCAGTAACTTTACTACAGTGATCTAATAAGCTACTAGAGTGCTAACTTTCTTAATTTATGCCAATGCGTGACACATCTGAATGCCTTCTTGATGGAACCAAAGTAAAAAACTGAAAGTATTTCCTACTGAGGAGACTGCAGTAAATGAAGAAATTAGGAAACCTTATAACAAATAAGTCTCCCAAGATGGCCACCAGAGACAAAAGAGTCCAAATGTAGCACAAATATCACCCAGATGTAGCCCAAGTATAGCTCAATGACAGAATTATCCCAGAGTGTTCTTAAGAACAACTAGAGTGCTTACTGTCTTACTTATGACAAAAGTATGGCACACCTGAAGCCATCTTGATTGGAATAAACTAGTAACACTTAAAACATTTAATTTGCAAAGGAACAAACTGAGGGGGTTCATTTTGCCATAGAAATTATGATTAGTGCTGAAGAAAGAAAAATTAGGGCACATTTTGAGTGACTTCTCAAATCCTCTTTTATTTCATTAAAAAATTCTGACATGTTGACTGAAACATGCACTTTCAATACCAGCAGCAGACTTCCCTGGTGAGCAGTAACTTTACTACAGTGATCTAATAAGCTACTAGAGTGCTAACATTCTTAATATATGCTAATGTGTGACACATCTGAATGCCTTCTTGATGGAATCAAAGTAAAAAACTGAAAGTATTTCCTACTGAGGATAATGTAGTAAATGAGGAAATTAGGAAACGTCATAAAAAATAAGTCTCCCAAGATGGCCACCAGAGACAAAAGAGCCCAAATGTAGCACAAATATCACCCAGATGTAGCCCAAGTATAGCCCAAAGACAGAATGTCCCAGAGTGTTCTAAAGAACAACTAGAGCGCTAACGGTCTTACTTATGACAAAGTATGGCACACCTGAAGCCATCTTGATTAGGATACAGTGGTAAATGTAAATGTAAATTAAATTAAAAAGATTTTGACATGCAGAGTGAAACATGCACTTTGAAAACCGGCAGCAGACTTCCATGGTATGCATTAGTATCACTACAGGGATCTAATGAGCAACTAGAGTGCTAGCATTCAGAATTTGCGGCAAATGTGTGACACATCTGAATGCCTTCTTGATGGAACCAAAGTAAAAAACTGAAAGCACTTCCTACTGAGGAGACTGCAGTAAATGAGGAAATTAGGAAACTTCATAACAAATAAATCTCTGAAGATGGCCACCAGAGACAAAACAAGAGAAATTTGGCTGTTATAGTGGTTGTTCTAACTATAACTCGCGCCCCCGCAATGCACTGCTAATGACGTCACATATTACATCACTCATGACATGCTCAGTGACATCAATGATGACATCACTGATGACATCTCAAATGACATCACTGATGACATCATCCATGTGATCATCTGATGCACCTCCTCCACACCCTAAAATACAGACTACCATTCTCGATACCATAGACACACAAATACTAGTACAGCTACAATATTCTGTGCATTATGCATGCCGAACTCTAACCAGCTACATACTATTGATACGCTCTTCTAAATACCCAGTTAGTACCTATGCAGTCTAGAAATCCTTCTGTCTGTCCCATGCACTTCTCCATTCACCCATCCAGCACTATCTACGTATCCTATCACTCCACCAATACCTAAGCACTTATAAATTCATTATACACTCTGTAATACTGTAATTATTCTCGGTACTAGTCATAAACTTATGGAATGACCTAGCTACTAACACAAGTACAGCTATAATATTTTGTGCACTATCCAAGCAGACCTCTAACTAGCTACATACTATTGATACACTTTTGTAAATACCCAGTTAGTACTCATGCAGTGTAGGAATCGTCCAGTCTGTCCCATGCACTTCTTTAATCACTTATCTACCACTATCAACTTATCCTATCACTCCACCAATGCGTAAGCACTTATAAATGTAGTATTCACTCTGTTTGCAGCACTGTCATAATTCCAGTTACTAGTGGTATTCTTATAAAACGACATAGGCACTAACACAAGTACACATAAAATATTCTGTGCATATTCCCTACAAATCTCTAAGTAGATACATACTTTTGGTCCACTCCATTAAATACTGAAGTAGTACCCATGCAGTGTAGGATACCTCCTGTCAGTCTCATGCAATTCTTCAAAGACCCATCCAGCACTATGTTCTGCCAGTACCTAAGCACGTATGGGGCAGATATACAAGCACCCTGCGCCACCAGTACATCACTTTTTGTAACATAGTACTGGTGCCAGGCACTCCTTCATATTTACAAGTAGAGGAAAAGCCACCCTATGTGGTTTTCCTCTCCTTGTAAATACAACGCCGATGGTATTTTTTTTTTTTAACAATTTTGTATTTTTTTTTGTATTTTTTCAAAAAATGAACAAAAAAAAGAAGGAATAAAACAGGAAACTTTTGGAATTGCTTATCAATCCAAAAACAACAACAACAAAAAATTAACAACAATGATTGCGTTGCACTGCACAAACTGCATTCTCTGATTGCTCACCGAAGCATATAAGTTTCTTCCACTTCATTCAGTAATGCTTGAGAAAGGCGAATTCGGGCCTAATGTCCATTGAAGGTGTTCCTGAGGATGCTCTAGACGTACTTGCCACAGCAGGTGAGGGGTTCAAAGCAGCTCGCCTCATTTCCTCCCGAGCAAGATTGAGAGGATGTGTGGCTGGAGATGCTTGTACATAGAAGCAGTTCCACAAGAGTATTTTTATTCACATCCTCTTGGCAGGTCTCGGTCCCAAATTTTGCACGTCACCTTTCTCGCATTTACTTTCTTCTCTCCAGGTGGAAAAGTGAAGAATTTCCACACAACAGATTCCAGACTCTGTGGACGTGTTGCCTCCTGCAATATTTCTTCTTCTGAAGAAACTTCCTCCTGCTGCTGCTGTACAGATGCCATTTTGTGTGATATTTTTTTTAAAACACCTAAAAAAACAAGCAAAAAGGGTTTTTGTAGGAAAAGAGATATCTCTCTTAAGATGCTCCAACAAGAATGATTAAAATGGGTGGGGTCCTTTAATAGTTACAGTGGGAAATGTTATGAACCAATTCAATTTTTTTTTTTAACTCACGTGGGATCCGCACACTCTGCGCTCACAAAGCACGCACCCGACGCAAATTCGCGAAAATATATTTTAAAATAATATACGTTTATTTTAAGTACAAATAAATTATTTTTATGAATATCTTAGATAATCTCTTGCCCCAATCTGTATATTAAAGACATATACATATCATTTTAGAACATAAACACATTTTAATGAAGTTGCTCACCCAGCACGCCGCGCACGTATATGACGTCACGCGGGACACGCCACCGCGCAAGTGTTGCGTACCATAATGCGCATGTGTCGCGAATGCGCAGGAGCAGGAGTCATGGTCGCGGTCATTTGAGATGTCATCAGTGATGTCATCAGTAATGTCACTGACCATGTCATGAATGATGTAATATGTGACATCATCAGCAGTGCATTGCGTGTGCGCAAGTTATAGTTAGAAGAACTAACTATAACAGAGGAATTTCTATAGTTCTGTACGAGTGAAATGTCCAGCTAACTATAACACCCCTGAAACCTATTTTTTTTCTGTGAATTTCTAAGGTTTTTTAAATGCTAATTTCTAACTGTAACGTCTCTGAAACTTATGGTTTTTTCAGTGAATATATAAAATATATATATATTGTTCACCAAAGGGAGACAACTCTGCACACCCAGGGGTAGTTTGCAGTTATTTATTTTGTGTGTTTTATATATTTTGTGTGTTTTATATAGCGCACAGCTACCCCAACGGGGTGTCCCGGCGCTTTGTCCAAACAAAAGATTTTTACAACGCGTTTCGACTTTGTGCCTTTTTCATTTGGTTGTTATCTGTTTGTTGTACTAATTGCCATAATTTATTTTCACACAGACATTGTGAGAGGTATCGTTTTTAATTCATTGTGATTCTGCTTAGTGCTTCAATGTATCCTGTCCCTTCACAATGCATCATTATTCACTTTATATAATTTCCACACAAAAAAGCCTACCAACCTCCAGGCCCTTTCGCCCAACCAGCAATACCAGGCCACAACGCTGCTTCACAGGCAATGGATTGTTACTCTCCATATTGCTTGGAGAGTCTCTACCACAGAAAATTAAGTTGCGCTAGGCTCTGCTGAACGTCCCAACCTCAAGCCTACTAAAGTCTTCCAGGGTTTAGTGCTGGTGCTGCAGATTCCTATCTCCTCGCCAACTTCCTTCAATGTTGTGCCCAGCACAGGGCACCACTGTTGATATTAATTGCTCTACAAAGTGGTCTCCATACGACATGCTCAAACTGACGGTGCAGTGTTGGGGGTGAAAGACCACCTACCCCCTAATATTGTTCACCAAACGGAGACAAAGATGCACTCCCTGGAGTAGTTTACAGTTTCTTTGTCCAAACAACAGATTCCCATGACGTGTTTCAACCTTGTGTCTTTTTCAAGTGGGTGTTAACTGTTTGTTGTGCTAATTGCCATCATTTATATTTATACAGGCATTGTGGGTGTTGTAGTTTTTAATTCATTTTGATTCTGCTTAGTGCTTATTTTGCCTAGTGCTTTAATGTATCATGTCCAGTCACAATACAGCATTATTCACCTCTGGGCCCTCTCTCCCAACCAGCATTAACGGGTCACATCGGTGTTTCACAGGCAATGGATTCTTACTGTCAAAATTGCTTGGAGAATCTCTACCAAAGCAATGAAGTCACACTAGGCGCTGCTGGAAGCCCCGCCCTCAAGCCCCCTGAAGTCATCCAGGGTTTAGTACTTGTGCTGGAGATACGTATCACCTCGCCAAATATTGTCTTTCTCTAATTTAGTACTCCTACCAATCCGCATTCCTCTTCCTTTTCACTGTCCTCCAGGTCCCTCTCATGCACATTGCTTGTCATATAATATAGAATAGAATAGAATAGAAGTGACATTTCTAGAGCGCATGGCTACCCATAGGCATCCCAGCGCTAGGAGTGAAAGATATTTCTGAGACCTATGTGGGAAAGAGCCAAGTTTTCAACAGCCTGCGAAAGATCAGGTAGTTAGTTTCCTTCTGCAGCTGAAGGGGAAGAGCGTTCCAGAGCCTGGCGGCATTATACGAGAAGAGCCGACCTCCGCTTCTGGGTCTTTTGATCCTTGGTACAAGGGCCAGGTACAGTTCATCCGAACGTAAAGGCCTGTTGGCCTGGTAAAATTTGACCAAAGGGGAGAGGATCTTAGGTCCATTCCCTCCAAGCAGTTTGTGAGTAATACAGAGTGCTTTAAAATGGACTCTCTCTCTAATGGGTAGCCAATGTAAAGCTTTCAAGGCAGGTTTTGCTGACTGTCGATGGGAAGTTCCCATAAGGGTTCTGGCCGCACAGTTCTGAATCATTTGAAGTTTAACAAATGTCGCCTCTGGGGCGCCCAAGTAAAGTACATCACTAAAGTCCGGATGTATGACGTTACAACGCATGCTTTTACCACGCATGCTGTTACAACGCAGTTTTTACAACGCATACCATTACAACGCATAGCGCTTTGGGGTGCTGGATAGTGAAATTTTAATTTACTATTCCAACTCCAGTCCCCGTGGACAATAGGGAAAGTGTTGGATAGTAAATTAAATCTATTCCCTATCCTAGAGCGCCCCCCAGCGCAATGCGTTGTAATGGTTTTCATTGTAAAAACTGCGTTGTAATAGCACTGCGTGGTAAAAGTTGCGTTGTAAAGGATGTTTCCCCTAAAGTCCATATTTTAACATTTTATGCAAGCATGATTTTTGGAAAATCTGAAGCTCACTCCCCCCCTAATCTTACTAACGAAGCTACGCCCCTGCCAGAAAACAATGTATTGAAGTTATCAAGGTGTGAGAATACCAAAAGCTTACAATTTGATGGCGGGGTTCATTTTTCTTAGAAGGAGGTAGAAGGTGGCTGATATAGTACGTTCGGGGATGCCCTTTGGAAAGAAGGAACAGATCAATAATACACGGATATTACTAAAGAAATTTATATTTTTGTTTATTTTACAACTCCCATTTTTTCTTCTTTTGTTTTAGTTCATATCAATTCATATATAGTGACATTAACAAATCAATGTACAAAAATAGAGTTTAGTTAAAATAATTCATCATATTAACAACACATTTCCAAAATCAAAATGACAATAACTATACGTAGATGTAAAGTTGATGGAGGCAATGCGGTAGATGTAAGCTAAGTTCAGAGATGTGCAGTGTCAGAAACAAACTCCAACTTTAATTATTCCAAAGGTTTCATGTCTTTGGAATATGGAGCATCCAAGACAGCAACACTTTTTCGCCAACTGTTTTTGATTCGTTTGTCAGGACAACGAAAAACAGAAAAATCCAATGATGGATTCTTAATGAGTTAAACCGACTTGTGTGGAAAACGACACCAGCAAAAAAAAAAAATCTTTCAAAATACATGACTGGGTAGATGGATATAGATTAATGTTTTAGTATGGGCGTGGGTTATCAGAACGTTGATTTATATAGAGATACTTCAATTTTATTGTATATAGAACCAATTAGAATCACTTGTGAATTTGTGAAATACATCAATACTATACACTCGAATAAATACAAATAAACATACAGATGTGATAAGCTGCACGCTTCTCTTTTTCGAGCCAGGCACTTTGGGGCTGATTTGGCATCAGAGAAGATGGTCTCCACATGGATTTTGTCACCAATCAGCCAATCAGCACCTTCATTAGTTGCAAGTCTTTGCATAGCTTGGGGAAAATGTAATGACCCTGGCTACATCAGACAACTGTTGTGGTAACACATGGATGTGAAAAAGCAATAAATAGGCTGAAAAACTGAAATGCTCAACTGCATTAACCGTAAAGGTCTGCAGGGAGAGATCCGTGCTTCGAATCTACAAACATTTACTGTAAGTACGAAAATCCGAGGTGATCACTTTTGCCAAAGTATCACTCCTTTCCTTAACTAACAGGGAGTGAAGTTAATTCCCTTCGACGGAAAAAGTACTGGAAAATGAATTGCTACATATTATATTCGTGTCGAGAGATTTAAAAGGTTAAATAGCTTTCAAACTAATGTAATCTATACATTGCATACGCATTGGCATAGGGAAACTATTTCAATACCAACAAAAATCTAAATTCTTTTCTGGAAATTTTGCAAAATGTTTATTATATTTGATGCAAAGCGCAAACGGCCACATGCATCAATGTTCCCGTTTGCGAATTCTTAATTGCGAAAATTAAGGAATCGCAATTAAGAATTCGCAAACGGCTATGCATTAAAAAATCACAATTTTTTTTGCGATTCCTTAATTTTCCTTAATTGCGATTCACTATTTGCGAATCGCAATTAAGGAATCCCTTTCCATTGATTCCTATGGGCCTAGAGGCGCATAGGAATGAATGTGAAGGCATTCTCATTTTGCGATTCGCAAAAAGAGGAATCGCAAAATGAGAATGCAATTTCAAGGGTGCAGGGGGGGTCCACAGGACACCCCCTGCAACCCTGAAATGTACCTTTAAGTACTTTTTACACACACACATGCCCCAAGGGCATGTGTGTGTGTAAAATGAAACTTTCAAAAATGCACTTTTGTGCATTTTTGAAATTTTTCGCAAATTACCATGAAGTTTAACTTCATGTTAATTTACCACTTCCAAATTGCGATTTAGCAATTTAAAAAAAATCATGCATTGCATTTAAGAAATCGCAAAATTGCGATTTCTTAAATGCAATCACAATTTAAGAAATCGCAAATAAATAGCGATTTCTTAAATTGCGAACAAAACAAAAAAGCTTAATGCATCCCAAAGCAATTAATTGCATTTGCAAACGGCCGAATTTTGCGATTCGCACCGTTTGCGAATGCAATTCAGTTTGATGCATGTGGGCAAAAGTTCCTTCAGGGTGGTAAGGATGATGGTGGTGATAATGTATCCATACACTCAGCTCGGAACAGACTCAGGCTTGGCAGTTTACTGACTGCAGCTTTTAAAATGATAGTTATAGTGACAAAAATGTCACAGATGCTATCTGAATGACATGAAGCACCTGTGAATACAGAGAGCGTGCACGGGTTTTCGTGTATTCTCACATGTTTCACCTGAGTTAGCTCGTAGGGTGCTAAGCACGATGCACAAAGAAAAATGGCTTCTTTGCAGCTGTGGCTTATATAGTCTGAAGATTATGCTGCAGGCAGCTGTGCAAAGTTCATGTGAATAGTGTGATGCTGTTTGCAGTTAAGCAACGTTAACAGGGTGCATGTGATGCTGTCTGTGGCTGCAAATCATTTACAAAACAAAGTTGATGTCCGCAGCAATGCATTGTTTGCAAGAAGTAGCTGATGCTGTCTGCAGATAGGCTGCCTTTACAAGGTGTAGGTGATGCTGTCTGCAGCTACGCACCGAATATCTAGTTGATACAATCTACAGCAACGCAGCCTATACAAGGTGTGGGTGATGCTGTCTGCAGCTACTCACTGTTTGCAAGAAGTAGTTGATGCTGTCTGCAGCTATAAATCATTAACAAGAAGTAGTTGATGTCTGCAGCAACGCATTCTTTGCAAGAAGTAGTTGATGCTACCTGTAGCTAGGCTGCCTTTACAAGGTGTAGGTGAAGCTGTCTGCAGCTATGCACTGTTTACAAGACGTTGTTGATGCTGTCTGCAACTAGGCTGCCTTTACAAGAAGTAGTTGATGCAGTCTGGTGCTATGCACTGTTTGCAAGAAGTTGTTGATGCTGTCTGCAGCTATAAATCATTAACAAGAAGTAGTTGATGTCTGCAGCAACGCATTCTTTGCAAGAAGTAGTTGATGCTACCTGTAGCTAGGCTGCCTTTACAAGGTGTAGGTGAAGCTGTCTGCAGCTATGCACTGTTTACAAGAAGTAGTTGATGCTACCTGTAGCTAGGCTGCCTTTACAAGGTGTAGGTGAAGCTGTCTGCAGCTATGCACTGTTTACAAGACGTTGTTGATGCTGTCTGCAACTAGGCTGCCTTTACAAGAAGTAGTTGATGCTACCTGCATCTACGTACATTTTACAAGAAATTGTTGATGCTATCTGCAGCTCGACTGCGTTTACAAGGAGCAGGTGACGCTGTCTGCAGCTACGCACTGAATATGTAGTTAATGCTGTCTACAGCCACGCTGCCTTTACAAGGTGTAAGTGATGCTTTCTGCAGCTGCGCTGCCTTTAGAAGGTGTAGGTGATGCTGTCTGCAGCTGCGCTGCCTTTAAAAAATTGTAGGTGATTCTGTCTGTAGCTATGCTCTGAATCTCTAGTTGATGCTTCATGCAGCTACACACTGTTTACAAGAAGTAAATGATAATGTCTGCAGCTAGGCTGCCTTTACACGATGTAGGTGATGCTGTCTGCAGCTACGCATCGAATATGTAGTTAATGCTGTATACAGCTATGATGCCATTGCAAGAAGTAGCTGGTGCTGTCTGCAGCTAGGCTTCCTTTACAAGAAGTAGTTGAAGCTGTCTGCAGCTATGCATTGTTTACAAGAAATAGTTCATGCTATCTGCAGCTACTCACTCTTTGCAAGAAGTAGTTGATGCTGTCCGCAGCTACACATTGTTTAAAAGAAGTAATTGATGCTCTCTGTAGCTAGGCTGCCTTTACAAGGTGTAGATGACGCTGTCTGCAGCTACACACTGAACATGTAGTTGATGCTGTTGGCAGCTACTCTTCCTTTACAAGGTGTAAGTGATGCTGTCTGCAGCTATGCACTGTTGGCAAGACGTAGTAGAAGCTGTCAACAGCTACACAGTGTTTTCAAGAAGTAGCAAATGCTATCTGCAGCTATACCCTTCTTGCAGGAAGTAGTTGATGCTGTCTGCAGCTATGAATCATTTACAAGCAGTAGTTGATGTTGTCTGCAGCAACGCATTGTTTGCAAGAAATAGAGATGCTATCTGCAACTACTCACTCTTTGCAAGAAGTTGTTGATGCTCTCTGCAGCTATGCTGCCTTTACAAGGTGTACATGATGCTCTCTGCAGCTACGCACTGAAGATGTAGTTGATGCTGTCTTCAGCTACGCTGCCTTTACAAGGTGTAAGTGATGCTGTCTGCAGCTACGCTGCCTTTACAAAATGTAGGTGATGCTGTCTGCTGTCTGCACCTATTCACAGAATATGTAGTTGATGCTAGCCCGCAGCTACACACTGTTTTCAAGAAGTAGTTGATGCTGTCTGCAGCTAGCCTGCCTTTACAAGGTGTAGGTGATGCTTTCTGCAGCTACGCACCGAATACGTAGCTAATGTTGTCTACAGAAATGCTGCCTTTACAAGAAGTAGCTGGTGCTGTCTGCAACTAGACTGCCTTTACAAGAAATAGTTGATGCTGCTGCAGCTATGCACTGTTTACAAGAAATAGTTCATGCTATCTGCAGCTACTGTTTTCAAGAAGTAGTTGATGCTGTCCACAGCTACACTCTGTTTACAAGAAGTAGTTGATGCTCTCTGCAGCTAGGCTGCCTTTACGAGGTGTAGATGACGCTGTCTGCAGCTACGCAATGAAGATGTAGTTGATGTTGTCTACAGCTACGCTGCCTTTACAAGGTGTAAGTGATGCTGTCTACAGCTACACTGCCTTTACAAGGTGTAGTTGATGCTGTCTGTAGCTATGCACTGAATATGTAGTTGATTCTCTCAGCAGCTATGCACTGTTTGCAAGAAGAAGTTGATGCTCTCCACAGCTGCACATTGTTTTCAAGATGTAGTTGATGCTGTCTATAGCTACACACTGTTTTCATGAAGTATTTCATGCTGTCTCCAGCTACGCACTACATGCAAGAAATACTTGATGGTTTCTGCAGCTATGAATCATTTACAAGAAGTATTTGATGCTCTCTGCAGCTATGCACTGTTTACAAGAAGTAGTTGATGCTGTTTATAGCTACGCTCTGTTTACAAGAAGTAGTTGAACTGTCTGCAGCTACCCATTGCTTGCAAGAAGTAGTTGATGCTGTTTATAGCTACGCTCTGTTTACAAGAAGTAGTTGAACTGTCTGCAGCGACCCATTGCTTGCAAGAAGTAGTTGATGCTTTCTGTAGCTATGCACTCTTTACAAGAAGTGGCTGAGGCTGTCTGCAGCTACACACTGCTTGCAAGAAGTAGTTGATGCTGTCTGCAGCTACACACTGTTTACAAGAAGTAGTTGATGCTGTCTTCAGCTACACATGGTTTACAAGAAGTAGTTGATCCCTGCAGCTAATCACTGTTTACCAGCAGCAATTGATGCTGTCTGCAGCTCACTCTGCTTGCAATAAGTAGTTGATGCTGTCTGCAGCTATGAATCATTTACAAGAAGTAGTTAATATTGCCTACAGCTATTAACTGTTTACAAGAAGTAGCAGATGCTATCTGCATCTAAGCCCTTCTTGCAGGAAGTAGTTGATGCTGTCTGCAGCTATGAATCATTTACAAGCAGTAGCTGATGCATGGTTTGCAAGAAGTAATTGATGATATCTGCAGCTAGGATGGCTTTACAAGAAGTAGTTGATGCTGTATGCAGCGACGCACTGGTTACAGGAAATAGTTGATGCTATCTGCAACTACTCACTCTTTGCAAGATGTAGTTGATGCTGTCTGCAGCTAGGCTGCCTTTACAAGGTGTAGATGATGCTGTCTGCAGCTACGCTCTGAAGATGTAGTTGATGCTGTCTACAGCTATGCTGCCTTTATATGGTGTAAGTGATCCTGTCTGCAGCTATGCTTCCTTTGGAAGGTGTAGGTGATGCTGTCTGCAGCTGTGCTGCCTTTACAAGGTGTAGGCTTTGCTGTCTGCAGTTACCCTGCCTTTACAAGGTGTAGGTAATGCTGTCTGTAGCTATGCACTGAATATGTAGTTGGTGCTGTCTGCAGCTATGCACCGTTTGCAAGAAGAAGTTGATGCTGGCTACAGCTGCACACAGTTGTTACGAAGTAGTTGATGCTGTCTACAGCTGACACTATTTACAAGATTTAGTTTATGCTGTCTGCTGCTATGAATCATTTACAAGAAGTAGTTGATGCTGTCTGTAGCTATGCACTGTTTACAAGAAGTATACAATCTTTGACTGTGAAACCCTATGAGGACTAGCACCTAACCTACTATCACCAAAATTATATAAGGGATGGGAAATATCCCAGAATTGTGTGCACACACTGTAAGTACCCACGGCCCTGGTGCAGTCCAAACAACTGGACTTTACTATGTCAAAAAATCAGAACAAGTGGTGCACCACTTTACAAACAATATCACACAAATATAGAAACTGTGTCCAGAGTTATTCTTTACATTATCATTTTACTTTTAGTAGTGATTTAATTAGACATAAAACACTTTTTCAAGTTGATCAGCCAAAGTGTTTCGTCTAAAGAAAATGGACTTCTTTAGGGCTGTAGAATAAAAAACATAACATTTATATCAGTACAAAAAACATTTAAAAACATTTAAACAACATAATCTGTACAAGACATACAAATGAACAAATATGTATATACTAAGACAGGACTAGCTTTGTGCAAATACATACTTTTAAAAGACAGACTTAAAAAGCTCATGAGATCTACAACAGGAAAAGCGTAATATCTAATAATCATAATAACCCACCAGGACAATACTACAGGTGAGAAACATACAAACAATAAAGATCCCAGAGCATATCCAAACACAAGGTATGGGATACTATGTTGCTCAGTTTCCCAGAGTCTAATTTGCATACACAGTTTATAGGAGAGGGTCCCCAATCTACCTAGAAGAAATGTATTCCAAAAAGTGGGGAAAACATGGGAGAGGAAAACAGAAAAAGTAAAAAGAATAGATGAAATGAAAAAAATAATGAAAGACCATGCATCACAAAAGCACAGGTTAATATATTTAATATTTCTATTATGATGGTAACAAGTAAGATAGACGTCTGCAAGAGGGGGAAAATAATTTCCAATGCAGCTATAAAGGAAGAATATAATAAGTACCGACCAATGGTGAGGCGCTCCTTGGTATGTCATGGGTTGCAGGTTTGCTTCCGCTTATGCTGCATTCTTTATGGGTTGGTACGAGGGTTAGCATGCCTGGGGACGCCGGCCTTCCAACTGTACAGAACATATTATATTCTGGGGCAGGTACATCGATGATGTTATCATGCTTTGGGATGGACCTGTCACCAAACTTTTGGAATATCATGTATTTTTTAATTATAACCCCTACAATGTATGTCTTACCATCAATTACAGCAGGGACCATATTGAATTCTTCGACATTGATTTCTATGTTCAGGAAACCTGCATACAAAGCACCATCGACTGAAAGACCACAGCCTGTAACAATACTTTACACTCTCAGAGTGCACACTCTAAACATGTGGTGAGCAATATCCCTTACGGAGAGATGGTACATGTAAGAAGGAATTGTAGCTCCAATGACACATTCACTGAGAATATTCAGAAAACAAAACATTGTTTTCTGGCAAGGAGTTACCCTTAGGTAGCTTAGATAAGGCTGAAAACAGGATTGCCCAAGTGACCAGAGAAACCACTTTGACAGTCAATCCACATAAAAAACTAATCTCACCCCGTTTTCCTTCAATACGCAATATAACATCCGAAGTGACATGGTGTATAATGTTCTGAGGAAGCACTGGCATCTCCTCATAGACATACACATTTTCAAGGAGATTATACCACCCCACGTTTGCGGCTTCCTTGGGGACAGCACACTCATTCTTATATGGCACACTTTTCTTGTTTGCCCCAACACATCTTTTGAAAGTTGCAGCGTGGCACAAACAAGGAAAGTGTGGGGCATCCGTAACACATCCCTGAGAGGTAATACATTTATGGAAATACAGTTCCAAGGTATTCGACCAGATAATCTATCGAACATCAGCCTTCTCTATTGTGTAGAAGCTTTCCAGATTTTGGGAGTGTTACCTGAGCAAGCTCTCACTTGTATGTTTTCTTTGCTTCTGTCATCCCTTGGGTGGTCTGTGTTCTTTAGTATATTGCAGATAGATGAAGTGGAATGCTTTTTATGTTGGGAATATTTGAAAGGAAAATCAAATTCTGACGAGTGACTTAAAGCTCTTAGCATTAATATTGTATTTCATGTTCTCTCCCAAAAAAACAAAGGTGCATATTTATGAGAGGCTTGCCTCACATTTTCACCACACAAAGTGGTACTATGCCTCTAAGTCATATTTATCAAGCCACACAAAGCTACTTTGCATGACTTTGAATGGCTTTATAAATCTGGAGCAAGTCAACACAGCACTTATCTCTGGGTTGCCCCACTCTGCGCGGGGGAGCTGTTACATGGTTTTTGACCCATTCCCACTTTTAAACCTGGAATGTGCCAAAAATATATGCCTCATCAAGAGAGGCATAAACAGGAGAAATATCTTTGTTTCTACTCATTATTTCCTCTTTCTATGTGGGCTGCATTCTGCAACACATGTAGAAAGAGGAAAACACCTCTGACGATTGTTTTCATGAAGAAAGTTGTCCCTTCATGCACAAAAACAATCCTGTCTGCTACACAGGCTTCTTTGGACCACAGTGCAAGGGTGCCAGCTTTAGCACTAGGTGGCCAAAATGGCACCAGAGCAAGGGGAAAAGCCAGGAGTATGCCATATGCCATATAAAGTAAATATGGCACATTCCTGCCCTTTCCCAGTGTTGCAGGGCCGTATAGCAAAGTGACTTGCGGAACTGCCCTGTGCTACTATGCCATTAATATGCAGCTAAATCTCTTGGCATTTATTGGAATATTATTTCTCTCATAACCAGAATATAAAAACTCGGGGCATATTACCAAGAGACAAAATTTTACCGCTGAGCTGCGGCGATTTTTATCGCAGATAAACCTTGGTATTACCAAGGTTTATCGCAAATGCGATAAAAAACGGCCGCAATGCATGAATATCGCTGAAAAGTCAGCATTATTCATGCATTACCGAGCTAATGCTCTTAGCCATGTTATCCACCTTCCATCGGATAACATGGCTAAGAACTGCTCAGGGCAGGTGTTAGCTTTTGGAGATATTCGCGCTTAGCGCCAATATCTCCAAAAGTTAGTAATAGGAGATAGCGATGTTAGCGACTGTTTCCAGTCGCTAACATCTTGGCACGCCCACTTTGCATGTCATTAGTGATAAATATCTCTGACATGCAAAGCGGGGCCCAAGACGGTCGCTATCTCCTACTAACTGTCGCTAACTGGTGTTAGCGACAGCTAGGTAATAGGGAGATAATTTTATCTCCGCTTTCTTGGCTTTTAAAGCCAAAAAAGCGGAGATAAACCCCCTTGATAATATGCCCCTCGGTTCTACCAGTGGCACATGTTTGCATCCTAGCTCCTGTCAAAGCATCATACACTCTGCAGCCAGTCTCATCTCAAACACCAAAGAAGACAACCACATAATGCCAATCCTTACTCTTTTCCCGATAAAGCAAGAAGCTGCTCAAAAAAATATCCTGCATCACATAAAACCTCTTCATCTTAAAAAAAATGAGTATTTAGTCTCATCTATAAAAAGATCCAGCAGCCACAAAATCGTGAGAAGCACTCAGAACTTCCCCTCTCCACTCTCATCTTTCTACACTTTATTACCTTTCTGTTACTCATGTATTGAATGTTTTTTTCTCTTTCCTTCTCTCTCCTCGATAAATTCATGCACACTAATGTCTCCACTTCTTTCCTAGATTCAGATTCTCGCTACTGCCACCCAACTTTAGGCTGAACACAGTCCAATTTCAGCCCTCATTTACGCATTTACCTCCTGATCAATTTTCCTGTTTTGAGTTTGTCTTGCATGAAGTTTGAATTGTATAATCCAGAAATGTTATGTCTCCCTGCAATATTCGTATTATAAAGTCCTATTTCACTAAGTTTCATGTACAATGCAGTGACACCCCTAGATGAGTGGGCTTCATAAAAATGTATATAAATAAAATAAATAAGGTATGTTGTTGATTTTCTAAGGTGTGGTTTTATGATGTCAATTTTTAATCAATTAGAAATGGATCCTGTTTCTTTTAGCAAGGCATACATTACTTTTGGTATGATGAGGATAGGGAGATTCTGACTTTCTTTGCAAAGTGGGAAGGTATTGGGCCATATGAGTGAGAGACATTTCCATGTTTGAAACAATTTCTGTAAGGATTGAAGTGAGGAGGGTCCCACATTTTTACCACAATTCTACACCTCTTCTAAATCTAGAGAAGCACAGTTTTTCACGACTGCTGGAAATCTGAAATTGCCAGGGTCGTTCTGCATCATATGGCATTCAGACAGAGCCTGATGGGCTGGTCTGACAGGTCAGTGTGTGACTGCTATTTTGGCTGTTTATGGACGTTGTATGATCTGCAGGGCCAATGGTTACTGCTGAAGCACAAATCCATGCATTCTTCCATACCTTGATGTTAGAAATTGGGTTTCTGGTTGGAAAAGGTATGCACCCTGTCCAAACAGGAACCACAATCCTAGGCAGGGTAAGCCAGATACACACCCTTAATTAACGTGTGCTTACCTTCTGCTAGCTTGGCACAGTCAGACTTAACGTAAGAGGCAATGAGTAAAACATTCAAAACACCATGCAAAGAAAACACACATCAGGTAGGATAAATAGAGCTTAGTTTATTGAAAAAGACCAAGACAAATAAAACAATGAATAGTTAGAGCCAGAGTTATGAATTTATAAAGAATATCTTGAAATATAGTCCTTAGAAACACACAGCACCAACCAGGGCTATATGGTCACTCTAGATTGGGTCAAATCTGAAAACCTGACCACAATGGAGAGCAGTTCAGATACAGGAGTCACGCAGGGCCCACGGCCAACAGTCCCTTTACGGAGGAAACGTGGAGGAGCAAAATGCAAGGCGCCGTTGGTGGCGAAGCATAGGCATCGATCTGTACAATTGTAAGCGATGCGTTGGGCATATTCACGCAGTTGGGGGATGCGTTGTTGTGGAACCCTTGGTGAGAAAGGCAATGCATCATTGTTGATCTGCACTGCCTGCAATGAGATGTCCTTGGAGCAGTAGTGCATCTGCATCAAGGGGAATGCACTGGTTCTGACAGTACAAAGTCGATACAGCATGATTTTTAGTGGTGCAGCACATGAAAAACCGACTTTCACAGGCCCAGGACTGGATTGGCACAACTTGGCACAGTAGGACGCACAGATGACAGAGTCCAGGTGCTTGTTAGAGAGATTAATGCAGTTGTTGATGTCCCTGAGACTGCACAACATAAGGTGATCAAATAAGCCCTTGGAGTCACACTGGGTTCAAGTCGTGTTGATCCATTTCTTCTCACCCAAGCAGAGAGGGCAGCAGACAGGTCAGTCTGTAGGTATATGTGTGCCTGTTTGATTAACAACTTTCTAAACGTTTGTGCATATTCAAGTAAATAGCAGCCTGGAGCTGCGGTTCAGTATGAATTGTCATGTAAAGATCAAACAGGCAGTAAATAGCCCCTAACCATACAAATCGGATTACTGCTCTAGTCAACAACAGAATTAAAATTATTTTTGAAAATTTGAGCCAGAAACCCTACAAACACACTGTAACAGGCAATAGGCACTAATACTTTGATACTTTCTTAAAGGATGAAACTACAAACATTGAGCAACAGGTATGTCTGGACTAGGACAGAAAATAGGTCCAACCTTTGAAATAAAAGTGTCTCTCAATAGTGAATCAAATAGCTAAAAAAGAGGCCCCCTTTTTGCAAATTGGAGCATTTTTTATTGTATAAAGACACACTGTGTAAGTGTTTTGCAGGTGTTGGAAAATGTCCCTCTTTTAATATTCACCCAAAACATTTTGCCTTCCTCCTCCCTTTTTTCTGACTTTGTTTTTGTTGGCTAACCAATGCTAACGTGCATTTGCTCACTCCCCTAATCATGGTAATATAGGTGTGTCCGCAATTACCATATTTGATTTACTTATAAATCCCTAGTAAAGTGCACTATATGTGCAGAGGGCTTGTAAATTAAATGCTACTAGTTATCCTGGAAAAACGATGGATTTGGGCCCAGATCTTTGGACTGGGGTGAATGTGTGACATTGATCCACATTCTGTCCATCATTGTTGTGTTTGCAGTTACCGCTCTAAGTGTACTGAGGATGCTCAGACGTGAGTCCCAGGCACTCCACACCACTGGAATCAAGCTAGCCGGGCTGAAGAGAGGTGTTACCTCGAAACCGGGCCGGTCCTCGGATGCTTGTTTCCGTTCTGGGAAGGACATGGCTTTTGTAGTTCGGACTGGACTGTTCCCATGGGGCACAGGGTCAGCGCTGATTTGCATATCGCCATTGTCTAACCCAGGGTGGTGTGGAGTGGAAAAACGATGGATTTGGGCCCAGATCTTTGGACTGGGGTGAATGTGTGACATTGATCCACATTCTGTCCATCATTGTTGTGTTTGCAGTTACCGCTCTAAGTGTACTGGGGATGCTCAGACGTGAGTCCCAGGCACTCCACACCACTGGAATCAAGCTAGCCGGGCTGAAGAGAGGTGTTACCTCGAAACCGGGCCGGTCCTCGGATGCTTGTTTCCGTTCTGGGAAGGACATGGCTTTTGTAGTTCGGACTGGACTGTTCCCATGGGGCACAGGGTCAGCGCTGATTTGCATATCGCCATTGTCTAACCCAGGGTGGTGTGGAGTGGAAAAACGATGGATTTGGGCCCAGATCTTTGGACTGGGGTGAATGTGTGACATTGATCCACATTCTGTCCATCATTGTTGTGTTTGTAGTTACCGCTCTAAGTGTACTGGGGATGCTCAGACGTGAGTCCCAGGCACTCCACACCACTGGAATCAAGCTAGCCGGGCTGAAGAGAGGTGTTACCTCGAAACCGGGCCGGTCCTCGGATGCTTGTTTCCGTTCTGGGAAGGACATGGCTTTTGTAGTTCGGACTGGACTCTTCCCATGGGGCACAGGGTCAGCGCTGATTTGCATATCGCCATTGTCTAACCCAGGGTGGTGTGGAGTGGAAAAACGATGGATTTGGGCCCAGATCTTTGGACTGGGGTGAATGTGTGACATTGATCCACATTCTGTCCATCATTGTTGTGTTTGCAGTTACCGCTACTAGTTATCCTGCAGCACTGAGTGTGCCACACACTTAAGTAAACCTCTAAACCTGTCTCGGGCCTGCCACAGCAGATCCTCTACATGCATGTCGACTTGGCTTTCAAAACCCCTTGCCAAGCCATTACATTCTCCTTTTATTACACTTCAGTCACCGCTAAGATTGCCCCTGAGCAGCTCATTAGCTTTACTTTACTTTTCCTGGTAGTGAAAAACTCCAAAATTATTTTTTCACTATTGTGAGGCCTACACTGCTCATAGATTAACATTGGACATTCATTAATACATTTGATAGGTTTAATTCCTGATTGAGAAGGAGGAGAATGTAATATTTGTTACTTATACTAAATCCTCTTTAATAGTAAAGTGGATTTATGATAACAACTTTTAGGACGTTGGCATTTTTCCTGTATTAAGCCCTGTGTGCTTCTGCCGGTCTCCAATACACGTCTGGAGTGGGATTTGTGCTGAGCTTTGTTCATTCCCTTTAGACAGTCACACACAAAAGGAGCTTCAATGTGCCTGATGGGCCCTTCACATCCTGATAGGTCATTAACATCCTGATGGGTTATCCTGGACAGGATGAGAGGGAGGAGCCGACACTTGTACCAGAATGGGCTGTGCCTGTCCCCACACAAAGAGCTGCATACCCACCTATAGTGTGTCTGGGACCAGGCCAGGTTTGGGAGGACATGTGTGCACTTGAACCCCCTCTTTGATGTCTGCCCCACTTCAAAGTCACACTAGGTATAAGAACTGAGCTTTTGACCCAGTGAAATCAGTACATTTCTGGACCAGTGGATACTCTGCTAGGAAGGACTGTTGTGCTGGTGAAGTACTGACACTCTGCTGGACTGCTATTCTGGAATTTTCAGCTGTGTTGACCTGCATGCTCTCTGCTGCTCTCTCTGCCTTGGTGAGAAGGACTTGAAATAAGAGTGACTCAATGGGCTTGGTTGCTTGCCTCCTGTTCTGCAGTCTCAGGGACATCAAAGACAGCCTACAACGTTACATCTGGCACCTGTTCTTACTGTGCCAAGAGGTGCCAATCCACTCCTAGCTCCTTTGAAAGGGGTCTCCCTGTGCTATTCTGCTAAACACCAATGCTCTCCCAACTTTGCACCATGGTAACCAATGCATTTCCTTCGATGCTGATGGAGCTCCTTCATCACTGAAGCTCGACGAAGAAGCGATTCGATTCGAAATATCTTTATTTCGGTAAAACTTTACCATAAAAGACGTTCGTCATACACATTAAAAACTAGTTCATTTAAAATAATTTGTACAGCAAAATATAAAATTTATAAAAGGATTTCTTAGCAAAGGCCCAATATTCTGAAAATCAAGTCAGAGCCTTGAGGCATTTCCTTCTAATACACCAAAGAGCTCCCAAGTACTTGGCCATAGCAAACACAATATGGTCCGAGAGATCAGTTTTTAAGACTCTGAAGGCGACCAGCCACTTCGCAAGTCCCAGATTCCTGCATAGGGGAGCGATCCAGTACCGTCGGATCTCTCGGTAGGCAGGACAGACAAAAAGGATGTGGAGTTCAGTTTCATCCATAGTACTGCAAGCTGGACAAGTACTGCTTGCATCATCACTCCATTTGGATGTAAGAGTTCTAATGGGGAGAGACCCATGTCTCCACTGCAGGTATAGTTTCCTCAATATGGAGGGGTAAATTTTATCCAAAGTTGGTTCCATATTATAGTTGGCCTTGTAGGACAAAAAGGAAACTGTCAGAGACCCGTGTTTTTGATGATTGAGTAACAAGGACAGTTTGCTGTCACGGTAAGACTTGACTAGTTCCTTTTTAGAGAGGAAATGGCACGTATTCAAAGGATCAGACCACATTGTTGAAAGGCACAAGGCCTCCAATTCAAGTTTGATGGAATTAAGCCATTTAATTTTCCCAGCGCCTGGGATAGCAAGGACCTCCTGAAGTCCTTCTCGGTAACTGGCCAGTTCCGGAGTTGTCCATAGTCTACGTCAGAAGGCCAGTGGGCGTAGGGCCAAATCCTCATCGAGCGGACATAGGCCTAGGTCCATCCTGAGGGGGACGAGGGGAGTGCTCGGTGGTAGCCCAACAAGATTACGAATGAATTTATTTTCCACCTTCAAGAGCATTGATGTATTAGTGTGACCCCAAAGTTCAGATCCATAAATAACGGCCCCCTTAGCCTGAGATTTGTATATCTGTATTGGAGGGCCAATGGGCCTTATTGAGGATTTGTTGTTTGCCAAAAGTTTCATAATGCCCCCCGAGTGTTGGGTCAATTTGAGTGCTGCCTTCTCCAAGTGTGTGTTCCAAGTAAGTTTATCATTTAGCACAATGCCCAGATATTCGAAGGTTTTCACTCTTTCGAGCCTTATGTGTGCAATGCTTGGACTAAAATGAAATTTCTGTGGGGGGTTGAGGACCATGAATTTCGTTTTAATAGCGTTGATTTCTAATCCATGGGCCTCGCAGAAGTCCACAAAGCCGTTGAGGATGCGCTGAATGCCCGTTGCCGACTTAGATAGTAACAGTGTGTCGTCGGCAAACATAATGGCTGGCACCCTTTCAGCGGCTAGTTTTGGGGCATCAGAGTTGGATACCCCCGCTAAATGGGAGATTACCCCGTTGACATAGAGGCAGAACAGGGTTGGTGCAAGCACACAACCCTGCCTTACCCCCCTGCCAACGGGGAACCTCTCGGACATTGCACCCATCCTACCACATCTGACCTGGGCAAAGTTGGTGCTATGAAGGCGAATTATCATTTTCAGCAGGCTTTCCGGAACCCCCAATTTAGCAAGGGCCTCCCACAGCTTGTTCCTGGGGACCAGGTCGAACGCTGCCCTCAGGTCCACGAATACAGTGTAGAGGCTGCCACCCTCCAACTGCACCGTTTTCCAATGTATGAGGACAAAGCGAAAGACCTGGTCAATGGTGGAGACCTTTTCCCTAAAGCCTGCTTGGAAGGGGCTCAGGATGTTAAAATCCCTGATCCACTCATGTAAGCGGTTTAGCAGTAGCTTAGAAAAGAGTTTTTGGGATACATCGATCAAGCTTATAGGCCTGTAATTGGCCGGGAGGAGAGGGGACCCCTTTTTAAAGATTGGTACTATTTCAGCCCCCGGCCAGGTCGGAGGAATTGGCATGCCTTTCAGAATGGAATTGAATAGCACCCCGAGATAGGGAGCCCAGATTTTGGGTTCATGTTTATAGAGGTCGCCTGGAAGCCTGTCCAGGCCCGGCGCCTTGCCTACAGGCAGGGACGTGATTGCCATAGTAATTTCCTCTATAATAAAACCATCCATGGCAATTACACTAGTGATAGTAGAGTGGTGCACTTCTGCAGGTTCGTTTGTCACCTGGTCACTGCTATGTGGTTCATATAAATTTTTGAAATGATCCTCCCATACAGATGGCGCTATATTGCCCTCAACTGCTGCAAGTGGTTCAGCCGAGCCGTGCCTAATGATCTGCCAGAAGGTTCGTGAGTCTCGGCTTGCAAGGGCAGCTGTTATTTTAGACCAGTTCCCCTCGTCCCAGTCTATTTTTGCAGCATGGAGGGCTGATTTATAAGCTAGACGTCTCTCCCTGATTACGTTTGAATTGTCTCGTGCTTTGAGTGATTTCAATAATGTGGATTTTGCTTCCCTACAGGAGGCATTGAACCAGGTGGCTCTTCCCTGCTTGGGCTTGTGAGGCCTGGCCACTGGGTTCAGCACCTCTGCAACATTAATGCATAGTTCAGAGTGAATATTACCGAGTTCAGAGAATTGTGCCGGCTTGCATGGAGGGGGAGTGGATACCCCTAAACTACCTGTAAGATTGATTTCAGATTCACTGACTGAGTGGTGCATACAACGCTCTACTTTTTCCAGGGCGGGGACGACTAGTGCATAGAGTCTCTCAATGTTACTATGGTTCTCGAGCAATTTGGCCCATTTAATTTTGCGCCTATTGCTGGATAACACAAGATCAGCCTGTGATGCAGGATTGTTGTCGACCTTGTCTATTTGCCGGCCATCGATCTCAAATTTTAGTGAGAGCAAGTTGTGGTCACTGTCAAGTCTGGGGATAACTCGAAAGTCTTTGACTTTCCTCCAGTCCCTAGTTGAAACCATTATGTAGTCAATCCGTGACTCATAGCCCAGCCTATTAAAGGTGTTTTTAGGTGGGATGTCGCCTTTAGTCCGGTCATTGCAAGCCCTCAGCGAGTGACTAAGCGTGAGGGACATTATTTGAGTTGCGAGTGGGGAACATACCCTGGTCACTGGATCAATCAGGGTGGGGATGTTCCACAACTCGTCCTCTTCACTAGATATGCCCACCAGGTAGTCAGGAAGTGGTTCATATTGGTGATTAAAATCTCCACCTACAATTAGAGGGGAGCAGAAATTATGTGTGTCAAGGAACTGAGCTAGGTCCTCCACTGGTCCCGAGGTCGCTGCAACCCCCACTGGTCTTGAATATATGTTAATCAAAGTGACCTTCCCTCCGCATGGCCAGTCAAGGGAGACACACTGGAAGTCACAAGAGTTGGTTTCCAGATGTGTGGCCCTACATCCCAAGTGGGACCCGACCCAGATCGAGAGCCCTCCTGAAGGTCGGCCCTTTCCTCCCCATTTTGCTTCAGTATCAAAGATAGCAAAACCCTGCCGAGAGTATTTTTCTCTTGCCCATGTCTCTTGTAGGAGACATACATCGTAGCCCTCAATGAGATCCCCCCAATCAGGTGTATCTACTTTATTGGATAGCCCTGCCACATTCCAGGAGAGAATGGAAATTACACCCGGAGCCTCTAGTGTATTATTGGTGTCTGATATCTGCGAACTAACAAGTGCTGAGAATTTGCCATATTGGTTAGGTGGAAGGACAACCACTGGGGCACTATTTAGTTTGGAGCTGTGTAATATTGGGGGGCAATCCTTAATCCTCCTGTGGGGATCAGTGTTTAATGGCTTTGGTGTGCAGGTGTCGTGCCAACCTGGCCCTGCTCTAAATTTGTGAGCCTTTGGATGATTTGATGTTGGTAGAAGAGTTTTGCCACCCGTGTGTGCGTTTGATACAATGTGGATTGATAGATCAGCCATTGAATTAGAATGAGAGCTCTTTGGGGTGGGTGGTGAAGGTGCGATGGTTGGCAGATGTGGAAGTCAATCCACTTCCTCTAAACACCCGTATCTGTTAGAGATCAGTGCCCCGTTCCAGCCACCAAATGCATCTGGCCAAAAGTTACTTTGCCCTCCCCATGTGTGATTCCTCTCCGGAACCCTTCTCCAATTCCCCCCCTCAGATGAATGGAGACGGGGTGGATAGAAAAAAGTGAGGGGTCTGGCTATTATTGTTGAAGTTATGCTATGGTTGGTCCAGGAATAAATGGCGTGTGCAGTGTTTGGATCCTCGAAGGATACAATCACACAGTCGCCACTAGTGGACTTTTGTGTGGTGCCTACCCAGGGTACCCTCCGGACCATAAGGTTTTTACTCCGTAGGTGGTTGGGTATTGGTTTGTTGAAGTCGAACCAGTGGATCACCTTGTTCTTTAAGGAGGCAAAGTTTTCCTGCTGGTTGTGTGTCAATTCAGTTACCCCAGTGAGCACTACAACATAGGAACTGACCTCAGGGGGGAGATCTACATATCCCCTTGAGCGTATGTAGCTAGTACTACTAGCTCTCTGTGATGTTGAATGGTTAACATTCTGGCCATTTTGCCTCGAATTGGGCTGATCTATCGAGGGTGGTGCCCTTTGGCCGGATATGACTGATAGGGGTGGCGGAAGAGTTTCAGCCGCCGGTTGGGTAGTGGTCGTCATTGCCCTATTCGGAGGATTATAAGTATTTGCCTTGGTTCGAGGTTTAGGAATTGGTTTGGCCTTGGGGGTAACAATAGGACTGGCAGAAAAAGTAACAGCAAGGGGGGGAGGGAGAGTATCATTGGTTATTCCCAGGGACTTAGCCTTCGTAGGCACCTGCGGGTTCACAGCAAATTGGGTCACAGGGATAGGTGGTATTATGGAAGGCGGAGTTCCGTGTGGACATGTTGGTTTAGCATTCTGCATGGTGATAGTGGTTAGATTTAAAATGCTTTTTTCTATTTCCAGAAGCTGTGTTTCTATATATGTAAATCTCACTTCTAGAGGGGAAAGAAGTTTTTTGAGGGTTTCCCAGACAACAGTCAGAAACTCAACGTCCTTTCCTTTAATAGTACAGAGCGGAGTTCCAGCAGTGTCACTTTCTATGGTGAGATCGTTATTTTCTTGGGTGACTACTGTATGTGGGGGAGTGTTTACTAGGCACGGTTCCAGGGGAAAGGTCTTGGTTTTTGGCAGCGAAGCAGGGGGAGGTGCCTTAGTTAGTAGCTGGGCCTTAGCTATTTTGGCCTTTTTTCTTGCATATGTCGAGGTGTAGTTACGCTTCCTTTTGTTGTATGGGCCATTTTGTGGTATTGAAAAATTGTCACCTTTTGGTAGCGTAGCGTAGTTGATCGTAGCTTTAGGGGGTGAGCAGCCCAGCTCGGTTTCCTTCTTTTGCTCGGCAGTTACACCCGGGTGGAATTGTGGGGAAAGAGTGGGTTTTGGGGGAGATCCCCCCTGTAGCATGGGTATACTGTCCACTTGCGGTTGATGAATATCGGCATTTGTGACGATCAGAGTGGGAGCAGTACCAAGCGAGCGCTCTGGTGTTTTGGCCCATGCAATAGTCCCAAGGGAGGATTTTTTAGCAGCGGTTAGCTCAACTGACAATCTTCTAGCAGCTTCAAGTTCTAAAGAGACCCTGTGTTGCATCTTAGTTATTTCATGATCAATTGCAGTATGGGTCCTAGTAATGAAATCATCTATGCTACCATTTTTCAATTTGGATTTGGCCGCTCTGTCTCTAAACTCGCGGGTTGCCATGGTAGGCACAAGATAAAATGCCTGGGAGGAGAACGTAAAAAGGTGGGTGGTAAAATCAAATGGGGTGGCCCAGTCCAGTCTCTACCTGCCTCTAACGGCCTAAAACGGCCCGCTCTTTGCCCGGTCTTCGCCCCGTTCTCCGCCCCGCGCGCGTCCCGCGATGCGCGGGACCTGGAGCTCTTATAAATGGCAGGGGGGCGTGGCACTGGGAGGGGGCGCGGCGCGGGCGGGAAGAGGAACCAGCTGGCGGTGTTCTGCAGGAATGCTGGTCCTCGCAGTCCCGCTCGCCGCGCCTCTCACCTCCTCTGCGGCCAACCTCCAAGGAAGCAGTCACTCCACCCAAGGGTCCAGGGTCCAGGCAAAACAGAACTGGTGAGCTACTCCTGTAGCGTGCTGCTGACTATCTGGCAAGTGTCTCTCTCGAGCGGCGACCGCGAAGCGGGAGCCGCGAGAGGTGAAGAGCGTTCAGGCGGGGGGCGCGGCACTGGGAGGGGGCGCGGGCGGGAAGAGGAACCAGCTGGCGGTGTTCTGCAGGAATGCTGGTCCTCGCAGTCCCGCTCGCCGCGCCTCTCACCTCCTCTGCGGCCAACCTCCAAGGAAGCAGTCACTCCACCCAAGGGTCCAGGGTCCAGGCAAAACAGAACTGGTGAGCTACTCCTGTAGCGTGCTGCTGACTATCTGGCAAGTGTCTCTCTCGAGCGGCGACCGCGAAGCGGGAGCCGCGAGAGGTGAAGAGCGTTCAGGCGGGGGGCGCGGCACTGGGAGGGGGCGCGGGCGGGAAGAGGAACCAGCTGGCGGTGTTCTGCAGGAATGCTGGTCCTCGCAGTCCCGCTCGCCGCGCCTCTCACCTCCTCTGCGGCCAACCTCCGAGGAAGCAGTCACTCCACCCAAGGGTCCAGGGTCCAGGCAAAACAGAACGAGCGGCGACGAAGAAGCATAAATATCTAGTAGGGCTCAACAGCACATTCCCTTAATTTCCATAGCTCAACAACAATGCATTGCCTCCTCGGCTCCTCACAGTTACTCCTTGATGTCAACACTTGTTCTCTGAGGAGGTACTCTTTCAGTGGGGCCTGTTTGGCTTCTGTATACGACTGGTGCTCCATCGCAGTAAACTTGACTTTTTAATGTGTCCCGGTCCAGCTCAACCTCAAGTAACCCCTAAGTGCTATTGAAGTTTAAGCACAAGGTTTCAAAATATTGAGTATGAGGAGATAGATAACCCGGCACTGGGTCTTGGGATCCAAGGAGGGTTCACTTTGCCACAGCACATAACATGGATGCTTTTGATGTTCAGGATGGAACAGGAAGGGCAAGAGGAAACTTAAACTGGAATAATGGAATTAGCCAAACTGAGAATAGAGATGTAATTTAAGAATATTGGTTAAAAATAAATGTTAATTAAAAAAATATTTAAATATATACATGTTTATATATATATATATATATATATATATATATATATATATATATATATATATATATATAAACATTTATATCTTACATTAACCTTCAGTATTTTTGCACCAAAAGAACTGAGCCCAATTCCATTTTTGCGTGGTGAAATTAATTTATTGCATTCATTGGCAAATCCTTGCCCGACGCGTTTCGGAGCAGAGCTCCTTTATCACGGTCAGTGTTGGTAATTTTTGATAAAGAAAATATACATGAAAAAGTGACAACATCACAGTAACATGAACATCAAAAAAGGACTACTGCAACACATCCAGGGCTTTGTGAGAATGGCAGCCATATTAGAATATTGTTAAAGTTAATGCTGGTCTATTCTGCAGAGATATCATCCTCCATATTTTTATATTATTGTATAATTCTGCCCCAGTGGGCAAACAATGATAATATGTCCAAAGTTCCAAATTAATGACTCCAGTTTCAACTGATAGTACAATATTTACAATTCCGCCCAAATGGGCTAATTACAAAATGTGTCTTGTGCAACTTATGCTTCTCACTAAGGTACCCACATTTTGATGATGGTGTCTCCGTCTCCTATGATAAAAACATACAAGTAATCAGTGTTCACTTGATACCCATTAAAAAATATATATAAACAACTTCAGGGCTACATAATTAATTTCAACAGTGCATTACATCATCCTAAATGAACCAACAATTCCTCATCCTTGTTCAACCCAAGGGGATACATTGTCTTGTATTTTATAATCATTTTGGGCTCTAGGCGCCTTCGTTTTTTTCATCGATTGCCTCCCCACTCCAACTTGGGGATTCTGTCCAACGCACAATACCTCAATAGTTCCACATTATTACCATGAACATCCTTGAAGTGCCTCGCTATTGGATAATGCTTATCCTCATTAACGATAGCTCTTCTATGTTCGAGAATACGTTTTTTTTACTTGGTGTATAGTGCTTCCAATGTAAATAAAAGGACATGGACAAATCAGAGCATATACACAAAAGTCTGATTTACAAGTTAAATGTTTGTCTATATTAAATGGTTTTTGATGTACAGACAAATCGATTTGCTTTGTGTTGACACTGTTTTTACAGGCCTTACACACCCTACAAGTAAGAAATCCCTTTACCACTTGTTTGTCACTTACATTCCTTAGATCACTACTACACGATTCGATTCATAAACTTTATTCGATTCAAAATGATAGAATCACAAAAGTGTACAGACCTTAATTTAAAAGAAGAACATATTAACATCAATTAAATCAGGATGATTCATTTTACAGTTTACACATTTTAAAATCTAAAAATAATAAAAGTTTACAAAAGGAAGTTTATACAGATATTACAAATCATTTTTCAGTTAATCACACCCTATACCAAAGGATAAAGTTGTAATTCATTTTATGCAGATAACAGAGGAAGAAAGGTATTAATCAAACAAACTAACAGTACCGTTTCCTAAGTTGCAATGACAATCGTATGAAACTTAGCATTGCGGAACATACTCCAGGTGAGGATAACTACAACAAATAATCATAACCCTCTTTATAGTTACATGGTCGCCGGTTTTTTAGAATAGGCTTAATAAACCTAATTCTTGGTTCATTATAAAGAGGACAAAAAAGGACAAGATGAATCGTATTTTGACTGGTTTTGTTATCACAAGGACAAGGGGGTAGCCTCTCACACCAACCCCCTTGTTTTGGGAAGGCAAAAAGGAAATGGGGTATATTTAAATCTTGTCAGATAAAAACGCCATTGCACATGGGTAGTAAATGTTAAATAAAATTGGACTTTCGGTTTACCCAAGCAATTTGTAGGCTTGTCTAAATGTGACATATTTAAGCTGTTACGGTAACTTGTTTTAATCAAATTTTTTATATCCCCCTGCATATTTTCGGGATTATCATACAAATGGCCCAGACCAATTTTATGCAAAGTATCACTTACATATGAAAGCCATGGAATCTGCATTGCATGTTCAAGATTTTTACAATCCCAAAGGATATCTTTTGAGAGCTGTAGATCTTCTGATAACCATACTTTACCCCATAATATTAGAGGGGAGACGCGGATGATGTCAGTCACATATTCTAATCCCCTCTCAGTATGGCAAAAACTGTTTGATGAACCTAGTGGGACTGCTAACAAGCGTTTCAGAATTTTTTTTTTCCATGACCTGGATCATACCTGGGTTTTCTGTCCCCCATACCCCTGCTCCATAAGTGGCCACGGATAAGCACTTTGCTCTATACAAAGTTTTTAAGTGTGGGACTGGTTTTTGTCCTAATTTACTACAAAAACGAAATAGACCCTCTATTGATCGGCTAGTGCTTTGTACACACCCCTTCATCAAAGGAACCCAGCTCAGTTTGTTATTAAATAAATTTCCGAGGTAATTAAAATTTTCGATTTTGTCAATGGTAGAATTCATTACCATGAACTTACGGGTTTTTGTCCCTTTAGGACCACAGACCATTGTAAAAGATTTTGCAAAATTTACCTTTAGGTCCGGGTCCAGCATAAAGTTGTTAAATGCATCCAAACAGGTCTGCATACTATTAGCTGTAAGAGTCATTAATACCATATCATCGGCATAAGATAACATAGGTATCTTCTTGCCGTTTACTTTTGGGAAATCCGTGCAATGTTCCAACAAAAACTTTTCAAGGCCATTAGTGTAAACTAAGAACAAAAAAGGCGCTAAAATGCAGCCTTGTCGCACACCCTTGGTTGAGGGAATAGATTTTGTTTTTTCCCCCCCTGGACCAAATCTTATGGCCACAGTTGTTGCCGCATGTAATCTACAGAGCAGGGTAACCAGGGGTTCTTCAAAACCCATGTCCTCCATCATCAGCCAGAGTTTATTTCTGCAAACAGTGTCAAAAGCACTGGATAAGTCCATGAAGGCCAGGTGGATGGAAGAAGCCCTAGCCTTCATGTACTTACCCATAATTAGTGCCAAATTTAGACACTGTTCGGTTGTTCCCTTTCCTCTCCTAAACCCATATTGGGAGTTTACAATTAGGCCCGCAGAATCTTCCCAGGTCTCCAATCTGGCCAGGATTATCCTACCCAATAGATTGCATGATGCATCAATTAATGATATTGGGCGATAACAACGTGGGTTGCACTTATCACCCTTCTTAAAAATTGGCACCACCACTGCCTCCTTCCAAGATAGGGGAATGCGACCAACAATAGCTGCTTTGAAAACATTCAAAAGCAATGGGGCCCATAAGACAGTATTATGTTTGAAAAAGTCCAACGGCACCGCGTCCGGGCCAGGGGCTTTTAATCGAACACCTTTCCTCAAGGCCTCCTCCACTTCCGAAAGAGTGAGCGAAGAACTAAACAGGGAAGCTGTGACCGGGAGGTCCACGTCCCTTATGTCATCCTGCAAACCTATAAGGGGTATAGACTTAGGGTTAAAAATTTTCCCATAATGGGCTTCCCATGTCTCGGCCGTTATCTGCATCACCATATTATCCTTGCCATCGTTTGAGAGGAAAGGGCGGTTTATGACCTCCCAAAAGAGCCAACTATCTTTTAAATCTGAGGCTTTCTCTAAATTATCCCAAGCTAGCCTTTTTAGATCTAGCTTTCGTTTTTTAATTGCCTCTTTATAAGTTCCTACCAACTCCTTATTCCTTGGTTTTTGGTGCAAAGCCCTTTTTAATACTTTTTGAGCTGCGGAACAAACAGCGTCAAACCATTTGAAGCCCTTGGACTGTTTAGAGACCAGTGGTTTTTAAAGATGTTTTGCCACATTCCCACACAAAATTTCAAAGTTTCTAATTTTATTTTCTGAGACTGTTGTTGGTGATAAACAAAGCTCAATTTCAGAACTATTAGAATTTAAGATCTCTACCTCCAAACCAGTTGCATCTACTTTCTCCCACTTCAGGGTAACTCCTTTATTCCTATTATATGTTATCGGCTGGTCCCAGGTTGGATGTCTTGCAATAGCAGGAGGGCACAGGGTTAAAATGAGAGGATTATGATCGCTCACCGGATTTACATGCGTCTCAAATTTATCAATGTAATGTAAATGGCTACTAGATACAATAGAGAAATCAATAACACTCATAGAACCTCCAGTTCCTTGGAATGTTGGTATTGAACATGAGTTTGGGGCAACCCCTGATTCCATTATGCATAAGTCATTAATGACAATAATGTTATTTAACGCATCACCTTGAGGTGTATGCTTAAAATGTTGAATAGTGTGGTCATTTAGAATAACCAGACCACAAACATTTGATCCACCAAATTTACACAAGGAACAGTTAAAATCACCAACCCATAAAATGAATAATGAGGGTAAATTACTACGTGCCTTAGATATATCCTCCTGTAGATTCACAATTACAGCAGTATCATGGTTATCAAAGATATTGTAATACCAATTGATCAACAACAAGGGCACAGGAAACAGGGATTGTAACAAGAGTAATTGATACGAGGGCGTGTCCACTATTCTAGATGTTTTGAAATTACTCCATTTAAGGGAAATGGCGGTCATGATACCACCTTTTGCCCTGCCTGCCCGTGATGGCACAGCTAATACATTGAAGGATTGAAATCCATCAAGGTCCTGATCAGTTCTACTCCATGTCTCCTGGAGACACACGATATCATGGATTCCTACATAATTCAACCATGCATCATCCTGTAACCTCCTAGAGAGACCTGCAATGTTCCACGAGATTAGGCGAAACCCAATTACCCCCGGCGAGTCATCCAAAGGGTCTATATGCGTGACCACATCCGGCCTGATATCGGGCAAATCTAACATACAATTTACAATATCACAAGCTTCCATTTCAACAGGGTTTCCATTCGTCACAATACCAGTTAGTGTCATCTCATCAATGTTACCACTCAACCTTTCAGTCGTTTGTTCCACTAAGAGGCTACCCACTTCACCACATGATTTGACAGGTTTTTGACTAATTGGTAGTCAATCTATATCCTCAACCCCATCAGTGATTCAAAACGATTTCTTAAGGGTATGTTATTTGGCGTCCACCCAAGATATTCCTCACCCTGAATTCTCATTCTTGGGTAGTTTTGGGCAGGATAGGGAAGGGCATGCTTTAAATTGGGGTAAAAATATTCCAAACCTATGCATTGTATGTCACCTAGTCTGCCAAACCTTGGTTCACGACAAATAAAGTCCTTAACCCAGTTTTCTCAAAAATTTATAAGGATACAATCTCCCTCCAGATCTTTCTCACTTGGCCCCACCCAAGGAACCCTTCTAACATTTAAAATATCTGTACTAGAGGCAGGGGGAAGCGGTCTATTTTTATTAAGCCAATAGATGACTCTGTTTCTGAGATCCCTATTTGATTCCAGTTGATTAGGCCTAAGCCCTGGAACTCCTGTCAAAATAGCTGTAAAAGGGGCAGAATCAGGAGGCAAATTTACACAAACCACCCTTTTTACTGGAGCCTTTACTCCTTGGTTTATGGGGCCCTGTTTTGGTATTACCTTAGGCCTAGTAGTAGGCGCCTGATTGGATACAGAAGACTTTAATGTAGATGGAGCAGTTACTGCAGGTTTTTGATTTCCGCCCACAACCACCGCCAAAGTGGGGTTATTAAAGACTGTTTGTGGTGCAGCTTTAGCAGGATCAGCATTTGTTACTATTTGTAACGGCCCTACTGGCTTCTTTAAACCTACTTTCTTTGTAGCAGTAGGTTCGCCACCCGGATTCTCAGTGCCCACACTATTCTTAACCAATAGTTCAAGGGAGTGGGTGTTAACCGAAACAAGATGTTCTAATTGGTCCAATTTCAGATTTATTATTTGCGTCTTTTCCAATAGGGGCCTCAAAAGATTTTTAACCAATTTTTCAATATTATGAAGTAAATCATGGGGGGCGTGGCTAAGCGCGCAACGGGAATGGCCGACTTGGGGTAGAGCTCCGCTCTGAGCTCCCCTTCCCCGCGAAATTATCCGAGGAATCGCCGAACACAGCCGGCCGATAACTGCCGGCGCTGCAGTGGGACGCCACAACTAAGCGCCCCACCAATTTTGGGGGCACGCGGTGCACCCGAGCCGCACCGAGGATCCCACGGTGAACCGGCCGCACACATAGCCTCTGACCTCGGCGTGCGCCCAAGACAGACCGAGGCTTTGGCGGGCGCGACAGGCCCGATCCTGCGGCCTGCTCACAACTCCAGCTCACCGCACTGGAGTGCGAGGACGATATCCGTGACCCTGCCTGGCCCAGCTGGGGGATCCGTTCTCTGCGCGCTGCCTGCCTTTACGACTGCCCGGCTGGGTAGCGGCGGGCAGCCGCGTGACAACGACTGGGACGCCGCGGGCCGGAGGCGGGAAGAAAGGAGACGATCCACGGGGAGCGGGAACCTGTAACTGCCCATCAAGACGGCCCGAGGCCTTACCCCAGGGCCGGGGAGATTGCAACGCTGGCGCTGCGCGGCAACCAGAGGAGAGCGAGGGAGGACTGGACAACAGGAGCTGCCAGGGCCGACGGCGCGGTTAGTGAGCAGGCTCGGGCACATCCACCCGGACCTCCCACCCACCGGTGGAAAGCGGTAAAGATACACAGGCGCCCGAACCTGAGAGGGGGTCGGGCAGACCGGGAGAAAGCACAGGGGGCACACAGCGCCCCCAACACTAACTGTACCACGTGGACGGCGCAGAGGCCTACACGACCCGCCACCACACCTGTAATACCCCCTGGGGAGCAAACTCTGGTTCAGTGCCACACGCGAGCGAGGACACTGCGGCCTAGCTGCCGCCAAGCATCACGGACCGCCAGCACGAAGTTAGAGGAACAAGCAACTACCCACCTACAGGCCACGAGCGCAAAGAGACTGACCAAAGCCCCAGAGTGCGGCGGAACCACGCTCTAGCCGGCCCTTTGGAGGTGGATCGCGCTGCTGAAGCGAAGGCAGCGCCACGGTACTAATGTCTAACGGACCTAGAACCCGAACTGGGCAAACTCAAAGGGCAAGATGGACAAGCCCGGGAAGAGCGGCGACCCGGACCACACAACGGCGAAACTGGACACCATGCTGGCAGCAATGGAAAGATTGGAAGAATCCATACAGCTAACTCGCACCTCCCCAGCTACCAAAATCGATAGCGTGGTCATAGACCTGACGCACCTGAGAGCGGACCATAAAAATTAGCGGAGCGCACCACGGCCCTGGAAAGCGACGTACAGACACTTCAACCTCAAGCCAACAAATCGCACAAACAAATACAGGATCTGTTGAACAGGGTGGAATTTTTGGAAGACAGGGCAGAGGATGCGGAAGGTAGGGCACGAAGGAACAACGTGCGCCTAGTCGGGGTCCCGGAGAAATGGGAAGGGAGGAGCTCGGAGGAGCACCTGGAACGGTGGCTGAAGGACATACTACCGGAGGGATCGCTCTCGCCACACTTCGTGATAGAACGTGCACACAGAGTCCCCACCAGACCTCTAACAACAGGCTCCAACCCGAGGCTCATGCTGCTCCGTATACTGAACTATAGAGACAGGGACTCCATCCTACGCGAAACTCGCAAGCTTCAAGAGGTACGGATTGAGAACGCGTCAGTGATGTTCTTTCCGGACTACACTGTACAGGTACAGAGACAAAGACACTCCTTCCTAGCTGTGAAAAAGCGACTGAGGCAGTTAGTCCTGCAATACTCTCTGCTGTTTCCTGCGAAATTGAGAGTGGTGGCTGGTGAGCGAACCCACTTCTTCACTGACCCAACAGACGTGGAAACATGGCTAGACATCGGCATAGACACGGAACCCAGTGCAGATGCAGGTCCCACACCTCGGCGACAATCCGGTGGCAGCAGGAGAAGATGCAGACCCCGCCAAAGATCACAGACCGGCGCGCGGGGAGTGACAAGGATTCCCCCCCCAGCAGATACCGCGCAGCAGGAGAAGCGTGACGCCCTCCGCCTAGTGATGGAACTCAGCCGGTCTCCAGCACAGAGCGACGTGGCGAGCAACGGCGTGCAGGACCCCCCCAGCGACGATGAAGCCATCTGTGGCATACCGGACTCCCAAGCATCAGAAGACAGACCGGATGTCACACCCCAAACGGCGGACTACATAAACTGACTGCACCATAAGATTAGTTCTCTTAGAGACACTTGCCAAGGGATGCCACAGCAGACTAGATGAAGTGAGCCGACAGAGCCACGACGCTGCGAATGCAGGGAGCGCACATAACAGCGTATAACGCCCCTGACCATGGACGTCAGACACGGGGCAGGCACACGCCCGTAGCCTCTTCAGTGGACACGAGACTCAGGAGCGACCCTGGGTGCCCGTACTTGGCCGGCACACAGACCCAGAGACAATTCGCCTGGCAGCAGACCGATTGGGACACGTAAAGTATAGTGTTTCATACATGTACAATTGGGGTTCCCTGTATGCAAGGGGGTTTAGACTGGCGCATTCCTCCCGGGAAGGCAGAGGGCCTTCATGCAATGACTCTGTTGATTTGAAAACACTGTTAAAGTGCGCATAGCACAACAGCCCCCTTAGAGTTAGTCTTTGTTGCTCTCTTAGAGAGTATGGACGGGAGCACGTTTCGCATCCGACCTTTTGGTATTTTGTATGTTCATAATGTTCAATGGATTATTGTTCCGTTAGCCAGGTTTCTTTCCCCCCCTCCGGTCTCATTGAAGTGGTGTGCAGTCATTGCTATCTACTTGATTGCAGGGAACCTTTGCTCGATGGCAGTTGTGGGGTTCGCAAGGAGATGGGGGGAGGCCTGGGAGGAGGGTACTGTTAAAGAACGGAATGTCTGTCATTAAGATATGTACGTGGAATGTGAGGGGCATACATACACCATCCCGACGCTACCAGATCTACTCATACCTCAAGCGTCACCACATACAAATCGCCCTCCTACAAGAGACACACCTTAGCGTCGCTGAAACCTCCACACTACGCCGCAGATGGCGTGGGCAACTATATGCCACGGGCTGCTCGTCTTATGCTAAGGGGACACTGGTGTGGGTCAGGCCGGGCACTCCATGGACAACATTAGACACGTATATAGGTCCCGGTGGGAGGTACGTCGTGGTCCACGGCAGGCTGGATGGGAACCCACTGGTACTAGCCTCAGTGTACGCGCCCAACACAGGATTGACGGACTTCCTTGCTCAGTTGTCAAATACATTGGCCCCCTGGCATGGTATCCCTTGGGTGTTGGGTGGGGACTACAACAGCACATTAGATTTAGCCCTGGACCGATCCCACCCTCCGCCACCCAACTCACAGGCACAGATTGCTATGAACACACTCCAGGCGTGGTCCACACAATGGGACTTGCATGATGCGTGGCGCAACCGCAACCCACACACCAGTCTACTCGTACTATTCAGGGGTGCACGCCCTACATGTGCGCCTTGACAGGTACTTGGTAACCAGTGAGCTCCTACCAAATGTCACGGACACCTGCTATATGGCCCGCACACACCCTGATCACAACCCACACCTAATGGATCTGACATGGGAGCACCCACGGCCCCCGATACCCACCTGGAGGTTGCAGCCTGACCTACTGCTAGACGGCCCATTTCGAAGCTCCATAAGCACACAAACGGCACAATATTTTGAGGACAACACTGGCACGGCGTCGACACCGCAGATTGAACGGGACGGATTCAAAGTTGTCCTCAGGGGACAATGTCTTGGCACCCAGGCCCACTCCCGAAGGCAATTAGAAGCAGACCTCAGATGCCTAGAGTCAGACTTGATGCAAGTGGAACAGGGAGCAGCTACAGGCAAAGACACTAGATTATTGGAGGCACGGGCGGAACATGACAGACTGATTGATAGGTTGAAGCATGTTAATTACGCAGCCCACTCAGCCCGCACACACCACACTGGGGATAAACCTGGCAAATTGTTAGTTTGGCTGATACAGCGCGAAGAGTGAACATCACCCGTGACGGCGATACATCCAACCAGCGGCCCAATGGTATACACCCAGGCGAAAATCCATGAGGCCTCTGTGGCACACTACGGTGCGCTATATGAGTCCCGTCTACAGACCCCACAACCACACATCGCTGCTTACCTAGACGAGATCACACTACCTGCCCTGGCAGATGACCAATGGGACGACCTTGGGCCGCCGATAACGGCGGAAGAGCTACGTGAAGCCATCTTCGCCCTCTCGAATGGCAAAGCCCCCGGCCCGGATGGGCTACCGGCGGAATACTATAAAGTCTGCTCCGATATCCTGATCCCGGAGCTCCTCAGGGTATACTCAGCGGCACTAGAAGACTCGACCTTGCCCCAGTCGATGAACGAGGCGACGCTGGTGTCTCTTCTTAAACCAGGTCGAGATGGCACGCTCCTAGGATCGTATAGACCTCTTGCGCTGTTAAACACAGATTACAAGATCCTGGCGTCGGCCCTAGCCCGACGACTGGCAGCTCTGGTGCCCGCCTTGGTACACAGTGACCAGAACGGCTTTGTGCCCACCAGATGCACCTCCCAGAACATACGGAGGCTGTTCCGAGTACAGGAATACGCAGTGCAGGGATGGCCGAGATCAGGTTGCTTAGTTTTAGACCTCGAGAAGGCGTTCGACTCGGTCGAATGGCCCTATTTGTTGTCAGCATTACGCAAATTCGACCTAGGAGACGAATATATTGAACTGGTCGGATTGCTGTACAGACACCCCGTGGTGCGAGTCCGCACAGGTAAGCTGTTGTCCAACGCCATTAGGGTCCGACGTGGCACCAGACAAGGCTGTCCACTGTCCCCGCTGCTCTTCTCGTTGGCAATAGAACCCCTCGCTGAGATACTGCGCAGCAGAGGCGCACACTGGGGTATCCACTGGCAGACGGCACACACGTTGTCTCGCTATACGCGGACAACCTACTCCTGTATGTCAGGGACCTCACCCACTTACCACCGGACCTGTCAGAAATCTTTCGGTCCTTCGAGACCATGTCGTGCCTCAAAGTAAACTGGGCCAAATCAGGGGCGTACTCGTTCGCTCCCGACACTCCGGATCCCGAAATTAGAATCAATGGCGAACGACTGCCGTGGCACCACACAACATTCAAATACCTGGGAATATACATATACAGAACACCCCCGGATATCCTGGATGGCAACCTGACGCACGCCATAATGTCCATAGGATCCCAGATTGCCTTTTGGAAAACTCTCCCACTTAATGTACAGAGCAGAGTGACGTTGACGAAAATGATCGTTCTGCCCAGACTCTTATATTACTTCGCCAACATCCCAGTATACGTCCAGGTCCGCACTTTCAAAGAACTGGAAACCATGATCAGAGATCTGATATGGAACGCTGGGAGACCCAGAGTGGCACTGAAAAAATTATATACACCAATTCGTGACGGCGGCCTCGCAGTACCAAACCTAGAGCTTTACTATCTGGCTGCACAACTGCAGTGGGTAGCTGCCTGGCTTGCTGGAAAACACCTAGAGGACACAGCCACGGCAGCGGACACACTGTCCCACTCACAGATACATTCCCTATTCCACCCCCTAACACGCACGAGGAAAACATCACAACTACATGTAGATGTAGCCGTAAAGTGCTACGCCAAGAGTTTGAGACTCACGCACAACACTAAACCATACGCCCCAGCGCTCCCGCTCCTAGGCACCCCCAAGACCACAGCCGTTGTCACGGAAGCAGCACTGGAACATTGGACACGCACAGGAGTGGACACCATGGCGGACCTTTACGCCGATGGCACCCTGATATCTTTCGCGACACTGGCTAACGACACGGGACTCCCGGTGGGACAGTTCTTACAGCACGCCTCCATACTTATGGCGTACACGCAACAGTGGGGAACTATCACTGAGGAACTACCCACACATCAATTGATACAATACCTACACGTCATAGGGGACGGTACACATGTGGTACATTGGCTGACTCAAGCACTGCTGTCGCACACACAACACACTTTGCAACCTCTGCGTGACAAATGGGCGGTTGACAGGGGGAGCGACTGGACGGATAAGGAGTGGACGATGGTGCTAGCGGGCCCCAAGAACATCCCCCGCAATGCACGCTTCAAACTGATCCAGTTTTATATATTGCACCGAGCGTACCTCACACCTGACAAAATTGACCAGTACTTCCCGGGCGCCGCAGCTAGCTGCCCAAGATGCGCACTGGAGGGAGCAGACCTGCTACATATGCTGTGGCAATGCCCACGGATCCAAGCATACTGGCGGTCAGTGATACCGATACTAGAGCGATGCACAGCCATGCCGATACCGCACACATGGGAGGCATGCCTGCTAGGCCTATACAAGCGGACCAAACACAAAAAAGTCCCCTCTCGTTTCTGGGACCTTGGCCTTCTCACGGCCAAAAGGCTGATCACCAAACACTGGAAATGAGCAGTCCCACCCCTGACTGAACATTGGCGCACCTCTCTGGACACCTGGGCGAGGGCAGAAAGCGTCACCCTCCATAACGAGGAAACAGCGGGACTGAGACAATTCCCAATCGCGACATTATGGGATGAGACGCTCAACTCCTTCCATAGAGAATGCCAAACACTGGGGGACACCTCAAATAACTCCTCCCCTAGGGGTGCCCGGGAGGCAACGGACGGAGCAGAAGCTATGGGCCATAACCCTAACACCCCCGACAGGGAAGTACGCGAACTCCCAGACATTACCATCAATGCAACTGTCGACGACACCCCTCTCTGACTGACATGACGCCCCCCCCCACTTTCTGCCCACGCTATATACCTCCCGCCAACAACCCACCGCCCTCCCGCACTAGACACATATCCATAGACGCTATTCAATGTCACCTGCGAGCCCCCAATGCATCGACGCACTCCCATCACGACACGCACACCACACCTCCAAGTAAGATGATCATGACCCCCCCTTTCTCTTTCATTGTTTTCCTCTTTATTATAATGTCATTACCTTCACTGTGCCAACGCGGATGGAACGATTGTACTGAGTTTTTGTTATGGAACATAAAGTGATATACTACAATGTTGTGAGATACGCCCCGCAACCATGGCATACGACCTTGAGATGTAGAAATGTGTAAGATGTACTATTCACGTTTTCTTTCCTCCTGTGTACTCAATAAAAGATATATTTAAAAAAAAAAAATGAGGAAAGTGAATGTTTGGGATTACTTTAGCTTGGGCTGCTGCAGAAAAAGTAAGGAAATATAATCTTTGGGCATTCAACATCTCCATATTAAATGCAAAATGAGCAAGTTCATTGAGATTCAGGAAATAACTGCTGATCACTATAAAAAATGTTACTCTCCTCAACAAAAGGTCAAGCTAATTCACCTACTCTTAAACTCACTTTTTTAATACATAAAATGTTGGCAGACTCCACCATGCAGATAAACTACTTTTTGTTACAGGAGATCTCCGAGGTTATCAAAAACTTGCCAAATGCTAAAGCATGTAGGTATGATGGGTTTCCAGCTGCATTATTTGCTATACCTGCATATGTGTACTGTTGTATAATGACAAAATGCAATAAACATATTCAAACAAAAAAAAAAAATGAAGTAAATTATCGTTTGGGCAGGATTGATTTGGGGGTTCAGCATCCACAGACTGGGTTCCCTTTTGTTTAGAAGATTTGGCTACAGCTCGATGGGTATTGAATTTGGCTGCTTTTGCTCTACTACCCTGATTATGACCCCCTCCTCTTTTCCGCTTACTCGCTTTTAAAGTTTCAATTAAATTCAGATCTGGTTCTGAAACATGAGAATCTGCCGATATTGGCGCTGTTTGAATCGGGTTACAATTTTAAATGCTATCCCCACTAACAGTACTTGATGCTATACAAACCGCATTTAAGCTGTCCTCCAAAACGTTCGGGGATACTAATTGAGAAACTACATTACTAGATGCATTTGGACTGTGTACAGGGTTCATTATTGCACTTTTATCAGGCGTGATTGTACAACCAATCCGTCCTAAAGACGACCTTTTCCCTGTCAAAAGATCCAAGGATAATCGCTTTTCTGTGAGAGCAATTTCTTTTTCCAAAATCCCTGTTGCCCGGGTAATAAAAGAATCCAAAGTTCCAGTAGCTTTCCCACTACTTGTTTTCATAATGACTTGTCTATCTTTCCCAGAGCGCAGGGCCATCATGGAACAATTCCTCAGGACAGGGATGATACAATTTAAAATGGAACAAAACAATTAGTGCAGCAAACCCCTGTTAGTACCTACACATATACTAGACCATATAATGGGACTGTTACAAAAAAATGCTTCAAAGTTTACAAATGGAAGAGGGTGAACCCGGCCCGTCCTTTTTCGTCCTTGGACGGCCTTAGACAGTCCCGCCCTTGTCCCGGGCTTCTCCCGGGACGCTCCCGCGCGCTCCCGGGCAGCGGCAGTAGCTTCTGATCTTATAGTACATGGTCCGCGCAGGGGGCGGGGCTAGCAGGGAGAGCGGGCCAGGTGTTGCCAATTGGCCGAGCAGGGACTCCTGGGAAATGGAGTCCCCGCACTCGCACACAGCCCTGCTGCACTGCCCCTGTATTTCCCCTGTTACAGCGTCCTCCACAGGTCAGCAGCAACTTCCCCTGAGACTTATTCCACGCTGCGGGACCCGCGAAGCGGGTTCCGCGAGTTGAGGGTTTGGTCGGGAAGGAAGCAAAAGGAACAGCCCAGCAAAACAATCCAGGGTAGGCAACACCACGCAGGGCAGAGTCACGATGCAGGAGGTCCCGCCGGGTCAGTAGTCACAAGGGGTTTTGAAGGTGCACAGGGGGCGGGGCTAACAGGGAGAGCGGGCCAGGTGTTGCCAATTGGCCGAGCAGGGACTCCTGCGAAATGGAGTCCCCGCACTTGCACGCAGCCCTGCTGCATTGCCCCTGTATTTCACCTGTTACAGCGTCCTCCACAGGTCAGCAGCAACTTCCCCTGAGACTTATTCCATGCTGTGGGACCCGCGAAGCGGGTTCCGCGAGTTGAGGGTTTGGTTGGGAAGGAAGCAAAAGGAACAGCCCAGCAAAACAATACAGGGTAGGCAACATCACGCAGGGCAGAGTCACGATGCAGGAGGTCCCCACTACTACACAACATGTCTTAAGGCCGTACATTTCCTATACGTAATCTTGGGATTATAACCTACATATTTTTGGAGATTACTATCTGTACTTAGAACATTCCAAAATGTCTTCAAGCAACAGCTCATTTCCCAAGCCTGATTGCTGTACGTTGTGATAAAGCGTGTGGGAGTGTCTGTTTTGGTGTCTTCATATTTATCCACTAAAAAATCCTTTCTGTCTATTAATTGGATTTTGTCACATGCCTGATTTTTGATTTTTGTGGAGTACCCCCTGATCTTAAAGTAAGCAGTCATAACTTTCATTTCTTCTTTAAAACTGGCTTCAGAGCTGCAATTTCTCCTTGCACATAACATTTCCCCAAACGGGATACTGTTCACAAGGTTTCTTGGTTGACAGCTATCGGAATGTAGCAGACTGTTACAAGATGTTTTCTTTCTAAACAGTCTGCTCTCCAGTTTATTGTTGCTCACCAGTAGCTCCACATCTAGAAATTAAATTCTTTTGTCATTAATTGTTCTTGTGAATTTGAGATTTAACTCATTATCATTCAGAGTTTCAATGAATTCCTTAGCTTTTAATTCAGAGTCTCGCCAAACACAGAAAACATCGTTAATGTATCTTGCCCACAGGACGACATTTTGGGTAAAGGCATTGATCTTAATCATCACCTGCACCTCCCACCAGCCAAAGTATAAACCCGCGACGCTGGGGGTGAATCATGTTCCCATCGCTGTGCCCTGGGTTTAACGGTAGATCACATGATTGAATAAGAAGAAGTTATTGCTTAGACATGCCTGCATCATTTCCAGCAACCTTGCCGTGTGTTTGAAATAAGACAACTTTCTTGTTTGTAAAAAGTGTCAACTTGCCCCGTGAATTGGGTATGCATGTGTATAAGCTGTTGACATCCAGTGTTATCAACAGCATTCCCTCTTCCCACACAATGTTTTCAACTATTTTTAGGAAATGTCCTGTATCACGTTCATAGGCCGGTAGAGATGGGACATAGGGTCTCAAAAAGTAATCAATATGTTTAGATGTTTCTTCATAAAGACTACCTATAGAGGAAACTATGGGTCCCCCCCGTGGTTTCTTATGGTCTTTGTGTAGCTTCGGCAGCAGGTATAAGACCGGTAATCTGGGGTACATGTTATGTATAACATTTTTAACTCATCTTCAGAAATCAACAAGTCATTTTTCCATCTGATCAGACACCTTTTATATTGCTCATTACTTTCCTCATAGCAACCCCTGGTTGTAATACCATAGTTCTCTTCTTCTCTCAGCTGTCTCAATCCCTCTTCAAGATACATAGTTAACGGCCACAGCGCGATGTTCTCACCCTTATCGGATTTCTTTATCACAATTGAAGAATTTTCTTTCAACTCCTGTATTGCCTAATTTTGTTCTAAAGTGAGATTACAATTGTTCTTTGTCCTACTTCGACTCAACTTCTTAAATTCTTCTTTTACACCTTTTTTGAATATGTCAGTGGCATCACAATGTACTTGGGGCAAAAATATAGACTGAGGTTTAAAACCACTTCCACTGCTACAATCTATAACCAATTGGTCCTCAGCAGCTATCTCAACAGGATTATAGCCTCCAGCTTCCTCATCCCGCAATTCATGCATTAATTGTAATGTCCCCTTATCAGCAATTGTCAAATTTGTATGGTCATCAATAGATAAATGCTGTACAGTCTTTTTGTACTCATACCACTTTTTGAGCTTACGATTCCTAGTGAAATGAAACAAATCAATTCTACCAATAGTATAATCAAATTTCTTAGTTGGGCAAAAGAGACAACACATTAATCTGAATATCAGTAAGTATATTATCAGATACATTTACCACTGTAAGTTCTTCCATCATTTGGTTGCGGTTTTTCCTCGTGTTGTCATTCCCACATACGAGTCCAAATTCCCTAACTTTTTTGCGCCTTGACTTTTTCCTCCTCTGGCACCTTGACCACGACCTCTGTTCCCCTGGGGTCCTGGACTTCCTTGTGCTATGGCCATGAGGTTGAACTCCTTTAAAATGTTGGATTTAACTCCTAATTGTGGTTCTACTCCAACCTCCTCTGCCACTGAGACAGTGTTCACTGTCCCTTCACTTGTTTATTCCGTTATTGTACTTATTGATTCTGTTTCCTCCACAGTTACTGTACTTCGTGGCTTTGTTACATTGCTTCCCTCTATTTGACTTGTAGCTCTCAAATGGTCAAATCTCTTACCAAATGTGAAGATTTGTCCAAGGTCATAATCCTGTTGGTCTCTGTGTAATTCTTGTTGTATATATATATATATATATATATATATATATATATATATATATATATATATATATATATATTCACTGAAAAAACCATAGGTTATAGACCATATATAGTTAGGAATTAGCATTTACAAAACCTTGAAAATTCACTGAAAAAACCATAGGTTATAGACCATATATAGTTAGGAATTAGCATTTAAAAAACCTTATTTTACTCACACAAAACCATTGAAATTCCATATATAGTTAGTTGCACTAACTATATATCGCGCACCCGCAATCCACTGCTGATCATGTCACATATTACATCATTCATGACATGGTCAGTGACATCACTGATGACATCACTGATGACATCTCAAATGACATCACTGATGACATCACTGATGACAACATCCAGTGACTGTATGTTTCTGTAAAGTTAAAATATGTCTTACATATTGAAGAATGAGTGGATGTATAAGTGTCTGGATGAAGGATTTAGTAGGTGCGTGACTGACTGTATGAGTGAGTGATTAAATGTGTCTCACTGAATGCATGGGTTAGTGACTAAACTGTCTTAATTTGTGCATCATTATGTCTGTTGTTCTGTAAACTGCTGCATGTGTTGATCATTAGCTATACGAGAGGCTATATGTGTTATTAATTGGTTGCCCAAGTATTTCTATGGGAGATTGAGTTTGTGTGGGGGTGGCTGGAAGGTGTGTGACTCTATGCATAGATGTGTGAGCAGTTTATTCACTAGGTGTATGAGTTCAAGAGTGCATGTGGAAACAGCTACATGGGCAGTTGACTGTGTGCATGAGTGTATTGATGAGTGAATGGATATCTCAATGCTACATGTCATAGTAAGTACATATGTAAAACACAGTACATGTGAGAGTTGGCATATATAAATAACTGTGCATGAGAGCCACTGAATGAGTGAGTGGTTGTATCGATCATTGTGAACTTGTATCAGGGATTGTATAAGAGAGTAAATATGTGTTAGTATATGTTTCAATAAGTAAGGTGTGTTTAACTATATAGTTGAAGAAATGGAGGTGAGATTGTTTCTTTGCATGACTGACTGGGTGTGTGAGTAACTCCATGGATGAGTGGCAGTGTGTGAGTGTCTGTATACACTGAGTGTATCTAAGGTTATATTAGAGTCTGAAGAGGTTTATCGTATTAGCACAAGAATGATGTCAAATGAGATGTCATCAGTGATGTCATCAGTGATGTCATTTGAGATGTCATCAGTGATGTCATCAGTGATGTCACTGACCATGTCATGAATGATGTAATATGTGACATGATCAGCAGTGGATTGCGGGTGCGCGATATATAGTTAGTGCAACTAACTATATATGGAATTTCAATGGTTTTGTGTGAGTAAAATAAGGTTTTTTAAATGCTAATTCCTAACTATATATGGTCTATAACCTATGGTTTTTTCAGTGAATTTTCAAGGTTTTGTAAATGCTAATTCCTAACTATATATGGTCTATAACCTATGGTTTTTTCAGTGAATTTCAATGGTTTTTTAATAGCAAATATCATAAGCTGTCGAATGTCAAGTACGTGGTAAGTGAAAACATTTTCGTGTTTATGCACACTGATCTGCTTTGAATGGTGCCCCCCCCCCTCATTTATATTAGGAGTACTCTCTCTTTGCAGATAGTGAAAGGTAGTTAACGCAGGCCTTTGCCCCCGTTGTAATCCGTCGTGCCTGCTTCTCTCTCCATTTGATTGATTGTTATCCAAGTATTTACTATTTTAGAATTAGTTCTCTTTGGTTCATTCTCTATTTACAAACAAACACAGAGTCGCAATACTCTGTTTAGTCTTTGCAGATAACGAAAAATCGTGTAAAAAAAAAGAAAAGGAATCGAGCAAAATCAGTAGGCCACTAATGGGATCTCTTTTTGACCTCGCTAAAATAGAAACATTAGGAACAACCCCTCATGACAAATACAAAACTAGTTAGATGAACTGAACTCCACACAATGATGGCTGCAAAACAGCTCGGCTCCGCCACCCACCCCGCCCAAAATAACGATAAAGAGCGGCTGCCATGATTGGTTGCGGAATGGCCACGACGGAGCTACGAAATGGTGCTGCTCTCATGCTAACCCCAGCTTCAGTCTGAAACATCCAGAAACACTGTAGACTACCAATTCGATCAGTTCCGGTAGCGCCCCAATGTAACCCGGTAGAGAAGAACTAGCCCTCCCCTCTTTGACTGATGGTTCTTGTTGCCTGTCCCTTCTGTTGTCATTTAACAGAACTATTTAGCCTGCTGAAAGGGGTTGTGTTTCGACCGCTGGTTGGTGGAGACATTTTGACTATATTCTGGACCTGCGTTGTCGCGTAATGCGTCATATGACGCGCCGCGTTAGCGCATCCGGAAGTCATCCGGGGCGCGCAGCGCGTAACGTAAGCATAACAAGTCATGTGACTTGTTAATAAAACTTTTCATTGGTTCATTTTACTTTTCTTATTCTAATGATGAAAGCCTTGGTCATATCACCTAAAAATTACGCTTTTAATTACTTCCGAACATTATTTTTTCTTAAATATATGTTATAATGTTCCAGGCTAATGTACTTTCCCGGAAATTTTACAACTGTCCTGCAAGTAAAATATATTCTTTTTTCGAGAAAAAGAGCGTTTCTTCGTCCCATGACGGAGCCGTTGAGCAAAAGAGGGTCGACCTGCTGTCTTAGTCGCCGATACGCCTGAATATGAGATTCTTATCGATCACTTTATGTTGCAGGAATAGAAAACACAACAGCCCTTGACCATTTATCTTTACTGCGTTCCTTCGTATTATACCTTTTACCCTTCATGTAATTGGTCTGCTTTATTTCACTTGCCTTTTAATGATTCTAAAACAGTGACTATTATTAAAAACTTTACCAATGTATATACTACTACCATGTTTTCTTTTAAAAACCTTTATTGTGAAAATTTCATTATACAAATACGAGCCTATAACCACGTGGGCCTGCCACGGAGCAAACTGTAATCGTATATGATGAATAGACATTTACACTGTAGAGGAACGTAACGGGCGGGCCATTAGGTTGCAAGAACTAAGGTGTCTAACAGTTACGGAATCGGTGGACGTACATTTTATAATTAAAATACGACAGGGCCAGTTACAATAAAATTATCTAGATATACATTTGCGGGCAAGTACCATGGGTGACGTTAATTCGAACTTTCAACAGTACAGTAATCAATAACACATCAGAACTTAATATCAATAGGGATGTCGAAATATTCAATCAATTCTCGTCCCCGCCCGCCATGTGCTTCAAAACTGCATACGTATCTCGTGCTTTCAAGGTTCTGCAACCAGTACACAACAAGGAGTTACGAGTCCCATTTATTCTGGCGCCATTTTGGGCGAGGACGGGCAGGTCCAGGATATAGTCAAAATGTCTCTACCAACCATCGACTATGATGATGTTCATATGCTGTATTTATTAGAGTAACACTCATCTGTCCACATGAAATTAATTTACCACAATCTAAACATGTCATTTTAATCTTTCCAAAGTTCTTCTAAATATTTGGGACCGTTTCCCTTGCCTCTGAAGCTCTCAGTGCCACTTCTTTGATGAATGTACTAGCAGGTCAGGGGTTCTCCTCCAAATCTCTCTTTTATGCAGCACTATAATTAATTGGTGCCACCTCTCCATATGACGATGCATGCTATATTTTTTTTCGGTTCCTCTGGAGAGTTCATCGTGGCAGATGAAGCGTGTAACGTACCGGGCATTTACCTTTTTTTGCATGTACAGGAAAGGAAAAAAAAATCGAGCGTCCAAGTTCTAAGGTGTCCCAGGGCCATTTTAGTGGACCAGGCCCAAATCCAAAGAACAGGCCGCCATTTTGAGAGTCCTCTTGCAGCCGCCTGTCGCTGTAGCATCAAGAGCAGCCGAAACTCAGCTGAATGGCAACTGAAACGGTAAATGGGCGCCCCACTACATTTCAGCATTGTAGGATGACCACACCAGTACAGCAACTTGCTAGACATCACCTCGGTGCCATCCGGATCTCGGCGCCCCACTGCAGATGAAGAGCCTCTCAACTATGAAACCACCACGGTGACATCCGGATCTTGGCGCGTTGTGCTGCCTTCGGCCTATTCGCACATCGGTCCGCTACTGACGCCATCTCACAGGCTAATGGGGTGACCCACGCCGAGTTTCAGCATTGTAGGATGACCACACCAACTTGCTAGACATCACCTCGGTGCCATCCGAATCTTGGCATCTCAACGCCTAGTGGTATCTTCCATACAGAAAATATTGTTACGCTGCCTTTGGCCCCATTCGCACATCAGTCCGCAACTTAGACATCACCTCGGTGCCATCCGGATCTTGGCATCTCAGCGCCTTGTGGTGTCAGTCAGAAAATATTGTTGCGCTGCCTTTGGCCCCATTCGCACATCAGTCCGCTACTGACACCATCTCACAGGCCAATAGGGCGCCCCACGCCGACTTTTACCATTGTACGATGGCCACACCAGTGGCACAACTTGCTAGACATCACCTCGGTGCCATCCGAATCTTGGCATCTCAACGCCTAGTGGTATCTTCCATACAGAAAATCTTGTTACGCTACCTTTGGCCCCATTCGCACATCGGTCCGCAACTTAGACATCACCTCGGTGCCATCCGGATCTTGGCATCTCAGCGCCTTGTGGTGTCTTCTACTCCGAAAATATTGTAGAAAATATTGTTGCGCTGCCTTTGGCCCCATTCACACATCAGTCCGCTACTGACACCATCTCACAGGCCAACAGGGCGCCCCACGCCGACTTTTACCATTGTACGATGGCCACACCAGTGCCACAACTTGCTAGACACCACCTCGGTGCCATCCGGATCTTGGCATCTCAGCGCCTTGTGGTGTCTTCAAATCAGAAAATATTGTTGCGCTGCCTTTGGCCCCATTCGCACATCGGTCCGCTACTGACGCCATCTCACAGGCCAACGGGGCGCCCCACGCCGACTTTCAACATTGTAGGATGGCCACAGAAGTGCGACAACTTACTAGACACCACCTCGGTGCCATCCGGATCTTGGCATCTCAGCGCCTTGTGGTGTCTTCTATTCAGAAAATATTGTTGCGCTGCCTTTGGCCCCATTCGCACATCGGTCCGCTACTGACGCCATCTCACAGGCCAACGGGGCGCCCCACGCCGACTTTCAACATTGTAGGATGGCCACACCAGTGCGGCAACTTACTAGACACCACCTCGGTGCCATCCGGAACTTGGCGCGTTGTGCTGCCTTCGGCCTATTCGCACATCGGTCCGCTACTGACGCAAACTCACAGGCCAACGGGGCACCCCACGCCGACTTTCAGCATTGTTGGATGGCCACACCAGTGCGGCAACTTACTAGACACCACCTCGGTGCCATCCGGATCTTGGCGCGTTGTGCTGCCTTCGGCCTATTCGCACATCGGTCCGCTACTGACGCAAACTCACAGGCCAACGGGGCGCCCCACGCCGACTTTCAGCATTGTTGGATGGCCACACCAGTGCGGCAACTTACTAGACACCACCTCGGTGCCATCCGGATCTTGGCGCGTTGTGCTGCCTTCGGCCTATTCGCACATCGGTCCGCTACTGACGCAAACTCACAGGCCAACGGGGCGCCCCACGCCGACTTTCAGCATTGTAGGATGGCCACACCAGTGCTGCAACTTGCTGGACACCACCTCGGTGCCATCCGGATCTTGGCGCATTGTGTTGCCTTCAGCCTATTCGCACATCGGTCCGCTACTGACGCCGCCTCACGTGCCAACGGGGCGCCCCACGCCGACTTTCAGCATTGTAGGATGGCCACACCAGTGCTGCAACTTGCTGGACACCACCTCGGTGCCATCCGGATCTTGGCGCGTTGTGTTGCCTTCGGCCTATTCGCACATCGGTCCGCTACTGACGCCGCCTCACGTGCCAACGGGGCGCCCCACGCCGACTTTCAGCATTGTAGGATGGCCACACCAGTGCTGCAACTTGCTGGACACCACCTCGGTGCCATCCGGATCTTGGCGCGTTGTGTTGCCTTCGGCCTATTCGCACATCGGTCCGCTACTGACGCCGCCTCACGTGCCAACGGGGCGCCCCACGCCGACTTTCAGCATTGTAGGATGGCCACACCAGTGCTGCAACTTGCTGGACACCACCTCGGTGCCATCCGGATCTTGGCGCGTTGTGTTGCCTTCGGCCTATTCGCACATCGGTCCGCTACTGACGCCGCCTCACGTGCCAACGTATTTTCTCCGCATTTTACACCCTATGCCGCATAACAGGTCATGTGACTTGTTTATAAAACTTTTCATTGGTTCATTTTACTTTTGGTTTCCTAATGATGGAAGGCTTGATCATGTGACCTAAAAACAACACTTTTCATTGGATGAAAACTTTTTTTTTTTCCCAAACGATGAAAGCCCCACCTTGTTTCTGGATGTTTCAGACTGAAGCTGGCGTCAGCATGAGAGCACCACCATCTCGTAGCTCAGTCGTGGTCATTCCGCGAGCAATCATGGCAGCCGCTCCCCACCAGAAGCCTGCAGGAGTCGGAGCCCCCAAAACTTTTGATGAATTCTCAAGGCGGAGGGGACGCTTTCGAGAATGGGGTCCAAGACCTAGCAGACAAGCGTCCGATTTCCAAGGTGTCCCAGGGCCATTTCAGTGGACCAGGCCCAAAAAGGAAACAGCCTGCCGCCATTTTGAGAGTCCTGTGACAGCCGCCTATCGCTGCACCGCAAGAGTGGGCGCAACTCAGCTGAATTGCGGCTTTTGACACAGTGGACCAAAAACGGACGGAATGGCAACTGAAACGGTAAAGGGGCGCCCCACTACAACAGATGACACTCCACCTGGACAGGCCCGTTCACCGCCTCCCCCGGGGCGCCCCGCGCCGTTATTCGGAGCAGCATTGTAGGATACCAAAACCAGTGCGGCAACTTACTGGACATCACCTTGGTGCCATCGTTCTGCTGCCTTGGAACTATTCGCGCAACAGTTTGCTACTGATGACCCACCCCCCGCGACGCCCCATGCCGTTATTTGCTGGGTGGCAACTTACTAGACATCACTTTAGTGTCATCTAGATTTCAGCGCGTTCTGCTGCCTTGGAACTATTCGCACAACAGTTTGCTACTGATGACCCACCCCCCGCGACGCCCCACGCCGGAAATCTGGACGTTGTGCTGCGTTGGGACTATTCGCACAGCCGACCGCTACTTCGTTGTTTTTCCCTAAAAATGTTTATATGTTATTACTATTTTTGTTTTCTTGTATATATTTATAAATTATTAAAGTTTTATAATCTTACTACTTTGTCGGAGTGCTATATATTTTTAATGTGACACATAATTGTAAAAACTTTGATGTACAAAGAGTCATCCCTGGAATCTTCCGCTTCAGGCTCGGTCCCCTCCCCAATCACAATACAGGATGGTTTTCAGATAATAGCAACGCTTCTGCTGTGACGGATCTCATCGAGTGTGGGCCTTGATCTACTATAACTCCTTTGAAGAGGGGTGATTCTTTACAGCTGTGGCCATAAACTACATCTGCAGGGCTAGCTGATACCCTAGGACCAGCCTGGACAATCGGACACAGAGGAAAAGGAGTATCAGAGGGTGCGGTAGTGAATAGGGCGAAAGGGAGGTGTCGGGCGGGCACAGGGTGTGATTCTCAGGGAAGAGCAGCGCAGATGGGGGGAGGTTTATTACCCATGCATAAGACAGAGAGCGGGGGTGACCACTGCCTGGGGGAGATGCTTGCGAGGGTGGGGAGCCATGCTAAGGATCGACAGCGTGCACAGAGTGGGTCTGGTCAAGGCATCTAAAATGGCTGCCGTGCACGACAAAAGTGTGGCATTTGAAAAAAGACAAGATGGCGCAGACAATGTTTTTCAACACTTCCTGATTTCCTTCGAATCGAACGTTAACAGACGTTGGGGCATATTACCAAAGTTAAGCGATATTTATCCCTAACGATGCTTAGCAACGATTTTTTTACCGTCAGAAATTATCGCAGATAAACCTTGCTATTATCAAGGTTTATCGGAAATACGATAAAAAACGACCGCAATGCATTAATATCGCTGAAAACTCAGCGATATTCATGCATTACCGAGCTAATGCTCTTAGCCATGTTATCCACCTCCCATTGGATAACATGGCTAAGAACTGCTCAGGGCAGGTGGTAGCTTTTGGAGATATTCGCGCTTATCTCGAATATTTCCAAAAGTTGATAATAGGAGATAGCGATGTTAGCGACTGTTTCCAGTCGCTAACATCTTGGCATGCCCACTTTGCATGTCATTAGTGATAAATATCACTCACATGCAAAGTGGGGCCCAAGATGGTCGCTATCTTCTACTAGCCGTCGCTAACTGGTGTTAGCAACAGCTAGGTAATACACATATAATTTTATCTCCGCGAAGCGGAGCGCTGTTACAGATATATATCTTGTTTCTGAACGTTAATTTCTCAAAATGCACTGAAGCACATATATTGAGACCTAGCAAAGGCACACCGGCTACCAGTCCCTACAATTTTGCCAAGTTTCGTGCAAATCCATTCAGCTGTTCGATCCTACCGAGAGACAAGATGGCGGCCGCTACGGACTGTTTGGAATGTTTACAGACACCGGAGAGCCAATCAGCTTCGCTTCGCAAAGCTCCGTAACGCGAAAAGTACGCGAAGCGGTGCGCTGTTACAGATATATATCTTTTTTTGAACGTTAATTTCTCAAAATCCACTGGAGCACATATATTGAGATCTAGCAAAGGCACATCGGGCTACCAGTCCCTACAATTTTGCCAAGTTTCGTGCAAATCCATTCAGCTGTTCGATTATTATTATTTTTATTTTTTTTTGCCCCGCGGGGCCCTTTTAAAACCTCCACATCAAACCTAGGGGGTGAGCGACAATGTACTATGCCCCCTTATGGTCATTTGCCCCTTCGCTTTGGCCTCCTCTTGTCTCTCGATCCTACCGAGAGACAAGATGGCGGCCGCTACGGACTGTTTGGAATGTTGACAGACGCCGGAGAACCAATCAGCTTCGCTTCACAAAGCTCCGTTGCGCGTAAAGTACGCGTCCTGGGACGCTGCCAGGTCCGCTGTTACAGATATATATCTTTTTTTAAACGTTAATTTCTCAAAATCCACTGGAGCACATATATTGAGACCTACAAAAGGCACATCGGGCTACCAGTCCCTACAATTTTGCCAAGTTTCGTGCAAATCCATTCAGCCGTTCGGGCTAAAAGTGAGGCCAACCGCCCTATGGAAAACTCAATGTTAAAAACACGTTTTGGGACCCCCCTTTTTTCTCGGCCCCCCCTTGATGAACCCCCCCCAAATTTTCAAGGGATGCTCAGAAACAAAATGTGCCATTTTCCTGAAAATTTCAGCCAATTCCGTCCACAAACGCCAAAGTTATTAGACATAGAATTTTCAAAAAACCCATAGAGAAAAAATCCTAACTATATATACCTACTGGCGACCGCCAGTAGGTAATATATATATATATATATATATATATATATATATATATATATATATATATATATATATATATATATTATATATATATATATATATATCCACATTTAAAATATAGTTGTTTTTTTAGGGTGTATATTTTGGTGTAACGTGTGCAACATATTTCATGAATATTTTTTGAAAACAAGAAATCAAATAAATATATGATTGGAATATTATTTTTCAATGTTTTACGTATATATCTATTTTTTAGTTACAATAACATTTGGAGAATTTTTTATTTGGAGAATTTTAATTGTCATTTAATATTTATACGTTTTAAATTTTGTGAGTAGGGGTGTCTCCATGTTTTAATAATATGATATTTAATAATTGAAATATTTTATATTTTTAGATATTTTTCATTTTTACAATTTCTAGGGGTCTATTAGGATGGCGGGCGGAGGCACCACCACGATGTTGGTGGAGGCAGAAAATGCTTCATTCCGCCCACTAGCAGCAGTCCTCACTCCCGCCATATTAGTATGGCTAAATATAGCCCATTTCCCGTCCGCCGTGGTGCGACTAGAACGACCCACAAAGTGCGCCTGCCACTGTGGCGGTGGTAGCCGAGGGAGACTCACTGCAGTGCGGAATGAGGTCCCCTCCACTGTACAGATCAGGATGCCCCAAACAGCCAGTCGCACTTCCGCGGAGAAACCACCCAACCAGAGATGGCAGAAGCACAACAACAGATTCCCTGTCTCTTCCACCCAGTCCCGACTACAATGGATCCAACTCTACACGTCTTCCCGGTGCTGTACCTGACACATTACCAGCAACTCATGGACCGTCGTGGCTGATGCTGCAGGTACGTAAACACACAATCCCGCACACAACCACAACACACAACTCATGGCTGATATAGGGACCTGTCCACATCAGACACCTTGGTGGGGACAGGAACACATTCACAAGTGTATTCACATATGTCCTACCTGTCACCATGTCACCCCTCTGCATCCAGGTCACCCATCTACCACAATCATGAAGTAATGTCCCAGTCACATCGTACATGGGTACAATGTAGTAGGCAGGGCCAGCGCCAGGCATGGGCAGTGCCCAAAGACCACAGGGCCACACCTCCACGCTCTACACACTAGGCCTCCCCAACTGAAGGGACACGCCATGTGCCCCACCTGTGCTCCCTCATGCACAATTACCAGTCAGGTGAACCTACACCCTGCACCACATACCAAAAAACTAGGGAGACAGCCACAGCAGGTGTGGCTGCAGAGGAACACACATCACAGAAGCACAGGCCCAGGGCAACCCACACACCACAACAACAACACACTCATGGCAAGAACACTGAGTCCAAGAGCAAAATAAACACACGCACAGATAATGCACACTCTACTGGACACAGAGCCTGTCAAGTCACACAGACATACCCTGCACTGACACACAGCCACATACACAGACCACATGCCAGCAGCGATGGAGTACAACATATAGGAAAGCCAAAGTGAAGTGCACACAAATGGAAGACCAAGGAGCGAACCACCTAGAATGTGTACAGCACATGCAAGAGAAGGAAAATATAACAACACCCTCGGCCCATCAAATCACACATGGCTGACACAGTGAGTGAAGTCAAATCACAGTAACCTTAGTGCAACAACTCAGGGAGACAGCACATCAACCCATGTATAGGCACAGGGTATGAAGTCAAACAGTGGATGGCCACACATCTGTATCTAACTACTTGACAGGAGTATGTCAGCAGCACAGCACACAGGGCCCATTGCAACACTCCATGACTGTCAAAGACAAGTATGAACCTTCACACATACCCCCCTCACACCTGCAGCACACAACTCCAGTGTCAAACACACAGAAGAGTGCCAATAATGTCCAGTCAATACACTGACAAACAATCACACTCCCTTGGGGATCCGCAAACATAACACACACACAGAGAAGCCTGAAAAATTGTGTGAACAAAAACAACAGCCAAACACATAACTCAATAAAAACACACACAGAACCACAACAAGACCAGGTATGACCTGTGCGGCAAAACTGTGGAAAGGTGATGGGAGCACAGACACAACAGGAGTACACAACCTCATCTGTCAGGAACAATGCATAGACAACATACCACAACACAGACAAGAAGTGCAACAACACAAAACAATCATGGACACAAACTGAGAGAAATGGGCCTACAATGACAGACAGACAGACCACATCACCCATCAACTCAACAGGATGTCATAGTGTACCACATGCATGTACATGTACAAGAATGACAACAGAGACCCCTCAAATATGAGAGCAGGAAACAAGAAGGATGCACCAAACACAACCACATGAACTAGAATGGACTTAAGTTCATGTGACAGACACACACGTAAGGCACAACACACTGAAAAAACACATCTGAATGAAGCACGCCAACAAAACACACACACTGGCATGCAACTACAACACCTGTCAACTGCAAGAGACAACACAGCCCAAACACTGCACACAGCCACATCAGACACACAACAGATGGACATGCCAAGAAATCACATAGCAAACACAGCAGCACATCAGGGGATGCACACCAGGCAAGGACAAGGCAACATACTCTCACAGCACTGCGATGCTCACTAAGCAGTGTTTGTACAACAAACATACCTGTTCCACACAGATATGAGTGACACACCATGAACACCCACAACAAAAATCTAAACGGCACACACACAACACCACACCCAGTAAGTCAAGCAGTCCTTCAGCAAACACACATACAGCTAACCCAACATCCACAGATGCAACATTCTGGGACCCCAAAGTGTATAAAACAGGATCAGAGGATAGAAGCCATAGGTAATGTTGAAGTGGCATATAGTGTATGTGTCACAGTAAAACATACCCACACAGATAACGTTTTATTTAGCAAGGTCACTGACAAGGCAGACAACTGGAGTAACTTCTTTTTATTCAAATATTACACAGAAAGTCACCAAAATTAGACAAGGGCAAAGCCAGTGCGCAGGACAAAGTGCAGTTGAGGTACATGAGATCCTGCACAGGCAGGTGGCAAACAGCAGTGAACAACAAGGCCAGTGGCCAGTTCAAGGAGCAGAGTATGTCCATGAGAAGCTGCACAGGTATGGGGCAAACAGCAGTAAACAACAAGGTTAGTGGCCAGAGCAAAGTGCAGTTGAGGTACATGAGATCCTGCACAGGCAAGCGGCAATCAGCAGTGAACAAGAAGGCCAGTGGACAGGGCAAAGTGCAGTTGAGGTACATGGTGGCCGGGGGTTCGGGCGACACCACCCACGCGGCTCCGCCTGAGCTGCAGTTGCCGCAGCCTGCTCCATACCCGCCGGTCCCTGGGCAGAATGCGACGCCGGAGGAGATCAAAGCCTTCCTCATGGCAATGAGGTCACTCTCTCCTCCATCAGGTTCCGCGGCACCCCCGGCTGGGAGTCCAAGCAGTCCGGGTGCTTCGGCCCCGCCACCATCGGGTGCTTCGGCCCCGGCACCGTCGGCGACTTCGGTCCTGGTGCCGCAGGGCCCCGCTGGATCCGGTTCCGGATCCGGGTCGCTGCTGGTCGACCTTACGACCCCACCGGCGTCGACCCCAAGGATGTCGCCCCCCGGCGTCGTCCCCGGATGGCGGCATCCTTGGCCTCCCCTCGGTCTGGATCCGGCGTCGGATCGGCGTTGCTTGATTCGGCTCCGTCCTTTGCACCTGATTTTCAGGAGATGGAGGATGAGGGTGACTGGAAGGGGTCTGAGGACCCTCTGACATAGGCGTGTCATTCATATCAGAACTGGACAGATGAGCTAGGGGACGCCAGTGGTCTCAACACTTTGCCTGACACTGGCTTTGTCTCCCCTCCTACCGTGGCTACGGAGGAGGGGGCTGCTTATAGTGTGGTGCTGACGAGGGCGGCCAAGGCCTTGGCTCTTGAGCTCCCCGTCGCGACTGTGAGGTCTAACATCCTCAATGAGGTCCTTAAACCGCAGGTAAGCTCTTCGGAGCCTCTAGTGCAGTTTAATGAGGCTCTCACGGATGACCTGTTGGGCACCTGGTTCAGGTCCGCTACAATTTCTCCTGTAGATCTGTTGATAGGAACGTTGCCACTCGCCACCGCCCAGATTCAGGGCGACCCTAGTTTTCTGTCCACCCACCCCCACCCCCGAGAACCTGGTCATCCAGGCCTCTACTTCCCAGTCTGCATTCTTGACTGCACCTCCAGATCGGGAATCCAAAAGTTATGAACAGTTTGGCAAGAAACTGTTCTCCTCCCTTAATTTAGGGTTGCGGTCAGTCCACACTGCTTGCTTTTTGGGCCATTACACCCACTCTCTGTGGGATACAGTTGCGGCCGTGCTGCCGGAGAAGCTCGCTCAAGCCCTTACGGAGAGACGAGATGCAGCGCGGTACTCCATTCGATGTGGGCTGGGTACCACAGACTCACTGGACAGGGCTATGTCAACGACAGTGGCGGTTCACCGCCACGCCTGGCTGAGGTCTGCCAACTTTTCGGATGATGTCCAGAACACCCTCATGGACATGCCGTTCGATGGCAGCCACCTCTTCGGTGGCAAGGCAGATCATGGACTTGAATGCTTCAAGGACTCTAGGGCTACAGCCAAGTTCTTGGGCCTGTCGGCCCAGTGTCAGCCATCTCCTGCATTTCGCTCCTTTCGTGGCCAAGGAAGGGGCGCCCCTTCATGTCCTGCCAGCCACGGGCCACAGTCTAACATCCAGCATGGCGGCGGACGTGGTAACTGCCGTGGCGGTGCCAGGGGACAACGGCGAAGCCAGCCCACATCTACCCCTGCAGCATCCGCCTCTAGTCCGAGCTTTCAGGCACATTTGACGCCAGTGGGGGTAGGGTCCGCCATCACCTCCTCCACTGGCGCACCATCACTTCAGACAGGTGGGTGCTGCAAATCGTCCAAAGGGGCTACTCCCTCCCCTTCGAAGCATCCCGTCCGGCCATGCCACTGCAGCATCACTGCATGTCGGGGGATCAGTTGCAACTTCTGCAAGAGGAAGTATCGGCCCTCTTGGCCAATGGGTCCATCGAGCACGTTCCTGGTCCAGAAGTAGGGTGTGGTTGCTATTCCCACTACTTTCTGGTTCCCAAGAAGGGCAAAGGGGGCCTACGCCCTATCCTGGACCTGCGGAACATCAACGGCTTCCTCCGGAAGGAAAAGTTCAAGATGCTGACTTTGGCTCAGGTCTTAGCTGCCCTGGACCCCGGAAACTGAATGGTAGCGTTGGACTTGCAGGACGCGTATTTCCACATCCCCGTCCTGTCGGCCCACCAGCGATACCGGTGGTTCATGGTAGGCCACGAGCACTTCCAGTTCACCGTGCTCCCCTTTGGCCTTACCAGCACCCCACGGGTGTTCACAAAAGTGATGGCGGTGGTCGTAGCTCATCTGCGCAGGTTAGGGGTGTCAGTCTTCCCCTACCTCGACGACTGGTTGTTGAAAGCGGGCTTGCCCCAGACAGTCATCAGCCGCCTCCAGACTACGGACGACCTCCTGCACTTGCTGGGGTTTTCCATCAATGTGCCGAAGTCACACCTGTGTCCCTCTCAAAAGCTCCTCTTCATCGGAGCTGTTCTGGATTCGGCGCAGTTTCGGGTGTATCCTCCCGAACAGTGGATTCGGGATATTCAGGCTCTGATTCCGATCTTTCAGCCTTTATCCCAGGTCTCAGTCAGGTTGACGCTGCGGCTTGTGGGGTTGATGGCCTCCTGTATCCTTCTGGGGCATCACGCCAGGTGGCGGATGCGGGCTCTGCAGTGGGACCTGAAGTTCCAGTGGGCCCAGTATCAGGGCAACCTGTCTGACCATGTCCTGATCTCGGAGGGCACTGCGAGATAGTTGCAGTTGTGGCTCACGGACTGTGATTGGGTCAGCGGTAGATCCCTCTCCCTACGCCAATCGGAGCATGTAGTTGTGATGGATGCGTCCCTCTTGGGCTGGGGGGGCCACATGGGAGAGGCGGAGATCAGAGGCCTCTGGTCTCCAGCGGAGTCCCGGCTCCACATCAACCTTCTGGAGCTGTGGGCGATCCGGCTTGCACTGAAGGCATTCCTTCCCTCTGTTCAGCGAAGTGTAGTGCAGGTGTTCATGGACAACACCACCGCCATGTGGTACGGCAACAAACAGGGCGGGGTGGGGTCGTGGACCCTTTGCCAGGAGGCTCTGCGTCTCTGGCAATGGCTGGAACACCAGGGCATCACCCTGGTGGTTCAACACCTGGCAGGTTCCCTGAACGCCAGGGCGGACAAACTCAGCCGTCAGTGCATGATGGATCACCAATTACGTCTGAACTCAGACGTGGCGCAAGGTCTCTTTCGGCAGTGGGGAGAGCCTTGGTTAGATCTATTTGCCACAGAAGAGAACGCGCAATGTTGTCAGTTCTGCGCGTTGGAATCTCAAAGGCGGAACTCGCTCGGCGGAGTTGCGGTCTGTTGTACGCCTTTCCGCCTATACCACTTCTGCCCAGAGTACTGAAGAAGATCAGGCGCGACCGGGTCCAAGTCATCCTTGTGGCTCCGGACTGGGCACGAAGATACTGGTATCCCGAGCTACTCAGCATGTTAGTCGATCTCCTGATTCGTTTGCCTCATGAGGATGACCTTCTGTCGCAGCAGCAGGAGACGGTCCTCCACCCGAATCTGTCCAGCCTCCACCTCCACCGCTGACAACGCCTACCGACGCACAAGGGTACTGCTACGCAAAACTGTCCGGATCCGGTCTGACGCCTGGGGATATTCTAAGGTAAGGAATCTAACACTAAATACTGTTTCTTACAGATATATCGTTACCGAAGGTAAGTAACTTGTGCAACATTACCCCAAGTGTCTTTAGTGACCTCTCCATTTTGACTGTGGGTCTTCATATACATATCTTGAGGCATAATGGCTCTCAAATTATAAACAAAATCAAAACACAGGGCAGAAGTAGTATTAGCTTAAAATGGGTGAAAATAGATGGTATTGCCATCACAGGGAAAATTATGGCAGAAAACCTTAGACACGTTAATACATGCACAGATCTGAAGTCCACACCTCTGTGTATTATGGTAGTTTTTTGTTAAATAATGTCATGAATCTCAGAGAAATTAAGATACCACCCTAGAAGTAAAGGAAAAAAAAGGCGGGGATGGTTCAACAAGGACTGTTCAGAGGCCAATAGAAGACTGAGGAAAGCCTTACTGTATTTACCAAGAGACAGGAACAAAATCAGTAGTTTGAGGGTTACTAAGAAATCCGCCCTAGATAAAAGGAAAAGATTAGATTAGATTAGGAATTTATTAAGCGCTCAAATCACCCTGGGGCATCTCGGCACTGACTAGAGATTGAACTTCTGCTAGGGGGAACCGGACTAGAACAGACATTAAAAAAGGAAGGCTTTGAGATGTTTCCTAAAAGTGCCATAATTCGGGATGGCTCGCAGGGCCTGTGGGATCTGGTTCTAATACCTGGGGGCCAGATAGGAAAAAGCTCTCCCACCTGTCCGGGTGGGACGAATTCTGGGAACCTGTAACCGACCCTGTGTGGCGGATCTAAGCCTCCTACTGGGGCAGTATTTAATCAGTTTACGCTGTAGGTAGCAAGGAACTTTATCGTTAAGAGCTTTATGGCGGGTTAGGCAGCAGATTTTGAAAAAGGATCTTTTTTTTACATTAAGCCAATGCAGTTCTTTGAGCAACGGAGTTGATGAATAGCCAGCCGGGATATTTAAGATCATTCTTGCGGCTGTATTCTGAACGATTTTCAGTTTGGCCATGAGAGTCTCCCCCACTTCTGCCAGCAGGGTATTGCCATAATCTAGTTACCATTGCATGAACTAAAGACCTACGATGGGAGGTGGGTATGAACAGAAGTATTTTCCGAAGAAGTCGGAGACTGTAAAAACATGTACCATTCGTAGTCGCAATATGGTCTTTCATAGACAGGGAGCGGTCAATTTTTAACCCTAGGTTCTTTACGGGAAGTTTAGGAGAGGGAGTAGTGCCCAATTGGTCAGGCCACCAATCATCTGACCAGATGGATGTCTGGAGCTTTTCCCATTAACATGATCTCTGTCTTCCCTAGATTCAATTGAACCGTCATCCAGTCTGAGATCAGCTTCATACCATTAGCGAAGTGTATTTTTTCTAGCTCTGCACATTTCCGGATAGTGAACATAAGCTGAGTATCATCTGCGTATGAGATGATTTCAAAACCCAGCTGTTCCACAATCTGAGCTAGAGGGGCCATGTATATTTTAAAGAGGGTAGGACTCAGACAAGAGCCCTGTGGGACCCCTTCTCCAAGGGCATTTTGGCAGAGGAATCGGGACCTAAAGTGACCATTTGTGTTCTCTCCGACAGAAATTGTTGTAGCAATTTTAAGGCTGTTCCTTTGATACTGCAATCAGATAGTCTCTCCGCTAGCTTAGTGTGAGAAATAGTATCAAAAGCAGCGGAGAGATCTAAAAGAATCAGTATTGCAGAACCGCCGGAGTCTATAGTCTGTCTTAATGTGTCGGTAACTGCTAGGACGGCGGTTTCTGTACTAAAGCCTGGGCAAAAGCCAGACTGTGAGGGATCCAGGATTTCGTTCTGTTCCAAATAGGAACTCAGTTGTTATTTTATTATATTGTCCAGCAGTTTCCCCAAGAGAGGTAAAAGGGAAATAGGCCGATAGTTACTAAGGATTGTGGCGTCTGCTGTGGGTTTCTTAGGAATAGGAATGGACCATTGCTTCTTACCAGGAGGTTGGTTTTATACTTGTGGATATGGAACAGTTGAAAATATCTCAGATTGCTGGTGCGCAGCTCTTGGCTAGGAGAGCCATGATTTTTGGGGGGCATGGATCATTGGGAGACCCTATTTTTCCCTAGGCTAAACCTTTTTGGACCTCCTCGATGGTGACTAGATTAAAGCTCTCCAAAGAGCAATTAGGTGTCTTCCGCTTTTCCTCCAGTTCTGCCAAAGTATCAAAGACTGAGGGGGCTATCTGAGGGAAATTATCGTAGATGCTGGATATCTTATCCTGAAATAACGTGGCAATGGAATTACATAAATTCTGGGATTAATTTGGGGACTGACTACAGGCCTTGGTTGAAGTAAAGTCTTTGACTAGACTGAACAGAGTCTTCAAGGAATTACTCGACTGTTCAATTTATTTAATAATGAAGCTTCGTTTTGCTGATTTTAGGTTCAGGTGGTAGCTGGCCTGGGACTGTCTATATAGCAGTCTATTTTGGGAGGGCCTTACTGGCCCGCCAAGATCTTTCTAGTCATCGACAGTTTGCTTTTCCTGTCTTTAAGTCTTCTGTATACCAAGGATTAAGGGGTCGCCTATGAACGGGACATTGTTTTTTTGGGATAATCTCGTTAAAGGCAGACTCTAATGCAGTCTTAAAAACCTCTAACTTATTTGGGGCTTCCATCTGATTGTTAACTGGTTCACTGGTGAAGACCTCGTCAAATGCTTCCATGGTGAGATTACGACATGGCCTACGCTGAGCCAGTTTATTTGGGTGAACAAAAAAGGATACACTGTTCCCCAAAGTGGGTGAAGTTTAGAAGAACCAAGCAAAGGTGGGAAAGGGAGGGAAATCCCCCTTTCGGAACTAAAACCCTCACATACCCAGCAAGCTAGGTGTCATGCTTCATCATCTGGGTTTTGCTCCTCGTCAGACTGGCGGTGCAATATCTGACGGGCACCCATGAAGGGGCTCTTTATCGGAGATCTTTTGTTCCTGCCAGTTGGTGCATGTGGGTGTGATTCCCCTCCCTTTCCCACCTTTGCTTGGTTCTTCTAAATTTCACCCACGGGGAACAGTGTATCCTTTTTTGTTCACATTAGTCCTAGGGCTTATACACTTGACCCCGTTAAAGATAGCCCTCCTGGTTCCTCTCTTTGTTGGCCGGTTTATTTGTGACCAGTTTCCCAGTCTTCTTTACCGGAGTCTAGTATATAGAAAAGGTGATCAAAGAATGATCCATGTAAGGGGGGCAGGGAGGCTGCAACTTAGTTGATCATCATTGGTGAACACTAGATCTAGAAGATGTCCTGCTTGGTGAGGCGGACCATCCATTTTTTGAGTGAGTCCTATGACTTTCAAGGCGGAGAAAAATTTGCTGACCTCTGGATTAGAGGTGTTTTCTCCATGGAAATTAAAATCTCCCAATAGGAGGAACTTGCTGGTTGCTAGGGCATGCAAAGCAATTTGTTCGACCAAAAGGTCGGTAAAGTTCAGTTTTGATCCAGGGGGTCGATAGATTAGGGTTCTGTATCAACAGTCTGTCGGCCATAATGTAGCCTTAAAAATACCCAGTTATACACTTTCACTACTGATTGTTGATAGCCAATTTACTGTTAGGTGATCCTGAAAGGCAATGGCTGTGCCACCGCCCGTTTTTCCCTCTCTATCCAGATGGATTAGTTTATAATTATCCGGAATAGCAAGGTTGATCATAGTACGGTTGGTGGAATTCAGCCAAGTTTCTGTTAGTAGGTGAGTGGAATACAATCATGTCGCAAATTTCCAAAAGGGTGTTTTGCCAGAGACATCACATTACATAATAAGTTTTTTAATTCCAGGGAATTGGGAGGGTGGGCTTTCCTGTCCACAGGGGGTGCCTCCACCCGGGAGATGGTAGTGAAATTACATCTGTTGGTGCAATTGATGGTGGTTTGACAGTGGTTCCTAGTAGAGTATAGCCCTCTTATAGCCCTTAGACAGTCAGCAGAGTAGGAGCCGATTAAAAGAGCTCACCTGCAATTCCTTAGTTTCCTTGATAGGGGCATAGTCTCCGGCTTCTGGGTTCGTCAGGGCACGGACTGGCTTACCTTTGGCGCGCCCGTTGCGTGTACGCATTGACATCCTTGTTTTAAAGACCCCGAGGAGCAAATAACTAGTGCGCTGAGTCCAATGCCTGCCCAATATGTCTCCCACTCCTGCGGTGATCCGAATTCAAGGGCGTATTCCTCAAGCACCTAATCGGCTTGAAAGAGATTTAAGATAAGATCAGGGATGATCTAGTACAGGCCGCAGAATTAAAGGATGTTCCCTCCTATGGAAAATAATAAACCAGCCTTTCCTGAAAGATAGAGAGGATCCAAGGGTAGAGGCATTTGTGCAACAGGTGGACTGGATGGAACATTTCTGCACTATTTTTAACCCCAACAACTGCACTATAGAGTTGCCCACTTCAACTGTATATTCTACTGATGCTGTAGATATCCCAGCCATATGTTTAGATGAGGTCATTAATGCCCTAAATAAAGCTGCTAATGGGAAGGCCTCAGGTGCGATGGGGTACAAATAGAAACGTTAAAGGCACGTGCTGCTCTATAGGCTCCTCTGTTAACTCAAGCATGTAACAAAACTGTTAAGGGCTTCCTCCCTGTTTCCTAGACAGAAAGTACAATTGACCCAAAATTTTAAAAAGGACACAGAGGGGACCCGAGATGCTATTGCCCAATATCCCTCCCGTACTCCAGTGCCAAATTAATGGGTAGAATCCTTTTGGACAGACTGGAAAAATAGGCGGAGGAGAAACATATTCTCACTGACATATAGTATGGGTTCAGGAGGGATATTGGCACGATAGAACAATGTGTTAACTTACATCTGCTCATTAACAAATACACAGTTGGAAAATAGGGACATGTTAATGTTTGTTTCTCAGACTTAAGAAGAGGATTCGATCTGGTAAATCACAATAAATTATGGAAAACTCTCTCGGATATGGGTGTCTCAATGGATATTCTTAACTATTTGTCACAATGATAGTCCTACCTGACTGCGTTGGTACACTATGGACCGAAGGGGGAATGTATTGAAAGATTTTAGGATGCTCAGGGATCCCACGGGGCGTATCCTTGTTCGCCTGCTATTTTCACTCTACATAAATGGGGTGGGTGAGTGTCTGCAGAAAGTGAAGGATGATGCCCCCAAGATTGGATTTTGCCCTGTTCCAATTTTATTATATGCAGACAATACTGTTCTTTTATATCGAACAGCAACTGGGTTCCAGCTCCTGATTGATAACTGTGTTACCTTTATGCAAAACAAAGATATGAAAGTATACCTAGAGAAAACAGCCATCATGGTGAGTAGAAAAGGAAGAGCAAAAAAGAGGACTCATCATATAAGGGGAGAGAGGCTAGATGAGATCCAAATGTTTGCATACCTCGGAGTACAAATTACTGCATCAGGGCACTAAGTAGGCCAAATTAATTTCTCCAAAATGAAATTTTTGAGAGCCATAGAATCTTTGTTTAGATTTGCACGAAAAATTAACTGGTTAAAGAGATACTGATACAAAGGTAAATGTCTGCCAAGTCTTCTCTACGGTGCTGCATTGTGGGGGTGGACAAACTGAGCCCCGCTTCAAATCTTGGAAAATTTGTTGTTGGCTCAACTGTTTTCTGTGCCAAAAACTAGTTTGACCTCCATAATTATTAAGGAAGTGGCAGTTCCTTTTTTAGAGGATGAATACATGCTAGTACTGTCCTCCTGTGGTACAATATAAGGAGCAAAGTATGGACAAAGTTTTCCAAGACTATACTACTAGACTGCCTAACGCCAGATGCATTGAGAAAAATGGGATGGCTAACTTATGTAGACAGCCACCTAAGAAAAGTGGACAAAAGTATAGGAGTTAAGGATACAGTCTAAAATATACTAAAATCGAAGTTACATCTATACTTAGGGGAGAGAGAGAGATAGAAAGAGATACCTGAGAGTGCAAAAAATATACGGTGTGTAGATATCTGTCAGGCCCGGTACAAGTGGGCCTACAAAACTATTTGATCATTGTAAAGAACACCCAACACAGGTTCTATCTCACCAGATTATGCCTAGGAACATAGGAACATTGCACTTAAGGATCGCCATTCCAAAAATCAGGGTGTGGACCAATACCCTACCAAATGCCCATGTGATGGTAGAACTAGCCAAAGCACAATGCACTTTATTTTATTTTGCAGTTTTTATAAGGATTTAAGAAAACTATTTTTAGTGCTGATTTTTAAAACTGGTAAATACATTTATTGCCAGGATGTTTTTAACTTTTTATCTGCTTTGGAAAATGGGGATACCTGTGTGTCTGTTATTATGCCTATTATATCCACCTTGGGAAGAAGGGAACATCTTGCACACTTGGAAGCTGTAAGATATGAGACCGCATTATAAATCCATCCTCAATGAACTGTTTGATTACAACAACACTTGACTGACTATTTAAATTATTTTGAACGAGCGTTGGGAGACCTTGGCCACCATAATATTTAATAAGGCTGCATCACTTACTAAGTTCCGGTCTGCATTTAATATCTGGAGATCCTATGTTATTACGTACAAATGTTATAGGTTACTGTTTTTGGGAATGGGCATTGAGTTAAGAGTAATGTATCATATTTAAAGTTACCAATTAATTGTATTGTTTTTTTATTGTGTACTTACATGTTTTAATATTTATAAACCAAATAAAGATTGTATGTGTGTGTATGAGAATGGTGATAGTGCAATAACAGCAGCATTGAAACTGTGTTGAAAAACAAAAAAAACATCCTTTTGTTTCCCCAACAAAAACTTCAACATATTACTGTGTGGTATTTTGTCTACATGGAGCATCACCAATTTCCATATTATTTCAGGTACACAAAAGGATTTTTTTTAAAGGATCTGAACAATTGAAGACTACTTCAATAATTATATGTCATACTGTACCAGATAGAACAATATAAAAAAACGTTATAACCTACGTTTCCTCAGATTATTGTAGTAAGTTTAGACAAAGCCAAAAATTACTGAATTGTAGCGGGTGTTATGTATAGTATTACTTATTTGTAAAGATGTACTATCCAGCATTGTTTTTTTTACAATCCATTGATTGCTTTTTTTCCCCACTGTTTGTTGATGCTTCATACAGACCACTGTTTATGGTGAAGTAGTATGAAAGCTGAGAAAAGTACAAATGAGAAATAGTGTGTTCACTAAATTGTATTACACTGTTACAGTATAAGTAATGTATGTTGGTATAATTTTGTAATGTTTAAGATCAAATAATAACATATTTTTTCTTTGTTTTTCTTTTTCCAGAGTGGCTGGAGTTCAGTAAGAATGCATGTGTCAAATCAGTTTTCTGATATGGACACATTCATTAGTCATAAGGAAACTAATGCATACAGATAGTGAGGCACCCATGTATTCACCCATGTAGCCACTCATGTATTCAACCATCCATTCACCATTCATGCACTCATTCAATCATCTATTCTAGAGTCGTGCACTTGTTCAGTCTTCCATATACCTCTCATGTACTCATGCTAACAACTGCATACTTTTTATGCACTCATTCAATCAAGTTGCCATTCAATGTACTCATTCTAACATCCATGCCCCTCTCATGCAGTCATATTAGTATCTACATACCACTCATTCACTCATTCTAACACCCATGCACTACTCATGCAGCCATGTTAATATCAATGCACCACTCATGCATTCATTCAATCATTCATGCATCATTCATATCATTTATAACATCCCTACCCCACTCATGCACTCATTTGCACAACTATGACCAACTCATATTGAAATACAAACACTCTTTCAATCATCTATGCACCATTGATGCAGTCATTAAATCATCCATGCACCACTCATGAATTCATTCATCCACCTATACACCACTCATTCAATCATCCATACACATCTCATGCACTCATTCTATCATCCATATACCAATCATGCATTCATTCAATCATCCATGCACCTCTCATACACTCATTGTAACAACCATTCATGCACTCATGGAATCATCCATGCATTACTCATGCACTAATTGAATCATCAATATACTAGTCATACACTCAGTCAGTGGTCCATACACCACCCACGCACTCATTCAATTACCCATGTACCACTCTTGTATCATTCAATTTACCATGCACTACTCATGCACTCATTCAATCACCCATACAATCATCAATGCACCAGTAACACTCTCATTCAATCATCCATGCACCTCTCACATCATATTCATTAATTTATGCACCACTTATGCAGTCATTCAATCATGCATGCACCACTAATTTATCATTTAAGCAGCACTGTATGTTGCATATTGTTTCATCCACGGACACAGGGGTGATTTATTGATGGAATATATCAGCTGGGATGCCCGTCTATGAGACCCGATCCCCTGTCTGGGCATATATTTGAGTATCTACTTTGTTTTATATTTATATATATATATATGACTTCCTCACCAGTATGCAGTTACAGTTAGGACCATGTTTCCATAGAAAAAGTGTTTTTGACTTGCCTCTATCTTTGATACCATTTGACGAATCTTCACAGAATTTTCCCCCCAAAAAGTGAGCAGGTGAATCTTGTTATGCGTGGCAAGTTTTGCGGAGATCTGTCAAGCAGGATCCGAGAAAAAAAGGGGGGTGGTATTTTTCCAATGTTAATTCCCATGTGGAATTTAAAGAGGACTACAGCCCAAAACTATGGATGTCATTACACTAAATGTGCCAGAAAGGTAATTCTCCAGTTAGTAAAAGAAATCCAAATGTGTATATCTAGGGATGCGGACCCTCCGCAAACCCTCCCGCTTTTGTGCAGAGGCCTTATTAGCTGCGAACACTTTAACCAGGATGTTTTTCCAGCCTTCTTGGTACTCAGCTTCAACCTAGTCCCACAAAAACCAAAAAACCAAAAGGGGCAAGTACTGAATACGCGTACCCCTTAGCTCTGGTAATGGGATCCTAGAAGGACCCCGAAAAGGCCAAAATGCACTTTTAAAATATGCGACGGAGCCACAAATCGCCAGCATGTCCCATGGCCATTTTTTTAAAAAAGTGATGAGGATCATGGATCCCCATCCTGATACTCATTAAGCAACGGGCCCGCTACTGTGGGTGAGATGCAAGATCTGAAGTAAGATCTCAACTCCCCACACCCACCAATGTCTGGTATAGATATTCTCATTGAGTGGTCTTTATGTGGTTCCTGTAATGAAGATAAGGTGATTAGTATTACCATGTACATGTATTCTAATGATAATGCTTACAATCAGCATGATTCTATTAGATATAACTTCCTGTTTAAGGTCCCTCTTCCGCTTAAGTATATACAATATCAAAGAGCAGAATCAGTTGATTCATCTTTGAAGGAAATTAAACATTGGCTGATGCCTGGTGAAGCTGTCCTATGCAGCTAAATAGGAGTTTGGCTCTGGTTCAGCCCTCAGTCATCACCTAACCAGCCAGACATCAGACATTGTTTTCCTTGTCTTCCCGCTGTGTTTCTCCCTGTTGACCATTCCCCCTCGATCTTTCAATCAATAATCGATAAATCAGAAGTTTGTCAAGTGCTGCTACTCACGCGTAAGGGTCTCAAGGCGCTAGGGGTAGGGAGGGTGCAGGATCTATTCCATCAAGGAGGGGGCTGTTGAAGAGCCAGGTTTTGAGGTTTCTTGCAAAGATGGGGAGGGATGTTGTTTGTCTGAGGTGGAGCGGAGGCCGCCCCAGGCCTCCCCACTTCCCATAGGAATTGTGTACGCGGTAATAACTCATATTATTGTGTAATCTTATGTTTTTCTCCTCTGTCTATACTTAGCCATGTAATTATGTAACCTGTAACTCGCTGATCCTCATGTAAACCACTCTGATACCTCTGGGTCTAGCCAGTGCTATATAAAACTCTTCAAATAAAGAGATAAGTAAGTAGATAAATCATTAGGGTATTCTACTGCGTACAAAAGGACCCAACTTATTCATATGTGGTTAAAAACCAGGAAACAAAATGTATTCTCCTGAAAATGGATAAGGTTAAAGAAAAAGAAAAAGAAATATAAAGTAAAATGTGCAGGACTAATATACAATGTAATAATCAGTCCCTTAACTACTCAGGAGACTAATTTATATTTATATCATTCTTACAGCCATCAAGCGGTGCTAGCAAGGAAGCAGAATCTCCATACATCAGATAAGTTCATCACATATTGTTATTCAAATCAATTTAAATGTTACCGCCTTAAGTGCTAGACTCATTATGAATTGTTTGCCTGTTTCTATTTTTATATTACAGTTATCATTGTGAAGGCCCCCCCTGCAGAAAATGAGAAGCTGATATGCAGGAAAGCCTCACTGGAGCAGCGTGAAGGTCCCCACGGCACAGGACGATCACGGAGAAGGCACGACTGGAGCCCACCAAGAAATACTGGAAATCCTGTCCAGAGCAGGGAGAAGGTTCCTGTGTTGATGGATGAGCAACAGAGAAGTCAGGAGTGGAGCCCAACGAAGACAAGCGCCCGACTAACCAGGAAGTAAATCAGGTAGGTGAAGGGAAGGGCAGTTCAGAAGACCCACACGCATCGACAAGAACATGAAGTGCTCTTCAGCACTGCTTGGACTCCTTTATTCCTGTTTTGCTCCAACCCGCACACACCCCGACCGGAAGCAGAGCATTCCCATCAGCCACCTCCCGCGGCTTTATTCGTTAAAAAGGAGGGGGGCACCCAAGCCCCCCTCCATGTGTTCACTAAGCCCCAGGGACAACCCCTTCCTCTCAGCTAAATATTTATTAAAAATAGAAGAGGGGTCTTGCAGCCCCTCGCCAGGGCCACATGGGGCCCTGGGAACCATCGTATCTTCACGGCCATGAAACATCAAGGAGAGGGAAGAGCAACCCCTCCCCTGGAGCCATACATGGCCCTGCGGACTGCAACCCTCAAGGTCCTGCTCCTGCTATGTCCCTGGGTACCCATCACCTGGAAATAGCTGTTTGCTTTAACTTGGCTGGGGCTGTGACATCTCCACAATGCCAAAGCAAACACTCTGGTTCCAGCAGGCAGGACCAGTCAAAGTGCTCCTATCCAGTGGAAGTGGAGGTTTCATCTCTATCACTGCTACAGACATACAGGCAGGGAAAGAGATTAAACAATTGCCACTGCATGGAGGGAGCTGCATTTCCGCGAACTCCATCTGTTCCTCAGCAATGCTGGCTTCCGCAGGAGGTAAGAAGCAGGCTGGGACTATAGGGGTCTCCCTCCTCAGCAATGAGCAGAAAATGAAGAATAAAGGTCCGAAACAAGCAGTAGGAGGCAAGATGAGGTTGAGAAATGAGTAGAAAAATGCATGAATAACGGTCGGAAGTGAGCAGAAAGAGGCAGAATAAGATCAGAAACAAGCAGAAACAGGCAAAATAAAGATGAGGAACAGACAAAAGTGGAGGCAAAATGTGTCGGAAATTAGCAGAAAGAGGCAGAATACATGTTAGAAATGAGCAGAAGGAGACAAAATAAAAGTTATAAACAAGCAGAAAAATGCTGAATAAAGGTTGTAAAAAAACTGAAAAAGACAATATAGAGGTCAGCAAAAGCAGAAGGAGCCACAAAAATTGTGAGAACCAAGTACGAGCAGGAAGAATAAGGTCAGCAAAAAGCAAAAAGAGACAAGCTAAAAATGAGAAACTAGCAGAAGGAGGAAGAATAAAGGAAAGAACAAGCAGAAAGAGGCAGAATAATTGTCCGCAATGAGCAGAAAGGGGCAAAATAAAGATGAGAAACGAATAGCAAGAGGCAGAATAGAGTTCAGAAACGAGCACAAAGAGGTAAAGTAAAGGTAAAAAAAAGGTAACAATCAAGGTCAGCAAAAAGCACAAACAGGCAAAATAAAAGTGAGAAATGAGTAGAAAGAGGTAGAATAATGGACAGAAACTAACAGCAATAGGCAAAATAGCGGTCACAAATGAGCAGCTAGAGGAAGAATAAACGTGCAAACGACTAGACGGAGGCAAAATCGAGGTCAGCAAAAACCAAAAAGAGGCAAAATGAAGGTGAAAAACTAGCAGAAATAGGCAGAAGAATGGAGAGAAATGAACAGCAAAAGGCAAAAATAGAGGTCACAAATGAGCAGCAGGAGGCAGAATAAAGGTGATAAAGGAGCAGAAAGAGGCAAAATAATGGTCAGACACGTGGAGAACAAGGCAGAATAAAGTTTGAAATTACCAGAAAGAGGCCAAATAGAGGAGAGCAACACGCAGAAGGAGGCAAAATAAAGATCAGAAACAAGCAGACAGATGCAAAGTAAAAATCAGTAACTAGCAGAAAAGACAAAATTGAGGTTAGCAAATGCCTTGATTCACCTCTCAGAAACACAGAATCTCCACATGGTGGCTCAACACTTGATGAAGCAGGAGACATTAACACAAAACAAACAACACCTTTAGAAAATGCAAATACTCTCTTTTTAGAATAAGAGGTTTTATTTTACACAATGCTCTCTAACAGAAAAGGCTGTCCCAGATGCCAAATGCACAACATTTTAATATACAAAGATGTATATGTTTGTATGCAAGGAATAATAACAAACTTTGTATATGCAACAGTTAAATGCATGAATAATACCATGAACAAACATGCAGCAAATAATATGAGATAACACACAAGAAAATATAACATGCTGGACATCCTACAAGAGATCAGAAAGTTATGTATGCACACTAAATACATCAAATGATAACTTGGATATGCAACTTGACCCACTCACACATCACAAAGAAAATACCTCAAATGATCAAAGCCACTGGCCAAACATCACAATGGCAATAATCAAAGCTCAAACACCACAAATGATCACAGCCACTGGCCAAACATCACAATGCCAATAATCACAACTCAACACTTCAAAATAGGTCAGAAATTAGCAGAAAGAGGCAGAATAATTGTCAGAAACAAGTAGAAAGTGACAACATAAATGTGAAAAATTAGAATAAAGAGGCAACATAATGATCAGAAACAGTATAAAGGTCAGAAATAAGCAAAAAAAGACCGAATAGAGGTCAGCAAAAAGCAGAAAGAAGCAGAATAATGGTGCGAACCGAGCAGGAGCAGGAAGAATAAAGGTCAGCAACAAGCAGAAAGAGGCAAGTTAAATATGAGAAATAGCTGATGGAGGCAGAATAAAGGTGAGAAAGGAGAAGAAAGAGGCAGAATAAAGGTCAACAATGAGCAGAAATAGGCAAAATATAAGTGAGAAACAAGTAGCAGCAGGCAGAATACAGTTCTTAAACTAGCTCAATGAGGCAGAATAAAGGTCACAAATGAGCAGCAAAAGGCATCATAAAGCTGAGAAACTAGCAGAAAGGGCTAAAAAAGGTCAGAAACGAGAAAAAGAGGCAGAATAATATTTAGAGTTTAAAAGAAAGAGGCAAAATAAAGGTGAGAAACAAACAGAAAGGCAAAATAAAAGTCAGAAATGAGCAGAAAAGCTAATTAAAGAAGAGAAACGACAGAAAGAGGCCCTATAATGGACAGAAACAAACAACAAGAGGCAAAATAAAGTTGAGAAACAAGCAGAAAGAGGAAAGTAAGGATGGGAAATGAGCAGACAGAGGCAAAATAAAGGTTGGCAGTAAGCTGAACAGGGCAAAAGAAGTCGGAAACCAGAAGTAGGATGTAAAATAAAGGTGAGAAACAAGCAGAAAGAGGCCAAATAAAGGAGAGAAATGAGTGGCAAGAAACACAATAACGTTCACAAATGAGCAGAAGAAGACAAAATAAAGGTCCGAAATAAGCAGTGAGATGCAGAATAAAGGTGAGAATCAAGCAGAAAGATGTAGAATAAAGGTCATAAATGAGGAGAAAAAGACAGAATAAAGGTGAGGAATGAGCAGAAAGGTGCATTAGAGGTAAGATCAAGGGAAGAAAAGAGCAGACTGAGGCAAAATAAAGGTGAAAAATTAGAAGAAAGCGGCAATATAAACGTGGGAAACCAGGAGCAAGAGGCAAAATAAAAGTAGGAATTGAACAGAAAGAAGCAAAATAAAGGTCAGCAATGAGTGGAAAGAGGCAAGATACTGGTGAGAAACGAGCAGAAAGAGGCAGAATAAAGGTCAGAAATTAGCAGACAGAGGCAAAATAAAGGTCAACAATGAGCAAAAAGAGGCAAAGTAAAGGTAAGAATGAGAAGAAAGAGCCTACATTAAGGTCAGGAATGAGCAGAAAGAGGCAGAATAAAGGTCAAAAATGAGCAGAAAGAGGTAGAAGAAAGGTCAGCAATAAGCAAACAGAGGCAAAATAGAGGACAGAAACCAGCAGCAAGAGGCAAGATGAAGGTGTGAAACAAGCAAAAAGAAGCAGAAAAAAAGTCAGAAGGAGGCGGAATAAAGGTGAGAAACAAACAGAAAAAGGGAGTAGAAGGGGTAGCAATGAGCAACAGAAAGGGGCAAGATAAAGCAGAGAAACTAGCAAAAACAGGCACTTTAAAGGTCAGAAACAAGCAGAAAGAGGCAAATGTCAGAAATAAGCAGAAAGAGGTACACTATGTTAGCAGAGTGGCTAAGAAAGGGGCTGGGCTTCTGATGAGGTCTCAGCAATTCTGCTATGGGGGACTTACCAGTGGCAACAAAAGGGGTTCTTGGACCCCAACTACTCTCAGCAGCCAAAGGGACTTTATCTTCCACCCAGTAGTGTGCCAAGAGGCTTAATTGTAGAGTGATTGAGAAAGGGGGCTGGGCTTCCAATAGGGTCTCAGCAATCCTGTTGTGGGAGACTTACTAGTAACATTAGGAGTTCTTGGCTCCCAAGGACCCTCAACCAGTAGTGTGAAAGGAGGTGCGTTTGCAGAGTGGTTGAGCAAGGGGGAGGGGTCTCTAATGAGATCTCAATACTCCAGCTGTGGAGGACTTACTGGTGGCATCAATGAGGTCTCTTGGAGCCCAAGGACCCTCAGCAGCTAAGCAGATTTCATCCCCCAACCATTAGTGCGACAAGAGGTGCGTTTGCAGAGTAGCTGAGATAGGGGCATTGCCTCCGATTAGGTCTTAGTAATCCAGCTCGGGGTAACTTACTGGTGGTAACAACAAGGGTTCTTGGCACCTAACTACTCTCAGCATCCAATTGGACTTAATTAGGGGTGGCAGGGCAATACTCCGCCTGCTCACTAAACTTCAAGGAGTTTGGCGGAGTTTTGTGGTAACTCCATGAAATTTGTGGATTGAAACTCCGTGAAATCGTCCCAGGCCTAGCAGAAAGAGAGAAAAATCAAGGTCAGCAATGAGTAGAAAGAGGAAAATAAAGGTCATAAAGGAGCAGCAAAAATGCAGAAAATTAGAAAAAAATAGCAGAAGGCACAAAGGCACTCACAGAAAAACTCAGACGCTCATGCACCCACTCGCACACCCAGTGAGACACTCATGCACTCACTGAGAGAAAACTACTAATGGGAGAAGCCCTCCTAAACAAACATTTTATGAGAAAAAAGGGCTCAATTCACATTTTGTTTTTTAGCATTTGTAATACCAAATAGAGTGAAAAATAAGTTATCTCAACAAAACTAATCTCAATAATTTGTCATCTAGAACAAAACATCACAAACTGTTTGCTCTCGTAGATGAAAATCGTTTTTTATTTTCTTTATTCTCTGGTTCTGCAAATCATGCAAAGCAACAAACATAGTCAACACGATTCATCCCAACGCATTGGGACTTCTCCAGGGCTATTAAAAACACATAACAAACAATGCTTAGAAGGGACTCACACCATAAAAAGTATATACATTTAAAACAAACACACAGTATGTGATTAGTATACCCCTAATTATATAAGAAACAAGTTAAAAAACACATGCAAAAAGCAATTAGCCTTAATAATTTTGTCAGGGGATGAGTGAGAGTCAACAACATTCTTTACAAATTTGGAATAGTATTCTAGGAGTAACAGAAAAGACTTGATGCCATGTTTGCTGTTAAGAGGTTACAACGTGGAGAACGTTTTATGGCCTCTTCTAGGTCATGTCTGGGCTTTGTTCCAACTTTCAATAATACATGACCTAAATATGTAACTGTAAGTCCTTATTCCTTTAACCTGTTTTGCACAATTTTGAGGACTTAATTATGCTTTTCTACCATGTTACCGTAAATGAATAGATTGTCTTGGAAACATAATACATCCTCAAGTACTTCAAAATTTGATGCAGATGCTTCTGAAAATGCTGCACAGCAGATAAAAGTTCAAAGAGCATTCTGCTGAACATATATGCTCCAAGAGGTATTACGAATGAAGTAAGAGAGCTGCTGTTGGGATGGAGTTCTAATCAATGGTATTCAGAAGATAGATCAATTACTGAGAAAAGATTTGCCTCACCCATCATGCTTAACATTTCATTAATGTTAGGTAAATGGTGACAATCCACCCACATGTTGGTATTAAGGGTGGTATAAAGGTTTTTTAAATCAATGTATACATAATTAAACATACCTTAGACACTATACTATAGGAAAAACCCACTCTGCACTTTCTATAGGTTCAATTACTTAGTCCATGTCTCAAGTTCCTGCATCAAAGTTTCTTTCTTCATGAGGGGTACCGGTCCACATTATATGCATTACAGGCTTAGTATTAGCTTTGTTCTATCTTGGAAGTCTTTTAATCCCTTAGCTTGGTAATAAACACTTCAGGAATTTCACTATATATTTCCTCACCACATACTGATCTTTCCACCAATAGAACAGGCTCATCTGAAGTAGATTCCAGTTTCATCTTAAAGTTTCTCTGATGCGTCCATCAGGGATTAAATCATGTTTCTAAAGTAAGTTTATTTCCTTATCAACATAAGCATGGAAAGTGTCAATTTCAATAAACGTGAAAGGTGAACATCAGTTCGCAAATACATTGATTCTCTGACCATCCAAATAATTTTTTTCAACTGGATATTTGTAGATTATTGGGGCTGATTACAATGTTGGTTGGAAAGGCTCTGAATGGCATTCAGGTCGGCTGAATCCAATTCGGAACCCGTCTTTCCGACTGATTCGGAAAGACTTCCGACCGACAGATTATGATAGTTGGATTCAACTCGGCTGTGAACAGCACTGAGAGAAACCGAGTAATTCGGAGCTGACTTATGGAAGTACATTCCAACTGGCTTATTACAATGTCAGATTCGGATGGACATTCCAATTCAGTTGTTCCCACAAGGATCGGCTATCAGAATCTGACTTTGAGGGCTAATAGCATGCCCCCCCTTTTACCCGGGGCCTTCCAAATGGGGCCTGTGGCGGTACCCATGTGTCCCCTCTTTCAGACCATGCACGATTTTCCCCATCTCCCCCTTTATTCAATGGGAGCCTGTGTATTCAATCGGAAAACAGGCTCCCATTGAAGTCAATGGGAGTCCAACCAAACAATGTACAGAACCATTGTAATTGGTCAGTCGGACTCCCAGTATCCGATTCAGTCAGAAACCATTCCGAGACCGATTCAGTCAGAATGCTTTCTGACCAACATCGTAATGAGGCCCTATGTGTTTGCAGTAATATCAAGAAAGGACTAGCTTAGTTGTGTTGGCGAGACTCAGAGGGTACGTCTGTGGGCAAACCATTTGGTTTGGTCATGAAGCCCTCACCCACCAACCTAGTTGGTGGCATGCTTCATCATCGGGCCCACCACAGTGACACCGAATGTGTCCCGGGTGTGCTGCGACTCCAGATTACTGAGGAGCTGGTATACTTACTGAGTGTGCAGTGATGAGTGGGTGTGAACGTGATGTTAAAAGCTATGCAGGTGGTCCCAGTTCCCGAGGGTATAAGGATAATTTTAATATCTGGGCCCCTGCTAGCAGATAAAAAGGCAAGTGGACGTTGTGGAGTGAATTATGAGCTCCTACGTCCTATGTGGTCTACATGTTTCAGCCAGGCCTTTTGTTTACAACTGGCTTTCCTCAGGACCAATGAGTATGTGTGGGTGAAAAAGTAAATAAACTATATTAAGTGGTTGGTGTGTGTTAAAAAGTGTCGCACTCGCTAAGGTGCTTTGCGTGTTAGAGGGGGATTCCCTCTGCTTTAACTTGCTATTTGCTGTTAAAGCCTCCTGGGTCACCTGGCAGGGAGAGAAGACCGGAATTGCCGATCTGCGTGCTCCTGCGACCTATCGTCCTGCTCCGGTGTCCCGGCACCGGAGCAGGACGATAGGTCGCAGGAGCACGCAGATCGGCAATTCCGGTCTTCTCTCCCTGCCAGGTGACCCAGGAGGCTTTAACAGCAAATAGCAAGTTAAAGCAGAGGGAATCCCCCTCTAACACGCAAAGCACCTTAGCGAGTGCGACACTTTTTAACACACACCAACCACTTAATATAGTTTATTTACTTTTTCACCCACACATACTCATTGGTCCTGAGGAAAGCCAGTTGTAAACAAAAGGCCTGGCTGAAACATGTAGACCACATAGGACGTAGGAGCTCATAATTCACTCCACAACGTCCACTTGCCTTTTTATCTGCTAGCAGGGGCCCAGATATTAAAATTATCCTTATACCCTCGGGAACTGGGACCACCTGCATAGCTTTTAACATCACGTTCACACCCACTCATCACTGCACACTCAGTAAGTATACCAGCTCCTCAGTAATCTGGAGTCGCAGCACACCCGGGACACATTCGGTGTCACTGTGGTGGGCCCGATGATGAAGCATGCCACCAACTAGGTTGGTGGGTGAGGGCTTCATGACCAAACCAAATGGTTTGCCCACAGACGTACCCTCTGAGTCTCGCCAACACAACTAAGCTAGTCCTTTCTTGATATTACTGCATATAAACCAGGGGATCCGGACTAGCCTATCTAGTCCTCTCTCTCCATTTTGATTTGCTGGCCCTATGTGTTTGGTCCTTCACTTTTAAGACGCATTTCTTTCAATCTTCTTCATTGAACTCTTACTGTTAACCATTTTAATTTCAAAATCTCTGCTTACACACGCAAAATATCCTCTGTGGTTACACATTTTACGCATAGCAATTTTCACAATACAATTAAAACTTTTGGCTAAATGTTCTGCACTGCCATATCTGAACAAGATTTTTTCTTGAAAATGTTTCTCCTTGCTAATTTATTTTAGGATGTTCCTTCCCTTTTTTATTTCCATGAGCTTAGTGTGATCTTTAATTTCATTAACTGGCTGCTTACATTGTATCTTCATCTCTTTAATAAAATCTGCTGTGTGTTCCACACTCTTTACAATGTCTATGGCATCTTTCAGATTAGGACTTCCGGCTAGGACTTTTTTCCTGATTTTTGTTTTTTTTTTGCAACATACCAATTGGTCCCTTATAAGGGAGTCAGTTAATTCACCGAAATTCACAAATGTTAGCTAATCCTCTTAAAGCAGTTATTCTATTTGCTACTTTTTTATTTTTTCCTTGGGACCTTCAAAAATTGTATGTCTTTAAAGTACTACATTTATTTTTTCTTCAAATTATTCCTCTAGGTTGGTCATAGTATTTATATATGCATCAGTATCACCAGTACCATCACTAATACTATCAGGTTCAATAAGCCTTTCAAATACTTTCCTGCCTTCAATTCCCAAGTTGTGCAGTAATATATGCTGGTGCCTAACTGAGGAAGATTGATTAGCCCCAGAGGCAATAAGGTAAGATTCAAATAATTGTATCCTTCTTTTCCATGGTAAAATTGGTTCAATTGAGTCCGATAAATATGGAGGTGGTTGACTCAAACTTTCCGCAGCCATTGTTATCTGACAAAAAGATAGTACTTGAATGAATTAATAGAAATAGAAATAAAAAAGATAGAATCAGCAAAGGAACATGTAACAAATATACTGAATTACAATTATTATTAAATATAATACTAATTTTACTGCTGCACTGAACACAGTACTGATTTGCAATAGTTTGGTCATAAAAATAGATAAACAGTGTATTTCATATGTTTTAAAAAGAAATTAGGGATAATATTAAAAAGTCAACTTGCTGACTACATCACTAAAATGACTTAGCACTCCATGATTTACTGCACATGGTCAATAAGGAACATTAATTGCAGTATATATTGTTGAAAATCAACATCAGCAAAAAGAAAAAGAAAAATTTGTCTCCACTTACAACATAATGTCAAAATACTCCAAAGTAAGTTTATCACAAAGGTAGGACCATACCTCTAAAAAGTGGAACTAATGCAGATGTGGTGCATCATGGGATGTGACGAGCAGTCGGAAAGGAACTGTGATTATGTTTGATTTTTTACTGACCAAAGCTGTGTTTTAAAGAAGGAATCTGAAGTTTCTTTATAGATACAATTAGTTTATTGATTTGACCTAAAAGTGCATTTGGCAATGTTCTATCTGGGAGGACAAAATCCTAGAAAGTTCTGTTATTGTCTTCTTCTTTAATACATATTCATTTATCTTCATATATTTTTACTCATGTGTAATGGGAGACCCACAATAGCACTTTCATACTGTCCTAGCAAAGTTAAGCATGCAGGACAGAACACCTGAATTGCTGAACCATGACATTTATTAATTATGAAAAGGATTGATTAATTTAGAGTCCTGTGTACAAATGGTTTTAGCATTTACAACCCCACTGAATAAGTAAATAGGAGTGTTTGTGAACGCTAAAAGCCTTTTTTCCAAATTAGTAAATACATTTAGCGATTCAGAAAAGAGTTTCCTGAAAGAGTTTCCTGAAAGATAAATGTGTTTAGAAATGGATACCATCCGGTTTTGTAAGAGTCATGTTGTAGGAATCACTTTGAAATAACAAATTAGTATGCTATGGCTCAATTTGTCAAAGAATGTAATAAAGTAAATGTTTTGAGGACTAAGAGACAAGTGAAGTGATGCAAAATTGAAGTGATGTGTAGTCGCATATTATTTGTAGGTCTGGCCTAGGAAAAACTTTGGCCCGAATACGTTCTTGGTGGAAGGCTTAATCAATCTCAACTGAGAGGGATATCCCATCTGCTGAAATACAAATCCCATTATATCCTATGAGATTTAGATGTCGGCTGACGGGATATCTGCCACCATTGTGATGAAGTAACCCATCTTCTGAGATTGTAATCAGGCACTCAGTTTGATAGTCTCCTGTATAAAAAATAAATAAAATAGGACATTCATATATGCACATATAGAGTGCAAGTATCCTTGCTATAATGTCCAGCTAAATTCTCCTTAGTTAGGAACAGGTTTGATCCAAGATATTAGCTTTAGTGGAAGAAACAGACCAGCTGTGACCCGCACATCTCCCACAACTTAACTGAAGATAAAACATATTGGACAACTAACAAATCCTGTAGAGACTGTGAGAATTACATTTTATTTTAGTGGCTTATTGGATTGACTTTTCCCGAAGGATGAATCCACACCATTATTGAAAACAAATTCAATGCAGTGCAGAATATATGAAAAAGCTTACAGTACATATAAGCATTATGGTGAGCAAAATAAAGACAATACTTTATGAAAATTGGGATCATCATTAATGACAATCTTTGATGACATTGGTGATGTGGTCAAGTGAAGCCAATAAGAGGGTGATCACGGTAAGGTAAATATCTTATCATATCATAAATATCATGCTTGGAAGCTGTTCAAATGCTAAAAAGTGCATGACTGCATTGACGTCTATAAAGACCTTTGGTTGCTACATGGGTGAATACCAGCACACATAGGATAACGCCTACCACTTGTTGGTGGCTTGAAACATTTGCTATATGTCACCATGTTATAAAAGGTTATGTCCATAAATACATGATTGGTGATGGGCAATTGCACAGGTGCAGCTTGAGGAATTACTTCAATACCATAAACAAATATTGTGGGACATTGTATCAATGACTGCATGATGTGATCAGTAATGTGATCATCGGAGCCACTTGAGATGTAATTGTCAATGTGATCAATGACATCATTTAAAATGTTATGAGTGATGTGCTATGTGAGATCATAAGCAGTGCATAATGGGGTGCATGGTATAGTTAGTTTGCTAAACTTTAACTGAACAGTATTTTTCAGTTCCTGACTATTAATTTGTTTTTCAGTTCAGTCAACACTTAACTAAAAGGTTACTTAATTTGTTGTCTTATTAGTGACATTAGTGGAGAAGTGTGGCTCAATGGTTAGAGCAGGCAGACCTTGATGCAGAGCTCTGGCCAGGGACCAGGGTTCGATTCCCGCCTCGGCGGGTCTCCGGCTCATTAATTCCCCTGACTGGATATTCTCGCCTTAGTGCCTGTTCTGATCATGGGTCCCACGCTGCAACTCTGGGCAATAGCTTGCTTAGTCTCCACCACGGCCCCAAAAGCGCTGGGATGCCTGGCTGAACCTGGGGGGTGCCCAGGAGTGGACATTTCCCAGGAAAGCCAGGAAGGGTTCCTAAGCGGTATACGGACAGCGCTGGGACACCTCCGGTGGAGGTAGCTGTGCGCTTTACAAATTCCGACATTTACATTTACATTATATATATATATATATATATATATATATGTATGTATATATATATATATATATATATGTTTATATATATATATATATATATATATTATGTTATGTTAAACAGACTTATATAGCACACATCTACCTGTAGGTGTCTTGGCGCTTGCTGAACATAAACATGCTGAGACTGGGACCGCAATGTCTTTAGCTGTTTTCTGAAAGTGAGCAGAGAGGAGATGGCCCTACAGTTTAGAGGAAGAGTATTCCAAAGCCTGGCCATGCTAATGACAAAGCTCCTTCACCCCCAGTTCATTTTGCTGAATCTAGCGTTGGTGACCGAAGATGCCTTTTTGGAGTGTACCAGTTAAAAACTTCCATAGCCATTCCGGTCCATTCATGTGCAGGGCTTTATGGGCCATACAGAGCACTTTGAATTTGATTTGCTTTTTAACCGGGAGCCAGTTGAGTTTTCTAATGTCCGAAGAGATCGATTGGATTTTGGGAATGTCCAAGATCAATCCAGCTGCTGCATTTTGAACAGATTGAAGTTTCCTGAGCAGTTTTTCCTGAAGGTTCATGAACAGTCCATTGTACTAGTCTACCTTTGAGAGGACTAATGCTGAGACCACAATTTTTCTGGCATTTTCGGGAATGACAGAAAAACATTTATCAACATTCGTATTGTGTAGAATGAAGAAGAAACTACCTTAGATACTTGGACTTCCTATTTGAGCTTATGGTCAATAATGAGGCCCAGGTTTTTTTGCTTTTGTCACAGGCGAGGGAGGCAGTAGCAGGCTATCAGGCCACCAAACAGGAGACCATGCCAGAAAGAGATTGTCAAAGTGTAGAACTTCAGTTTTACTTGAATTTAGTTTAACCCCTTTGGTGCTAAGGTAAATCCAGCCTATTAATGCAATTTCCATTGAAATGAATGGGGACATCATGACGAGTTGACCTTGTCATTAGCATGGAAGTGGTTTTAAAGCAATGTCTGCTCATCCCACAGCTTTTGGCCACCAGGTAGTTGTGTAATCTTAAATAGCCAGAGGCATCTCCATCTACTGCTGATACCACCAACTGGGTATAATCACCATAGAGGTGGGACTTAAGTTGAAGCTTTTAATCAAGGATGCTAATTCTGAGACATATATATTAAATAAGGTTGGGCTCAACAAAGAGCCCTGGGAGACCGCTCAAGGTTGTTTAAATGGTAGGATTTAAAATGGCCCAAATTCAGAGTTTGAGCTCTTCCAGGAGGAAAGGATAACAGTATTGCAAGAGCCTTATCTTTACCTCCTATGGCGTTCAGATGGTGGGCTATAAGCCCACTGTCCAAAATATCAAACGCTGCAGATAGGTCCAACAAGATGAGGGCTGCTGATCCCCCACTATCCAGGAAGGTTCCTATTTCTTTAGTGTTTTTTCTCAATGCATTCTCAGTACTGTGGGCTGCTCTAAAACTGAACTGACTGGGGTCTAATTGATGATTCTCAAGAATAATATTAGATCGTTTTTCATTGATAATTATTTTCAGTGATTTTCGCTGGCAGAGGGAGTCTAGAAATGAGCCGATAGTTGGTGGGGTCATTGATGTCAAGAGTTGGCTTTTTTATAGGGAAGAATACAGGCTTGTTTCACCAATGTGGGAAACATCCCTTGTGAAAGCATTTGATTGAACATAGAGGATTGGTAAGTGGCAATGTTATGTTATGTTATGTTATGTTATTTGGGTTCTTCTATAGCGCAACGGCTACTCCAGCAGGAGTGTCCCGGCGCTTTGGCGAAGAAGTCCTTTAGGTAGAAGAACATAACTGCAGAATAAAAGGAACAGCGAAGTTAACTGGTAAAAAGCCAGGTTTTTAATGCCTTTCTGAAAGACATCAGACTAGGGGCCTGTCTGAGAGAAATGGGAAGCTCATTCCAAGCGCGCGGGGCCAGGTAATGAAAGGAGCGTCTCCCTTGTCTGGTTCGCTTGATGGACGGAACGACCATTTTTGACAAGGAGGCAGATCGCAAGGCTCTGCTCGGCTTGTAAAGAGCAAGACGCTTCCTAATGTACCTAGGGCCTGAGTCGTGAAGGGCCTTGTAGGTCAGTGTCAGGCTTTTGAAGAGAGCCCTCTTGGCTATAGGAAGCCAGTGCAATTCCTTCAACAAGTCAGACGCACTAGCTCGTCTGGGAAGTCCATAAATAGCCCTGGCAGCTGAATTTTGGACTACTTGAAGTCTCCTCACGAGATATTTAGGGAGTCCTAAATAGAGGACATTTACATAGTCTAATCGCGACCCGACAAGTGCTTGGACAATGATCCTTCGATGGTTCATAGAAATCAGGGGGAGGAATTTCCTGAGCATCCGCAGGATCCCGAAACATTTCCCGGAGAGACAGGATATTTGAGGCCCAAAGGTTAACTCATTGTCAACAATGATACCTAGGTTTTTAGCCTTGGTACTTGCATTTGCAGGTGGAAACAGGTCTTGTGGCCACCAACTTTTCCAGTTTGGTTCCGAGACACATCCAAAAAAGAGCAGCTCCGATTTATCGGAGTTGCATTTTAAGCCGTGTCTTTTGAACCAATCAAAGACTGCTTCTAGGCAGCCTCTGATACGGATCCCATCGAACACCTCATTCTTGTCGTATGTGAACAAGAGCTGGGTGTCGTCAGCGTACGACACGATCTGAGCGCCAAACGACTCCGCAACCTCTGCAAGGGGGGCCAGAAAGATGTTAAAGAGCAGGGGGCTAAGAATAGACCCCTGAGGGACCCCCACTTCCAGAGTTGCCATAGCTGCGGAGTGAGGTGGCGCCCAGATCGTTTGTCGACGGCTAGCTAGAAATGATTTAAGCCAGTTCCACACCGTCCCCCGGAGACCACAATCCCAGAGTCGAGTTAGGAGGGTGTCATGGGGAACGGTGTCGAACGCCGCCGACAGGTCCAACATGACCAACATGGCCTTTCCTCCAATATCCAAGACCTCTCTAATGGCGGTGGTGACTTCAAGTAGTGCGGTCTCTGTGCTATAATTCGCACGAAACCCAGATTGGGTAGTGTGCAACAGATTGTTATTCTCGACGAAATCAGAGATAGATCTGTGCACATGTCTTTCCGCCACCTTCGCTAGAGCGGGGAGGAGAGAAATAGGCCTGTAGTTGGCATGTATAATGGGATCCAAAGCTGGTTTTTTTATGAGTGGAAGGATGAGAGCACTCTTCCACGCCTGGGGGACAACGCCAGAAGACAGTGAGGAATTAAGAATGGAATTGATGGGGCCATTTAGCACAAGGGCTATTTTGTTGAGGCAAGAGACCGGGCAGGGATCTAGAGGAGAGCCCGACTTCAAGCCTGTCAGATGGTCTAATGAAGCAGCAAGGCTCAGCTGCGGGAATTCCCAGAGGGTGGGTTGTGAAGAGGAGAGGGCACCAAGAGCAGCATCCTGAGGCTGTTTAGAGTAGATAGCAAGAGAGGCTTGAATAGATGTTATTTTATCTACAAAATAATGTGCCAGTTCAGTCAGCCAAGGTTCTGAGTGAGACTGAGCAGAGATACCCAGGGACGGAGAAGTAAAATCCTTAACAATTTTAAAGATTTCCTTACAGGAGTTTTCAGATTCGTCTATCCGACGTTCAAAATAAGATTTTTTTCCACTCCAAATCAACTTGTGGTAGGATCTAGTTAAGTTTTTAAATTTTTCTTTCTCAAGAGGCTTGTAGTCTTTCCTCCAGGCTCTTTCTGCTCTCTTGCAGTTTTGCCGGGCTTCTCTGAGCTGAGATGTGAACCAAGGAGCGGAAGGACGTTTGTTTCCGGGTTTAGCGGCTTTCGCAGGCACGAGATCCGCCAGTATAGTCGGGAGCCATTCAGTGTAATGAGCTAGATCGATTTCCACATTACCTGACAAGGTACACGGTGAACATGACATGGCCTGTAGTAGCATCTCATTAGAGAGCAGATGAAAAGGCCTGGAAAGTCGTTTAGCAGAGATGGTGGGATTTGGTCTAGGAGGAGGGGTACTTAATAGGAAAAAAGAAATTAAGTAATGATCCGACCATAATACTGGCTGAGGAGCAAGTACATTAATAGGAACGGTGGAAAAAACTTGGTCCAGAGTATGGCCCTTATTATGCGTGGGATCGTGAATAAAAGGTATAAGTCCTAATGCTGTTGTGACCTCCATAAGTTTTATTGTGTCAGGATTTGTGGCCTCATCCATGTGTATGTTTAGGTCGCCTAGAAGTAAACAATGTTAAGATTTAAGACATGGGACTGAAAGTGCTACCTGTAATTCATCCAGGAAAGAGCCTAAGGGACCGGGAGTTCTATATGCGAGAATGCCGGTACATGCCTGGTGGGGAGACAGATGAAGTGTGAAGCCGAGCGCCTCGGTGTCCTGAATATTGTCTATCGGGAAGGTAGTGCAGTGCAGCTGGTTGTTGACTATGATAGCCACACCACCCCCGCGCCCAGATGTTCTGTCCCTCCTGATGATGGAATAATTAGGTGGGATGGCGTTAACTAAGTCAGGGGCCGAGGTATCACTGAGCCAAGTCTCAGTGAGAAAAAGGCAGGATATATTAGAGTTATCGAGCAAATTCCAAATATCTAGCGCATGACAGCCTAAGGAGCGTGTGTTAAGGAGTAGGCAAGTGATAGTGATAGGTTGATGAATCAGTTTCGGCTTGTTGTGTATAGGAAAGCGCCATCCGCACTCAGTGCAGCCTTTTCTAAGGGCACGGCAACCAGGAAAGACAGAGTGGCAGCGACCTACCGGAGGACGGATATTTAAGAGGGTCTCTGACGAGTAAGAGAAACACATAGCTGAAGCTGAGAAGAGTAAGGCACCAACCAGAAGTAAATGCCAGCCAGCCGTCCTGCCCCGTCTGCTACCGGAGCGCTGACGGGCGCAGACGGGCTGACTCTGGCCAGACTCCGGCGCTAGGGACGGCGCTCCCGCAAACGCGACCACTAGCGCGGGAGACTGCTGTTTCCTTTTATGTGGACACTAGAGCGCTCCCACCGCTCTTGCCCTCACAAAGATGGCCGCCGTGAAAATAACTTCCAAGCCCTTCAAAAGCCCCAAAACGGCCGATAGAGCCGTGCAAATGCGGCGAAAATGAGTGCAGGTAGGCTAAGTGAATGCTGTCTGCAACACAGTATGGAAATTACAATTTTTTAAAATCACAGTAAAAACGAGCAAAGTGACTCGTAAATAACACACAACACACTAGTAGATATCAGTGTATTGCAGATCACGTTTTAGGAATGCTACTCGCCAAGAATCTCGCGAGCACGGTCAAGAGGGCTCCTTTTATGGGGACACTAGAGCGCTCCCACCGCTCTTGCCCTCACAAAGATGGCCGCCGTGAAAATAACTTCCAAGCCCTTCAAAAGCCCCAAAACGGCCGATAGAGCCATGCAAATGCGGCGAAAATGAGTGCAGGTAGGCTAAGTGAATGCTGTCTGCAACACAGTATGGAAATTACAATTTTTTAAAATCACAGTAAAAACGAGCAAAGTGACTCGTAAATAACACACAACACACTAGTAGATATCAGTGTATTGCAGATCACGTTTTAGGAATGCTACTCGCCAAGAATCTCGCGAGCAATTGCCTGTACCACAAGTTTTAAGATTCTAGAAGGACGTGGATCATCTGGAGAGCCTGATTTGGCAGCTAGTAGTAGAGTGCCTACTTGGTTAGGAGAGGCCAGTATAAAATCCGATAGCCGAGGGTAGTTAATCACATCCTGTAGACTCATCTCCGTCGTATCTTTAGATTTCTCAAATATGTTAAAAAATATTGTCAACCTTATCCCTGAAAGTCAAGGCTAGAGTGTCACAGAATGTTTGACTACGGATAGTTGAGTTGTTTTTTGGAACCGAGGTAAGCATCGTGATTACCTGAAATAGTTCTTTATTGTAATTCTCAATCATTTGAGTATAATAAAGTCTTTTTTCATTGATTATAAGAGTTTTATACTTGGCTAGTGCCACTTTATATAGCTGTTTATCAGTATTTTCGTATTGTTTGCGCCAGCGGCTTTCTTGCCTCCTGCAGACTTGTTTTTCATGTCTTGGCTTTGGTAAACCAAGGGGCCGAGGGTTCTCTTCTAGGTTTATTAGATGTGATGGGGGCTAGTTTTGAGAAGGTAGACTCTAGCCAGGAAGTATATGCCAAGGCTGAAGAGTTAGCATCAATGGAGATATGAGGCTGACTCTGTACAAGATGATGAGTGAAAGATGCTGTGTTTATTTTGTGCCATGTTCTGCTAGTGACAATTTTAGTTGACTTGGTACCTGCTTGTCGAGAGGGAGGTAAATTGTAATAGAAATTATGGCTCGGTGGTCCGACCAGGTAAGTGGGAAGGTTTTAAGATTAGTGATGGCAGAATTATTCAAAAAGAGTCCATCGAGAGTGACTGGGATAACTAACAAGTTGTTTGAAGCCTATATCTGATGTAATCTCTAGGAGAGCTATGGTATCACAGTTGATTGAGTATTCTAACTGAAAATTAACATTTCCAAGTAGGGTGAACTTATCTGGTTGGAGGCCATATTCCATCAGTGATTGAAGATTGAGCAAGAAATTATTTTTTGGCCCAGGGGTCCAATAAAAAAGCATACCCATTAATGTCTCCTGATTGAGTATTTTTAATTTAAAAATTAAGGCCTCACAGTCATTGGCAGGAATGGTTGTACAGTGGGTATTTATCCAACTGTGATAGATCAAGGCGAGGCTGCCACCTTGTTTTATTGGTCTGTCCAGTCTGAATAATTCAAAGCCGGAAAGAGCTGCTACTACAAAGTCAGGGTCGGTTGCCATTTCGCCCATGTTTCCATAAGAAAAAGGGCTTCAAGTTTAGCAACAATTATAAAATCAGCTATTTCATATTTATGTTTTACTAAGGATCGTGCATTAATGAGGGCGATCTTTAATGTGGTGTGTTCACTAGGAGGTGATGAGGAGCGAATTTTGGAAGTACCTATCAAAAGCGGTGCATTTAGGAATGCTCCTCTCTTGCAGTGTGGGCATGACGTCCCACCTGGGGGTACTGTTGAGTAGAAGCATAGTATTACATATGCACAATTACAAGGAGGGCGTAGGGCAAGGAGTGCCTTACATGAGTATTGAATGCACACTTAGTTTTCTCTTGAGGGAGAGCCAAGGTCTCTGGCCCTGGGCCCTGTCCAGGCGCAGACGGGCTTGCCTTTGGCGCACCTTCTGTATGCATATTTAAATACCCTCAAAGGGAGGGGGTCATATCCAGCCTCAGCGCCAGAACGCAAATAGAAAAAGAAAATTGGCCAAAGTAAACAGGCTTTGAACTGATGCCCAGCAACCCATGTGGTAGCCACAAGCACCCCTTTGGGGTACTACTACTGTCAACTAAAAAGTAACAACACAATAAAAAGTGAATACAAACCAATAAAATATTAATACAGGCTGGTGGTCCCAGCTTGTGATGTGACCCACCCTAACGAGAGCCAGGCCCCTCCCGGAAACAGGAAGTACAAGGAAATAAAATCAGAACAGCAGTACGCGCTCTAGCATGTTCAGCAGGAGCTCGGCTGGAAAGTTATTTTTTGTTTCTTTAATAATTTTGCCACATTTTGGTGATCAAAATCTGTGCACAACTTCGTAAAAAAGGTAATCCACTTTAGAACCGATGCCTTGTCCTTATTACACAGTGTGGCATCCCCTGTGTTACTGTATTGCACTAACGTGGTACTACAGTACTACTGACATATTGAAAAAACAAGTGGAGTCTGGATAGATCAGACTCTGCGGCTAACTTCCATTGTTCTTGCTGTAGGCTGTGCACAGTGGGGTATGACCACCTTCAGTGCTGTGGGATCAGGGCCAACCCACCTCTGTGCAGGGGTGAAGGATGTGTGCAGCAGGAGAGTTGGGCACCCATGAGGTTTCCATCACCAGCGGTGGGTTCAGAACCTCTTGACTATGCTATGCACTGCATGTGTAAACACAGCAATTCTATGCTGAATATAAATATACTCCCTGTCTTAACAAATTAATTTTTTTAAATGATATAAGGGGTAATGGAATAAAGTGAATAGTAGTTGCATGGACGATGTTCTTTGAGATCTCATAAGTGGTGTCATCAAATAAGCCATTTGGCATCATGAGCAAGTAATTAGTGCTTTCATAAGCAATGTACAACCTAGGTGCATTTTGTGATTTAGTATCCTTTTTAGGAAAGGTACATTTTGTTTCTTTAATAACGTTGGCACTTGTTGATGAATCTGCATTTAGCTTTAATAAAAGTTAATTCACTTTAGGTCCTCCATTGAGAGTTAAATGATTATCTGCAAGTGGAGGCCAAGAAAAATGGAGAATCCTAACTGTGCAATTTCCCATTTTAATTCCCATTGGAAAGTCAACATCGGCAGTGACTCAGACACTGTAGAATGTGACAAGTTACCATGCATTCTAATCCACAAATTCCAGTATGAAGCCAAAGCAGATCTGCAAAATTCATCCTTTGATTACTCAAAGCTGTGGTATGCTAAAAGACTGAACACCTGGAGGCTACTCCCCAATTTACAGATCCACAAAGTTCCCCCAATACAGTCGATCATTATTAGGACTAGTTTTCCCCCACTGCACTCTAACAATACAGGGGATAACCACATGACTGAAGACCTTGATGGTGACTCTACCACATTCCTCTACAGGCATATCTGTACATGATGGATCCTCCCGCGGCCCCTATGAACCTGTCTACCAGCATTGAGTCCCACAATCCGAAGTGACCTGTGTGGTATCCACCAAGCTTCCCCCTAACTTGTTGCACCAATGCGGGACAAGTCACCTGAACTGAAGGACCCAGTGGAAATTCTAATACATGAGGATCCTCCACGCTGCCACCAACTCAAGTCCAATTATGCTGAGGCAAGTCAAATGCAATGAAGGGCCTTGTGGCAGCCCTGCAGCAGCCCTGAGACCAGCATAATCCCAGAGATCCTGAACCCTAGTTTATTAACATTGGAGAAAACCCCATTGACTGAAGGGCCTGGTGGTGACACAATAGATCTATCAAGCTTCCCCGTCCCTTATCCATCAACACTGTGGTGAGCCACACAGACTAAAGGTTCTGATGATGACTTAGACAGTGGCGCACCTGCCAATCTACGATGGACGCCACTCCAAGGGACTCTGTCACCAGTAGATTGGCCAGCTGCCTCCACAACCTGGTCCACAATGCTGGAGCAAGCAGCATTGACTGAAAGGCTTGGTGGTTGTCCCCCCAAGCTTTCCCCCTCCCTTGTCCACCATCTACAGGGCACATTGCAAAAACTAAAGGGCCTGATGGCAACTTCACTTCCAGAAGATCTGCCAAGCTGTCCCTCCTCAGTCTATCATGGCAGAGCAAGCCCCTTGGAATAAAGTGACAAGCTTTGATTCCTACATCAGTGGATGTGCAGATCTTCCCCACATCATTGCACAATCTTTGAGTCAAGCCTTGTGGATTGATGGTCTCATCAGTGACTCCACCACTATCAGGTAAACTGATCTCTCCTCTACATAGACCAACAAAGGCTTGGTGAACCACAAGGAATGAAGGGTCAAGCTTGAACTCTACCAGTGGAGGATCCACCAATCCCCCCCCACTGGTCCACCAACATCAGATTAGCCCCATGGTATGAAAAGCTTTGTAGCAACTCTGTCATTTGCTGATCTGCCAAGCACCACTTCACCCCACTCTGGGTGACTCTGCCACAGGCCACCAATGCCAGGACAAGCCCATAAACTTAAGAGAACAGATGTAACTGCAAAACCATCAGATCTCCCAACCCAATTCCACCAAACTTAAGGGCCTGGTGGCTACTCCATCACTAACGGATCTGGAACACTGTCCCAGTCTGGTTCACCAACACCGGGATGAGTGCCACTGACTGATGGGCCGGGTGGTGACTTTGTATCCAGTGGATTCAGCAAAGTCCCTTCTAAATAACTCCAGCAATTCCAGGGAGAGCCATATGAATTGAATGGCCAGGTGGTGACACCACTACAGGCAGACCCATCTGGCTCCCCTTGCCCTGCTTCACCAATGTCAGAGCGAGCACAACAGACTCACGGGCCCAGTGGAATACCACCACTAGCAGACCTGCTAGAACCTTCAACCATGCCCACTTGACCCACACTAGGAAAACTGCCCCCAGACCAGTCTACCAATGCCAAGAAAAATACCACAGATATAAGGGCACAGACGAGTCTATGCCAAGCTTCCCTCAGACCAGTTCACCAATGCTGGAGGAAGCCTCGCTGACTAAATTGCCTGTTCTGAATCGGCCATTGGTAGATCCACAGGGCTCCCCCCACAGTGGTCCACCAATGTAATGGTAAATTTTGTGATGGGGCTGCTGATCACTCTTCACTAACATATCCACCAAACTCTTTCCTACACTGATACACCAATGCCTGGAAAGCCCCTTGGAATGAAGGACCTGGTAGCAACTCCACCACCAGTGGATCAGCAAAGCTACCCCCACCACTGTCCACCAATGCTAGGTCAATCCCAATAGAATGAAGGGCCCAGTGGTAACTCAGCTACCGGTGGACCTTCCATGCTGCTCAGCATTCCCTGTCCTCCAATGATGGGGCAAGCCCCATGGTCTGAAGGGCACTGGCACTGACCTCATCACTTGCATATCCACCAAACAACTCCTATATTAGTTCTCAACACTGGGACAAGTGCCACAGTTTGCAGTGCTAAGCAGCAATTCCACCAATGATAGATCCTCCAGGCATCTGCCACATCTGCTCTACCAGAGAATGCAGGGCCCCAGTAGTGACTCTGACTCAATATATCTGTCAACATACCCCATACTGCTTCATCAATGCCAGGGCAAGCCCCCATGGACTGAATATCCAAGTGACAACTCTGTGACCAGACAATACACCAAGCTGCCTCCGACCACAATCCACCAACTCCACGGCAGTACCATAGACTAAAGGACTTGGCAACAAATCTGCCACCAATTGATCTGCTAAGCTGTCCCTCTCCCCATTCCACCAGGGCAGTGACAAGGACCACAGACTTAAGGTCCGTTGGTTTCTCCACCGCTGGCAAATCTGCCAAGTTCCTCCCACCAAAGTGCACAAACGATGGGGCAAGCCTCATGGACTGATGTGCCCAGCTAAAACTTTGCTAACAATTCAACTGGCAGACTCCCTACCACTACAGTCCACTAATGCTGCAAAAAGCCAATTGCAATGAAGCGCTCAACAGTGAATTTAAAAATGGAGGATCCTCAAAGACTCACCCCAATTTGTCCACCAATGCTGGTGCAAGCCCCAAAGAATGAAGGGTTCGGCTGTGATGTCTCCAACAATGTTTGGACAACCACCACAGATGTAAAGGCCTAATGGTGATGCCAACTCCTGTAGAGTGTACATACGCCACCTCAATCCAGGCCACCAAGCCAGCAGCAAGTTCTACAAACTAAAAAGACCCAGCTGTGGCACTGCCTCTGGTAAATCCACCACACTCAAACCACCCTGCTCCACCAATGTTGAGGCATATACCTATATGAATGTACGTGATCACCAGTGAATCCAGTGAGGTTGGCCCCAACCTAGTCCACCAGGGTAATCCCCACAAACAGAAGGATTTGGCAATAACGCTGGGCCAGATGCGCAGCACAGAGACGGCGGTAGGCTGTCCGTGACTCCTGCTGTGGTAGAATCCTCTAATGTGAGCATTTATTTTAAAATATTCTAACTGCTTTTAATAATACTTTTCTGCTGATTTTAATATTCTCCCCGCTCTCCTACCTCTCTTCCTCAGTCCGCCACGACATTTTCTGCCGATTGTTGTGGATGGAAACGGGTCCTTCTTCTTTCACTGTCCTCATTTCCTGATAGGGTGCCTCTCTTTCGGTGGGGTAAGCGGTCGAGTGTTTTCCAGCCCAGCCTATTTAGGACCATGCTGGGCCGGACAAGCAGTGGATGCATGCAGCGTGTGTCCCACTGGCGTGCCAAATGCATGCCTAAGGCAAGCTCGTCTGTGCCCATCCACGCCTGGACTGCGCCTTGCGCCAGAACCCCATGTCTTTTTATAAGGGACACATTTAATCCTTTAGCTTATACTAAAAAACAGCTCCTTGACCTGTGGGGGCATAGAAAGCTTGAATGCCATACTGTAAAACTGTGAACTGACTCATTTGACCATGTTTTTGTTTGTCCTACCTGTTATTTTCAGATACCTCCCTCTAAAGGCTGTCAAACGCTTGCCTATGACCCCTCCCCCTTTCTAATATTCGCGGGAACTCCTTCTCTAGATATTTATTCAAAGTTAGATCCTTGATTAAAAATAAAGTTGAGTTCTCTGACTTTGTCTCTTCCCAAAGGCCTGATTGGGTTTTCATTATGGAGACCTGGGCCAAGGATTGTTCCGGCCCAGATCTGGTTGATGCAATTCCATGGATACGCTCTATCACGATTTGATAGAATAGGCAAAGTAGGGGCGTTAGACATTTTGTACAAGGACTCCTACACTTGTTTCATTGAGCCGCTAACCAACCCCACTGATTCCTATCAAGCAATATTTTTTTTTATTAAAAATACTTTTCAAAGAAAGCTTAGCTGGAATGCTAACTTATCGTCCTCCTGGGCCTAGACCCTTTTTTACCCAGGATTTCACAAATCGCATACAAACCTTACTTGGGAAAACAAAATGTGACTCTCCAGAGAGATTTTAATTTTAATTTAGAAAATATTTTATGTGAAGCTTTACAGACTTTTATAGAAACCCTGGCATGCTGTGGTCCACCACAATTGGTCAAATCTACTAGCCATGAGGCTGGACATACTCTAGAACCATGGTACTCATAGTATGGCCCATGGGATGCCAGCGGCCCATGGACCTTGCCTTGCCATTTCTATGTTTCCAGTGAGGCCGGCAGTAAACACAGAAGAAGAGCACAAAAGCATACATAGTGAATTTGTATTAAATAGGTATTCAATATGTATGCTCCTGCGGCCATCTTCTGTGTTTACTACCGACCTCACAGCACCATCGGAAAGCTTCCCAAAAGGCCCTTTAAAAGTGAGCTGTAAGCGCTTTCTCAGCTGACATTTAAATGCCCTTTTGGGAAGCTTCCTGTTTGGACAGAGACAGATAGGGGCAGAGCCAGCTAGAGACAGAGACAGAAACAGATAGAGACAGATAGAGATAGGGACAGATGGAGACATATAGGGATAGAGACAGACAGAGACAGACAGTCACAGACACAGTCACAGACAGACACAGACAGAGACAGATAGAAACAGAGATAGAGAGATAGAGACAGAGACAGACAGAGACAGAGACAGACAGACAGATAGAGAAAGAGACAGAGACAGAGAGAGATAAATACAGATAGAGACAGATAGAGATAGAGACAGATAGAGACAGAGATAGAGACAGAGACAGATGGAGACAGACAGAGATAGAGAGAGATAGAGAGAGGCATAGATATAGATAGATCGATAGATAGATAGATACATAGATAGATAGATAGATAGATAAATAGATAGATAGATAGAGATAGAGATAGAGAGAGAGAGAGAGAGAGAGAGAGAGAGAGAGATAGTTGGAGAGATGGAGAGAGAGAGATAGATAGGTAGGTAGGTAGGTAGATAGAGAGATAGATAGATAGCAAGAGAGAAAGAAAGAGATAGGGATAGATAGATAGAGAGAGAGAGAGAGAGAGAGAGAGAGAGGTAGAGCGAGATAAAGATGAAGATAGAGATAGAGAGATAGATGGAGATATAGAGAGATAGAGATAGCGAAAGAGAGAGAGAGATAGACTGAGAGATAGAGAGAGAGAGAGAGAGAGAGAGAGAGAGGGAAATAGATAGATAGATAGATAGATAGATAGATAGATAGATAGATAGATAGATAGATAGATAGATAGATAGATAGATAGATAGATAGATAGATAGATAGATAGATAGATAGATAGATAGATAGATAGATAGATAAATAGATGTATTGCTCAGTGGACTAATGCATCAGTTGCAGGGGCCCATGTCCAACCTCATGGTCACAGTTTTTTTTTTGCTCTAGCTGTCCCCCCCACCCCCACTGACACTACCTCCACCGGTGCGGCCCTCGGCCACAAACCACACTGTAAATTTGGCCCCTGGGAGAAACTTTGTGAGTACCCATGCTCTAGAAGGTATCTTCTCTAATGACCCCCGTCTCACGATGATGGAGCTTATTCAACTCTCCTGGTCAGGGCATTTTGATGTTCCTTTTTTTCTTTGCTCTAGCCGCCCCCCCCACCCCCACTGACACTACCTCCACCGGTGCGGCCCTCGGCCACAAACCACACTGTAACTTTGGCCCCTGGGAGAAACTTTGTGAGTACCCATGCTCTAGAATGTATCTTCTCTAATGACCCCCGTTTCACGATGATGGAGCTTATTCAAATCTCCTGGTCAGGGCATTTTGCTGTTCCTTTTTTCTTTGCATTTCCACGATTGCATAAAACTTTGAACAAGGGGAATAAACAAGTACTTAAAAGAAACTACAGTCGTATCAAAAAGGAATCTCTTCTCAGGGCCCTTAGTAATCATCATTGGATTACTCGTAATGATGCCAATTTGGCATCTACAGAGTATCCTTGCCCCCCTTAAAGAATATTATGTAGGCAGAAAAAATCCCACTGCCCCCTGGTTTTCAGAGAAGTTGAGGAAGCTTATACCATTCACATTCTTTCAACTCTCAGGTCAATAGAACTGCTTGAACCAGTTTCGGGGTTATCAGGATTTTGAGGTAGATTTTTCCATGTCTTTCTCTCTCTTCTCGAAAGCAGGCAGCTGCTGCCCTGATCCTGTCCAGGATGGATTACTGTAACGCCCTCTATCTGGATATTAAGAAGGGACATATTCATAAATTACAACTTGCACAGAATGCAGCAGCGAGACTAGGGATGGATCTTCCCAAATTCCACTCCGTCTCTGTGGCAATTTGTAAATTCCATTGGCTTCCCTTGGAAAATAGAATTCTGTTTAAGGCCCTATGTACTGTCCATAGGGCTCCACATAATTCTGGTCCTGAAGGAATCAAAAGAATCTTCCAGCGGTACGTCCCCACTAAACAGCTGCGGTCTGTCAATAAAAATTGTATAGGTTTAGGAGGGCTAGGTGGGGGGGGCCTTTGCTGTCACCACTTCTAAGCTCTGGACCACTCTCCTCCTAACAATCTCTTGTCAAGAGTCGCATTTACTCTTTCGCAAGTCTTTAAAAACATGGATCTTTGCACTTTAATATCTGTAGTTTTATCCCTTGCACTCATGGCCGTTCATTCTATCCCTAGCGCCTTGACACCTTTGGGCAAAGTTTGCGCTCTATAAGATCATCAGTCATTCATTTATGGATTTCCCACGGTCTCTCCCACCTTGGTCCAAAGACATTCCTTGCCCATCTATGCACACGTAAACTCCCCAGATTGAAGAGCACAGTGGCCAAAATGCCACCAACGATTATACCATGCTCCCCAACCCACTCCACTACCTTCCAAGAAAGCTCTCATGGTGGTAAACCACCACCAATGCATCTGCCTAGACTTCATTCCAGCAAAACCAGGGCAAGTTCCACAAACTAAAGTGTCCATCAATGAATCTGCCACTAACGGGTCAACCAAGCTCCCACCCACCCTTTGCATCGACACTGGGGAGAGCTTCAATGAAAATGTCTCAGATGTGTCTAAGCAACAGTGGATCTTTGAAGCTTATGTCCACCCCAGTACACCAATGCAGAGGCCAGCCCCACTGATTGAAGGACCTGGCAGCACCTCCACCATTCATGTAACTGCCCAGCTTCCCCACATCCTGGTTCACCACCGACAATGCAAGCTTCATGACCTGAAGGACCGGAAACAGCTCTGTCATTTGCAGTTCTACCAAGCAGCCCCTTCCTTGCTCCACTAACACTGGTACAAAATGCATGGGCTGGGCAATGACTTAGGCATTGGTGGATCTGTCAAATCCACCCTCCCCAACACGGTCCATCAACTTTGGACGAAGGCCTATGGACTGAATGTCCTGGTAAAAACTTTGGCACTGATGGATCTACCAATCTCTCCCCATGCCAGTCCGCATATAACTGTGCGACCCCAATGATCTGAGCAGCTTAACAGCTCTTCCCCACACCAACACTGGGGCAAAACCCACAGCTTGATTACCTGTTGGTGCCACTGCCACATTTAGTTTAGCCAAGCACCACAGACAACAGAGCCAAGACATGACACCACTAATCACCGAGCAATCAACTCCACTCCACAGTACTCCACCAATGTCATGGTGAGCCCCATAACCTGAAGGGGTGTGGCAGCACTGGCATCAGCTGATCCACAAAACACTCCCACCTCATTTCACTAACACTGGGCATCCTGTACAGATTTAATGGCCTGGCGGAGGCTCTGCCACTGGTAGATCTGCAATGCTCTTCACTACCTTGTTCTACTAACAGTGGAATGTACGCCATTGACTGAAGGGATCACAGTGACTCTGCCACTAGCAAATCAGTCAAGCTTCCCCCACTACACTCTATCAATGCCAGGGCAAAACTCACAGTCTGAATGGCCTAGTCTACCCTAGTCCACCATTGCCAGGGCAAACACCACAGACTGAAGGGTCCGGTGGTGACTCAAATACTAACAGATCCACCAAGCTCCCAGTCCACCAATACAAGCGCAAACAGCCTGGGCAAAAGGCACAGTGCAAAACTGTTATCATCGGAGTCGCCAAGCTCCCGGCCAACTTTTTCCATTACTGCCAGGGCAAGCTTTGCAGGTGCTGAAGGGGGGGGAGGGGGTGCCGCTATTGCTCGAATAACCAGGTCTTGAGATGTTTCCTGAAGGTAAGATGGTCCTGGGTCAGTCGTAGGTGTGCGGGGAGAGAGTTCCATGGCTTGGCTGCCAGGTAGGAGAACGATCTTCCTCCGGTGGTGGTTCTGCGAATCCGTGGGACGGTGGCGACGGCGGGTGGGGGTGTAGAACGAGAGGCGGTTGTTGAGGTATTCGGGGCCCATGTTGTGGAGCGCTTTGTGTGCGTGGGTGAGCAGCCTGAATGTGATCCTCTTGCTGATGGGGAGCCAGTGCAGGTTTCTTAGGTGGGCGGATATGTGGCTGTGGCAAGGGATGTCGAGGATGAGTCGTGCAGAGGTGTTCTGTATGGGTTGAAGGCGTTTCTGAAGTTTGGCTGTGGTTCCTGCGTATAGGGCGTTCCCGTAGTCCAGTCGGCTGGTAGCGAGGGCCTGGATGACCGTCTTTCTGGTTTTGGTGGGGATCCACCGGAAGATCTTTCGGAGCATGCGCAGGGTGTTGAAACATCAGGACGAAACTGCGTTGACTTGCTGGGTCATCGTGAGGGAGGAGTCCAGTATGAATCTCAGGTTGCGTGCGTGGTCTCTGGGTGTCGGTGCGGTGCCCAGCATCGTGGGCCACCAGGATTCGTCCCAGGCGGATGGGGATTGTCGGAGGATGAGGACCTCGGTCTTGTCCGAGTTGAGCTTCAAACGGGTGTGCTTCATCTATTCTGCAACATCTTTCATTCCGTCCTGGAAGTTGGCTTTGGAGGTGAAAGGGTCTTTGGTGAGGGAGAGTATCAGTTGGGTGTCATCGGCATAGGAGATGATGTTGATGTTGTGTTTGCGTGCGATGGTGGCGAGGGGGCTCCTGTAGATATTGAAGAGCGTTTGGCTGAGTGAGGAGCCCTGGGGTACGCCGCAGATGATCTTGGTGGCTTCGGAGCGGAAGGGAGGGAGGCGGACTCTCTGGGTTCTGTCAGAGAGGAATGATCTGATCCAGTCCAGGGCCTATCCTTGGATCCCAGTGTTGTAGAGGCGGGTTATTAGGGTGCGGTGGCAGACGGTATCAAAGGCCGTCGAGAGGTCCAGGAGGATGAGAGCGGCTGTCTCTCCGTTGTCCATCAGGGTCCTGATGTCATCGGTGGCTGCGATGAGGGCGGTCTCGGTGCTGTGGTTGGCACGAAATCCGGACTGGAATGGGTCGAGCGAGTTGTTTTCTTCAAGGAATGCAGTCAGCTGTTTATTGACGGTCTTCTCGATGACTTTAGCTGGGAAGGGGAGAAGAGAGATGGGGCGGACGTTGTTGAGGTCTTTGGGGTCCGCTATTGGTTTCTTCAGAAAGGGCGTTGATTTCTGCGTGTTTCCAGCTTCCAGGGAAGGTGGCTGACGTGAAGGAGCTGTTAATGACGTTCCGGAGGTGGGGTGCGATGATGGTGTCGGCTTTGTTGAAGATATGATGAGGGCATGGCTCGGATGGGGAGCCGGAGTGGATGGTGTTCATGACGCGGGTGGTGTCTTCAGTTCTGATGGGGGTCCATGCGCTGCGGCTGGTGGTGGGGGTCATTAGTTTGGTGGCTGGAGGCGGAGTCTCGGGTCTGAAGCTGTCGTGTATATCTGTGATCTTGCGGTGGAAGAATGTGGTGAGGGAGTTGCAGAGGTCTTGCAACAGTGTGATGTCGTTGTTGCTGGAGCTGGGGTTGGAGAGCTCTTTGACGATGCTGAAGAGTTCCTTGCTGTTGTGGGTGTTGTTGTCCAGCCGCTCTTTGAACGATGTCCTTTTGGTGGTGCGGATCATCTGGTGGTATTCACGGGTGGCGCTCTTGAGGGCTGTCATGTTTTCTGGTGTCCGTTTGTGGCGCCACGCTTTTTCGAGGGTCGAGCTCTGTGGATAGAAGTTTTTTTATTACTTGATACTATCTTATCTGGCATTGAACGCTTGCTCATTGAACTTTCAGTATAATTTTTTACTCAATTCCTTCCTTTTATGTATTCCAATCATCCTTGTGCAGAAGCAAGCAGGAGCTTTAACTACATTTTTGCTTTAGGTAACACCAATTCCCAAAATTGCAGATTGCAAAAGTTACTTAAGAAGTATACTACACTCTATACTAAACTGCAATCTAGATTTTAGGACATAGAAATATTTATAGCAAATGAGCAGTGAATTAAATAAATGTTTTGTTCTACAAAAATTGATTATGATTTCAGAATCTAAGCATTTGTGTCTCCTCTTTCTTTTTCACAGTTGCAAAATTATGCTGGAGACAAGACGTTTACTGACCATCAACTCCACCGCTGGGAAAGTCACAGAGTTCATCCTCCTTGGTTTTCCAGGGTTTGAGTCCTGGCAGCTCTGGCTCTCCATCCCTCTGGCTCTTCTCCTTCTTCTTGCTGTGGTGGCCAATGTCACTCTGATAATAACAATATACAGGGAACAGAGTCTGCAGGAGCCAATGTGCTACTTTCTCTGCTACCTGTCTGTCGTAGACCTACCAATAAGCATGGTTGCCACGCCCAAACTTCTGGCCATCCTGTTGTTTGACTCTACCGCTATTAGCCTGTCTGGTTGCTTTACACAAATGTTCTTTATTCACATATTGCTCATGTCAGAATCAGGTATACTTGTTGCCATGGCTTTTGACCGGTATGTTGCCATTTGTAGCCCTCTAAGGTACACATCATTTCTCAACAACAGACTTGTGATAAAACTCATGCTTGCAACGACTGGAAGGGCTCTATGTTGTGCTCTGCCTGTGCCCTTCCTTGCAGCCCGATTGAACTATTGTTCTGCTCAAATAATTAAGTTTCCATACTGCAACAATCTGGCAGTCACAAGACTTGCATGTGATGACATAACCATTAGCAGCACATACCAAGTTTCTGTGCCGAATTTTGTTCTGGTTGGAGATGTGACAATGATCTTCCTGTCCTACTGCCTGATCATATATGCAGTACTAAAGCTTAACACAGAGGGAGCCTTAAAAAAGGCCTTCAGCACCTGCAGCTCCCATTTGATAATTATTTTAATTTCATATTCTTCCATAATAGTAATAATTATCCCTCGCATCACAGATAATAAATATGCAATTTACTCTGTGGTGCTGCTCAATGTTCTCTTGCTCATTGTCCCACCAGCTTTGAATCCTGTTGTATATGGGGTAAGAAACAAAGAGATCAACCAGGGCATCAGGAAGCAATTCAGCCGTTTATGTGGTTCCTAGACTTTGTAAATCTAACTTTCGGTATGCTAGATAATGAACAACCACTTATAAATGAGATAGCTTTACATTTGCCAATAGCACTGCTGTAAGATACCATTCCCAGAGCAGTACACTGCTTTCTAGTGAATTGCACATACCCAAGCACACATGTGTCTAATATCCAGTTCCTGATCATTTCAGTTGAAATAAAATGTGACCTTCCATCAGTGCTTGTCAGAGTCTTTAGAATATCTACCGTATTCCAATTTACAGAAATTTTGAATTCAAGCTACTTGACTCCTATTTAAGTTGAAATTTACCAATAAACAAACTCTAGTGTTGTAAACAACAAATGGTACAATCCAATAGATGTCCAGGATATTCAGATGAATAAGCATGTGGCCAATGTATGCGTAACTATCATCACCAAATATTGTTGGTATGTTTTTGGTCATTCTGTGAATCCCAGATTTTCACTACTCAGTGGCTTGATAATCACAGTCTTACAATACACTTTGATCGGCTCTTTATTACCTGCAAGATGAACTTCAAGCCCTTGCATCTTCACTATGGTTCCTCCGGCTAATGTCTGCAATGGCACATTTCAATCAAAGTTGAACGTTATTTTTCAATACTATATGATAATAGCTTCAGTTTAAGGCTAGCAATTCGGAGAAGGTAGCTGGTATCTGGCAAGGGCATGGAGAAAGTGATGAAGTGACCAGGTAGTTATTAATTGGTGGATGTTTATTAACTGTGACCATCTAACTGCACCTTACTTCATAACAACATTATCAACATTTAAGAGCTTTACACACATAAGCGGCTTTGCTAGTCACTGGAATGGTAGGAAAACTGACAATTCTTTTCTATGACCTAGGCCCAAACTTTCAGGACTCAGCTGCTGTTTGTCTAATATGGAAATAAACAACATTATATGTTTAATTATTATTTAGCTTTAGGTACTTATTACCAGGCCTTAATACAGATTTGTCCATGTGACATGTTACAGGAAAAAATAGATATTATTAATGGGACGTTTAGACTTGTGGATTAGGGATGCTTGACCCCATTAGACCATTGCAGATTCAGGGGCCTGCATTCACCAACTTTCAGTGTACTAGGAGGCATACCTGAAGCCAATCACCAGATGAGGTTGCAGGACCTCCCCCTCTGAGGACCTCTGATGAGCAACTCTGCATACCTGCAGCACGGGATAGGCACAGACTGCTCCTAGGAAAACCCTGGGTTCAATGGGAGGCCTATCTGCACACGTTCATGGCCATATGAGCTTTGGCTTGGCCCACTCTTTGACACTGTACCTTTAGGGTGAATACTGTCCACCCTTTTCATACAGTCTCTAAGTAAAGTGCCTGCTTGTCTGGCCCAACTGTCCTTCTAGATGTGTTATTGTGTGGCAATTTGTCATTTTTCTTCCACACCGAAGTACCATGGGTAAAAGGAAAGCTCCAGGAGGCCCTGTTACTTCGTTCCCTCCCCATAAAACACTCAGCATAGATATAATGCTGCAGAGGGCCATGAGGATTATTTCTACCTAAAAGGCATTGACTGCTGAGAGCAAGACCTTCTCCAATGTTTGAGGGTGTACCACCTCTTCTGTTCGGCTCCTCCTGCCCTGTCACTTCTTCCGATTCCCATGGATTGGTTGATAATCAAGTATTTTCACCAAGTGGTTCACACACCCTTTATCCTACAAGTGCATGACCCAAAGACTGCATGTGGAATTCTAGAGCTGACAAGCAGACCATGAGGCTGGCTTTAAACCAAACAATACCAACACTCGCCCCCGCCAGCTCCCCTGCAGTAACTGTTCTTGAGCATTCTAGTTATTGTTCAAAGGGGATAGTGCCCAAACTACTTTGAGCAGTGGAACCTATGGAGGATTGTATTGGTAAAATTAAAGCCATTGGGTAATGGAATTTCCTCCTTTTCAAGCATGTTTGGCAGCTATTGAGCAGGGCCTTGTGACCATCATGGAATTACAGAGCCTTTTACACCCAGCTTCTAGTACAGTTCCCAATGGTGCCTAGGAACAGTCTTCCATTCAGATTGTAAAGGGAATTTATCACACACATAGTGAAACTTTGTATACCCAGCACTCAATTGCCCCTAATAATTACACGTATGAGTTAAGAGCTACTCACCCCATAAGCACTAACAACAACATCCATGATGCTGGGGTTTCAATGAGCCACAAGGGCAGTGTTGCAGATAAGCCTTTATCTCTGCCAAATGATCATGATCCATACCATAGACATCCTATAATTGAATTCCCACCTACATCCTGTCCTGGGGTAGAAATCCTAACAGGTGCTTGAACTGGTTGGTCCAGCAGAGAAATCCACCTTTTCTTTGGCCAATAACATTGTACTTACACACAGTGTGTGATGGATGGGGGTTGGGCTGGTGGATATCACTCAGTTCTGTATTGTTATGAATTTCAGGACACCACAGGTAGTGTGAAGTTTGCCCGCTTGCAACCCTAGTAAGTCTAGAAGAGAGTCCGGTATTGAATTGGTACCCCTTGGGTACTTTTATAAACCTACCTATGTGCTGGGGGTCTGATTGCAAAACCTATACGCTTCACACTCAATCAGTATCAGCAAGGTCGGTTGTTTTTAGTGATCACACTAGTAGACCGGATGCATTTAGAGTTCCCATCTCGAATCGCTTTGATGTCTTAGTGGGGCTCTTCAGCAATACTTTGTTTTATAGCACCAAAGGTAGGGGGTACAACCAAGCAGCTGTGTATGGATGGCCCTGGAGTACTACAGATGCTGCATGGAAGCTGCACAAGATCCACATGGCTCTAGGGTGCAGCAATTAGGGAGATCTCATTGCTGCATCACAGTTTTTTAGAGGCAATGGAGAACATGGGAAGGAGAACATGCAGTCCACTAAAGAATCACAAACACCTGGAGGCTTTAGGAGAAGACTTCCAGTTAGCCCAAAGTGAGTTAAGCCAGATAAATTGCAAACCACAATGATCTACTGCCTTGATATTCGTGTTTGTTCGGTAAATCTTTATTTGCCTTGAACAGCCTTTAACAAATACAATAATAATGCAGATATCAATAAAAACAGGCGAACAAAAATACAGTAAAAATGTAGATATCAATACAAATATTTAATAGATCAATTATGACAGCACACAATCACAGCATGCATTAAACAGGCATACAGTTATAAAACATGCATCATTAAAAAGTAATCAGTGGGTCAATTACAGCAGCATCAACTAACATAATAAAATGACTGGCCACACACTTGAAAGCGTCACAAAGAGTGGTATTGAACATATCGCTTTCTGATAAAAGGTGTAGAAAAGTAACAAAGTCATATAAGAAAAGATTCGATAAAAAGAGGAGCCTACATTAGTTATTAACATACACTTTACAAATGATTATATGATTAAACTATACAATATCAACAGAAAGGAAGTCATGGAGGTTTAGTCACTTCTTGTATCGGAGGAGAGAGAGAGATAAAGAACATCAGGCACTTATATCTATAAACATCGTAACAGGTGCCCATAAATCTAGGCATTTTGATGCCAAATACAACGGGTATACAAATGTAGTGTCAAGTCTATGATTGTAACAAACAGCATACCACCATGCTTGATATGATAACTTGGTGAAGTCCTTCCAGTTCTTGGTAATTTGTTGAAAAACCACTGCTAAAAACAAAACTATTATCCGTATTTTAGAATCACAATGGGCCAGATGTAGGTAATTCTATTTTACCGACTCATAAATACCGAATTTTACCGATTCGGTATTTATGAATCGGTAAAATAGAAGTACCGAGATTTAGGTAAATCCAGATGTTGATTTCCCGAATCTTTAAAAGTCGGTATTTACCAATTCGGTAAATACCGACCGGTAATGCCCATTCATTCCTATGGGCTTTGAAGCCCATAGGAATGAATGGGCATTACCGATTCGGTATATACCGAATCGGTAAATACCGATTTTCACAAGGGTGCAGGGGGTGTCACTTTGACACCCTCTAGCACCCCCAAAACAGGTTCGGGTGCCATGTGGCAGGCATACCTGCCCTAAGGGCAGGTCTGCCTGTCATATGGCACAGGTGTGCATGCACACATGTGCATGCACTCCGGAATCAGTATTTTACCATCAAATAGAATTTGATGGTAAAATACCGATTTTGTAATGCTTGTGGGACTCAGAAGAGTCCCACCTACATATCAATTTTACCGATTCGGTAAAAATACCGATTCAGAATTTTACAGAATCGGTAAATTTACCGATCGGTAAATTTACCGATTCTGTAAAATACAGGGCCCTACATCTCAAATTGCATTTACCAGTCGGTAACGGCCGAATTCGGCCGTTACCGACCGGTAAATGCCTACCTACATCTGGCCCAATGTTCCCAAACTGGGGGAAAGCTACCTAAGAAAATATGTACAGCAGAGAAGGGGTGGTTAGAATTAAAAATCAGATTAATTTGATGCCATACTTTTTTCCAAAAATGATGAACGAAATTACATGTAAAAAGCAGATGATGTAAATCAGCATGAGGTGAAGAACAGGTCCAACACGTGTCTGGGAGTGTATTATGTCTTGCAATGAGGTTGAGTGGTGCAAGCAGAAGTCTATTGTATATCAAAAAGAGTGTCTGAGTAGTGTTCGCGGCCCTGGGGGACTTCCTAAGTTTAAGCCAGATTTTATCCAAAAACTCCACAGACCAAGAAATCTCTTAATCCTTCTTCCAAGATAGCTCTGTCTTAGTTTTATCCCTGGGAGTATTTGAGCTATGTAAAAATGTATATATGACAGAAGCCCTAGAGTTGTTCAGTAAGAGCATCCGCAGCGTATCTACAGGAGCAGATTGAGGCAGAATAGGGTCTTGAGAATTTATGCAGTGTGTACGGGCAGTTAAAATGGCTTGTGTTAAAAGGATAAATTTGGAACAAAAAGAAGGAGGTAAGCTAAAAGAGCAACTAGCACACTCAAAAGACAAAAGCTTATTTTGATCACATAATTGATGCACCCAAATCAGGCCTCGTTTGTCTCCATGTTTTCCAAAAGATGAGTTTATTATTTATCAAAATGGAATCATTGTGCCAAATTGTAGAATGTAAGATTGAGGCCCAATCACTGGAATTTGTAGAGGAGACATTCGGTAAATTCTTAGAAGTATGTCTGAGTATGGCAGTCAAAATAGACTGCGGTTTATGTGTGAAAGACAAATATTCTTGGAATGAAAATGGGAAAATAAAGGACTGTTCAAGCTTAATCCAAAGAGGGAAATTTGCAGAAGATTCAGAAAGCCATCTTGAAGCTTGATGTAAAAGTAAAGATATGTGGTAAATCAGAAAGTCTGGGAAGTTTGTCCCTCCTTCTGATTTTGGGCGAATTAATTTTGATATAGACATGCACGATTTGTTATTGCTCCATAGGAAGGAGGATAATATGGAGTTAATTTTCTTTAAAAATGTTAAGGGTATAGACAACGGAATATTAGAGATTGTTAAAGAGGAAAATCATTGTACACAGTTATCCATGCAACGTGATATTGTCCCTGAAATGGAAGAAGTAAAATGCTAACCCAAATATTTAATGTATTGTGGACTCCATGCAAAATCTGAGGTTATAAACTCAACCTTAAAAGTGTATTTTGTGAGAGGTAATATTTCGCATTTGTCCTTGTTTAGTTTATAACCAGAGATGTATGTAAAAGAATCAACTTCTTTCAAAAAGGCTGGAAGAGAAGATTGAGGTTGTGAAATAAATAAAAGGACATTGTCAGCATATACCGCCATTTTTAGTTTCCTTAAAAGTAGTAAATAGTAGGAGTGGGGACGCTGACAGCTCCGCAAGAGCTGCAAAGAAACAAGGTAAGATGCATGTACATTGTCATTAACCCATTTACCTATTCCCCGTCCACACTCTGTGTGCCTTCATCACACTCCAGAACAGGGAGACAAGCAGAGGTTGTCAAACATTACAGCAAGATTTTTGGGAAACAATCATTGCATGTTGCGGAGTCCATCAAGCGCACTACCTGGATTGACATTCAAGCAAAGATAAATGCCATTGGTGTCACCCACCGTGAAATAGACAATTTAAAAAACAGGTGGTATGACCTTCGCATCATTACCAAAAAGAAACTAGCTGCCCACCGAAAAGAAGCTGCAGCAACAGGGGAAGGCAGAAACCGAGCACCACGACTCACCGACATTGAGGAGCTTGGGGATTCCACCCTTGAGCCTGAATCCATCCATGGCATTGGGGACGCTGACAGCTCTGCAAGAGCTGCAAAGAAACAAGGTAAGATGCATGTACATTGTCATTAACCCATTTACCTATTCCCCGTCCACACTCTGTGTGCCTACATCACACTCAAGAACAGGTATTACTAATGCCCAGCAATGCATAATGGGAGACGTAGTCATAGGTAGATACCTCTATGCAGTCAGCATACCATACAGCAAGGGATGCGACACACTACTAGCATAAGCAAATGAGGGACAGGCAAATGTGTGATAGTAGTGTGATTTAATAAAGAGACACAGGTGAACTACTCCACTGACACAATGTCCATGTCTGTCCACAGGAGAGTCATCGTGCAGCACACCAAAGGATAGGGAGAAGAGGAGAGAAGAAGCTGGTCCTAGCACAGTACAAGGAGGGAAGGACACAGAGCAGGCAGCCAAGTCATCTGAGGATACAACCACACCACAGCCTCAGTCTCCTCTTTTGTTTGGGAGTCAGGAGTCAGGAGCAGCTGCACAGTCCCCGACCCCGACAACTCCGTCCCCTGTGCTGGAAAGGGCAAGGCGGCTTGATGTGCCCCCTCCCCGCATACTGGAAACATCTGAGGAGGAAGAGGATGAGGGTGATATGGCCATCAATCCACTAGAGTCAGCCAACGCTGAGCAGCAGCCCACTCCTAGAGCTGTGCGGGCCAGTGTCCGAGAACGAAGGTCACGGGAGGGAGCTGAAGGGCATCTCGGTGAGGAGGTCTTCTGCGGTCTGGAGGCCTCATGGTCAAGGTCTAGCGCCTGCAGGCAAAGGCAATGATGGGTGTTCAGAGGCAGGCATGCAGCACCAACAACAAGCTGGATGACATAGGCAAGGGCATAGGAGACATTTCTGATAGCATGCAGTCGCTGGCATCTGGCATGACAGACATGACCCAGTGCATGACTGTCCTGTGCGACAAGTTGGACAGGGACCATTTGGAGAGGCGCAAGGCTCGTGTGGAAGTGCGGCAGCAGACAAAAGCCTTAAACAGATTTGCGACTGCAACCTCCCTGCTGTGCCGACGGTCAGTGGCGATGCAGGATGCTATTGTTCAGTGCTGCACCAATTTATCTGTGGGGATGGCCAGAATGACCTCTGCCATGGAGCTCATGCTCGCACAACAAACAGCCACCCGAGGCGACACATGTGTGGCTGACAGTGAGGAATCCACCAGCAGGAGCGGCTAAAGCACTCCTGTCCCAGAAATACGCAGGAGCGGCAGGCGTCATTCAACAGAGACAGGCCACACCGAAAGCCATGACACACAGCCACATCAGTCCCACCCTGTAATCCGTGGACGTAAACATTGACTATGCCCTCCACCCAAAGGACAGGTCACAGTGGTGTTAACTGTGACCACCCAGTCATGGACATTGCTATTTCGTGTAACCATTGTGTGGTATCATTGCACTTGCATAGTGAAAACAAAACTACATACATCATAATCACAGCCTGTATGTGTCTCATTACTTACTCAGAAATATTGCTGTGTGATCTCTGCCCATCTCAGTCTCCCATCTGTAGCTGGTGCTGCTACTGTAGCATGGGGCTCTGCCTGTTCTGTGTCATCATCAATGTCCTCATGATGTGTGATCTCCACCTCTTTGCCTTCCTTGGTGGCGAGATTGTGTAACATGGCAGAGGTCGCAATGATTTTGCAGCACAGGATTCGAGTGTACTAGCGTGCCCCTCCACTCTTGTGAAGGCAGCGAAACCTGCTCTTGAGGAGTCCAAATGTGCGCTCCACAACGTTGCGTGTAGATCTGTGAGCCACATTGTACCGCCTTTCACTCCTGGTGGATGGGTTGAGGTAGGGGGTGAGCACAAAGGACCGCAGGGCATATGCACTGTCGCCTAGGGGAGAGTAAGATTGACATTAGTTGCATGTACATGATACATTAATCTACTGTGCGTGTCAGGGTGTGTCAATGTCATTTACCTAGCAGGTATCCGTTTCCAAATTCTCCGGCAACTAGGCGTGTGTATATCCCACTATTCTGAAATATGTACGAATCATGGGTACTTCCTGGGAATTTTGCAACGATGTCTGTGATGATGTTGCCAGCGTTGCATATGACCTGTACATTGATGGAGTGCGTTGACTTCCAGTTCCTGTATATGTGTTCTGTGGCTGCAGGTGGACAGAGTGGTACATGGGTGCCATCTATGCAGCCTATCACATGAGGGAAGTGTGCCAGTTGACAGAAATCAGTCTTGGTCTTTGCAAGTTCCGCAGGTGTGTCAGGGAATGAAATATAATGCTCTATCCTCTGCATCATGTCGTCAAGAAACCTCCTGAAGAAGCGGGACAGACAGCTCTGGGACACACCACCCACTGCAGCTATCACACTCTGGTAGCTCCCAGAGGCAAGCAGGTGTAAGCTACACAGCACCTGCACATGGGTTGGGATGGCGTGGGCCCTGGGTGTTGGGTGCTCCAGGAGTGGGTGCAGGTCCCTGATCAGGTCCTGGATGGTTTGGGGATGTAGCCTGTACCTCTGGAGTATTTCTGCCTCTGTCAGTTGGAAAAGTGTTATCCTCTGCCTGTACACTTGTTCCTCCCTTAGCCATTCCCTCTCTCCTGCCGCCTGTAGTCTTTGCCGCCTAGCAATGACGTAGAAGCTGCCATTCTGCTCACACTGTTGCATTTTGGGACTCATTTTATAGCCTTTACCTGGTTACCACCTGCATTCAATCCATGGTAAATACCGACTCATAAATAACAAGGTTTCCAACATCTCCATGCCCACTGTTTGACCGTTTCTTATTTACCGATTCGGTAAATAAGGAATCGGTAAATATGAATTCGGAAATTTTCCGCATCGGTAAAAAATCGACTCATATTTACCGAGTTGGAATTATACCGACTCATATTTACTGAGTCTGTATTATACCGACTCATGTTTTCCGATTCGGTGAAAATTAGGTTCCTACATCTCATTTCTTGTATACCGGTCAGAACTGCCGAAAATACCGATTTTCGGCCGTTACCAAACGGTATTGGCCGATCTACATCTGGCCCTAAAACACTACACTACACAAAAACAACTATACTACACTAAAACCTTAAACTCTACACTATAAAAATACTACTACACTACCCTAAACCCTAAAACACTACACTACACAAACTCTACAACACTACCCTAAACCCTAAAACACTACAATACACAAACACTACAACACTACCCTAAAACCTAAATCACTGCACAAACACTTCTACACTACCCTAAACCCTAAAACACTACACTAAACCCTAAAACACTACACTACACAAACACTACTACACTATCCTAAAGCCTAAATCACTACACAAACACTACTACACTACCCTAAAACCTAAATCACTACACTACATAAACACTACTACACTACCCTAAAACCTAAATCACTACACTACATAAACAATACTGCATTACCCTAAACCCTAAAACACTACACTACACAAACACTAGTACACTACACTACCCTAAACCTAAAACACTACACTACCCTAAACCCTAAAGTACTACACTACACAAACACTACTACACTACCCTAAAACCTAAATCACTCCACAAATTCTACTACACTACCCTAAAACCTAAATCACTACACTAAATAAACACTACTACACTAACCTAAACCCTAATACACTACACTAAACAAACAATACAACACTACACTACACTACAAAAAACACTAAAACATTATTAAAAAAACTCACAGTACACAAACATTACAACACTACTTTTACATTACCATAAACACTACAAAAGTAACTCACACCCCAACCTCAAACCCCCTTACCTCTCTCCTCTCCAGTATCGTCGTCTCTGCTCCCAGTTCCTGCTTCCTCCTTCCTGCTTGCTGCACGTCGTTGTGAGGAAACAGCTTAAGTTTCCTCACAACGATATGGACGGCCGCTGCTGCCATTACACATTACATCAAATGCTTTGTAAAAGGGCATGCGATGTAATGGTATGCGTGGTTTTTACCACGCGTTGTAACATCGCATGCGTTGTAACGCATGCGATGTAATAGCAATGCATGGTAAAAACTGCGTTGTAATGGCTGATCCCCATGCTAAAGTGTTACATTTTCGTATATATTATATATGATCTTTTACATATATATATTAATTTATATTTAGTATAATCTATCTATTTATATATTTAGTATTATATATTCATATCTATATCTATATCTATATTCACTAAAAAAAAACATTGGTTTCAGGCACGTTATAGTTAGAAATTAGCATTTAAAAAACCTTAGAAATTCACTGAAAAAAACATAGGTTTCAGGGGTGTTATAGTTAGCTGGACATTTCACTCATACGATACCATAGAAATTCCTCCATTATAGTTAGTTCTGCTATCTATAACTCCCGCCCCCGTAATGCACTGCAGATGACGTCAAATATTACATCACTCATGACATGGTCAGTGACATCACTGATGACATCTTTAATGACATCACTGATAACATCACTGATGACATCATGCAGTGACTGTGTGTTTCCGTAAAGTTTAAATATGTGTAATATATATAGGGAAAGGTGTATTGAAGAATTAGTGGGTGTATAAGTGTCTGAATGGATGATTTAGTAGGTTCCTGACTGACTCTATAAGTGAGTAATTAAACGTATCTTACTGAATGCATGGGTTAGTGACTAAACTGTGTGAATGTCTGTATCCGTCTGTCTGTTGGTGTGTAACCGGCTACATGGGTTTGTGAATATCTACATGAGTGTCTATATGTGTTCTTGATTGGTTGTCTGAGTATCTGTATGAGTGCCTGAGTGTTTATGTGGGTGGGGCATGGGGGACTCTGTGCATAGATGTGTGAGTGGGTGATTCACTGGGTGCATGGTTTCAAGAGTGCATCTGTGATGGACTGTATGGGTGGGTGAGTGTATGTATGGGTGTTTTAGTGAGGGATTGTATATCTCAGTGGTCCATGTGTAAGTAACTACATATGTGAAAGGCAGTCCCATGGGGCAGTGCGGTCTCGCAGGAGGAGTCCACGTGCCAATCCGGCACTTAAAACTTCAGGAGGGCTCCCGCGGCACAGGACATCCTGTTTCTCTGCATCCTTAGCCACACATATGCTACAAGGGTAGCCAACGTCATACGCTGCACCTACCAGGACCTTGCCCTGCATTTGGCTGCCATTCTACCGCGGACCGCCATCGGACAGGGACTCCAAGTCCCAGGGGGCAGTGCGGTCTTGCGGGAGGAGTACTCGCGCTAACCCGGCGCTTAAAACTTCGGGAGGGCTCCTGCGCCACGGGACGCAGGCGGGCTCGCCCAGGCAAAGAGCGGGCCCATCATTGCCAGTCATCGGCCAGAAGAGGCTGGGATGGGACACGGCTCTTGGCTCACTGGTGAAAAACTTTTGCCTTCAAGCCTGCGGTAAATATTACAGTCAATTCTACTTCCGGCTCTCCGTTTCATGAGAACTATTGCCGCCGGCCCATTGACATTGATTGACTGGTGGGGGTCTCTAGGGTTTTATGAGACAGTGGTTAATTTACCCCTAGTTATTGAATCTTGAATACTGTCACAAGTGGGGGATTTACATTTTTGCTTCCCATCGGGGCTGTCTTTTGGAATCAATATGGGGAAAAGAAGATTGCATAGTTTAAATACTGGACAAAAATCAAAACAGGCCAAGGTATCCAGTACATCTTTAAAATACCTGTCAGGGACAGTGGGCGCCATAGAAAAGCAAATTTTGAATGTAGAGGAGGCCTTGAACAAAGAGTCAAATAGTACGATTGACTCTAGTAAAGCCCACACTCCCACCCACAGATCACCTGAGCGGGTTCTAAAATTTAACTCAGCAAGGGCACCTGTGGAACAACAGAATGGTTGTGTCCATATAGGGGGGGATGAGATCTTATCAATCAATCTCGACGCTACGCCATTGCCCCCACAAAAAAGAGCGTGTGTATCAAAGAACTTAGAGGCCCACATATCTTTAACACCACAGATTTATGAGGCTCCCACTACCCGAAAAACCTCAAAACCCTATTTAAAGTCTGTTCACTGAAAGGATCGCCCAGCTACTATTATACCTAAAAGAATGCGCAAGTCCTTTTAAGGTCAAAAGTAAAAATAAAGGCCAAGTTGCTAACAATATGACAGGAATCATGAACTCAATATCTGTTTTATCCATCTTTATTTAAAAGTTCGTTGGTACCCTGGTAAAAAGACTTGATATAATTGAGCAAGAGCTGGCAGTAATCTCAGGGCACCCCTAGTTATTGAATCTTGAATACTGTCACAAGTGGGGGATTTACATTTTTGCTTCCCATCGGGGCTGTCTTTTGGAATTAATATGGGGTAAAGAAAATTGCATAGTGTAAATACTGGACAAAGATAAAAACAGGCCAAGGTTTCCAGTACATCTTTAAAATACCTGTCAGGGACAGTGGGCGCCATAGAAAAGCACATTTCGAATGTAGAGGAGGCCTTGAACAAAGAGTCAAATAGTACGATTGACTCTAGTAAAGCCCACACTCCCACCCACAGATCACCTGAGCGGGTTCTAAAATTTAACTCAGCAAGGGCACCTGTGGAACAACAGAATGGTTGTGTCCATATAGGGGGGGATTAGATCTTATTAATCGATCTCGACGCTGCGCCATTGTCCCCACAAAAAAGAGCGTGTGTATCAAAGAACTTAGAGGCCCACATATCTTTAACACCACAGATTTATGAGGCTCCCACTACCTGAAAAACCTCAAAACCCTATTTAAAGTCTGTTCACTGAAAGGATCGCCCAGCTACTATTATACCTAAAAGAATGCGCAAGTCCTTTTAAGGTCAAAAGTAAAAATAAAGGCCAAGTTGCTAACAATATGACAGGAATCATGAACTCAATATCTGTTTTATCCATCTTTATTAAAAAGTTCATTGGTACCTTGGTAAAAAGACTTGATATAATTGAGCAAGAGCTGGCAGTAATCTCAGGGCACCTAAAGTATGTACAAGCACACCGAGAAAGGGGCGGGGGTTTAGATAAAAACTGTAGCCAGATAACAGTTGGTGGTGCCCCTAGTTGTAGTATACAGACCAGGGATAGGGAGAGATCTAGTAGTATTGCGGATTCTAGGCCAAAGAAGGTTAAATTCCCTAGTGCGCAATCGGCTAGGATCGCTAAAGAGAAGGGGGATGGAACAGACCCTGGTAGAGATCAATGTAATGACCTATTTAGAGTAGATACTTGTCTCAGCCCAGGAATACAAATGACTCAAAATCAAGTGCCCACTTTAAACCATATTAACTTGAATCTTCCACCTGCAGCGGCTCCCTACACTCTAGTTCTGGCAAATGTGCCATCTCCTCCAGAGGGAGATAAGGAAAATTGGGTGACGTTGAGGAATACATCTTTACATTATCTAGGGGCTAAAATAGGTTTGACCCAAGAGATGTTTGATTCCTTTAAAATGGTGATACAAGTTCAATGGGTGGGCCCTAGCAGAAAGACCTTCAAAGGGGATTGTGTAGTTCTATCCTTGGGCTCCCCTGCCCTAGTAGATGAAATTTTTATCTGAGCTGGCACAAATACATCTACGATCGAGGGAATTAACGTGTTACCCCTGGGCTTCTTTTATCGGCCCAATATGCCTAATAGAGTTACTGCCCTTCCTACTGGCACTTATCTTAATAATCAGTGGAGCTACAATCTAGGTGTGTCAAATAAGTACGCGCCCTTATACTCATTGGAGGAGGTGGATTGACGTAGAGCCAAACAAGTTCGCAAGAAGTCGAGGACTAGTGAGGTGCCTGAGGCTGACCAGAGAGAATGCTATTTGGAATCCCTGGAGGAACAACCTAAACCAGTCTCTAGGGTGTGGGTGTATGTTTTCCCTTAGCTGGCCCGCCTTCTTCAACTCATAAACATTCAAAAATATTATACCAACATAGGCCCAAAAAAAGCGGGAGATCTCCCTGCAACAAGTATCCAGGAAGTGGACCAATATGCCCTTGTGACCAAGGAAGCATTTAGCGAAGTAGTAATTGCTGGAGCTACAGATAGCAGCTTGAGTGCTGAAAAAGTGTTAGAGCAGTGTTATAGTCGGGGGGGAGGAGGACTTGACTTCAAGGTCTCAATCAGCATATGCTTACGGGCAGGTAAGAATAGCATTTTGGAACATTTTCGGGCTCCAATCCAAGGTCAATAACACAGCCTGGATGGATTTTATTGGGAATTTTGATGTATTGTGCCTGCAGGAGACATGGTTGTTGGACGAATTACATATTGATGGCTTTAAAACATTTCATGTCCCTGCATTGCGATCAACGCATGAGAGACATAAAGGGGGGCTATGTATGTACATCTCGAATATGCTGGGGGCTCAGAAAATAAAAATCGTAAAGTTAACCACCTATTATCAAATTTTCACCATATATTTTTCCCCGCAAGTCGAGTTAGCCGTCATCAATTTCTATAACAATATTTATAGGGGCAACTTCATCGATTCGTTAAAAAATTTCAATGACGATATAAGTAATTTAACTGTATCAAAAGGGAAGGATATTATTATTATCTGGGTAGGGGATTTCAATACCAGTGTTTGTACCCAGTATAGTTGTGGGTCTGGGGAAGTTGAGGAAGAAGAGCATAGCCATGCGGCCCACTTCGTACACTCGATTAGCGCGAATGTTTTAATGAAGTCATGGCCTCGCATGATCTTGGCTTTGCCAACATGTTGTGCTCCCCTCCTGTAGAGTTTGACACCATGTTTATTGGTCTTTATTATTCTTCCAAATCGACTTTCAATGTAGGTGAATAAATTTAGTATCCACCCGAACGGGCTTAGTGATCATCTTCCGCTAAGCATTAACATCTTAATCCCCCACAGGAGTACTTCTGTCGTAGAGAGGTTGGCTTGGACACAAGGCAGCGTGTTGAATCGTCAGAATGGTTATTCATTGCGCTGGGCTAAGAATGATCCCGAGGCATTGAATTTAAATTAATGTCACAAGCCATAATTCCCATTAATGAGTGCCTGCGAGAAGAGATCTCTCACTCTGATATATTGTTCGTATTCTCTCAAATTACAACCGCGATCCCAAAAACTTTGACTCGCCTTTGTAGGGAGCCAAGAAATGTAAAACACGGCTGGTTTGATTCTGTGTGTACCAAGGCATACTCCTTGTTGAAGGCCGCACTACACAAGACAGTGAGGGACTATGAGGAAATCAGAGGGCTTACGAAGGCCTATAATCTTGCTAGAAATAAACGCAAAAAAGAGATAAAAGACCAGGCCTGGAACAACCTCTATAAAGCATCTCTTAGTAGAGATTGCTCGCATTTCTGGCAAGCAGTAAATGCCCCGTTCTTCACGAATAACGAGGGAGCTAGGATTGAAGTGGCAATCAGTGAACATTCCTGGGTTGATTATTTCTCTTTGGCCTATGGTAATGGGGGAATGACATTTTAGAACCCAACGAGCCAAAACCGGGTGAGTATATTCACTTCTCACCGCTAAATATTCATTTTACACATGACGAAGTTATGGTGGCAATAAACACGAGTAAATGTGGAAAGGCCCCGGGACTCCGATTGACTTGTATAAATTCACGGCTGAGCTATGGTCCCCACTTCTAACTCGTGTCCTCAAAGCCAGCTGTGTTAAGGGATTTATTAAATCCTGGTCGGAGTCCATATTAATACCTATTTTTAAAAAAGGGGAACGGGAAAATACTGCTTGTTACAGACCCATATCCCTTCTAGATTCTTTTATGAAAATTGCAGGAAGGGTCATCTTGAATAGAATGTAAGAGTGGGCGGAAGATAACAACATCTTGAGCCCCGTTCAATATGGGTTATGGGAGGGAAGGGGTACTGTTGAACATGTTTTAAACCTTTCAATTTTACACGGGAAATACACCCAGGCTAAGTCAGGAAAATTATTTGAGGTATTTGTAGATCTTACCGCTGCCTTTGACTGTGTTAATCATAGTCGGCTATGGCAGATTTTAGAGGGGCTCAAGGTTGACCAGTCTCTGGTGTTATTTCTGAGACAGCTATATGTGGGGGCATCAGCTAAGGTGAGGTATGGTTTAAAGGGAGAGTGTACCAGGTCTTTCCGCATGGAGAATGGAGTGAGACAAGGCTGCGTACTGGCCCCGTTCCTCTTCTCATTATACACCAACGCCTTGGAGGAGGAAGTGGTGGCCAGTGTGAGGGATTCACCGCAAGTTAACAACAAGCAGATTTTCTCCCTTCTTTAAGCGGACAATGCAGTTTTAATGGCCAGAACGCAGCTTGGCCTCCAGAGGGCTCTCATTACTTATATTGACTTCATGGGCAATAGGGGATTGAGGCTTAATGTGAAGAAAAGCTTTGTTATATCTTCCGGTAAGGGTAGGAATAAACGTTGCACACTTGCAGCTGGGACTGATAACATTTAACAAACCAAAACGTTCTCCTACCTTGGCATTTTGCTAGAGGATACCGGCTCTTGGCCGTGATGATATTTTCTAAAAAGATGGGTAGAAGGCCGCCAGAGATATTATTGAAAATCTACCAGTCTAAGTGTATAAGCATTGCCACATATGGGGCAGGGGTCTGGGGGTTTTATGATGTTACACCAATTCAGGTGATAGAAAATACTTTTATTAGGTTTATACTAGCTGTTCCTCAGAGCGCAGCTGTTTTTAATTGTCACAGCGAACTAGGGATCCATCATATCACTGACGTGATTAAAATGCAACCTATGCTACATTGGCATAGAGCCTGGACCGCACCCAATCTTGGGTTAAACCGAGATATTATCAGAGATTCTATTGGTCTGGAGCAGGCTAGTAAAATTCCTTGGCTAAATTACATCAGTAAACTATCTAATGATTTGGGGAGACCTGAGCTTTATGTTAACCCTGATTCCTTACATTCAATATCTAGAAAAGAGCTTAAAGCTGTATGTCTGAACCATTTCGAGATTTTAAGAACGGGGTTGGAGTTCAATAAAAAAAACTGTGATCAAACATCAGCTTACCCTGGTCTGTAGCTCCATTCAACCCTATTTAGTTTGGTGTATAGAGGGTTATGATAGATATATCTTGACTAGGTTTAGGTTCGATTGTTTTCATCGCCTGGTTTCATTTCCAACAGTTAATGACTGGTCCAGACAGCTTTGTCCTTGTCCGTGCGATAATTTATCAAACCAAACGACCATGCACGTGACTCTTTTCTGTAAATTTTATGTAAATGAATGGGCCCTATGGATTATTCCCTTCTTAAGGAAGGGCACATGGCGGCAATGCCATGATCCTTCTATTCTATTCTATTGTCATGATCCTTCACCCAACTCTCACTTTCTGGAACAGTTCCATCATATCTAGGGAACATTTTATCTCTCTACTTACAAAAGTCAAATCTGGTTCTCCCACCGACAGCTGTCCTGCTCATCTATTAAAAGAGGTATTTTCTGTTTGTCCTGATCCCCCTCTGGCATTTCTCAACAACTCTCTTTCTTTGGAGACCGCCCCTGACCTTTTTAAACCTGCTAAAATTATTCCCATCTTAAAGAAGGCAGGGGCCAACCCGTCCTCTCCCTCTAATTTCCACCCTATCTCTTTGCTCCCCTTCTTGGGGAAAATCTTAGAGAGCCATGTCACAGCTTGCCTCAGCTTTTTCATTGAGAACACACATGCTCTAGATCCCCATCAAGCGGGCTTTCGCCCCGCGCATTCCACAGAGTCTGTCAAACTCTATGTACTGGATGAACTCAGATGTAGAGCCGATGCCAATTCCACTCAGGCCTTGGTTCTCCTGGATCTTTCAGCCGCCTTTAACACGGACGATCATACCATCCTGATTAACCCTGTCAAGAATGCTGGCCTCCGGGGATCCTCCCTGGCCTGGATCTCCTCATGTTTGGAGAACCGTCAGCAGGCCGTTAAGCTGGCCGGCTTCTCTGCAGCCCCTCAACCTGTCATCTGTGGTGTCCCCCAAGGTTCTTCTCTTTCTCCTCTTCTTTTTAATTTCTCTCATCTTTGCTCTTCAAAAATTGGATTTCACAGTATTTAAATATGCTGATGATCTCCAACTTATTTTTAACATCTCCTCTTCTCCTTCTTCTGTCTCAAATTTTCAATCAGTTATGATTTTTATCAGCGACTGGATGAACTCCAACCACATTAGGCTCAATCCCGATAAGACTGAGCTTGTACTCACGGGTGGTGTCTCCAGTCCCTGGTCCCCCATTTTCTGGCCCCCTTCCCTTGGCCCGCCCCCCTCTCCCTCAGTCTCCGTCAAAAGCCTCGGTATTAAAATTAGCTGCGACCTTTCCATGCACAACCAGTCAGTGCGGTGGTCTCATTTTGCTTTCTCAACCTATGTACTATATGTAAAATCTCCCGTTTGTTTCCAATGAGGCACTTTAACTAATCTTGCTAGCCATGGTTATATCTCGTCTGGATTACGGTAACGCCCTGTAAGTTGGAATACTAGCGTGCGAGCTCCGCTGTCTCCAGCTAATCCAGAATCACGCGGCGATGTTGGTTTATAAACTTTCCAGACACCACCACATCACTCCGCTTCGAAAAACTTTACATTGGCTCCCACTCACTGAATGCTCCTTTTTTAAACTTGGCCGTTTGATTTTTAATGCCTTAGCTGTTTTGGCTCCTGCTTTTGTAGCCGCTAAACTCAAGCCTTATGTCCCTACCCGTGACCTTCGGTCTTCATCTAAACATCTTCTGTGCATTCCCCGCTGTAGAAGGAAGAAACATGGTGGCATGAATTTCTCCTTCTTGGCTCCTTCTTTCTGGAATCCTTTACCCCTTAGTATTAGGGCCACTGTCCTTTACATGGACTTCCGTAGGGCTCTGAAGACCTGGCTTTTCTTGCAAGCTTTTGCTAAGTAGGCATCTTTCCACTCACTCATTTCCTCAGCGCCAAGAAACCGCTTGGTCTACGTGCGCAATATAAGTACTTTCAACTTCAACTTTAACTTCAATGCCGTCCGGCGTTTTTATTTCTTCAATTATTGAGCAATGTGTATTGTGTTGGAATCCTGTCTGGTTTTTTAAAAAGTATACTGAGCAAAAGAAAAAATATAAATTGACAGTTTGTTGCATAGTTTAATGTACTTTTTAAATGTATAATGTATTGATATTTTGTATTTTCAGCTTTTATGATTGTATTAATCTCTAAAATCGAATAAAGCATTTTCTGATTCTGATTCAGTGAATGTCAAAGGTTTTTTAAATGCTAATTTCTAACTATAACATGCCTGAAACCTATGGTTTTTAAAGTGAATTTCTAAGGTTTTTCAAATGCTAGTTTCTAACTATGCCTACAGAGGTAGCACATGTGAAGAAAGAAGAAAAAATGCACAGAAATAAGCAACACAAAAGTACAGGAAGAAGCAAGACATGTGCAGAAAGAACCAACAGAGGAGCAGAAAGAGGCCTTGTTGCAAAATCATCCTAAACTCACAACTTTTTCAGACGGGTACTGGTGTTAACTCACTCTGACTGACCAGGCCTAGAGCCAGTGCTATGCTAAAAGACACTTAGAATACAGTGAAAACACCTACATACACTAGGGAACATTATGCGGTGTGATTAGCATGACCTCTTCTGTACAGCCCTAGTACATATTAGGGCAGGGGGATTAAAATGACCTCTAAGTGGGAGGTGCAGAAAATGCTATTTTAACTAGTAGTTGTGTTTCCAGAATGCTGGAGAAAGGGTGCTGGGCATCCAACCAGGTTTATATGTGTCTATATATGTATATAGATAAAGTTATACTATATCTAAGTAAGGGGTAATTACACCACCTTACCCAGGTTGTGTGAACAAACCTGTGGTGTCAGTTTGGAAGGCAAACCAGAGGTGGCACAATACATGCTGTAGCCCCCGGTAGGTCTAGGGTGCACCTATGACCTGGGTACATATGGTACTCTATAATGGGGCTCACAAGGGTGACCCAGTAACCAAACTGGTGTGTACCTAAAATACATTAAAAATGGGGGTGGGGTCACACACCACTCACACACCAGTGGCATCGCCCCTTAGGACTGTGGAAAGTGTAGTTCGTGTTCCGCGATGCATCTTCTTTCGATTCTCTGCTATCTTCGCTATCTTCGCCATCCCTGGACACTTGTTTCGGAGTATTTACCCCTCATCAGCAGGGATTAGGCCGTGTTCTGGGGTTGCCGGTGGCTGCCAAATATTGCCAGGTTTAGTACCACTCAGGCGCGCAGGTGCGGGGTCCCAGGCTCGTCAGCCAACTGCTCGAGGGAGCTTTAACATTACAAATGGGGGTGGGATCGCAAACCACTCACACACCAGCGGGATCGCCCCTAAGGACAGTGGAAAGTGTAGTTCGTGTTCCGCGATGCATCTTCTTTCGATTCTCTGCTATCTTCGCTATCTTCGCCATCCCGGGACACGTGTTTCGGGGTATTTACCCCTCTTCAGCAGGGATTAGGCCGTGTTCTGTGGTTGCCGGTGGCTGCCAAATATTGCCAGGTTTAGTACCACTCAGGCGCGCAGGTGCGGGGTCCCAGGCTCGTCAGCCAACTGCTCGAGGGAGCTTTAACATTACAAATGGGAGTGGGGTCGCACACCACTCACACACCAGCGGGATCGCCCCCTAAGGACTGTGGAAAGTGTAGTTCGTGTTCCGCGATGCATCCTCTTTCGATTATCTGCTATCTTCGCTATCTTCGCCATCCCTGGACACGTGTTTCGGGGTATTTACCCCTCATCAGCAGGGATTAGGCCGTTTTCTGGGGTTGCGGGTGGCTGCCAAATATTGCCAGGTTTAGTACCACTCAGGCGCGCAGGTGCGGGGTCCCAGGCTCGTCAGCCAACTGCTAGAGGGAGCTTTAACATTACAAATGGGGGTGGGGTCGCACACCACTCACACACCAGCAGGATCGCCCCTAAGGACTGTGGAAAGTGTAGTTCGTGTTTCGCGATGCATCTTCTTTCGATTCTCTGCTATCTTCGCCATCCCTGGACACGTGTTTCGGGGTATTTACCCCTCATCAGCAGGGATTAGGCCGTGTTCTGGGGTTGCCGGTGGCTGCCAAATATTGCCAGGTTTAGTAGCACTCAGGCACGCAGGTGTGGGGTCCCAGGCTCGTCAGCCAACTGCTCGAAGGAGCTTTAATATTACAATTGGGGGTGGGGTCGCACACTACTCACAGACCAGCCGGATCACCCCAAAGGACTGTGGTAAGTGTAGTTCATGTTCCGCGATGCATCTTCTTTCGATTCTCTGCTATCTTCGCTATCTTCGCCATCCCTGGACACGTGTTTCGGGGTATTTACCCCTCATCAGCAGGGATTAGGCCGTGTTATGGGGTTGCCGGTGGCTGCCAAATATTGCCAGGTTTAGTACCACTCAGGCGCGCAGGTGCGGGGTCCCAGGCTTGTCAGCCAACTGCTCGAGGGAACTTTAACATTACAAATGGGGGTGGGGTCGCACACCACTCACACACCAGCTGGATCGCCCCTAAGGACTGTGGAAAGTGTAGTTTGTGTTCAGCGATGCATCTTCTTTCGATTCTCTGCTATCTTCACTATCTTCGCCATCCCTGGACACGTGTTTCGGGGTATTTACCCCTCATCAGCAGGGATTAGGCCGTGTTCTGGGGTTGCCGGTGGCTGACAAATATTGCCAGGTTTAGTACCTCTCAGGCGCGGGGTCCCAGGCTCGTCAGCCAACTGCTCGAGGGAGGTTTAACATTACAAATGGGGGTGGGGTCGCTCCCCACCCACACACCAGCGGGATCGCCCCTAAGACCTGTGGAAAGTGTAGTTCGTGTTCCGCGATGCATCTTCTTTCGATTCTCTGCTTTCTTCACTATCTTCGCCATCCCTGGACACGTGTTTCGGGGTATTTACCCCTCATCAGCAGGGATTAGGCCGTGTTCTGGGGTTGCCGGTGGCTGCCAAATATTGCCAGGTTTAGTACCACTCAGGCGCCCAGGTGCGGGGTCCCAGGCTCGTCAGCCAACTGCTCGAGGGAGCTTTAACATTACAAATAGGGGTGGGTTCGCACACCACTCACACACCAGCGGGATCGCCCCTGAGGACTGTGGAAAGTGTAGTTCGTGTTCCGCGATGCATCTTCTTTTGATTCTCTGCTATCTTCGTTATCTTCGCCATCGCTGGACACGTGTTTTGGGGTATTTACCCCTCATCAGCAGGAATTAGGCCGTTTTCAGGGGTTAACGGTGGCTGCCAAATATTGCCAGGTTTAGTACCACTCAGGCGCGCAGGTGCGGGGTCCCAGGCTTGTCAGCCAACTGCTCGAGGGAGCTTTAACATTACAAATGGGGGTAGGGTCTCACACCACTCACACACCAGCGGGATCGCCCTAAGGACTGTGGAAAGTGTAGTTCGTGTTCCGCGATGCATCTTCTTTCGATTCTCTGCTATCTTCCCTATCTTCGCCATCCCTGGACACGTGTTTCCGGGTATTTACCCCTCATCAGCAGGGATTAGGCCGTGTTCTGGGGTTTCCGGTGGCTGCCAAATATTGCCAGGTTTAGTACCACTCAGGCGCGCAGGTGAGGGGTCCCAGGCTCGTCAGCCAACTGTTCGAGGGAGCTTTAACATTACAAATGGGGGTGGGGTCGCACACCACTCACACACCAGCGGGATCGCCCCTAAGGACTGTGGAAAGTGTTGTTCGTGTTCCGAGATGCATCTTCTTTCGATTCTCTGCTATCTTCGCTATCTTCGCCATTCCTGGACACGTGTTTCGGGGTATTTACCACTCATCAGCAGGGATTAGGCCGTGTTCTGGGGTTGCCGGTGGCTGCCAAATATTGCCAGGTTTAGTACCACTCAGGCGCGCAGGTGCGGGGTCCCAGGCTCGTCAGCCAACTGCTCGAGGGAGCTTTAACATTACAAATGGGGGTGGGGTCGCACACCACTCACACACCAGCGGGATCGCCCCTAAGGACTGTGGAAAGTGTAGTTCGTGTTCCGCGATGCATCTTCTTTCGATTCTCTGCTATCTTCGCTATCTTCGCCATCCCTGGACACGTGTTTCGGGGTATTTACCCCTCATCAGCAGGGATTAGGCCGTGTTCTGGGGTTGCCGGTGGCTGCCAAATATTGCCAGGTTTAGTACAACTCAGACGCGCAGGTGCGGGGTCCCAGGCTCGTCAGCCAACTGCTCGAGGGATCTTTAACATTACAAATGGGGGTGGGGTCGCACACCACTCACACACCAGCGGGATCGCCCCTAAGGACTGTGGAAAGTGTAGTTTGTGTTCCGCGATGCATCTTCTTTCGATTCTCTGCTATCTTCGCTATCTTCGCCATCCCTGGACATGTGTTTCGGGGTATTTACCCCTCATCAGCAGGGATTAGGCCGTGTTCTGGGGTTGCCGGTGGCTGCTAAATATTGCCAGGTTTAGTACCACTCAGGCGCGCAGGTGCGGGGTCCCAGGCTCGTCAGCCAACTGCTCGAGGGAGCTTTAACAATACAAATGGGGGTGGGGTCGCACACCACTCACACACCAGTGGGATCGCCCCTAAGGACTGTGGAAAGTGTAGTTTGTGTTCCACGATGCATCATCTTTTGATTCTCTGCTATCTTCGCTATCTTCGCCATCCCTGGACACGTGTTTCGGGGTATTTACCCCTCATCAGCAGGGATTAGGCTGTGTTCTGGGGTTGCAGGTGGCTGCAAAATATTGCCAGGTTTAGTACCACTCAGGTGCGCAGGTGCGGGGTCCCAGGCTCGTCAGCCAACTGCTCGAGGGAGCTTTAACATTACTAATGGGGGAGGGGTCGCACACCACTCACACACCAGCGGGATCGCCCCTAAGGACTGTGGAAAGTGTAGTTCGTGTTCCGCGATGCATCTTCTTTCGATTCTCTGCTATCATCGCTATCTTCGCCATCCCTGGACACGTGTTTCGGGGTATTTACCCCTCATCAGCAGGGCTTAAGCCGTGTTCTGGGGTTGCCGGTGCCTGCCAAATATTACCAGGTTTAGAACCACTCAGGCACCTGCGCGCCTTAGTGGTAGTAAACCTGGCAATATTTGGCAGCCACCGGCAACCCCAGAACACGGCCTAATCCCTGCTGATGAGGGGTAAATACCCCGAAACACGTGTCCAGGGATGGCGAAGATAGCGAAGATAGCAGAGAATCGAAAGAAGATGCATCGCGGAACACGAACTACACTTACCACAGTCCTTAGGGGCGATCCCGCTGGTGTGTGAGTAGTGTGCGACCCCACCCCCAATTGTAATGTTAAAGCTCCCTCGAGCAGTTGGCTGACGAGCCTGGGACCCTGCACCTGCATGCCTAAGTGGTACTAAACCTGGCAATATTTGGCAGCCACCGGCAACCCCAGAACACGGCCTAATCCCTGCTGATGAGGGGTAAATACCCAGAAACACGTGTCCAGGGATGGCGATGATAGCGAAGATAGCAGAGAATCGAAAGAAGATGCATCGCAGAACACGAACTACACTTACCACAGTCCTTATGGGCGATCCCGCTGGTGTGTGAGTAGTGTGCGACCCCACCCCCAATTGTAATGTTAAAGCTCCCTCAAGCAGTTGGCTGACGAGCCTGGGACCCCGCACCTGCACGCCTGAGTGGTACTAAACCTGGAAATATTTGGCAGACACCGGCAACCCCAGAACACGGCCTAATCCCTGCTGATGAGGGGTAAATACCCCGAAACACGTGTCCAAGAATGGCGAAGATAGCGAAGATAGCAGATAATCGAAAGAAGATGCATTGCGGAACACAAACTATACTTACCACAGTCCTTAGGGGCGATCCAGCTGGTGTGTGAGTAGTGTGCGACCCCACCCCCAATTGTAATGTTAAAGCTCCCTCGAGCAGTTGGCTGAGGAGCCTTGGACCCCGCACCTACACGCCTGAGTGGTACTAAACCTGGCAATATTTGGCAGCCACCGGCAACCCCATAACACGGCCTAATCCCTGCCGATGAGGGGTAAATACCCCGAAACACGTGTCCAGGGATGGCGAAGATAGCGAAGATAGCAGAGAATCGAAAGAAGATGCATCGCGGAACACAAACTACACTTACCACAGTCCTTAGGGTCGATCCCGCTGGTGTGTGAGTAGTGTGCGACCCCACCCCCAATTGTAATGTTAGAGCCCCCTCAAGCAGTTGGCTGACGAGCCTGGGACCCCGCACCTGCGCGCCTGAGTGGTACTAAACCTGGCAATATTTGGCAGCCACCGGCAACCCCAGAACACGGCCTAATCCCTGCTGATGAGGGGTAAATACCCCGAAACACGTGTCCAGGGATGGCGAAGATAGCGAAGATAGCAGAGAATCGAAAGAAGATGCATCGCAGAACACAAACTACACTTACCACAGTCCTTATGGGCGATCCCGCTGGTGTGTGAGTAGTGTGCGCCCCCACCCCCAATTGTAATGTTAAAGCTCCCTCGAGCAGTTGGCTGATGAGCCTGGGACCCTGCACCTGCGCGCCTGAGTGGTACTAAACCTGGAAATATTTGGCAGCCACCGGCAACCCCAGAACACGGCCTAATCCCTGCTGATGAGGGGTAAATACCCTGAAACACGTGTCCAGGGATGGCGAAGATAGCGAAGATAGCAGAGAATCGAAAGAAGATGCATCGCGGAACACGAACTACACTTACCACAGTCCTTAGGGGCGATCCTGCTGGTGTGTGAGTAGTGTGCGACCCCACCCCCAATTGTAATGTTAAATCTCGCTCGAGCAGTTGGCTGACGAGCATGGGACCCGGCACCTGTGCGCCTGAGCGGTACTAAACCTGGCAATATTTGGCAGCCACCAGCAACCCCAGAACACAGCCTAATCCCTGCTGATGAGGGGTAAATATCCCGAAACACGTGTCCAGGGATGGCGAAGATAGCAAAGATAGCAGAGAATCGAAAGAAGATGCATCGCGGAACACAAACTACACTTACCACAGTCCTTAGGGTCAATCCCGCTGGTGTGTGAGTAGTGTGCGACCCCACCCCCAATTGTAATGTTAAAGCTCCCTCAAGCAGTTGGCTGACGAGCCTGGGACCCCGCACCTGCGCGCCTGAGTGGTACTAAACCTGGCAATATTTGGCAGCCACCGGCAACCCCAGAACACGGCCTAATCCCTGCTGATGAGGGGTAAATACCCCGAAACACGTGTCCAGGGATGGCGAAGATAGCGAAGATAGCAGAGAATCGAAAGAAGATGCATCGCAGAACTACACTTACCACAGTCCTTATGGGCGATCCCGCTGGTGTGTGAGTAGTGTGCGCCCCCACCCCCAATTGTAATGTTAAAGCTCCCTCGAGCAGTTGGCTGATGAGCCTGGGACCCCGCACCTGCGCGCCTGAGTGGTACTAAACCTGGAAATATTTGGCAGCCACCGGCAACCCCAGAACACGGCCTAATCCCTGCTGATGAGGGGTAAATACCCCGAAACACTTGTCAGGGATGGCGAAGATAGCAGAGAATCGAAAGAAGATGCATCGCGGAACACAAACTACACTTACCACAGTCCTTAGGGGCGATCCCGCTGGTGTGTGAGTAGTGTGCGACCCCACCCCCAATTGTAATGTTAAAGCTCCCTCGAGCAGTTGGCTGACGAGCCTGGGACCCCGCACCTGCACGCCTGAGTGGTACTAAACCTGGCAATATTTGGCAGCCACCGGCAACCCCAGAACACGGCCTAATCCCTGCTGATGAGGGGTAAATACCCTGAAACACGTGTCCAGGGATGGCGAAGATAGCGAAGATAGCAGAGAATCGAAAGAAGATGCATCGCGGAACACGAACTACACTTACCACAGTCCTTAGGGGCGATCCCGCTGGTGTGTGAGTAGTGTGCGACCCCACCCCCAATTGTAATGTTAAAGCTCCCTCGAGCAGTTGGCTGACGAGCCTGGGATGCCGCACCTGCGCGCCTGAGTGGTACTAAACCTGGGAATATTTGGCAGCCACCGGCAACCCCAGAACACGGCTTAATCCCTGCTGATGAGGGGTAAATACCCCAAAACATGTGTCCAGTGATGGCAAAGATAGCCAAGATAGCAGAGAATCGAAAGAAGATGCATCGCGGAACACGAACTACACTTAACACAGTCCTTAGGGGCGATCCCGCTGGTGTGTGAGTAGTGTGCGACCCCACCCCCAATTGTAATACCTTAAATACATGGTATCAATTTAGAGAGAGAACAGCTGGGCTGTGGGCCTGATTAGCAGGTCCACAGCCACACTAAAGTCGAAAAACCAGAGAATCACAGAAAAAAGTGGGGGTAACCCTAGAAAGAAGACCCTACTCTCCTACAGCCATACCCACTTTGACCACCACGCTACAAACACACTCCCTGGCACGCTCTTGGATGGGGATTGAAGTCCTCTTCACTGCTGGGTGTCCTTTAGGGGCAAACTAGCCTACCTTTTACCTCCAGTAAGCCCCATGCAGTGGGATTAGTGAGAGGTAGACAAAGGACATGACCCCTTTCTCCACCAGTCTGCAAACGCATCCCCCTGGCCCGTTGTAATTTGGGGGATTAAATCTCCTTGAATCCTGAGGGTCCCTGGGGTCCAACTAGTCCACCTGGTACCTCCAGTAAGCGCCACAGAGCTGCGTTGCAGAGAGGTGTGAAAAGGGGCATGGCCTGTACTACCTCTCTGCAACGCAGGCCTGTGGTGCTTACTGGAGATACCTGGTTACGTAGTCAGGCCCCAGGGGCCCTCAGGATTGAAGCGGACTTAATTCTCCAACTTAACACGCACCACAGGGTGTGTTTGCAAACGTCACCTCAGGCCCCGCTCCTTCCCTTTACCACTGTGCAAAGGTGCCGCGTTGAATGTTTTAAGTTGGGGGTTTAAGTCCCCCTGAATCCTGAGAGTCCCTGGGGTCCCACTAGTCCACCATCTACCTCCAATAAGCACCACAGAGCTGCGTTGCAGAGAGGTGGTCCGAAGCCATGCTCAGTTTTACACCTCTCTGCAATGCAACTCTGTAGCACTTGCTGGACATATCTGGTGGGTTAGTTGGCCCCCAGGGACCATCAGGATTCAAGGGAACTTAATTCCCCAACTTAAAACACGCCACAGGGCGCGTTTGCACACTTGTGACATCAGGTTATGCCCTCTTGCTGCACCACTGTGCAAATGCACCCCCTGGTGACCTGAAAATTGGGGGATTAAGTTCCCTTGAGTCCTGAGGGTCCCTGGGGGCCAACTAGCCCACACCTTATCTCCAGTACGCTCCACAGAGCTGCGTTGCAGAGTGATGTAAAATGGGGCATTGCCTGGGCCACCTCTCTGCAACATAGCTCAGTGGTGCTTACTGGAGGTAAGTGGTGGGCTAGTTGGCCCTCAAGGACCTTCAGGATTGAACAGGGATTAATTCCCCAACTTAAAACGCGCCACAGGGCTTGTTTGCATGCATGTCAACTCAGGCCCCACCCCCTCACTGCAGCACTAAGCAAACACGCCCTGTGGCGCAGTTCATTTGGGGGATTAAGTGCCCTTGAATCCTCAGGATCCCTGGGGTCCAACTAGCCCACCAGGTACCTCCTGTAGGTGCCACAGAGCAGCATTGTAGAGAGGTGTAAAAAGGGGCAGGGCCTCTGAACACCCCTCTGCAATACGGCTCCCTGGTGCATACTGTTGGTACCTGGTGGGCTAGTTGGCCCCCAGGGCTCCTCAGAATTCAAGGGGAATTAATTCCCCAACTTTAAATGTGCCAGGGTGCGCGTTTCCTGAGTGTTGCAGGGAGGGAGCAGGGCCTAGCCGCGATACCGACTTTTTTTTAAAAGGTGGGACTATGTGTGGCTCCCCTTCTCTCGCCTTTTTTTGTGCCTTGGGGAACCCATTCCCCAGGGCCTGTCCCACTTTTAAAAAATGTTTTAAATAGGAGGGGGCCGTATGGGCCCCCATCCTGTGGAAAAATGTCACCCTATGGACCATACCCCCGGCGCATGGCCACTCATATTGATTTTTTATAGGAATGGGGGCTGTATGGCCCCCCTCCTAAGGCCTCTATTGACCCTGGGGACCCCATCCCCCGGGGCCCACCTTTATTTAATAAATTATTTGGTTTATTGGGGGGTCATCTGGCCCCCCTCCCAGGCCACTTCTGGCCCCGGGGACCCCATTCCTCCAGGGCTGGCCATCCTTTTTACTTAATTTTTGTGAGGGGGGCTGCTTGGCTCCCCTCCACAGGCCAAATATGGCCCCGGGGACCCCATTACCCGGGGTCTCGCCTCTCCTTTTAAAAATGTTTTTAATATACAGGGGAGGTGGCCGCATGTCCCCCCTCCCGGGCCACTTCTAGCCCCCATCCCCCAGGGCTGGCCCTCTCCTTTGGGGACCGTGGGTGGAACCCCAATGCCCCCATGGTCCCTGCCGGCTCGCCGCAGCCTGCGGAGCCAGCACTGCTTTTCCAATGTGGTTTGGATTTTGGAAGAGAGAACAGGGTTTTGGCACTCTCTTCCAAAATCTAAACTACAGTTTGCTATGGCAGGGTGGGAGCCACGAGGCTCCCACCCTGCCATAGCAAACAGCAGTGTCCAGGGAGTGGGCACCTCTGGATACTGAAGGAGCCGGCTCTGAGGGGTGGCGGTCCCCAGGGCCATCACAGGCTCCAGGAGGAACATTGGCAAAGCCCCGGGGAGGTGGTGGTCCTGGGGGTCATAACAGACCCACAAATTTGCATAGTTACTGCCCCGGGGAGGAGGCAGTCCCCAGGGAATGTGAGGTGGCTTGAGCCCCCCCACACAGGTAGTTTATTTACAAAAAAAACAAGCCCTGGGGGTTGCAGTCTCTGGGGCTGCAGGGGGCCATGTGCCCCCGCAAATATTTTAGAAAAGCCCCGGGGGTGGCAGTCCCTGGGGGTGGACGGCCCCTTTGGGCCCCCATTACTATATAAACATTGCTCCCGGGACCTGGCCTACCCGGGAGCTAAATAATAACAGAGTCCGTGCTTCATATTTATTTCTTCGCTGCAGGACCTACGGATCACGTGCATTTCGCCGTATAAAAAAAAAATGCTTTTTTGGACCCTATGGGGCCTTGTAGGACCCCCTTTGCAGGTCTAGGGGGTCAGAGTGTTTCTACCCTGCCCCCTTTTCTTGTTTAGCGTGTTTCTTTTACTGCTTTCTTGTGCCTCTGTTCTATCGAGGCACAAGATGACTGCCAACACTTCCTGGTTTGAAGTGTTGACAGCCAATTAGAATGCAGCTTGTGATCAGCAGGGTGCTCGGATCCTCCTTGCCTCTATATAATGAAACTTACATTTTTTGCTTTTCTCAGCAACTACAGAATGGATTTACACCATTTAAGAAAAAGAGTTCTTTCTGAACCAGGCACTACCTTTGTGCCAAATTTGAGGTCATTCCGTTCAGCAGTTTGGACTGTAGCTGTGTCTAAAGATTCCTTTGGAAAATGCATTTTTCAACCTCTTTTGTTTTATTTCTCAGGAACTACTGAACAGATTTACACCGTTTAACAAAAAGAGTTCTTTCCGAAACAAGGGCTACCTTTTTGCCAAATTTGGTGTAATTCGGTTCAGCAGTTCGGGCTGTAGCCATGTCTAAAGTTTCCTATGGGAATTAACATGGAGAAAACACATTTGGAAACCCCTTCTAAAGTTCTTGAGAATGACTCTGTTACGCTTATCTGTGAAATGTACATCATCTGTCCTGTAGATGCCATGCATATTAAAATGCAGAATGTTGTTGTAAATGGACCCCATCCTATAATGTCTAAGATACACAGAAAAAGCTTTATTGACATTGACCACTGCGCCTCCGGCCTGGTCGCCCCCCTGCTCCTCTCCTGCCACTGCAGCCCTGCTTACCTGCTACCTGCTGACAGAGTTCCGACGCCGCCAGCAGCGCCCCAGCCGCCGCTGGGACGCCCGCTCTGCCGGTCCCGTTCCCGCGCCTCCTGCCTGCGGCCCCGCCCCCCGCCACACGACTGGTTAACCCCTTCCCGCCTCCCAGCGGACCCGCCCTCCCTGCTCCCCTCTTATGACGCCCCCTCAGCGACCGCGCAGCGGACGCGCGCAGCGGGAGCACCGATTGAGCGCCGAAGGTGCGCCAAAGGTAAGCCCATCTACGCCCGTCCGCGCCTGGACCGCGCCCAGCGCCAGGACCCCTGGCCCCCGCAGACCCCAGCCCACCCGCCGGACGTACGACGCCGCCACCCTCAACGCACTCAACGCTGTCCGAACCCCTGGATGCTACCGAGCCACCCCGAGACGCACCCACGGACCCTTCATCTGCCAGGCCTGCAAGTTCTCCTGCACCCGGACCTGCACAGCACCAGCACCCACCAAGCCGAACTCCAGCAACAGCCACCTGAAGTGCATCCTGCTCAACACCCGCTCCGTCCACAGACACGCCGTCGAGCTCTGGAACCTGCTCGACACCACAGCCCCAGACGTCGCCTTCCTCACGGAAACCTGGATGAACGCCTCCTCAGCACCCGACATCGCCATCGCCATCCCCAACGGCTACAAGATCATCCGGAGAGACCGCGTCAACCAGACGGGAGGAGGCATCGCCATCATTCACAGGAACACCATCCGCATCACGACCAACACCGACGACACCATCGCACCCGCCGAACACCTGCACTTCCAGATCCACGTCAACCCCAAGACCACCCTCAGAGGCACCCTCATCTACAGACCCCCGGGACCACGCACACAATTCAGCGAGGACATCGCCGACTTCATCAGCCCGCTCGCCCTCCCCTCAGCCGACTACATCCTCCTCGGGGACCTCAATTTCCACCTGGAGAACAACGACGACCGCAACACCACCACCGTGCTGAAAAACCTCGCAAACCTGGGACTCAAGCAACTGGTGACCACCCCCACCCACCTCGCCGGACACACACTCGACGCCGTCTTCTCATCCAGCAAAGAAATCGCCTTCAGCCACGCCACAGGACTCCACTGGACGGACCACAGCTGCGTCCACTTCACCTTCAGAAGAACGACGACCCACCACCACCAGCAACAGGTTGCCCGAAGAAGCTGGAACAAGATCACAACCGACCAGCTCGCCGCTTCCCTGAGTCAGCACCCTCCCGCCAGCTCAGCGAACCCCAGCCAGGCCGCCGACAACCTCACGAAGTGGATCAGCAACTGCGCGGACGAACTCGCCCCTCTGAGGACCCCGCCCAGCAGACACGGCAGCAAGAAAGCCCCATGGTTCACCGACGAACTCAAGAACTCCAAGAAGAACTGCCGAGCACTCGAGAAAGTCTGGAGAAGGGAACCAACACCGGACAACATGACCACCCTCAAGCTTGCCACCCGGAAGCACCACCAACTGATCCGCGCCACCAAGAAAACTGCATTCAAGGACCGACTGGACAACAACGCACACAACTGCAAGGAACTCTTCAACATCGTGAAAGAGCTCTCCAACCCCAACGCCGGAAACAACGACATCACCCCATCGCAAGACCTCTGCAACTCCCTCGCCTCCTACTTCCACAACAAGATCGCGGACATACACAACAGCTTCAGCAGTCAACCATCGCACACAACGACCGCAGCAACGCCGCCCACCACCACCCTCCGCGCCTGGACTCCGATCAGCACCGACGACACCGCCCGCATGATGAACTCCATCCACTCCGGATCTCCGACCGACCCCTGCCCTCACCACGTCTTCAACAAGGCCGACGCTGTCATCGCACCCCACCTGCGGGACATCATCAACACCTCCTTCGACACCGCCACCTTCCCGGAGAGCTGGAAGCACGCCGAACTCAGCGCTCTACTAAAGAAACCAACAGCGGACCCCAGCGAACTCAAGAACTACCGCCCCATCTCGCTCCTCCCGTTTCCAGCCAAAGTCATCGAGAAGACCGTCAACAAACAGCTGGCCGCCTTCCTCGAGACGAATGGATCCCTCGACCCCTCACAGTCTGGCTTCCGAGCCAACCACAGCACCGAGACCGCCCTCATCGCTGCCACCGATGACATCCGAGCCCTGATGGACAACGGAGAAACAGCGGCCCTCATCCTCCTAGACCTCTCCGCGGCATTCGACACTGTCTGCCACCGCACCCTAGTGCAGCGTCTCAGCAACATCGGAATTCAGGAGAAGGCACTGGAATGGATCGTCTCCTTCCTCGACGGAAGAACACAGAGAGTCCGTCTACCACCGTACAAGTCAGAGGCCACCAAAGTCATCTGCGGCGTCCCTCAAGGATCCTCGCTGAGCCCCACCCTCTTCAACGTCTACATGAGCCCCCTCGCGCCCATCGCACGCCAACACAACCTGAACATCATCTCCTACGCCGATGACACCCAGCTGATCCTCTCACTGACCAACGACCCCGCCGCTTCCAGAGCCAACCTTCACGAAGGGATGAAAGATGTAGCCGAGTGGATGATGACCAACCGCCTGAAACTGAACTCAGACAAGACGGAAGTCCTCATCCTGGGCTCCTCGCCCTCCGCCTGGGACGACTCCTGGTGGCCCCCCGCCCTGGGCACCGCACCCACACCGACAGACCACGCACCCAACCTGGGCTTCATCCTGGACTCCTCCCTCTCCATGACCAGACAAGTCAACGCCGTCTCCTCGTCATGCTTCAACATCCTGCGCATGCTACGAAAGATCTTCCGGTGGATCCCCACCGAGACCAGGAAGACGGTCACCCAGGCCCTCGTCACCAGCCGACTGGACTACGGCAACGCCCTCTACGCCGGAACCACCGCCAAGCTCCAGAAGAGACTCCAGCGGATCCAGAACGCCTCGGCCAGACTCATCCTCGACATCCCCCGACGCAGCCACATCTCCGGACATCTGAGAGACCTGCACTGGCTCCCCGTCAACAAGAGAATCACCTTCCGTCTCCTCACCCACGCACACAAAGCCCTACACGACCAAGGCCCGAGCTACCTCAACAACCGCATCAACTTCTACGCTCCCAAACGCCACCTCCGATCAGCCAGTCACGCCCTCGCCGCCGTCCCCCGCATCCGAAGAACGACAACAGGAGGAAGGTCCTTCTCCCACCTGGCCGCCAAGACCTGGAACTCCCTCCCTCCCGACCTGCGCCTGACCCAAGACCACCTTTCCCTCAGGAAGAAGCTCAAGACCTGGCTGTTCGAGCAGTAGCAGCACCCCCCCCCCCCCAAGCGCCTTGAGACCCTCCGGGTAAGTAGTGCGCTCTATAAATGTCCATGATTGATTGATTGATTGATTGACATATTTCCTAGCTTTCTCAATTTGTGGACAAAATTGATTGGAACAGTTCCATTTCTGTCTTTGTCTTATGTTAGGGTAGACAAAGGCAGTTTGGGGGAAAAGTAATATAAATTCTGTAAAGGTGTCCTTTATTAGTATTTCCAGACATACCCCAGTCAAAGTGCCTAGGTCATTGCCACCACATTGCACAATTATGAGATCAGGGTGTTGGAGATGCAAAAAGGATTTAACTAATGTCCTCAATTGGTGCCACTTTAATACTCTCTGTCAAATCCATTTAATGTCTACTTTTGGCAAAGCTAAATCTTTGTCAATACCTCTGCTTTCAGCATACCTTTTGCACCAGAAAATATAGCTGTGTACCACAATCCACACTATAAGCATCTTGAAGGGAAGTCTGAATGCCCTCAGAAGATGTCTGTAGGTGAAGTAGGCAGTTTGTAAAATAAGATGTTTCTAAAATGGTGGACAAGATGCAGTTTTAAAAAAAGAAGAGAAATGATTGGCTGATTCAGAACATTATACAGTGAAAAATAGGGTGCATGTTTTTGTGTTCTAAAAGCATGTTTTAATTGGTTAGTAGAATGTTTTTGAAAGGTACGTTAGATAAGATAAGCGTGTACTTCGGAAAGTCAAGCACACTTGCAGTTTGAATTTGTAACATTGTGTGCTGAACTTGTGACCTGTGTGTTCAGTTGAGTGTTCCATGAACTGTTACCAAGGTAGCAGGCATTAGGCAGAATGGGGGTAGGGTTGAAAGTGATGTCACTTGGTAAGGATTGAAATGTGTAACCAATTGAAATGTGTGTTAGGTTTTGAATTAATGTGGGGAGCAATGTGATTTGATATTTACAGGTATATGTGGTCAGAATGAGAGGGAAGGTTTGCCATTTTTTGGTTTTGCAAAGAGCAGTGCAGTACATTCATTGTGTGCATAAGAAAATCTAGTGTGTGAGTCAGATATTTCATAATCTACAAACCAATTTGAAAGGTGAGTTATTAATTTGTGATATATTTTCTAATGTAGAAATATTTATTACAGTTTTTGGTAATGTATTTAAATGTTGTTCAATATATAGTTTCTATACTATTATGCATGTTATATAATAGGGATTGTTGATTATGATCAATTGTTTTAATGTCGGCATATGTATATTAGCATTATAATGCATAGCTTTAGTTGTTGATTTTAAATTGGAGAGTGATATGTTGAGTTAAGGTATTAGTGATGAGAGTAGATTTTATAACTGTCTACAGAGGTATAATTTAAAAATGTGACACAATTTTTTTGCCTGTCTGGAATCACACTGTGAGTCTGTGCCCACTTGTACAACCATTCTGACAGAAGCATGTGGCTATTTAATCTCTTTGCTAACACATCATTGCTTTAGAATGTATCCTGTTGTCAACTATTAGTAGTATCAGAACACAGTCACTGTTTGTGCATTTGCAGAATGATTCAGGCATTCAGACAAGCAGTGCTGGAGTCAAATGTGTAGAATTTGTGCGGTCACCTAACCCCTTCCAGACTACTGAGTCTCTCCTGCTACAGTCCAGGGAATAGTCTTGCTTGTCTAGAATCACACAGTTAGTCTGCGTCCACTTGTACAACCATTCTGACAGAAGCATTTGGTTATTTAATCTTTTTGCTGAAACATAACTGCTTAAAAACATATCCTGTTGTCAACTATTAGTAGTATTAGAACCCAGTCACTGCTTATGCATTTGCAGAATGATGCAGGCATTCAGATAAGCAATGTTACAGTCAAATGTGTAGCATGCATGCGGTCACCTAACCCCTTCCATGCTACTGAGTCTCTCCTGCTACAGCCCAGGGAATAGTCTTGCTTGTCTAGAATGACACTGTGAGTCTGTGTCCACTTATACAACCATTCTGATAGAAGCATGTGGTTATTTAATCTCTTTTTTTAAACCTACCTGCTTAAATATATATCCTGTTGTCAACTATTAGCAGTATCAGAACCCAGTCACTGCTTATGCATTTGCAGAATGATTCAGGCATTTAGATGAGCAGTGGTACAGTCAAATGTGTAGAATATATGCAGTCACCTAACCCCTTTTAGACTACTGAGTATCTCCTGCAAAGTCCAGGGAATAGTCTTGCTTGTCTAGAATCACACTGTGAGTCTGTGTCCACTTGTGCAACCACTCTGACAGAAGCATGTGGTTATTTAATCTCTTTGCTGGCACATCACTGCTTAACAACGTATCCTGCTGTCAACTATTAGTAATATCAGAACCCAGTCACTGCTTATGCATTTGCAGAATGATTCAGGCATTCAGATAAGCAGGGGTACAGTTAAATGTGTATAATGTATGCGGTCACCTGACCCCTTCCTGACTACTGAGACTCTCCTGCTGAAGTCTAGGGAATAGTCCTGCTTGTCTAGAATCACACTGTGAGTCTGTGTCCACTTGAACAACCATTCTGACAGAATCATGTGGTATTTATTCTCTTTGCTTACACATAACTGCTTAAAAACGTATCCTGTTGTCAACTATTAGTAGTATCAGAACCTAATCACTGTTTATGCATTTGCAGAATGATTCAGGCATTCAGATAAGCAGTGGTACAGTCAAATATGTAGAATATATGTGGTCACCTAACCCCTTCCAGACTACTGAGTCTCTCCTGCTGAAGTCTAGGCAATAGTACTGCTTGTCTAGAATTACACTGTGAGTTTGTGTCCACTTGTACAACTATTCTGACAGAAGCATGTGGTTATTTAATCTCTTTGCTGACACATAACTGCTTAAAAACGTATCCTGTTGTCAACTATTAGTAGTATCAGAACCTAGTCACTGTTTATGCATTTGCAGAATGATTCAGGCATTCAGATAAGCAGTGGTACAGTCAAATATGTAGAATATATGCGGTCACCTAACCCCTTCCAGACTACTGTGTCTCTCCTGCTAAAGTCCCAGAAATAGTTCTGCCTGTCTGGAATCACACTGTGAGTCTGTGTCTAGTCTTAGAATCATCCTGGCAGAAGCATGTGCTTATTTAATCTCTCTGCAGACATATAAGTGCTTATAAACTTATCTTGATGATAACTATTAGCCATATCAGAACCCAGTCACTCTTTATGCACGTGAACAATGAGTCAGGCATTCAGACAAGCAGTGGTACAGTCAAATGTGCACAAGGTAGTGGTCTCTTAACTTTTTGCAGACTAGTGAGTCAGTCTTAAAAAAAGTTCAGGGAAGAGTCATGTTTCTGTTGAATCACACTGTGAGCCTGTCTGCACTCCGGCAATTATCTTGACAGAAGTATGTCATAATTAAATCACTCTGCTGAAACATAAGCACTTATAAAGTTACTTTGATGTGAACTACTATTACTCTAGGTACTCATTCATAGTCTATGTGTAATGATGTGAAGTCCACAAGTTGAGTAGTATTTAGTGATGCGTTATTCCAAGTTGTATAGAGAGAGACCCCACCAGGAGCATCCATCATGATACTCAGCCCAGCCAACTGTAATCTCTAGGCAGGACATCAACATTCTGAAAGGTGCATCATATGAACATTCCAATGGAGTTAGAGAAGGGTAGCATAGGGAATACCAAGATACTACATTCTCCTCTCCTCTCAAACAGATAACAAAAAGCTAAAAACAGCAACTGAGAACAGAAGGAAAAGAAAGCTAGATAATTAAGTAAAAGTGGAAAAAGGAACAGCAAAGAGAGAATACTCATAAAAAGAGAATAAAGAAAGAAGAATGCGAAAAATGTATAAACCATCCTCCTTTCTTACACCATATAATCTATATAAACCATCCTCTTTTCTTATATAACTTAAAAGGAAGGAAACAAAGGAAGACAATAAGAAAAGCGAAAGAATGAAAGAAGGCTACAATTCAAGAACGAGAAAGATGAGGAATAGAAAAGGTGAAACTTCATCAAAACACTATTACCTCTAAGCAAACTACAATACGCAATGCAAGAGATAACAGTGCAAAAAGTTGCAATAAAAATACATCAAATCTAAACATATTTAGCATATATAAAGCATAAAAGCACATAAATAGAGAAACACTAGCTAAATATGTGGATGTAAAACTTTAACAACCTAGATTCTTAAAAGTGAAAGGTAAACTAGCATATGTGAATAAAAACATAATAATGCTATAGGACTATAACCCAGGCATAGCTCCCCTGAAAGAGAAAAAAAAAGTACACCCGAAAGGGCACAAAACAAAAATATACAAGGTCCGTGTGGACAACAGATATAATGTCAGGTGGGACTAAAACCTACTACAAGCTAATGGGACTTGAACCCCATAGCAAAAACAATTAAACAAAGTAGATGGGACTAAAACCCACTACAAACAAATGGGACTGTGACCCATCGCAAATAAATAGAAATTGCGCAAGTAGGACTAGAACCTACTGCAAGCAAATGGGACTTGAACCCATAACAAATTAAATTGCTAGGACTGAAACCTACAGTAAGCAAATGGGACTGAGACCCAAAGCAAATTAAACAGGTGGGACTGAAACCCACTGTAAGCAAATGGGACTAGGACCCTTTGCAAATAAAACAGGTGGGACTGAAACCCATCGCAAAAAATATTTAAATTAAACAGATGGGACTAAAACCCACTGCAAGCAAATGGGACTAGGACCCATCGCAAACATTTAAATTACACAGGTGGGACTGAAACCCACTGCAAAAACAAAGAAATGTAAGCAGGTGGGACTAAAACCCACTGCAAGTAAAAGAAAATATGCTATAAGAACAAAATATAGCAGTCAATCAGCGGTAAACATAGTTATAACAAATCAGAAAACAATACATCCAATAAAGATAATTTCATTAAAAGATAATACATTTTTCCCTATAATGAAATGCATAAAAATGAGCAAGAACTACTCATTGAAGGATTAACCTAAAATGGAGAAAAATGAAATAAATACCATACTGGCCCAGAAGATGTCAATATCACAACACAAAACACATTACATTTTGAAATGTCATTGGTGTGCCTGTCACCGTGTTGTAGTGCAGGCAAAATAGAGACACCAGAGCTCGATCTTTGCCCTCGAAAAATATCCAAATTTAAAATGATGTGACATATTAGAATTCTAGAAAGCATTGTGAAAAACTCCGTCGTATCCAATGAAGAAAAATGCACAGTACCTTAGTTTCATGACGGAGGTTTGTTTAAAATGAGAAAAAGAAGGTTTGATAAATGCTGAAAGTAGATGAGGAACGCTGAAAGTACATTAGCGCTGGCATCGAAGAAACAGAGGTTTAATTATAAAACAGATGTCGAGTGGATCGAGGACATCAGGTCGTAGCTTAACTCATGCTGACTAAATAAAATTTTAATGACAAAGGCACAAACATCGTGGTTGGCAAAAATGATGCAACCACGGCATGTAAGGACATAATTGAATGCGTGCTGTGGTTGGCAGAAGATTGTAAAATGGAGTCACGTTTTTTCACGTCCTGCCGAGTGGTTCACCGCGCGTCAGTGCACCAAGCCACAACAGGAGATCCAGTACGTCAAAGAAGGTCCGAGGAAGGCAGCGTCACTGTGATTCCGATGAAGGCAGCAGGTAAGAACGTGACACACGCGCTGCATATTTTTAAATGAGGAAACTGACAGTTGAACTGACAAAGACTTCAATGGCTTTATTTTCGCTGAATATTGTTCAATTAAAAGGCAAAATAATGTATATTAAAGAAAAATTCCACAATTAAAATTAAACTTTGACAAGTCATGTTGATGAACTGGTGAAACATCGACGATCTGGAGCTAATCTCACGCACAAAAGGTAGTCTGATGCCAACTAAGATGTGGAGTACAGCAAGACTATGTGAAGGAAAGGACCTACTACACGTACCGATGAAGAGCAACTGGAGCAACAAGAATCAAGAAACTAAGCGTAAAGAAACTGGTCAAGCATGCCTTGCAGCCCCACCAGGGTCCACTACACCGGACAGCCCAACAAAGACATTCTCTGCCTTCATCTCATCATCTTAAACACCAGTAAATACGATTACAAGCCTGTTTTCAAATTTAAGAAGAAACTACGCCTCAAGAAATGTCTGCAGTGCCACAAAAATGTTTACTGTTCCTCAACCAATGACTTTTATGAAACAGGAAAAAAAGGTACTCTGTGGCTGTTGGTGTTTTTGTCTCCAGTGCGTAGGGTGCTGTTTCTGTTTTACATAAGACTGTCTTCTTCAAGTTCATCATCTATCACTTTATGCAGTTCAAGTCTTCTTTTGCCTTCGGTTTTGGATGTGTGACATTTTTTATTAGTGCTGCACTAGCGCTGCATCTGTGTGATGAATACATGAACAATCGTCATTTTTTTGGGGAATTGTCTACATCGAACTGAGTTTTTAAGAAAGTGATACCCCTGGTGAGCTCTGGGGTCTGTGTGAACTTGGAAGTAGATGTGCGACATCGTTTAACCGTTTGAGGCCGGTTTTAATATCTATTCTCTCTGCCTGCTGCTTAAGAGGATAATGACATTGTAAGCATGGAAAAAAAAATTTCCTTATTGTAAGTTATGGTCATTTATTTTCATATTTGTCACCTTTAAAATATGACAGATGCGCAGTTTGTTCACAGATTTGAAATTTCAAAATAAGGCACTGCTTGCCTACAGCGCGTGCTCCTACCTACTCCTTCGTGGAAGCCTCTGTGACGCAGTGGTCTCTGGCTAGTTCTGGGCTGTTGAGAGACGCTCTGAAACACAGACGTGCCAAGAGCCTTTCGGCAAGACGTCCACTGCGTCCCGCCATCTTTTGTGTGGAAGCTCCAATGATGTTTCTGAACTATGCTGTGTTGTATTTCACAGCGTAGCTACGTGTTCCCTGCCAACCATTGTTCATTTGTTTTTCTCAATAAAGTTATTTATCCAGCATCGCAACGTGGGATTTCTTCTTCAAGTGCCCGCTTCATTAATTAATTGGTATGGTAATCTTCACAAGTCACCGGATACTCAATATCAGCTTTTGTTTCATCTTGCATTTACAAACACGACGTTTGTGCAAAATGATCTTTTATTGTCAGGGGACATTTTACACCGGATTGGGCCTCTGATGCTTGCGGTGAGTTTGGTGTGCCAAGTTTTTATCTACATCGTCTGAGAATGATGTCTGCTTCCCAGCGTTTTGATGTACTGCAAAGTTATTTGTATATGCCAGGTACTTTGTTTTACAAAAAAAAACTGTTATCGTTAGAAGAGTACCATCTTTTGGAAGTATAACATTTGGAAATAACAAATTAGTAAAAGGAATATTTGGAAAGACGATCATTTTCAACATGAACAGTTTTGCAATGCATTGAACAAGGTTACACTGCCTTCTAGTGTCTTAAATTGGAATTCTTGCTTCATATTAGTGACTAACCATCATTCAAAAGTATTTTGGTGAATTTTTTTACTGCATTTATTTCTGAAATGTTTTCTCTCACATGTAAAAGAAGACTATGCATTTTAGTGTCTTGTTTTTGTAGTATGCCAACTTTCTTGATTTTCAATTCTCATGTAGATGTTTTGTTGGCATGGGAGTGGGTTTTAGTCCCATGACCCCAGTTTATGGTTATTTTACATATGTTATCCGTATCTAGGGGATAGGAGTGGGTTTTAGTCCTATCATCCCAAGTTTAAGATATTATATCCCTGCCTAGGGATGGGAGTGGGTTTTAGTCCCATAACCCCAGTTTACAGATATTGTATCCCTTACTAGGGATGGGAGTGTGTTTTTAGTCCCATGACCCCGTTCACATATTATCCCTCACTAGGGATGGGAGTGGGTTTTTAAGTCCCATGACCCTTTGTTCACACTCTACATTTGGGATGGGTTTCAGCCTCATTTCCTTGTTTTTAGTAAAGGGGGTGTCAGTCCCGCCTTTGTTGTGTTGGTGTTGGGTACCAGTCCCTACACTTTAATAGACGTTGTCATGTGTGTGGCATTTTTCTTTTAATGCTATACTGTGCTGCATTTGGTTTTTGTTGCACAAGTCCTTGGGTTTTAGTCCCATGTGACACATTATTTACATTTGGGTTTCAGTCCCAAACAATGTTTGCTTTTCAATTGGGTTTTAGTCCCATAGTGTTACTAACAAGAGGGGTGGTGTATTGAGTTTCCGCCACAGTCTTCTCACGTGAGAAGTACTTCCTTGGGTGTCGTTCCACTCTTTGTATTTTGTCTGGGGTTATGTTTTCCCCTTACTTATGTCATGTTTGTCTTGCTCACTTGTAGTATGTGAGCTCTTCATTCTCGAATTACTTATTTTATTTGTTCATTAAAGGAGGAGGATAGTGTTAGTGTTTTTCTATCGCTTTCTTCTTTCTTTCTTTTCTTGGTTGTCTGTTTTCCCTCTCGCGATGTTATTTCACATTCATCCCTGGGTTTACAGATTTATTGCAACGATTGTATATTTTTACTGTGTATAGTTTTTCTCTTCATAGTTATTTTCTCCTTTTGTTTTTCATTTTGAGAGGAAGAGGATAATGTAGTATCTCCAGGTTGTAAATATGTTCATTTACTCCTCTGCATCTAGCTGCTCAGCCAGTGTGAGGTTCCAGTTAGAATGTTAGTGTGAGTGGCATGTTTGGGTGCATGAGCGTTGTCAGTTGAGGATGGGCTGAGAAGCTAGGAGGCTGCTCCTGGTGGGGCTGCTTGTTCCAGACTTATACTACCTGTTATCCTACTTATGGCTGAATAAACCTACTACATAACTCAACTACATCTGCCTCGGCTACATCAATATATGAATGTATGGACCAAGATACTACACTATGCTTTTGTATTGCACTTATTCATTTTAATTATTATTTAAATAGTAGATGTGTACTTTATTATATTAAATGTAATATTGTAAAGGGAGTATTAAAATGTTTTTTATGTATAATTGTTCATCATAATTAAAAGAAACGTATTATGGCTTGAAAAACAGAAAAGAGAAAAAAAACACAAAAAGGACTTTTATTTGAAAAAAACTCAACAAAAAGTATTGGATGATCAACAGCATTTTGGAAAAAAGAAAACGTATTGCGGTAAAAGAACAAAATAATTTATTAGAAAACTTTCAAAGCCTAGAAACAGTGTATAGATTGTGGACAGTATAAAGAATGCCTTAACAACAACAAATAAAATGAAGAACAAAATTGTGAAAAATGGGAAATTACATTCAGAACACACAATGTTTAGTAAAAAGCAGCAGAGTCAGTATCAAGAAATAAGAAAGAAGATGTTTTACAATAGAGTTGTCTTTAATTTGTTAAAAGATGTGACAAAATATAAAAGAAGAGCATCATTTTATAAAAATAAAAATAAATTGAAATTATGTAGAGAAGGCTTTTGAATTACAAAGGAAATTATTCAGTTTAGTTTTAAACAGAATTCAAACACTAGATAAACTAATCCATTTTATGAAGGCCAAAATTAAGACAAAAAAAGTAAATAACAGAACTAATTTTTGTGATTTTTTTTTGGATGAATGGAAAAACAGTTCAAGTTCAGAGCCTTTCTTTAAGGAAGAGAGTTATTTTCAGACCAATACTTTATTGCATGCAGTTTTTTTTTTTTTTATCGATTTGTTAAGCGCAGTTGCTGCCCAGGGGCGTCCAAGCGCTGAGTTTAGACAAAGACGAGACGGAACACAGGGAGAACTAAAAGGGCTTCCTAAATAGTATGGTTTTCAGTTTCCTGCGAAAAGGGAGTGGGTCGGGTGTGGATCGAAGATCAACGGGGAGTGCATTCCACAACTTGGCGGCGTTCAGTGAGAACATCCTGCCCCCCGACCTAGCTCTCTTTACTCTGGGTACCACTGCCAGAAAAGCACCGGAGGACCGGAGATTCCTGTTAGGGTGATAGGGGGTGACAAGGCTGGTGTTGATTGCTGATCCGGTCCTCCAAAAAGCTCGATGTGTGATACACAGAGCCTTGAAAGCCACTCTCTGTCTCACCGGTAGCCAATGTAGGCTTTCCAGTCCCTGTCTGACAGACTGTGACCGTGGGATTTGGAGTATGGTACGTGCTGCACAATTTTGTACCACCTGCAGCTTTCGAAGAGTCATCTCAGGCGCCCCCAGATATAGGGCGTTATTTGAGTCTAAGCGGGACTGGATAAGGCCTTGTACTGCCACCTTCTTGGCATCTAGAGGTAAAAGTGAAAGGACCTTCCTCAGTGTTCTTAGAAGGCCAAAACAGGTGGCAGACAACTTGGTGGCTTGAATGGAAAAGGAGAGTTTATGGTCTAACCAGACTCCCAAACTCTTGACACTCTCCTTAGGGGTAGGAGGTGCCCCTAGACCAGCGGGCCATAAGGAAGAGAAAAGTAGTGGTGAGGCTGGGCCTAAGAGCATGAGTTCAGTTTTCCCACCGTTCAGTTTGAGGGAGGAGTTGGTCATCCACTCCCTCACGCTCTCCAGGCATTTCAGCAGGCCGGCCGGGGCTTGCCCACCGTTCTCCTGGGCCAGTGAAACCACCAGCTGGGTATCGTCAGCGTACGACACGATTTTAATGCCGTACGGTTCTACTACCCCAGCTAGCGGTTTCATATAGGCGTTGAACAATACAGGGCTCAGCGATGAGCCCTGCGGAACTCCACAGCTAAGAGGCTTGATGGTAGATGTTGTATTACCATCAAAGATCTGGAAGGATCTATCAGCCAGAAAGGACCTAAACCACCTTAGTGCGTTTCCCGAGACTCCGATGTTCTGGAGACGGTTCAGCAGAGTGACATGGCTGACCGTATCGAAGGCAGCACTCAGATCAAGGAGGATCACTGCCACTGATCCCCCCTGATCCAGTATCCTTCGAGACTCTTCGGTCACTGCTAGCAAGGCGGTTTCAGTCCCATGGCCAGGTCTAAAGCCTGTCTGGGAGGTGTGCAGTAGGGAGTGATTCTCCAAAAACTGAACCAGGAAGGCATTTATGTGTTTTTCCAGCACCTTACCGGTCCACGGAAGCAATGAGATGGGGCGATAGTTGGAATGGTCATCAGGGTCCAAATTAGTTTTTTTTAAAAGCGCCCGCACCGAGGCTTGCTTCCAGGCAGTGGGCACTGTACAAGTGGTCAGAGATGAGTTTAGCAGCTCCAGGACTACAGGGAGGATGGCATCACCTGCCTGCATCAGGATTTCTGGGGGGGCTGGGTCTCGAGGGGAGCCCGACTTAACCTGGCGAGCCACTTTCTCTAAGGTGACAAGGTCCAGGAGAGGGAAATGATCCAGAGTCGGCTCAATAGTAGACAGGTCTAAACAGGGAAGATTTTCCGAGTTGGATAGGTCGGACGTCTCATGATTCAAGGCCATGGCTGGAAAGGTGGAATATATGTTCAGCACTTTGTCATGAAAAAAATCCGCCAATTCATTACATTGCTCCTTGGTCTTGGTTAAAGGGGGAGCAGTGGGGACACTCGTGCATTGCTTTAGTATGTTAAAAATTTCTTTAGGCTTTGATCTGGCTTCCAAGATTTTGTCGGAATAATAAGTTGCCTGGGCTGCCTTGATCCCTTCTTTATAGCTTTTGATCGCCTCTCTATAAGCTGCCTTTTTTCCCGGAAGAAAGTCTACGCGCCAGGCTCTCTCCCGTTGCCTACATCGACGTTTTAGCTCTCTCAGCGAGTCAGAAAACCAGGGGGCTGATGTCTGCACTCGCTTAGAGGACGATTTACAAAGAGGCAAGAGGGAGTCTAAGGAATTTGTAATCCAACTAACATAGTTTCCATATGCCAGATTGGGGTCTGAGCAGGATGGCGGACGGGTAGCGTCTAACTCACGCCTCCAAAGGTCGCCGGGGAGTTTTTTCCAGTTTCTTCTCATCGAGATTTGGGGAGATAATTGGGGGGCTTTATGGGTGGACCAGGTGAACGGCACCAGGTAATGGTCAGACCATGGGAGGGGGATAGGTTGGGCCGTTATTAAATCTATACTGTTGCTAAAAATAGGATCGAGAAGGTTCCCTTTTTCGTGGGTTGGAGATGTAAGGAACTGATGGCGCCAGACACTCCTTCATATTTACAAGGAGAGGAAAAGCCACCGTGCGTAGCTTTTCTTCTCTTTGAAAGTACGACCCCTTCATACACAGCACTTTGCATTGTTAAAGCGTTCCATAGGTGTTGCTGTGGGTATTCCAGGCAAAACTGATAGAACAAGACACATCTCCAGATTCAATGGTTTTATACGAGTGAAATGTCCAGCTAACTATAACAGCCCTGAAACCCATGAATATATATATATATATGTCATCAGTGATGTCATTTGAGATGTCATCAGTGATGTCATCAGTGATGTCACTGACCATGTCATGAATGATGTAATATGTGACATCATCAGCAGTGGATTGCGGGTGCGCGATATATAGTTAGCGCAACTAACTATATATGCGAATTTCAATGGTTTTGTGCGAGTAAAATAAGGTTTTGTAAATGCTAATTCCTAACTATATATGGTCTATACCTATGGTTTTTTCAGTGAATTTTCAAGGTTTTGTAAATGCTAATTCCTAACTATATATGGTCTCTAACCTATGGTTTTTTCAGTGAATTTCAATGGTTTTTTAATAGCAAATATCATAAGCTGTAGAATGTCAAGTACGTGGTAAGTAAAAACATTTTCGTGTTTATGCACACTGATCTGCTTTGAATGCTGCCCCCCCCCTCATTTCTATTAGGAGTACTCTCTCTTTGCAGATAGTGAAGGGTAGTTAACGCAGGCCTTTGCCCCCGTTGTAATCCGTCGTGCCTGCTTCTCTCTCCATTTGATTGATTGTTATCCAAGCATTTACTGTTTTAGAATTGGTTCTCTTTGGTTCATTCTCTATTTACAAACAAGCACAGAGTCGCAATACTCTGTTTAGTCTTTGCAGATAGTGAAAAATCGTGTAAAAAAACAAAAGGAATCGAGCAAAATCAGTAGGCCACTAATGGGATCTCTTTTTGACCTCGCTAAAATAGAAACATTAGGAACAACCCCTCATGAGAAATACGAAACTAGTGAGATGAACTGAGCTCCACACCATGATGGCTGCAAGACAGCTCGGCTCCGCCACCCACCCCGCCCAAAATAACGATAAACTCTATGCAAATATTACAAATATATACAACACACCAGCAAAGTAACAGGGTAAAACATTTTATTAAAAAACTATTTACATAACTATTTTATACTTTTTGTTGCCCGATCCGGCTAGCTCAATCAATCGAGCATGAAACTCATGCACTCTGATAGTTCAAAGTTTTGAGGAGTGCTTGTTAGACTGTCTGAAGCTTATTTGCACCTGCTACAGCTTCACTATTCTCAATGTAAGTGGGGGCTGTTTGAGGACGTGACTGCATTTGAAAACAATGTGATGCGGTGCCTCCCTGAACCACTTGACGGAGGCCCCCGAGGGACGGTGTGATGGCGCGGACTCGGAGGGGGTGCTTGGCTCCGGCCCCCTCCCCAAGTCGTGTTGCCCTGGTGTGGCCTGAGATCGCCCCCGACATAGGTGGCCGGCTCCCGGGGTCAAGCGGAACTTTTTGCCTTTTGGTGACTCTTCCATTCTTGACCTTGTCCCACAATCCGTTTGACCTAAAGACACGCTGTAGTGGGGCGCCCCTTTACCGTTTCAGTTGCCATTCCGCCCGCTTTTGCTACACTGTGCCTCTTCCGCTATTCAGCTGTTTACCGCCCGCTCTTGCGACTACAGCGTCTCGCTCACCATGTAGTTGAGTTGCTCCCGCTCTTGCGGTGCAGCGATAGGCGGCTGCCACAGGACTCTCAAAATGGCGGCGGCTCTTCAGATTTGGGCGTGGTCCACTAAAATGGCCCTGCGACACCTTGGAACTCGGACGCTTGTCTGCTAGGGCTTGGGCTCCATTCTCGAAAGCGTCCCCTCAGCCTTGAAGATTCTACAAAAGTCGTGGGGGCCCCCGACTCCCGCAGGCTTCTGGTGGGGAGCGGCTGCCATGATTGCTCGTGGAATGGCCACGACGGAGCTACGAGATGGTGGTGCTCTCATGCTGACGCCAGCTTCAGTCTGAAACATCCAGAAACACTGTAGACTACCAATTCGATCAGTTCCGGTAGCGCCCCAACGTGACCCGGTAGAGAAGAACTTGCCCTCCCCTCTTTGACTGATCGTTCTTGTTGCCTGTCCCTTCTGTTGTCATTTAACAGAACTATTTAGCCTGCTGAAAGGGGTTGTGTTCCGACCGCTGGTTGGTGGAGACATTTTGACTATATTCTGGACCTGCGTTGTCGCGTAATGCGTCATATGACGCGCCGCGTTAGCGCATCCGGAAGTGCTCCGGTGCGCGAAGCGCAGCTTCCCGGAAGCGATCCGGGGCGCGGCGCGCAGCGCGTAACGTAAGCATAACAGGTCATGTGACTTGTTAATAAAACTTTTCATTGGTTCATTTTACTTTTCTTATTCTAATGATGAAAGGCTTGGTCATATGACCTAAAAATTACACTTTTTATTACTTTCGAACATTATTTTTTCTTAAACATATATGTTATAATGTTCCAGGCTAATGTACTTTCCCGGAAAATTTACAACTGTCCTGCAAGTAAAATATATTCCTTTTTCGAGAAAAAGGGCGTTTCTTCGTCCCATGACGGAGCCGTTGAGCAAAAGAGACTCGGCCTGCTGTCTTAGTCGCCGATACGCCTGAATATCAGATTCTTATCGATCACTTTATGTTGCAGGAGTAGAAAACACAACAGCCCTTGACCATTTATCTTTACTGCGTTCCTGCGTATTATACCTTTTACCCTTCATGTAATTGGACTGCTTTATTTCACTTGCCTTTTACTGATTCGAAAACAGTGACTATTATTAAAAACTTTACCAATGTAAATACTACTACCATGTTTTCTTTTAAAAACCTTTATTGTGAAAATGTCAGTATACAAATACGGGTCTATAACCACGTGGGCCGGCCACGGAGCAAACTGTAATCGTATATGATGAGGAGACATTTACACTGTAGAGGAACGTAACGGGCGGGCCATTAGGTTGCAAGAACTAAGGTGTCTAACAGTTGCGGAATCGGTGGACGTACATTTTATAATTAAAATACGACAGGGCCAGTTACAATAAAATTATCTAGATATACATTTGCGGGCAAGTACCATGGGTGACGTTAATTCGGAGACATTTACACTGTAGAGGAACGTAACGGGCGGGCCATTAGGTTGCAAGAACTAAGGTGTCTAACAGTTGCGGAATCGGTGGACGTACATTTTATAATTAAAATACGACAGGGCCAGTTACAATAAAATTATCTAGATATACATTTGCGGGCAAGTACCATGGGTGACGTTAATTCGAACTTTCAATAGTACAGTAATAAATAACACATCAGAACTTAATATCAATAGGGATGTCGAAATATTCAATCAATTCTCGTCCCCGCCCGCCATGTGCTTCAAAACTGCATACATATCTCGCGATATCAAGGTTGTGCAACCAGTACACAACAAGGAGTTACGAGTCCCATTTATTCCGGCGCCATTTTAGGCCAGGACGGGCAGGTCCAGGATATAGTCAAAATGTCTCCACCAACCATCGACTATGATGATGTTCATATGCTGTATTTATTAGAGTAACACTCATCTGTCCACATGAAATTAATTTGCCACAATCTAAACATGTCATTTTAATCTTTCCAAAGTTCTTCTGAATATTTGGGACCGTTTCCCTTGCCTCTGATGCTGTCAGTGCCACTTCTTTGGTGAATGTACTGGCAGGTCGGGGGTTGTCCTCCAAATCTCTCTTTTGTGCAGCACTATAATTAATCGGTGCCACCTCTCCATATGACGATGCCTGGTATAATTACCATAACTATATTTTTTTTCGGTTCCTCTGGAGAGTACATCGTGGCAGATGAGGCAGGTAACGTACCGGGCATTTACCTTTTTTGCATGTAGAGGAAAGGAAAACAAATTCGAGCGTCCGAGTTCTAAGGTGTCCCAGGGCCATTTTAGTGGACCAGGCCCAAATCCAAAGAACAGGCCGCCATTTTGAGAGTCCTGTTGCAGCCGCCTGTCGCTGTAGCAGCAAGAGCGGGAGAAACTCAGCTAGACGGCGCTCCACTGCAGATGAAGTGCCTCAACCTGGAGAGGCGGGAGAGGCTCGTTTGCGCCGCCTCCCCCCCCTTTCGGGCACCCCACACCGTCTTTCTGCGCAGCATTGTAGGATGGCCACACCAGTGTGGCAACTTGCTAGACACCACCTCGGTGCCATCCGGATCTCGGCGCCCCACTGCAGATGAAGTGCCTCCACATGAAGAAGCGGGAGAGGCTCGTTTGCGCCGCCTCCCCCCCCCCCTTCGGGCACCCCACGCCGACTTTCGGCGCAGCATTGTAGGATGGCCACACCAGTGCGGCAACTTGCTGGACACCACCTCGGTGCCAACCGAATCTCAGCGCCTTGTGGTGTCTTCCATTCCGAAAATATTGTTGGCAGCATTTTGAAAGGAAAGATAAACAGCCGTTTGTGGCCCTCACTACACCGTTCTCCTAGTGAGTCTCACATTGTTACATTTAGGAAGAATGTTGAAGAGTAGTATGTTGAAAATCTGAAGCCATTGTTCTACAAACTCTCAACCAGCCTTGGATGGAAAAATCCTGAAGAATGTACAAACTGAAAACCAGTTTTTGTCTGTATAGCATCAGCTGCAACGCTTGAGTCAGCTTTGTGTGAAGCCGCCATTTTGATTCATTCAATAGCGTCCCCCTGCACACATTCAGGGACCTGGTTGTGTCTTCAGGTCAAACGGATTGTGGGACAAGATGCACAAAGGAAAAGGAAAAAAGTTCCGCCGGACCCCGGGAGGCGGCCGCCTATGTCATGGGCGATCTTAGGCCACACCAGGGCAATAGTGAAGCTGCAGCAGGTGCAAATAAGCTTCAGACAGTGTTACAAGCGCTGCTCAGAACTCTCAACTATGACACCACCTCGGTGCCATCCGGATCTTGGCGCCTTGTGCTGGTTCCGGCCTATTCACACATCGGTCCGCTACTACAGCCACCTCACAGGCCAACGGGGCACCCCACGCCGACTTTCGGCGCAGCATTGTAGGATGGCCACACCAGTGCGGCAACTTGCTGGACACCACCTCGGTGCCATCCAGATCTCGGCGCGTTGTGCTGCCTTCGGCCTATTCGCCGCAAGTGCGCACGCAACTCAGCTGCATAGCGAGTGAAACACCAAGGGGTGCCCCACTGCAGCCGAGGAACCTCCATCTTGGGGGCGACGCACAGCATCACATTGCTTTCCAATGCAGTCAGATCCTCAAACAGCCCCCACTGACTGACGCGAACTACCAGGCCAACGGTGCGCCCCACGCCGACTTTCGGCGCAGCATTGTAGGATGGCCACACCAGTGCGGCAACTTGCTGGACACCACCTCGGTGCCATCCAGATCTCGGCGCGTTGTGCTGCCTTCGGCCTATTCGCCGCAAGTACGCACGCAACTCAGCTGCATAGCGAGTGAAACACCAAGGGGCGCCCCACTGCAGCCGAGGAACCTCCATCTTGGGGGCGACGCACAGCATCACATTGCTTTCCAATGCCGTCAGATCCTCAAACAGCCCTCACTGACTGACGCGAACTCACAGGCCAACGGGGCGCCCCACGCCGACTTTCGGCGCAGCATTGTAGGATGGCCACACCAGTGCGGCAACTTGCTGGACACCACCTCGGTGCCATCCAGATCTCGGCGCGTTGTGCTGCCTTCGGCCTATTCGCCGCAAGTGCGCACGCAACTCAGCTGCATAGCGAGTGAAACACCAAGGGGCGCCCCACTGCAGCCGAGGAACCTCCATCTTGGGGGCGACGCACAGCATCACATTGCTTTCCAATGCAGTCAGATCCTCAAACAGCCCCCACTGACTGACGCGAACTCACAGGCCAACGGGGCGCCCCACGCCGACTTTCGGCGTAGCATTGTAGGATGGCCACACCAGTGCGGCAACTTGCTGGACACCACCTCGGTGCCATCCGGATCTTTGCGCGTTGTGCTGCCTTCGGCCTATTCGCACATCGGTCCGCTACTGACGCCGCCTCACATGCCAACGGATTTTCTACGCTTTTTATAGCCCTATGCCGCATAACAGGTCATGTGACTTGTTTATAAAACTTTTCATTGGTTCATTTTACTTTTGGTTTCCTAATGATGGAAGGCTTGATCATATGACCTAAAAATAACACTTTTCATTGGATTAAAACATTTTTTTTTCCCAAACGATGAAAGCCCCACCTTGTTTCTGGATGTTTCAGACTGAAGCTGGCGTCAGCATGAAAGCACCACCATCTCGTGGCTCCGTCGTGGTCATTCCGCGAGCAATCATGGCAGCCGCTCCCCACCGGAAGCCTGCAGGAGTCGGGGGCCCCCAAGACTTTTGTAGAATCTTTAAGGCTGAGGGGACGCTTTCGAGAATGGGGTCCAAGACCTAGCAGACAAGCGTCCGAGTTCCAAGGTGTCCCAGGGCCATTTCAGTGGACCAGGCCCAAAAAGGAAAGAGCCTGCCGCCATTTTGAGAGTCCTGTGGCAGCCGCCTATCGCTGCACCGCAAGAGTGGGCGCAACTCAGCTGAATGGCGGATTTTGGCACAGTGTACCAAAAGCGGGCGGAATGGCAACTGAAACGGTAAAGGGGCGCCCCACTACAGCAGACGAGCCTCCACCTGGGGAGGCCCGTTCACGCCGCCTCACCCCCCCCACCGGGGCACCCCACGCCGTTATTCGGAGCAGCATTGTAGGATACCAAAACCAGTGCGGCAACTTACTGGACATCACCTGGGTGCCATCCACATCTCAGCGCGTTCTGCTGCCTTGGGACTATTCGCACAACAGACCGCTACTGACGAGGCCTCCCCCCGCACCCCCCGGGACGCCCCACGCCGTTTTTCGGAGCTGCATTGTAGGATACCAAAAACCAGTGCGGCACCCAGGTAACATCACCTGGGTGCCGTCCAGAACTCAGCACGTTGTGCTGCCTTGGGACTATTCGCACAAAACACAGCTACTGACCATTGTTGCTTCTTTTTTCAAAAAAATGTTTAAATGTATTTACTGTTTTTGTTGCGTTGTATATATTTATAAGTTATTAAAGTTTTATAATCCTACTACTTTGTTGGAGTGCTATATATTTTTAATGTGACACATAATTGTAAAAACTTTGATGTACAAAGAGGCATCCCTGGAATCTTCCGCTTCAGGCTCGGTCCCCTCCCCAATCACAATACAGGATGGTTTTCAGATAGTAGGAACGCGTGTGGTGTGACGGATCTCATCGGGTGGGGGCCTTGATCTACTGTAACTCCTTTGAAGAGGGGTGATTCTTTACAGCTGGGGCCATAAACTACATCTGCAGGGCTAGGTGATAGCCTGGGACCGGCCTGGACAATCGGACACAGAGGAAGAGGAGTGTCAGAGGGTGCGGTAGTGAATAGGGCGAAAGGGAGGTGTCGGGCGGGCACAGGGTGTGATTCTCAAGGAAGACAAGCGCAGATGGGGGAAGGTTTATTGCCCATGCATAAGACAGAGAGCGGGGGTGACCAGTGCTGGGGGAGATGCTTGCGAGGGTGGGGAGCCATGCTAAGGATCGACAGCGTGCAGAGAGTGGGTCTGGTCAAGGCATCTAAAATGGCTGCCGTGCACGACAAAAGTGTTGCATTTGAAAAAAGGCAAGATGGCGCAGACAATGTTTATCAACACTTCCTGATTTCCTTCGAATCGAACGTTAACAGACGTTATCTCTCCCACACTACCGGTCCCCCTGGGCTTAAACGCCGAGATGGTAGGGACTGCATCCTGTGGAGATAGGCCGAGACGTCACTCAGCAGAAAAAAAAAAAAAAGAATACGTTAAAAGTCAATCATTCTTATTTCCTTGTAGTACGCTCCCCAGTCCGCTTTCCGTTACGCGTACGGGGCGCACCCCCAGAAAAAAAACGATTTTTTTTTTTTTTTGCCCCGTGGGGCCCGGGGGTCAGGGAGGATCTACTATGCCCCCTTATGGTCATTTCCCCCTTTGTTTTGGCCTCCTCTTGTCTCTCGATCCTACCGAGAGACAATATATATATTACCTACTGGCGGTCGCCAGTAGGTATATATAGTTAGGATTTTTTCTCTATGGGTTTTTTGAAAATTCTATGTCTAATAACTTTGGCGTTTGTGGACGGAATTGGCTGAAATTTTCAGGAAAATGGCACATTTTGTTTCTGAGCAGCCCTTGAAAATTTGGGGGGGGTTCGTCAAGGGGGGGCCGAGAAAAAAGGGGGGTCCCAAAACGTGTTTTTAACATTGAGTTTTCCATAGGGCGGTTGGCCTCACTTTTAGCCCGAACGGCTGAATGGATTTGCACGAAACTTGGCAAAATTGTAGGGACTGGTAGCCCGATGTGCCTTTTGTAGGTCTCAATATATGTGCTCCAGTGGATTTTGAGAAATTAACGTTTAAAAAAAGATATATATCTGTAACAGCGGACCTGGCAGCGTCCCAGGACGCGTACTTTACGCGCAACGGAGCTTTGTGAAGCGAAGCTGATTGGTTCTCCGGCGTCTGTCAACATTCCAAACAGTCCGTAGCAGCCGCCATCTTGTCTCTCGGTAGGATCGAGAGACAAGAGGAGGCCAAAGCGAAGGGGCAAATGACCATAAGGGGGCATAGTACATTGTCGCTCACCCCCTAGGTTTGATGTGGAGGTTTTAAAAGGGCCCCGCGGGGCAAAAAAAAATAAAAATAATAATAATCGAACAGCTGAATGGATTTGCACGAAACTTGGCAAAATTGTAGGGACTGGTAGCCCGATGTGCCTTTGCTAGATCTCAATATATGTGCTCCAGTGGATTTTGAGAAATTAACGTTCAAAAAAAGATATATATCTGTAACAGCGCACCGCTTCGCGTACTTTTCGCGTTACGGAGCTTTGCGAAGCGAAGCTGATTGGCTCTCCGGTGTCTGTAAACATTCCAAACAGTCCGTAGCGGCCGCCATCTTGTCTCTCGGTAGGATCGAACAGCTGAATGGATTTGCACGAAACTTGGCAAAATTGTAGGGACTGGTAGCCCGATGTGCCTTTGCTAGGTCTCAATATATGTGCTTCAGTGCATTTTGAGAAATTAACGTTCAGAAACAAGATATATATCTGTAACAGCGCTCCGCTTCGCGGAGATAAAATTATATGTGTATTACCTAGCTGTTGCTAACACCAGTTAGCGACGGCTAGTAGAATATAGCGACCATCTTGGGCCCCACTTTGCATGTGAGTGATATTTATCACTAATGACATGCAAAGTGGGCATGCCAAGATGTTAGTGACTGGAAACAGTCGCTAACATCGCTATCTCCTATTATCAACTTTTGGAAATATTCGAGATAAGCGCGAATATCTCCAAAAGCTACCACCTGCCCTGAGCAGTTCTTAGCCATGTTATCCAATGGGAGGTGGATAACATGGCTAAGAGCATTAGCTCGGTAATGCATGAATATCGCTGAGTTTTCAGCGATATTAATGCATTGCGGTCGTTTTTTATCGTATTTCCGATAAACCTTGATAATAGCAAGGTTTATCTGCGATAATTTCTGACGGTAAAAAAATCGTTGCTAAGCATCGTTAGGGATAAATATCGCTTAACTTTGGTAATATGCCCCAACGTCTGTTAACGTTCGATTCGAAGGAAATCAGGAAGTGTTGAAAAACATTGTCTGCGCCATCTTGTCTTTTTTCAAATGCCACACTTTTGTCGTGCACGGCAGCCATTTTAGATGCCTTGACCAGACCCACTCTGTGCACGCTGTCGATCCTTAGCATGGCTCCCCACCCTCGCAAGCATCTCCCCCAGGCAGTGGTCACCCCCGCTCTCTGTCTTATGCATGGGTAATAAACCTCCCCCCATCTGCGCTGCTCTTCCCTGAGAATCACACCCTGTGCCCGCCCGACACCTCCCTTTCGCCCTATTCACTACCGCACCCTCTGACACTCCTTTTCCTCTGTGTCCGATTGTCCAGTCTGGTCCTAGGGTATCAGCTAGCCCTGCAGATGTAGTTTATGGCCACAGCTGTAAAGAATCACCCCTCTTCAAAGGAGTTATAGTAGATCAAGGCCCACACTCGATGAGATCCGTCACAGCAGAAGCGTTGCTATTATCTGAAAACCATCCTGTATTGTGATTGGGGAGGGGACCGAGCCTGAAGCGGAAGATTCCAGGGATGACTCTTTGTACATCAAAGTTTTTACAATTATGTGTCACATTAAAAATATATAGCACTCCGACAAAGTAGTAAGATTATAAAACTTTAATAATTTATAAATATATACAAGAAAACAAAAATAGTAATAACATATAAACATTTTTAGGGAAAAACAACGAAGTAGCGGTCGGCTGTGCGAATAGTCCCAACGCAGCACAACGTCCAGATTTCCGGCGTGGGGCGTCGCGGGGGGTGGGTCATCAGTAGCAAACTGTTGTGCGAATAGTTCCAAGGCAGCAGAACGCGCTGAAATCTAGATGACACTAAAGTGATGTCTAGTAAGTTGCCACCCAGCAAATAACGGCATGGGGCGTCGCAGGGGGTGGGTCATCAGTAGCAAACTGTTGCGCGAATAGTTCCAAGGCAGCAGAACGATGGCACCAAGGTGATGTCCAGTAAGTTGCCGCACTGGTTTTGGTATCCTACAATGCTGCTCCGAATAACGGCGCGGGGCGCCCCGGGGGAGGCGGCGTGAACGGGCCTCTCCAGGTGGAGTGTCATCTGTTGTAGTGGGGCGCCCCTTTACCGTTTCAGTTGCCATTCCGTCCGTTTTTGGTCCACTGTGTCAAAAGCCGCAATTCAGCTGAGTTGCGCCCACTCTTGCGGTGCAGCGATAGGCGGCTGTCACAGGACTCTCAAAATGGCGGCAGGCTGTTTCCTTTTTGGGCCTGGTCCACTGAAATGGCCCTGGGACACTTTGGAAATCGGACGCTTGTCTGCTAGGTCTTGGACCCCATTCTCGAAAGCGTCCCCTCCGCCTTGAGAATTCATCAAAAGTTTTGGGGGCTCCGACTCCTGCAGGCTTCTGGTGGGGAGCGGCTGCCATGATTGCTCGCGGAATGACCACGACTGAGCTACGAGATGGTGGTGCTCTCATGCTGACGCCAGCTTCAGTCTGAAACATCCAGAAACAAGGTGGGGCTTTCATCGTTTGGGAAAAAAAAATGTTTTCATCCAATGAAAAGTGTTGTTTTTAGGTCACATGATCAAGCCTTCCATCATTAGGAAACCAAAAGTAAAATGAACCAATGAAAAGTTTTATAAACAAGTCACATGACCTGTTATGCGGCATAGGGTGTAAAATGCGGAGAAAATACGTTGGCACGTGAGGCGGCGTCAGTAGCGGACCGATGTACGAATAGGCCGAAGGCAACACAACGCGCCAAGATCCGGATGGCACCGAGGTGGTGTCCAGCAAGTTGCAGCACTGGTGTGGCCATCCTACAATGCTGAAAGTCGGCGTGGGGCGCCCCGTTGGCACGTGAGGCGGCGTCAGTAGCGGACCGATGTGCGAATAGGCCGAAGGCAACACAACGCGCCAAGATCCGGATGGCACCGAGGTGGTGTCCAGCAAGTTGCAGCACTGGTGTGGCCATCCTACAATGCTGAAAGTCGGCGTGGGGCGCCCCGTTGGCACGTGAGGCGGCGTCAGTAGCGGACCGATGTGCGAATAGGCCGAAGGCAACACAATGCGCCAAGATCCGGATGGCACCGAGGTGGTGTCCATCAAGTTGCAGCACTGGTGTGGCCATCCTACAATGCTGAAAGTCGGCGTGGGGCGCCCCGTTGGCCTGTGAGTTTGCGTCAGTAGCGGACCGATGTGCGAATAGGCCGAAGGCAGCACAACGCGCCAAGATCCGGATGGCACCGGGGTGGTGTCTAGTAAGTTGCCGCACTGGTGTGGCCATCCAACAATGCTGAAAGTCGGCGTGGGGCGCCCCGTTGGCCTGTGAGTTTGCGTCAGTAGCGGACCGATGTGCGAATAGGCCGAAGGCAGCACAACGCGCCAAGATCCGGATGGCACCGAGGTGGTGTCTAGTAAGTTGCCGCACTGGTGTGGCCATCCAACAATGCTGAAAGTCGGCGTGGGGCGCCCCGTTGGCCTGTGAGTTTGCGTCAGTAGCGGACCGATGTGCGAATAGGCCGAAGGCAGCACAACGCGCCAAGATCCGGATGGCACCGAGGTGGTGTCTAGTAAGTTGTCGCACTTCTGTGGCCATCCTACAATGCTGAAAGTCGGCGTGGGGCGCCCCGTTGGACTGTGAGATGGCGTCAGTAGCGGACCGATGTGTGAATGGGGCCGAAGGCAGCGCAACAATATTTTCGGAATAGAAGACACCACTAGGCGCTGAGATTCCAAGATCCGGATGGCACCGAGGTGGTGTGTAGCAAGTTGCCGCACTGGTGTGGCCATCCTACAATGCTGAAAGTCGGCGTGGGGCGCCCCGTTGGCCTGTGAGTTTGCGTCAGTAGCGGACCGATGTGCGAATAGGCCGAAGGCAGCACAACGCGCCAAGATCCGGATGGCACCGAGGTGGTGTCTAGTAAGTTGTCGCACTTCTGTGGCCATCCTACAATGTTGAAAGTCGGCGTGGGGCGCCCCGTTGGCCTGTGAGATGGCGTCAGTAGCGGACCGATGTGCGAATGGGGCCAAAGGCAGCGCAACAATATTTTCTGATTTGAAGACACCACAAGGCGCTGAGATGCCAAGATCCGGATGGCACCGAGGTGGTGTCTAGCAAGTTGTGGCACTGGTGTGGCCATCGTACAATGGTAAAAGTCGGCGTGGGGCGCCCTGTTGGCCTGTGAGATGGTGTCAGTAGCGGACTGATGTGTGAATGGGGCCAAAGGCAGCGCAACAATATTTTCTACAATATTTTCGGAGTAGAAGACACCACAAGGCGTTGAGATGCCAAGATCCGGATGGCACCGAGGTGATGTCTAAGTTGCGGACCGATGTGCGAATGGGGCCAAAGGTAGCGTAACAAGATTTTCTGTATGGAAGATACCACTAGGCGTTGAGATGCCAAGATTCGGATGGCACCGAGGTGATGTCTAGCAAGTTGTGCCACTGGTGTGGCCATCATACAATGGTAAAAGTCGGCGTGGGGCGCCCTATTGGCCTGTGAGATGGTGTCAGTAGCGGACTGATGTGCGAATGGGGCCAAAGGCAGCGCAACAATATTTTCTGACTGACACCACAAGGCGCTGAGATGCCAAGATCCGGATGGCACCGAGGTGATGTCTAAGTTGCGGACTGATGTGCGAATGGGGCCAAAGGCAGCGTAACAATATTTTCTGTATGGAAGATACCACTAGGCGTTGAGATGCCAAGATTCGGATGGCACCGAGGTGATGTCTAGCAAGTTGGTGTGGTCATCCTACAATGCTGAAACTCGGCGTGGGTCACCCCATTAGCCTGTGAGATGGCGTCAGTAGCGGACCGATGTGCGAATAGGCCGAAGGCAGCACAACGCGCCAAGATCCGGATGTCACCGTGGTGGTTTCATAGTTGAGAGGCACTTCATCTGCAGTGGGGCGCCGAGATCCGGATGGCACCGAGGTGATGTCTAGCAAGTTGCTGTACTGGTGTGGTCATCCTACAATGCTGAAATGTAGTGGGGCGCCCATTTACCGTTTCAGTTGCCATTCAGCTGAGTTTCGGCTGCTCTTGATGCTACAGCGACAGGCGGCTGCAAGAGGACTCTCAAAATGGCGGCCTGTTCTTTGGATTTGGGCCTGGTCCACTAAAATGGCCCTGGGACACCTTAGAACTTGGACGCTCGATTTTTTTTTCCTTTCCTGTACATGCAAAAAAAGGTAAATGCCCGGTACGTTACACGCTTCATCTGCCACGATGAACTCTCCAGAGGAACCGAAAAAAAATATAGTTGTGGTAACTATACCATGCATCGTCATATGGAGAGGTGGCACCAATTAATTATAGTGCTGCATAAAAGAGAGATTTGGAGGAGAACCCCTGACCTGCTAGTACATTCATCAAAGAAGTGGCACTGAGAGCTTCAGAGGCAAGGGAAACGGTCCCAAATATTTAGAAGAACTTTGGAAAGATTAAAATGACATGTTTAGATTGTGGTAAATTAATTTCATGTGGACAGATGAGTGTTACTCTAATAAATACAGCATATGAACATCATCATAGTCGATGGTTGGTAGAGACATTTTGACTATATCCTGGACCTGCCCGTCCTCGCCCAAAATGGCGCCGGAATAAATGGGACTCGTAACTCCTTGTTGTGTACTGGTTGCAGAACCTTGAAATCACGAGATACGTATGCAGTTTTGAAGCACATGGCGGGCGGGGACGAGAATTGATTGAATATTTCGACATCCCTATTGATATTAAGTTCTGATGTGTTATTGATTACTGTACTGTTGAAAGTTCGAATTAACGTCACCCATGGTACTTGCCCGCAAATGTATATCTAGATAATTTTATTGTAACTGGCCCTGTCGTATTTTAATTATAAAATGTACGTCCACCGATTCCGTAACTGTTAGACACCTTAGTTCTTGCAACATAATGGCCCGCCCGTTACGTTCCTCTACAGTGTAAATGTCTATTCATCATATACGATTACAGTTTGCTCCGTGGCAGGCCCACGTGGTTATAGGCTCGTATTTGTATAATGAAATTTTCACAATAAAGGTTTTTAAAAGAAAACATGGTAGTAGTATATACATTGGTAAAGTTTTTAATAATAGTCACTGTTTTAGAATCATTAAAAGGCAAGTGAAATAAAGCAGACCAATTACATGAAGGGTAAAAGGTATAATACGAAGGAACGCAGTAAAGATAAATGGTCAAGGGCTGTTGTGTTTTCTATTCCTGCAACATAAAGTGATCGATAAGAATCTCATATTCAGGCGTATCGGCGACTAAGACAGCAGGTCGACCCTCTTTTGCTCAACGGCTCCGTCATGGGACGAAGAAACGCTCTTTTTCTCGAAAAAAGAATATATTTTACTTGCAGGACAGTTGTACATTTTCCGGGAAAGTACATTAGCCTGGAACATTATAACATATATTTAAGAAAAAATAATGTTCGGAAGTAATTAAAAGCATAATTTTTAGGTGATATGACCAAGGCTTTCATCATTAGAATAAGAAAAGTAAAATGAACCAATGAAAAGTTTTATTAACAAGTCACATGACTTGTTATGCTTACGTTACGCGCTGCGCGCCCCGGATGACTTCCGGATGCGCTAACGCGGCGCGTCATATGACGCATTACGCGACAACGCAGGTCCAGAATATAGTCAAAATGTCTCCACCAACCAGCGGTCGAAACACAACCCCTTTCAGCAGGCTAAATAGTTCTGTTAAATGACAACAGAAGGGACAGGCAACAAGAACCATCAGTCAAAGAGGGGAGGGCTAGTTCTTCTCTACCGGGTTACATTGGGGCGCTACCGGAACTGATCGAATTGGTAGTCTACAGTGTTTCTGGATGTTTCAGACTGAAGCTGGGGTTAGCATGAGAGCAGCACCATTTCGTAGCTCCGTCGTGGCCATTCCGCAACCAATCATGGCAGCCGCTCTTTATCGTTATTTTGGGTGGGGTGGGTGGCGGAGCCGAGCTGTTTTGCAGCCATCATTGTGTGGAGTTCAGTTCATCTCACTAGTTTTGTATTTGTCATGAGGGGTTGTTCCTAATGTTTCTATTTTAGCGAGGTCAAAAAGAGATCCCATTAGTGGCCTACTGATTTTGCTCGATTCCTTTTCTTTTTTTTTACACGATTTTTCGTTATCTGCAAAGACTAAACAGAGTATTGCGACTCTGTGTTTGTTTGTAAATTGAGAATGAACCAAAGAGAACTAATTCTAAAATAGTAAATACTTGGATAACAATCAATCAAATGGAGAGAGAAGCAGGCACGACGGATTACAACGGGGGCAAAGGCCTGCGTTAACTACCTTTCACTCTCTGCAAAGAGAGAGTACTCCTAATAGAAATGAGGGGGGGGGGCACCATTCAAAGCAGATCAGTGTGCATAAACACGAAAATGTTTTCACTTACCACGTACTTGACATTCGACAGCTTATGATATTTGCTATTAAAAAACCATTGAAATTCACTGAAAAAACCATAGGTTATAGACCATATATAGTTAGGAATTAGCATTTACAAAACCTTGAAAATTCACTGAAAAAACCATAGGTTATAGACCATATATAGTTAGGAATTAGCATTTAAAAAACCTTATTTTACTCACACAAAACCATTAAAATTCCATATATAGTTAGTTGCACTAACTATATATCGCGCACCCGCAATCCACTGCTGATCATGTCACATATTACATCATTCATGACATGGTCAGTGACATCACTGATGACATCACTGATGACATCTCAAATGACATCACTGATGACATCACTGATGACATCTCATTTGACATCATTCTTGTGCTAATACGATAAACCTCTTCAGACTCTAATATAACCTTAGATACACTCAGTGTATACAGACACTCACACACTGCCACTCATCCATGGAGTTACTCACACACCCAGTCAGTCATGCAAAGAAACAATCTCACCTCCATTTCTTCAACTATACAGTTAAACACACCTTACTTATTGAAACATATACTAACACATATTTACTCTCTTATACAATCCCTGATACAAGTTCACAATGATCGATACAACCACTCACTCATTCAGTGGCTCTCATGCACAGTTATTTATATATGCCAACTCTCACATGTACTGTGTTTAACATATGTACTTACTATGACATGTAGCATTGAGATATCCATTCACTCATCAATACACTCATGCACACAGTCAACTGCCCATGTAGCTGTTTCCACATGCAGTCTTGAACTCATACACCTAGTGAATAAACTGCTCACACATCTATGCATAGAGTCACACACCTTCCAGCCACCCCCACACAAACTCAATCTGCCATAGAAATACTTGGGCAACCAATTAATAACACATATAGCCTCTCGTATAGCTAATGATCAACACATGCAGCAGTTTACAGAACAACAGACATAATGATGCACAAATTAAGACAGTTTAGTCACTAACCCATGCACTCAGTGAGACACATTTAATCACTCACTCATACATTCAGTCATGCACCTACTAAATCCTTCGTCCAGACACTTATACATCTACTCATTCTTCAATATGTAAAACATATTTAAACTTTACAGAAACACACAGTCACTGTATGACGTCATCAGTGATCTCACCAGTGATGTCATTTGAGATGTCATCAGTGATGTCATCAGTGATGTCACTGACCATGTCATGAATGATGTAATATGTGACATGATCAGCAGTGGATTGCGGGTGCGCGATATATAGTTAGTGCAACTAACTATATATGGAATTTCAATGGTTTTGTGTGAGTAAAATAAGGTTTTTTAAATGCTAATTCCTAACTATATATGGTCTATAACCTATGGTTTTTTCAGTGAATTTTCAAGGTTTTGTAAATGCTAATTCCTAACTATATATGGTCTATAACCTATGGTTTTTTCAGTGAATATATATATATATAGAGAGAGAGAGAGAGAGAGAGAGATAGATATAGATATATAGATATATAGATATTCACCAAAACCCCTCCAATTGAAGAAGCAGAGGCCAGGTGAAGGGACGAGATGGGAGCTTTATTCACACAGCACAGGTAAATTTTCTGTCATAATGCATTTCGGCCGATTATGGCCTTCCTCAGATGCGGCTCCTTTCAGTATTCTCTTTTTTCACCCATTATAGATATATATAAATATATTCACTGAAAATCTTTGAGACGTCATCAGTGATGTCATCAGTGATGGGCTCAAGCCCTCCCACACGCCCCGGGGACCACCACCCCCCGGGGCTTGGTAAATGATGGGAGGGGTGCCAAGCGGCCCCCCTCCTGGAGCCCTTGATGGCCCTGGGGAACGCCACCCCGCCAGGGCCGGCTCCTGCAGTGTCCCGGGGTGCCAACCCCCGGGACACTGCTGTTTGCTGTGGTAGGGCGGGAGCAATGCGGCTCCCACCCTACCACAGCAAACTGCTTTGATTTTTGAAAGAGAGAGCAGGAAACCTGCTCTCTCGTTCAAAAATCAAAGCCGATTGCTTTTCTGTATTGGGAGCAGCATGTTAGCTGCTCCCCATACTGAAAAGCAATGCCGGCTCCCGCAGGATGCGGGGAGCCGGCAGGGACCATGGGGGGCTTGGAGACCCCCCCACGGCCCCCAACGAGGAAGGCCAGGCCCCGGGGGATGGGGTCCCCGGGGCCAAAAAAAAAGAAAAAGAAAGGGGGCTTCAAAGCCCCCGTTCTTAAAAGTTTTTTTTTGTTTTAAAAATGGGATCGGCCCTGCACGTCTCTGCAAACGCGCCCCCTGGCGCGTTTGCAGAGGGGGAAGTAATTCCCCTCACATACTGGAGGTCCCTGGGGGCCAGGAGCCTCCAGTATGTGCAAGGGGGCTCCCTTGCAGAGACGTGTAAAGAGGCCACGCTCCTTTTTACACCTCTCCGCAACGGAGCCCCCGGCATATACTGGAGGTTGCTGGTGGGCTAATTGGCCCCCAGGGACCCCCAGTATGCAAGGGGAATTAGTCCCCCCTCTGAAAAAGTGCCAGGGGACTGCGTTGCAGAGAGGTGTAAAAAGGGGCATGGCCTCATTACACCTTTCTGCAACGCAGGCCCCTGGCGCATACTGGAGGTTCCTGGTGGGTTAGTTGGCACCCAGGGACCCCAGTATGTAAGGGGAATTAGTTCCCCTTTTTAAACCTCTCTGCAATGCAGCCCCCTGGCGCTTTTTCAGAGGGGGAAGTAATTCCCCTCGCATACTTTGGGTTCCTTGGGGCGAACCAACCCACCAGCAACCTCTAGTATATGCAAGGTGGCTCTGTTGCAGAGAGGTGTAAAAAGGGGCATGGCCTCATTACAGCTGTCTGCAAAGGAGTTCCCAGGCGCATACTGGAAGTTCCTGGTGGGCTAGTTGGCCCCCAGAGACCCCTAGTATGCAAGGAGACTTAATCCTCCAACTTTGAACGTGTTACCGGGCATGTTTGCACAGTGGTGAAGGTAGGGGGCGGAGCTTGAGGTGACATGTGTGCAAACATGCCCTGTGCCGCATTTTAGGTTGGGGTATATATTCCTCTTCAATCCAGAGGTCCCCCAGGGGCCAACTAGTCCAACAGGTACCTCTAGTAAGTGCCACGGAGCTGCGTTAAAGAGTGTTGTAAAAAGGGGGCGTGCTCTCTGAACACCTCTCTACAATGCAGCTCCCTGGCGCAAACTGGAGGTACCTTTTGGGCTAGTTGGCTCACAGGTGAGCTCAGGATTGAAGAGGAATATATTCTCCAACCTAAAATGCGCCACAGGGCGTGTTTGCTCACATATGTCCTGAGGCCCCGCCCCCTTCCTTGACAATTGAGAGAAATATTCCTCTAAAATCAGCCGAAGTACAAATTCCGATTTACTCACATGTTATCACGAGAGACGTCAGTGCTGCATCTTTGAGCCCAGGACCGACCCTGAAAAGTAAATGTAACCATACTTACAGTAACTTGAATTTCCTTCCATAGGCAAACATTGACTGGTTTCACATGGAAATTCTTCTAAGTGTGGAGTTTTGGAAGTTTAAAACACTCCTGTAAAATCAGCCGAACTGCTCACCTGTTATCACGAGAGACATCAGTGCTGCATCTTTGAGCCCAGAACGGTTCCTGAAAAGTAAATGTAACCATACTTACAGTAACTTGAATTTCCTTCCATAAGCTAACATTGACATATTTTACTTGGAAATTCTTCTAAGTGTGAAGTTTTGGAACTTTAAAAAATTCTTCTAAAATCAGCCGAAATACGAATTCCGATTTACTCACCTGTTATCAGGAGAGACCTCAGTGCTGCATCTTTCACCCCACTATTGATCCTGAAAAGTAATTCTAATCGTAGTTACAGGAACTTGAATTTCCTTCCATAGGCTAACATTGACTGGTTTCACATGGACATTTTTTTAAGTGTGAAGTTTTTGAACTTTAAAAAATTCTTCTAAAATCAGCCGAAATACGAATTCCGATTTACTCACCTGTTATCAGGAGAGACCTCAGTGCGGCATCTTTCACCCCAGTACTGATCCTGAAAAGTAATTCTAATCGTAGTTACAGGAACTTGAATTTCCTTCCATAGGCTAACATTGACTGGTTTCACATGGACATTTTTTTAAGTGTGAAGTTTTTGAACTTTAAAAAATTCATCATAAATCAGCCGAACTATGAATTCCGATTTCCTCATCTGTTATCAGGAGAGACCTCAGTGCTGCATCTTTCAGCCCACTACTGTTCCTGAAAACTAATTGTAACCATACTTACAGTAACTTGAATTTCCTTCCATGGGCTAACATTGACCGGTTTCACTTGGAATTTTTTCTATGTGTGGAGTTTTGGAACTTAAAAAAATTCCTTGAAAATCATCTGAACTACGAATTCTGATTTACTCACCTGTTATCAGGAGAGACCTCAGTGCTGCATCTTTCAGCCCACTACTGATCCTGAAAAGTAATTCTAATCGTAGTTATAGTAACTTGAATTTCCTTGCATAGGATATCATTACTAGCTATACAACATATATATAAATTAAAAAATATTTAAAAAAAATATTACAATTATAATATTTTTAAACACATTTTTTTAATTTATATAAAAAATATGTAATGTAATTAAAAAAATAAAATATCTAAAAATAAATAATTTAAAATAATTTAGTAAATCAGTACAAAACCTGTTAAATTCACTGAAAAAACCATAGGTTTCACACACGTTATAGTAAAAAATTAATATTTAAAAAACCTTAGAAATTCACTGATAAAACCATAGGTTTCACACACGTTATAGTTAGCTGGACATTTCACTCATACAAAACCATTGAAATTCCCCTGTTATAGTTAACTATAACTCGTGTGCCCGCAATGCACTGCTGATGACGTCACATATTACATCACTCATGACATGGTCAGTGACATCACTCATGACATCACTGATGACATCGCAAATGACATTACTGATGACATCACTGATGACATCATCCTTGTGACAGAGTGGCAGTCCTCCTCTCACCCTAATATAACCTTTGACACACACATTCAAAAATAGAAACAAACATTTTCAAAACAATGGAGATACCAATACCAGTTAGAACAACCTCATCAGTAATCCCAACATCTACATACACATCCACTCATCCACAAACAGTTCTATATAGGCACTCATACATGTACTCACTCATCAAATGTACTCATACACCTATACATCTTATTACACACCGACACTCATCGATAGAGTTACTCACACACATACTCACTCATGCAAATAAACTATCAAACATCCATTTACTTGCATGTACAGCTAATCACCCACCACTACACTAAATTCTACAGAAACATACACATACTTACTCTCTTAAACAATCACTTATAAAAACACATACTTATTTATACAGGAACTCTTCCAATCTGTCACTCTCACATATACTCACTTATATACATCAATAATCATATATACTAGATTAAAACATATGTAATAACTCTATTGAGACAGTCATTCACTCACTAACACACCCATATACACACTCATCCACCTATACAGTCCTGAACACATGCTGTCTTCAAAACACATACAAACAGTGGGTCACCCATTCATGCATCTATGCGCTAAGTAATACCCCCACCAAACCATACAGACACTCATTCTGATACTCAAAAAAACAACTAATAACCCATATACACACTCATGTAGCTACTCACCAACCCTTGCAGCCACTTATACACAAAGTGAGACACTGATACAGCTATATACATATTTAAACATTACTCGCTAATACATGTATTCAGTAAGATACACTTAATAAGTTAGTTATGCAATCATTTTTATTAAAAAACATCAATTTTGACACTTATTTATCCATTTATTCTACCGACGACCTTTAGATATACATCTATAAAAAATATTTATTTATCAGAAAGACACACATTCACGGGATGATGTCATCAGTGATGTCATCAGTAATGAAATTTGCGATGCATGAGTGATGTCATGAGTGATGTCACTGACCATGTCATGAGTGATGTAATATATGTACCGCAACCTCGCCATTATTTTTGAAAAGGTCCACAGTGATTAGTGAATTCATTGTGGCATTAAGGCACTCCAGTGTGCCCGGGTCCGATCTGCTTCCCTTCTTAGTTTGAAGCGCTGCTGCGCCGTCTTTACAACTGGAAAAGTTCCTGCTAAGACAGTCCCACTCTTCCACGGCTTCTTCCTAGTTGACTGGGTGGTGCTCCTTCTGCGACCTAAGCCATCGCGTAATTTTTGTATTTCGAAATGCTCTGCAGCAAAGTAGCACTCCACAACAGCAAGTATGCAACCATACTTTATTGCTTTCTTGAAGATGGCATTTCGTCCGTAATTAAAAAGCCCTCCACCAACGCGTTTCAGAGCTGTCCGCTCTTTCTGCTTGGGTGATATGGCTGATTGTGGTTCGTTACCGGCTTGCCTCACAGTCTCCTGTTCACGTGTCTTAAGTAGTCACGCTCCGCTTAGTAGCGCCTCTGCATTATGGGACTTGTGGTTTTTTAATTGACAGTATTAACCCCCAGTGGGTACCGCAACCTCGCCATTATTTTTTAAAAGGTCCACAGTGATTAGTGAATTCATTGGGTCGCACTCCAGAAGTGGGATTAAATACTTTCTTTAATAGTTACATCAATTTAAGGGGCTGACAGCGCTCTAGATCAACGCATTTCGGTGTTACTCCACACCTCGGTCATGATGATTTCTGAGAAGTATTGAAATGTACAGATATCGATATTTGGGAATTCTGCCACCTGATTGGCTGAGGCGTTACGAGCTTGCTGCTGAGTGGCTGTGAGCGCTGCGAGAGGTTGCAACTAGGAAGTGTTGGCCACCATGTTGTGATTCCATTGAAGTTAGTAACAGGAAAAAAGGGCGGAAAAAGTGGGAAAGAGGAGGGTAGGAGCACTGTAACCTTTGTGGGGTGTTTAGGGTGTGCTATAGAGGGGGGTGCGAAGGGAAGTATTCACTCCTACCGGTGTGAAAGTGCTGGGCTATCGAAATTAAGTGAGGTATTGCCTAGTGTGTGATGTTGCTAAGGTGTGCTGGTGCGCGACTCAGGGATTAAAGTGTGGGCCCTAACTGTGTGTCCTATGCTGTGAAGTCATGTGCCCTGGCCACTGCAGTGCAGTTGTGTAAGTAGTGTCAGCATGTGTTTATACCTACTAGGATGAACTACTGACCCTTACTGGTGTGAAAGTCCTGTGGTATGGAAAATATGTGAGGTATTGGCTAGAGTCTCATGGAATTAGGAAGTGTTGGCTGAGGGGTTACGAGTAAGTCCTTGCTGCTGATTGGCTGCGAGCGCTGCAAGCGAATGCAACTAGGAAGTGTTGGCCGCCATTTTGTCATTCCGTTGAAGCGAGTAAGGGGAAAAAAGGGCGAAAAATGTAGGAAAGAGGAAGGTAGGAGCACTGTAACAACTGTGGGGTGTTTAGGGTGTGGTATACAGGGGGTGCGAAACAAACTACTCATATCTACCAGTCTGAAAGTGCTGGGCTACTGAAATTAAGTGAGGGACTCGGGAATTAAAGCATGAGCTCAAATTGTGTGTGTTATGCTGTGAAGACATGTGCACCGGCCGCTGCAGTACACCTGTGGAAGTAGTGTCAGCATGTGTTTATATCTAGTAGGATGAACTACTGACTCGTACTGCTCGGAAAGTCCTGGGGTACGGAACATATGTGAGGTAATGTCTAGAGTCTCATGCTGCTAAGATGAGCTGCTGCTAGACTCAGGGATGAAAGCATGAGCCCAAACTGTGTGCCATATGCAGTGAAGTCATGAAATGAAATGAATTTGTACTTGTAAAGCGCACTTATACCCCAACTGGGGTTTCCTGGCGCTGTACGCATACCGCTGTGGAACCCTTCCTAGCTTTTTCCTGTGAAATGCCCACTCCTGGGCACCCCCAAGGTGAAGCCAGGCATCCCAGCGCTGTTGGGGCTGTTGTGGAGATTAAGCAAGCTATTGCCCAGAGTTGCAGAGTGGGACCCATGATTAGAATAGGCACCGAGGCGAGAATTATCAGGTCCGAGGAAATTGAGCCCGAGACCCGCCGAGGCGGGAATTGAACCCTGGTTCCAGGACAGACCTCTGCATCAGGGTCTGCCACTCTAACCATTGAGCCACACGTCTCCACATGTGCTCTAGGCGCTGTTCCATACCTGTCCAGTGGGAGCATGTAGTTATAGCTACTCGGATGAACTTTTGTTTCGAACATTGTAGCTTGTGTATGGTGCTTAGGGTGTGTTATAGAGGGAGTGCAAAGGTAAATTTGCGCACATCAAATCAACTCGGTATTTATGAAGTGCTAAGTACTTACTCTTATGGGTCTGATGATGCTGTGGGAGTAAACTGAGTTGCTGATAGACTCAGGGTAAAGCTGTTGAACTACTGACCCCTATCGGTCTGAAAGTGCGGGGTGCGGAAATTAAGTGAGGTATTGCGTAGAGTGTGATGCTTTTAAATTGAGCTGCTGCTGGAGTCGGGATGAAACCGTGAGCCTAAACTGTGTGTGCTATGCTGTGAAGTGATGTGCTCTGGGCGCTGTGTCACACCTGTTCAACTTGTATATGGTGCTTAGGTGGTGTATAGGCAGTGCGAAGGTAAATCAATACAGTATTTGTAAAGCACAAACTACTCACCTCTATGGGTGAGTAAAGCCGGGGATCAAAGCGAGGGCTCTGTGCTGCAAAGTGAGATGGTCTGGCTGCTGTGCTTCAGATGTGTGGAGAATACATTTTGGTGAGGGTCCGAGAGTTGCTGTTATGTGGCGCTAAAATAGCGGCACTAAGTTTTAAGTTATAGGGTGCCTCTAAAAAGAGATGTTGTGTTCATTAGTTGGAGCTACATATAAGTGCTGGTTTTCCCTGATCTGTGAAGTTTCCATTACTTCTGCAGATATCCGCCATATCAAAATGTCTATTGTTGTTATAGATGGACCCCATTTTGTGGTCTCTGAGGTATGCAGACACAGCTTTGTTGACTTTCTTCCGAGAGTTTTCAATCTGAGCACAAAAATGTTTGGACCATTTCCACTTTTGTCTTTGAGATATAATGGAATATACAAAGACAGTTTGAGGAAAAAGTAACATCAATTGTCCAAAGGTGTCCTTCATAAGCATTTCCAAACCAACCCTAGTCAATGAGCCTAGGTCGTTTCCACCACAGTGCACAATGACGAGGTCAGGGTGTTGTAGATGCAAACAGGTTTTAACAAAAGGCAACAATTGGTGCCACTTCAATCCTCTCTGTCCAAACCATTTAATGTCCACATTTTGTAAACCAAGGTCGAAGTCAATACGTCTCCGTTCTGCATACCTCTAGCACCAGAAAACATAGCTATATCCTACGATCCAAACTAGCATTTTGAAGGTATGGCTGAAGGGATTAGAAAGATGTCTGTAGCTCATGCAGTTTCTTCGTAGAATAAGAGATTTGTTTAAAGATGGGGAACTAGTTTTTTTTCACATACATAAAGGGGATGAAAAGGATTCTTTTTTAAAAGTAGGGTGCACATTCGTTTTGTGAAAAAGCATCTTTGTGATAAAATAAAAAAAGCAGTTTGAACGTGGAGTACATATCATAGGATAAAATATGATGAACTTTTAACCTCCACGTGTTGTAGAATGTTCTAGAAAGTGTGTTGATAGAAAATGTTGCATTTCTGACTTCTCTGTGTTCTTGAACATTAAAAAACTGCTTACATGGAAAATTAGAAAGACAGTAAAAGAGAGATGTTTTGAAACCTAAAAGAATCAAGGAACTTTTTTAATTTTGTTGTTTATATGTAGTCATGTGCGCAGGAGCAAAATTATAGAAAGAAGAGCACCAGGAAGAGGAAGAAGCAGGGAGTGGGGGGATGGGGGACATGGGCACATTGGCATACATGTACAGTGAAGTTCATCACAAGTATAGACAAACAATGGCCAAAGTGAAACACATCAACAAGGAGCATAAGTCACACAACCCAGCAACATCACAGCGCTGAAGAAGCACAGAAGTGAAAACCACGCTGCATTCATATAGGATGTGTACAAAGGCCGGTCGTGAGTGTTGTGGGATGTGTGCGACTGTGGTCATCATGGATGAGATGTCCAGCACGTGGCACATGGGCGGGTTCATTGTGTGTTACGTCGCCAAATAGCTGCTCCTTGTTCCCTCGAGCCCCCATACTTTTGTATGGTGCACTGTTGTATCCTGTACACTCATACGGCACAGCATTGTAATGTGTATTTCAGTATGTCGTGCGGCATTCAAACTACACCATGAGAGTGCCGTTTGGTGGTGGTGCTTGCCACTTTACAACATTGTCTGCTGCCGCCCTTGTGGCTGGCTACATCCGAACACCGAGACACACTTACCGCACCTCCTGCACACGGACATGTGGGAGACACCCCGTTTCCCTTGCCCGATAGGCACACCCCTGCGCTGACTTATGTAGGCCGGACCAGCACAAGTGTGTTGTGCTTGCAGGAGGATGCGTGCGTAGCTACATGTCCAGGGTCACTGCTAATGCTGTGTTGACATGGTAACGTCTGCTGAAGACAGCACACTGTGATGTTGCAGGGCATTTGCTTATCATGCTAACACAATGACTACATGGACGCACGTGCTTAGATGCCGGTTTGGGGGCGCGGTCCTGGGATTGTTGCGATGAGTCTTGTGGCCCTCCGGGTATCCCTGTATCATGCTCATTGACTCTATGGCACCTGTGGGTGTTCTGGTGTGTCTCTTTGCTGTGCTTCCTTTCATGTTTGAGGTAGTCGTCTTGCTTAACACTAGTGGAAAGCAGGTCTAAAATTCTTGGTGATAACGTGGGTTATCGCCAGAATTAATTTTGCATGTAGTTGTGAAAGTTGTGATGTCATTTGTTCGTGTGCAGTACAATATACAGACTGGATAGTGTATCCCGTCAAGATCCAGCATCTGACACAATATTCCTAATCAATATAAATACAATGAGATTTCTTCATTGATTTTGTGTGTACACTGTAAGTGCAGGGACTACCTCAGTGCAATTCAATACAGGATTTTTAGTATTTCAGAATAAATCGCAAAGTTGCAACTCGTGTCTTTTTGCACGGGAACGGCTACTCTGCATTTCATTTTTAGCACTTTAATGCACTTCTATGCTCAACTAAAGTTGAGATAAATCTAATACAGTATTTAGAAGTTGGTGCAAACTGGAGAGATCAATAGTATTCCCACAAAAAGTGCTCTAAAATATAACACCACGGTGGATACCAGCAAATAACAGTAATAAGAACAAGAAAGAGTCACACAGCAGTTAAGAAAAAAGTTATATAAACCATAAACTATTCTCAAATTGTATTTTTTTATTTATATTTATATATACAATATAAAGCAATGCATACAATTTAACAAATATAATTGAAAACGACAAGGTGGAAGATTCTTATGGGGACCATGGATGTCGACGACAGAGCTTGGAAAATAAAGCACAAAATAAGGACGTGTGTAACGTGCATATCAAAGGACACAGAGAGAGAAACAGAGACGGAAAAACAAGCCAGAGAGAAAAAGAGAGGAAGGAAAGAAAGGGAATGAGAAAGGGAGAAGGGAGAGAGAGATAGAAGGAAAGGAATGAAGAGACTGAGAGAGAGAGTGTTGTGTTTCTATCTAGGACCCTAATTTGATATTCCCGATGTGGTTATAATAAATAGTATCCTTATAAAGGCATAAGAATCATATCCATATGTAGTAATAGCCCATGCAATCCAAATACGGCAAGGCTACTCCCCTAGACTCCTAGAAAGAACAACGCGTTCTTTAAACAAACCAAGCCTCCAGCAGCCCGGGAATTTCCCCTGTTTTTGTTTTGATTTGCACAAGAACTCCTGGAGTCCAGAAAGAACTGTTAGTTCTTAGTGACGTCTTATGTCCAACCTTACGTCAAACACGGCACCTTTCAGGTATAAATATATCAACGTTGCCTTAAGCAAACACACGGTGGTTTAGAGCAGAGTGGCTATCTACTTGCCCGACGCCCAGCTGATGCAAGAGCCGACCCTCCCTTGACGCACTGAGAGAGACGCTGTCTTTTCTCTTGCCGAGAAAATCCAGCTCTGGTGTTTCCAGTCACCCTTGCGGGTTGCTGGGAGATCGAGTCCTGAGAGAGACATACAAGACCTCCTACATTCTAGAACCAAGGTACGGAGCTGACTGAACCCTTAAGAGATTTCTTGATTCAGATTCTTGGGAAAAACCAACTTAACTTAAACTGCAACTTACTTACTCCTTCCCACGTATTAGGCTTAGGTCAGGTACACTGGGGTAGGCGTATAGTAGAAGCACCAGTTGAGTACGTTAGTCAATGTTTTTATGTATGTATATATTTTATCCATTTTAAAGTATCATATGGCTAAGAAACCATATCAATGCTTTTACAGTATTATTTCATAATACTCCTTTTACTGTACGCACTTTACTTCATGATAAGTATTGCAATCATGGCAATTAATTTCTCTTGCATGAGAAAGAAGACTGCTCAATAAATAACACCTTTTATTGAAAACGCCCGTCTCTCTATTTCTCTGCACTCTGGTGAAACTAAGTACGCACGATTGACTGAGTGAAATAGCTGTCAATTATTTTCACACGACTCTGGAGATACACTCTTTATTCTGAGGGAGCAAAGTTGTCATGTTTATGTGGTTGGCAGAAGCTAATCCCTTCTTGTCTAAATCAGGAGAGGTAACTCTTTCCTGAACATTCGAGAAAGTTTCTAGTGACCTCTGAGCTAGCTGGCAAAACTACTTAAGTCTAATATAGTCAGTAGAGACCTAGATGACCTCAGTCCTACGTCTATACTGCTGAATATATTATTCCAATGCGCAGAGCCTATTGGTAATATAGGAACTACTCTACAAGAGAGAGAGAAAGAGAGAGAGAGACTGTCGCCTCTGCGCATCGATTAGCAAATAATTACTTGGTGCTATCGGAGTGTGCAGCAGTGGGCGGACTGCACGTGCCTGTCAAAACCTCGCCGATCTCAGATGTGTTGCAAAGTCCTGAGTCCTGAATGGCGGACACCACATCACATTGTGCGCGAATCTTACAGATGTCATTGAGCCTTGAATGGCGGCGACTAGATCAGCTTCTTCCCATATCTGACAGATGTCGCTGAGTCGTGTATGGTGGAGACCACTTGAACATCTGCATGGCCTGGCATATATCACATATGTCTCTGAGTCATGAGTCACACCTAGGGTTTGGTGCCACTAAGCTTGTGGAACTCAAGTTCTTGGCACGTGGTGATAGGCTCCTGATGCCCACATGAGTTTAGGGTGGCAGTAACTCTATGCATGTGAACTCCGCGCCAAGGGGATGGTAGGCTGCTGATGGCCAAATAGTTGAGGGTGCGACTAACGATATGTGCACGTTTTCGTGGAGTCTTTATTGTTGAGACCTGTGGACCGTTCGCCAGCCAGTTAGCACCGGCAATAAAGGATGTGACGTTGTCGATCTATTATTTTTGCGTGGTGACATGGCTTGTGCCGCATGTGCCAGATGAGTGTGGTGTGTGTGTAAACTTGCCCTCAGGGAGTGGCTGTGAGATGTTGAGTACTAGAGCACTGACCTGCACACCAGCAGCAGGTACGCCTGCGACAGGTAGCTATGTAGGGCCAACATAGGAACACAATCGGAATAGTGTGGCGTGGCATACGACGGAACAGGGCAGGGATAGACACAATGACGTGGACGGTTCATAGTATTGCTTCTGAGAGTCGAGAGGACGGGCCTCAGCTGCCGCTGTGCAAGCCTGGGTACGAACTGTTCATAGCTCACCCTACATAACGATTGAAAAAACATTTTGTGATTCAGTCTGTCAGCTGGTATCTGTCCGAGGCATTTGTGAAAACATATCGGAACTGTTTCTGTGAGTGATACCCCTTTGAGGTTCCCTCTCCCCATATTAGCAGGTAACGTACCCTCTTCCAACCTTACCAACATACCTGTAACAACCCTCTTGGGCCCAAAAGTATCCCTGTGCAGTTGGATAGAGAAGAATCTTACTCATGTATTGATTTACATATAAAAAGTGTATTTAAAGAAAAAAACAACAAGTAAGACTGAAGGGAGTTTGGTTCAGACCTTGACTGGGGTGAATGTTTTGCCATTGTGCAACATTCCATCCATCATCTTGTGTGTTTTGCTAGTGCAGGTTCAGTGGCACCACTTGTCGGCAGACTTCAATCTGTAAATACTCCTCAATAATCAAAGGGTGTGAGGTGCTGTGGTCGCTGACACGAAGTTGAGGTCACTGCTGTTCAGAACTCACGACATAGTTAGACATGTGGGATTTGTTTGTGTTAAATAGGGTTAGTGGTACCAGAAGCATTGAGAGTGTAGGAGCCTGTGATGATGTTTGATAAGGACAGGTCACACTGGGAGCAATGTGTCTTCCCTAATGGACTGCATCATATGGAATCAGGACTGTATCTGATTTGTGAGGACTGCTGACCGTAGTGTAGGTCAGAGGTAGTGATGAGGAAGGGCCTACAGCCTTGTGCATATGTTAGTGGGGTCACCGGCCTGCGTAGTACAGGTTCAGTGGTACCACTTGTCGGCAGACTTCAATCTGTAAATACTACTTACTAATCCAAGGGAGTGAGGTGCTGTGGTCGCTGCCATGAAGTTGCGGTCGCTGCCCTTCAGAATTCAGTTACACATGTGGGATCGGCTGGTATTACAAAGGGTTAGTGGAACTACGTATCGCTGGCCTTGCATATGGAAATTTGGTTGTGAGCGAAAGGAGTCTGGTGCTGTGCTCGCTGCAAAGAAGTTGTGGTCGCTGTCATTCAGGACTCAGGACACAGTTACATATGTGGGATCTGCTTGTGTTGAATTGAGTTAGTGGCACCACGGGTAGCCGGTCTTGCATATGGCAATATGTCTCAGTGATCAAAGGGATTCTGGTGCTGTAGTTGACTTACAGACTTGTGGTCACTGCTATTTAGTACTCAGGACACAGTTGGACATGTACGCTTGTGTTGAAGATGGTTAGTGGCTCTATGTGTTGACGGCCTTCCACAGTGTAGGTTAGAGGAAGCGGTGAGGAAGGGCCCAAGCCAACGTACATACGTTGGTGGCCTCTCTGGCCTGCGTAGTACAGGTTCAATGGCACCACGTTTCGATGGCTTTCCATATGCAAATATAATTCACTGATTGAAGTAAGTTTGGTGGTGTTGTCGGTGCCACGAAGTTGGGGTCGCTGCCATTTAGGATTCAGGAACCAGTTACACATGTGGGATCGGCTTGTGTTGAATATGGTTAGTTGGCACCACGTGTTGCCGGTCTTCCACAGCATAGACCGGAGGCAGCGGTCAGAAAAGGCTCACAGGCAGGTGACATTGACTTGAGCTGCACAGATTGGGAGCATATGGTCTTCTTAACCCATTATAGTCTCCTACACAATTTATTTTGCTACTAATCTAGAATTGTGAACTGTGAGGCAGTGGTCAGGATGGGCGTGAATTGAACTGCCCAGTTAGTGGCACCTGGAGTACTTGGCTTGTGCAATGATACGTGGTCTCGGTGGTCCACAGTGGGAGCAATGTCTTGACTTGATAAGGCCACATGGTGATGATTTATGGTGCAATGAGTTAGTAGCACCTGCAGCACACAGCATGTGCACATCATGCGATGAGTCGTGGTCTCGGTGGGGTGCAGTGGGAGCAAAGTGTCTTTCAAACTGGACTGCGTCATCTGCAATTGCCACTGCATCTGAATTGTAAGCCGTCCGGAGTGTAGATCGAAGGCAGTACTTAGCATAGACATCAAGGAATGCTTTTTGTCACTTCTTCTTGATAAAATCTGAGTATATAGAGTACAGTTCTCTGTGAAATCAATAAATCAAGGCTGAATTCAAGTTGTGAACCATGCAGTCCGCAGTTTAGATCGAAGGCAGTAGTTAGTATAGACATCGAGGAATGCTTTTTGTCACTTCTTCTTGAGAAAATCCGAGGACATAGAGTACAGTTCTCTGTGCAATTAATAAATTAAGGCTGAATTCAAGTTGTGAACCCTGCTATCCACAGTGTAGGTCGAAGGCAGCAGTTATCATAGACATCAAGCAATTCTTATTGTTACTTCTTCTTGACAAAATCCGAGGACATAGAGTACAGTTCTCTGTGCAATTAATAAATCAAGGCTGAATTCAAGTTGTGAACCCTGCTGTCCACACTGCAGATCGAAGGCAGTAGTTAGCATAGACATTGAGGAATGTTTTTTGTCACTTCTTCTTGACAAAATCCGAGGACATAGAGTACAATTTTCTCTGCAATTAATAAATCAATGCTGAATTTAATGCTGTCCGCAGTGTAGATCCATAGCTGAATTTAAGTTATGAACCCTGCTGTCCGCAGTGCAGATCGAAGGCAGCAGTTAGCACAGGCATCAAGGAATGCTTTTTGTCACTTCTTCTTGACAAAATCTGAGGACATAGAGTACAATTCTCTCTGCAATTAGTAAATCAAGGTTGAATTCAAGTTGTGAACCCTGCTGTCTGCAGTTTAGATCGAAGGCAGTAGTTAGCATAGACATCGAGGAATGATTTTTGTGACTTCTTCTTGACAAAATCCGAGGACACAGAGTGCAGTTCTCTGTGTAATTAATAAATGAAGGCTGAATTTATGTTGTGAACCCTGCTGTCCGCATTGTAGATCGAACGCTCCAAGTAGACCAATTGTGTCATCATGCGACTCCGCTTATGAAAACATCTCATCTTACCTTGACCATTATCTTGCACCTTTGGTCAGTAATTTAAATTCATATATCCAAGATAAAGGTGACTTTCCCAGAGTTCTCTCCAATATATCCTGGAATTCATCTTACCTATTGATCACAATCGAAGTGGTTTCACTTTACACGTCAATTGAACACTCAGTGGGCCTGAATGCATGCGCCTATTTTTTAAAACAAAGAAATATAAATGAACTGGTACATTCCTCCTTATTGTTGACTATGATCCAGATGTGTCTTAATAACAATATTTTCTTATTAAATCACAAAATAATCCATCAATTATGTAGCTGTGGCATGGGCATGTCCTTCTCCCCCAACTAGGCCAATTTGACTATGGGTTGGTGGGAGAAAGAGATAGCTTGGGGCCCCAACCATGGCACAACCCTGGATAAAATAATACTCTGGACCAGATACATAGATGATTTGTTCCTAATTTGGAATGGGAACAAGGATGAGATCATGAAATATTTTGAATTACTCAATCAAATGAAATTGGACTCTCCTTCACATGCAATATCAGTCGCCACAAAATAGACTTTCTTGACATCTCAGTCTATACAGATCAAGGTCAAATACAAACAACACTACATAGGAAAAAAAACACCACGAATAGCATCTTGCCACTGGTAAGGAGCATCCCCTATGGGGAATTCATGAGGATGAAAAGAAATTGTTCAATAAAAGAAGATGCAGCAAAAGAATTAAAAAACAGTGCTAACGGACTAAGGAAAAGAGGATACCGAGAAAGGGAACTAAACAAAAGCATGAAGAAAATCAACAACCTAACACAAACTGAAATTTTGATTTAAAAACCAAAACAATCAAATTACAATAACAGCGAGACAGAACAATCAGCTCCCTGACTGATATTATCTTTTAGCAAAGCGTTCCACAAAATACGTCAAAGTGTGCAAAAATACTGGCCTTTGCTACAACAAGATAAAGATCTGGCTAAATTCATTGGCATGAGACCAGGAATCACCTTCAGAAAGGCACCATCTATTAAAGACATAATAGTTCAAAGCCACTTTATTTCGAAAGAGAAAACAAAGAATTGGCTGGAAAAACAACAGAATCGTTTCAAAAAATGTAACATCTGTAAAGCCTTCAAGATTGGTGTAATTAAAAAGCATATAGAAGATCCGGAGGGGAGATTGATCCAAATTGACCAAAAAATCACTTGCTCAACGAAATATGTGGTCTATGCCATTCAATGCAATTGCGGAATGTTATACATAGGCATCACCATCTGCATGTTGAAGAAGCAGATTTTGAAACACATTAGGGCAGTAAAAAACAAAGACCTCACATATGTAACGGCAAAACATCTATTGATCTGCCAAGGTGGAGATTGGCGCAACATGAGCTTCTTTGCTATAGATACAGTTGAACAACATGAAAAGATGGGAGATCGAAAGAGAAAACTGCGACAGATGGAGTCAAAATATGTAATCAGACTATGGACCAAAAGCCCAAGAAGCATGAACTTTGATGAGGAACTTTATGTTTACCTAGAATAAAACAATATGTAACAAGCCAAACTACATCAATAAGTAGTGGCAACAAGATAATTTCGGTAGATGGTTAATAGCAGAGTTAGTAATTAATTCCCGATCGCTTTCTATCTGTTCAATATATGCTTCCAATTTAGACGACCCACAGGTGATAAGGAATCTAATCTTAGAGTTAGCTATGTGGCCTCATCCGTTGTTCTTTTGTGGGGATTTTAATATAAATATTCCTTCCCATCTAGATATAATAAACCATAATATATATACTGGAGGAAAGCCCCAAGTCTATAAGGCACTCCGGATTCTCCTGATTGAACTTGGCCTGTCGGATACCTGGCATTATCATTATCCAAATCAAGATGGTTACACATTTTATTCAATACCTCACAATAAAATGGTTCGAATTGATTATGTCTTTACCTCTTTCCAAACTGTGGGGTCCCTCAAGATTGAAATTAATCCAAGAACTATATCTGATCACAATCCCATAGTCTTCATGTGTCCATGGAATCGTCCTATCAACAAAATTAGGTCATGGACATTTGACAGGAAATTATTAATTGATAAACTGTATCAAGAACGATTAAATTCATGGATCCCAGAGTTCTTTGCAATTAATACTGGTACCTCCTCGGTTAGTATCGTTTGGGATACATTCAAAGCTAGAGTGCGCGGCGAAACTAAAAGATTCGCCTCTCATCGCCGGAAGACCGAGCGACAAACTCTTAAAACTAGACTTGCTTCTCTTGCACAAGCTGAGTTGGACTTAAGCTCTAATATTCGAAAGGGGGAAGACATAGCTGCCGGTATGAAATCAGTTGCCATAGCTAAATCTAACTTACTAGAGCCTCTCTATAATGACATAGCGACTAAATATGCCCAATTCCCATGCTCCATGTACGAATTGGGTGAAAACTCTGGTAAGGTCTTAGCAAAACGCCTACAACAAAGGGCTGTGGCAAACCAGATCATCAGGATTAAAGACGGTTCGGGCATTATCCAGGATACACCTACCACTGTTATGAATGTTTTTGTTGATTTCTATACAGATTTATATACTGAAGATCCTAACGTAATTTTACAGCAACAATCTGGTCTAGATCAATTTTTCCAATCTATTGACACTCAAGAAGTCACCCATGATCAGAATCAATCCCTGGCTGAACCTATCAGTTGGGAGGAAGTTCTGATTGCTATAAAATCACTCTCTAATGGTAAAGCCGCTGGGCCGGACCTCATTCATCTAGAATTTTATAAAACTTTTTCATATCTAATTAGGCAGCAAATGTTAGAAGTTTTCCATCTCGCCCAGACGGGGCTAATCCCCGATTCATGGCGACACTCTACTGTCGTACTTATTAGAAAGAAATGTAAGGATGAACTAAACCCTGCCTCATACCGACCAATAGCACTAATCAATACAGACTCACAAAATCTATTCAAGGATATTGGCTCTCCGTCTAAATCAAACAATTCTTCCATTGGTCTCCATCCGTCAACACGGGTTCATTCCCGGCCAGGACACAACTGACCATATCAGGTGAGTTGTAGCTCTATTAGACTGGGCAAAGACCACAAACTCCGCCCTCGGGGTGATCCTGGTAGACGCCGAAAAGGCGTTTGACAGGGTCTCCTGGGGGTATTTATGGAGTGTTCTATGTTGGAAGGGCTACACACCACATTTTATCAGAGCTCTACAAGCTCCATATATATCCCCCATCGCCAAAATCCGTATCTCTGGTAACAAATCACACTATTTTTCCATTACCAGGGGCACCCGGCAAGGATGCTCCTGTTCTCCTCTTTTTTTGCTTTATTTATTGATCCTTTTTTAATGTCTAATAGAAAAATCTCAGACTATTTCCCCTGTTACTGTGCATGGAACTAAATATAAGTCACTCGCATACGACATTATAGTTTTAACAGATAACGTTCCTCAATCTTTTCCTGCTCTTGAGATCCTGGCAGCCCAATTCGGTTCAATTTCAGGTTATAAATTAAATATAGCAAAAACTCAAATCTTACAATCTGCGGCTATGCCCATTTCACAGGTTCCCATAACATCGGAAGCAACATATCTTGGTGTTCAAATCTCGTCTGATGTAGACCAGATTTTAGATCTGAACTATTCTTCTATTATTGACTCCCTTCATAATAAATTAGAGCGGTTGGATCACCTACACCTCTCGCTATTTGGTCAATCTAATATCCTCAAAATGTTTGTTCTCCCTAAATTTTTATATTTTTTTAGATCTATCCGGTTATTAATCCCCTCTTTAATTTAAAAAAAAGCAGAAAGAATATGTCAACGTTTCTTATGGTCTTATCGCAAACCAAGACGGGCAGCCAAGTGGACCTGTCTTCCACAAGATCGTGGAGGATGGACAGTTCCAAATCTAACTCTCTATTATTGGGCAGCCATGGTCCAACACTTCGCTGTCCCTTTATTAGGGACCGCTGACGAGCTTCCGGCTCACCTTTCACCCTCAATATATTCAATATCTTTGGGGGATTCCACAAAAGGGGTACTTACTCGTATACTCGAACCGAGCTATTTTAAAAAAACTAAATTTAAGGTATTATGGGCATTATTTTCGGTATGGCAAAAAGTGCGTAGACATTTCCATATTTCTAAGCTCACCTATTACACCCCTTTAACTGCCTCTAGACTCCTTCCTAATATATTCCAAGAGGGGGTGGCGAACATTTGGATGGCTCTTGGGCTAAAGGAGATTGGTGACCTAGCTGACCTAGGGCAAATTGCTTCCTTTACCTTCTTAAAGGAAAAATTTAATTTGCAGTCTAATCATTTTTTTAAATATCTTCAATTAAGAAGTTTTCTAGACAAAAAGCTTTCTCAAAATCCAGCAATGTTTCAAAAACTTGTAATAGTTGAAGCTATCAGAAGGAAAGTGAAAATCGGTAATTTATACCAGACTTTTCTATCCCAACTCCCGGATGACTTGGATGATCAGAATAATAAGTGGATGATAAAATTTGGAGTACCCTGCATTGATTTAAATTTTCCATTGGTACTGACTAGGTCTGTTTTAGTATCAGGTACTCTCCGTTCACAAAGTTATATGGCTATGTTTAATCTGTATTATACTCCTGCAAAACTTGTTAGATGGGGGGTTATCAGCGGGGGTAAAGGGTCGTTTTGTCCAAGATGTACATTTCCTTCCGCAGATTCTATCCATATGTTTTATAGTTGTCCGGAGTTATTTCTCTTTATCAACCAAATTGAAATTTTTCTCACACAGATTACTCAAACTCCAGTCAAAATTTCTGCTGAAATGATTATTACTGGTTATGAATATTCTACGGCCATTCAAAAATCAAGACATTTGCAAGCTTTTCTTTTTATTTCTATGGCCATGGTTAGACTTTGTGTTACATCACTCTGGATAAATCCGGAACCTCCTATTTTTTGTCATTGGAAAGCCAGGATGCTGGCTTGGTATAAACTTGAGATTTCAGTTCAGCCTTTCAGAGGAAAGAGAAGACGCTTAATCGCCTCCAAGAACTGGGTTCCATTTGAAAAATGGATTGCAAATTAATCATTAATTATGATTGTTTTTCTTTGTTTGTTTTTTCTTTCAGTTTCTCTACTATGTTAATGTAATTATCCTTTTTCCCCTTTTTTTATATATATGTATGTATTATCTCTGTTGTATGTATTGATGGTCTAATCTTACCCACCACCTTGGGATAAAAGTGGGAAAAAACCTAAATAAAAAAAATAAAAAAATAAAAATAAGTAGTGGCAACCCCTGAACAATGCTAAAATAAGTAAATGCCCGATGCCATCTGGAGCATAAAACAGGGGAAAAAAATTGTACTATTTGGTGTTGCTTTATCTGCATAACTATGCATTTCTTTCAGTGTATGGGTACTAAACCCTTGATTGCCTAATTGACCAATCTTGTAATAATTCCCAGAAGCCTTACAAACTATATTTACCGTCATGTACTATACAAAAATGTTGTGAAATACCCGTACAATAGGCACTTTTACAATCACAAACGCCGTTATACCATAAAAACATGAATGTTAAAATTTGCACAAGTTACCTAACATTGGCAATGAAATTCATGAAGAAATGTTCCGTTCTTTTAAATTTTGAATGGAAATATATAGGCAACTTGGAGGTCAAACTGGCAAAATTGATGTCTCAGCTGTAAAATGAAAGTATCAAGGTGTAATATTATTTGAATTAGAATGATGTCTGTCACAAGGTGATCTGTTTGTAATATTGAACACTATATGTCCCAGAATTCATGGAACTGACGTATTGACAGGAAATGAAATAATAACAGTTGCAAAAAGTAGTGCCACCTACTGTAAATGTAAATGTATTTCGATTTATATAGCGCACGAATCACCCAGGGGTCTCAAGGCGCTTGCTTAGGGAACCCGTCCTGGTATTCCCCTGTGAGATACCCCGGCAGGGTATCCACAAGGTGAAAGCCAGGCATCCCGCCGCGAGGGGCTGTAGTGGAGATTAAGCAAGCTATTGCCCAGAGTCGCAGAGTGTGACCCCGTGAGTCGAGTAGGCACCGGAGCGAGAATTGTCGAGTCCGTGGAATTTTGAGCCCAAGACCCGCCGAGGCGGGGAATCGAACCCTGGTCCACGGCCGATCTCAGCTTCCGGGTCTGCCGCCTCTAACCACTGAGCCACGCTTCTCCACGTTCTCCTACGCTTCTCCTACTGTGAGAAAGGCCGTCAGGCTGAAACGCGTTGGTGTTTCAGACTGGGCTCTGTGTAATAAAACTTAAAGACAAAGTTCCAGAGTGTTTAAAAATTGACCCTGGCTATTGGTTTGGCCCAACACCTGCACTCACTGTTGAGCGATCCAGACAGGAAACCACATTGATGAAAAAAAAATATATATATATATGTATATATATATGTATGTATATATATATATATATATATATATATATATATATATATATATATATATATTACCTACTGGCTCTTGCCAGTAGGTAGTTATAGTTAGGATTGTTTTCCATAGGAAATCCACAACATTCTATTGGGAATAACTTTGGCGCAGATTGAGGGATCTGCCTGTAAATTTCCTCAATTGTGCCTCGCTGCGCTCCGCTCCTTTCCTGAAAGTTTGGGGGGGATTCGTCAAGCGGGGGCTGAGATAAAAGGGGGGTCCCAAAACGTGTTTTCCCCATGTTAATTTCCATGGGGCGGTTGGACTCACTTTTAGCTCGAACGGCTGAATGGATTTTCACCAAACTTGCCAAAATTGTAGGGACTGGTAGCCCGATGTGCCTTTGCTATAACTCAAGATATGTGCTCCAGAGGATTTTGAGTAATTTAGGTTCAAAAAAATATATATATCTGGAAGCGCGCCCGGTTCGCGCACCGGGGCGCGTACCAGCTCGCAACGCGAGTTCGCGCGCGGAAAGCTGATTGGCTTTCGGGTGTCTGTAAACATTCCAAACAGTCCGGAGCGGCCGCCATCTTGTGTCTCGGTAGGATCGAGACACAAGAGGTGGCAAAAACAAAGGGGGAAATGTCCAAAAGGGGGCAGGGTAGACCCCCCTGATCCCCTAGGTTTGATGTGGGGGTCCCGCAGGACAAAAAAACATTTTTTTTTTTCGATTTTCGCGGGGGGAGCGCTCGGTACGTGCACCGGGGAGCGTACCGGGGAGCGTACTTTGGTGAAAAATAGTGAAAAAAGTTAGTGTAAAATAATCATTTTGAGTGATCAGAGGTAGGGTAGCTCTGAAATGAGCTTTTGAGTTCTGTGGCTGATTTAGGTACCTACAAGTACATCCCACACACACTCACATGCACACACCCCACACACACACCCACACACACCAACACACACACTCCTCACACACACACACCCACACATCCCACACACACACACACCCCACACACATAACCCCACACCCACACACCCCCCACACACACCTCACACACCCACACCTCCACCCACACCCAAACACCCCACACACCCACACCCACACACACACCTTACACATCCACACCCACACCCACACCCACACACCCCACACAGCCACACCCATACACACACCTCCCCCCCTCCCCCCCACAAACACACACACACACACACACCTCACAGACACACCCCACACATCCCCCACACACACCTCACCCCCCCACACACACGTACCGGGGAGCGTACCATGAGGAAAACCCAGTGAAACAGTAAAATAATAATTTAAAGTGCTTAGAGGTAGGGTAGCTCTGCATTGTTGCGTTGTTGTGTTGTGTGGGTGATATAAGTACCAGCATGTAGGTACCAATGCAGAGTTTTAAATTCAATGTAGATTGTCTCCTCTGTAGATAATTTGCATGTTGTTACAGAAGTTATTGTGGTATATGGAATCCATACCATAGTTTGTCAGGGAACAGGAAACAACATTGAGGCAGGAGATGAAAAAGCGATGTCAAATATACATTGGAGATAATATAGTGGGAGAAAGGAAGTAACTATGAGGAAAATTACTATGTAACATAAAAAAGTTGCACAGTATACTATAAGTCTCACATTATATTATATTCATTTTGGTACTATTTCATGAATTACATATAAAAAAGAATAATGTCTGGAACAATTTTTAATTATTAAATAAAAATGTATTGCTCTGATTTTTCAAAATTTAATAACACATTATTTCGTCAGGAATGTCCTCATTTGGATTACATGATTCCATTTCTTCCACATATTTAAGAAAATCTTTATCAAGAGACTGATCCAAAAAGTCTAAATCATTAATCTCTTCCTCTGGGTTGTTCTCGAGATCAATTTCGAATGAAATATTAAATTTCTTTTGTTCTCCTTCCATTTTGTTGCTGTAAATTGCATAAAAAATAAATATATCAGTAGAGATAGGGCGATGTTAGGTTTAAGTTCAGACAGGTACTTCTGAGTTTTTAACAGTGAAGTTATCTTTGGGCCGTGTATGGTATCAGGCAGGAAGTAGAACTATTAAAAATTGCATGTGATGAAGACTAATTAAAATCATAATTATACCAGAGAAGCCTAAATTAATGTATAAATATAATAGAGAAGCGTATCTCAAGCTATAACTATAACAGAGGGACAATAAATAACTATCAGAAATAGTTTTTACTAATTAATTTAAAGTGCTCCTACAAATTAACAACTTACTTTTGAGAAAGGTGAAGAAGAAAAAATGGGAAAATCCTTTCAAAATGTACCTCAGGTAGTTGTAGTCAAAACGGCTGTGTTTCCCTCTTTTTTCATTTATATGACATTTATATGATATTTCATGTACATAACCAATCAAATGTCAGGAAATAACACTAGAAATTGAAAGTAACATTTTAATTGGTTGTAAATTCTAACACTTCAGATGTGTTTTTGTCATGTCATTTGCCTCAGGATATTTAGAGACGGCTACAGGCTAAATGGCTCAATGGAATTCCATCAAATTTGGGAAAATGGTAGGGACTGGTATGTAGTATGGCCTATTCTATATGTGGTGAACATCTCTACAGATGTTTTTATGTAAATTAACTTTTACATTTTTTGGGGAGCGCTTACCGGTGAGCGCCCCGGTACGCGTACCGGTAAGCGCAACGGGAGTCCTCCATCTTGTGTTTCGGAAGAATTGAGACACAAGATGGAGGACAAACAACATTGGGAATGGGTAAAAGGGGGTACGGTAGACACCTCCTGACCCCCTAGGTTTTCTGAGGGGGTCTTAGGAGGCCCATATAGGCTAAAAAATAAAAAATAAATACATTTTTGCGGGGGGAGCGCTCGGTACGCGCACCGGGGAGCGTACCGGGGAGCGTACTTTGGTGAAAAATAGTGAAAAAAGTTAGAGAAAAGTAATCATTTTGAGTGATCAGAGGTAGGGTAGCTCTGAAAAGAGCTTTTGGGTTCTGTGGCTGATTTAGGTACCTACAAGTAGGTTCCAATGCACAGTCTTATATTCAGGAGGAATATTCTATTCCCCTCATCTGAGAAGTGCACACCATCTTCTCTGTAGATATCTTGCATGTTGTAACACAAGTTATTGTTGTACATTGAACCCATTCCATAGTCTCTCATGTAAGCAGAAACAGATTTATTGACATGTTTCCGTGCTTTCTTAAATTGTGGACAAAATTGTTTGGACCACTTCCATTTCTGTCTTTGGCATATATTGGAATATACCAAGGCAGTTTGTGGAAAAAGTGTCATCAATTGCCCAAAGGTGTCCTTTAAAACCATCACCAGACCTACCCCAGTCAAAGTGCCTAGGTCATTTCCCCCACAGTGCAAAATTATGAGGTCAGGGTGTGGCAGATGGTAAAAGGTTTTCACCAATGGTATCAATTAATGACATCTCAATCCTCTTTGGCCAATCCATTTTATGTGCACATTTGGTAAATCACGGTTGTGAAAATTTCTGATAGCTGCATACCTTTGAGCCCAGTGAATGTAGCTATGTCCAATAATCCATACAGAGTACATGGTGAGAGGAGGTTCTGGTGCAGTCAGATGAAGTGTGGGAATGAAATGGCAGTTGGAACAGTAGGAGTTTGAAAAAAGAAAAACTGTGGAGTTTCAGTGCTCTTGAATCACAAGCAATGATTTGTGGATTCAGATAGTTGAAAACTGAAAGTTAGGGTGCATGGTTCTGTTCTGTGAAAGAAGTAATTTGAATGGTTAAGAAAAAGTCATTAAAAGAAAGATTGCACCTCATAAGCTGGTGTATTGAGAGGTCAAACATCCTTGCTAAGCTCAATTGCAACATTGTAGAATAAACTTTTAACCCTGAGAGGTGAGTGAGGAGAGAGTTGCTATGGTAACAGGCAGAAAGGGCTGAGGGGGGAAGGGTGTTGGTTTGAAAATAGAGAGGGAAGAGTTTTAATTGGTTAACATGAGGGATATGTGTGTAGAATTAGAGGTTTTCTGAGCCATTCATGGTTACAGAGCCTGGAGTACATACCTTTTGCTCTGCTAAAGAAATATTGGTGTGTGTATCTGACACTGTTCTGAATCTCCCAAAGCATTTGTAAAGGTGAGTTATGATTCATTCAAAATAGATAGAGAGTTCAGATTAGGTAGCACATTGAGTTTCTTTGCTGTTGGTTTGTGGGATGTTTTTTGAAAATGCATGGTATCAATATTTGCAAGATAGAGGAAATGTATTTTGTAAAATAGTGAGTTTTCAGAACTGAAATAGAATTCTTGTACATAGGACCTGCGCTGTGTTTCTAAAATGTTATTCAAAAAACAATTTTGGGGCAAATCAATGGTTTTACATTTTTGAGAAGGAATAAATAGTGTGTGCATGATTACATAAAAATATTTGAAGTTTTCACAATAATGTCACCTGTGTTACCTCTGATTAGGAAGCAGACTGAGCTTCTTTGCTGTTGGGTTGTGTCATTTTTTGGGTAATGCTTTGGTAGGAATGTTTGCAATAGAGAGGAAATGTATTTTGTAAAATAGTGAGTTTTCAGTACTGAAATGGAAAGCTTGTACATAGGACCTGTGCTCTGTTTCTAAAATGTTATTGAAAATACGATTTTGGGGCAAATCAATGGCTTTTACATTTTTGAGAAGGAATAAATAGTGTGTGCATGATTACATAAAAATATTTTAACCTTTTACAAACATGTCACCTGTGTTACCTCAGATTAGGAAGCAGACTGAGCTTCTTTGCTGTTGGGTTGTGTCATTTTTTGGGTAATGCTTGGTAGGAATGTTTGCAATAGAGAGGAAATGTATTTTGTAAAATAGTGAGTTTTCAGTACTGAAATGGAATGCTTGTACATAGGACCTGTGCTCTGTTTCTAAAATGTTATTCAGAATACGATGTTGGGGCAAATCAATGGCTTTTACATTTTTGAGAAGGAATAAATAGTGTGTGCATGATTACATAAAAATATTTGAACCTTTTACAATCATGTCACCTGTGTTACCTCAGATTAGGAAGCAGACTGAGCTTCTTTGCTGTTGGGTTGTGTCATTTTTTTGTTAATGCTTGGTAGGAATGTTTGCAATAGAGAGGAAATGTATTTTGTAAAATAGTGAGTTTTCAGAACTGAAATGGAATGCTTGTACATAGGACCTGCGCTGTGTTTCTAAAATGTTATTCAAAAAACGATTTTGGGGCAAATCAATTGTTTTACATTTTTGAGAAGGAATAAATAGTGTGTGCATGATTACATAAAAATATTTGAACCTTTCGCAATCATGTCACCTGTGTTACCTCAGATTAGGAAGCACACTGAGGGCCTTATTTATGAAAACAGCGATGCGTCAGTTTTCACTGCGCACTCCTTGCGACACCAATGATGCGTCATATTTAATGTATGACGCATCATGTTGCAAGGAGTTACAGATAAGTCAGTATTTCTGACGTATCTGTAAGCGCAAAAGTGACGCATTGCTGGAGTGTGTCACAAAAGTGACACAACTCCAGCAATGCGTCTTTTCAAATGGGGAAAGCCCCATGTGAAAGGGTTTGCTTCAGTCTTACGCCTGCTGTGAGGCAGGCGCAAGATTTTGACATAACAGCGTCCTAAAAGTGACGCAGTGAAATCTCATAGATTTCACTGCGTCACTATTACAAGGTTTTTTACGGGGGAACGCCCCCTCTGCATACATTATACGTGACGCAGGTATAATGTGGCACAGGGGTTTAAAAAGTGACGCATCTACCTAAATGTGTCATTTTTTAAATATGGCGCAACAAGGCACATGTTTTATGCTGCCGATGCATCACAAAAAGTGACGCATCACCAGCGCAAAACTGACGCAGGGCCTCATAAATGAGGCTCTGAGCTTCTTTGCTGTTGGTTTGTGTCATGCTTTTTGATAATGCTTGGTATCTACATTTGCAAGATAGAGGATTTTTATTTTGTGAAATAGTGAGGTTTCAGTAGTGAAGTTGAATGCTTGTACATAGGACCTGTGCTCTGTTTCTAAAATGTTAGTCAAAAAACGATTTTGGGGCAAATGAATGGCTTTTACATTTTTGAGAAGGAATAAATAGTGTGTGCATGATTACATAAAAATATTTGAACCTTTCACAATCATGTCACCTGTGTTACCTCAGATTAGGAAGCAGACAGCTTGTTTGCTGTTGGTTTGTGTCATTTTTATGGTAATGCTTGGTAGGAATGTTTGCAAGAGAGAGGAAATGTATGTTACCTGTGTTTCTTCAAATTAGGAAGTGGATTGTGCAGATGAGGTGAGGCATGTCCAGGGGCGCAAAGGAGTTGAGGCCTGTGTCCATGAGTGCAATTGAGAGGACTTACCTCCCCTGACCCTTAGACAAACATTATGTAATCTGTGACCCTTCGACAGGCCTCAATACATTGAGTATAATTGATGGTAACAGGGTGCAGATGAGATGAGGCGTGTTCAGGGGTGTAGATGAACTGAGGCCTGTCTAATGGTGCAGATGAGTGGAGGTCTATTCTGGGTTGCAGATAAGGTGAGGATTGTCCAGGGGTGCATAGGAGGTGATGCCTGTGTTGAGGAGTGTAGTGGAAGAGAGGTCTGTCCAGGGGTGGAAAGGAGGTGAGGGCTGTGTCTAAGAGTGCAGTGGGGGATAGGCTTCATGAAGTGCAGTCCAGTGCACTCTTAGACACCGGCCTCACCACCTATGCTCCCCAGGACAGTCCTTACCTCATGTGTACAATCTGCTTACTAATCTGAGGAAACACAGGTGATATGATTGTGAAATGTGCAAATATATTTTTTAAGCATGCAGATACTATCTAATCCTTGTCAATAATGTAAAACTAATTCATGTGCCCAAAATATTTTTTTTTAAATTATATTTAAAAAACAGAGATAAGGTCATATGTATAAGCATTATAGTGTTTATATAGTTTGCTTATTGTCATTGTTTTGTTGTTTGGTAATACCACAGATTAAAATCAGATTTCATTAGTAAGGAAATATGCCCTCAAGGGAAAGGAGATGAAAAGATGTTAAGCGGAAAAAAATAACAGCAACGGAATTAAAGCAGTCTCCTACAACAAATACTTCAAAAAACAGGAAAAAAGCTCCTGGTAAGACAACTAAGTCTTTCTTACGGAACATATGTAGATCAAAAAAAAATGTTGGACAGAATGTAGAAAAAGAGAAGGAGAGAGCAAATTTGAAGAGGAAGGAGAGATTCCGAAAAAATGTTACTAGTAAAATGTTACTAGGATCAGTATTATACAAAATGATGAACATGAGTGACTCAGAGATGGTTTTACGAATATTTAAATATTGTGAATATGTTGTATGAGCCTTTCTTTCAGAACGTCGGAAAAACTGTAATTTCAGAGTTTCTTATAATTAATTTGAAAATATACTCATACATCTGACACTATTTGGCCTAAAGGAAAAGTAAAGGAATGAGTAAAGAGTCTTGACTGAAAAAAAGGAGTATATGAAAATAATGAAAATATTTCAGATGTTCTTGGAGCATTTCTTCTAGAAAGTCGATGAAATGGATTTTTTAGTGAACAGCAGAGTACTTTCCAACGAGAAAAGAACCTTCATGATATACTATTTGGCCTAAAGGAAAAGTAAGTGAATCAAAGATTAGTGTACATTTGTCATTCGTCAGTATCTAAGTTTTTTTTAAAAACACAATCTTTTAGATTGTGTTTTTTTTTTCCCGCTGTCATATGATGAGTAATTTGAACTTACTGGTTTAAGTGAAATTCAATATATCCTGAGAACCACAAAAATAAACTATGTAACATGTTGTACAAGTTATTCTATACTTTGTATTGTGTAATTTAAATTGTATTCCCATTGTCTGACACCCACTTTCCTTTTTCCATCCTCTTTCAGCTCTTTTTACTCACTTATAATATCTTTCTCTCACTCTCTCTCACCCCCGTTCCTTTACTCCACTTCTTTCACAACCCCTCAGTCTCATTTCAACTGTCTGCATCCCCTCTCTCCCTTGCATAACTTTTCAGCTTTCAGTCTCTCTGCTTTACTTCCCTTTTCCGTATTTTCCTCCTTTGCTCTTTTAGTAATTCCTCTTTACTCACTCAGCAGTATTGTCGCACTCTATCACTATAAATCACCCACTCTCCCTCGCTTATCTTTATTTGCTCTTTTCTTTTGACCTCTTCTCTCTATTTTTCGTTCACTACCTCTATGTCCTCAGTGCCTCACTCTCCTTGTGTAATGGTCACTTGTGTTTATCTACCTTCTATCATTTCTTTTACAACAACTTCACTGCTCCTCTCTCATCGTTCTTCATCCCATTTCTTTTACTCTGGTTCCATTACTATCCCTCATTTCCTTTCTTTCAGTGTCCTTCTCTTTACTTTCATCACCGAATCATTTTCTCTCAGTACCACTGTTTTAGTCCTCTTCTCCTCTCATTCTTTTTTTTGCTACCTTACTCATTTCCTTTGCTCACTCATTGTACTCCACTTCACTCAGTTTTGATCTTAGTCTGTTTGTCTACTAAATTCCTCACTCCTTTTCTCTCAATCCTTGTATATTATCCTCTCTCCCTTCATCCCTTCACTCTATAACTGTTCTTCACTTACTCTCAGTTATCTTCCATTCCTCATTCTTCTAAATGCATCCTTAATTAGACTCTTTTCCATCTCAGTCATTATCTTTTTACTTACTACTGTTTCCTGATTTAGTTTGGTAACTCACATTGTTTTAGTATCTTTCTTACCTTCAGTTCATTTCTCTGTTCTTCTCTTCCTCTCTGTCAGTGAATCTATATGCCTTACTCTTAGTAATTTGCTCTCCTTCTATTTCTTTTTCTCTCTTTTTGTCCTTCTACCTTACTTTATTTCCCTTTCTGTGTCCTTCACTCTTACTTTATTTCTAAATACACTGTTATGTTTTTTAACCTCTTCATTTGTATCTTTTAATTTAAAATACATATTTTACTAATTATAACTTATTTTTTCTTCTCTCTTTCACAGATACAAAGTGTAGTTAAAAAATGTAATTAAAGTTACATTTATTATATGGTAAGTGTGAGTAAAAAAATGTAGTTTGTCATCACCCTTTGCTTTAACCTCACTAATATTTTCTCAACCAACCTCACTCCTGTTTCTTTACTCTGCTTCCCTCACTTATTCTTATTCTCCATGTTAAACTCCCCTTTCCCTATTTCCCCTCTCATATTTAACTTCTTTCAGTCCCCATTCTTTACTTCACTTACCCTCTGTTCCCTTCCTTTGCTTCCTCACTCATTCTCTTTTTCTTAATTATTTACTTCACTTCTACACACACACCTCATCCCCCTCCCAACACATACACACACCTCTGACATACACCCCACACACACACCGCACACACACCTCACACACCCCCACACACCCCCACACACACTCCTCACACACAGACACACACATCCCACACACATACCCCCCACACCCACACACCCCTCACACATATCTCACACACCCACACCTCCACCCACACCGAAACACCCCACACACCCACACCCACAGACACACCTTACACACCCACACCCCCACCTACATCCACTGACTCCCTATAAGTCACCCACAGTGCCTTACATACCTTTCTTTGCTGTTTCACTCAGACCCGTTCAGGCACTGTTTCCTTTACTCTCTCTGTCCTTTCTCTCTGTCACTCCCCATGTCTTATCCTAATTCCATTTTTTCACCCTCTTTCACCCCTCTTTACTTACACTCACTGCTCTTTTCTCACCCTCCCTCACCGTTGTTCATTTATCCCGGTTCCGTCACTACCCTTCATTCCCCAATTTTTACTGTCCTTTGTTTTTCTTTCAACTCCCACTCACATTCTCCCACTACCTTTACTTAAGTCTTCTTCCTCTCTCTTCCCTTCTTTCGCTCCCTTATTCTTTTTACTTTTCTAACTTTTACCCTATTACACCTTCTCTGTTTTTTACTATGTAATAAACAATCCCTCTGTGTTGCTCCCTCTAGCTCTCTTAACGTTACTCTCTCTGTGTTCTTCCCGCATGCTAACTCCTTCATAAATTTTTTTTTTTTGTCTTCGGGTGCGCGCCCCGGTGCGCGTACCCTAAGGAAAAAAGATTGACAGAGATTCTTTAAAAATATAGGTCTATTTTTATAAATTAAAGGTAGTTCTAAAAATAACAGTTTTTTTCTATTCTTTTTGTTGTTTTATATTTTTTTATTGTTTTTTTGAATTTTTTTTACTTTTTTTGGCTTTTCTGAACAGTTTTATATTTTTTTTGTATTTTTTATGGGGAGAAACAAAAAACAGGGAATTGTAAATGGCTCAACTGGAGCAAAAAAAAATCAGGAAAAAATTAGGTGTTTTTCGGGCACTTGTGGTTATCACTAGCACAGAGGATAAGTTTAGACTTTGCTCACCATAGCAAAGTGTCTTCCCACAAAATATGCATACGATTTTAAAATTTGCAAACTTGGGTTGAATTACAGACATTGTCTCTCTTGCCTCTGGATCCGATGGAGTGGGTTGCTTTCTTTAGGAGGTGCTTGCTGAAGATCGAGAAGGGTTCCTGGCCATTTCTCGGACCTCTGCCCTAGCATAATTGTTGGGATGCTTCCGCTCCATATGTCGAATCATGGTATAATTACCAAATGAATATTTTCTATTAGGGTTCCCCCTTGGAAGTTCCATGCCACAGATTAGGCAAGTCACCTTTGGTGCATTGACTTTCTTTTTGCCCTCTGGAATAGAAAAAAACTCCCATACTATGTGCTCCTTTGGCCTATATGGGGTATTGTCTTCTGGGAGGAATCTCCCTGTCCCCTCCTCATCCTCCTCCTCCTCTTCTTCTTCCTGACCACCAATGTGATGTTGTGGTGGTCCTCTTGGTGGTGGTGGTGGTGGTGGTGGTGCAGATGCTCCAGCTGCTGCTGCTACTGTAGCCATTTTAAAGTAGAAAAGATTAGAGACAGATCTCCAAACAGGTCTTCCTCAGTCAAAGGACAAAGTCAGAATAAGGAAAAAAGGTGGGGGCTTTCATCATTTGGAAAACAAAACTGTTCTGTACCAATGAAAAGTGTTATTTTCAAGTCACATGATCCAGGCTTTCATCATTTGGAAACCAAAAATGATCTGCACCAATGAAAAGTGTTATTTTCAGATCACATGACCCGACGTGCTTACGCTACGTGCCCCGGGGCGCGCCCGTAGTCGCGCCCCGGGGCGCGCCCCGGGGCGCGTAGCGTAAGCGCGTTGGGACGTTGCGCGATCGTATGCGCTCGCGTGCTTCTGGGTGCGCTTACGCAGTGCGTGATATGACGCATCACGTGGCTAGGCGATACGTCACGATGTTGTTTTCGTTCGCGGCAATAGCGCTAATGGGACGCTCACCCGTACGCGCCCCGGGGCGCGCCGTAACATTGGGCTTACCCGTGCGTTCACCGGTACGCGCCCGGGAGCGCTCCGGGCAAAAAAAAACAAAAAAAACTAATATATAATTATACAATATAAAATTTGTTAAAAAAAATATTACTTTTCATACCTAGAGAGATTTGCTATTAAAAAAACATTGAGGGGCGTGGCCAAGATGGAGGGCTGAACGAACGCTCTCGTCTCGAGCTCCCGAGACCCCGGAGCCCTTGAGCCGTTCTACACCGCCGATCTACCCCGGATCAAGTGGCGGAGAGACCCGGCGCGGCTGAGGAGGCGGCGGGGCGGTTTGGACCCCCCGGTGGTTCCGTAACTACAGCGCGGCGCCCCGCCTCGGACATCCCTGGGGCCGCCGTGAGCTGCGGACTCGGCGCGGGCCCGAGACCGGAAACTGTGACCCGCGAAGCAGCCACGGGCATTCAGGAGCGCTGACGAGACCCTGGCGGCCTGGCGACGCACCTTTCCCGGGCCGCCGACGTGGCTTGCTGCGGAGGCTCCGAGTGGAGCGAAGATACACCCTCTGGACTGCAGCGGGGGAGGAGCCGGCGAGAAGCCGCCACGCAACTCCGGGGATTGAAGCCTACTCAAGAGCGGCACTTCTGCACTTCCTCCAGAGGCCCCCGTGCAGAGGTGGGGCTGCCGATAGCAAAGGATGGCTGGGGAGGCCCGGCTGCCCCCTCGTGCGGTGCGGGAGCCTGCCTGACCCAGAACCGGAGTACTAGTGCCCGGCCTACGCAGCGGAGCAGACCTACGTGCCGGCAGCCCCGACTGGCGTCGGGCCCTCGTCCCCCCGGCCCCTCCCGGTGTCGGGACCGTGCGGTGGAGCCGGTCCCCCACCGGACGCAACGCCAAGTGCGAGGAGCGCCCTGGGTCCCACCGCGCATTGCCCCAGCAGCCTGTGACGGCGAGCTTGACCGGGAGAGGTCCGGCCCGTGTTGCCTTTCCCTGTGGCGCAGTGTGCCTCTCATGCGCCCTTGTGGTGAGGCGCTTCAGACACCGGACCGAAGTCCAGCACCGGGCCATACCGACGTGGTCACTCGGCCCTAGACGAACGGGGGAACACTTGCTACTCCTGGACTCTGCTCTTTCCCGTGCAGCTGGGCTGGACACCTGCTGAGGGGGACCGTGGCGCCCCCTCCGACGCCTTAGAGCCCCGCTGACTCGAACTGGACTGCGCAAGACGCCGAGAGAGGCGAGAAGGTACGACCCCCGACCTCGGTGCCGCCGAACCCAGCGGCATCTTGTGGCTACCCCCCCGCGACGCACCCCCACTCCTATGATGTCGAACAACAGAGAGGGCAAGAAAGGGGAGCGCACCCTGCCTGAAATGCTGGGCAGAGTGGCACCGAGACAGGACCGGAGTCAACCAGCCCCGAGCCCCCCCACTAGCTCCCGGGGGTGCGGAAGGGGGAGAGCCCCCGGTCACCAGGTCCTTCCTGGAATCGCTGTTCGGCACCCTCAGAGAGGACTTCCAGGCATTGAAGCAGGAGGTGGCCGGGGAGGTCCGGGAGGTGCGAAGAGAGGTCGACGCTCTAGGGGAAAGAGTATCCACCGTGGAAGACGCTAATCAATCCCGGGACGAGGAGATTGCGCATCTGCAGCAGGAGGTCCTGCGGCTCCAGGAACAGCAGATTGACCTCCAGTCCCACGCCGAGGATCTCGAGAACAGGTCCAGGCGCAACAACATCAGAGTTCGCGGTGTTCCATCTAAGGAGGAGGGAGAAGACACTGCAGCCTACCTAGGGGACCTGTTCCGTGACATTTTAGGCGATCCCGCGGACTTCCCGGTGAGAATTGACAGGGCGCACAGAGTAGGCCCGCCACGCCGGGCTTCGGCGCACCCCCCCGGACATTTTGGCCTATCTACCTGATTTCCCCCTGAAAGAACGAATCTTGCGCGAGGCACGGCGGAAGCAACCAGTGAGCTTCCGGAGTCATCAAATAGCCCTGTTTCAGGACTTATCGACGATCACTCTGCAGAAGTGCAAGTCCTTCAAGATCGCCACGGATTTTCTGCGGGAGCACGACACGCAATACTCATGGGGACACCCCTTCAGGCTCATCTTCCGTTGGAACGGAACATTGCATCAGCTTCGGTCCCTCCAGGACACTTGCGGAGTGCTGGGTCTCACCGTGGCAGACGACGACGTCTCAACGCCTCGTCGCCGCTGCGCCTCCAGGGAGGGATGGCAGACGGTCCGACGGCGGCGCCCTGCGCGCCCGTCTCCGCGACCGGATTCTCCTACGATTAGGGCTGAGATGGACAGCGCCATACGGGAGGGGTCCAGAGATACATCGTCTGGTGATGTGGCCTTGACGGCCTGAGCGGACTCCGGGGGGAGATCACAGTAGCTTCATCGTCATTGCAGGTGCGAGGGTTCTGGGGGGGGAGGGGGAGCTCAGAGAGGGCTTAGGTGGTGGCTGGAAGTCCACTCGAATACTTTTCCACGGACTAGTCCGTTAGGGACCAGACTGGGACACTGGAGTTTTTTGAGCAGTTGGGGCTGGGGTTGAGGAGGGAGGGGAGGGGGGGTTGTGGGAAGTTGGGCAGTTCAGGGGATGTTTGGAGGGTGGGGATGGGAGGGGTACAGGGTTTCTGCTGGGCAGAATCGTCTTGCTGCTGTGCATGCTTTATCCTCGCACCTCTTTCTCAGGGTTGGTTGAGGATTGTTTGGGGAGGGAACTGGGGTTTGTGCTGTGCTTTCGTTTCTTGCTGCTGCTTTTGCCATGTCCTTCCTCAACAGGTACAGAATTCAGAATGGCAAGCTGCGCGGTTAACGCATTTGTTCCGACTCGTATTGCTTGTCTGCCCCGCTTTCCCTACTGATTTGGGTTCACTAAGCGATACTTCACGGTATATTCATGGCCCTTAAGATTGTTACCCTTAATGTGAAGGGGTTAAACAACCCGATCAAGCGTAGAGCAATGTTGTCCCTCCTAGAAAACACCCAGGCAGACATCTGCCTCTTACAAGAAACTCATCTTTTGGCCCGAGATTGTCTCCGGATGAGGTCTCCCAAATTCCCGATACGGCTTTTTTCCTCAGGGACTACTAAAACGGCAGGGGTTGCAATTTTGGTGTCTAGACAGTTTAGAGGGGAGGTCCTCTGCAAAGTGGCGGAACAGAGGGGGAGGCTCCTAGCTTACAGGGTTAGGCTGGGGGGTCTGCTGTTCACGGTGGGCTCAGTATATAGCACTAATGATCGCCAAGATTTGTTTGTACAATCAGCCCTGGAGGATATCGCAATCACACCGGACAAGCACATAATCATTGGGGGGGACCTTAGATAGATCTGCGCAGCGACGTCCACACACAGGGGAATTTTCACAGCTGAGTGCCTCTCGCTTACGGGATCTTGATATGCACGATTTGTGGAGGCGCCTACACCCCACCACGCAGGCCTATTCTTACTACTCTCACGCACACAGAACGTATGCTAGACTAGATTATCTCTTGGTCACAGGACCGGTCGCAGCGCTGGCGACAGCATCCGATATGGGGGTCCTTGCATTGTCTGACCACGCCCCAGTGTCAGGCTCCTTCTAAATACCGCCGGTGTCTCCCTCACGAGGGGTCTGGCGTCTACGGGATACCCTCTTACATAAACAGACGGTCGTGAAACAGATACGTGACGCGATTTCTGAGTTCCGGACACATAATGAGAATGAGGACACCTCATGGGCAACGCAATGGGCTGCCCTAAAGACAGTGCTACGGGGTGAGTTTATCGCCATCTCCTCCGCGGAGAATAGGGATTGTCAACAGAAAAGGGACGAACTTACTAATATGGTACGAGAACTGGAAAGGATGCATCAGAGGACGGGGGCCCCCAGAGTCTGGAGGCAACTCAAAGCAGCCCGGAAGCTTCTTTCCGCGCTCGATATGGACAGGGCGGAGTACGCGGTGCTGTGCCTGAAACACGCATATTACACTGGCGGTGACAGATGCGGCCGGCTACTCGCGAACAAACTCCGGGTGAAACACCAACACCAACGGGTTAAAGAGCTGTCCCTTCCTGACGGTACTTTGGCCTTGGAGGACCACCAGATTGCGAACGGGTTCCGTCGCTATTACGCTAACCTATATGCGGGCGCGCCCTCCTCGGCCTTGGCGGAGGATGATTATCTAGCGTCGGTCGACCTCCCTGTCCTTACCCCGGAACAGGCGGAAAACATGGAACGTGACATTAGGCCGGAGGAGGTGATTGCGGCCATCTCGCTACTCAAACATGGGAAAGCCCCGGGACCCGACGGTTACACCCCCCTTTTTTACAAAACTTTTTGTCAGGAGCTAGCGCCAATGTTGACACGGCTCTTCAACTCCTTTGCTGAGCCGGGAGCTATACCCCCGGACTTGCTACGGGCGACGGTATCAGTTATCCCCAAACCGGGGAAGGTCCGGACTGAATGCGACTCCTACCGGCCGATCTCGTTACTGAATGTCGACCTCAAGCTTTATACGGGGAGCCTAGCGGCGCCGTATCTGCCGGGCCTGGTGGATCCAGATCAGGCCGGGTTGGTTCCAGGCCGACAAACGGTAGACAATACTAAGAGGGTGGTCCATGTCCTAGAAAAAGCCTCCCGTATACCCGGGGAACGCATGCTGCTCTCGGTCGACGCAGAGAAAGCGTTTGATCGGGTGCACTGGCCTTACCTTGAGAAAGTGCTCTGCAAATTGGGTGTGGGAGAGAAATTTCGCACTTTCATATTTAATTGCTACAAATCTCCCGCCGCGACGGTACGGGTGAACGGGTGCAGCTCCGGCCAATTCGTGATAGGGAGGGGTACCAGACAGGGGTGCCCATTGTCCCCGCTACTTTTCGCTCTATACATGGAGCCGTTTGCCCAGAGAATTCGCCGAAACCCGTCTGTGACCGGCGTCCGGATGGGGGGCCACATCCACGCCATTAGTCTGTATGCAGATGATGTGATCCTGATGCTTGACAATCCAAGGGAGGCGCTTCCCGCTTGCGTTGCCGAGATGGACGCTTTCGCCGCGGTTGCGGGCTTCAGGATGAATATGAGAAAGTCGGCGGCCCTGGATGTCTCGCTCACCACGCCCACGAGACTTGAGCTGCAAGGACGATTCCCTATGCAATGGTCTAGGGATCTGGTCCCGTACCTGGGCATACTCCTGGCACCTTCACTGCCTGCCATGGTGACCGCTAATTACGCAGCCATGGGCAAGAAACTTAAGGAGGAGCTCTCCCGCTGGAGCAAAGGCACGCTGTTGTTGCTGGGACGGGTCGCTGCGGTAAAGATGACTCTTTTGCCGCAGGTGCTATATTTGTTCTGGGCCCTGCCGCTCCAACCACCGAAGGGGTGGATACGACAGGCTCAGTCCGACATCGCCCGCTTTGTCTGGCAGGGCCGCAAGCCCAGAATCAAGAGGGCCTTGTCCACGCTGGCACCCGAGTCTGGTGGACTTGGCATTCCAGACCTGCATAAGTATTTTCAGGCGGCGCAGCTACGGTACCTGGTGGAATGGAGCAAATGGGAGTCAGACAGACACTGGCTATTTCAGGACCAGGCTGTGGCGGGCAGGACCCTACAAGAGGTACCCTTCATGCGCAGAAATCACCGCCCCCCAATCTCTATGCGTCTTTTCTCACGCAAGTCCCGCTTCGTGTGTGGGACGCCGTGAATGCTAGGCATGAACTTACCACCTTCCCGTCTCCGCTTACACCACTGATTGGGAATCCTGACTTCCAACCCGGGATGGAGCCTGGCGATTTTGCGCTCTGGCAGGCGGCCAGATGCTGCGCTCTGTTTCATGTGTATGGCCCGGAGGGAGCCGTGTTGTTTGAAGACCTCCGCCGGGACTACCACCTGCCCGAGACTGAGCGTATGCGGTATCTACAGGTACGCCATTGGGCTCCAAATGCAAATACGGGTTTTGGCTGACCAAAAACTTACCCCGTACGAGATGTGGCTGGCGACGCGTTCATCGGACGCCAAGCTCATCTCGGACCTGTACCGTCTCTTACAACCCCCCACTTACCACATCCATAACCCAGGGAGGGTTCGCTGGGAGCAGGAGTTGGGGAGGGATCTGAGTCACAAGGAATGGGACGATATTTCCTACCCGGCGCGTCATTCAGCATACCACACTGGGCTCACCGAAACCTTTACTAAAATCTCTACATACTGGTACTACACACCTCAGAGGTTGCATGACATGAACCATAACATCCCAAACACTTGTTGGCGCGAATGCGGACAGCCTGGCACGCTTACACACATCTTGTGGGATTGTCCGCTGCTAAGTCCTTACTGGAAGGAGGTTCTAGACGAAATAGACTCGTGCTTTAACATTGAATTGCCCCGTTTCCCAGCCTATGTCCTACTAGGGTTACCTAATGGCTTGATGTACCCTTTGCGGTCCAGGAGGGGTAGACAGATAGCGATTGCTTTGGGCTCGGCGATCCAAAACATACTTATATATTGGCGCTCCGCCACCCTTCCTACCACCATAGGTTGGCTGCACAGGTTATGGCACGTTCTGGGAATGGAGAAACTGTCCCTCACGGTGGTGGGCGAGGTGGACAGATTTGAGGACTTGTGGCAACCTGTCCACACTCTGCTACAATCGGAATTTAAAGAAATTACTTGTCCCCGATACCTTAGGCTGCTAAGACTGACGTCCCCGATTGCCTAGTTGAGATGGAGGTAGGGCGCGATGAGAGGCGTAGATCCTTTGCGATGGTGCTGAATGGGTAAGACATTTGCTCGGCACAAGGAAGGGGGGGTGGGTTATTTTGGGGGGAGGGCAAGGTGGGGGGAAGTTGAGGGGGGGAGTTAGTTTTGGAATTGGTCATCATGGCGCTTCCACCTAGACTGAGGCTCTACAATTGCTCAGGTGATACTGCATGGAATTCTGATGGCGCCTCTGGAGCAAAGATTGCGCATTTTGCTATTACGATGACTGTATTCATTGTATGTATTGTTTCTCCCTGTTTCTTAAACTGCAATAAAAATGCTTTAAACCTAAAAAACCATTGAAATTCACTGAAAAAACCATAGGTTTCACACCAGTTATAGTTAGGAATTAGCATTTAAAAAACCTATTAAATTCACTGAAAAAACCATAGGTTTCACACCAGTTATAGTTAGCTGGAAGTTTTACTCGCATAAAACCATTGAAATTCCCACGTTATAGTTAGTTGGACTCACTATAACTTGCACGTGCAATGCACTGCTGATGACGTCACATATTACATCACTCATGACATGGTCAGTGACATCACTCATGACATCACTGATGACACCATCCTTGTGACAGAGTGATAGACCTCCTTTCACTGTAATGTAACCCTTGAAACAAATATTCAAAAATAGAAACTAACATTTTCAAAAAAATGGAGATACCATACTACTTCCAACAACCAATTCAATAATTCCACCATCTATATACACATGCACTAATTCACCAACAGTTCTATATAGTCACTCATACATATACTCACTCATCATATGTAGTGATACACCTATACATCCTGTTACACACCGACAGGCATCCAAAAGTTACTCACACATGCAAATAAACTATTGAACATCCATTTATTTGCATATACAGCTATACACACACTACCACTTTACTTCTAAGGAAACTTACACATACTTACTCTCTTAAACAATCACGTATAGAAGCACATACTAATTTAAACAGGAACTCTTAAAATCCCTCACTCTCACATATACTCACTTATATACATCAATATTCACATATACTAGATTAAAACATATGTAGTTACTGATAAAGACACTAGTGAGATAGTCATTCACTCACTAACACACACATATACACACTCATCCAGCCATACAGTCCTGCACATATGCTGTCTTCAAAACACATACAAAGAGAGAGTCAGTCATTCATGCATCTATGTGCTAAGTAATACCCCCACCAAACCATACAAACACTCATACTGATACTAAGAAAAACATCTAATAACCCATATACATACACATGTACCTACTCACCAACCCATGCAGCCACTTATACAGAAAGTGCAACAATAATACATATATTTAAATATTTAAACATTACTCACTAATATTTATCTCTCGGATGGACACACATTCACTGGATGCTAATTCCTAACTATAACTGGTGTGAAACCTATGGTTTTTTCAGTGAATATATATATATATATATATATATATATATATATATATATATATATTCACTGAAAAAACCATAGGTTATACACCATATATAGTTAGGAATTAGCATTTACAAAACCTTATTTTACTCACACAAAACCATTGAAATTCGCATATATAGTTAGTTGCACTAACTATATATCGCGCACCCGCAATCCACTGCTGATCATGTCACATATTACATCATTCATGACATTGTCAGTGACATCACTGATGACATCACTGATGACATCTCAAATGACATCACTGATGACATCACTGATGACATCTCAAATGACATCACTGATGACATCACTGATGACAACATCCAGTGACTGTATGTTTCTGTAAAGTTAAAACATGTCTTACATATTGAAGAATGAGTGGATGTATAAGTGTCTGGATGAAGGATTTAGTAGGCGCATGACTGACTGTATGAGTGAGTGATTAAATGTGTCTCACTGAGTGCATGGGTTAGTGACTAAACTGTCTTAATTTGTGCATCATTATGTCTGTTGTTCTGTAAACTGCTGCATGTGTTGATCAGTAGCTATATGAGTAACTATATGGGTTATTGATTGGTTGCCCAAGTATTTGTATGGGAGACTGAGTGTGTGTGTGGGTGGCTGGGAGGTGTATGACTCTGTGCATAGATGTGTGAGCAGTTGATTCACTAGATGTATGGGTTCAAAAGTGCATGTGGAAACAGCTGTATGGGCGGTTGACTGTGTTCATGAGTGTATTGGTGAGTAAATGGATATCTCAGTGCTACATGTCAAAGTAAGTACATATGTAGAACACAGTACATGTGAGAGTTGACATATATAAATAACTGTGCATAAGAGCTAGTGAATGTGTGAGTGGCTGTATGGATCATTGTGAACTTGTATCCGGGATTGTATAAGAGAGTAAATAAGTGTTAGTATATGTTTGAATAAGTAAGGTGTGTATAACTGTATAGTTGAGGAAATGGAGGTGTGATTGATTCTTTGCATGACTGACTAGGTGTGTGTGTAACTTCATGGATGAGTGACAGTCTGTGAGTGTCTGTTTACACTGAGTGTATCTAAGGTTATATTAGAGTCTGAAGAGGTTCATCGTATTATCACATGAATGATGTCATCAGTGATGTGATCAGTTATGTCAAATGAGATGTCATCAGTGATGTCATTTGAGATGTCATCGGTGATGTCATCAGTGATGTCACTGACCATGTCATGAATGATGTAATATGTGACATGATCAGCAGTGGATTGCGGGTGCGCGATATATAGTTAGTGAAACTAACTATATATGCGAATTTCAATAGTTTTGTGTGAGTAAAATAAGGTTTTGTAAATGCTAATTCCTAACTATATATGGTGTATAACCTATGGTTTTTTCAGTGAATTTTCAAGGTTTTGTAAATGCTAATTCCTAACTATATATGGTCTATAACCTATGGTTTTTTCAGTGAATTTCAATGGTTTTTTAATAGCAAATACCAAAAGCTTTAAAATGTATTCTTCTTTAAATCGAAAAATATATTTTATATGTTTTTAATACAATTTTTTTAAGTATATATTTTTTTTAATTTTTTTTTTTGTTTCGCTACCGGTTCGCGCACCGGGTAGCTTCCCGTTAGCTCAATTTGGTGCCGCGACCCGTTCCGCGAACCGGTAAACGTTCCGTTTGCGCAACTGCCGCGTTAGAAAACAACATCGTGACGCGCCGCGTAAGCGCGACGTATCGCGTTGTCGCGTAATGCGTCTTATGACGCGCCGCGTTAGCGCACCCGGATGTGCTCCGGAGCGCGAACAGAGGCACGAAGCGCAGCACCCCGGAAGCGATCCGGGGCGCGGCGCGCAGCGCGTAACGTAAGCGTAACAGGTCATGTGACTTGTTAATAAAACTTTTCATTGGTTCATTTCACTTTTGGTTTCCTAATGATGTAAGGCTAGGTCATGTGACCTAAAAATAACACTTTTTATTGGTTTAGAACATTTTTTTTTTCCAAATGATGAAAGCCCCCACCTTTTTTCTCACTCTGACTTTCAACTTTGTGAGAGGAAGACCTATTTTGATTGATAAAAAATGGCTTCATTAGTAGCTGCAGCTGGTGCACCCCCACCACCACCACCACCTCCTAGGAAGAGAGGACCACCTCCTCAGGTAATCATTAATCAAGAGGAGGAAGAAGAGGAAGAAGAGGAAGAGGAGCAAGAGAGGAGACAGTTTTTACCTGAAGAGCCAAGGAGGTCCCATGTGAAAGAAAATTACATCTGGCAATTTTACACATTTCCCCGGGGCCAAAAGAAAGTAAATTCCCGTTACGTTACCTGTCTCATCTGTAACAAAGATATGTCCAGAGGGACTGATAAGAAGTACAGCTTTGGTAATTACACCATGCATCGGCACATGGAGAGGTGGCACCCTATAAATTATAGTGCTGCGCAGGTACGTGACCTGCAGGAAAACCCCCCTCCTGTGGCCAGTACATCAACTGAAGAGGCAGTGACTGGACCAGAGGCGAGGGAGACGGTCCCAAACATTCAGATGAACTTTGGGGTCGTAAAGCAAGTCTGCATTTTTTGCGGCCAATTACTTTGCTATAGGGAGAGTAGCATAACTCTAATCAACAGAGCTATTGAAAATCATAAATGTCCAAAACGCCCCAGAAAGTAAATTATCTTTTTTTTTGTTGCTCCTGTTGAGCCCTTTATAATGATTGATTTTCGTTTCCCCCCCAAAAAAACAAAAAAAATATAAAACCGTTCAAAAAATACAAAAAAAGTAAAAAAATGTTCAGAAAAATAATAAAAAAATATAAAACAACAAAAACAATAAAAGAAAAAGTTCTTTTCAGAACTACCTCCCATTTATAAAAAATTGCTAGAATGTTTAACACTCTGGCAACCTCTATTTCTTTTGATTCGCTTCCCGGTTCGCGCGCCGGTACGCGAACCGGAAGTGAAACAAATTTTTTTTTTAAAAAAAAAAGGAAGACTGAGTATAAGGGAAGGAAACAGAGAGTAATGTTAAAAGAAAGACAGCTAGAGGGAGTAACACAGAGATACAGTTTAATAGATCTATTTACCAAAGAAAAGATGTAAGAGGGTATAATTGAGAAAAACAAAATAGATAAGGAAGTGAAAGAAAAAAAGGAGAGTAGAAGAATAATAAAGAAGAGTTTCTGAATGTGAGTGAATGTTCAAATTAAGAAGAAAAACAGTAAAGTATGTGGAATGAGAGGTAGGGATAGAACCGGACTAAAAGAACAACCCTGAGGGAAAGTGTTAAGAAAACAGTGAGCGAAAGTAAATAGGAATAAAACAAGATGTTTGACAGTGACTAAGGTTAAAACATGTGGAATAACAGAGAGAAAAAACAGAAAGCAGAAAAGAAGAAGTGACAGAAAAGGAATAATTGAAACAGCAAAGAAATGTAAATAACATAGTGTGCTTGAACTACAGGGAGAAAGCATAATGAACAAGTAGTGAAAGAATGATGAGTCAGACACAGTGAGAGTAATAGAGACGGAGTGAGTGAACAGGAGTGAGGAACTATGAGAACAGAGGGACTGAGAAAAGGAGTGGAAGGAGTAGAGTAAGTAAGTAATAGAAAAAGGAATGAGGGAAGTAGCAAAGGCAGGAAACTGAGGGTTAAAGAAATGAAGCAGTGGAACTAATAGAAGTTAAATGTGATAGAGATTTAACGGAAAGAGTACAAAACACTTACCTTATAATTGTCGTTAACTTAGTCACTTGTTATTTTTATACTTTCAATCTGTGAAAGAAAGAACAAAAATTTGAAAAATATTAAAACATGTATTTAAAAATTAGAAAAGACAAGGGAAAAGATTGAAAATCATCCAATTTTACAAAGAAATAAAGTTAGAGATAAACATGCGGAAAAAAAAGAGAAAGAAACGCTGATAGACAGTCAGAGACAAAAAGAAATTGTAATTGAGTAAATTACTAAGAGAAAAAAAAGGAAGATACTTTCAGTGACAGAAAAGAAGGATAGAATAGAAAACTAAATTGAAGTTGTGTAAGCTACTAAAAGAAAGTGAGTAAGGTAAACTATATAAGGAAAGGGTGAATAAGGAAAAGAGAGTGAGGGAGAGAGGAGACAGAGGAAGTGAAGGAAAGAGTGTCAGATACAGACTGAGTGAGGCAACAAAGAAAGATTAATGAGTGAGGGTGAGTTATACTAACTGATTGCACCAAAAAAGGAGAACTCAAAAATATTGAATTTAGTAAACAAAGGGAGGAAAGATGGAAAAGACAAGCGAAGCAGAAGGTCTAAAAGCTGGAAAATGGTGAAAGGGAGAAAAGAAAAAAGCAGAGTTGGAATAGGGAAACAAAGGTTGATAGATAAGTGGAGTTAGAGAACAAGGGTGAAAGAGAATAAAACAAAAGGCAATGGGAGTATGTAAAGAGGATTGATAGAAGGTAGTAAAAGACAAGTGAGCATGAGACAAGATGAGTACAAATTAAAATTCACTATACAAACTACAGAATTAATTATACATGTTAAATGGTTTATTTTTGCTGTTCTCAGAATATATCAAATTTCACTAAAAACAGTGAGTTGAAGGTATTCATCATATAACAGCGGGGAACAAAAACACAATCAAAATGATTGTGTTTAAAAAACCCATATAACATAACCAATCAGAAATCAGAACTCCTCAAAAGTAACTTACTTTCCATGACGTCGAAGGATATCCTATGAACAGCTTATACTCTGTTGTGCTGTTATTATTTTCTGCCCGCCACTTTCTGAAAGAAAAGGTCCATCGTTTTGACAAATATGTTACATACAATAAATGACTTCTCGCTCTCTACCGCACTTCTCCTCAAGGCCAAATAGTGTAAGAGCCATTTATAAGTCTTGGAATTCTTCTAAGCAAATCCCGTCATTTTCTTTTTCCACAACTTTCAGAAAGAAAACGTTCAAGATCACTTTCACAATCCTGTACTAGTAATATCTCACCCTTCTTGCTCACTCATGTTCCACATTTCCTATGACACTGATACTGCTTACTATGAGGCAGACTTACACTACCTCTATGACTATTACAATTATTTAATTCTCTTGATCACTGTTAATCACAAAGCAATTTAAAACAGTACATAAAATTATATAAACTCCTAGAATCATTATAGGCCAGTTACCTACCCTAAATTCTCTCTTCTGAAAACACAAAGTAAGAATATTTTAAGTCAAAAGGCAACATTGTTTCATAGTCAAATGGGAATCATTTCCAAAACACCAGCTTTTTTTACATTTTAAATAAGCTGTGTAATAAGCGGATGTTGTCAAAGGACCATCATGTCATATAATAGCTGCAGTTACAAAAGTTCTTCCTAAAATCAACAACTGTGTAGCCACAACATTTGTAATTAAAGTTGAAAACTTACTTTCATCAGGTTTATATAGTTGGAATTTTAAAATGACATTATAACCAAAAGTTTGTACAAATAATGTGGACAGCATTGCAGACTTACATTACATCTATTCCATGTTTTGATTGGCTGCTTGAATTAGCTTATTAAAAGAAACAGTTTTTCAGAACTAATTCAAAGTGCAGTTATTTTCCATGACGTCAAGTGTTATGGTAAGAATACCGTTTGCTTTGGGAAATACTCTGTTGTCCTTTAACTAATCCGTGCCCACCACTTTCTGTAAGAAAACCTTCTTTTTTTTCAGAAACTACTTAAAACTCAAAAATAACTTTTCACTCTGTACTACACTTATCCTCAAGGCCAAATATTGTAGGAGCCATTAGAACCTCTTGAAATTCCTCAGAGCAAATCCCGAGATTCTTTCCCTAAAAGTTTGGTTGTAAAAACACCAGGTAAGAATTTTTAAGGTCAAAAGGCAATTTTTAAAAAAAGTTAAAACAGAATCATTGCAGAATGACCAGCCGTTTCTAGACTTCAAATAAGCTGTGTAATGTCCTGATGTTGTTGAAGGACCGTCATGATATATAATTGCTGCAGTTACAAAAGTCCTTCCTGATATTGACAACTGCGAAGCCACAAAATGTTTAATTAAAGTTGTCAATTTCGTTCCATCAGGCCTACATCGTTGGAACATTAAAATGACATACTGGCCATAACTTCGTATAAATAATGTGGACAGCATTGCAGACTTACATTGGCTACACTCCATGTTTTGATCGGCTGCTTTTACTAGCTTATTAAAGGACACTGATTTACTGTCTGGCAAAGTTAAATATATAAATCTTTCTGAGTCTACACTAGTAGTACTTGATACCCTACAGTTCTCGCAGGCATGCTGCCATTGATAAGAAAGGCCAAACAGATGATCTACATCTACACCTTCATCTTGCAATACATCAAGCATATACATTAAAAACTCCTGACAATCTTGCTGAATATTTTGAGAGAATTGCGTTTGACCTGAACATTTGTCTAACAGATTTCGAATTTCAGACACACTTTCTATTTTTGTTCTATCAGTGCTAAATTTCTCTAACACAGAATTCAATAAACAGCAAAAACTTTGATCCGAATTGATCACAATCTGTTCTTTTAAAGTTTCTAGAGAAAAGACAACATTAACCACTACATTAGCATAGCAGTTAACACCAGAACTATTTTCAAATTGAAAACCAACAACATCTTCAACAGAATCCATTTTCTTTCTGCTTATAATTTCGGGTTCATCGACTTTTCGTCTTTTTGCTACAACCACCCTGCTATTGGTCACATTTCTTCGTTTCCGGCCTACCACACGTTTCTCAAACAAAGGATATTGAGTCAAATGTGGCGCATACTCTCTTCTTAACCTATTGTATTCCTTAACACAATCTAGATCCGCACAAATGTTTGTGACATCACACTCAATCAAGTACAATCCCGATAAAGTTCTGACTCGTGACAATGCCACATATGCCATACCCTCCTTGAACACAGAACTGCCAATTTTCACCAATGCACTGTCTACACTTAAACCTTGCGAATTATGGATTGTCACCGCATATGCCAAGCAAACAGGAAACTGCTTACGGCGAACATATAAGTCTTTTACAAGCAAAAACCTGGCAGAGCAACGACCAATTAGCTGTACTTCCTCAATGCCATCAAATTAAATTTTTAAAAATTCAATTCCATCTCTATTTCTGTATTTCTCAAAATCAACAACATTACCCATTGTTCCATTTACCAGACCTCTTTCAACATGTAAATTCCTTCTCAAAATGATACGGCAATTTAAGTACACATTCAGAGTCTTTTCAAAACCAGCAGTTTTAGATATAGTCTTCTCTAATGAATCCAATTTAGATTTCAAATTCTCAGACAAAATAATTGTTGCTCCCATATGCTCTATTCTGTCAATAGCTTCCAGTTTCACAATCTCTTGGTTTTCTAAATTCAACATTTTGTTGTTGAAGATGGCACATTCTGCAAGAGTTGGCATCAAACATATTCCAGATTTCTTCTCAGTAATTTTCCGAAAAATATTCTCTGGCAGAACGTCGTCTTCTGGATACAAATTTGACAGTAATCGTGCATGTAAAGCTTCTTTCCCATGCTCGGTCACTTTTCTGATTCTAACATCTTGTAGAATATTCTTATAATCTTCATCCTTCGCTTGACGCATATTTTCACGCAGTTCAGCATAATTGAAGTTTAACCATATGTTAACGTTGCCAATGCTCCCTAGGCACTTCCTGGTATCTTCATGTGTAAGTAGTTTAAACACTGGTTGTCCTTTCACTGGTGTCAGCTGCAGAAGATCACCGAAAACAATTATGTGTTTGCCACCAAATAACACATCATACTCTGTTTTAAGAACTTCTTGCATTCTCAAATGCACAAAGGCAAGCATGACATTGGAAACCATGCTTACTTCGTCAATGATAAGAAGTTTCATTTTCCTCAAGACTCTTGAAACTTCACAACAAGCATCTCCAGATAACTTGTGGTATTGTAATTTGTTATCATGCTCCACTGGCAGCATCAGTAGACAATGCAAAGTAATACCTTTAATGTTATGTGCTGCCAGTCCAGCTGGAGCGGTGACAATACAAGACAGAGATGACTCAGTCCTTTTCTGCAAATAACATGAAATTGCTTTAATGAGGAAACTTTTTCCTGTTCCTGCTTCTCCACTCACGTACGGTCGGACAGGCTTCAACAACGTACGTGAGCACTCTTTCTTCTCATGACTTAATCCATGATCAATTTGGTTGGTAACTTCGTCATATATTTTCCTCTGCTCAACGTTGAGTTGTCTTTCCAAATCTTCTAAGTTAACCGCATCCTCCTGAGCATGTGCCATGGCTCTTTCCACTTCAATCATGGCAGTGGCAGCTTCATTTTAGATAACTGGTCCTCCTAGTGGATCCTGACTCAATGAAACAGAACTCTGACTGTCCTGAGAACTGTCTCTAGCAATCTCGGCTGCAATTGTTGCTTCCTGCTCGATTTCTGCATTCAACATTTCTAGATATTTTGGAAAAACAGGACATTCTATGGTCTCCTTGGCTGCATTGAAAGAGTCTTCGTAACAGAGGAAATCTCCAAGCAGTTCCTCTTCTGCAGGCCAAGGCTTGAAAAGTTGCAAAAGAGCTAAATAGAAAAACTCTTTTCTTTCAGGAGATTCGCCACTCAATTTTCGATGATTTACCAATTGGCATTTTCTTTGCTTGACCAGACATCCCTCACTTCCAATTACAGCATACACTCCTTTATCAATATCTTCTTTGATGTTCCTCTTGAATATGTAATTTTGTAGAACCTCATACAGACAAACATTCTCGAGGTGACTGCTTCTATTTGGATAATATGTATCCAACATGTTCGTCTTCAAAATATCTGTACTGTTTGGCTCCTTTTCCGCCAAATACTCAATTTCCCGTACAGGTTTCAGAACTCGATTACGCGTTGCAGCAAGACCAAGACTCGCCCAAATGATACTCCTAGATTTGGCATAGAGACTTGCTGAAGATAACCGGTCAGAACATTCGTAAGCTCCGATTTCTCGATGCGACAACATCTTCAGGCTGAAACTGTACAACTTCTTACTGAGGCTCTTTTCATGGGAAATGTCCTCCCACATATCCTTCAATTCTGTCTTTTCTTTTTTTGTGATGTAAGATGTCACATACTGAGCCACAGCCATACAGTTATCAGCCACAAACTGTATATCCATGTTAGCATTCCACATGGACAAAATCACTGGGTTGTAGTCGTTGATGTACTTGGACTCTTCGTTTCTTTTCAAATTGTATGTATTTTTGGGTGATTTCCTCGTCACATTATGTCGCAGCGAAGACATCAAACTGTTCACTCTTCTTTTATAAATCATCGGTCGTGGAAAGCTGAAACGACATTTTGTGTAGAACTTGTCCTTGTTTCTGAATTTACGACGACAGTACTTTCCACAACGATGGCTTTGAAAGCGTAAAACTTGTTCTCTTAGGCTTTTGTCTTCCTTTGTCTTTGGAACAGCGCATGTAGAATACTGTTCTATGAAACTCATCACTAAGTCATCCGGATCTGTTCCAAATTTGGGTGCATCTTTGATCCACAGCAGCATATGTATATGAGGAGCACCTCTCGCTTGATACTCCTTTCTCCAGAAGAAATCCAACACCTCTCCAAAAGGTGGATTTTTCTTGTTCATGATGAAAGACATCATAGCTTCAAATCAATGATTGAAGTACCTGCATACATTCACTGGATCCAAAGAGCACAGTTCTCCGGTTGTCTTGACTTCAATATTTTCAATGTTTCCATTTGCCTCTCGTAGAAATTCAGGTAAGTCTTCCCAGCCATACTCGGCACAGCTGAGAGTGAGGAACCATGTGGGAGTTCCTAAGTTCCTCAGCATACATTTTAAATCACCATGACGACGGTACCAGTACTCATTAGTACCACGCTGACATGCCATGAGATTAATCAGGTGAGAATCCAAAATACTGTCTTGCACATTGACTTTATCCATAAAGTCCCTTGCCAAGATATTTTGCATCTGTACACCACTTTTCAAGATGTGGTTCACTGCATATGACAGTCCAGACAGATCACTTTCAAACAGTAGATGAAACAAATAGGGAATGCATTGACGAAACCTAGGATCTTCTGCATACAATCGTAAAGTCCGGTATTCAGAAGCAGTAATTTGATCAGGTCGCTCATCATATCTTCCTCCTTGACCTGTTGGAAATAGCTGTGGGAAACACTGAGCTTCCAAACTTTCCTCCCAAACACTAATGGGACTCCCTTTGGCTTTTTTCATTTGAAACAACTCAATAGCATTCCCCATGACTTCCTTGGAATGCAAAGGATGAACCCTATAATATTCATATATTTCTTCATTTTTAGAGGCTTCTACTTTCTCAATTTGTCCAGCACACAAATCGCTGTCCTCTTCTTCACTTACTTCCTCTTCTGCAACACATACATTCTTGTAGTACTCATTGTTTTTCATCAAATACAATGTTGCCTTTTTGATTTTCCTAACATCCACTAAATCTTGCCAGATTTTCTTACTCTTTGTCGGAACCCCATTAACTAAGATAACCAGAGGTTCCTCTTCCACTTTCTCTACTCCAATTGTATTAATGTTTTTCTTCAAATCTAGAGGCAAATAAACAACTCTTCCCTTTAATCTTCTCTGTAAATCTGATGGAGGCAATTTCCCTGTCTTTGGCTCCATTCGTACAATGGCCTGAAAGGGATGGACACTTTGAATCAAAATAGATTCATAAGTATTTAAATCCTTCAATTCAGAAGGAATGTCAACCAATTCCAGATTATTATGAACCGCTCTAGCAGGCAACCGGTTTTGATTTAATTTGTTACAACAATAAGTACACACACGTTGATCCGATCCCAAATCAAAACAATTTTCTACCATCAAGTATGTTGCGAAATCCTTCCATTCACTATTATTTTCCCTTTCACTTTTTGCATATAAATCCACTAACTTAGTCTGATTCTTATAATAAGTGCGTCGACAACACACACAAGTGAAATTAGGCCTCTCATTTGATTTCACCTGAAACGTGGCAATTTCCTTCTGAAAAGTATCTGTACTGGAAACCTGTACACTCTCTTCCACATTACCTTCTTCTACTGGGTCAATTTCAACATTCTCCTTTTTCCTTGCAAAGTAACAAAACTCAATTTCTTCACAAATATTCTTCACATCTACTTCAGAACCATGCAAAAGAGCACTGCTTAATTGTTTTAGCTTAATTGCTGGACTCTTAGCAAAATTCAACATTCTCACTAATTTCCTCACTTTATTATGATGGACTGCTAGCATCCTGAAATGATGAAAAACACTCTGGCATACTCTCCTGGAAAGACAAGCCAGTGAATGACCATGTAAACCTGTCACTTCTCTCACTCTGCATGGATCTAATTCCTGCAACAACTTCATTTTCTGTTTTAAACTTTTCTTAATAAATGTCCGTACAAAATCACAAAGCAAATTGATGGAATCCTGTCGCACACTGCAAATACTACTACACTTCCAGGTGTACACTGGACCCTTAGGACGTCTCCCTAAAACTTCATCACCTAACACCTCTTCTGCCTCTGTTGACACAAGTTTTTCTTTTTCAACTTGACAACCGTCTTTCACCTCATATGCTCGACCACTGGTGTCAACTGCATGCACCAAATCATTGTCCTGGAAGTAACTCTCCTCATTGAAAAATGCCTCACAACTTGAACTATGCATCCATTCTCCTGAAAATACTTCACAAAAATTTGTACGATTAACTATTCTCTTCCATCTACTATTTGTTTTGAATTCATAAATTGCCTTGTTTAGTTTCCTAATTCTATTGATTACCAAAATAAATAACTTTCGTTTCATTTCCAAAGCCTGATCAATAATTTTCTCAACATTTTTTTTCTTATAAAAAGCCATTTTCTGTTGACCTTTCTTTACATTTTTCATCAAATTTACAATTATCCTGTTGCGGAACATTTGTGTACGAATGTCTCTAAATTGATTGTGCCTTCTACCGGCACTCACAGAGTTTTCTCCTGCTCTACCACTAACTTTATTAAGGGGCCTTTCCTTCCTGTTTAAATTGACTCTCTTCTTCTGGACTAAAACATGTTCTGTACTGATACTTTTTTTTCTGGAAATGTTTCTTAGGAAAGATTTCGTTGTCTTACCCGGAGCTTTTTTGGTGACTTGACGAGTTTTTATTGTAGAGGACTGCTGCAAGCATGTAGTAAGCTGCTGTGTTTGACGTTTTGTAGCCTTTCTCCTTCTTTGCCTAGAAGGCATGATTTAATTTTGAAATGATCTGCAGTTGAATCTGTGGTAAAATATAATAAAAAATGTTATTAACCACTATTACCAAACAGTAAATCAATAACAGTCGTCAAAAAATTAACACAGTAGTTGTCAGTTCTACATACAATAATTTTTAGTGCATTGACAAATTTAAAACTCACAAATAGTAGCAAAGAAATGGAATGCTTCTACATTTGACCTGTGCTCTTTTATATGTGAATCTGAACTAATTTTATTAGCATATTTCACTGTTTTATTAAAGACACTTCACACAAGCTGTTTTTGAAGTTGTATTTAATTTTAAATAAAACGGTTAACATGGTTACTTTTCATTTCCAGTAATTTAAATTTATTTTTAAAAGTCTTTATAGTTGAATAGGCTCGAGCAGGTCAGCTGCCCACCCTATGTCATACAAATCTGACAAATCAGCATCCTCATCATATTCTTCCTCATCCACAGGATATAAATCATCCAAGGGATCTACTTCCACTGACGTTTCAATGACAAGTTCAATGGTAAGATTGAGATCAACAGAAGAAAGAGAACAACAATGAGATGTTGCAGAGTAAGAGACAAATCTCAGAGACTATAATAGTAACATTGTTTAACAAGAGTAACATTTTGCAGATATTATTTAGCCATGTCCAGCGATGCTGAGGAGGTGAGGCCTTTGTCCAAGTTTTCAGTGAACAGGACTCATCTCTTCTTAACCTTGGATAAGCCTCACCGACTCTGTGTCCCCTGCTCATACTTAAATGTAAAGGGGCAGATTTATGTTAACTGGCGCATCCCCAGGGATGCACCAGTTAACGTGCGCCGCTGCTCTGCCACCCATGGTGTGCCGCATTTACAATGCGGAGCACCATGTGGTAAAAACAGCACAGATGCGTCACGCATCTGTGTCGCAAAAGCGGCGCATTGCAGGAATCACGTCGCAAGCGCGACATGACTACTGCAATGCACAGGGGCAAGGCACACATTGCATGGTGCATCACTCCTTATGCCTGTTTCAAACAGGCGTAAGGATTTGATTCAGCAATGCCATAAAGCTGACTCAGTGAAATCTTGTAAATTTCACTGTGTTAGTTTTACAGGGCTTTCATGCAAGTAAACGCCCACACTGCAACAAAACGCCCACATGAAACCTGACGCAGGTTTCATGTGGCGCAGGACTTTACAGTGTGACACATCTGCCTAGATGCATCAAGTTGTAAATATGTCGCAACATAGCGCTTCTTTTGCGCCGCCGCTGCGTCACAAAAGTGACGCAACGGCGGCGCAAAAGAGGCGCACGGCCATCATAAATCTGCCTCTAACATTTTAAATGATTGATTCAGGATGCCGATAAGGTGTGGCCTATTCAGAGGTTTGTTTGAGGTGAGGCCTACTCAGGGTTGCAGATGAAATTTAGGCTTGTTGAAGAGTACAGAGGAGATAATACATGTGCAGGCCTACCAATGAAGTGAGTCATGTCCACTGCACTCTTGAACAAAGGCCAGACCTCCTCTGTCTCCCTGGACAGGCCTAAATCTCATCTGCACAATGTGATTCGTAATGTTAGGAAACACAGGTGATGTAATTGAAAAACGTGCAATTTTTTTTGCTCATTTCACAATCACAACACCTGTGTTTCCTTTGCTTAGGTATCTCATTGTGCAGATGTAGTCTAGCATATCAAAGAGTATGCAGAAGGTGAGCACTGTATGAAACAACTATGACACTTACAGAAGCCTCAGCTTCTCCATGCCCCCTACACAGTCCTAAATGTATAAATTTTAAACTGAAGGTATCTTGTTGCAGATGAAGTGAGGCCTATCTTGCAACATGGTGCATCTTTTGCACCGCTGCTGCGTCACAAAAGTGACGCAACGGCGGCGCAAAAGAGGCACACGGCCATCATAAATCTGCCCCTAACATTTTAAATGATTGATTCAGGATGCCGATAAGGTGTGGCCTATCCAGAGGTTTGTTTGAGGTGAGGCCTACTCAGGGTTGCAGATGAAATTTAGGCTTGTTGAAGAGTACAGAGGAGATAATACATGTGCAGGCCTACCAACGAAGTGAGTCATGTCCACTGCACTCTTGAACAAAGGCCAGACCTCCTCTGTCTCCCTGGACAGGCCTAAACCTCATCTGCACAATGTGATTCGTAATGTTAGGAAACACAGGTGATATAATTGAAAAACGTGCAAATATTTTTGCTCATTTCACAATCACATCACCTGTATTTCCTCAGCTTAGGTATCTCATTGTGCAGATGTAGTCTAGCATATCCAAGAGTACGCAGAAGATGAGGACTGTATGCAACAGAGCAATGTACATTACTCACCTCCCTTGACACTTACAGAAGCCTCAGTTTCTCCATGCCTCCTACACAGTTCTAAATGTATATCATTATCAACATAGTGACTATGAAACTCTAGCAGTACATATTGTGAAACCTAAATGTCTTAAAGTAACGATTTTTTAACCGACAAACAAGTAAATTATTCTCCCAGATTGATGGTGAGAAGTGATATATTTATTTAAAGAAGCAGACTCCTTTTTGTCATTGTCATAAATGTAAAAAGCATTCCTTTTCTTTATGAACCATTTTCATGTCATAATTTGAAAACACAGCACAACTCCTATGTACAAGTACACCCTGTCAGTACTTAAATTTGCCAAGCACACATGCGGGCGTATTTACAAGAGCCTTGCACCACGGAGAAATGACTTAAATTTACCAAGCACTCATGAGGGCTTATTTACAAGGACCTTGCACCACCTTTAAAGTCACTTTTAATGTGGGGAAAATGACGTGAATGTGGCTCATAAGCTTTGTAAATTTGCCCCCATGTTGACTATGAAACTCTTGCAGAACATATTGTGAAACCTTAATGACTTCAAGAAACGTGTTTTTAAACCGGCAAACAAGGAAATTATTCTCCCATATTCATGGTGGGAAGTGAAATATTTATTTAAAGAAGCATACACCATTTTGACCTTCTCATAAATGTAAAAAGCATTTCTTTTTAAAAAAAAACGATTTTCTGGTCATAATTTGAAAACACAACACAGCTCCTATGTACAAGCACACCCTGTCAGTACTTAAATTTGCCAAGCACACATGGGGGCGTATTTACAAGGACCTTGCACCACGGGGAAATGACTTAAATTTGCAAAGCACTCATGAGGGCGTATTTACAAGGACCTTGCACCACCTTTAAAGTCACTTTTAACGTGGGGAAAATAACGTGAACGTGGCTCAAAGGCCTTGTAAATATGGTCCATGCTGACTATGAAACTCTATCAGTACATATCAAGTAACCTAAATGATTTCAAGAAACGTTCTTAAACACATCAAGTAAAGATCTTATTCACCCAGATTCATGGTGAAGTGACTTAAAATGCCCTCATGAGGGCATATTTTACAAGGCCCTTGCACCACTTTTGCGTCACTTTTAACATAGGGAAAATAACATGAAAGTGGCTCAAACATGAGAGTGTATTTACAAGGCCCTTTCATCACTTTAGCGTCACCTTTAACATAGGGAAAATAACGTGAAAGTGGCTCAAAGTCCTTCTAAATATGCCCCATGCTGGCTATGAAACTCTAGCAGCACATATCAAGAAACCTAATTGACTTCTAGAAACGTTTTTAAACACATCAAGTAAGCAAATTATTCACCCAGATTCGTGGGGAAGTGACTTAAAATGCCCTAACACACATGAAAGCGTTTTTTTAAGGCCCTTGTACCACTTTTGCGTCACTTTTAACATGGCTATGAAACTCAAAGAAACTAAATCTATTTGTAAAACACTTGACACAAAGCAACATTTTAAATACACAACTTTCTTCATAATTTTCTCCCTAAAGCATACTATTCTCTATCTAAATTAAATGAATCTTTTCTCACCTTAGCAAATACTTTTTGAGTTTCAAAACAGTCTCAGACACACACCAATTTTTCTTTAGCAGAGCAAAGGGTATGCACTCCAGAGGCTGCAACCAACAAAGGCACAGAAATGCTGTAATTCATCACACATATCTCTCATGTCACCCAATCAAAACTCTTCCCTCACTTTTTTCAAATCAACACCCTTCCCCCCTCTGCCCTTTCTGCCTTTTTTCCATAGCAACCACCTCCTGAAAGACCTGTCATGTTTACAAGTTCACACAACAAAGTTTCAATTGAACTCTGAACTCTCAGTACACCTGCGTATCCAGTGCAATCTTTCATAAAATGATTTTTTCTTGACCATTCAAATTACATCTTTCAAAGAACTCATCCATGCACCCTAACTTTCTGTTTTCAGCAATCAAAATCCACCAATCACTGCTACTGAATCATTAGCACAGAAACTCCACAGTTTTTTTCATTACAAACTCCTACTGTTTCATCTGCCATTTCATTCTCACACTTCATCTGACTGCAGCAGAACCTCCTCTCACCATGTTTTCTGTCTGGATTGTTGGACATAGTTACATCCACTGGGCTCAAAGGTATGCTGATAACAGAAATTTACACAACCTCAATTTACAAAATGTGGAAATCAACTGGATTGGCCACAGAGGATTAAGATGTCACCAATTGATACCATTGGTGAAAACCTTTTTGCATTTGCCAAAACCTGACCTGTTAATTGTGCACTGTGGAGGTAATGATTTGGGCACTTTGACTGGGGTAGGTCTGGAAATGCTTTTAATGGACAACTTTGAGCAATTGATGGCACTTTTTCCTCAAACCGCCTTGGTATATTCAAATATATGCCAAAGACAGAAATGGAGGTGGTCCAATCAATTTTGTTCCCAAATTGATTAATCGAGGAAGCATGTAAATAAGTCTGTTTCAGCTTACATGAGAGACCATGGAATGGGGTCCATCTACAACAATAACTTTCGTTACTACATGCAAGATATCTACAGAGGAGATGGAGTTCACTTCTCAGATGAAGGGAACAGAATTTCCATCCTGAATTTAAGACTATGTATTGGTACCTACTTATAAGTACCTAGAACTTACACAGAACCCAAAAGCTCTTTTCAGAGCTACCTTAACTATGATTACTCTTTAAAAATTTCAAATGTACCTTTTTTCACTAATTTTCACTTTTGTTCGCTTCCCGGTTCGCTACCCGGTTCGCGTACCGGCAGCTAACCTCGCGAAAAATTCAATATTTTTTTCTTTTTCGACATATATGAGCCTCCTCAGCCACCCTTAGAAAACCTAGGGGGTCAGGATACATCTCCCGTGCCCCCTTATACCCTTTTCCAACATTCTTTATCCTCCATTTTGTGTCTAAATTCATCCGAAACACAAGATGGCGGACTCCCGTTACGCTATCGGTTAGCTTCCCGGTTAGCTGCCCGGTGAGCTGCCCGGTTCACGTACCGGGACGCGCCTCTACGGCGAAAAATCGCAAAAAAATGTGTTTTTTAATATCCCCCTCATCAATCCTAGGGGGTCAGGAGGGGTCTACCTTGCCCCCTTTCCTTCATTTCCCCCTTCGTTTTTCACCACATCTTGTCTCTCGATCATACCGAGAGACAATATGGCGGCCGCTCCGGACTGTTTAGAATGTTGACAGACTCCGGAGAGCCAATCAGCTTGACGCGTAACGGAACTTCGCGAAGCGAAGCTGATTGGCTCTCCGGTGTCTGTCAACATTCTAAACAGTCCGGAGCGGCCGCCATCTTGTCTCTCGGTAGGATCGAGAGACAAGAGGAGGCCAAAACAAAGGGGGAAATGACCATAAGGGGGCATAGTAGATCCTCCCTGACCCCCTAGGTTTGATGTGGAGGCTTTAAAAGGGCCCCGCGGGGCAAAAAAAAACAAAAAACAATTTTCGTTTTTTTTGCGTGGGGAGCGCCCGGTACGCGCACCTGGAAGCGGTCCGGGGAGCGTACTATAAGGAAAAAAGAATGATAGACTATGATATTTTGAAATATTGTATGTTTATTGATTGATCTTTTTGTTGTTTTTTTAATTTTTTTTTATTTAAGTAGCAGTATTAATGATTATTAAATATAAATGTATTTTTGGAATTGTGCACAGTATACTATAAGTCTGACTTTACATTATAATCAATTTGGTACTAGTTTATGAATTACATATAAAAATGATTAAAGACTCAAACAATTTTTTAATATTAAATATAATTTTATTTTTCTGATTCTTTTTCAAAATTTAATAGAACGTCTAACATTTGACTGTCCGATATGTCCTCTTGTTGAGTGAACATAACTTCCCACATTTGACCGTCATCATAATGAAGTAAATAATCCACAGATTCTACACATTGTAGAAGTTCATGGTCTCGTGATTCATCCATGAATTCCAAGTCAATGGGTTCAATTATTTCCTCATTGTTCATGTCTAGGACAATTTCAAAGGAAACGTTCTGTTCTCCTTGCATTTTTGTGCTGAAATTTGAATAAAAAATAAATATATCAGTAGAGATAGGGCACTGTTGAGTTTAAGGTCAGACAGGTACTTTTGAGGCATGAAGTAGTACTATTAAAAAGTGCCTGTGAAAAAGCCTATGTAAATTCATAATTATACCACAGAAACCTAAATCAATCCATAATTATAATAAACAAGCCTTTCTCAATGTCTAACTCTTACAGAGGGATAATATATAACTATCTGAAAATGTTTTCAAATTTATAAAATAATATCTTACCTTTTAAAAACAAGTTTAAGTTGTGAGTGAAAATGATCTTGCAATGTAGTTCAGGAAGTAGTAGTCAAAATGGCTGTGTTTCTCTCTCTTTTTTTTATATATATTCAGGTACATAACCAAACAAATGTCAGGTAAAAAAAGTAGAAAATGAAAGTAACATTTTAATTGGTTGTCAATTCCAACACTTCAGATGTGTTTTGTGAAGTAATTTACCTCAGCGTATTTAGAGAGGTCTACAGGATAAATGGCTAAATGGAATTCCAACCAAATTTGTGAAAATGGTAGGGATTGGTATGTAGTATGAGTTAATCTATATTTGGTGACATTGTCTCCAGGGTTTCTTCTGTAAATTACTTTCCCACCTTTTTTTAATGGAGCGCTTCCCGGTGCGCGCCCCGGTACGCGAACCGGCAGCATTACGGGAGTCCACCATTTTGTGTTTCGGTCGAATTAAGATACAAGATGGAGGGCAAATAATGTTCAGAATGGGTAGAAGGGGGCACGGTAGACGTATCTTGACCCCCTAGGTTTTCTGAGGGTGGCTGAGGAGGCCAATATGTGCGAAAAAAAAACATTTTTTTTCAAATTTTCGCGCGGTTAGCGTCCGGTGCGCGTACCGGGGAGCGTCCTTTGTTGAAAATTAGTGAAAAAAGTTAGAGTAAAATAATAATTGTGAGTGATCAGATGTAGGGTAGCTCTGAGAAGAGCTTTTGGGTCCTGTGGCTGATGTAGGTACCTACAAGTAGGTAGCAATGCACAGTCTTAAATTGAGGATGAAAATTCTGTTCCCCTCATCTGAGAAGTGAACTCCATCTCCTCTGTAGATATCTTGCATGTAGTAACGCAAGTTATTGTTGTACATGGAGCCCATTCCATGGTCTCTCATGTAATCTGAAACAGACTTATTTACATGCTTCCTCGATTTCTCAATTTGTGGACAAAATTGGTTCGACCACCTCCATTTCTGTCTTTGGCATATATTTGAATATATACCAAGGCAGTTTGAGGAAAAAGTGCCATCAATTGCTCAAAGGTGTCCTTTAAAAGCATTTCCAGACCTACACCAGTTAAAGTGCCCAAGTCATTACCTCCACAGTGCACAATTAACAGGTCAGGTTTTGGCAAATGCAAAAAGGTTTTCACCAATGGTATCAATTGGTGTCATTTTAATCCTCTGTGGCCAATCCACTTAATTTCCACATTTTGTAAATTGAGGTTAGGTACATTTATGTTATCAGCATACCTTTGAGCCCAGTGGATGTAACTATGTCCAACAATCCAGACAGAAAACATGGTGAGAGGAGGTTCTGCTGCAGTCAGATGAAGTGTGGCAATGAAATGGCAGTTGAAAAAATAAGAGTTTAAAATGAAAAAAACTGTGGAGTTTCTGTGTTAATGAAGCAGTAGCAGTGATTGGTGGATTTTGATTGCTGAAAACAGAAAGTTAGGGTGCATGGATGAGTTCTTTGAAAGATGTAATTTGAATGGTCAAGAAAAAATCATTTTATGAAAGATTGCACTGGATACGCAGGTGTACTGAGAGTTCAGAGTTCAATTGAAACATTGTTGTGTGAACTTGCAAACATGAGAGGTCTTTCAGGAGGTGGTTGCTATGCAAAAAAGGCAGAAAGGGGAAGGGTGTTGATTTGAAAAAAGTGAGGGAAGAGTTTTGATTGGGTGACATGAGAGATATGTGTGATGAATTACAGCTTTTCTGTGCTTTTTATAGCTGCAGACTCTGGAGTGCATACCTTTTGCTCTGCTAAAGACAATTTGGTGTGTTTCTGAGACTGTTTTGAAACTCATAAAGTATTTGCTAAGGTAAGAAAAGATTCATTTAATTTAGATAGAGAATAGTATGGTTTAGGGAGAAAATTATGAAGAAAGTTGTGTATTTAAAATGTTGCTTTGTGTCAAGTGTTTTACAAATAGATTTTGTTTCTTTGTGTTACATAGCCATGTTAAAAGTGACGCAAAAAAAGTGCAAGGGTCTTACAAAATGCTTTCATGTGTCTTAGGGTATTTTAACTCACTTCCCCATGAATGTATGAATATAATTGCTTTACAAGATGTGTTTAAAAACGTTTTTTGAAATCAATTCTTGATATGTACTGCTAGAGTTTCATAGGTTGCTTGGGGCATATTTTCAAGGCTTTTGAGTTCCTTTCATGTAATTTTTGCCATTTTAATTTAAGACCTTTCCCCGTGGTGCAAGGTCCTTGTAAATATGCCCCCATCTGTGCTTGGCAAATTTAGATTTTAATTCTTTGACTAACATAGCCATGTTAAAAGTGACCCAAAAATGTTGCAAGGGCCTTAAAAAAACACTTTCATGTGTCTTAGGCCATTTTAAGTCATTTCACCTTGAATGTAGGTATATAATTGATTTATATGATGTGTTTAAAAACGATTTTTGAAAACAATTAGGTTTCTTGATATGTACTGCTAGAGCTTCATAGGTTGCTTGGGGCATATTTATAAGGCCTTTGAGTCTCTCTGATGTTATTTTTCCCATTTTAATTTAAGACCTTTCCCTGTGGTGCAAGGTCCTTGTAAATACGCCCCCATCTGTGCTTGGCAAATTTAGATCTTGATTGTTTGACTTACATAGCCATGTTAAAAGTGATCCAAAAATGGAGCAAGGGCTTAAAAAAAACACTTTCATGTGTCTTAGGGCATTTTAAGTCACTTCCCGATGAATGTAGGTATATAATTGATTTAGATGATGTGTTTTAAAACGTTTTTTGACATCAATTAGGTTTCTGGATATGTAGTGCTAGAGTTTCATAGGTTGCTTGGGGCATATTTATAAGGCATTTGAGTCTCTCTGATGTTATTTTTCCAATTTTAATTTAAGACCTTTCCCCGTGGTGCAAGTTCCTTGTAAATATGCCCCCATCTGTGCTTGGCAAATTTAGATTTTAATTCTTTGACTAACATAGCCATGTTAAAAGCGACCCAAAAATGGTGCAAGGGCCTTAAAAAAACGCTTTCATGTGTCTTAGGCCATTTTAAGTCATTTCCCCTTGAATGTAGGTATATAATTGATTTAGATAATGTGTTTAAAAACGATTTTTGAAATCAATTAGGTTTCTTGATATGTAGTGCTAGAGTTTCATAGGTTGCTTGGGGTATATTTAAAAGGCATTTGAGTCCCTTTGATGTTATTTTTCCCATTTTAATTAAAGACATTTCCCCGTGGTGGAAGGTCCTTGTAAATACACCCCCATGTGTGCTTGGCAAATTTAGATTTTGAATATTTGACTTACATAGCCATGTTCCATACAGTTCTCACCTTCTGCGTTGTCTTTGATATGCTAGACTCCATCTGCACTATGAGATACCTAAGCAAAGGAAACACAGGTGATGTGATTGTGAAATGAGGAAAAGAAACTCCACATTTTTCAATTACATCACCTGTGTTTCCTAAGTTTACGAATGACATTGTGCAGATGAGGTTTAGGCCTGTCCACGGACACAGAAGAGGTCTGGCCTTTGTTCAAGAGTGAAGTGGACATGACTTACTTCATTGGTAGGCCTTCACATGTATTATCTCCTCTGTACTCTTCAACAAGCGTAAATTTCATCTGCAACCCTGAGTAGGCCTCACCTTAAATAAAACATCTGTATAGGCCACACCTTATCGTCATCCTGAATCAATCATTTAAAATGTTAGGGACAGATTTATGATAGGTGTATGCCTCTTTTGCGTCACTGTGCGTCACTTTTGTGACGCAGCGGCGGTGCAAAAGATTTGCTATGTGGCGACATATTTACGACTTGATGCATCTAGGCAGATGTGTCATGCTGTAAAGTCCTGTGCCACATGAAACCAATGCAGCGGTGATGCAAAAGATGCACCATGTTGCAAGACAGGCCTCACTTCATCTCCAACAAGATAAGAAGCTGAATCTTCTGTAAATGTCAAAATTGTTGTATACACTGCTGAACTTCTGTGTACTCTTTGATATGCTAGACTCCATCTGCACTATGAGATACCTAAGCAAAGGAAACACAGGTGATGTGATTGTGAAATGAGGAAAAGAAACTCCACATTTTTCAATTACATCACCTGTGTTTCCTAAGTTTACGAATGACATTGTGCAGATGAGGTTTAGGCCTGTCCACGGACAGAGAAGAGGTCTGGCCTTTGTTCAAGAGTGAAGTGGACATTACTTACTTCATTGGTAGGCCTTCACATGTATTATCTCCTCTGTACTCTTCAACAAGCGTAAATTTCATCTGCAACCCTGAGTAGGCCTCACCTTAAACAAACCTCTGGATAGGCCACACCTTATCGTCATCCTGAATCAATCACTTAAAATGTTAGGGACAGATTTATGATAGGTGTATGCCTCTTTTGCGTCACTGTGTGTCACTTTTGTGACGCAGCGGCGGTGCAAAAGATTTGCTATGTGGTGACATATTTACAACTTGATGCATCTAGGCAGATGTGTCATGCTGTAAAGTCCCGTGCCACATGAAACCGATGCAGCAGTGATGCAAAAGATGCACCATGTTGCAAGACAGGCCTCACTTCATCTCCAACAAGATAAGAAGCTGAATCTTCTGTAAATGTCAAAATTGTTGTATACACTGCTGAACTTCTCTGTACTCTTTGATATGCTAGACTCCATCTGCACTATGAGATACCTAAGCAAAGGAAACACAGGTGATGTGATTGTGAAATGAGGAAAAGAAACTCCACATTTTTCAATTACATCACCTGTGTTTCCTAAGTTTACGAATGACATTGTGCAGATGAGGTTTAGGCCTGTCCACGGACACAGAAGAGATCTGGCCTTTGTTCAAGAGTGAAGTGGACATGACTTACTTCATTGGTAGGCCTTCACATGTATTATCTCCTCTGTACTCTTCAACAAGCGTAAATTTCATCTGCAACCCTGAGTAGGCCTCACCTTTAACAAACCTCTGGATAGGCCACACCTTATCGTCATCCTGAATCAATCATTTAGAATGTTAGGGACAGATTTATGATAGGTGTGTGCCTCTTTTGCGCCGCTGTGCATCACTTTTGTGACGCAGCGGCGGTGCAAAAGATTTGCTATGTTGTGACATATTTACAACTTGATGCATCTAGGCAGATGTGTCATGCTGTAAAGTCCTGTGCCAAATGAAACCTGCGTCAGGTTTCATATAGGTGTTTTGTTGCAGGGTGGGCATTCATTTGCATGAAAGCCCTGTAAAACTAACACAGTGAAATTTAGAAGATTTCACTGAGTCAGCTTTATAGCATTGCTGAATCAAATCCTTACGCCTGTTTGAAACAGGCATAAGGAGTGATGCACCATGCAATGTGAGGCTTCCTCCTGTGCATTGCAGTAGACATGTCGCGCTTACGACGTGATTCCTGCAATGTGCTGCTTTTGCAGCACAGATGCGTGACGCATCTGTGCTGTTTTTGCTCAATGGTGCTCCACATTGTAAATGCGGCACATCATGGGTGGCAGAGCAGCGGTGCACGTTAACTGGTGCATCCCCGGGGATGTGCCAGTTAACATAAATCTGCCCCTTTACATTTAAGTATGAGCAGGGGACACAGAGTCGGTGAGGCTTATCCACGGTTAAGAAGAGATGAGTCCTGTTCACTGAAAACTTAGACATAGGCCTCACCTCCTCAGCATCGCTGGATATGGATAAATAATATCTGCAAAATGTTACTCTTGTTAAACAATTTTACTATTATAGTCTCTGAGATTTGTCTCTTACTCTGCAACATCTCATTGTTGTTCTCTTTATTTAAAGATAACGACAACATCAACCATGAGTGATACTGAGCAATCCGTTGATCTCTATCTTATCATTGAACTTGTCATTGAAACATCAGTGGAAGTAGATCCCTTAGATGTTTTAAATCCTGAGGATGATGAAGAACATGATGAGGATGCCGATTTGTCAGAATTGTATGACATAGGCTGGGAAGCTGACCTGCTTGAGCCTATGGAACTATAAACATTTATTTTTAAAAGTTACTTGAAATGAAAAGTAAACATGTAAACCGTTTCATTTAAAATTAAACACAACTTCAAAAACAGCTTGAGTGTAGTATCTTTAATAAAATACTCAAATATGCTCATAAAATTAGTTCAGATTCACATATAAAACAGCACAGGTAAAATGTAGAAGCATTCCATTTCTTTGCTACTATTTGTAACTACTTAATTTGCCAATGCACAAAAAATTATTCTATGTAAAAATGAAAAGTAGTGTGTTAAATTTTTGACGACTGTTATTGATTTACTGTTTGGTAATAGTGGTTAATAACATTTTTTATTATATTTTACCACAGATTCAACTGCAGATCATTTCAAAATTAAAGAATGCCTTCGAAGGACAGAAGGCGAAAGGCTACCAAACATCAAAGACAGCAGCTTAAAAAATTATTGCAGCAGACCTCTACAATAAAAACTCGTCAAGTCACCAAGAAAGGTCCGGGTAAGATAAAAAAATCATTCATAAGAAACATTTGTAGAAAAAAAGTAGTACTACAGAAAATGTTTTAGTCCAGAAAAAGAGAAGCAATTTAAACGGAAAGGGAAGGCCAATCAAAAATGTTACTGCTAGAGCAGGAGATAACTCTGTTCATGGTAGTAGAAGTAGAAATCAGTTTAGGGACATTCGTAGACGAATGTTCCGCAACAGGATAATTAGCAATTTGTTAAAAAATATTAAGAAAGGTCAGCAGAAAGTGGTTTTTTATAAGAGAAAAAAAAATTGAGAAAGTTATTGATCAGGCATTTGAAATTAAGCGAACGTTATTTATTTTGATAATCAATAGAATTAGGAAGCTAAACAAGGCAATTTATGATTTCAAAAGAAATAGTAGATGGAAGAGAACAGTTAATCGTAGTAATTTTTGTGAAGTTTTTTCAGGAGAATGGATGCATAGTTCAAGTTGTGAGGCATTTTTTAATGAGGAGAGTTATTTCCAGGATAATGATTTGGTGCATGCAGTTGACATCAGTGGTCGAGCTTATGAGGTGAAAGATGGTGGTCCAGTTGAAAAAGAAAAACTTGTGACAACAGAGGCAGAAGAGGTGTTAGGTAATGAGGTTTTAGGAAGACGTTCTAAGGGACCTGTGTACACCTGGAAGTGTAGTAGTATTTGCAGTGTGCGACAGGATTCCATCAATTTGCTTTGTGATTTTGTACGGACATTTAATAAGAAAAGTTTGAAGCAGAAAATTAAGTTGTTGCAAGAATTAGATCCTTGCAGAGTGAGAGAAGTGACAGGTTTGCATGGTCATTCACTGGCTTGTCTTTTCAGGAGAGTATGCCAGAGTGTTTTTCATCATATCAGGATGCTAGCAGTGCATCATAATAAAGTGAGGAAATTAGTTAGAATGTTGTATTATGCTAAGAGTCCAGCAGTTATGCTTAAACAATTATGCTCTGCTCTTTTGCATGGTTCTGAAATAGATGTGAAGAATATTTGTGAAGAAATTGAGTTTTGTTACTTTGGAAGTAAAGAGGAGAATGTTGAAATTGACCCAGAAGAAGAGGGTAATGTGGAAGATAGTGTACAGGTTTCCAGTACAGATAATTTTCAGAAGGAAATTGCCACGTTTCAGGTGAAATCAAGTGAGAGGCCTAATTTCACTTGTGTGTGTTGTCGACGCACTTATTATAAGAATCAGACTAAGTTAGTGGATTTATATGCAAAAAGTGAAAGGGAAAATAATAGTGAATGGAAGGATTTTGCAACATACTTGATGGTAGAAAATTGTTTTGATTTGGGATTGGATCAACATGTGTGTACTTATTGTTGTAACATATTAAATCAAAACCAGATGCCTGCTAGAGCGGTTCATAATAATCTGGAATTGGTTGAGATTCCTTCTGAATTGAAGGATTTAAATACTTATGAATCTATTTTGATTCAAAGTATCCATCCCTTTCAGGCTATTGTAAGAATGGAACCAAAGACAGGGAAATTGCCTCCATCAGATTTACAGAGAGGATTAAAGGGAAGAGTTGTTTATTTGCCTCTAGATTTGAAGAAAAACATGAATACAATTGGAGTAGAAAAAGTGGAAGAGGAACCTCTGGTTATCTTAGTTAATGGGGTTCCGACAAAGAGTAAGAAAATATGGCAAGATTTAGTGGATGTTAGGAAAGTCAAAAAGGAACATTGTATTTGAAAAAAAAACAATAAGTACTATAAGAATGTATATGTTGCAGAAGAGGAAGTAAGTAAAGAAGAGGATAGCGATTTGTGTGCTGGTCAAATTGAGAAAGTAGAACCCTCTAAAAGTGAAGAAATATATGAACATTATAGTGTTCATCCTTTGGATTCCAAGGAAGTCATGGGGAATGCTATTGAGTTGTTTCAAATGAAACAAGCCAAAGGGAGTCCAATTAGTGTTTGGGAGGAAAGTTTGGAAGCTCGGTGTTTCCCACAGCTATTTCCAACAGGTCAAGGAGGAAGATATGATGAGCGACCTCATCAAATTCCTGCTTCTGAATACCGGACTTTACGATTGTATGCAGAAGATCCTAGGTTTCGACAATGCATTCCCTATTTGTTTCATCTCCTGTTTGAAAGAGATCTGTCTGGACTCTCATATGCAGTGAACCACATCTTGAAAAGTGGTATACAGATGCAAAACATCTCGGCAAGTGACTTTATGGATAAAGTCCATGTGCAAGACAGTATTTTGGATTCTCACCTGATTAATCTCATGGCGTGTCAGCGTGGTACTAATGAGTACTGGTACCGTCGTCATGGTGATTTAAAATGTATGCTGAGGAACTTAGGAAATCCCACATGGTTCCTCACTCTCAGCTGTGCCGAGTATGGCTGGGAAGACTTACTTGAATTTCTACGAGAGGCAAATGGAAACATTGAAAATATCGAATTCAAGACACCCGGAGAACTGTGCTCTTTGGATCCAGTGAATGTATGCAGGTACTTCAATCATAGATTTGAAGCTATGATGTCTTTCATCATGAACAAGAGAAATCCACCTCTTGGAGAGGTGTTGGATTTCTTCTGGAGAAAGGAGTACCAAGCAAGAGGTGCTCCTCATATACATATGATGCTGTGGATCAAGGATGCACCTAAATTTGGAACAGATCCAGAAGACTTAGTGATGAGTTTCATAGAACAGTATTCTACATGTGCTGTTCCAAACGCAAAGGAGGACAAAAGCCTACGAGAACAAGTTCTACGCTTCCAAATCCATCGTTGCGGAAAGTACTGTCGTCGTGAATTCAGAAACAAGGACAAGTTCTACACCAAATGTCGTTTCGCCTTTCCACGACCGGTGATTTCTAAAGGAAGAGTGAACAGTTTGATGTCTTCGCTGCGACATAATGTGATGAAGAAATCACCTAAAAACACATACACTTTGAAAAGGAACGAAGAGTCCAAGTATATCAACGACTACAACCCAGTGATTTTGTCCATGTGGAATGCTAACATGGATACACAGTTCGTGGCTGATAACTGTATGGCTGTGGCTCGGTATGTGACATCTTACATCACCAAAAAAGAAAAGACAGAATTGAAGGATATGTGGGAGGACATTTCCCATGAAAAGAGCCTCAGTAAGAAGTTGTACAGTTTCAGTCTGAAGATGTTGTCACATCGAGAAATCGGAGCTTACGAATGTTCTGACCGGTTGTCTTCAGCAAGTCTCTATGCCAAATCCAGGAGTATCGTTTGGGCGAGTCTTGGTCTTGCTGCAACGCGTAATCGAGTTCTGAAACCTGTGCGGGAAATTGAGTGTTTGGCGGAAAAGGAGCCAAACAGTACTGATATTTTGAAGACCAACATGTTGGATACATATTATCCAAATAGAAGCAGACACCTCGAGAATGTTTGTCTGTATGAGGTTCTACAAAATTACATATTCAAGAGGAACATCAAAGAAGATATTGATAAAGGAGTGTATGCTGTAATTGGAAGTGAGGGATGTCTCGTCAAGCAAAGAAAATGCCACTTGGTAAACCATCGAAAATTGAGTGGCGAATCTCCTGAAAAAAAAGAGTTTTTCTATTTAGCACTTTTGCAACTTTTCAAGCCTTGGCGTGCAGAAGAGGAACTGCTTGGAGATTTCCTCTGTTACGAAGACTCTTTCAATGCCGCCAAGGAGACCATAGAATGTCCTGTTTTTCTCAAATATCTACAAATGTTGAATGCGGAAATCGAGCAGGAAGCAACGATTGCAGCCGAGATTGCTAGAGACAGTTCTCAGGACAGTCAGAGTTCTGTTTCATTGAGTCAGGATCCACTAGGAGGACCAGTTATCGAAAATGAAGCTGCCACTGCCATGATTGAAGTGGAAAGAGCCATGGCACATGCTCAGGAGGATGCAGTTAACTTAGAAGACTTGGAAAGACAACTCAACATTGAGCAGAGGAAAATATATGACGAAGTTACCAACCAAATTGATCATGGATTAAGTCATGAGAAGAAGGAGTGCTCATGTACGTCGTTGAAACCTGTCGTACTGTACGTGAGTGGAGAAGCGGGAACTGGAAAAAGTTTCCTCATTAAAGCAATTTCATGTTATTTGCAGAAAAGGACTGAGTCATCGCTGTCTTGTGTTGTCACCGCTCCAACAGGACTGGCAGCTCATAACATTAAAGGTATTACTTTGCATCGTCTACTGATGCTGCCAGTGGAGCATGATAACAAATTACAATACCACAAGTTATCTGGAGATGCTTGTTGTGAAGTTTCAAGAGTCTTGAAGAAAATGAAACTTGACGAAGTAAGCATGGTTTCCAATGTCATGCTTGCCTTTGTGCATTTGAGAATGCAAGAAGTTCTCAAAACAGAGTATGATGTGTTATTTGGTGGCAAACACATCATTGTTTTCGGTGATATTCTGCAGCTGACACCAGTGAAAGGACAACCTGTGTTCAAAATGCTCACGCATGAAGATACCAGGAAGTGCCTAGGGAGCATTGGCAACGTTAATATATGGTTAAACTTCAATTATGCTGAACTGCATGAAAATATGCATCAGGCGAAGGATGAAGATTACAAGAATATTCTACAAGATGTTAGAATCGGAAAAGTGACCGAGCATGGGAAAGAAGCTTTACATGCACGATTACTGTCAAATTTGTATCCAGAACAAGACGTTGTGCCTGAGAATATTTTTCAGAAAATTACTGAGAAGAAATCTGGAATATGTTTGATGCCAACTCTTGCAGAATGTGCCATCTTCAACAACAACATGTTGTATTTAGAAAACCAAGATATTGTGAAACTAGAAGCTATTGACAGATTAGAGCATATGGGATCAACAATTATTTTGTCTGAGAATTTGAAATCAAAATTGGATTCATTAGAAAAGAGTATATCTAAAACTGCAGGTTTTGAAAAGACTCTGAATGTGTGCTTATATTGCCGTATAATTTTAAGAAGGAATTTACATGTTGAAAGAGGTCTGGTAAATGGATCAATGGGTAATGTTGTTGATTTTGTGAAATACAGAAATAGGGATGAAATTGAATTTTTAAAAATTAAATTTGATGGCATTGAGGAAGTACAGCTAATTGGTCGTTGCTCTGCTAGGTTTTTGCTTGTGAAAGACTTATATGTTCGCCGTAAGCAGTTTCCTGTTTGCTTGGCATATGCGGTGACAATCCATACATCGCAAGGTTTAAGTGTAGACAGTGCATTGGTGAATATTGGCAGTTCTGTGTTCAAGGAGGGTATGGCATATGTGGCATTGTCACGAGTCAGAACTTTATCGGGATTGTACTTGATTGAGTGTGATGTCACAAACATTTGTGCGGATCTAGATTGTGTTAAGGAATACAATAGGTTAAGAAGAGAGTATGCGCCACATTTGCCTCAATATCCTTTGTTTGAGAAACGTATGGTAGGCCGGAAACGAAGAAATGTGACCAATAGTAGGGAGGTTGTAGCAAAAAGACGAAAAGTCGATGAACCAGAAATTATAAGCAGAAAGGAAAAGGATTTTGTTGAAGATGTTGTTGGTTTTCAATTTGAAAACAGTTCTGGTGTCAACTGCTATGCTAATGTAGTGGTTAATGTTTTGTTTTCTCTAGAAACTTTAAAACAAGAGATTGTGGTCAATTCGGATCAGAGATTTTGCAGTTTGTTGAATTCTGTGTTAGAGAAATGTAGCACTGATAGAACAAAAATAGAAAGTGTGTCTGAAATTCGAAATCTGTAAGACAGATGTTCAGGTCAAACACAATTCTCTCAAAATATTCAGCAAGATTGTCAGGAGTTTTTAATGTATATGCTTGATGTATTGCAAGAGGAAGGTGTAGATGTAGATCACCTGTTTGGGCTTTCTTATCAATGGCAGCATGACTGCGAGAACTGTAGGGTATCAAGTACTACTAGTGTAGACTCAGAAAAATTTATATATTTAACTTTGCCAGACAGTAAATCAGTGTCCTTTAATAAGCTATTAAAAGCAGCTGATCACAACATGGAGTGTAGCCAATGTAAGTCTGAAATGTTGTCAACATTATTTATACGAACATATGGCCAGTATGTTATTTTAATGTTCCAACGATGTAGGCCTGATGGAACAAAATTGACAACTTTGATTAAAAATGTTGTGGCTTCACAGTTGTCAATATCAGGAAGGACTTTTGTAACTGCAGCAATCATATATCATGACGGTCCTTCAATAACATCAGGACATTACACAGCTTATTTAAAGTCTAGAAATGGCTGGTCATTCTGCAATGATTCTGTTTTAACTTTTTAAAAAAAATTGCCTTTTGACCTTAAAAATTCTTACCTGGTATTTTTAAACCAAAATTTTAGGGAAGGAATCTCAGGATTTGCTCTGAGGAATTTCAAGAGGTTCTAATGGCTCCTACACAATTTGGCCTTGAGGATAAGTGTAGTACAGAGTCAAAAGTTATTTTTGAGTTTTAAATAGTTCCTGGAAAAAAAGAAGGTTTTGTTACAGAAAGTGGTGGGCACGGATTAGTTAAAGGACAACAGAGTATTTCCCAAAGCAAACGGTGTTCTTACCATAACACTTGACGTCATGGAAAAATAACTGCACTTTGAATGAGTTCAGAAAAACTGTTTCTTTTTATAAGCTAATTCAAGCAGCCAATAAAAACATGGAGTAGAGGTAATGTAAGTCTGCAATTCTGTCTAGATTATTTGACCAAACTTTTGGTTATAATGTCATTTAAAAATTCCAACTATATAAACCTGATGAAAGTAAGTTTTCAACTTTAATTTCAAATGTTGTGGCTACACACTCGTTGATTTTAGAAACAAATTTCTAACTGCAGCTATTATATGACATGATGGTCCTTTGACAACATCCACTTATTACACATCTTATTAAAAATATTCTTACTTTCTGTTTTCAGAAGAAAGAATTTAGGGTAGGTAACTGGCCTATAATGATTCTAGGAGTTGATATAATTTTATCTACTGTTTTAAATTGCTTTGTGATTAAAAGTGATGTAGAGAATTAAATAATTGTAGTAGTCATAGAGGTAGTGTAAGTCTGCTTCATAGTAAGCAGTATCAGTGTCATAGAAAATGTGGAACATGAGTGAGCAAGAAGGGTAAGATATTACTAGTCCAGGATTGTGAAAGTGATCTTGAACGTTTTCTTTCTCAAAGTTGCGGAAATACAAAATGACGGGATTTGCTTAGAAGAATTCCAAGAGTTATAAATGGCTCTTACATGATTTGGCCTTGTGGAAACGTGTGGTAGAGAGCGAGAAGTCATTTATTGTATGTAACATATTTTTCAAAACGATGGAGGTTTTCTTTCAGAAAGTGGCGGGCTGAAAATAATAACAGCACAACAGAGTGTAAGCTGTTCATAGGACCTCATTCGACGTCATGGAAAGTAAGTTAATTTTAAGGAGTTCTGATTTCTGATTTGTCATGTTGTATGGGTTTTTTAAACACAATCATTTTGATTGTGTTTTTTTTTTCCCGCTGTTATATGATGAATACCTTCAAGTCACTGTTTTTAGTGAAATTTGATAAATTCTGAGAACAGCAAAAATAAACCATTTAACATGTATAATTAATTCGGTACTTTTTGTATTTATGATATACATTTAGAAATGTGTAGTAGACATGAAGAAGCTGAGGCTTCTGTAAGTGTCAAAGTTGTTGCATTCAGTGCTCACATTCTACGTAGTCTTTCATATGATAGACTACATTTCCACAATGAGATACCTAAGCAAAGGAAACACAGGTGATGTGATTGTGAAATGAGGAAAAGAAACTCCACATTTTTCAATTACATTACCTGTGTTTCCTAACATTACGAATCACATTGTGCAGATGCGGTTTAGGCCTGTCCAGAGAGATAGAGGAGGTCTGGCCTTTGTTCAAGAGTGCAGTGGACATGACTCACTTCGTTGGTAGGCCTGCACATGTATTATCTCCTCTGTACTTTTCAAGAAGCTAAATGTCATCTGCAAAACTGAGTAGGACTCACCTGAAAGAATTCTGTGGATAGGCTACACCTTATCAGCATCTAGAAACAATCATTTAAAATGTTAAGGGCAGTTTTATGAAGGCTGTGTGCCTCTTTTGCGCCGCTGTTCCGTCACTTTTGTGTAAAAGATGCACCATGTTGCAAGATAGGCCTCAGTTCATTTCCAGCAAGATACCGTCAGTTTAAAATGTATATAATTAGGACTGTGTAGGGGGCATGGAGAAGCTGAGGCTTCAGTAAGTGTCAAAGTTGTTGCATGCAGTGCGTACTCTTTCATATGCTGGACTACATCTGCACAATGAGATACCTAACCAAAGGAAACATAAGTGATGTGATTGTGAAATGAGCAAAAGAAATTGCACGTTTTTCAAATACATTACCTGTGTTTCCTAACATTATGAATCACATTGTGCAGATGAAGTTTAGGCCTGTCCAGGGAAACAGAGGAGGTCTGAACTTTATTGGTAGGCCTGCACATGTATTATCTCCTCTGTACTCTTCAACAAGCCTAAATTTCATCTGCAACCCTGAGTAGGCCTCACCTGAAACAAACGTCAGGATAGGACACACCTTATTGCCATCGTGAAACAATCATTTAAAATGTTAGGAACAGTTTTATGATGATTGTGCACCTCTTTTGTGCTGCCATTGCGTCACTTTTGTGAGACAACAGCAGTGCAAAAGATGCACCATGTTCCAAGATAGGCCTCACTTCATCTGCATCAAGATACTGTTAGTTTAAAATGTATATCTTGAGGACTGTGTAGGGGGCCTGGAGAAGCAGAGGCTTCTGTAAGTGTCAAAGCTGTTGAAAAACTGTTTGTCCTTCAATCTTTTCCCTTGTCTTTTCTAATTTTTAAATACATGTTTTAATATTTTTCAAATGTTTGTTCTCTCTTTCACAGATTGAAAGTATAAAAATAACAAGTGACTAAGTTAACGACAATTATAAGGTAAATGTTTTGTACTCTTTTCATTACATTTCTATCACATTTAACTACTATTAGTTCCACTGCTTCATTTCTTTAACCCTCACTTTCCTGCCTTTGCTACTTTCCTCATTCCTTTCTCTATTACTTACTTACTCTACTCCTTCCACTCCTTTTCTCAGTCCCTCTCTTCTCATAGTTGCTCACTCTTGTTCACTCACTCCGTCTCTATTACTCTTAGTGTCTCTGACTGATCACTCTTTCACTACTTGTTCATTATGCTTTCTCTGTGTAGTTGAAGCACACTAAGGGGCATATTATGAACACAGCCAATAAAATTATTGCTGTTTTTATCGGCAGAAAACTGCTGCAAAAGTGCTTTTAGCGGCAGTTTTCTGCCGCAAAAGCGGCTTTAGCGACACATTTCTGCCGATAAAAGCTGCAAAACTTTTATCGCCTATGTTGATAATATGCCCCTATGTTATTTACATTTCTTTGCTGTTTCAATTATTCCTTTTCTGTTACTTCTTCTTTTCTGCTTTCTGTTTTTTCTCTCTGTTATTCCACATGTTTTAATCTTATTTTGAACATTCACTCACATTCTCTAAGAAACTCTTCTTTGTTATTCTTCTACTCTCCTTTCTTTCTTTCACTTCCTTATCTATTTTGTTTTTCACAATTATACCCTCTTCCATCTTTTCTTCGGTAAATAGATCTATTAAACAGTATATCTGGTTTAGTCCCTATAGCTGTCTTTCTTTTAACATTACTCTCTGTTTCCTTCCCTTATACTTACTCTTCTTTTTTTTTTTTTGGTTCGCTCCCGGTTCGCGTACCGGCGAGCGAACCAGGAAGCGAACCAAAAGAAATAGAGGTTGCCAGAGTGCTAAACATTCTAGCAATTTTTTTATAAAGGGGAGGTAGTTCTGAAAATAACTTTTTTTAATGTTTTTGTTGTTTTATATATTTTTTTATTTTTCTGAACATTTTTGGGTTTTTTGTATTTTTTTAACAATTTTATGGTTTTTTTGGTTTTTTTGGGGGGAAACAACGAAAAACAGGCATTAGAAAGGGCTCAACAGAAGCAAAAAATGTTTTTATTTTTTGGGGCGTTTTGAGCACTTGTGGTTTTCATATGCTCTGTTTATCAAATTAATACTCATATTGCCACATGAGAGTAGGTTACCACAATAAAGACACACTATCTTCATGTGCACAAAATTTTCTTGAATGTTTGGCACTGTTTCCCGTGCCTCTGGCCCCGACAGAGTTACCTGTGCCGATGTCCTGGCCACAGGAGTTGGTGGGTTGTCTTGGAGGTCACGCATCTCTGCCATGCTGTAATTCAGTGGATGCCACCTCTGCATGTGACGGTGCATAGTATAGTTGCCGAAACTATACTTTTTATCTGTGCCTCTAGATAAATCTTCTTTGCATATGAGGCATGTCACATAGCGAGCATTCACTTTTTTTTGTCCTTGAGGAAAAGAAAACAACTGCCAAATAAAACTATTTTTGTGGTGAGATATCCGGGGCTCCTCACGTAAAAACTGTCTTGGCTGTACTTCCTCTTCCTCTTCTTCGTCCTCTTCCTCCTCTGTGTTGGGAAGGAACTGTGGAGGTGGTCCTCTCTTCCTTGGTGGTGGTGGTGGTGGTGGTGGGGGTGCACCAGCTGCAGCTACTACTGAAGCCATTTTCTACTCAGCAAAATAGGTCTTCCTTTCACAAAGTTGAAAGTCAGAGTGAGAAAAAAGGTGGGGGCTTTCATCATTTTGGAAAAAAAATAGTTCTAAACCAATGAAAAGTGTTATTTTTAGGTCACATGACCTAGCCTTACATCATTAGGAAACCAAAAGTGAAATGAACCAATGAAAAGTTTTATTAACAAGTCACATGACCTGTTACGCTTAAGTTACGCGCTGCGGGCCGCGCCCCGGATCGCTTCCGGGGAGCTGCGCTTCGCGCCTCGGTTCGCGCTCCGGAGCACTTCCGGGTGCGCTAACGCGGCGCGTCATAAGACGCATTACGCAGCAACGCGATACGTTGCGCTTACGAGACGCGCCCCGGATCGCTTTCGGGGAGCTGCGCTTCGCGCCTCGGTTCGCGTACCGCAGCACTTCAGGGTGCGCTAACGCGGCACGTCATAAGACGCATTACGCGACAATGCGATACGTCGCGCTTCCGCGACGCGTCACAATGTTGATTTCTAACGCGGCAGTTGCGCAAACGGAACGTTTACCGGTTCGCGTACCGAGTCGCGGCACCAAATTGAGCTAACGGGAAGCTACCCGGTTCGCGGACCGGGAGCGAACCAAAACATAATAATAAAAAAAAATGTATTAATAAACATATAAAATATATTTTTTGATTTAAAGAAGAATACATTTTACAGCTATAGATATTAGCTTTTAAAAAACCAATGAAATTCACTGAAAAAACCATAGGTTATAGACCATATATAGTTAGGAATTAGCATTTACAAAACCTTGAAAATTCACTGAAAAAACCATAGGTTATAGACCATATATAGTTAGGAATTAGCATTTAAAAAACCTTTTTTTACTCACAAAAAACCATTGAAATTCCATATATAGTTAATTGTACTAACTATATATCGCGCACCCGCAATCCACTGCTGATCATGTCACATATTACATCATTCATGACATGGTCAGTGACATCACTGATGACATCACTGATGACATCTCAAATGACATCACTGATGACATCTCAAATGACATCACTGATGACATCACTGATGACCTCTCAAATGACATCACTGATGACATCACTGATGACATCTCAAATGACATCACTGATGACATCACTGATGACATCTCAAAAGACATCACTGATGACATCACTGATGACATTATTCATGTGATAATACGATGAATCTCTTCAGACTCTAATAAAAACTTAGATACACTCAGTGTAAACAGACACTCGGAGACTGTCACTCATCCATGGAGTTACTCACACACCTAGTCAGTCATGCAAAGAATCAATCTCACATCCATTTCCTCAACTATACAGTTATACACACCTTACTTATTCAAACATATACTAACATATATTTACTCTCTTATACAATCCCTGATACAAGTTCATAATGATCCATACAGCCACTCACACATTCACTGGCTCTTATGCATAGTTATTTATATATGTCAACTCTCACATGTACTGTGTTTTACATATGTACTTACTTTGACATGTAGCACTTAGATATCCATTCACTCACCAATACACTCATGCACACAGTCAACCGCCCATACAGCTGTTTCCACATGCACTTTTGAACCCATACATCTAGTGAATCAACTGCTCACACATCTATGCACAGAGTTATACACCTCCCAGCCACCCACACACACACTCAGTCTCCCATACAAATACTTAGGCAACCAATCAATAACCCATATAGTTACTCATATAGCTATTGATCAACACATGCAGCAGTTTACAGAACAACAGACATAATGATGCACAAATTAAGACAGTTTAGTCACTAACCCATGCACTCAGTGAGACACATTTAATCAGTCACTCATACAGTCAGTCATGCACCTAATAAATCCTTCATCCAGACACTTATAAATCCACTCATTCTTCAATATGTAAGACATATTTTAACTTTACAGAAACATACAGTCACTGGATGTTGTCATCAGTGATGTCATCAGTGATGTCATCAGTGATGTCATTTGAGATGTCATCAGTGATGTCATCAGTGATGTCACTGACCATGTCATGAATGATGTAATATGTGACATGATCAGCAGTGGATTGCGGGTGCGCGATATATAGTTAGTACAACTAACTATAAATGGAATTTCAATGGTTTTGTGTGAGTAAAAAAAGGTTTTTTAAATGCTAATTCCTAACTATATATGGTCTATAACCTATGGTTTTTTCAGTGAATTTTCAAGGTTTTGTAAATGCTAATTCCTAACTATATATGGTCTATAACCTATGGTTTTTTCAGTGAATATATATATGTATATATATATTACCTACTGGCGGTCGCCAGTAGGTATATATAGTTAGGATTTTTTCCCTATGGGATTTTTGAAAATTCTATGTCTAATAACTTTGGCGTTTGTGGACGGAATTGGCTGAAATTTTCAGGAAAATGGAACATTTTGTTCCTGAGCAGCCCCTGAAAATGTGGGGGGAGTTCGTCAAGGGGGGGCCGAGAAAAAAGGGGGGTCCCAAAACATGTTTTTCCAATGATAATTTCCATAGGGCGGTTGGCCTCACTTTTAGCCCGAACGGCTGAATGGATTTGCACGAAACTTGGCAAAATTGTAGGGACTGTTAGCCCGATGTGCCTTTGCTAGGTCTCAATATATGTGCTCCAGTGGATTTTGAGAAATTAACGTTCAAAAAAAGATATATATCTGTAAGCGCGCTCTGGGCAGCGCTCCGGTTCGCGTACTTGACGCGTAACGGAACTTCGCGAAGCGAAGCTGATTGGCTCTCCGGTGTCTGTCAACATTCTAACAGTCCGGAGCGGCCGCCATCTTGTCTCTCGGTAGGATCGAGAGACAAGAGGAGGCCAAAACAAAGGGGGAAATGACCATAAGGGGGCATAGTAGATCCTCCCTGACCCCCTAGGTTTGATGTGGAGACTTTAAAAGGGCCCCGCAGGGCAAAAAAAAAATATATATTATTTTTTTTTTTGCGTGGGGAGCCCCCGGTTCGCGAACCGGGAAGCGTTCTGGGGAGCGTACTATAAGGAAAAAAGAATGATAGACTTTTCAAATACTGTATGTTAATTGATTGTTGGTTTTGTTGATTATTTTTTAATTTCTTTATTTTTTAAGCAATTATTTATTATTGTGATTGTGTTTCAAAATTTAATAAACTTTCTAACATTTCACTGTCTGAAATGTCGTCATTTTCATTGAACATAGTTTGTAATCTCTGAGGGTGTAAAATGTCCTCATTTTGAAGGAGGTCATCTACTGCTTGCACACATTGCAGTAGTTCTTGGTCCCAAGTTTCATCCATAAATTCTATATGATTTGGATCAATTATTTCTTGGCTGCTCTCTTGCAGGACGATTTGAAATGAAACTTTGTGTTCGCCTTCCATTTTGCCTGAAATTTGGATAAAAAAAATATATATTAGTAGAGATAGGGCACTGTTGGGATTAATTTTAGATAGGCAGTTTTTATCAGTGAATTTATCTTTGGGCAGTGTATAGTATCAGAGTGGAAGTAGGAATATAAAAAAGTGTATGTGATTTAACGTAAGTAATTTCATAATTATACAAGAGAAACCTAACTCCATCCATAACTATAACAGAGAAGTCTATCTAAATAAACTACTACAGAGGGATAGTATATAACTATCAGAAAAAGTTTACCATATTAACTTATAGTGCACAATATACTTCAGTTTTTAAAATAACAACTTACCTTTACAAAGAAGTTGAAGTGATTAGTGAAAATCCAATTGAAATGTACACCAGGAAGTAGTAGTCAAAATGGCTGTGTTTCCTTCGCTTCCTTTATATATATTCAGGTACATAACCAATCAAATGTCAGGTAAAAAAAAAATAGAAAATGAAAGTAACATTTTAATTGGTTGTCAATTCCAACACTTCAGATGTGTTTTGTGAAGTAATTTACCTCAGGGTATTTAGAGAGGTCTACAGGCTAAATGGCTAAATGGAATTTCAACCAAATTTGTGAAAATGGTAGGGATTGGTATGTAGTATGAGGAAATCTATATTTGGTGAAAGTGTCTCAAGGGTTTCTTCTGTAAATTACTTTCCCACCTTTTTTAATGGAGCGCTTCCCGGGGAGCGCCCCGGTATGCGAACTGGCGAGCGCCCCGGTACGCGAACCTTAAGCGTTACGGGAGTCCACCATTTTGTGTTTCGGTCGAATTAAGATACAAGATGGAGGGCACATAATGTTCAGAATGGGTAGAAGGGGACACGGTAGACGTATTTTGACCCCCTAGGTTTTCTGAGGATGGCTGAGGAGGCTTATATGTGCGAAAAAAAACATTTTTTTTAAAAATTTCGCGAGGTTAGCTTCCGGTTCGCGTACCGGGTAGCGCCCCGGGGAGCGTACTTTGTTGAAAATTAGTGAAAAAAGTTAGAGAAAAATAATAATTGTGAGTGATCAGATGTAGGGTAGCTCTGAGAAGAGCTTTTGGGTTTATGGTACATTTAGGTACTTATAAGTAGGTACCAATGCACAGTCTTAAATTCAGAATGAAAATTCTGTTGCCCTCATCTGAGAAGTGAACTCCATCTCCTCTGTAGATATCTTGCATGTAGTAACGCAAGTTATTGTTGTACATGGAGCCCATTCCATGGTCTCTCATGTAAGCTGAAACAGATTTGTGTACATGCTTCCTCGACTTCTCAATTTGTGGACAAAATTGGTTTGACCACCTCCATTTCTGTCTTTGGCATATATTTGAATATACCAAGGCAGTTTGAGGAAAAAGTGCCATCAATTGCTCAAAGGTGTCCTTTAAAAGCATTTCCAGACCTACCCCAGTCAAAGTGCCCAAATCATTACCTCCACAGTGCACAATTAACAGGTCAGGTTTTGGCAAATGCATAAAGGTTTTCACCAATGGTATCAATTGGTGACATTTTAATCCTCTGTGGCCAAACCACTTAATTTCCACATCTTGTAAATTGAGGTTAGGTAAATTTCTGTTCTCAGCATACCTCTGAGCCCAATAGATGTAACTATGTCCAACAATCCAGACAGAAAACATGATGAGAGAAGGTTCTGCTGCAGTCAGATGAAGTGTGGCAATGAAATGGCAGTTGAAAAAATAAGAGTTTAAAATGAAAAAAAATGTGGAGTTTCTGTGTTAATGAAGCAGTAACAGTGATTGGTGGATTTTGATTGCTGAAAACAGAAAGTTAGGGTGCATGGATGAGTTCTTTGAAAGATGTATTTTGAGTGGTCAAGAAAAAATCATTAAATGAAAGATTGCACTGGATATGCAGGTGCACTGAGAGTTCAGAGTTCAATTGAAACATTGTTGTGTGAACTTGCAAACACCAGAGGTCTTGCAAAAAAGGCAGAGAGGGCAGAGGGGGGAAGGGTTTTGATTTGAAAAAAGTGAGGGAAGAGTTTTGATTGGGTGACATGAGAGATATGTGTGAAGAATTACAGCATTTCTGTGCTTTTGATAGCTGCAGACTCTGGAGTGCATACCCTTTGCTCTGCTGAAGACAAATTGGTGTGTTTCTGAGACTGTTTTGAAACTCATAAAGTATTTGCTAAGGTGAGAAAATATTTATTTAATTTAGATAGAGAATAGGAAGCTTTAAGGAGAAAATTATGAAGAAAGTTGTGTTTTTCAAATGTTGCTTTGTCTCAAGTGTTTTACAAATAGATTTTGTTTCTTTGAGAAATTGTAATTGGAGAAAATGTGAAGTATTAGTACTGACAGGGTGTTTTTTTTGCATAGGAGCTGTGGAGTGTTTTCAAATTATGACTTGAAAATCGTTTTTGAGGAAAAGGAATGGTTTTAAAATTTATGACAAGGACATAATGGTGTATGCTTCTTTATAAGGCATTTGAGTGTCGCTGATGTTATTTTTCCCATTTTAATGTAAGACCTTTCCATGTGGAGCAAATTGCTTGTAAATATGCTCCCACCTGTGCATGGCAAATTTAGATTTTGAATGTTTGCGTTACATAGCCATGTTAAAAGTGACCCAAACATGCTGCAAAGGCAATCAAAAAACGCTTTCATGTGTCTTAAGGATATTTTAAGTCATTTCCCCATGTGCAGTGTTTTCAAATTATGACTTGAAAATCGTTTTTGGGGAAAAGGAATGGTTTTAAAATTTATGACAAGGACATAATGGTGTATGCTTCTTTATAAGGCATTTCAGTGTCTCTGATGTTATTTTTCCCATATTAAATTAAAAGACCTTTCCCCGTGGAGCAAATTCCTTGTAAATATGCTCCCACCTGTGCATGGTAAATTTAGATTTTGATTGTTTGAGTTACATAGCCATGTTAAAAGTGACCCAAAAAAGTTGCAAAGGCTTTAAAAAAACACTTTCATGTGTCTTAAGGACATTTTAAGTCATTTCCCCGTGGGCAGTGTTTTCAAATTATGACTTGAAAATCGTTTTTGAGGTAAAGGAATGTTTTTAAAATTTATGTGCGCCATATGCCCCCAAATTTCTTTTTCAGGGGTGCAGCAGGGTGTTCTTGAGACACCCCTGCACCCTTGGAAAAATTCCTAATTTGCGATGAGCTAATTGCTAATAGCAAATTGCACCTTCATTCCTATGGGCCTCCTGGCCCATGGAAATGAATGGGTAATTTGCAATTAGCAATTTGCTCATCGCAAATTAGGAATGGTAAAGAATCGCTATTTATTCCTTAAAATTCGCTATTTAGGAAATGCAAAATAGTTTGATGATACATATGGCGGTTCATCTCTAACAAGATAAGAAGCTTAGGGATAGATTTATGATGACTGGCGCAATGAGGTGGACATCACTTACTTCATTGGTAGGCCTTTACATGTATTATCTCCTCTGTATTCTTCAACAAGCGTAACTTTGATCTGCAACCCTGAGTAGGCCTCACCTTAAACAAACCTCTGGATAGGCCACACCTTATCGTCATCCTGAATTAATCATTTAAAATGCTAGGGACAGATTTATGATAGGTGTATGCCTCTTTTGCGCCACTGTGCGTCACTTTTGTGATGCAGTGGCGGTGCAAAAGATTTGCTATGAGGTGACAAAATTACAAAATGATGCATTTAGGCAGATGTGTCATGCTGTAAAAAAACCGTGCCACATGAAACCGATGCAGCAGTGATGCAAAAGATGCACCATGTTGCAAGACAGGCCTCACTTGGGGCCATATGTATCAAGCTAATTAACATTCGCAAAGGCCGAAATTCGCAGAATTTCGGCCTTTGCGAATGCTAATTAGACAAATGGTATGTATCAAACAAGTTTGATGCAAAATAAGGAATAGCAAAATTTGCTATTCCTTATTTTGCGATTGCACTTAAGGATTTGCAAATTTTGCGATTCCTTAAATGCAATGTATCAAACAAAAAATATGCAAAAAATGCCATTAAGGATTTGCAAATTACCACCAACTTCTAGTTGGTGGTAATTTGCAAATTCTTTTCAAAAAGCTTTTTTTCCAAAAAACAAAAGGTGCCATATGACGCCCATACATGCCCTTAGGGCATGTATGTGCGCCATATGCCCCCAAATTTCTTTTTCAGGGGTGCAGCAGGGTGTTCTTGAGACACCCCTGCACCCTTGGAAAAATTCCTAATTTGCGATGAGCTAATTGCTAATCGCAAATTGCACCTTCATTCCTATGGGCCTCCTGGCCCTTGGAAATGAATGGGTAATTTGCAACTAGCAATTTGCTCATCGCAAATTAGGAATGGTAAAGAATCGCTATTTATTCCTTCAAATTCGCTATTTAGGAAATGCAAAATAGTTTGATGATACATATGGCGGTTAATCTCTAACAAGATAAGAAGCTTAGGGATAGATTTATGATGACTGGCGCATCACCAGGGATGTGCCAGTCATCCTGCGCCGCTGTTCCGCCACCCATGGTGTTCTGCATTTACAATGCGGCGCACCATGGGGCAAAAACGGCACAGATGCGTGACGCATCTGTGCCGTAAAGGTGGCGCATTGTTGGAGTTGTATCGCAAGTGCGATGCAGCTCCATCAAGGCTCAGGGGTGCCCCATCTCCACAATGCTGCGTCAAGACCTATGCCTGCTTCAAGCAGGCGCAGGGTTTTGACGCAGCTTTGTCCTATCTGATTGTAAATGCGGCACACCATGGGTGGCAGAGCAGCGGTGCACGTTAACTGGTGCATCCCTGGGGATGTGCCAGTTAACATAAATCTGCCCCTTTACATTTAAGTATGTGCAGGGGACACAGAGTCGGTGAGGCTTATCCAAGGTTAAGAAGAGATGAGTCCTGTTCACTGAAAAATTGGACATAGGCTTCACCTCCTCAGCATCGCTGGACATGGCTAAATAATAGCTGCAAAATGTTACTCTTGTTAAACAATTTTACTATTATAATCTCTGAGATTTGTCTCTTACTCTGCAACATCTCATTGTTGTTGTCTTTCTTTAAAGATAAAGACAACATCAACATGAGCGACAATCAGCAATCAGTTGATTTCGACCTCATCATTGAACTCGTAATTGAAACATCAGTGGATGTTGATCCCTTGGATGATTTAAATCCTGAGGATGAAGAAGAACGTGATGAGGATGCAGATTTGTCAGAATTGTATGACATAGGATGGGAAGCTGACATGCTTGATCCTATGGAACTATAAACATTTATTTTAAAAATTTATAATAAATGAAAAGTAAAAATGTAAACCGTTCCATTTAAAAATAAAGACACCTTCAAAAACAGGTTATGTGTAGTGTCTTCAATAAAATATTAAAATATGCTCATAAACTTAGATCAGATTCACATATAAAACAGCACAGGTAAAATGAATATAAATTCCATTTCTTTTCTGCTATTTCTGTATTCTAAATTTGCCAAGCACTAAAAAATCTTCTATGTAAAAATGTCAAGTAGTGTGTTAAGTTTTTGATGACTGTTATTGATTTACTGTTGGGTAATAGTGGTTAATAACATTTTTTATTATATTTTACCACAGATTCAACTGCAGATCATTTCAAGATTTCAGCATGCCAACCAAAGAAAGACTGAGAAAGGCTGCAAAACGTCAAAGACAGCAGGTCAATGAAAAAAAGCAGCAGTCCTCTAACAAAAAGATTTGTCAAGTCACCAAGAAAGCACCAGTTAAGAGTACAAAAACATTCATAAGAAATATCTGTAGTAAAAAAAATATTACTACAGAAAATGTTTCAGTCCAGAAAAAGAGAAGCAATTCAAACGGAAAGGAAAGGCCAATGAAAAATGTTACTGCTAGAGCAAGAGATAACTCTGTGCATGATAGTAGAAGGAAACAACAGTTTAGGGACATTCGTAAACAAATGTTCCGCAACAGGATAATTGGCAATTTGTTAAAAAATATTAAGAAAGGTCAACAGAAAGTGTTTTTTTATAAGAGAAAAAAAATAGTTGAGAAAGTTATTGATCAGGCATTTGAAATTAAACGTAAGTTATTTATTTTGATAATCAATAGAATTAGGAAGCTAAACAAGGCAATTTATGATTTCAAAAGAAATAGTAGATGGAAGAGAATAGTTAATCGTAGTAATTTTTGTGAAGTTTTTTCTGGAGAATGGATGCATAGTTCAAGCTGTGAGGCATTTTTTAATGAGGAGAGTTATTTCCAGGATAATGATTTGGTGCATGCAGTTGACACCAGTGGTCGAGCTTATGAAGTGAAAGATGGTTGTCCAGTTGAAAAAGAAAAACTTGTGACAACAGAGATAGAAGAGGTGTTAGGTAATGAGGTTTTAGGAAGACGTCCTAAGGGTCCTGTGTACACCTGGAAGTGTAGTAGTATTTGCAGTGTGCGACAGGATTCCATCAATTTGCTTTGTGATTTTGTACGGTCATTTAATAAGAAAAGTTTGAAGTAGAAAATGAAGTTGTTGCAAGAATTAGATCCTTGCAGAGTGAGAGAAGTGACAGGTTTGCATGGTCATTCACTGGCTTGTCTTTCCAGGAGAGTATGCCAGAGTGTTTTTCATCATTTCAGGATGCTAGCAGTGCATCATAATAAAGTGAGGAAATTAGTTAGAATGTTGTATTATGCTAAGAGTCCAGCAATTATGTTCAAACAATTATGCGCTGCTCTTTTGCATGGTTCTGAAATAGATGTGAAGAATATATGTGAAGAAATTGAGTTTTGTTACTTTGGAAGTAAAGAGGAGAATGTTGAAATTGACCAAGAAGAAGAGGGTAATGTGGAAGATAGTGTACAGGTTTCCAGTACAGATAATTTCCAGAGGGAAATTGCGACGTTTGAGGTGAAATCAAGTGAGAGGCCAAATTTCACTTGTGTGTGTTGTCGACGCACTTATTATAAGAATCAGACTAAGTTAGTGGATTTATATGCAAAAAGTGAAAGGGAAAATAATAGTGAATGGAAGGATTTCACAACATACTTGATGGTAGAAAATTGTTTTGATTTGGGATTGGATCAACGTGTGTGTACTTATTGTTGTAACAAATTAAATCAAAACCAGATGCCTGCTAGAGCAGTTCATAATAATCTGGAATTGGTTGAGATTCCTTCTGAATTGAAGGATTTAAATACTTATGAATCTATTTTGATTCAAAGTATCCATCCCTTTCAGGCTATTGTAAGAATGGAGCCAAAGACAGGGAAATTGCCTCCATCAGATTTACAGAGAGGATTAAAGGGAAGAGTTGTTTATTTGCCTCTAGATTTGAAGAAAAACATTAACACAATTGGAGTAGAAACAGTGGAAGAGGAACCTCTGGTTATCTTAGTTAATGGGGTTCCGACAAAGAATAAGAAAATATGGCAAGATTTAGTGGATGTTAGGAAAGTTAAAAAGGCAACATTGTATTTGAAAAAAAATAATAAATACTATAAGAATGTATATGTTGCAGAAGAGGAAGTAAGTGAGGAAGAGGATAGCGATTTGTGTGCTGGTCAAATTGAGAAAGTAGAACCCTGTACTAGTGAAGAAATATATGAACATTATAGTGTTCATCCTTTGCATTCCAAGGAAGTCATGGGGAATGCTATTGAGTTGTTTCAAATGAAACAAGCCAAAGGGAGTCCCATTAGTGTTTGGGAGGAAAGTTTGGAAGCTCGGTGTTTCCCACAGCTTTTTCCAACAGGTCAGGGAGGAAGATATGATGAGCGACCTCATCAAATTCCTGCTTCTGAATACCGGACTTTGCGATTGTATGCAGGAGATGCTAGGTTTCGACAATGCATTCCCTATTTGTTTCATCTCCTGTTTGAAAGCGATCTGTCTGGACTGTCATATGCAGTGAACCACATCTTGAAAAGTGGTATACACATGCAAAACATCTCGGCAAGTGACTTTATGGATAAAGTCAATGTCCAAGACAGTATTTTGGATTCTCACCTGATTAATCTCATGGCGTGTCAGCGTGGTACTAATGAGTACTGGTACCGTCGTCATGGTGATTTAAAATGTATGCTGAGGAACTTAGGAACTCCCACATGGTTCCTCACTCTGAGCTGTGCCGAGCATGGCTGGGAAGACTTACTTGAATTTCTACGAGAGGCAAATGGAAACATCGAAAACATCGAATTCAAGACACCCGGAGAACTGTGCTCTTTGGATCCAGTCAATGTATGCAGGTACTTCAATCATAGATTTGAAGCTATGATGTCTTTCATCATGAATAAGAAGAATCCACCTCTTGGAGAGGTGTTGGATTTCTTCTGGAGAAAGGAGTACCAAGCAAGAGGTGCTCCTCATATACATATGCTGCTGTGGATCAAGGATGCACCTAAATTTGGAATGGATCCAGAAGACTCAGTGATGAGTTTCATACAACAGTATTCTACGTGTGCTGTTCCAAACGCAAAGGAGAAGAAAAGCCTAAGAGAAAAAGTTCTACGTTTCCAAAGCCATCGATGTGGAAAGTACTGTCGTCGTAAATTCCGAAACAAGGACAAGTTCTACACCAAATGTCGTTTCGGCTTTCCACGACCGGTGATTTCTAAAGGAAGAGTAAACAGTTTGATGTCTTCGCTGCGACATAATGTGATGAAGAAATCACCTAAAAACACATACAATTTGAAGAGGAACGAAGAGTCCAAGTACATCAACGACTACAACCCGGTGATTTTGTCCATGTGGAATGCTAACATGGATATACAGTTTGTGGCTGATAACTGTATGGCTGTGGCTCGGTATGTGACATCTTACATCACCAAAAAAGAGAAGACAGAATTGAAGGATATGTGGGAGGACATTTCCCATGAAAAGAGCCTCAGTAAGAAGTTGTACAGTTTCAGTCTGAAGATGTTGTCGCATCGAGAAATCGGAGCTTACGAATGTTCTGACCGGTTGTCTTCAGCAAGTCTCTATGCCAAGTCCAGGAGTATCGTTTGGGCGAGTCTTGGTCTTGCTGCAACGCATAATCGAGTTCTGAAACCTGTGCGGGAAATTGAGTATTTGGCGGAAAAGGAGCCAAACAGTACCGACATTTTGAAGACCAACATGTTGGATACATATTATCCAAATCGAAGCAGTCACCTCGAGAATGTTTGTCAGTATGAGGTTCTTCAAAATTACATATTCAAGAGGAACATCAAAGAAGATACTGAGAAAGGAGTGTATGCTGTAATAGGAAGTGAGGGATGTCTGGTCAAGCAAAGAAAATGCCATTTGGTAAACCATCGAAAATTGAGTGGCGAATCTCCTGAAAAAAAGGAGTTTTTCTATTTAGCACTTTTGCAACTTTTCAAGCCTTGGCATGCATAAGAGGAACTGCTTGGAGATTTCCTCTGTTACGAAGACTCTTTCAATGCTGTAAAAGAAGACCATAGAATGTCCTGCTTTTCCCAAATATGTAGAAATGTTGAATGCGGAAATTGAGCAGGAAGCAACGATTGCAGCCGAGATTGCCAGAGACAGTTCTCAGGACAGTCAGAGTTCTGCTTCATTGAGTCAGGATCCACTAGGAGGACCTGTTATCAAAAATGAAGCTGCCACTGCTATGAATGAAGTGGAAAGAGCCATGGCACATGCTCAGGAGGATGCGGTTAACTTAGAAGAGTTGGAAAGACAACTCAACGTTGAGCAGAGGAAAATATATGACGAAGTTACCATGCAAATTGATCATGGATTAAGTCATGAGAAGAAAGAGTGCTCATGTACGTCGTTGAAGCCTGTCCGACTGTACGTCAGTGGAGAAGCGGGAGCTGGAAAAAGTTTCCTTATTAAAGCAATTTCATGTTATTTGCAGGAAAGGACAGAGTCATCGCTGTCTTGTGTTGTCACCGCTCCAACTGGACTGGCAGCACATAACATTAAAGGGATTACTTTACATCGTTTACTGATGCTGCCAGTGGAGCATGACAACAAATTACAATATCACAAGCTATCTGGAGATGCTTGTTGTGAAGTTTCAAGAATCTTGAGGAAAATGAAACTTCTTATCATTGACGAAGTAAGCATGGTTTCCAATGTCATGCTTGCCTTTGTGCATTTGAGAATGCAAGAAGTTCTCAAAACAGAGTATGATGTGTTATTTGGTGGCAAACACATCAATGTTTTCGGAGATCTTCTGCAGCTGACACCAGTGAAAGGGCAACCTGTGTTCAAAATGCTCACGCATGAAGATACCAGGAAGTGCCTAGGGAGCATTGGCAACGTCAATATATGGTTAAACTTCAATTATGCTGAACTGCATAAAAATATGCGTCAGGCGAAGGATGAAGTTTACAAGACTATTCTACAAGATGTTAGAATTGGAAAAGTGAACGAGCATGGGAAAGAAGCTTTACATGCACGAATACTGTCAAATTTATATCCAGAACAAGATGTTGTGCCTGAGAATATTTTTCAGAAAATTACTGAGAAGAAATCTGGAATATGTTTGATGCCAACTCTTGCAGAATGTGCCAAATTCAACAACAAAATGTTGCATTTAGAAAAGCAAGAGATTGTGAAACTGGAAGCTATTGACAGGGTAGAGCATATGGGATCAACAATTATTTTGTCTGAGAATTTGAAAACAAAATTGGATTCATTAGAGAAGACTATATCTAAAACTGCAGGTTTTGAAAAGACTCTGAATGTGTGCTTGAACTGCCGTATAATTTTAAGAAGGAATTTACATGTTGAAAGAGGTCTGGTAAATGGATCAATGGGTAATGTTGTTGATTTTGTAAAATACAGAAATAGAGATGGAATTGAATTTTTAAAAATTAAATTTGATGGCATTGAGGAAGTACAGCTAATTGGTCGTTGTTCTGCTAGATTTTTGCTTGTAAAAGACTTATATGTTCGCCGTAAGCAGTTTCCTGTTTGCTTGGCATATGCGGTGACAATCCATAAATCGCAAGGTTTAAGTGTAGACAGTGCATTGGTGAATATTGGCAGTTCTGTGTTCAAGGAGGGTATGGCATATGTGGCATTGTCACGAGTTAGAACTTTATCGGGATTGTACTTGATTGAGTGTGATGTCACAAACATTTGTGCGGATCTAGATTGTGTTAAGGAATACAATAGGTTAAGAAGAGAGTATGCGCCACATTTGCCTCAATATCCTTTGTTTGAAAATTGTGTGGTAGGCCGGAAACGAAGAAATGTGACCAATACTGGGGAGGTTGTAGCAAAAAGACGAAAAGTCGATGAACCTGAAATTATAAGCAGAAACAAAAAGGATTCTGTTGAAGATGTTGTTGGTTTTCAATTTGAAAACAGTTCTGGTGTCAACTGCTATGCTAATGTAGTGGTTAATGTTTTGTTTTCTCTAGAAAATGTAAAAGAAGAGATTGTGGTCAATTCTGATCAAAGATTTTGCAGTTTGTTAAATTCTGTGTTAGAGAAATGTAGCACTGATAGAACAAAAATAGAAAGTGTGTCTGAAATTCGAAATCTGTTAGACAGATGTTCAGGCCAAACACAATTCTCTCAAAATATTCAGCAAGATTGTCAGGAGTTTTTAATGTATATGCTTGATGTATTGCATGCTGAAGGTGTAGATGTAGATCACCTGTTTGGGCTTTCTTATCAATGGCAGCATGACTGTGAGAACTGTAGGGTATCAAGTACTACTAGTGTAGACTCAGAAAGATTTATATATTTAACTTTGCCAGACAGTAAATCAGTCTCTTTTAATAAACTAGTAAAAGCAGCTGATCACAACATGGAGTGTAGCCAATGTAAATCTGAAATGATGTCCACATTATTTATACGAACATAGGGCCAGTATGTTATTTTAATGTTCCAACGATGTAGGCCTGATGGAACAAAATTGACAACTTTAATTAAAAATTTTGTGGCTTCACAGTTGTCAATATCAGGAAGGACTTTTGTAACTGCAGCAATTATATATCATGACGGTCCTTCAATAACATCAGGACATTACACAGCTTATTTAAAGTCTAGAAATGGCTGGTCATTCTGCAATGATTCTGTTTTAATTTTCAAAAAAATATTGCCGTATGACCTTAAAAACTCTTACCTGGTGTTTTTAAAACCAAAATTTTAGGGAAAGAATCTCGGGATGTGCTCTGAGGAATTTCAAGAAGTTCTAATGGCTCCTACACGATTTGGCCTTGAGGATAAGTGTAGTACAGAGACATAACTTCTTACCATAACACTGGACGTCATGGAGAAATAATTGCTCTTTGAATGAATTGAGAAAAACTGTTTCTTTTTATAAGCAAATTGAAGCAGCCAATCAAAACATGGAGTAGAGGGAATGTAAGTCTGCAATGCTGTCTACTGTTTTATATTGCTTTGTGATTAAAAGTGATGTAGAGAATTAAATAATTGAAGTAGTCATAGAGATAGTGTAAGTCTGCTTCATAGTAAGCAGTATCAGTGTCATAGGAAATGTAGAACATGACTGAGCAAGAAGGGGAAGATCTTACTAGTCCAGGATTGTGAAAATGATCTTCAACATTTTAATTGTGAAAGTTGCGGAAATACAACATGACGGGATTGGCTTACAAGAATTCTAAGAGTTATAAATGGCTCTGACATGATTTGGCCTTGTGGAAACGTGTGGTAGAGAGCAAGAAGTCATTTATTGTATGTAACATGTTTTTCAAAACGATGGAGGTTTTCTTTCAGAAAGTGGCGGTCTGAAAGTAATAACAGCACAACAGAGTGTAAGCTGTTCATAGGACATCCTTCGACGTCATGGAAAGTAAGTTAACTTTAAGGAGTTCGGAATTCTGATTTGTTATGTTGTATGGGTTTTTTAAACACAATCATTTTGATTGTGTTTTTTTTTCCCCGCTGTTATATGATGAATACCTTCAAGTCACTGTTTTTAGTGAAATTTGATACATTCTGAGAACAGCAAAAATAAACCATTTAACATGTATAATTAATTCTGTACTGTTTGCATTTATGATGTACATTTAGAACTGTGTAGGAGGCATGGAGAAGGAGAGGCTTCTGTAAGTGTCAAAGTTGTTGCATACAGTGCTCATATTCTACGTAGTCTTTCATATGATAGACTACATTTCCACAATGAGATACCTAAGCAAAGGAAACACAGGTGATATGATTGTGGAATGAGCAAAAAAAATTGCACGTTTTTCAATTATATTACCTGTGTTTCCTAACATTACACATCACATTGTGTAGATGAGGTTTAGGCCTGTTCCTGGAGACAGAGGAGGTCTGACATTTGTTCAAGAGTGCAGTGGACATGACTCACTTCGTTGGTAGGCCTCCACATGTATTATCTCCTCTGTATTCTTCAACAAACCTAAATTCCATCTGCAACCCTGAGTAGGACTTACCTGAAACAAATCTGTGGATAGGTTACACCTTATTGGCATCTTGAAACAATCATTTAAAATGTTAGGGTCAGATTTATGGTGGCCGTGCACCTCTTTTGCTCCATTGTGGGTCACTTTTGTGTAAAAGATGCACCATGTTGCAAGATAGGTTTCAGTTCATCTCCAGCAAGATACCATCAGTTTAAAATGTATATAATTAGCACTGTGTAGGGGGCATGCAGAAGCTGAAGCTTTTGTAAGTGTCAAAGTTGTTGCATGCAGTGCTGCACTTCTGGGTACTGTTTAATATGCTGCACTACATCTGCACTATGAGATACCTAAGCCTAGGCAACACCGGTGATGTGATTGTGAAATGAGGAAAAGAAACTCCACATTTTTCAATTACATCACCTGTGTTTCCTAAGTTTACGAATGACATTGTGCAGATGAATTTTAGGTCTGTCCACGGACACAGAAGAGGTCTGGCCTTTGTTCAAGAGTGAAGTGGACATGACTTACTTCATTAGTAGGCCTTCACATGTATTATCTCCTCTGTATTCTTCAACAAGCATAAATTTGATATGCAATCCTGAGTAGGCCTCACCTTAAACAAACCTCTGGAGAGGCCACACCTTATCGTCATCCTGAATCAATCATTTCAAATGTTAGGGACAGATTTATGATAGGTGTATGCCTCTTTTGCGCCACTGTGCGTCACTTTTGTGATGCAGCGGCGGTGCAAAAGATTTGCTATGAGGCGACAAAATTACAAATTGATGCATCTAGGCAGATGTGTCATGCTGTAAAAAACCCGTGCCACATGAAACCGATGCAGCAGTGATGCAAAAGATGCACCATGTTGCAAGACAGGCCTCATTTCATCTCCAACAAGATAAGAAGCTAAGTCTTCTGTAAATGTCAAAATTGTTGTATATACTGCTCAACTTCTATGTACTCTTTGATATGCTAGACTCCATCTGCACTATGAGATACCTAACCAAAGGCAACACAGGTGATGTGATTGTGAAATGAGGAAAAGAAACTCCACATTTTTCAATTACATCACCTGTGTTTCCTAAGTTTACGAATGACATTGTGCAGATGAAGTTTAGGTCTGTCCACGGACACAGAAGAGGTCTGGCCTTTGTTCAAGAGTGAAGTGGACATGACTTACTTCATTGGTAGGCCTTCACATGTATTATGTCCTCTGTTCTCTTCAACAACTCGAAATTTCATTTGGAACCCTGAGTAGGCCTCACCTCAAACAAACGTCTGGATAGGACACACCTTATTGCCATCCTGAAACAATCATTTAAAATGTTAGGAACAGTTTTATGATGATTGTGCACCTCTTTTGCGCTGCCATTGCGTCACTTTTGTGAGACAACAGCAGTGCAAAAGATGCACCATGTTCCAAGATAGGCCTCACTTCATCTGCATCAAGATACTGTTAGTTTAAAATGTATATCTTTAGGACTGTGTAGGGGGCCTGGAGAAGCAGAAGCTTCTGTAAGTGTCAAAGTTGTTGAAAAACTGTTTCTCCTTCAATCTTTTCCCTTGTCTTTTCTAATTTTTAAATACATGTTTTAATATTTTTCAAATGTTTGTTATCTCTTTCACAGATTGAAAGTATAAAAATAACAAGTGAGTAAGTTAACGACAATTATAAGGTAAATGTTTTGTACTCTTTTCGTTACATTTCTATCACATTCACCTACTAGTAGTTCGACAGCTTCATTTCTTTAACCCTCAGTTTCCTGCCTTTGCTACTTCCCTCATTCCTTTCTCTATTACCTACTTACTCTACTCCTTCCACTCCTTTTCTCAGTCCCTCTCTTCTCATAGTTCCTCTCTCTTGTTCACTCACTCCGTCTCTATTACTCTTAGTGTCTTTGACTGATCACTCTTTCACTACTTGTTCATAATGCTTTTTCTGTGTAGTTGAAGCACACTAAGGGGCATATTATGAACACAGCCAATAAAATTATTGCTGTTTTTATTGGCAGAAAACTGTTGCAAAAGTGGTTTTAGCTGCAGTTTTCCGCCACAAAAGCGGCTTTAGCGACACATTTCTGCCGATAAAAGCTGCAAAACTTTTATTGCCTATGTTGATGATATGGCTCTATGTTATTTACATTTCTTTGCTGTTTCAATTAATCTTTTTCTGTTATTTTTTCTTTTCTGTTTTCTGTTTTTTCTCTCTGTTATTCCACGTTTTAATCTGATTTTGAACATTCACTCACATTCTCCAAGAAACTCTTCTTTGTTATTGTTCTACTCTCTTTTTTTTCTTTCACTTCCTTATCTATTTTGGTTTTCACAATTATACCCTCTTCCATCTTTTCTTCGGTAAATAGATCTATTAAACAGTATCTCTGGTTTACTCCCTATAGCTGTCTTTCTTTTAACATTACTCTCTGTTTACTTCCCTTATACTTACTCTTCTTTTTTTTTTTTTTTTTTTTTTTTTGGTTCGCTCCCGGTTCGCTCCCGGTTCGCGAACGGGGAAGCGAACTAAAAGAAATAGAGCTTGCCAGAGTGCTAAACATTCTAGCAATTTTTTTTTGAAAGGGGAGGTAGTTCTGAAAAGAACTTTTTTTTTAATGTTTTTGTTGTTTTATATTTTTTTTTATTTTTTGAACATTTTTTGTTTTTTTGTATTTTTTGAACAGTTTTATGTTTTTTTTTTGTTTTTGATGGAGGGGAAACAACAAAAAACAGGCATTGAAAAGGGCTCAACAGGAGCAAAAAAAAAAATTACTGTCTGGGGCGGTTAGGGAAATTGTGATTTACATAAACTAGGTTGATTAACGTAATGCTCATGTTACCACATGACAGCAATGCACCGCAATACATACAGGTAAATTTGATATGAGCAAAGTTCTCCTGAATGTTTGGCACGGTTTCCCGTGCCTCTGCTCCTGTCAACGATATCTGTGATGTTGACCTGGCCACAGGAGTTGTTGTTGGGTTATCCTGCATGTCACGTATCTCTGCTTGGCTGTAGTTCAATGGATGCCACCTGCTCATGTGGCGATGCATGGTATAGTTACCGAAGCTATATTTTTTATCAGTGCCTCTAGATAACCGGTCTTTACAAATGAGGCAGGTGACATACCTAGCATTTACTTTCTTCTGCCCTCGAGGGATTGAAAAAAACTGCCAAATAAAACTGGCTTTCCGATGGGAAACCCGGGGCACCTCTTGTAAGAACTGTGGTCCTTCTGTCTCCTCTTCCTCTAGTTCATCCTCTTCCTCCTCTGTGTTGCTGATGAACTGGGGAGGTGGTCCTCTCTTCCCATGAGGAGGTGGAGGTGGTGGTGGGGGTGCACCAGCTGAAGCAACTAATGAAGCCATTGCTCAACTCTCAAAAAAGGTCTTCCTCTCACAACGATGAAAGTCAGAGTGAGGAAAGAAGGAGGGGTTTTCATCATTTGGGAAAAACAATAGTTCTAAACCAATGAAAAGTGTTATTTTTAGGTCACCTGACCTAGCATTACATCATTATGAAACCAAAAGTGAAATGAACCAATGAAAAGTTTTATTAACAAGTCACATGACCTCTTACGCTTAAGTTACGCGCTGCGGACCGCGCCCCAGATCGCTTCCGGGTCGCTGCGCTTCGCGCCTCGGTTCGCGCTCCGGAGCACTTCCGGGTGCGCTAACGCGGCGCGTCATAAGACGCATTACGCGGCAACGCGATACGTCGTGCTTTCGCGACGCACCGCGGATCGCTTCCGGTGAGCTGCGCTTCGCGTCTCAGTTCGCGTACCGGAGCACTTCCGGGTGCGCTAACGCGGCGCGTCATAAGACGCATTACGCGACAACGTGATACGTCGCTCTTCCGCGACGCGTCACGATGTTGATTTCTAACGCGGCAGTTGCGCAAACGGAACGTTTACCGGTTCGCGGACTGGGTCGCGGCATCAAGATGAGCTAACGGGAAGCTTCCCGGTTCGCGACCCGGGAGCGAACAAAAAAAAAAAAAAAAAAATTATTAATAAACATATAAAATATATTTTTGGATTTAAAGAAGAATACATTTTACAGCTACAGATATTAGCTTTAAAAAAACCAATGAAATTCACTGAAAAAACCATAGGTTATAGACCATATATAGTTAGGAATTAGCATTTACAAAACCTTGAAAATTCACTGAAAAAACCATAGGTTATAGACCATATATAGTTAGGAATTAGCATTTAAAAAACCTTATTTTACTCACACAAAACCATTGAAATTCCATATATAGTTAGTTGTACTAACTATATATCGCGCACCCGCAATCCACTGCTGATCATGTCACATATTACATCATTCATGACATGGTCAGTGACATCACTGATGACATCACTGATGACATCTCAAATGACATCACTGATGACATCACTGATGACATCTCAAATGACATCACTGATGACATCACTGATGACTACATCCAGTGACTGTATAATTCTGTAAAGTTAAAATATGTCTTACATATTGAAGAATGAGTGGATGTATAAGTGTCTTGATGAAGGATTTAGTAGGGGCATGACTGACTGTATGAGTGACTGATTAAATGTGTCTCACTGAGTGCATGGGTTAGTGACTAAACTGTCTTAATTTGTGCATCATTATGTCTGTTGTTCTGTAAACTGCTGCATGTGTTGATCAGTAGCTATATGATTAACTATATGGGTTATTGATTGGTTGCCCAAGCATTTGTATGGGAGACTGAGTGTGTGTGTGGGTGGCTGGGAGGTGTATTACTCTCTGCATAGATGTGTGAGCATTTGATTGACTAGATGTATGGGTTCAAAAGTGCATGTGGAAACAGCTGTATGGGCGGTTGACTGTGTGCATGAGTGTATTGGTGAGTGAATGGATATCTCAGTGCTATATGTCAAAGTAAGTACATATGTAAAATACAGTACATGTGAGAGTTGACATATATAAATAACTGTGCATAAGAGCCAGTGAATGTGTGAGTGGCTGTATGGATCATTGTGAACTTGTATCCAGGATTGTATAAGTGAGTAAATATGTTTTAGTATATGTTTGAATAAGTAAGGTGTGTATAACTGTATAGTTGAGGAAATGGAGGTGTGATTGATTCTTTGCATGACTGACTAAGTGTCTGAGTAACTCCATGGATGAGTGACAGTCTATGAGTGTCTGTTTACACTGAGTGTATCTAAGGTTATATTAGAGTCTGAAGAGGTTCATCGTATTATCACATGAATGATGTCATCAGTGATGTGATCAGTAATGTCAAATGAGATGTCATCAGTGATGTCATCAGTGATGTCATTTGAGATGTCATCAGTGATGTCATTTGAGATGTCATAAGTGATGTCATCAGTGATGTCATTTGAGATGTCATCAGTGATGTCATCAGTGATGTCATTTGAGATGTCATCAGTGATGTCATCAGTGATGTCACTGACCATGTCATGAATGATGTAATATGTGACATGATCAGCAGTGGATTGCGGGTGCGCGATATATAGTTAGTACAAGTAACTATATATGGAATTTCAATGGTTTTGTGTGAGTAAAATAAGGTTTTTTAAATGCTAATTCCTAACTATATATGGTCTATAACCTATGGTTTTTTCAGTGAATATATATATATATATATACATATATATATATATATACATATATATATATTACCTACTGGCGGTCGCCAGTAGGTATATATAGTTAGGATTTTTTCCCTATGGGATTTTTGAAAATTCTATGTCTAATAACTTTGGCGTTTGTGGACGGAATTGGCTGAAATTTTCAGGAAAATGGAACATTTTGTTTCTGAGCAGCCCCTAAAGATTTGGGGGGGGGTTCGTCAAGGGGGGTCCCAAAACGTGTTTTTCCAATGTTAATTTCCATAGGGCGGTTGGCCTCACTTTTAGCCCGAACGGCTGAATGGATTTGCAAGAAACTTGGCAAAATTGTAGGGACTGTTAGCCCGATGTGCCTTTGCTAGGTCTCAATATATGTGCTCCAGTGGATTTTGAGAAATTAACGTTCAAAAAAAGATATATATCTGTAAGCGCGCTCTGGGTAGCGCTCCGGTTCGCGTACTTGACGCGTACCGGAACTTCGCGAAGCGAAGCTGATTGGCTCTCCGGTGTCTGTCAACATTCTAAACAGTCCGGAGCGGCCGCCATCTTGTCTCTCGGTAGGATCGAGAGACAAGAGGAGGCCAAAACAAAGGGGGAAATGACCATAAGGGGGCATAGTAGATCCTCCCTGACCCCCTAGGTTTGATGTGGAGGCTATAAAAGGGCCCCGCAGGGCAAAAAAAAAAATATATATTTTTTTTTTTTGGCGTGGGGAGCCCCCGGTTCGCGAACCGGGAAGCGTTCTGGGGAGCGTACTATAAGGAAAAAAGAATGATAGACTTTTCAAATACTGTATGTTAATTGATTGTTGGTTTTGTTGATTATTTTTTAATTTCTTTATTATTTAAGCAATTATTTATTATTGTGATTGTGTTTCAAAATTTAATAAACTTTCTAACATTTCACTGTCTGAAATGTCGTCATTTTCATTGAACATAGTTTGTAATCTCTGAGGGTGTAAAATGTCCTCATTTTGAAGGAGGTCATCTACTGCTTGCACACATTGCAGTAGTTCTTGGTCCCAAGTTTCATCCATAAATTCTATATAATTTGGATCAATTATTTCTTGGCTGCTCTCTTGCAGGACAATTTGAAATGAAACTTTGTGTTCGCCTTCCATGTTGCCTGAAATTTGGATAAAAAATATATATATTAGTAGAGATAGGGCACTGTTGGGATTAATTTTAGATAGGCAGTTTTTATCAGTGAATTTATCTTTGGGCAGTGTATAGTATCAGAGTGGAAGTAGGAATATAAAAAAGTGTATGTGATTTAACGTAAGTAATTTCATAATTATACAAGAGAAACCTAACTCCATCCATAACTATAACAGAGAAGTCTATCTAAATCTATAACTACTACAGAGGGATAGTATATAACTATCAGAAAAAGTTTACCATATTAACTTATAGTGCACAATATACTTCAGTTTTTAAAATAACAACTTACCTTTACAAAGAAGTTGAAGTGATTAGTGAAAATCCAATTGAAATGTACACCAGGAAGTAGTAGTCAAAATGGCTGTGTTTCCTTCGCTTCCTTTATATATATTCAGGTACATAACCAATCAAATGTCAGGTAAAAAAAAAATAGAAAATGAAAGTAACATTTTAATTGGTTGTCAATTCCAACACTTCAGATGTGTTTTGTGAAGTAATTTACCTCAGGGTATTTAGAGAGGTCTACAGGCTAAATGGCTAAATGGAATTTCAACCAAATTTGTGAAAATGGTAGGGATTGGTATGTAGTATGAGGAAATCTATATTTGGTGAAAGTGTCTCAAGGGTTTCTTCTGTAAATTACTTTCCCACCTTTTTTAATGGAGCGCTTCCCGGGGAGCGCCCCGGTACGCGAACTGGCGAGCGCCCCGGTACGCGAACCTTAAGCGTTACGGGAGTCCACCATTTTGTGTTTCGGTCGAATTAAGATACAAGATGGAGGGCACATAATGTTCAGAATGGGTAGAAGGGGACACGGTAGACGTATTTTGACCCCCTAGGTTTTCTGAGGATGGCTGAGGAGGCTTATATGTGCGAAAAAAAACATTTTTTTTAAAAATTTCGCGAGGTTAGCTTCCGGTTCGCGTACCGGGTAGCGCCCCGGGGAGCGTACTTTGTTGAAAATTAGTGAAAAAAGTTAGAGAAAAATAATAATTGTGAGTGATCAGATGTAGGGTAGCTCTGAGAAGAGCTTTTGGGTTTATGGTACATTTAGGTACTTATAAGTAGGTACCAATGCACAGTCTTAAATTCAGAATGAAAATTCTGTTGCCCTCATCTGAGAAGTGAACTCCATCTCCTCTGTAGATATCTTGCATGTAGTAACGCAAGTTATTGTTGTACATGGAGCCCATTCCATGGTCTCTCATGTAAGCTGAAACAGATTTGTGTACATGCTTCCTCGACTTCTCAATTTGTGGACAAAATTGGTTTGACCACCTCTATTTCTGTCTTTGGCATATATTTGAATATACCAAGGCAGTTTGAGGAAAAAGTGCCATCAATTGCTCAAAGGTGTCCTTTAAAAGCATTTCCAGACCTACCCCAGTCAAAGTGCCCAAATCATTACCTCCACAGTGCACAATTAACAGGTCAGGTTTTGGCAAATGCATAAAGGTTTTCACCAATGGTATAAATTGGTGACATTTTAATCCTCTGTGGCCAAACCACTTAATTTCCACATCTTGTAAATTGAGGTTAGGTAAATTTCTGTTCTCAGCATACCTCTGAGCCCAATAGATGTAACTATGTCCAACAATCCAGACAGAAAACATGATGAGAGAAGGTTCTGCTGCAGTCAGATGAAGTGTGGCAATGAAATGGCAGTTGAAAAAATAAGAGTTTAAAATGAAAAAAAATGTGGAGTTTCTGTGTTAATGAAGCAGTAACAGTGATTGGTGGATTTTGATTGCTGAAAACAGAAAGTTAGGGTGCATGGATGAGTTCTTTGAAAGATGTATTTTGAGTGGTCAAGAAAAAATCATTAAATGAAAGATTGCACTGGATATGCAGGTGCACTGAGAGTTCAGAGTTCAATTGAAACATTGTTGTGTGAACTTGCAAACACCAGAGGTCTTCCAAGAGGTGGTTGCTATGCAAAAAAGGCAGAGAGGGCAGAGGGGGGAAGGGTTTTGATTTGAAAAAAGTGAGGGAAGAGTTTTGATTGGGTGACATGAGAGATATGTGTGAAGAATTACAGCATTTCTGTGCTTTTGATAGCTGCAGACTCTGGAGTGCATACCTTTTGCTCTGCTGAAGACAAATTGGTGTGTTTCTGAGACTGTTTTGAAACTCATAAAGTATTTTCTAAGGTGAGAAAAGATTTATTTAATTTAGATAGAGAATAGTGTGCTTTAAGGAGAAAATTATGAAGAAAGTTGTGTTTTTCAAATGTTGCTTTGTCTCAAGTGTTTTACAAATAGATTTTGTTTCTTTGAGAAATTGTAATTGGAGAAAATGTGAAGTATTAGTACTGACAGGGTGTTTTTTTGCATAGGAGCTGTGGAGTGTTTTCAAATTATGACTTGAAAATCGTTTTTGAGGAAAAGGAATGGTTTTAAAATGTATGACAAGGACATAATGGTGTATGCTTCTTTATAAGGCATTTGAGTGTCGCTGATGTTATTTTTCCCATTTTAATGTAAGACCTTTCCCTGTGGAGCAAATTGCTTGTAAATATGCTCCCACCTGTGCATGGCAAATTTAGATTTTGAATGTTTGCGTTACATAGCCATGTTAAAAGTGACCCAAACATGCTGCAAAGGCAATCAAAACACGCTTTCATGTGTCTTAAGGACATTTTAAGTCATTTCCCCATGTGCAGTGTTTTCAAATTATGACTTGAAAATCGTTTTTGGGGAAAAGGAATGGTTTTAAAATTTATGACAAGGACATAATGGTGTATGCTTCTTTATAAGGCATTTCAGTGTCTCTGATGTTATTTTTCCCATATTAAATTAAAAGACCTTTCCCCGTGGAGCAAATTCCTTGTAAATATGCTCCCACCTGTGCATGGTAAATTTAGATTTTGATTGTTTGAGTTACATAGCCATGTTAAAAGTGACCCAAAAAAGTTGCAAAGGCTTTAAAAAAACACTTTCATGTGTCTTAAGGACATTTTAAGTCATTTCCCCGTGGGCAGTGTTTTCAAATTATGACTTGAAAATCGTTTTTGAGGTAAAGGAATGTTTTTTAAATTTATGTGCGCCATATGCCCCCAAATTTCTTTTTCAGGGGTGCAGCAGGGTGTTCTTGAGACACCCCTGCACCCTTGGAAAAATTCCTAATTTGCGATGAGCTAATTGCTAATCGCAAATTGCACCTTCATTCCTATGGGCCTCCTGGCCCATGGAAATGAATGGGTAATTTGCAATTAGCAATTTGCTCATCGCAAATTAGGAATGGTAAAGAATCGCTATTTATTCCTTAAAATTCGCTATTTAGGAAATGCAAAATAGTTTGATGATACATATGGCGGTTCATCTCTAACAAGATAAGAAGCTTAGGGATAGATTTATGATGACTGGCGCAATGAGGTGGACATCACTTACTTCATTGGTAGGCCTTTACATGTATTATCTCCTCTGTATTCTTCAACAGGCCTCACCTTAAACAAACCTCTGGATAGGCCACACCTTATCGTCATCCTGAATTAATCATTTAAAATGCTAGGGACAGATTTATGATAGGTGTATGCCTCTTTTGCGCCACTGTGCGTCACTTTTGTGATGCAGCGGCGGTGCAAAAGATTTGCTATGAGGCGACAAAATTACAAAATGATGCATTTAGGCAGATGTGTCATGCTGTAAAAAAAACGTGCCACATGAAACCGATGCAGCAGTGATGCAAAAGATGCACCATGACAGGCCTCACTTGGGGCCATATGTATCAAGCTAATTAGCATTCGCAAAGGCCGAAATTCTGCAAATTTCGGCCTTTGCAAATGCTAATTAGACAAATGGTATGTATCAAACAAGTTTGATGCAAAATAAGGAATAGCAAAATTTGCTATTCCTTATTTTGCGATTGCACTTAAGGATTTGCAAATTTTGCGATTCCTTAAATGCAATGTATCAAACAAAAAATATGCAAAAAATGCCATTAAGGATTTGCAAATTACCACCAACTTAATTTGCAAATTCTTTTCAAAAAGCTTTTTTTCCAAAAAACAAAAGGTGCCATATGACGCCCATACATGCCCTTAGGGCATGTATGTGCGCCATATGCCCCCAAATTTCTTTTTCAGGAGTGCAGCAGGGTGTTCTTGAGACATCCCTGCACCCTTGGAAAAATTCCTAATTTGCGATGAGCTAATTGCTAATCGCAAATTGCACCTTCATTCCTATGGGCCTCCTGGCCCATGGAAATGAATGGGTAATTTGCAATTAGCAATTTGCTCATCGCAAATTAGGAATGGTAAAGAATCGCTATTTATTCCTTAAAATTTGCTATTTAGGAAATGCAAAATAGTTTGATGATACATATGGCGGTTCATCTCTAACAAGATAAGAAGCTTAGGGATAGATTTATGATGACTGGCGCAATGAAGTGGACATCACTTACTTCATTGGTAGGCCTTTACATGTATTATCTCCTCTGTATTCTTCAACAAGCGTAACTTTGATCTGCAACCCTGAGTAGGCCTCACCTTAAACAAACCTTTGGATAGGCCACACCTTATCGTCATCCTGAATTAATCATTTAAAATGCTAGGGACAGATTTATGATAGGTGTATGCCTCTTTTGCGCCACTGTGCGTCACTTTTGTGATGCAGCGGCGGTGCAAAAGATTTGCTATGAGGCGACAAAATTACAAATTGATGCATTTAGGCAGATGTGTCAGGCTGTAAAAAAAACGTGCCACATGAAACCGATGCAGCAGTGATGCAAAAGATGCACCATGACAGGCCTCACTTGGGGCCATATGTATCAAGCTAATTAACATTCGCAAAGGAGAAGAAATTCTGCGAATTTCGGCCTTTGCGAATTCTAATTAGACAAATGGTATGTATCAAACAAGTTTGATGCAAAATAAGGTATAGCAAAATTTGCTATTCCTTATTTTGCTATTGCACTTAAGGATTTGCAAATTTTGCGATTCCTTAAATGCAATGTATCAAACAAAAAATATGCAAAAAATGCCATTAAGGATTTGCAAATTACCACCAACTTCTAGTTGGTGGTAATTTGCAAATTCTTTTCAAAAAGCTTTTTTTCCAAAAAACAAAAGGTGCCATATGACGCCCATACATGCCCTTAGGGCATGTATGTGCGCCATATGCCCCCAAATTTCTTTTTCAGGGGTGCAGCAGGGTGTTCTTGAGACACCCCGGCACCCTTGGAAAAATTCCTAATTTGCGATGAGCTAATTGCTAATCGCAAATTGCACCTTCATTCCTATGGGCCTCCTGGCCCTTGGAAATGAATGGGTAATTTGCAATTAGCAATTTGCTCATCGCAAATTAGGAATGGTAAAGAATCGCTATTTATTCCTTAAAATTCGCTATTTAGGAAATGCAAAATAGTTTGATGATACATATGGCGGTTCATCTCTAACAAGATAAGAAGCTTAGGGATAGATTTATGATGACTGGCGCATCACCAGGGATGTGCCAGTCATCCTGCGCCGCTGTTCCGCCACCCATGGTGTGCTGCATTTACAATGCGGCGCACCATGGGGCAAAAACGGCACAGATGCGTGACGCATCTGTGCCGTAAAGGTGGCGCATTGCTGGAGTTGTATCGCAAGTGCGATGCAGCTCCAGCAAGGCTCAGGGGTGCCCCATGTCCACAATGCTGCGTCAAGACCTATGCCTGCTTCAAGCAGGCGCAGGGTTTTGACGCAGCTTTGTCCTATCTGATTGTAAATGCGGCACACCATGGGTGGCAGAGCAGCGGTGCACGTTAACTGGTGCATCCCTGGGGATGTGCCAGTTAACATAAATCTGCCCCTTTACATTTAAGTATGTGCAGGGGACACAGAGTCGGTGAGGCTTATCCAAGGTTAAGAAGAGATGAGTCCTGTTCACTGAAAAATTGGACATAGGCTTCACCTCCTCAGCATCGCTGGACATGGCTAAATAATAGCTGCAAAATGTTACTCTTGTTAAACAATTTTACTATTATAATCTCTGAGATTTGTCTCTTACTCTGCAACATCTCATTGTTGTTGTCTTTCTTTAAAGATAAAGACAACATCAACATGAGCGACAATCAGCAATCAGTTGATTTCGACCTCATCATTGAACTCGTAATTGAAACATCAGTGGATGTTGATCCCTTGGATGATTTAAATCCTGAGGATGAAGAAGAACGTGATGAGGATGCAGATTTGTCAGAATTGTATGACATAGGATGGGAAGCTGACGTGCTTGAGCCTATGGAACTATAAACATTTATTTTAAAAATTTATAATAAATGAAAAGTAAAAATGTAAACCGTTCCATTTTAAAATAAAGACACCTTCAAAAACAGGTTATGTGTAGTGTCTTCAATAAAATATTAAGATATGCTCATAAAATTAGATTCACATATAAAACAGCACAGGTAAAATGAATATAAATTCCATTTCTTTTCTGCTATTTCTGTATTCTAAATTTGCCAAGCACTAAAAAATCTTCTATGTAAAAATGTCAAGTAGTGTGTTAAGTTTTTGATGACTGTTATTGATTTACTGTTGGGTAATAGTGGTTAATAACATTTTTTATTATATTTTACCACAGATTCAACTGCAGATCATTTCAAGATTTCAGCATGCCAACCAAAGAAAGACTGAGAAAGGCTGCAAAACGTCAAAGACAGCAGGTCAATGAAAAAAAGCAGCAGTCCTCTAACAAAAAGATTTGTCAAGTCACCAAGAAAGCACCGGGTAAGAGTACAAAAACATTCATAAGAAATATCTGTAGTAAAAAAAATATTACTACAGAAAATGTTTCAGTCCAGAAAAAGAGAAGCAATTCAAACGGAAAGGAAAGGCCAATGAAAAATGTTACTGCTAGAGCAAGAGATAACTCTGTGCATGATAGTAGAAGGAAACAACAGTTTAGGGACATTCGTAAACGAATGTTCCGCAACAGGATAATTGGCAATTTGTTAAAAAATATTAAGAAAGGTCAACAGAAAGTGGTTTTTTATAAGAGAAAAAAAATAGTTGAGAAAGTTATTGATCAGGCATTTGAAATTAAACGTAAGTTATTTATTTTGATAATCAATAGAATTAGGAAGCTAAACAAGGCAATTTATGATTTCAAAAGAAATAGTAGATGGAAGAGAATAGTTAATCGTAGTAATTTTTGTGAAGTTTTTTCTGGAGAATGGATGCATAGTTCAAGCTGTGAGGCATTTTTTAATGAGGAGAGTTATTTCCAGGATAATGATTTGGTGCATGCAGTTGACACCAGTGGTCGAGCTTATGAAGTGAAAGATGGTTGTCCAGTTGAAAAAGAAAAACTTGTGACAACAGAGATAGAAGAGGTGTTAGGTAATGAGGTTTTAGGAAGACGTCCTAAGGGTCCTGTGTACACCTGGAAGTGTAGTAGTATTTGCAGTGTGCGACAGGATTCCATCAATTTGCTTTGTGATTTTGTACGGTCATTTAATAAGAAAAGTTTGAAGCAGAAAATGAAGTTGTTGCAAGAATTAGATCCTTGCAGAGTGAGAGAAGTGACAGGTTTGCATGGTCATTCACTGGCTTGTCTTTCCAGGAGAGTATGCCAGAGTGTTTTTCATCATTTCAGGATGCTAGCAGTGCATCATAATAAAGTGAGGAAATTAGTTAGAATGTTGTATTATGCTAAGAGTCCAGCAATTATGTTTAAACAATTATGCGCTGCTCTTTTGCATGGTTCTGAAATAGATGTGAAGAATATATGTGAAGAAATTGAGTTTTGTTACTTTGGAAGTAAAGAGGAGAATGTTGAAATTGACCAAGAAGAAGAGGGTAATGTGGAAGATAGTGTACAGGTTTCCAGTACAGATAATTTCCAGAGGGAAATTGCGACGTTTGAGGTGAAATCAAGTGAGAGGCCAAATTTCACTTGTGTGTGTTGTCGACGCACTTATTATAAGAATCAGACTAAGTTAGTGGATTTATATGCAAAAAGTGAAAGGGAAAATAATAGTGAATGGAAGGATTTCACAACATACTTGATGGTAGAAAATTGTTTTGATTTGGGATTGGATCAACGTGTGTGTACTTATTGTTGTAACAAATTAAATCAAAACCAGATGCCTGCTAGAGCAGTTCATAATAATCTGGAATTGGTTGAGATTCCTTCTGAATTGAAGAATTTAAATACTTATGAATCTATTTTGATTCAAAGTATCCATCCCTTTCAGGCTATTGTAAGAATGGAGCCAAAGACAGGGAAATTGCCTCCATCAGATTTACAGAGAGGATTAAAGGGAAGAGTTGTTTATTTGCCTCTAGATTTGAAGAAAAACATTAACACAATTGGAGTAGAAAAAGTGGAAGAGGAACCTCTGGTTATCTTAGTTAATGGGGTTCCGACAAAGAATAAGAAAATATGGCAAGATTTAGTGGATGTTAGGAAAGTTAAAAAGGCAACATTGTATTTGAAAAAAAAAAAAAATACTATAAGAATGTATATGTTGCAGAAGAGGAAGTAAGTGAGGAAGAGGATAGCGATTTGTGTGCTGGTCAAATTGAGAAAGTAGAACCCTGTACTAGTGAAGAAATATATGAACATTATAGTGTTCATCCTTTGCATTCCAAGGAAGTCATGGGGAATGCTATTGAGTTGTTTCAAATGAAACAAGCCAAAGGGAGTCCCATTAGTGTTTGGGAGGAAAGTTTGGAAGCTCGGTGTTTCCCACAGCTTTTTCCAACAGGTCAGGGAGGAAGATATGATGAGCGACCTCATCAAATTCCTGCTTCTGAATACCGGACTTTGCGATTGTATGCAGGAGATGCTAGATTTCGACAATGCATTCCCTATTTGTTTCATCTCCTGTTTGAAAGCGATCTGTCTGGACTGTCATATGCAGTGAACCACATCTTGAAAAGTGGTATACACATGCAAAACATCTCGGCAAGTGACTTTATGGATAAAGTCAATGTCCAAGACAGTATTTTGGATTCTCACCTGATTAATCTCATGGCGTGTCAGCGTGGTACTAATGAGTACTGGTACCGTCGTCATGGTGATTTAAAATGTATGCTGAGGAACTTAGGAACTCCCACATGGTTCCTCACTCTGAGCTGTGCCGAGTATGGCTGGGAAGACTTACTTGAATTTCTACGAGAGGCAAATGGAAACATCGAAAACATTGAATTCAAGACACCCGGAGAACTGTGCTCTTTGGATCCAGTCAATGTATGCAGGTACTTCAATCATAGATTTGAAGCTATGATGTCTTTCATCATGAATAAGAAGAATCCACCTCTTGGAGAGGTGTTGGATTTCTTCTGGAGAAAGGAGTACCAAGCAAGAGGTGCTCCTCATATACATATGCTGCTGTGGATCAAGGATGCACCTAAATTTGGAACGGATCCAGAAGACTCAGTGATGAGTTTCATACAACAGTATTCTACGTGTGCTGTTCCAAACGCAAAGGAGAAGAAAAGCCTAAGAGAAGAAGTTCTACGTTTCCAAAGCCATCTATGTGGAAAGTACTGTCGTCGTAAATTCCGAAACAAGGACAAGTTCTACACCAAATGTCGTTTCGGCTTTCCACGACCGGTGATTTCTAAAGGAAGAGTAAACAGTTTGATGTCTTCGCTGCGACATAATGTGATGAAGAAATCACCTAAAAACACATACAATTTGAAGAGGAACGAAGAGTCCAAGTACATCAACGACTACAACCCGGTGATTTTGTCCATGTGGAATGCTAACATGGATATACAGTTTGTGGCTGATAACTGTATGGCTGTGGCTCGGTATGTGACATCTTACATCACCAAAAAAGAGAAGACAGAATTGAAGGATATGTGGGAGGACATTTCCCATGAAAAGAGCCTCAGTAAGAAGTTGTACAGTTTCAGTCTGAAGATGTTGTCGCATCGAGAAATCGGAGCTTACGAATGTTCTGACCGGTTGTCTTCAGCAAGTCTCTATGCCAAGTCCAGGAGTATCGTTTGGGTGAGTCTTGGTCTTGCTGCAACGCGTAATCGAGTTCTGAAACCTGTGCGGGAAATTGAGTATTTGGCGGAAAAGGACAGTACCGACATTTTGAAGACCAACATGTTGGATACATATTATCCAAATCGAAGCAGTCACCTCGAGAATGTTTGTCTGTATGAGGTTCTTCAAAATTACATATTCAAGAGGAACATCAAAGAAGATACTGAGAAAGGAGTGTATGCTGTAATAGGAAGTGAGGGATGTCTGGTCAAGCAAAGAAAATGCCATTTGGTAAACCATCGAAAATTGAGTGGCGAATCTCCTGAAAAAAAGGAGTTTTTCTATTTAGCACTTTTGCAACTTTTCAAGCCTTGGCGTGCAGAAGAGGAACTGCTTGGAGATTTCCTCTGTTACGAAGACTCTTTCAATGCTGCCAAGGAGACCATAGAATGTCCTGCTTTTCCCAAATATGTAGAAATGTTGAATGCGGAAATTGAGCAGGAAGCAACGATTGCAGCCGAGATTGCCAGAGACAGTTCTCAGGACAGTCAGAGTTCTGCTTCATTGAGTCAGGATCCACTAGGAGGACCTGTTATCGAAAATGAAGCTGCCACTGCTATGAATGAAGTGGAAAGAGCCATGGCACATGCTCAGGAGGATGCGGTTAACTTAGAAGAGTTGGAAAGACAACTCAACGTTGAGCAGAGGAAAATATATGACGAAGTTACCATGCAAATTGATCATGGATTAAGTCCTGAGAAGAAAGAGTGCTCATGTACGTCGTTGAAGCCTGTCCGACTGTACGTGAGTGGAGAAGCGGGAACTGGAAAAAGTTTCCTTATTAAAGCAATTTCATGTTATTTGCAGGAAAGGACAGAGTCATCGCTGTCTTGTGTTGTCACCGCTCCAACTGGACTGGCAGCACATAACATTAAAGGGATTACTTTACATCGTTTACTGATGCTGCCAGTGGAGCATGACAACAAATTACAATATCACAAGCTATCTGGAGATGCTTGTTGTGAAGTTTCAAGAATCTTGAGGAAAATGAAACTTCTTATCATTGACGAAGTAAGCATGGTTTCCAATGTCATGCTTGCCTTTGTGCATTTGAGAATGCAAGAAGTTCTCAAAACAGAGTATGATGTGTTATTTGGTGGCAAACACATCATTGTTTTCGGAGATCTTCTGCAGCTGACACCAGTGAAAGGGCAACCTGTGTTCAAAATGCTCACGCATGAAGATACCAAAAAGTGCCTAGGGAGCATTGGCAACGTCAATATATGGTTAAACTTCAATTATGCTGAACTGCATGAAAATATGCGTCAGGCGAAGGATGAAGTTTACAAGACTATTCTACAAGATGTTAGAATTGGAAAAGTGACCGAGCATGGGAAAGAAGCTTTACATGCACGATTACTGTCAAATTTATATCCAGAACAAGATGTTGTGCCTGAGAATATTTTTCAGAAAATTACTGAGAAGAAATCTGGAATATGTTTGATGCCAACTCTTGCAGAATGTGCCAAATTCAACAACAAAATGTTGCATTTAGAAAAGCAAGAGATTGTGAAACTGGAAGCTATTGATAGAGTAGAGCATATGGGATCAACAATTATTTTGTCTGAGAATTTGAAAACAAAATTGGATTCATTAGAGAAGACTATATCTAAAACTGCAGGTTTTGAAAAGACTCTGAATGTGTGCTTGAACTGCCGTATAATTTTAAGAAGGAATTTACATGTTGAAAGAGGTCTGGTAAATGGATCAATGGGTAATGTTGTTGATTTTGTAAAATACAGAAATAGAGATGGAATTAAATTTTTAAAAATTAAATTTGATGGCATTGAGAAAGTACAGCTAATTGGTCGTTGTTCTGCTAGATTTTTGCTTGTAAAAGACTTATATGTTCGCCGTAAGCAGTTTCCTGTTTGCTTGGCATATGCGGTGACAATCCATAAATCGCAAGGATTAAGTGTAGACAGTGCATTGGTGAATATTGGCAGTTCTGTGTTCAAGGAGGGTATGGCATTGTCACGAGTTAGAACTTTATCGGGATTGTACTTGATTGAGTGTGATGTCACAAACATTTGTGCGGATCTAGATTGTGTTAAGGAATACAATAGGTTAAGAAGAGAGTATGCGCCACATTTGCCTCAATATCCTTTGTTTGAGAAATGTGTGGTAGGCCGGAAACGAAGAAATGTGACCAATACTGGGGAGGTTGTAGCAAAAAGACGAAAAGTCGATGAACCTGAAATTATAAGCAGAAACAAAAAGGATTCTGTTGAAGATGTTGTTGGTTTTCAATTTGAAAACAGTTCTGGTGTCAACTGCTATGCTAATGTAGTGGTTAATGTTTTGTTTTCTCTAGAAAATGTAAAAGAAGAGATTGTGGTCAATTCTGATCAAAGATTTTGCAGTTTGTTAAATTCTGTGTTAGAGAAATGTAGCACTGATAGAACAAAAATAGAAAGTGTGTCTGAAATTCGAAATCTGTTAGACAGATGTTCAGGCCAAACACAATTCTCTCAAAATATTCAGCAAGATTGTCAGGAGTTTTTAATGTATATGCTTGATGTATTGCATGCTGAAGGTGTAGATGTAGATCACCTGTTTGGGCTTTCTTATCAATGGCAGCATGACTGTGAGAACTGTAGGGTATCAAGTACTACTAGTGTAGACTCAGAAAGATTTATATATTTAACTTTGCCAGACAGTAAATCAGTCTCTTTTAATAAACTAGTAAAAGCAGCTGATCACAACATGGAATGTAGCCAATGTAAATCTGAAATGATGTCCACATTATTTATACGAACATATGGCCAGTATGTTATTTTAATGTTCCAACGATGTAGGCCTGATGGAACAAAATTGACAACTTTAATTAAAAATTTTGTGGCTTCACAGTTGTCAATATCAGGAAGGACTTTTGTAACTGCAGCAATTATATATCATGACGGTCCTTCAATAACATCAGGACATTACACAGCTTATTTAAAGTCTAGAAATGGCTGGTCATTCTGCAATGATTCTGTTTTAATTTTCAAAAAAAAATTGCCGTATGACCTTAAAAACTCTTACCTGGTGTTTTTAAAACCAAAATTTTAGGGAAAGAATCTCGGGATGTGCTCTGAGGAATTTCAAGAAGTTCTAATGGCTCCTACACGATTTGGCCTTGAGGATAAGTGTAGTACAGAGACATAACTTCTTACCATAACACTGGACGTCATGGAGAAATAATTGCTCTTTGAATGAATTCAGAAAAACTGTTTCTTTTTATAAGCAAATTGAAGCAGCCAATCAAAACATGGAGTAGAGGGAATGTAAGTCTGCAATGCTGTCTACTGTTTTATATTGCTTTGTGATTAAAAGTGATGTAGAGAATTAAATAATTGTAGTAGTCATAGAGATAGTGTAAGTCTGCTTCATAGTAAGCAGTATCAGTGTCATAGGAAATGTAGAACATGACTGAGCAAGAAGGGGAAGATCTTACTAGTCCAGGATTGTGAAAATGATCTTCAACATTTTAATTGTGAAAGTTGCGGAAATACAACATGACGGGATTGGCTTACAAGAATTCTAAGAGTTATAAATGGCTCTGACATGATTTGGCCTTGTGGAAACGTGTGGTAGAGAGCAAGAAGTCATTTATTGTATGTAACATGTTTTTCAAAACAATGGAGGTTTTCTTTCAGAAAGTGGCGGTCTGAAAGTAATAACAGCACAACAGAGTGTAAGCTGTTCATAGGACATCCTTCGACGTCATGGAAAGTAAGTTAACTTTAAGGAGTTCGGAATTCTGATTTGTTATGTTGTATGGGTTTTTTAAACACAATCATTTTGATTGTGTTTTTTTTTCCCCGCTGTTATATGATGAATACCTTCAAGTCACTGTTTTTAGTGAAATTTGATACATTCTGAGAACAGCAAAAATAAACCATTTAACATGTATAATTAATTCTGTACTGTTTGCATTTATGATGTACATTTAGAACTGTGTAGGAGGCATGGAGAAGGAGAGGCTTCTGTAAGTGTCAAAGTTGTTGCATACAGTGCTCATATTCTACGTAGTCTTTCATATGATAGACTACATTTCCACAATGAGATACCTAAGCAAAGGAAACACAGGTGATATGATTGTGGAATGAGCAAAAAAAATTGCACGTTTTTCAATTATATTACCTGTGTTTCCTAACATTACACATCACATTGTGTAGATGAGGTTTAGGCCTGTTCCTGGAGACAGAGGAGGTCTGACATTTGTTCAAGAGTGCAGTGGACATGACTCACTTCGTTGGTAGGCCTCCACATGTATTATCTCCTCTGTATTCTTCAACAAACCTAAATTCCATCTGCAACCCTGAGTAGGACTTACCTGAAACAAATCTGTGGATAGGTTACACCTTATTGGCATCTTGAAACAATCATTTAAAATGTTAGGGTCAGATTTATGGTGGCCGTGCACCTCTTTTGCTCCATTGTGGGTCACTTTTGTGTAAAAGATGCACCATGTTGCAAGATAGGTTTCAGTTCATCTCCAGCAAGATACCATCAGTTTAAAATGTATATAATTAGCACTGTGTAGGGGGCATGCAGAAGCTGAAGCTTTTGTAAGTGTCAAAGTTGTTGCATGCAGTGCTGCACTTCTGGGTACTGTTTAATATGCTGCACTACATCTGCACTATGAGATACCTAAGCCTAGGCAACACAGGTGATGTGATTGTGAAATGAGGAAAAGAAACTCCACATTTTTCAATTACATCACCTGTGTTTCCTAAGTTTACGAATGACATTGTGCAGTTGAATTTTAGGTCTGTCCACGGACACAGAAGAGGTCTGGCCTTTGTTCAAGAGTGAAGTGGACATGACTTACTTCATTGGTAGGCCTTCACATGTATTATCTCCTCTGTATTCTTCAACAAGCATAAATTTGATATGCAATCCTGAGTAGGCCTCACCTTAAACAAACCTCTGGAGAGGCCACACCTTATCGTCATCCTGAATCAATCATTTCAAATGTTAGGGACAGATTTATGATAGGTGTATGCCTCTTTTGCGCCACTGTGCGTCACTTTTATGATGCAGCGGCGGTGCAAAAGATTTGCTATGAGGCGACAAAATTACAAATTGATGCATCTAGGCAGATGTGCCATGCTGTAAAAAACCCGTGCCACATGAAACCGATGCAGCAGTGATGCAAAAGATGCACCATGTTGCAAGACAGGCCTCATTTCATCTCCAACAAGATAAGAAGCTAAGTCTTCTGTAAATGTCAAATTGTTGTATATACTGCTCAACTTCTATGTACTCTTTGATATGCTAGACTCCATCTGCACTATGAGATACCTAACCAAAGGCAACACAGGTGATGTGATTGTGAAATGAGGAAAAGAAACTCCACATTTTTCAATTACATCACCTGTGTTTCCTAAGTTTACGAATGACATTGTGCAGATGAAGTTTAGGTCTGTCCACGGACACAGAAGAGGTCTGGCCTTTGTTCAAGAGTGAAGTGGACATGACTTACTTCATTGGTAGGCCTTCACATGTATTATGTCCTCTGTTCTCTTCAACAACTCGAAATTTCATTTGGAACCCTGAGTAGGCCTCACCTCAAACAAACGTCTGGATAGGACACACCTTATTGCCATCCTGAAACAATCATTTAAAATGTTAGGAACAGTTTTATGATGATTGTGCACCTCTTTTGCGCTGCCATTGCGTCACTTTTGTGAGACAACAGCAGTGCAAAAGATGCACCATGTTCCAAGATAGGCCTCACTTCATCTGCATCAAGATACTGTTAGTTTAAAATGTATATCTTTAGGACTGTGTAGGGGGCCTGGAGAAGCAGAAGCTTCTGTAAGTGTCAAAGTTGTTGAAAAACTGTTTCTCCTTCAATCTTTTCCCTTGTCTTTTCTAAATTTTAAATACATGTTTTAATATTTTTCAAATGTTTGTTATCTCTTTCACAGATTGAAAGTATAAAAATAACAAGTGAGTAAGTTAACGACAATTATAAGGTAAATGTTTTGTACTCTTTTCGTTACATTTCTATCACATTCACCTACTAGTAGTTCGACAGCTTCATTTCTTTAACCCTCAGTTTCCTGCCTTTGCTACTTCCCTCATTCCTTTCTCTATTACCTACTTACTCTACTCCTTCCACTCCTTTTCTCAGTCCCTCTCTTCTCAAAGTTCCTCTCTCTTGTTCACTCACTCCGTCTCTATTACTCTTAGTGTCTTTGACTGATCACTCTTTCACTACTTGTTCATTATGCTTTTTCTGTGTAGTTGAAGCACACTAAGGGGCATATTATGAACACAGCCAATAAAATTATTGCTGTTTTTATTGGCAGAAAACTGTTGCAAAAGTGGTTTTAGCGGCAGTTTTCCGCCGCAAAAGCGGCTTCAGCGACACATTTCTGCCGATAAAAGCTGCAAAACTTTTATTGCCTATGTTGATGATATGGTTCTATGTTATTTACATTTCTTTGCTGTTTCAATTAATCTTTTTCTGTTATTTTTTCTTTTCTGTTTTCTGTTTTTTCTCTCTGTTATTCCACATGTTTTAATCTGATTTTGAACATTCACTCACATTCTCCAAGAAACTCTTCTTTGTTATTGTTCTACTCTCTTTTTTTTCTTTCACTTCCTTATCTATTTTGTTTTTCACAATTATACCCTCTTCCATCTTTTCTTCGGTAAATAGATCTATTAAACAGTATCTCTGGTTTACTCCCTATAGCTGTCTTTCTTTTAACATTACTCTCTGTTTACTTCCCTTATACTTACTCTTCTTTTTTTTTTTTTTTTTTTTTTTTTTTTTTGGTTCGCTCCCGGTTAGCGAACCGGGAAGCGAACTAAAAGAAATAGAGCTTGCCAGAGTGCTAAACATTCTAGCAATTTTTTTTTGAAAGGGGAGGTAGTTCTGAAAAGAACTTTTTTTTTAATGTTTTTGTTGTTTTATATATATATTTTTTTTTTGAACATTTTTTGTTTTTTTTGTATTTTTTGAACAGTTTTATGTTTTTTTTTGTTTTTGATGGAGGGGAAACAACAAAAAACAGGCATTGAAAAGGGCTCAACAGGAGCAAAAAAAAAATTACTGTCTGGGGCGGTTAGGGCAATTGTGATTTACATAAACTAGGTTGATTAACGTAATGCTCATGTTACCACATGACAGCAATGCACCGCAATACATACAGGTAAATTTGATATGAGCAAAGTTCTCCTGAATGTTTGGCACGGTTTCCCGTGCCTCTGCTCCTGTCAACGATATCTGTGATGTTGACCTGGCCACAGGAGTTGTTGTTGGGTTATCCTGCATGTCACGTATCTCTGCTTGGCTGTAGTTCAATGGATGCCACCTGCTCATGTGGCGATGCATGGTATAGTTACCGAAGCTATATTTTTTATCAGTGCCTCTAGATAACCGGTCTTTACAAATGAGGCAGGTGACATACCTAGCATTTACTTTCTTCTGCCCTCGAGGGATTGAAAAAAACTGCCAAATAAAACTGGCTTTCCGATGGGAAACCCGGGGCACCTCTTGTAAGAACTGTGGTCCTTCTGTCTCCTCTTCCTCTAGTTCATCCTCTTCCTCCTCTGTGTTGCTGATGAACTGGGGAGGTGGTCCTCTCTTCCCATGAGGAGGTGGAGGTGGTGGTGGGGGTGCACCAGCTGAAGCAACTAATGAAGCCATTGCTCAACTCTCAAAAAAGGTCTTCCTCTCACAAAGATGAAAGTCAGAGTGAGGAAAGAAGGAGGGGTTTTCATCATTTGGGAAAAACAATAGTTCTAAACCAATGAAAAGTGTTATTTTTAGGTCACCTGACCTAGCCTTACATCATTATGAAACCAAAAGTGAAATGAACCAATGAAAAGTTTTATTAACAAGTCACATGACCTCTTACGCTTAAGTTATGCGCTGCGGAACGCGCCCCAGATCGCTTCCGGGTTGCTGCGCTTCGCGCCTCGGTTCGCGCTCCGGAGCACTTCCGGGTGCGCTAACGCGGCGCGTCATAAGACGCATTACACGGCAACGCGATACGTCGCGCTTTCGCGCCGCACCGCGGATCGCTTCCGGTGAGCTGCGCTTCGCGTCTCAGTTCGCGTACCGGAGCACTTCCGGGTGCGCTAACGCGGCGCGTCATAAGACGCATTACGCGACAACGTGATACGTCGCGCTTCCGCGACGCGTCACGATGTTGATTTCTAACGCGGCAGTTGCGCAAACGGAACGTTTACCGGTTCGCGGACTGGGTCGCGGCATCAAGATGAGCTAACGGGAAGCTTCCCGGTTCGCGAACTGGGAGCGAACAAAAAAAATATTTTAAAAAAAAATTATTAATAAACATATAAAATATATTTTGGGATTTAAAGAAGAATACATTATACAGCTACAGATATTAGCTTTTAAAAAACCAATGAAATTCACTGAAAAAACCATAGGTTATAGACCATATATAGTTAGGAATTAGCATTTACAAAACCTTGAAAATTCACTGAAAAAACCATAGGTTATAGACCATATATAGTTAGGAATTAGCATTTAAAAAACCTTATTTTACTCACACAAAACCATTGAAATTCCATATATAGTTAGTTGTACTAACTATATATCGCGCACCCACAATCCACTGCTGATCATGTCACATATTACATCATTCATGACATGGTCAGTGACATCACTGATGACATCACTGATGACATTTCAAATGACATCACTGATGACATCACTGATGACATCTCAAATGACATCACTGATGACATCACTGATGACTACATCCAGTGACTGTATAATTCTGTAAAGTTAAAATATGTCTTACATATTGAAGAATGAGTGGATGTATAAGTGTCTTGATGAAGGATTTAGTAGGGGCATGACTGACTGTATGAGTGACTGATTAAATGTGTCTCACTGAGTGCATGGGTTAGTGACTAAACTGTCTTAATTTGTGCATCATTATGTCTGTTGTTCTGTAAACTGCTGCATGTGTTGATCAGTAGCTATATGATTAACTATATGGGTTATTGATTGGTTGCCCAAGCATTTGTATGGGAGACTGAGTGTGTGTGTGGGTGGCTGTGAGGTGTATGACTCTCTGCATAGATGTGTGAGCATTTGATTGACTAGATGTATGGGTTTAAAAGTGCATGTGGAAACAGCTGTATGGGCGGTTGACTGTGTGCATGAGTGTATTGGTGAGTGAATGGATATCTCAGTGCTATATGTCAAAGTAAGTACATATGTAAAATACAGTACATGTGAGAGTTGACATATATAAATAACTGTGCATAAGAGCCAGTGAATGTGTGAGTGGCTGTATGGATCATTGTGAACTTGTATCCAGGATTGTATAAGTGAGTAAATATGTTTTAGTATATGTTTGAATAAGTAAGGTGTGTATAACTGTATAGTTGAGGAAATGGAGGTGTGATTGATTCTTTGCATGACTGACTAAGGTAGGGCGCCAGGTATTGATGGAATACCGGCGGATGTTTTCTTAGCGGACAGAGAAAGCTGGTGTAAATACTTTGTGTGGCTTGGAAATGCCATTGCGCAGGGGGCAAAGATACCAGCAACATGGAAAGGCGCGGAAATAATACCAGTCTACAAAAAGGGGGATAAGGCTTTACCAAATAATTATAGGCCCATCAGTCTCATTGATTGCGCCCAAAAACTGATGGGCAGGATGGTACAAAACAAGATACAAGCCTGGATAGTTGATAAGGACATCCTTTCCCCATACCAAGCTGGTTTTCGCCCCTTAGCTTCCTCTGTCGACCAGGTATTCCACTTTTTAACCATATACTGGAAAAATGTCACCCTGCTAAAAGGTCCCCTTTTCGCTGTCTTTGTTGACCTTAAGTCAGCTTTTGACCTGGTCCCTCGACAAAAACTTTGGACTGTCTTAAGGGAACTAGGAATAAGCCCCGAACTATTGACTTTGCTTGTAAGGCTGCATGAGAACAACTATGCCCGGATTAGGTGGGGTGCCCAGGGCGATGTCACGGAATCCTTCCCTGTCGAGAGAGGTGTGAGACAGGGTTGTGTCCTGGCCCCCACCTTATTCTCTCTCTACATCAATGGCATAGTTGACTTCTTGAAGCAATCTCCGACGGATGCTCCACTATTAGATGGGAAACGAGTCCCAGTACTAATGTTTGCAGACGACACCTTGCTGGTCTCGCGGACCCCTAGCGGCCTACAAAAGACATTAAACGCCTTTGGTGAGTTCTGTCGGATTCGGGGCTTGGAAATAAACACATCTAAGACTAAATTTATGAATTTGAATCCTTCTATGAAATTCAAGGGGAAAATGGTTTACAACGGGGCTTATTTGGAAGAAGTGGATGCTTTTATCTACCTAGGCATCTCTTTAAATGCTAATATGAACTGGAGATCACATATGGACTTGGTAGTGCTAAAATTCAATCAGCTGGCAGGGGCAATAGCCCAAAAACATAAATCTTCATACACCAAACCAATTCAGCCCATATTGGAGATTTATGGCATGAAAGTTCTGGGTGCATGCCTCTACGGTTCAGAATTATGGGGTTTTTCCAATTTGAACACCTTAGCAGTTGCTGAGAACAAATTCTTACGGCGCATAATTGGTGCTCCTCAGAGTACTCCCTCGACCCCACTCCATTACGATCTTGGGAGGAAAAGGGTCGAGGATATGGCCAGACTGCGTCCCCTTCTGTATTGGAGGCGCATAAAAACTACTCCTGAGTTGAGCCATTACGCAGCTGCCCTCTTGGATGTTGATAATTCTGATACCTTTCACAAAGTACTTTGGCTTAAAGAAGTGAGGACATTACTCCAAAAGTTGCACCTTGAACACTTATGGTCTGCAGTAGACCCAGACGATTTTCCGTCTAAGATTATGTTGAAAAAATTGTACTGGGACATGATAAACAATGCTGCATTGACTTCTGATCAATCATCTGCCTTGACATCCCAGTTCTTGGAAGTTAAAACAATCCCGAAATTTGAACAGTTTTGGGATTTGATCTCCAAGCCCCTAGATAGGAAACTGTATTTCCAGTTTAGAATTGGCTCTTTACCCTTAAATGCTTTCACAGCCAATTGGTGTCCGGATAATGTAAATACTTGTTTTTACTGTAAAATTCATGTAGAAGATATCCCACATTTTCTGTTTGTATGCCCCTTATATGCTGCACCAAGGAATAGATGGTTGAAGCCTGCTTGCAGAAATTTGGGCACTAGGAAATGTTTGGACGCCTTAAGGATTTTAAGATCAAACTGTGCCCCTAATCTTGCAATTGCAGTGGCTAAATACATGGGGTGGGCATGGATAATACGCACGCGCACTTTAAAACTCCTATGAACTAATGAATTACTAGACCCTGTGATTTAAACTTTGTGCTGTGTCTCTATTTTAAAAATGATTATTTTTTGTCTTATTCGCCAACAAAGTATAAACTGCTTAGAATTTAATACTTTTTTATTTTTAGACTAGTATTTATATTTGTATAGCTTAGGGATATGCTTTTATGACAATGTTGTCGAATAAAGTATTTTAAACTTGAAACTTGACTAAGTGTCTGAGTAACTCCATGGATGAGTGACAGTCTATGAGTGTCTGTTTACACTGAGTGTATCTAAGGTTATATTAGAGTCTGAAGAGGTTCATCGTATTATCACATGAATGATGTCATCAGTGATGTGATCAGTAATGTCAAATGAGATGTCATCAGTGATGTCATCAGTGATGTCATTTGAGATGTCATCAGTGATGTCATCAGTGATGTCACTGACCATGTCATGAATGATGTAATATGTGACATGATCAGCAGTGGATTGCGGGTGCGCGATATATAGTTAGTACAACTAACTATATATGGAATTTCAATGGTTTTGTGTGAGTAAAATAAGGTTTTGTAAATGCTAATTCCTAACTATATATGTTCTATAACCTATGGTTTTTTCAGTGAATATATATATATATATATATATATATATATATATATATATATATATATATTCACTGAAAAAACCTTATTTTACTCACACAAAACCATTGCAATTCCATATATAGTTAGTTGTACTAACTATATATCGCGCACCCGCAATCCACTGCTGATCATGTCACATATTACATCATTCATGACATGGTCAGTGACATCACTGATGACATCACTGATGACATCTCAAATGACATCACTGATGACATCTCAAATGACATCACTGATGACATCACTGATGACATCTCATTTGACATTACTGAGCACATCACTGATGACATCATTCATGTGATAATACGATGAACCTCTTCAGACTCTAATATAACCTTAGATACACTCAGTGTAAACAGACACTCACAGACTGTCACTCATCCATGAAGTTACACACACACCTAGTCAGTCATGCAAAGAATCAATCACACCTCCATTTTCTTAAATATACAGTTATACACACCTTACTTATTCAAACATATACTAACACATATTTACTCTCTTATACAATCCTGCATACAAGTTCACAATGATCCATACAGCCACTCACACATTCACTGGCTGTTATGCACATTTTTTTATATATGTCAACTCTCACATGTACTGTGTTTTACATATGTACTTACTTTGACATGTAGCACTGAGATATCCATTCACTCACCAATACACTCATGCACACAGTCAACCGCCCATACAGCTGTTTCCACATGCACTTTTGAACCCATACATCTAGTGAATCAACTGCTCACACATCTATCCACAGACTCATACACCTCCCAGCCACCCACCCACACACACACCCAGTCTCCCATACAAATACTTGGGCAACCAATCAATAACCCATATAGTTACTCATATAGGTACTGATCAACACATGCAGCAGTTTACAGAACAACAGACATAATGATGCACAAATTAAGACAGTTTAGTCACTAACCCATGCACCCAGTGAGACACATTTAATCACTCACTCATACAGTCAGTCATGCACCTACTAAATCCTTCATCCAGACACTTATAAATCCACTCATTATTCAATTTGTAAGACCTATTTTAACTTTACAGAAACATACAGTCTCTGGATGTTGTCATCAGTGATGTCATCAGTGATGTCATTTGAGATGTCATCAGTGATGTCATCAGTGATGTCATTTGAGATGTCATCAGTGATGTCATCAGTGATGTCACTGACCATGTCATGAATGATGTAATATGTGACATGATCAGCAGTGGATTGCGGGTGCGCGATATATAGTTAGTACAACTAACTATATATGCGAGTTTCAATGGTTTTGTGTGAGTAAAATAAGGTTTTGTAAATGCTAATTCCTAACTATATATGTTCTATAACCTATGGTTTTTTCAGTGAATTTTCAAGGTTTTGTAAATGCTAATTCCTAACTATATATGGTCTATAACCTATGGTTTTTTCATTGAATTTCAATGGTTTTTTAATAGCAAATATCAAATGCTTTCAAATGTATTCTTCTTTAATTTGAAAAATATATTTTATATGTTTTTAATACAATTTTTTTATGTATTTTTTTAAAAATATTTTTTTTGTTTCGCTCCAGGTCCGCGAACCGGGTAGCTTCCCGTTAGCTCAATTTGGTGCCGTGACCCGGTCCGCGAACCGGTAAACGTTCCGTTTGCGCAACTGCCGCGTTAGAAAACAACATCGTGACGCGTCGCGTAATCGCGACGTATGGCGTTCTTGCGTAATGCGTCTTATGACGCGCCGCGTTAGCGCACCCGTAAGTGCTCCGGAGCGCGAACCGAGGCGCGAACCGCGGCGCGAAGCGCAGCGCCCCGGAAGCGATCCGGGGCGCGGCGCCCAGCGCGTAACGTAAGCGTAACAGGTCATGTAACTTGTTATCAAAACTTTTCATTGGTTCATTTCACTTTTGGTTTCCTAATGATGTAAGGCTAGGTCATGTGACCTAAAAATAACACTTTTTATTGGTTTAGAACTATTTTTTTTCCCAAATGATGAAAACCCCTCCTTGTTTCCTCACTCTGACTTTCAACTTTGTGAGAGGCAGACCTATTTTGAGTAATAAGAAATGGTAAGTCTTGTAGCTGCAGCTGGTGCACCCCCAACACCACCACCACCTTCTAGGAAGAGAGGACCACCTCCTCAGATTATCATTCAGCAAGAGGAGGAAGAAGAGGAAGAAGAGGAAGAGACGCAAGGGGAGAGGCAGTTTTTGCCTGAGGAGCCAAGAATTTCCCATGTAAAGGAAGATTTCATATGGCAATTTTATTCATTTCCCCAGGGCCAAAAGAAAGTGAATGCCCGCTATGTGACTTGCCTTATCTGCAAGAAAGATCTGTCCAGAGGGACAGATAAGAAATATAGCTATGGCAATTACACCGTGTATCGCCATATGCAGAGGTGGCACCCTAATAATTATAGTGCTGCGCAAGTACGTGACATGCAGGATAACCCACCTCCTGTGGCCAGAACATCACCAGAGGCGAGGGGGACGGTCCCAAATATACAGATGAAGTTTGGGAGAGTCAAACAAGTCTGCGTTTATTGCGGCCAATTGATTTGCTACAGGGAAAGTAGCATCACTCTAATCAACAGAGCTATCGACAATCATAATTGTCCAAAACGCCCCAGAAAATAAATTATCTTTTTTTTTTGTTGCTCCTGTTGAACCCTTTATAATGAATCATTTTCGTTTCTCCCCCCCCAAAAAAACAAAAAAAATATAAAATCGTTCAAAAAATACAAAAAAAGTAAAAAAATGTTCAGAAAAATAATAAAAAAAATATAAAACAACAAAAATAATAAAAAAAAAAGTTCTTTTCAGAACTACCTCCCCTTTATAAAAAATTGCTGGAATGTTTAGCACTCTGGCAACCTCTATTTCTTTTGATTCGCTTCCCGGTTCGCTACCCGGTACGCGAACCGGAAGCGAAACAAAAAAAAATGTTTTTTAAAAAGAAGAGTAAGTATAAGGGAAGGAAACAGAGAGTAATGTTAAAAGAAAGACAGCTAGAGGGAGTAACACAGAGATACTGTTTAATAGATCTATTTACCGAAGAAAAGATGGAAGAGGGTATAATTGTGAAAAACAAAATAGATAAGGAAGTGAAAGAAAAAAAGGAGAGTAGAAGAATAATAAACAAGAGTTTCTTAGAGAATGTGAGTGAATGTTCAAAGTAAGAAGAAAAATAGTAAAGGATGTGGAATGAGAGGTAGGGATAGAAGCGGACTAAAAGAACAATCCTGAGGGAAAGTGTTAAGAAAACAGTGAGCAAATGTAAATAGGAATAAAACAAGATGTATGATAGTGACTAAGGTTAAAACATGTGGAATAACAGAGAGAAAAAACAGAAAGCAGAAAAGAAGAAGTGACAGAAAAGGAATGATTGAAACAGCAAAGAAATGTAAATAACATAGGGGCATATTATCAACACAGGCGATAAAATTATCGCTGCTTTTATCGGCAGAAATCGGCCGCTAAAGCCGCTTTTGCAGCAGTTTTCTGCCGATAAAAGCAGCGATAATTTTATCGCCTGTGTTGATAATATGCCCCTTAGTGTGCTTGAACTACAGGGAGAAAGCATAATGAACAAGTAGTGAAAGAGTGATCAGTCAGAGACAGTGAGAGTAATAGAGACGGAGTGAGTGAACAGGAGTGAGGAACTATGAGAACAGAGGGACTGAGAAAAGGAGTGGAAGGAGTAGAGTAAGTAAGTAATAGAGAAAGGAATGAGGGAAGTAGCAAAGGCAGGAAACTGAGGGTTAAAGAAATGAAGCAGTGGAACTAATAGAAGTTAAATGTGATAGAAATGTAACGAAAAGAGTACAAAACATTTACCTTATAATTGTCGTTAACTTAGTCACTTGTTATTTTTATACTTTCAATCTGTGAAAGAAAGAAGAAAAATTTGAAAAATATTAAAACATGTATTTAAAAATTAGAAAAGACAAGGGAAAAGATTGACAATCATCCAATTTTACAAAGAAATAAAGTTAGAGATAAACATGCAGAAAAAAAATTGAAAGAAACAGTGATAGACAGTCAGAGACAAAAAGAAATTGAAATTGAGTAAATTACTAAGAGAAAAAAAAGAAGATACTTTCAGTGACAGAAAAGAAGGATAGAAGAGAAAACTAAATTGAAGTTGTGTAAGCTACAAAAAGAAAGTGAGTAAGGTAAACTATACCAGGAAAGGGTGAATAAGGAAAAGAGAGTGAGGGAGAGAGGAGACAGAGGAAGTGAAGGAAAGAGTGTCAGATACAGACTGAGTGAGGCATCTACACAATGTGATTCATAATGTTAGGAAACACAGGTAATGTAATTGAAAAACGTTCAATTTTTTTTGCCCATTCCACAATCACATCACTTGTGTTTCCTTTGCTTAGGTATCTCATTGTGCAGATGTAGTCTAGCATATGAAAGACTACGCAGAAGGTGAGCACTGTATGCAACAACTTTGACACTTACAGAAGCCTCTGCTTCTCCATGCCCCCTACACAGTCCTAAATATATAAATTTTAAACTGACGGTATCTTGTTGCAGATGAAGTGAGGCCTATCTTGCAACATGGTGCATCTTTTGCACTGCTGCTGTGTCACAAATGTGACGCAACGGCGGTGCAAAAGAGGCGCACGGCCATCATAAAACTGCCCCTAACATTTTAAATGATTGTTTCAGGATGCCGATAAGGTGTGGCCTATCCAGAGATTTGTTTGAGGTGAGGCCTACTCAGAGTTACTGATTAAATTTAGGCTTGTTGAAGAGTACAGAGGAGATAATACATGTGCAGGCCTACCAACGAAGTGAGTCATGTCCACTGCACTCTTGAACAAAGGCCAGACCTCCTCTGTCTCCCTGGACAGGTCTAAACCTCATCTGCACAATGTTATTCGTAATGTTAGGAAACACAAGTGATATAATTGAAAAACGTGCAAATATTTTTGCTCATTTAACAATCACATCACCTGTATTTCCTCAGCTTAGGTATCTCATTGTACAGATGTAGTCTAGCATATCCAAGAGTACGCAGATGGTGAGGACTGTATGCAACAGAGCAATGTACATTACTCACCTCCCTTGACACTTACAGAAGCCTCAGTTTCTCCATGCCTCCTACACAGTTCTAAATGTATATCATAAATACAAAAAGTACAGAATTAATTATACAAGTTAAATGGTTTATTTTTGCTGTTCTCAGAATATATCAAATTTCACTAAAAACAGTGACTTGAAGGTATTCATCATATAACAGCGGGGAAAAAAAAACACAATCAAAATGATTGTGTTTAAAAAACCCATATAACATAACCAATCAGAAATCAGAACTCCTTAAAAGTAACTTACTTCCATGACGTCGAAGGATGTCCTATGAACAGCTTATACTCTGTTGTGCTGTTATTATTTTCAGCCCGCCACTTTCTGAAAGAAAAGCTCCATCGTTTGGACAAATATGTTACATACAATAAATGACTTCTCGCTCTCTACCGCACTTCTCCTCAAGGCCAAATCGTGTAAGAGCCATTTATAACTCTTGGAATTCTTCTAAGCAAATCCCGTCATTTTCTTTTTCCGCAACTTTCATAAAGAAAACGTTCAAGATCACTTTCACAATCCTGTACTAGTAATATCTCACCCTTCTTGCTCACTCATGTTCCACATTTCCTATGACACTGATACTGCTTGCTATGAAGCAGACTTACACTACCTCTATGACTACTACAATTATTTAATTCTCTACATCACTTTTAATCACAAAGCAATTTAAAACAGTACATAAAATTATATCAACTCCTAGAATCATTATAGGCCAGTTACCTACCCTAAATTCTTTCTTCTGAAAACAGAAAGTAAGAATATTTTTAAGTCAAAAGGCAACATTGTTTCATAGTCAAATGTGAATAATTTCCGAAACATCAGCTTTTTTTACATTTTCAATAAGCTGTGTAATAAGCGGATGTTGTCAAAGGACCATCATGTCATATAATAGCTGCAGTTAGAAATGTTCTTCCTAAAATCAACAACTGTGTAGCCACAACATTTGTAATTAAAGTTGAAAACTTACTTTCATTAGGTTTATATAGTTGGAATTTTAAAATGACATTATAACCAAAAGTTTGTTCTAAAAATGTGGACAGCATTGCAGACTTACATTACCTCTATTCCATGTTTTGATTGGCTGCTTGAATTAGCTTATTAAAAGAAACAGTTTTTCTGAACTCATTCAAAGTGCAGTTATTTTTCCATGACGTCAAGTGTTATGGTAAGAACACCGTTTGCTTTGGGAAATACTCTGTTGTCCTTTAACTAATCCGTGCCCACCACTTTCTGTAAGAAAACCTTCTTTTTTTTCAGGAACTACTTAAAACTCAAAAATAACTTTTTACTCTGTACTACACTTATCCTCAAGGCCAAATAGTGTAGGAGCCATTAGAACCTCTTGAAATTCCTCAGAGCAAATCCCGAGATTCTTTCCCTAAAATTTTGGTTGTAAAAACACCAGGTAAGAATTTTTAAGATCAAAAGGCAATTTTTTTTTTAAAGTTAAAACAGAATCATTGCAGAATGACCAGCCGTTTCTAGACTTCAAATAAGCTGTGTAATGTCCTGATGTTGTTGAAGGACCGTCATGATATATAATTGCTGCAGTTACAAAAGTCCTTCCTGATATTGACAACTGCGAAGCCACAAAATCTTTAATTAAAGTTGTCAATTTTGTTCCATCAGGCCTACATCGTTGGAACATTAAAATGACATACTGGCCATATGTTCGTATAAATAATGTGGACAACATTGCAGACTTACATTGGCTACACTCCATGTTGTGATCAGCTGCTTTTACTAGCTTATTAAAGGACACTGATTTACTGTCTGGCAAAGTTAAATATATAAATCTTTCTGAGTCTACACTAGTAGTACTTGATACCCTACAGTTCTCGCAGTCATGCTGCCAATGATAAGAAAGGCCAAACAGATGATCTACATCTACACCTTCATCTTGCAATACATCAAGCATATACATTAAAAACTCCTGACAATCTTGCTGAATATTTTGAGAGAATTGCGTTTGACCTGAACATTTGTCTAACAGATTTCGAATTTCAGACACACTTTCTATTTTTATTCTATCAGTGCTACATTTCTCTAACACAGAATTCAACAAACTGCAAAATCTTTGATCCGAATTGACCACAATCTCTTCTTTTAAAGTTTCTAGAGAAAAGACAACATTAACCACTACATTAGCATAGCAGTTGACACCAGAACTATTTTCAAATTGAAAACCAACAACATCTTCAACAGAATCCATTTTTTTTCTGCTTATAATTTTGGGTTCATCGACTTTTCGTCTTTTTGCTACAACCTCCCTACTATTGGTCACATTTCTTCGTTTCCGGCCTACCACACGTTTCTCAAACAAAGGATATTGAGGCAAATGTGGCGCATACTCTCTTCTTAACCTATTGTATTCCTTAAGACAATCTAGATCCGCACAAATGTTTGTGACATCACACTCAATCAAGTACAATCCCGATAAAGTTCTGACTCGTGACAATGCCACATATGCCATACCCTCCTTGAACACAGAACTGCCAATATTCACCAATGCACTGTCTACACTTCAACCTTGCGATTTATGGATTGTCACCGCATATGCCAAGCAAACAGGAAACTGCTTACGGTGAACATATAAGTCTTTTACAAGCAAAAACCTAGCAGAGCAACGAGCAATTAGCTGTACTTCCTCAATGCCATCAAATTTAATTTTAAAAAATTCAATTCCATCTCTATTTCTGTATTTCTCAAAATTAACAACATTACCCATTGATCCATTTACCAGACCTCTTTCAACATGTAAATTCCTTCTTAAAATTATACGGCAATTTAAGCACACATTCAGAGTCTTTTCAAAACCAGCAGTTTTAGATATAGTCTTCTCTAATGAATCCAATTTTGATTTCAAATTCTCAGACAAAATAATTGTTGCTCCCATATGCTCTATTCTGTCAATAGCTTCCAGTTTCACAATCTCTAGGTTTTCTAAATTCAACATTTTATTGTTGAAGATGGCACATTCTGCAAGAGTTGGCATCAAACATATTCCAGATTTCTTCTCAGTAATTTTCCGAAAAATATTCTCAGGCACAACGTCTTCTTCTGGATACAAATTTGACAGTAATCGTGCATGTAAAGCTTCTTTCCCATGCTCGGTCACTTTTCCGATTCTAACATCTTGTAGAATATTCTTATAATCTTCATCCTTCGCTTGACGCATTTTTTCACGCAGTTCAGCATAATTGAAGTTTAACCATATATTGACGTTGCCAATGCTCCCTAGGCACTTCCTGGTATCTTCATGCGTGAGCATTTTGAACACAGGTTGTCCTTTCACTGGTGTCAGCTGCAGAAGATCACCGAAAACAATGATGTGTTTGCCACCAAATAACACATCATACTCTGTTTTGAGAACTTCTTGCATTCTCAAATGCACAAAGGCAAGCATGACATTGGAAACCATGCTTACTTCGTCAATGATAAGAAGTTTCATTTTCCTCAAGACTCTTGAAACTTCACAACAAGCATCTCCAGATAACTTGTGGTATTGTAATTCGTTATCATGCTCCACTGGCAGCATCAGTAGACGATGCAAAGTAATACCTTTAATGTTATGTGCTGCCAGGCCAGTTGGAGCGGTGACAACACAAGACAGCGATGACTTTTCTGCAAATAATAGGAAATTGCTTTAATGAGGAAACTTTTTCCAGTTCCCGCTTCTCCACTCACGTACAGTTGGACAGGCTTCAACGACGTACATGAGCACTCTTTCTTCTCATGACTTAATCCATGATCAATTTGGTTGGTAACTTCGTCATATATTTTCCTCTGCTCAACGTTGAGTTGTCTTTCCAAGTCTTCTAAGTTAACCGCATCCTCCTGAGCATGTGCCATGGCTCTTTCCACTTCAATCATGGCAGTGGCAGCTTCATTTCGATAACTGGTCCTCCTAGTGGATCCTGACTCAATGAAACAGAACTCTGACTGTCCTGAGAACTGTCTCTAGCAATCTCGGCTGCAATCGTTGCTTCCTGCTCGATTTCCGCATTCAACATTTCTAGATATTTGGGAAAAACAGGACATTCTATGGTCTCCTTGGCGGCATTAAAAGAGTCTTCGTAAAAGAGGAAATCTCCAAGCAATTCCTCTTCTGCACGCCAAGGCTTGAAAAGTTGCAAAAGTGCTAAATAGAAAAACTCTTTTCTTTCAGGAGATTCGCCACTCAATTTTCGATGGTTTACCAAGTGGCATTTTCTTTGCTTGACCAGACATCCCTCACTTCCAATTACAGCATACACTCCTTTATCAATATCTTCTTTGATGTTCCTCTTGAATATGTAATTTTGTAGAACCTCATACAGACAAACATTCTCGAGGTGACTGCTTCTATTTGGATAATATGTATCCAACATGTTGGTCTTCAAAATATCTGTACTGTTTGGCTCCTTTTTCGCCAAATACTCAATTTCCCGCACAGGTTTCAGAACTCGATTACGCGTTGCAGCAAGACCAAGACTCGCCCAAATGATACTCCTAGATTTGGCATAGAGACTTGCTGAAGACAACCAGTCAGAACATTCGTAAGCTCCGATTTCTCGATGCGACAACATCTTCAGACTGAAACTGTACAACTTGTTACTGAGGTTCTTTTCATGGGAAATGTCCTCCCACATATCCTTCAATTCTGTCTTTTCTTTTTTGGTGATGTAAGATGTCACATACCGAGCCACAGCCATACAGTTATCAGCCACAAACTGTATATCCATGTTAGCATTCCACATGGACAAAATCACTGGGTTGTAGTCATTGATGTACTTGGACTCTTCGTTCCTTTTCAAATTGTATGTATTTTTGGGTGATTTCCTCGTCACATTATGTCGCAGCGAAGACATCAAACTGTTCACTCTTCCTTTAGAAATCACCGGTCGTGGAAAGGCGAAACGACATTTTGTGTAGAACGTGTCCTTGTTTCTGAATTTACGACGACAGTACTTTCCACAACGATGGCTTTGGAAGCGTAAAACTTGTTCTCTTAGGCTTTTGTCTTCCTTTGTGTTTGGAACAGCACATGTAGAATACTGTTCTATGAAACTCATCACTAAGTCATCCGGATCTGTTCCAAATTTGGGTGCATCTTTGATCCATAGCAGCATATGTATATGAGGAGCACCTCCTGCTTGGTACTCCTTTCTCCAGAAGAAATGCAACACCTCTCCAAGAGGTGGATTCTTCTTGTTCATGATGAAAGACATCATAGCTTCAAATCTATGATTGAAGTATCTGCATACAGTCACTGGATCCAAAGAGCACAGTTCTCCGGGAGTCTTGAATTCGATATTTTCAATGTTTCCATTTGCCTCTCGTAGAAATTCAAGTAAGTCTTCCCAGCCATACTCAGCACAGCTGAGAGTGAGGAACCATGTGGGAGTTCCTAAGTTCCTCAGCATACATTTTAAATCACCATGACGACGGTACTAGTACTCATTAGTACCACGCTAACACGCCATGAGATTAATCAGGTGAGAATCCAAAATACTGTCTTGCACATCGACTTTATCCATAAAGTCCCTTGCCGAGATATTTTGCATCTGTACACCACTTTTCAAAATGTGGTTCACTGCATATGACAGTCCAGACAGATCACTTTCAAACAGTAGATGAAACAAATAGGGAATTACATTGACGAAACCTAGGATCTTCTGCATACAATCGTAAAGTCCGGTATTCAGAAGCAGGAATTTGATGAGGTCGCTCATCATATCTTCCTCCTTGACCTGTTGGAAATAGCTGTGGGAAACACCGAGCTTCCAAACTTTCCTCCCAATCACTAATGAGACTCCCTTTGGCTTGTTTCATTTGAAACAACTCAATAGCATTCCCCATGACTTCCTTGGAATGCAAAGGATGAACACTATAATGTTCATATATTTCTTCATTTTTAGAGGCTTCTACTTTCTCAATTTGTCCAGCACACCAATCGCTGTCCTCTTCTTCACTTACTTCCTCTTCTGCAACATATACATTCTTGTAGTACTTATTGTTTTTCTTCAAATACAATGTTGCCTTTTTGACTTTCCTAACATCCACTAAATCTTGCCAGATTTTCTTACTCTTTGTCGGAACCCCATTAACTAGGATAACCAGAGGTTCCTCTTCCACTTTCTCTACTCCAATTGTATTAATGTTTTTCTTGAAATCTGGAGGCAAATAAACAACTCTTCCCTTTAATCCTCTCTGTAAATCTGATGGAGGCAATTTCCCTGTCTTTGGCTCCATTCGTACAATAGCCTGAAAGGGATGGACACTTTGAATCAAAATAGATTCATAAGTATTTAAATCCTTCAATTCAGAAGGAATCTCAACCAATTCCAGATTATTATGAACCGCTCTAGCAGGCATCTGGTTTTCATTTAATTTGTTACAACAATAAGTACACACACGTTGATCCGATCCCAAATCAAAACAATTTTCTACCATCAAGTATGTTGCGAAATCCTTCCATTCACTATTATTTTCCCTTTCACTTTTTGCATATAAATCCACTAACTTAGTCTGATTCTTATAATAAGTGCGTCGGCAACACACACAAGTGAAATTAGGCCTCTCACTTGATTTCACCTGAAACGTGGCAATTTCCTTCTGAAAATTATCTGTACTGGAAACCTGTACACTCTCTTCCACATTACCTTCTTCTTCTGGGTCATTTTCAACATTCTTCTCTTTACTTGCAAAGTAACAAAACTCAATTTCTTCACAAATATTCTTCACATCTACTTCAGAACCATGCAAAAGAGCAGTGCATAATTGTTTAAGCATAATTGCTGGACTCTTAGCATAATACATGCTAACTAATTTCCTCACTTTATTATGATGCACTGCTAGCATCCTGAAATGATGAAAAACACTCTGGCATACTCTCCTGGTAAGACAAGCCAGTGAATGACCATGCAAACCTGTCAATTTTCTCTCTCTGCAAGGATCTAATTCTTGCAACAACTTCATTTTCTGTTTTAAAGATTTCTTATTAAATGTCCGTACAAAATCACAAAGCAAATTGATGGAATCCTGTCGCACACTGCAAATACTACTACACTTCCAGGTGTACACTGGTCCCTTAGGACATCTTCCTAAAACCTCATTACCTAACAGCTCTTCTGCCTCTGTTGACACAAGTCTTTCTTTTTCAACCGGACAAGCATCTTTCACCTCATATGCTCGACCACTGGTGTCAACTGCATGCACCAAATCATTATCCTGGAAATACCTCTCCTCATTAAAAAATGCCTCACAACTTGAACTATGCATCCATTCTCCTGAAAAAACTTCACAAAAATGACTACGATTAACTGTTCTCTTCCATCTACTATTTGTTTTGAAATCATAAATTACCTTGTTTAGTTTCCTAATTCTATTGATTATCAAAATAAATAACTTTTGCTTAATTTCGAATGCCTGATCAATAATTTTCTCAATGTTTCTCTTTCTCTTATAAAAAGCCACTTTCTGTTGACGTTTCTTAAATTTTTTTAACTAATTGCCAATTATCCTGTTGCGAAACATTCGTCTACGAATGTCCCTAAACTGATTTTTCCTTCTACTACCATGCACAGAGTTATCTCCTGCTCTAGCAGTAACATTTTTGATTGGCCTTTCCTTTCCGTTTAAATTGGCTCTCTTTTTCTGGACTAAAACATGTTCTGTACTGATATTTTTTTTCTGCAAATGTTTCTTATGAATGATTTCGTTGTCTTACCCGGAGGTTTCTTGGTGACTTGACAAGTTTTTATTGTAGAGGACTGCTGCACGCATGTAGTAAGCTGCTGTCTTTGACGTTTTTTAGCCTTTGGCTTCTTTGCTTCAATGGCATACTGTAGTTTTGAAATGATCTGCAGTTGAATCTGTGGTAAAATATAATAAAAAATGTTATTAACCACTATTACCAAACAGTAAATCAATAACAGTCGTCAAAAAATTAACTCACTACTTGTCAATTCTACATACAATAATTTTTAGTGCATTGGCAAATTTAGAACTCACAAATAGTAGCAAAGAAATAGAATGCTTCTACATTTGACCTGTGCTCTTTTATATGTGAATCTGAACTAATTTTATTAGCATATTTCACTATTTTATTAAAGACACTTCACACAAGCTGTTTTTTAAGTTGTGTTTAATTTTAAATGAAACGGTTAACATGGTTACTTTTCATTTCCAAGTAACTTTTAAAAATAACTCTTTATAGTTCCATAGGCTCAAGCAGGTCAGCTGCCCACCCAATGTCATACAATTCTGACAAATCAGCATCCTCATCATATTCTTCATCATCCACAGGATATAAATCATCCAAGGGATCTACTTCCACTGACGTTTCTTTTTTTTTTTTTTTATTTTTTTTTTATTAACATTTTACAACAATTTTACCCCCCACCCCGCCCCAGACAATGACTGTCATTTCTCGTTTACAGATGGTACATAATACATTAATTTCATTTCTTACAAAATGTGATATAAAATAACAGAATAGAAAAAAAGGATCCTGACTAGACATACCAAGTAACACATTTAGACATTTGAAAGAGAAGAAAAAAAAAAAGAGAGAAACCTTAGACATAACATTAAGTATAACAGTCCATAAACCCAAGACCCCGACCACCCAACAAGGAAAAAGAAAAAGGGACCGATATGCACCTCTTCAGGACCTGCTACCTTACATTACCCCCTTATACATTTAACATCCTATCTTTCCAGTCGGCAATCGGCTTCCACAGCTGTAACCCAAATACTCTCCTTTTTTTCCCCTTTCTCGCGTAGATAGCCTTCTCAAGGTTATGCATATGTAATAGCCTAGCCAGCCACTGCTGGAAAGGGGGAGCCAATTTATCTTTCCATGCAGTCGCTATACAAAGACGTAGCACGGCCATTGCCACAAATATGAAGCCTCCTGCAGTGTGTTGTTGTACATTACAATGCTCTAGGCCTAATATTATTACATCAGGTGTCAGTTTCACTTTAAAAGCCAGAGATTTATCACAGAACATTTCGATACTATTTATGAGTGGTGAAAGGATTGGGCACCCTGCGAACATATGAATTATGTCTGCCTCCGAGCTATCACATCTCGGGCACCTTACCCCCTGTGTTCCTCCCCACTGAGCAATCCTAGCTGGGGTGTAGTAAAGTCTGTACAGAGTTTTGTAGTGTTGTGCTTGTAGTGATGCCTGACATAAGGTCTCATGCCCTAAGGTTAGTGATTTTGTGAATGTCCCCTCTGAGATTCCTAACGCCTCCATCCATTTAGTCTCATACTTCACTAGATCATCCCCTCTATGTTCTATCAATTCTGCGTACAACCGTTTAATTGTGCATGGCCGCTCTGCTTTGATCAACTGTAATATTGGGTTCCCCTTGAATCCCACCTGGCCCCCACGTTTATTACCTAGAAAGCTTCTTACTTGTAAATACTTAAAGAAAGTCCTATTGCTGACCCCGAATTCCTGTTGAAGCTCCGTGAATTGGCGTACCCCTGATTCTCCCATTAAGTCTCCCATATTTCTAATACCTTGTCTGACCGATTCTTTAAAAATTACATCCGAGAAAATATCCGAAGGTAACGTTAAGTCCCCCGCTAATCTTGTATGTCTGTGAAGTCTCCCCAGACCAAAGCTTTTCTTAAATGCCTTCCAGATATTATCGGCGGCTTCTAGTGTCTTAAACCTAGTTCGCTTGAAGTAACTTGGCTCCGAATATCTTAAGAAAGCATTGTTGGTTTTGTCTCCCAAAATTAAACCATACACTTCTAAAGACCCTGTGTGTAATTCCCCCTCTCCTTCCGTCCCTCCCAGCAAGCAGGTCATTTGTTGTAAAGCCGCAGCCCAATAATACATCCTGAGGTCTGGTAGAGTCCACCCGCCCTTATCGTGTGGTAGTGACATATATTTCAGTGCCCTTCTAGTCTTCCCTTGCGCCCACACGAAACGATTTACCAAATTTTCTAATTTCTTAAACCAGATCAAACTAAAGAACAGCGGAATTGTTCTAAACAAGTATAGCATTTTGGGCAACAGGTTCATTTTCACATAGTTGACCCTTCCAACAAGTGTCATGTGCAGATTGTGTACCCTATCCAGGTCTTTTTTCGTTTTTGTAATAATAGGGTTGATGTTGATTTCCACCAATTTTCCTAAGTCTGATGTAATAGTAATACCCAAATATTTCCCTTCGTTAACCACCCGTGTGTCTGTACAATCCGTGTGTATATTTTTAATAATTTGCGTCTTATTTTTGTTCAATGCATATCCCGCTATTCGCCCAAACTGCTCCGCCTCTGATTCGATTTCCCTTATCGCCTCCATTGGGTTGGGTGTGATAACCGCTATATCGTCTGCGTATGCTAAAACCTTTATATCTCCCATCCTAGTGATTAGTGGTTCGATTTGTGCGTTTTGTTCTAACTTATGTATCAATGGGTCTATATACATTGCGAACAACAATGGTGAACAGGGACACCCCTGTGTTGTGCCCCATGTGATATTGAAGGGTTTCGTACGGCCTCTATTTATCCTGACACACGCTGTTGGGTTTGTATAAAGAGCTTGTATTACTTTAATAAACGTTTCGCCCACTCCCCCTCTTCTCAGAACAGCCCATAAATACTCCCATGCCACCCTGTCGAATGCTTTCTCAGCGTCGAGTAACAGGGTGGCCATTGGGTTTCCTTCCCCTTCCTGAATATCAAACAGTGTGATCATTTTCCTTACATGTATTGTGGGGTCTCTATGAGGTATAAACCCGTGTTGATTGACGCTAACCAATTGAGTAATTACCCTAGCGAATCTGACTGCCTGTATTTTTGAGAATATTTTTGTGTCAGCGTTGATTAGTGTAATGGGTCGATATGAACCAGGTTCTGTCGGGTCCTTCCCTTTTTTTAGTAAAATTACTATGTCTGCTCCCGCCCAACTACCTGGAATCGCCTGCCCTTGCTGTACTCCTTTGAAGGTTCTTGCTATCTCTTTGAATATTGAAGATAAGAATACTTTATAAAATTCTCCTGGGATCTGATCGGGTCCAGTTGCTTTCCCGTTTGGTAACCCCAATATGGCATCGTTTATCTCCTCATCGCTTATATCATTGTCTAGATACTCTCTGTCCTCTTCGCTGAGTGCTTTACCCGGGATGTTCTCTAGATAAAGCTCTATTTCCTCCCTATCTCGATCTAACTCCTCCTTATATAACATGCTGTAGTAAACCCTGAATACCACCGCTATTCCTTTATCATCAGTGATTATCTGGCCTGTTCCATCTTTAATTTCCTTGATTTCGCCTTAAGCTACTCTTTGTCTTGTCCGTGCTGCTAACGTGCGTCCTATTCTTTCACTAAATTCATAACTCCTTTCTCTCTGCACATCGTACAGTCTGGCGGCTTTGATCGCCACCTCTTCAATAACCGCTGCCCTAGCTACTGCTACTTCTAATAGTCGTTCAGTGAGTCCCCGCTGCTCTATGGTAGCTAGCTCGAGGCGCATTTCTGCCATAATCAGGGCGTTGTTCAGATGATCTCTCTCTATTTTTTCCCTCCTCTGTTTAGCAATGGAATAGCTAAGCGTCTCCCCTCTAACACAAGCCTTAAATGCGTCCCAAGCGTTCCCAATGTTGGTACTCCCTCTATTAATATCCCAGAACTGTTTAGTCCATGCATGCATATATGTAATATAATCATCATCCTTCAACAGCCCCCTTTCGAACGTCCATGGTTCCGCCACCTTCTTAAACCCTTCTCCTTCTATTGTTAATTTTAAAGGGTTATGGTCTGATAGTATACGCGGTAATCTCTCAATTTCTGCATTGTTTAATAGTACCCGGGAAATAAAAAAATAATCTAGCCTGACGCATTTGCGGTGAGGCGCTGAAAAGAATGTATATCTGAGATCTGACGGTTTCTTGGCCCCCCACACATCGTACATTCCATTGTTTCTTGCTAAGCTCTGTATTGCCCTGCAGACTCTCTTCTTTCTTCCCTGGTATTGCCCTGTTATATCTATATCTAGCCCCTTGGCCCGTCGATATTAAAATCTCCTGCCAAGATAACCCGTGGCGCCCAGGATGGTAATTCAGTATCCAAAAAAAGAAACAACTCTGGGTCATCCTCGGTCGACCCGTAAACAGATCCTATAGTAACCCACTCCTCCCCTATAAAGCACTCAATCAGGGCACATCTCCCCCACTCATCCTCGAACTTCTTCCTCGTTTTAATGTCTGCGTGTTTGGTTAGTACAGCCACTCCTCTAATTCTCGCCCCTTGTTTTGAACGCGCTAAGACCCTTAAACCCAGTTGTTCCAACAAAAATGACCTATTCCCTTCTAAATGCGTCTCTTGTATACAGACAAAATCAGCCCCAGTATTTTTTAACAGCAGTGCCAACCGCTGTCTTTTTAATCTGTCATTCAACCCACACACATTCATGGAAATAGTTTTTACGCTCACACTCATGGAGAACTATACAAACTTTCCCTACAACCTCTTACTCCTGTTATATTTTCTTTGCGAATATTAGAATCATTATGCAAGATCACTTGTTTCAACTCTTCCCACTGTATTTGGTATGTATTTACACCTTCTTCTCCTTCTGCCTGTACTACAAGAACTTGCTGTGCTACTTGTACCATCTGTATTACCTGTTTCGTCTTTACCTGTTTCATCTTTATCTCTCCCTCACTGGCGCCCCCCTCCCCTGTCCACAGGCAACTAGGTCAATCCTGACCTATGTATGACTGGTTCCCAATCCCCTTGAGCGAAGCTGTCCCCCCCCTCCCTGCCTGTATAATAGATGCAGAAGCAAAAAAGAACAACAAAGAGAAAGAAAGTGCATTTTAAAGAAGAAATCCCTCCAGGCTCCACCCAATCCCCTCTAGGAACTCCTTGCATAGAACATGACAGTGTACCTCCCAGAGCTAAATCCTGCTGAGCCTATACAAAGTGATATAGCCCTTCACCTCTTTAGATTCTCTTTAGCCCTATTCAATCCCTGTTCAATCCATATTCAATCCATATCAGTTACAGCCGTAAGCCCCCCATTTTTTTTATTTTTTTTATTTTGTCTTATCTATTTTCTCCTTTTCTCCTTTAACTCAGTCAGGAAGCTCTGTGCTTTAATTTCCGAGAAGAACATTCTCGTATGGCCCTCTAGTATTACTTTCAGCCTTGCGGGGAACAGGAGATATGCCTCACATCCAACTTTCTGGAATGGATCTATCATTTGTCGCAATCTCCATCTCCTCTCCAACGTGGCGTGACAAAAATCCGGCCGGGCGAAAAAAGAGTTTCCTTTAAAGGCCCGATGGTCTTGTGGCCTAGCTTTGTCCATAATTTCTTGTCTTGATAGTTTCAATAACAAGTTCAATGATAAGATGGAGATCAACAGATTGCTCATTATCACTCATGCTTGATGTTGTCGTTATCTTTAAAGAAAGAGAACAACAATGAGATGTTGCAGAGTAAGAGACAAATGTCAGAGACTATAATAGTAAAATTGTTTAACAAGAGTAACATTTTGCAGATATTATTTAACCATTTCCAGTGATGCTGAGGAGGTGAGGCCTATGTCCAAGTTTTCAGTGAACAGGACTCATCTCTTCTTAACCTTGGATAAGCCTCACCAACTCTTTGTCCCCTGCTCATACTTAAATGTAAAGGGGCAGATTTATGTTAACTGGCACATCCCCAGGGATGCACCAGTTAATGTGCGCCACTGCTCTGCCACCCATGGTGTTCCGCATTTACAATGTGGAGCACCATTGAGCAAAAACAGCACAGATGCGTCACGCATCTGTTCCACAAAAGCGGCGCATTGCAGGAATCATGTCGTAAGCGCGACATATCTACTGCAATGCACAGGGGCAAGCCACACATTGCATGGTGCATCACTCCTTATGCCTGTTTCAAACAGGCGTAAGGATTTGATTCAGCAATGCCATAAAGGTGACTCAGTGAAATCTTCTTAATTTTACTGTGTTAGTTTTACACGGCTTTCATGCAAATGACTGCCCACCCTGCAACAAAACGCCCACATGAAACCTGACGCAGGTTTCATGAGGCACAGGACTTTACAGCGTGACACATCTGCCTAGATGCATCAAGTTGTAAATATGTCGCAACATAGCGCATCTTTTGCGCCGCCGCTGCGTCACAAAAGTGAGGCAACGGCGGCGCAAAAGAGTTGCATGGCCATCATAAATCTGCCCCTAACATTTTAAATAATTGATTCAAGATGCCGATAAGGTGTGGCCTATCCAGAGGTTTGTTTGAGGTGAGGCCTACTCAGGTTTACAGATGAAATTTAGGCTTGTTAAACAGTACAGAGGAGATAGTACATGTGCAGGCCTACCAATGAAGTGAGTCATGTCCACTGCACTCTTGAACAAAGGCCAGACCTCTTCTGTGTCCCTAACCAGGCCTAAACCTCATCTGCACAATGTGATTTGTAATGTTAGGAAACACAGGTGATGTAATTGAAAAATATGCAATTTCTTTTGCTCATTTCACAATCACATCACTTGTGTTTCCTTTGCTTAGGTATCTCATTGTGCAGATGTAGTCTTGCATATCAAAGAGTACGCAGAAGGTGAGCACGGTATGCAACAATTTTGACACTAACAGAAGATTCAGCTTCTCCATGCCCCCTACACAGTCCTAAATGTTTACAGTTTTAAACTGACAGTATCTTGTTGCAGATGAAGTGAGGCCTATCTTGCAACATGGTGCATCTTTTGCATCACTGCTGCGTCACAAAACTGACGCAACAGCGGCACAAAAGAGGCGCACGGCCATCATAAATCTGCCCCTAACATTTTAAATGATTGATTCAGGATGACGATAAGGTGTGGCCTATCCAGAGGTTTGTTTGAGGTGAGACCTACTCAGGGATGCAGATGAAATTTAGGCTTGTTGAAGAGTACAAAGGAGATAATACATGTCCAGGCCTACCAATGAAGTGAGTCATGTTCACTGCACTCTTGAACAAAGGCCAGACCTCCTCTGTCTCCCTGGACAGGCCTAAACCTCATCTGCACAATGTGATTCGTAATGTTAGGAAACACAGGTAATGTCATTCAAAAACATGCAATTTTCTTTGCTCATTTCACAATCACATCACCTGTGTTTCCTTTGCTTAGGTATCTCATTGTGCAGATGTAGTCTAGCATATCCAAGAGTACGCAGAAGATGAGGACTGTATGCAACAGAGCAATGTACATTACTCACCTCCCTTGACACTTACAGAAGCCTCAGATTCTCCATGCCTCCTACACAGTTCTAAATGTATATCATTATCATCATAGTGACTATGAAACTCTTGCAGAACATATTGTGAAACCTTAATGAGTTCAAGAAACGTGTTTTTAAACCGGCAAACAAGGAATATTATTCTCACATATTCATGGTGGAAAGTGAAATATTTTTTTTAAAGAAGCAGACACCAATATGACCTTCTCATAAATGTGAAAAACGTTTTTTTTAAAAAAAAACGATTTTCTGGTCATAATTTGAAAACACAACACAGGTCCTATGTAGAAGCACACCCTGTCAGTACCTAAATTAGCCAAGCACACATTGGGGCGTATTTACAAGGACCTTGCACCACGGGGAAATGACTTGAATTAAAATGGGGAAAATAACATCAAAGGGACTCAAAGGCCTTGTAAATATGCCCCAAGCAACCTATGAAACTCTAGCAGTACATATCAAGAAAACCTAAATGACTTCAAGAAACGTTCTTAAACACATCAAGTAAAGTAATTATTCAACCACATTCATGGGGAAGTTACTTAAAATACCCTAACACACATGAAAGCGTATTTTAAGGCCCTTGCACTATTTTTGCGTCACTTTTAACATGGCTATGTAACTCAAAGAAACAAAATCTATTTGTAAAACACTTGACACAAAGCAACATTTTAAATACACAACTTTCTTCATAATTTTCTCCCTAAAGCATACTATTCTCTATCTAAATTAAATGAATCTTTTCTCACCTTAGCAAATACTTTTTGAGTTTCAAAACAGTCTCAGACACACACCAAGTTTTCTTTAGCAGAGCAAAAGGTATGCACTCCAGAGGCTGCAACCAACAAAGGCACAGAAATGCTGTAATTCATCACACATATCTCTCATGTCACCCAATCAAAACTCTTCCCTCACTTTTTTCAAATCAACACCCTTCCCCCCTCTGCCCTTTCTGCCTTTTTTCCATAGCAACCACCTCCTGAAAGACCTCTCATGTTTACAAGTTCACACAACAATGTTTCAATTGAACTCTGAACTCTCAGTACACCTGCGTATCCAGTGCAATCTTTCATAAAATGATTTTTTCTTGACCATTCAAATTACATCTTTCAAAGAACTCATCCATGCACCCTAACTTTTTGTTGTCAGCAATCAAAATCCACCAATCACTGCTACTGAATCATTAGCACAGAAACTCCACAGTTTTTTTTATTATAAACTCTTATTTTTTCAACTGCCATTTCATACCCACACTTCATCTGACTGCAGCAGAACCTCCTCTCACCATGTTTTCTGTCTGGATTGTTGGACATAGTTACATCCACTGGGCTCAAAGGTATGCTGATAACAGAAATTTACACAACCTCAATTTACAAAATGTGGAAATCAAGGGGATTGGCCACAGAGGATTAAGATGTCACCAATTGATACCATTGGTGAAAACCTTTTTGCATTTGCCAAAACCTGACCTGTTAATTGTGCACTGTGGAGGAAATGACTTGGGCACTTTGACTGGGGTAGGTCTGGAAATGCTTTTAAAGGACACCTTTGACCAATTGATGGCACCTTTTCCTCAAACTGCCTTGGTATATTCAAATATATGCCAAAGACAGAAATGGAAGTGGTCCAACCAATTTTGTCCACAAATTGAGAAATCAAGGAAGCATGTAAATAAGTCTGTTTCAGCTTACATGAGAGACCATGGAATGGGCTCCATGTACAACAATAACTTGCGTTACTACATGCAAGATATCTACAGAGGAGATGGAGTTCACTTCTCAGATGAGGGGAACAGAATTTTCATCCTGAATTTAAAACTATGTATTGGTACCTACTTATAAGTACCTAAATCTATCACAGACCCAAAAGCTCTTCTCAGAGCTACCCTAACTATGATCACTATAAACAAATTTTAAATATAACTTTTTTTTTACAAATTTTCACAATTTACGCTTTCCGGAGCGCTACCCGGTACGCGCACCGGACGCTAACCGCGCGAAAATTTGGAAAAAAAAGTTTTTTTTTCGCACATATGGGCCTCCTCAGCCACCCTCAGAAAACCTAGGGGGTCAGGATACGTCTACCGTGCCCCCTTCTACCCATTCTGAACATTATTTGCCCTCCATCTTGTATCTCAATTCTACCAAAACACAAAATGGAGGACTCCTGTAACGCTGCCGGTTCGCGTACCGGGGCGCTCACCGGGAAGTGCACGATTAAAAAAGGTGGGAAAGTAATTCACAGAAAAACCACTGGAGACAATTTCACCAAATATAGATTAGCTCATACTACATACCAATCCCTACCATTTTCACAAATGTGTTTGGAATTCCATTTAGCCATTTAGCCTGTAGACCTCTCTAAATACCCTGAGGTAAATTACTTCACAAAACACATCTGAAGTGTTGGAATTGACAACCAATTAAAATGTTACTTTCATTTTCTATTTTTTTACCTGACATTTGATTGGTTATGTACCTGAATATATATAATCAAAGAGAGAGAAACACAACCATTTTGACTACTACTTCCTGAAGTACATTGCAAGAGCATTTTCACTGACAACTTAAACTTGTTTTTAAAAGGTAAGATGTTATTTTGAAAACTGAAGTATATTGTGCACTTTAAGTTAATATGAAAAACTTTTTCTGATAGTTATATACTATCCCTCTATAATAGTTATAGATTTAGATAGACTTCTCTGGGATAGTTATAGATGGATTTAGGCTTGTCTTGTATAATTTTGAATTTACTTAGGTTTCATCACATACACTTTTTTATATTTCTACTTCCAGTCTGATACCATACACTGCCCAAATATAAATTCACTGTTAAAAACTACCTATCTAAAATTAATCCCAACAGTGCCCTATCTCTACTGATATATATATTTTTTTATGCAAATTTCAGGCAAAATGGAAGGAGAACAAAAAGTGTCATTTGAAATTGTCCTTGCAGAGACCAATCAAGAAAACATTGAACCAAATGACATTGAATTCATGGATGAATCACAGGACCATGAACTACTAAAATGTGTACAATTTGTAGATTTCCTCCTTCAAAATGAGTACATTTCAGACCCTCAAATGTTGCAAGTTATGTTCACTCAAAATAATGACATTTCGGACACTGAAAATGACGACATTTCGGACAGTCAAATGTTAGACGTTCTATTAAATTTTGAAAAACAATCACAAAAATAAATTTATATTTAATAATCATAAATATTGCTACTTAAATAAAAAAAACTAAAGAAAACAACAAAAAGAACAATCAATAAACATACAATATTTCAAAAGTCTATCATTCTTTTTTCCTCATAGTACGCTCCCCGGACCGCTTCCCGGTGCGCGGGGGTCAGGGAGGATCTACTATGCCCCCTTATGGTCATTTCCCCCCTTTGTTTTGGCCTCCTCTTGTCTCTCGATCCTACTGAGAGACAAGATGGCGGCCGCTCCGGACTGTTTAGAATGTTGACAGACACCGGAGAGCCAATCAGCTTCGCTTCGCGAAGTTCCGTTACGCGTCAGGTACGCAAACCGGGGCGCTAACCGGAGCGCTGTTACAGATATATATATTTTTTTGAACGTTAATTTATCAAAATCCACTGGAGCACATATATTGAGACCTAGCAAAGGCACATCGGGCAAACAATATCTACAATTTTGCCAAGTTTCGTGGAAATCCATTCAGCCGTTCGAGCTAAAAGTGAGTCCAACCGCCCTATGGAAAATTGCATGGGAAAAACGCGTTTTGGGACCCCCCTTTTTTCTCGGCCCCCCCTTGACGAAACCCCCCAAATTTTCAGGGGCTGCTCAGAAATAAATTGTTCCATTTTCCTGAAATCTTCAGCCAATTCCATCCTCAAACGCCAAAGTTATTCGACATAGAATTTTCAAAAATCCCATAGGAAAAAAATCCTAACTATATATACCTACTGGCGACCGCCAGTAGGTAATATATATATATATATATATATATTTATATATATATATATAAATTACCTACTGGCAGTGGCCAGTAGGTGGTTATAGTTAGGACCTATTATCCATAGGAAAATCGCAACATTCGATTCCCAATAACTTTAGCGCCGATTGACGAATCTTCCAGAAATGGTGGGTGCTCAGGTCCGCTCCAACCTTGAAAGTTTTGCGGTGATTCGGCAAGCGGGGGCTGAGAAAAAAAGGGGGGCCCAAAACATGTTTTCCCCATGTATTTATCGATAGGAAACTTTGGACACGGCTACAGCCCGAACTGCTGAACGGAATTACACCGAATCTGGTAAAAAGGTAGAGCTTGGTTCAGAAAGCGCCCTTTTTGTAAATGGTGTAAATCTTTTCAGTAGTTTTTTAGGTATAAAAGGAAATATATATATATATATATAGCTGTGTGGATCCTAACCACACATCTCATCATGAGATCTGATTGGCTGTCAGCACTTCTTCCAAGAAGTGTTGGCAGCCTTCTTGGGACCAATATACATGACAGCACCTCTTTAAAAAGCATTGCAGTTAATAGAAGGTTTTAAGGCTTTAGTTACATTATACATCATTTGTTGATGGTACCATACTCATTTTAGGAATTGTGGTGTGTTCTAAGGTGATTTTACCATTTGAAAAAGCCTTCTGCTGGGATATCATGAATCATGTTTGAGAGAAAACAATTTTCTCATGCTTTTCCCACAGAGGTTTGGAAGTTGATCTATAAGCTAAACTGAGAGCATATTTTCTGTAAATTCACATTATCTTTCCCAGTCATGTGAGAATGAAGTCTGAGTAAAACATGTACATCCAACAAGGGCAGAGACTGTCAGTTGATTCCGTTGTGCTCTACTGCAGCTTCCCAGAGTGTTCTAAAGAACAACTAGAGTGCTAACAGCCTTACTTATGACAAAAGTATGGCACACCTGAAGCCATCTTAATTGGAATAAAGTGGTAACTCTTAAAACATTTAATTTAAAACGGAACAATATGAGGGGATTCATTTGCCATAGAAAGTATGATTAGTGCTGCAGAAAGAAAAATTAGGGGAAACAAAGAAGGCTTGGGTCTCTACACTATCTGGCCTAGACCACTCAAACTGAGACAACAAAGAAACAAATGGCCAGGTAGGTTATTTTACAACCAAGTCTAGTCCCACTTACCAAATTAATCTAAGTGGACACGCTTGTGATTTAGTATTTTTACTTATTTTTTCATTTTTTAGCAGTTCATTCATAAATGGCTGAAGGAGGGTACAAGCAAATAGCAAAAAATTCACATAAAGTATACACTTTTTCAAACATAAAATGTACAATCACCGTGAGTGAGACATATTTACAAGTATTCAGGGGTTCTCCTCAGAACCTGGACTGGAGACTTGTCCTGGGATCCTCTGTATGCTGTAACACGCACCAAACAACAAGGTTTTAAGACCTGATTTTTGTAGATACACTATGGAAAAGCATCTGGCAGCTTCGGCAGCTAATTACACAGTTTCAGGCTATAGGGGCGCCAGCCTATTTAATGAATCCCACAAAATTTTAGATTATTTATCAGGATCGCTCACAATTTTTCACTACAGCGGGACTAGCTAAGCATTTTTTAATAGCATTTAGAAATGCAGTGGTTACTTGACTGAAAGTTGGGCCTGGATTACAGACTATATGTATCATTGATTTCTTACTTATAGTTTTCCTTGTGTTTCCTTTAATTCCTAAGTCTGGAGATAAGGTATCATGGAAGATGATTATTATTTGCTTCATTGATTTTTCTTTCTACTTCTCTGGTATGAGGAGAAGTTTTTTCTGGCTTGTGGGCAAGGACAGGGAATTTGGCAGCCGGCATCTGCAGGACCATAAGTCCTAAAGCCTTGTTAAAGGGAAGGGTGGGGTGCGAGGGGGGTTTGGGGTGCTGGTGTGGAGAGAGGGAGGAAGGGTCACGGTGGTGGGGTCAAAAACGGGTACGAAAATTCACATTTTCAGCAAAAAAGAGATAACAAAAAAGGAACTGGTTTATTAAGTGGGGCAAATTTATTGTCAAGAGTTGTGCAATTTATTGGGAAATTTGGTATGATGTTGGATGGTGTCTAGAGATATTCGAATATGCTCTTTAAACGTATCTGTTTTGAATAATATTAATAAAAGAAGGAGGGTTGCTGCTGAATTACGTCATATTCACCCGGACCTTGTCTGTATTCAAGAGACGCATTTACCGTGGAGAAACATAATTTGAAATTTAATCTGGGATTCTTTGTCATTGTCTCCTCGCAAAAATCAGTAATGACTCTGGGTGTTGCCATTTTGGCCAAACCTAATGTCTACATCGTTCGGCAAAATTAGCAGACAAATTAGGTCGTTGGGCTATAGTTGAATTTGGCGGGCGACTCAGGAACTTTACTTTATGTAATATTTATGGGTCTAATTTAGACGAAGCAGCAATTTTGGAAGAATTGCATATAGAGCTTGCAACATGGCCTTCCCCGCTAATTATTTGTGGGGATATAATATTAATTTAACTTGTCAAGATGTTGCGGGTGGGCCAAAAAGCAATAGAGGGCAAAAACCACAGGTGTTTAAGGCTTTGTCTAATATACTAAAGGACCCCGGCCTGACAGATGCATGGAGTACATTATTTCCTGTAGACCCAGGATATACTTTTTATGACTTTCCCCATAAAAAAATGGTGCGATTAGATTCTTTTTTTTAAGCACCGCTTTTTTGGCTGGGGCTAGAATGCAGATTTACCCTAAAATGTTATCGAACCATTCCCCTATTGTATTAACACTGTCTGGTTGGGGTGAGGCTGGTAGACCTAAAAAAATGTCCTTTGACCGGAAGCTATGTGTCAACGACAACTTCATAGATCATATGTCCAGCTGGCTAACTGAATTTTTTGGCAATAATAGGGACTCAGCCAGCATCAACACAGTGTGGGATACGTTTAAGGTTTAATTCAGGGGGGAAGTTTTGAGTTTTGGGTTATTTCATCAAAAAAACTTAGAAGAGAGCTAGAGAGTTTTTACTTTGATCTGATAAGGGCAGAGGAGAAACTGATTTATGGTATTGCATATCAGGGTAATATGTCAGATTTAGAGGATGAGGTTGCCAGAAAAAGGGCCAAAATAACGGGGGCTTGGGACAAAGAGTCTGCAAGAAAATACTTGACCCATAGAAAATGATATGGGGAGTCAGTTGGGAGTTGTCTCGCTCTTAAACTGCGTATGAATGAAGCTAGTCGTAACATTGCATTATTAAAGGATAACCCAGGGATATTAAGGTCGGATCCAAAAGAGATTTTAACTATCTTCCAACAATTTTACACTGATCTTAACACTAGTCAACAAGGCAGGGCAGCTGGAGTAACACCAATCTCGCTTGGGGAGCTCCTTAAATTAGACTCAGAAGCGGCAGATATGCTGGATGCCCCGATAACAATGGAAGAATTAGCAATTGCAATTAAGACATTGGCAGTGGGGAAAACAGTGGGCCCTGACCAGCTACCTGGAGAGATATATAAACTTTTTTTTGATCATTTGAAGAAAAGGATGTTGGCCAAGTTTAGGGCTGCTTAAACTGGGTTGGCTCCAAAGTCTTGGGATGAAGCCACAATTGTCGTTTTTAGCAAGAAGGGTAAAGATGTAGAGTTGCCCGGCTCATACCGCCCTATATCACTTTTGAATTGTGATGGTAAATATACTCAAAAATTGTAGCTAATCGTCTCTCCAAAGTAATTGCCTGCCTGGTATCTCATGATCAGCATGGATTTATACCTGGGCGGGGCACGGTGTCACACATTAATAAAGTAATTACCTTGTTCGATATTGCAAATGTAGAGAAGCGAAATTTAGGGCTGATTTTCCAAGACGCAGAAAAATCGTTTGACCGTGTAGAATGGCAGTATTATTGGAGTTTAATGGAAAGTGTGGGTTTTCAGAAAAGTTTCATGACAGCATTGCAAGTCCTAAATTCTTCACCGGTAGCTAGAATAGTGGTAATGGGATCAACTTCAGAAATAGTGCGGATTACTAGAGGTACTAGACAGGGATGTCCTTGTTCCCCTTTACTTTTTGCTTTATATATTAATCCCTTTATAGAAATGCTCACTAGAAGTCAGTTAATTAGGGCTTTTTTGCACGTGGCATCCCCTATACAGTATTTGCATATGCGGATGATATTGCGGTCACATCTGAGGACCCGGTTACCGCACTTTTGGAGATTGAACGGTTAGCTCGGAAATTTGGTCAGATCTCGGGCTATAAGTTGAACGTTACTAAAACGCAACTTGTATGTACTGATACTGTGGTATTACATGATCCAAGAGTCGTTGCTGCAGCTACATATTTCGGTGTAAGGATCAGGGCCTCAATGACTGCATTAGTAGACTCAAACTGGGGATCATTATGCAGTAACATTGCAGATTCTTTGGAGAGATGGGGCAGATCACATTTTAGTCTGATTGGTCTAGCGAACATCCTAAAAATGAATATTCCTCCGCGGGTATTATACTTATTCAGAACTATACCTCTAGAAATATCACCAACTCAATTGCAGAAGCTACAGGCACTTTGCTCTAAGTTCTTATGGGCCCCTCGGAAACCTCATGGAGCAATGAGATTTATGTCACTTCCAACTGCAAGGGAGAGATTAGCAGTACCTGATTTCGTCTTGCATTATTATGTTAGTTTTTTACAGAAAATTGGTGTATTATTGTTTGAAGAGGATGTGGGTAGTACAGCAACAACCAGTTCTATTTTCTATGTAGTATTAGGAACAGAAGCAAATCGTAGTTTATTACGGGAAATTGAAGGGAGTTACTATAAAAGGACGAGGTTTAAGGTTATGGATGCAGCCATAAAAACATGGAGGAAAGTACGTAAATTAATTGATTTAGAGGCCCTTTCTTATATGAATGCGGCAAAATTGTTTCCAACAATATTTTGTGATAGGGTGGCCGCCGGTTGGCGAGATAAGGGTGTACTCCAGATAGGAGATTTATATGACGAGGGGGGACTGTATGCAGACCTGGCTAAGTTATATAATTTAACGCAGTCACATTTTTTCGAGTTTGTTCAAATAAGGGATTTTTTGTTACATAGAAAACTGAAATTGATCTCAAATCCTCTGATTAAGGCTAATAAATCTCTGAGCAAAATAGGTGCGTTGTACAAAATATTGATCTCATTTAAAAAGGATGATTTGGAGAAACATAATTTGCAATGGTCATCGACACTGGGAGAAATTGAAACTGATGTATCAATAGAAAATGCACTTGCAAGATCAAAGAACGTTTTTCTATCTGCAAACTAAAAAGTACAAATTTTTAAAACGTTATTTAGCTGATACTACATCCCAGCATGTTTGCATAAGTGGGGTGACCGTTTTGATGGTAAATGTTTTCGTTTTGTGCATATATGTTTTAGTTGTGTCAAATTAAATAATTTCCTACAAGAAATTGAATTTTTTTGATCTATTACTCATGGTTCTACGCTTAATATTACTATGGCCTTAATGCTCTTAGGGATGGGGCGACTAGTCACAAGAGGGAGTGTTTTTCATAAGCATTGATTTCTATTGTTTGTTGCAATGACTATGGCTCGTTTGCGTATTGCTGGGGACTGGTTATGCCCCGAGCCACCAAGGTTCGAGGTCTGGAGGGCGAAAATGTATCGATTAGCCAATCTAGAATTAAGTTTATATTCAATAAAGGGGGCAAGGAAACGTACATTAGGAATGAATATATGGACGCTTTTCGCTGCTCATATGAATGCATTATGTATGGTTTCCTATTTTGCTTATTGCACTGACTTTCTATATCATTTTTATTAGCTTATTTTAATATTATGGATGTAATTTTCACTTGTATTTATTTATCTGTTATTGCTGAACTGTGGAAATAAAAATAAAATATAAAAAAAATAAAAAAAATTTTTTGGTGTAGACATGGGGAGATTAAGTGGTCTGACCAGAATTACAGAATGTTGAGCTGAAGCAGAAACTCCATTCTGGTTCCGCAGTTGCAAAGTCTACAGTTCTGGAAGTAACACCACATCCTCTCCCCTAAGTGTAACATTTAATCAAGTGGTCAACTGGATACAAAAATAAAGATAACTATTTGAAAACTAAGACCCTCTCATACATGTAATTTCTAAAGGAAATGCTCTTCGTCAGGAGTTCCACACTTTTGTAATACATATAGAATGTTAGCAATCTAGTTGTTCATTAGGATACTGATGAGAGGCAGAGGCCAGGTGCAAGGAAGGTGCAGAGGCAACTATTTGACCACACTGGGCAGGCAGGAAGGGCAGTGGCAGCACAATAGACTATGGAGGGCAGTGGAAAGGGGGGCAGGGGCAACAAACCAACAATACAGGACTGGCAAGAGAGGCTGTGGCAATATAATAGACCATTGTGGGCAGAAGGTAGAGGCAGTGGTAGTACAACCGTACTTCCAACAGATCCGATTCAGCCAGGAAATGTGCAATGTTTTTAAGTCCAAATGGGCTTTATTTGATCTTCTCCTGTCTACAATCTCTTCTTTTTCAATGTAAATCAAAGGGGAAAATCAATACCCCAGTTTTTTTTCAAAATCTCCCTCTTACCAAGTTCAACATTTTAACAAGTATGGTGCATTGGATCATGGAATACAGGAGGAATTGGGGAAGGGACATGGTCTCGGATAACAGAGGATATGAGGGACATGGAGTGGTGCACCAAACTGACCCTACAGGGAAGGCATCAGGGTTTGCAGCAGCACTATACACTACACAAGGCATGCGGGACGGGAGTGCAGCATAACAATCCATAGAGAGCAATAGGGAGGGGACAGGACCATGCACAAGGACAACAGAGAACAGAGGGGAAAGAGGCAACGGTAGCTAGCTGACCATAATGGACAGACAGGAGAGAAAGCCGCAGCATAACGGACCATAAAGGGCAGGAGGAACGGAACAGGGGAATTACAATGGAACAGACAAGCCAGGAGGGAGGCAGTAGGGGTATGCACATGGAAACAGAGTGAAGGGGGAAAGGATGGGCACTAGAAGCAAGACACAGCATGGAGAGCAACAGTGAGACTATAATGGCATACACACAGACCATGGAGGGAAGGTGGGAGGGGGAGTGGCAGCACAGAAGACCATGCATGGCAAGCAGGAGGGTTAGTGGCAGTACAATGGCTATGATGGGCATGAAGGTGGGTGCAGGGGCATGCACAAAGGACCATGGAAGATAGAAGGGAGGGTAAGGACCTGGGCACAGACAAGAGAGTTCAGGGAATGGGGCCTTACAACAGACCACACGGGGCAGGCTGGAGGAGCAGTTTCAGCACAACAGACCAGGGAGGGCAGAAGGGTGTGGCAGTAAAATGAACCATGAAGGACAGGAGGACGGGGATAGGGGCATGGAATGTGGACAGGCAGGGTGGAGGTGGCAGGGACAGGTTGCAGTCATCTGACAATGCTAGGCAGATGGGAGGGGAGTGGCAGCTCAACAGAACACTCAGAGTAGATAGGAGTGGCAGGTCCATAGAACATGGTGGGCAAAATGGATGGAGCAGGGGCATGCACACAGACATTGGAGGGAAGGGGGAGGAGAATAGGGGCAGCAAGATAAGCACAGAGGCCAAGCAGGAGGTCAATGATGGGGCATAGAATTGGGCAATGGAGGGCAGGAGGAGTGGACTGGTACATCATGCTAAATGGAGGACAGTGACAGTACATCAGACCATGCATGGCAGGAGGGAGGAGGCAAGTCCATAGATTCAGACAACAGAGGATAGGGAGGAGATGGATGGGGCAGCAAGCTAACTGGTCAAAGAAGGTGTGAAGGCCAGTGGCAGAACAACGGCCACACAGGGCTGTAATAAGGGAGCAGGGACATGGACTTGGACAATGGATGGCAAAGGGTAGGGAAGGCCGGAGCTTAAAGCTTAGGTGGAGGGAAGCACAATGCCAGGCCCTGCTTCCAACCCCCCACCATCCATTGTGATATGCATCTTACTTAACGTTAAAAAAAAACTAAAAATGTTCTGAAAAACACAAAGATTACTGGGACTGTATACTTAGACTCAGATTTCACTCATACACAACCAGTGAAATTCAGCAGTTATAGTTACCTGAGCTAACTATAGCTTACAACCCCGCAATGTACTGCTAATGACCTCAGACATTACATCATTCATGACATGGGCAGTTACATCACTCATGACGTCACTCATGACATTTCAAATGAGCTGTGATTTGAATGGAACTATGATTGCTAGAACTTTAATTAGGGATGGGGTGTGTATATTAACACCCCTTTTTTTCTTTTCTTTCATCTAAGAACCATTAAAATATGCAACGTGCCCAGATTATTATGGCCGAAAGCCTTTCAATCAAAAGTAATGTGTAGTCCATTGTTTATGTTGATGTTTGCAATCCTAAGTATGTTTTTTATGAATAAGTCACGTTGACGAACATACAGGGATGGCGGGCACAGGGCAAGATATGCTGAAATGACATTGTGCAAAAAAACTGTTGATGGATAGAATGCAGAACAATGTCATACATGGAGAGCACGGGACTGACATCTGAGCATACCCATCCCACTCGGGGTGACAAATGCAAAAACAACAGTTGATGGATAAAATGCAGAACAATGTCATTCATTCACCCCAGTTCAGAGATCTGGGCCTAAATCCATCGTTTTTTTGCTCACCATGCCATTCCAGTTTGAACCCAGCCATATGTAAATCAGTCTTGACCCTGTGCCCCATCGGAAAAGTCAAGCCCGAACTGCCAAGCCAGTTCCTCCCTGGACTGGAAACAAGCATCCTAGGACCGGTTTCGGGTTTTCTGCCCTCAGCAGCCAAGATAGCTTGATTCCAGTGGCATGGAGAGCACAGGACTCATGTCTGAACATACCCGTCCCACTCAGGGTGACAAATGCAAAAACAACAGTTGATGGACAGAATGCAGAACAATGTTATACATTCACCCCAGTACAGAGATCTGGGCCTAAATCCATTGTTTTTTTGCTCACCATGGCATTCTAGTTTGAACCCAGCCGTATGCAAATCACTCTTGACCCTGTGCCCCATGGGAACAGTCCAGCCCGAACTGCTAAGCCAGGTCCTCCCTGGACTGGAAACAAGCATCCTGGGATCAAGTTTCGGGCCTTCAGCCCTCATCAGCCAGGATAGCTTGATTCCAGTGGCATGGAGAGCACGGGACTCACGTCTGAGCATACCAGTCTCGCTCAGGGTGACAAATGGAAAAATAACAGTTGATGGACAGAATGCAGAACAATGTCATACATTCACTCCAGTTCAGATATCTGGGCCTAAATCCATCGGTTTTTTGCTCACCATGCCATTCCAGTTTGAACCCAGCCATATGCAAATCAGTCTTGACCCTGTGCCCCATGGGAACAGTCCAGCCCGAACTGCCAAGCCAGGCCCTCCCTGGACTGGAAAGAAGCATCCTAGGACCGGTTTCGGGCTTTCAGCCCTCATCAGCCAGAATAGCTTGAATCCAGTGGCATGGAGAGCACAGGACTCATGTCTGAGCATACCCGCACCACTTGCGGTGACAAATGCAAAAACAACAGTTGATGGACAGAATACAGAACAATGCCATACATTCACCCCAGTACAGAGATGTGGGCCTAAATCCATCGTTTTTGTGCTCACCATGCCATTCCAGTTTGAACCCAGCCATATGCAAATCATTCTTGACCCTGTGCCCCATGGGAACAGTCCAGCCCGAACAGCCAAGCCAGGTCCTCCCTGGACTGGAAACAAGCACCCTAGGACCTGTTTCGGGCTTTCAGCCCTCATCAGCCAGGATAGCTTGATTCCAGTGGCATGGAGAGCACGGGACTCATGTCTGAGTATACCTGTCCTACTTGAGGTGACAAATGCAAAAACAACAGTTGATGGACAGAATGCAGAACAATATCATACATTCACCTCAATACAGAGATCTGGGCCTAAATCCATCGTGACCACGCCAATATGGCAGCCAGCTTTTTGGATTAAAGTAATATGTAGGTAGTCCTTTGTTAATGTTGGCAACTGGAGGCATTTGTACATTTAAATAAGGATTCTACAATGACATCTTGTATCGTTATCAAGGTTTGGACGAGCCAAAACTCGTGGATCACATCCTTTGCAGATTAAATACTTTGAAACTACAACCTGAGTGCTGATTCCTTTCTTCTAAGAGTGAGAAGAGATTAAATACATATATATATATAAAATTCACTGAAAAAAACACATGTTTCAGGGACATTATATTTAGAAATTAGCATTTAAAAAACCTCAGAAATTCGCTGAAAAAACCACAGGTTTCATGGATGTCATAGTTAGTTGGACATTTCACTCGTACAAAACAAGAGAAATTGGTCTGTTATAGTTAGTTGTGGTAACTATAGCTCACTCCCCCGCAATGCAGTGCTTATGACGTCACATATTACATCACTCATGACATGCTCAGTGACATCACTGATGACATCACTGATTTCATCTCAAATGACATCACTGATGACATCATCCACGTGATCATCTGATGGACTTCCTCACACCCTAAAATACAGTCTACCATTCTTGAAATTATAGACACACCAATACCAGTGCAGCTACAATATTCTGTGCACTATGCATGCAGACTTATAATCAGCTATATAGCATTGGTACAGTCTTTTAAATACTCAGCTAGTACCTATGCAATCTAGGAATCCTTCTGTCTGTCCCATGCACTTGTCCATTCACTCATCCAGCATTATGTACATATCCTATCACTCTGCCAATACATAAGCACTTATAAATTTAGCATGTACTCCCTTTGCAGCACTGAAATTACTCTAGTTATTAGTCATATACTTAAGGAAAGGCCTAGCCAGTAGCTTACGTACAGGTACAACGTTTTGTACACTATGCATGCAGATTTCTAACAAGCTACATACTATTAATACGCTCTTCTAAATACCCAGTTAATACATATGCAGTGTTGGAATCCAATCATCCATAAAGCACTATCTACGTATCCTATCACTCCGCCAATACCTAAGCACTTATAAATTCAACATGTACTTGCTTTGCAGCACTGAAATTATTCTAGTTACTAGTCATGTACCTATGGAATGGCCTAGCCAGAAAAACTAAAACAGCTACCGACAATACTCTGTGTACTATGCATGCAGACCTCTAATCAGCCACATAGCATTGATACAGTCTTTTAAATACTCAGTTCGTACCTATACAGTCTAGGAATCCTTCTGTCTGTCCCATGCAGTTCTCCATTCATCCATCCAGCACTATCTACGTATCCTATCACTTCACCAATACCCAAGCACTTATAAATTTAGCATGTACTCTCTTTGCAGAACTGAAATTACTCCAGTTATTAGTCATATACTTAATGAATGGCCTAGCCACTAATACAAGTGCAAGTACAATATTTTGTACACCATGCATGCAGACCTTTAACCAGCTACATACTATTGATACGTTCTTCTAAATATCCAGTTAGTACCTATGCAGTGTAAACATTCTCCTGTTAGTCACACGCATTTCTCCAATCACCCATCCAGCACTAGCTACTTATACTATTACTCCACCAATACCAAGGCACATATAATAACTGAAAAAAATGTTTAGCATTTTTTGATAAGTACTACTGTCAAGTTAAGATTAAGTTATCCAAACACTATCAATGCACAACTAAATTCAGCTGTGCACTATATATATAAACCTCTAACCAGCTACTTAGTAAAGTACTACCCATGCAACCTATGAATCCTCCTGTCTGTCCCATGCACTTCTCCAATCACCCATCCAGCACTATCTATGTATCCTATCACTCTGCAATACCTAATCACTTATAAATTCAACATGTGGTCTCTTTGTAGCACTGAAATTATTCTAGTTCTAGTTGTTAGTGATATACTTAATGAATGGCCTAGCCACTAACACAAGTGCAGGTACACTATTTTGTACACTTTGCATGCCGACCTCTAACCAGCTACATACTATTGTTACGCTCTTCTAAATACCCAGTCAGTACCTTTGCAGTCTAGGAATCCTTCTGCCTGTTCCATGCACTTCTCCATTCACCCATCCAGCACGATCTTCGTATCCTATCACTTCACCAATACCTAAGCACTTATAAATTCAGCCCACACTTTCTTTGCAAAACTGAAATTACTCCAGTTATTAGTTGTATACTTAAGGAATGCGTAGTCACTAACACAAGTGCAAGTACAATAATTTGTACACTATGCATGCACACCTCTAACCAGCTACAATTTATTGATACGCTCTTCTAAATACCCAGTTAGCACCTATGCAGTGTAGGAATCCTCCTGTATGTCCCATACATTTCTCCAATCACCCATCCAGTACTATCTACATATCCTATTACTCCACCAATACCTAAGCACTTTTAAACTCACTATACCTTCTGTTTGTAATACTGTAGTTATTCTAGTTACTAGTCATGAACTTATGGAATGGCCCAGCTACTAACATAAGTACAGATATAATATTTTGTGCACTATCCAAGCAGACCTCTAACTAGCTACATAATATTGATACACTCTTCTAAATACCCAGTTAGTACTCATGCAGAGTAGGAATCGTCCAGTCTATGACCCCTTCATACACAGAACTTTGCGTTGAAGGGGAGGTCCATAGGCGTTGCTGTGGGTGTTCCCACGCAACATCCGTAGAACAAAACACATCTCCAGATTTATGAGGAATTGTAAATCTGGAGATATGTGTAAATGCTGCGCCATCCTAGAGTTGGTGAAGCAAGGCGCAACGAGGAGAATTATTTTCATTTCTCCTCATTTTTTCCTCTTTCAATGCATGCTGCATTCCACAGCATACACTGCAAGAGGAAAATGCTTTTACTGATTGTTTTTGTGCAGGAAGGTGTCCCATCCTGCACAAAAAAAATCTCTGCACGACACAGACATCCCTTACACCATGGTGCAAGAGTGCCTGTGTCACCGCATGGCTGCAGTTTGTGCAGCAGTGCAGAGGGAAGCACAGAGTTGCAACATATTCATGTACCTATGTCACATCCCTGTGCTTCGGAGGAGCCGCAGTGCAGCTAAAGACCTTGCAGTGTCACGCTGCGGAACTTCCTCATAAATCCTCACCTATAATTTCACCATACACTTCTAATGCATTCTTTCAGTCAATCATGCTGTATACATATATTAAACCAAACTTTCACACATTACCTTGCAATTATAGTTCTTTCTTTAACCAGATAAGGTAGTTCTGATAAGAACTTTTTTTTCTTCTTTTCTCGTTTGTATTTTTTTTATTTTTTTGAACAATTTTGTATTTTTTTGTGTTTTTTCAAAAAGTGAACAAATAAAACAGGAAACGTTTGGAATTACTTACCATATATATTGTTCACCAAAGGGAGACAACTCTGCACACCCAGGGGTAGTTTGCTGTTCTTTTGTCCAAACAAAAGATTCCCACAATGCGTTTCAACTTTGTGTCTTTTTTATTTGGTTGTTATCTGTTTGGTGTGCTAATTGCCATAATTTTTCTTCACACAGGCATTGTGAGAGGTGTTGTTTTTTAATTCATTCTGACTCTGCTTAGTGCTTCAATTTATCCTGTCCCTTCACAATGCATAATTATTCACTTCATATAATTTCAGCACAAAAATGCCTACCAACCTCCGGGCCCTTTCTCCCAACCAGCAATACCAGGCCACATCGGTGCTTCACAGGCAATGGATTCTTACTCTCCATATTGCTTGGAGAGTCTTTACCACAGTGAGGAAGTCACGCTAGACGGTGTTGGAAGGCCCCGAACTCAAGCCTTCTAAAGTCATCCAGGGTTTAGTACTCGCACTAGAGATTTGTACCTCCTCGCCAACTTCCTTCGATGTTGTGCCCAGCACCGGGCACTGCTGTTGATTTTAATTGTCCTACAAAGTGGTCTCCATACGACATGCTCAAACTGCTGGTGCAGCGTTGGGGGGGGGAGGCCACCAACCCTCCCAACCCCCTCAATATTGTTCACCAAAGGGAGACGACGCTGCACTCCCTGGAGTAGTTTGCAGTTCCTTTGTCCAAAAAACAGATTCCCATGACGCGTTTCGACCTTGTGTCTTTTTCAGGTGAGTGACTGTTTGTTTGCTAATTGTCATCATTTATATTTACACAGGCATTGTGGGTGTTGTAGTTGTTCATTCATTTTTAATTCTGCTTAGTGCTTCAATTTATCATGTCTGATCACATGCACATTCTTACTCTCCGTATTGCTTGTAGAGTCTCTACCAGAGCGATGACGTCACGCTAGGCGCTACTGGACGTCCCGACCTCAACTACACCTCATTCCAGGGTGTAGTACTCGCGCTGGAGATACGTATCACCTCACCAACTTCTTTCAATGTTGTGATCTCTCTCATCTCTGTTTTCAAAGCCCTAAAAAAGGCTGACTATATAAGAAAATATTGTCTTTCTCTCAGTTAGTACTACTACCAATCCGCATTCCTCTGCCTTTTCACTCTCCCTTAGGTCCCTGTCAAGCACTGTGCTTGTCATATCATTTATTTTAGCATTGTATGCCAGCGTGATTGTTGGAAAATCTGATGCTCACACCCCTCCCCCCCCTAATCTTACTAACCAAGCTACGCCCTTGCCAGCAAGCAATGTGTTGAAGTTATCCAGGTGTGAGAATATCAAAAGTTTACAATCTGATGGTTCATTTTTCTTAGAAGGAGTTAGAAGGTGGCTGATGTAGTAAGTTCGGAGATGTGTAGTGTCCGAGCACACTCCAACTTTCATTTTCCCAAAGTTTCATGTCTTTGGAATATAGAGCACCAAAGACAGTGACACCTTTTGACAACTGTTTTTGATTCGTTTGTCAGGACAACGAAAATCAGAAAAGGACAATGATGGATTGTTAATGAATTAAACCTACTTGTGTGGAAAACGACACCAGCAAAAAAATAAAAAATTTCAAAACACATGACTGAGTAGATGCATAGAGATTAATTTATTAAAGAGTATGGGCGTGGGTGATTGGAACGTTGATTTATATAGGTATACTTAAATGTTATTTTATATAGAACATATTAAAATCACTTGTGAATTTGTGAAATACTTCAATACGGTACACTCGAATAAATATAAATAAATATAAAGATGTTGTTGAGATAAGCTGCACGCCTCTCTTTTTCGACCCATGCATTTTGGAGATGACTTGGCATCAGAGAAGCCAGGCCTGGGCCTGAGATGGTCTCCACGTGGATTTTGTCACCAATCAGCTACTTCATTAGTGTCAAGTCTTTGCATAGCTTGGGGAAAATGTAATTTCCCTGGCTACATCAGGCGACTGTTGTGGTAACACATGGATTTGAAAAAGCAATAAATAGGCTGAAAAACTGGAGTTCTACACTACATGAACCGTAAACTCTGCAAGGAGAACTGCGTGCTTCTAATCTGCAAGCATTTACTGTAAGTACCAACACCCGTGGTGTTTCCTTTACCCCAAAGTAACAATCCTTTCCTTAACTCACCGAGTTTCCTTGGACATAAACATTTCTGGAAAAATTAATTGCTATATATGATTCACGTGTCGAGGGATTTAAAAGGTTATATAGCTTTCAAATTAATGTAATCTATACATTGGATAAAAATTGGCATTGGGTGAACTATTTTAATATCAACAAAAATCTTATTTTTTTACTGGGAATTTTTGCGGAATGTTTAGTATATTTGATGCAAAGAGCAAAGTTCTTTCAGGACGGAAATGATGCTGGTGATGATAACGTATCCCTACACTGTGCTCGGCGCAAACTCGAGGTTGGCAATTTACTGACTGCGCGTTTAAAATGTATATTATAGTGACATGTAGTACCTGTGTAAACGGGCTTTCGTGTATTCTGGCAGGCTCCAACTGAGTTAGCTCGCGGGGCTGTAAGCACGATGCACATAGCAATTGCCTTCTACGTAGCTGCAGTTTATACAGTCTGAAGATTATGCTGCAGGCAGCTGTGCAGCGTTTATTTGCATGGTGGGATGCTGTTTGCAGCTAAGAAACGTTTACAGGGTGCATGAGATGCTGTCTGCAGCTATACACTTTTTTGCAAGAAGCAGTTGACACTGTCTGCAGCTACGCTGCCTTTATGAGGTGTAGATAATGCTGTCTGCAGCTAAGCACTGAAGATGTAGCTGATGCTGTCTGCAGCTTCACACTTTTTGTAAGAAGCAGTTGACACTGTCTGCAGCTACACTGCCTTTACAAAGTGTAGGTGATGCAGTCTGCAGCTACACTGCCTTTACAAGGTGCAGGTGATGCTGGAAAGGCAGGTGGTGCTGTCTGCAGCTACACTGCCTTTACAAGGTGCAGGTGATGCTGTCTGCAGCTACACTGCCTTTACAAAGTGTAGATGATGCTGTCTGCAGCTACAGTGCCTTTACAAAGTGTAGGTGATGCTGTCTGCAGCTACACTGCCGTTACAAAGTGTAGATGATGCTGTCTGCAGCTACAGTGCCTTTACAAGGTGCAGGTGATGCTGTTTGCAGCTACACTGCCTTTACAAAGTGTAGGTGATGCTGTCTGCAGCTACACTGCCTTTACAAGGTGCAGGTGATGCTGTAAAGGCAGGTGATGCTGTCTGCAGCTACACTGCCTTTACAAAGTGTAGATGATGCTGTCTGCAGCTAAACTGCCTTTACAAGGTGCAGGTGATGCTGTCTGCAGCTACACTGCCTTTACAAGGTGCAGGTGATGCTGTCTGCAGCTACACTGCCTTTACAAAGTGTAGATGATGCTGTCTGCAGCTACACTGCCTTTACAAAGTGTAGATGATGCTGTCTGCAGCTACACTGCCTTTACAAGGTGCAGGTGATGCTGGCTGCAGCTACACTGCCTTTACAAAGTGTAGATGATGCTGTAGGCAGCTACACTGCCTTTACAAGGTGCAGGTGAAGCTGTATGCAGCTACAATGCCTTTACAAGGTGCAGGTGATGCTGTCTGCAGCTACACTGCCTTTACAAAGTGTAGGTGATGCTGTCGGCAGTTACACTGCCTTTACAAGGTGCAGGTGATGCTGTCTGCAGCTACAATGCCTTTACAAAGTGTTGATGATGCTGTCGGCAGCTAAACTGCCTTTACAAAGTGTAGGTGATGCTGTCTGCAGCTACACTGCCTTTAAAAGGTGCAGATGATGCTGTCTGCAGCTACACTGCCTTTAAAAGGTGCAGATGATGCTGTCTGCAGCTACACTGCCTTTACAAAGTGTAGGTGATGCTGTCTGCAGCTACACTGCCTTCACAAGGTGCAGGTGATGCTGTCTGCAGCTACACTGCCTTTACAAAGTGTAGGTGATGCTGTCTGCAGCTACACTGCCTTTACAAGGTGCAGGTGATGCTGTCTGCAGCTACACTGCCTTTACAAGGTGCAGGTGATGCTGTCTGCAGCTACACTGCCTTTACAAAGTGTAGGTGATGCTGTCGTCAGTTACACTGCCTTTACAAGGTGCAGGTGATGCTGTCTGCAGTTACGCTGCCTTTACAAAGTGTTGATGATGCTGTCGGCAGCTAAACTGCCTTTACAAAGTGTAGGTGATGCTGTTGGCAGCTACACTGCTTTACAGAGTTTAGATGATGCTGTCTGCAGCTACACTGCCTTTACAAGGTGCAGGTGAGGCTGTCTGCAGCTACACTGCCTTTACAAAGTGTAGATGATGTTGTTGGCAGCTACACTGCCTTTACAAGGTGCAGGTGATGCTGTCTGCAGCTACACTGCCTTTACAAGGTGCAGGTGATGCTGTCTGCAGCTACACTGCCTTTACAAGGTGTAGGTGATGCTGTTTACAAGGTGTAGGTGATGCGGTCTGAAGCTAAGCATTGAAGGTGTAGTTGATGCTGTCTACAGAAAGGCACTGTTTTCAAGAAGAAGTTGATGATGTTTTCTATGAATCACTTACAAGAAGTAGTTGATGCTGTCTACAGCTACATACTGTTTAATAGAAGCACTTGACGCTGTCTGCAGCTATGCTGCATTTACCAGGTTTAGGTGATGCTGTCTTCAGCTACACACTGAATATGTACTTGATGATGTCCGTATCTACTCTGCCTTTACAAGGTGTAGGTGATGCTGTCTGCAATATGCACTGAAGAGGTAGTTGATGGTGTCTACAGCTATGTACTGTTTTCGATACGTAATTGATGCTGTCTGCAGCTACACTGCCTTTACAAAGTGTAGATGATGCTGTCTGCGGCTACACTGCCTTTACAAAGTGTACATGATGCTGTCTGCAGCTACACTGCCTTTACAAGGTGCAGGTGATGCTGTAAAGGCAGGTGATGCTGTCTGCAGCTACACTGCCTTTACAAGGTGCAGTTGATGCTGTCTGCAGCTACACTGCCTTTACAAAGTGTAGATGATGCTGTCTGCAGCTACATTGCCTTTACAATGTGCAGGTGATGCGGTCTGCGGGTACACTGCCTTTACAAGGTACAGGTGATACTGTCTGCAGCTAAGCACTGAATATATAGTTGATGCTCTCTGCAGCTAGGCTGCCTTTATGATTTGTAGACAATGCTGTCTGCAGCTACGCACTGAAGATGGAGATGATGCTGTCTGCAGCTACACTGCCTTTACAAGGTGCAGGTGATGCTGAGTGCAGCCACACTGCCTTTACAAAGTGTAGATGATGCTGCCTGCAGCTACACTACCTTTACAAAGTGTAGATGATGCTGTCTGCAGCTACACTGCCTTTACAATATGCAGGTGATGCTGTCTGCAGCTACACTGCCTTTACGAAGTGTAGATGATGCTGTCTGCAGCTACACTGCCTTCACAAGGTGCAGGTGATGCTGTCTGCAGCTACACTGCATTTACAAGGTACAGGTAATGCTGTCTGCAGCTAAGCACTGAATATGTAGTTGATGCTCTCTGCAGCTAGGCTGCCTTTATGAGGTGTAGATAATGTTGTCTGCAGCAACGCACTGAAAATGGAGAGGATGCTGTCTGCAGCTACACTGCCTTTACAAGGTGCAGGTGATGCTGTCTGCAGCTACACTGCCTTTACAAAGTGTAGATGATGCTGTTGGCAGCTACACTGCCTTTACAAAATGTAGATGATGCTGTCTGCAGCTACACTGCCTTCACAAGGTGCAGGTGATGCTGTCTGCAGCTACACTGCATTTACAAGGTACAGGTGATGCTGTCTGCAGCTAAGCACTGAATATGTAGTTGATGCTCTCTGCAGCTAGGCTGCCTTTATGAGGTGTAGATAATGCTGTCTGCAGCAACGCACTGAAAATGGAGATGATGCTGTCTGCAGCTACACTGACTTTACAAGGTGCAGGTGATGCTGTCTGCAGCTACACTGCCTTTACAAAGTGTAGATGATGCTGTCGGCAGCTACACTGCCTTTACAAAATGTAGATGATGCTGTCTGCAGCTACACTGCCTTTTCAAAGTGTAGATGATGCTGTCTGCAGCTACACTGCCTTTACAAGGTGCAGGTGATGCTGTCTGCAGCTACACTGCCTTTACGAAGTGTAGATGATGCTGTCTGCAGCTACACTGCCTTTACAAGGAGCAGGTGATGCTGTTTGCAGCTAAGCACTGAATATGTAGTTGATGCTCTCTGCAGCTAGGCTGCCTTTATGAGGTGTAGATAATGCTGTCTGCAGCTACGCACTGAAGATGGAGATGATGCTGTTGGCAGCTATACTGCCTTTACAAGGTGTAGGTGATGCTGTTTACAAGGTGTAGGTGATGCTTTCTGAAGCTAAGAATTGAAGTTGTAGTTGATGCTGTCTACAGAAAGGGACTGTTTTCAAGAAGAAGTTGATGCTGTTTTCTATGAATCACTTACAAGAAGTAGTTGATGATGTCTACAACTACATACTGTTTACGAGAAGCACTTGACGCTGTCTGCAGCTATGCTGCCTTAACAAGGTATAGGTTATGGTGTCTGCAGCTACCAGCCTTTACCAGGTGTAGGTGATGCTGTCTGCTGCTATGCTGCCTTTATAAGGTGTAGATGATGCTGTCTTCAGCTACACACTGAAGACGTACTTGATGATGTCCGTATCTACTCTGCCTTTACAAGGTGTAGGTGATGCTGTCTGCAATATGCACTGAAGAGGAGGTGATGGTGTCTACAGCTATGTACTGTTTTCGATACGTAATTGATGCTGTCTGCAGCTACGCTGCCTTTACAAGGTGTAGATGCTACTGTCTGCAGCTATGCACTGAATATGTAGTTGATGCTTTCTGCAGCTCCATACTGTTTACAAGAAGTAGTTAATGTTGTCTGCAGCTACCCTCTGTTTACAAGATGTAGTTGAGACTGTCAGAAGCTATGAATCATTTACAAGAAGTTGTTGATTCTGCCTGCTGCTACACACTGTTTACAAGAAGTAGTTGATGCTGCTGCAGCTACGCACTGAAGATGTAGTTGATGCTGTCTGTAGCAACATACTGTTTGCAAGAAGCAGTTGAAGCCGTCTGCAGCTATGTATTGTTTGCAATAAGTATTTGATGCTGTCTGCAAGTACACACTGCTTGCAAGAAGCGTTGATGCTGTCTGCAGCTACGGTGCTTTTACAAAGTGTAGTTGATGCTGTCTGCAGCTACGCCCTGAAGATTTAGTTGATGCTCTCCACAGCTATGTACAGTTTTCAAGAGGTAATTGATGCTGTCTGCAGCTATGCTGCATTTACAAGATGTAGGTGAAGCATTCTGCAGCTGCACTGGCTTTAAAAGATGTAGGGGATGCTTTCTGCAGCTATGCTACATGTACAAGGTGTAGATGATGCCTCTACAAAGTTTAGGTGATGCTGTCTGCAGCTATGCACTGAAGATGTAGTTGATACTGTCTACAGCTACTTACTGTTTTAAAGAGGTAACTGATGCTGTCTACAGCAACTCTGCCTTTACAAGGTGTAGATGATGCTGTCCGAAGCTATGCACTGAATATGGTGTCGATGCTTGCTGCAGCTACATACTGTTTGTAAGAAGTATTTGTTTCTGGCTGCAGATACGTATTTGTAGTTAAATGTGATATATATATTTTTACATACAATATGTATTTATGTTAATTTATTTATGGTACTAATTTTGTGTGTTGTATATTTTTGTCAATTTTATTTGAACTTTTTGTGTCTTGGTTTTATTTAGTGTTATTCGATTTGTAGTTTTTTATGTGTATGTTTAAAATGTTTAGATTTTTTAAATTATATTATTGAAAATAGTTTTTTATGTTTAAATGTCATTTTCTTATAGTTTATATTTTTTATCGATGTTTGTGTTGTCAATATTAAGCATACAAATATGTTTGTTGTGTTTCATTTTACTTTAATGTTATCGATAATGTTGTGTACTTTATTTTTGTTGGGCAAGTCAAGTCAAGTCAAAAGTGTTATTTGTCTACGGAGGTCTACAAAATGCATCAATACAGTAAAAAAAAAACAAGAAATGATGGTCTTTAGAACAAATGCCTTGACCTTTGTAATGCCGGACACACAAATAAAACATGATTAAGATCCTGGATTTTTGTATAACATAATTCGCAAATTCTCTCCTCTTTCGGGATTTATTCTCATATGCCAGTAACATCTCTTAGGGGCAACAGATTAATTCTTTAAAAAAGCATCAGTCTTCTAATTCCATGTGGATGTGGTTGATTCCAAATTAAATAACGTCGTGGCCTTTCCCCAGGGCACTACCACAAACTAACTCATTTTGGGACTTAGATTTACTTAGAGCAATATCTCTTGCCATGCTAATAGAGCTTACAGACTTCTTTATGATTAGCTTCAATGCATACTTTGGCACAGGTGAATTACTATTTAAGCTGAGCCAAAATAGGTTATTTGCATAAGCAAATGATCAAAAAAGTGCTGAATGATCCTTTAGCTTGTCAAAGATTTCCACTCTCAGGGCAGCCCTGAGGGAACCCTCATCTCCCCAAAGGAGAGCGTTTCCCTACCTCAGGACTGCTGACAGAGCTAAAATAAAAGAGGAGACTAAACCAAATTCCAATCATAAAATATGTGTGGCCGCCAGAGAATTTAGATTACAAATTTACCAACACATAATTTAATATGTTCTGACTCTCGCCCCTTTTTTGCAAAAACCTTTCCCAGATACAGATAGGAGTCATCCAATTCTAATTCTTCACGACCTAAAAACCTTTTATAACCTTTCTTTATTTTATGGCCCTTCTTGCGGAAGATTAGGATTTTGCTTTTGGATAAATTAATATTTACTTAGGACAGCCAGTCGACATTGCAAGCCGATAAGAGTTAAATCAAACATTGCAACATTGTCTACATTAAGTAGGGAAGCTATAGACAATGGATCAATTCTAGGGGCACCCCCCCTCACTAAATTTAACATGCCTAGAAGATCATATATATAGAGGAAAAACAGAAAAGGGGCCATCCGGCCCTTGTGCGCCGGAGGATCTACTATTCTTTATGTAACCCACTACCTCATCCTTTGATGGAGGACTATATTCCAGGAGAGAAGACTCCTCTGTAGAGGGCCTCACAAAAGGTACTGTACTATTATTTTTAAATGCAAGTGTGATATAGATCACCCACTCCCTTTCTGGGATTGGAATAGGCAGAGCCTTCTGACTTGAATCGCAGTATTTTGCAATCAGATGCCAGTTTTTTTGTAAATTTTTGGCTGTGGCATCTTCCCTTAACCTGATCCATTTGGCATCACACTCCCTTCTCTTTTCTCTATATTTGTAATGATGTCTAGCTCGCTTAAGGCGGTAGATTACTTGTTGTTTACCAATGGAGTATTGTACATGTTGATTTCTGATTAAACGATTAATTTCTTGATTTAATACTTTCAGCAGTGGCAGACCCTGGTTTGCAACACATGGGCCAGTTGAGCCAGTACTTACACATTTTATCTCCTTTATTTGTGCCTTGAAGAACTGTAGAAAGTTTAAGGAATCAGAACCCTGCCATTCTGTGTAACCTTTCTTCACCATCACACCTACCTCAATGGTATCTTTTGGGGTCCAAAAGGAGCGGCCATTAGCTTTATTAAAGACCATGAGCCCTGGTCCAGGTTCCCTTGGTTCAATGCAGGTAAATTATAGGCAATTGTCAAACCCAATATACTGTGGTCACTCCATATTGACGGAGATCCCATTAAGTTTTCACAGGCCCCAAAAATGTCGTAGGAGACAGCCACATAGTCCAATAAGCTTTGTGTATGATGGAAGTTGAAAGTAAAATCTGCTGTTTTCTCAAGAGGAACCCTGCCATTTAAAATGACCAAGTCCATGCTACTGATACTATCAACCAGAAGTAGATGCCGTTTATCCGTTTTTATTTTAGGAGGTAGGAGAGAGTCTGGAATATGCCAAATCTCCTCTTTATCTGGATTTGCATAAATCTCCAACACAGAATTCAAAATTTTCGCATTCAGATCTCCCACTAAAATAACCAAGTGGCATTCTTCCAGTGTAGCTATCTCATGAATATATGAGAGAAGTGTACTTAACAAATGAACAAATGTTCTCTCTGGAGGGATATATAGATTTGCCACCAGAAAGAAAATAAGGCTCCTGGATTCTCCCAAACATGACAGCTTGAGGCAGATACACAGATTTGTTGGATGGCAGAAGACTTTCTGATTCCAGATTGTCGTATTGTTGAGCAAGATAGATACCCCCCGCTAGCGTGACCCCTTTCGGAGTGCTTGGCATAGCAAGAAAAGACAAAAAAGCCATTTCAATCAAAGTCTTTCCTGTAAGCATATTATTGAGGGATTCAAGGATTTTAGGAAATTCAGTTTCTCATCGTTATGCCCTAAACTGGCCATATTCCAGGACAGAAGTACCCCCCCCCCAGCTACCTCAATCAAACACTTCTTTGTACCACCGGGAAGTTGGTATTCAAGGATTTTGTTACCCAACTCCACTGAGCCAAATCGTCATCTATGTCTGTGTCCTGATAAATGCCAACAGCATCTGACACCAAGTTTATTGAGCGACCCCTTTTATCTAATGATACCTTGATATTTAGACTGTTACCCAATGGGAATTCTAAGTCGGGCCCAAAGCGTCTAACACCACAGGATTCCCAGGCCATTGTACTTTTGGTTACTGAAGTGTAGGGGTCAAAGAGTGATGTTCCTTGGAATCTAATACAGGCATTAAATCCAGCCCTTGTTTTAAAAAATGTTCACAGTTTTGCAGGACCAAATTTGCCACAATCATAGACCTAAAAACGACCCTGGAATAAAAGAAGCTCTTGTGCAAGTTAATCTTCACGAGCGCGATATCCCTACTTTCCACCAACTTTATTGCCTCTATCTCAAAAAAGAGCTTGAGAATGAATCCTCTATTTACCGGGCGGAATTCACAGTCGAATAGCCAGAAAAAAATCCACAATGGAGGAGGAAACCTTCTGCACCCCATTATCTTTCTTTACAACGCCTGTTGGAGGGATCCATAGGGGCACTCTATCGCCAAAATTGACAGCTTGTGCCTCCTCATTAAACTGAGTAGATAGATATGATACTATAGTGGTGATTGGAATATCTGACTTTCTATTATATGACGTTGTTGTTCTATTAGATCCCATCTGTGAGTTACCCAGTACATGTGACCCCACCTTTAAGCTTGCATCCACTCTGGCCCCCAATGCTTTAGGTCGTGTCTGAGGTATAACAGCCCCGCCTCCCTTTACAAACCCCCTGGTCGAGGGAGCTGGCAACTCACTAGTATGGAGGAGATAGGGTACTTGTAGAGATTGCAACACTGGGCTTGAAGGAATATCTGCCATTCCTGTCGCCCGCCATACCCCGTCTAATGTAAAGAGTACTGTAGTCGGGTCTCTGGAGGCACCCTCCTCAACTGGCAGTTTAGGACCTCCCTCCACCATTATAATTTGGGGTTCACTCGGACAATTGGGATTTTGTAGGAAACGTAATATTGCCATTTTACGTTTAGGGAATCGTCTTATCTTTTAACGTTTTTTTTCATATCATCCCCTTTTGGAGTTGTTCCCCCGTTTGCGTACATGACTTAGGCGAATGGATAATGATATCAGTTTTTGTTACCTTTTGCACTTCGAACAACATTACAGAGATCATTTCAAGCATATGGTCTGAACTCAATACAGATTTCTCCAGTAATGATAGAATGGAACCTAGTATTCTTCCAATGCAGACCAAATATTCAGGGGGCACATCATGCTTCTCGTTTTCATTTCCGGGCTTCACTTGAGAATAAGGAAAGAAAACATCATGTACTTCATGTGCAACACGATCGGACTCCACGGAAGTGCCAATCAGATGGCTTGAGCTACAATATAAAAAAGGCAATGAGAGTCGTCTAGGGTAAGAGCTTGCTATTGGGGTATTCTTCTCCCTGAATCTAATCTTGGAATAGCCATCTTTGTTGACTTGGTCATGAGGAACGTCCCTACCCCTTGATTGTACTTCTATATCAATGTCTTGGAGTGTAAAGTCTTCCCTTTGATCGAGTTTTCCACATGCGATTGCCTTCTCATCCGTAACCAGAACATGCCCACCTGAGATCTCCCAGGGGCCTCGGGTATGCCCAAGTGCACAATCAACGCTTAATATTTTGTCGGTGCTACCCAGTTCCGAAGAGACACCAGATGCAGCCACAATCATACTATTAGGTTTTCCCATTTTCACAGTAATGCTTGGATGACTCTGCTGGGCTGTAAATGTCTGGACCCACTGTACGATCTCCTTAATCTACTTGTACGCCTTAGAGATGAGGAAAGTACACTGCCCGAGCATAATTGTTTGCAGACATCTCGCACCGGTGTTCTTAGATGACAAAAGGCTCTCGCCTCCACTCGGATTGCTTGCTGGAAGATAGCACCCGGCAGTGACCTCCTCTCTCCAATCACTCTGCTGAGGATGGAGGCCGCAGCTGGACAGAGGTGAAACAGAACAAGACAAAAAGAGAGAGCCCAGAAACTTCAGGTGTAACAAGATTTGTGGATTGTGGGGCTACCGTCAGAGCTTCCTACCATACGCGTGGCGGTAAGGACCCAAAGATGAGAGCACCAGACAAGCACAGACAAGCACAGAAAGCACAGCAAGGGGCACACCAAGGAGGCAAGTTCCAGATGCTGCTGACCGCTTCTGAAGCCTCTAGCCGCCAGCCCGCTTCTGTACGGTGACAGGCTCAATCAAGCATGTTAGACAAACTAAGAGCAGCTGCCCCAAATACCCTGCAGCCCCAGCTCCTTACAGTTGGCAAACACAGGCTCACGAGGCAAGATAGAATAGGGACTGCCTTCAGTGCCTTCGGTGCCTTCAATCCAACCAGGGTCACCCCACACACTCCTTAGATCTGGGGCAGGTGGAAGCTGGTAACCAGAAGGAACCAATCCGGCAAATCTCATTGGTCTGCACCGCCCTGGACCACTTTGTTGATCCAGAAGAACAGTCCCGCAAGTCAGAGGTGCGCATCCCGTGCACAGTGCTCCACAGCTGCTCTTGCTTCAAGAGCGCGACAGAATTACCGGTCTGGATCCTCAAGGTTCTCTGGAGTATCTCACACAGACGGACTGCACACGAGTCAAAATGATTCAAAACCGATGTTCACCGGTACACCAGTGGACAGGTAATCAGGAAAAGGAGCCTGTTCTGCGCTATCTTGCGCTCCGTGGTTTCTTTTTGCTGGCTTTTGCACCCTCCCTCTGCCTACCCTCGTTGCCTGAGAGTAGATGGAAAGGGGAATGGCTGAAGTGGCTAATGGCAAGCAGAATCACGGAGGAACAAGGAGCAAGAAGACGTTCAAAACCTTTAGGACCTCTTGGAGCTTTTTTTTTTTTAAAGATTGCAGCACTATTGCGGCACTATTGCGGTAATGTTGCAGTGGAGTTGTAGCTCACCTCATCAAACCGGGAGACCTAAAAGATCCTACGGCTGCTGCATGGGAGACGCTCCAGCCGCTGCTGCCAACTCCGCCTGCTCCAGCACTGAATTCCCGGAGGTCCGAGGTTTTACGGCCACAATTGCAGTTTTGCCGCTGTTTGCAGTTTTTGGTGAAGGATGGCTCACACCGGAAAACCGGGAAGCTCCTGCGGCCACCGCTGCTGCTGCCACCGCCCGTTACTGCGCCTGCTGCTGCACGGTCAGGCACAACAAAAACCTGTACTGGACACAACACCGCACTGGATGGCACCAGAGAACAACTTGCGGCTCCCGCCGCCGCGCTCAGCAATGCCCTAAGGCTCCTTGTGCGTTAGTGCCGTGTTGGAAGTCACTCGTGGCTCACAGGAGGCAATTCGCAGCTCCCGCCGATCACCGGAAAGCAACTCATGGCTCCCGCCGCCGCTCCCAGCAATGCCCTGGCATTCTTGCCACCTTGTAGGGCGTTGTAGGGCACTCGCGGCTCCTGTGACTACCGCAGCTCACAGGAGAGACTTTGCTGCACGCGATCAACAGCAGCAGCAGCTTCCGGTGTCTGTTGTCAGGGAGGATGAGCAAAGAAAAAAAACAATATTTTTTTAACGATATTTGTGTTATTTCTGTTTTGTGTATTGAGTGTCAATATGTTTGTATACGTCATTGTTGACTCAATATTTTTGTACTTTCCTGTTATAGGAGTCGATGTTGTATCAGTGATCCCACGACCACAGTGGGGAGGGGTACACTCCTAACACTAGAGTGGAAGACCAAAACAGTAACCCCTATGAAAGCTATTTTAGTCAAGAAATTAGGGTTAACTCCTGGAAGTTATAGGCAAAAGTTCAGGAATAGTCACAAAATCCCTTCATAGACCTGGGTGGATTTCATGGACAACTCCAGCAAGACGATGTAGGGCTGGGAGAGAGGGAGAATGTAAATGATTTCACTGGGCTTCATAATCTCATTTTGAGTGAGCACTTGTTGAATATCTGCCTTCCATTGCTGTGCCAGCACCTCGTGGACAGCAAGGCCCCAGGAAGCTTGCTGAGGATGTGGACCTCTGGGTCAGCAACAGAGAATGGAGGGGGAACTCCAGGAAAAGGGGTCAGGTTTCCCACCAGAAGAAGGAGTGGAATGATAAAAAGAATGAGATCTCTGAAGGCCCCCAAAACAATTCACAGGGGGAGGGTCCCATACTCAATCTGGCTACCAGAAAAAGAGCTGCCTGTACAAGTGTCAGTACAAACCCCCTCAAGTGCTACAAGAGTTTTGAGTATGGGCATGTAATGCACTAAGAGAGCACAGCCTCCCTCTGGATGTAAGACAACAGGGGTAGATAGTGTAGTGCTTGAGGAGGATTTGTCTCAGGTAGTGGGGGTAAAACCAGAGGGGTGGACCTCGTGTTCCTGGGTTATTGAAGATATTCCTAAATACCCATGTGCCATCAAAATCTACAAAGTATAGGCAATGTGTTGCCACTTATGAGCAAGGTGTGGAGACTCTGAAGGACACTATTGCCAGTATGCCTCTGGTAAGGAGTCATCTGGCACTCCCAGACCAGATGTTCCCAATGTATTCCACCAGTTTGTGGTAGCAGACATCTGTGATGGTCACTACCCTGTGGCCCTTGTTCCATGTGAGTGGGAGGGGTCTCAGGTCTTCTTAAAGTAACTGTGAGCCCTGCCATACCTGTGGACTGTTTACTATGAAATGTGCTAGAGCAAACTATCTGGAAGGAAGTGGAGCTCAAGTCTCACTTGGATATATTTGGGGTACCTGAGTGGGCTTGTGCTAACACGAGGTCCATTGCTGCCCAGAGTGGAAGTCAAAACTGCTCGGAGCCTGGAAAAGTGACCCAGACAGGGCCTGCCCCAGAGTGCCTCCCAATTGAGGTGGATGAGGAGCCATTAGAGAGGGCACTGTCCCCCTTGGTTACCTACAGGATCTTTATGGATGGCAAGTAGAAGGAGGACCCACCAGGGACACATTTTGCAAGGCTCACAAAGAATGTCCAATCTTGAATGGCATGAGGCAAAAGGCTGAATTCTAGGCAGCAGGTGATGGATCTAGTAGTCTCCGCTTTTATTGGAAGGACCATCTTCTGTGCAGTGAACCTAAGGAACTGATGCATGGGACAACACATGAAATTCCTCTGGCAGGACATCTGGGCCAGTGCAAGACATTTTCAAGGCTTGTCCTCACTTCTTCTGGCCCCTGATGAGGAGGTCTTCAGATGTGTTCTGTAGGGCCTTTATTACCTGTAAGGTCAGTGGAAAGATAGGACAGAAGCTAAAAACACCCCTGTGTCCTTTACTTGTCATTGGCAGTCACTTTGAGAGGGTGAATATCTGCATAGCAGACCACTTCTGGTTAAAAGTACATCTTGGTTCTATTGAATCATTGCCACTAGGTACACAGGGAACATACCACTGAGGTTTACTATTTCATACTCATTGGCTAGAGCTCTGATGGTGGTTCTTACCACAGTGGGTTTCACAAAGAGGTGGTGTCTGACAGGGGCGCCAACTTTATATCTGTCTACATGCAGTCAATGTGGGAGCAGTGTGGGTTACTTATAAGTTCTAATCATGTTCTATCATCCACAGACCAATGGGCTTATTGAGAGATTCAAAATTGCCCTAAAAGACATTATTAGGAGTGTGCCCAAGGTATAAGTGGGACTTCCTTTTGCCCTGCCTGTTCTCCTCTTACAGGGAGGTACTCCAGAACGGAGTTGGGTTAATTCCCTTTGAACTCATGCACAGTTACTCTGTCAGAGGACCACTCAGCCTGGTAAAGGGTGAGTGTGAGTAATCTCCCAGGAAATCTTCCCAGGATGTATTGAACTATATGCTGGCTTTCCAGAGCCAGTTGACCATCAGGTCTTATTAGTTAGTTAGATATTGTTAGTTGTTAAATAGATGTAAAAATAGATTTTGTTGTAAAGGGCTTTCTAAGTGATGCAACTGATTTTGAAGTTGATCAAGGTGTTCAGGGGAGCCAGTGAAGATTTATTTAGCCCCTTCATGAATGTTGCTGCTTAATGAAGGATGCATTTCAGGGGAACAAATGTAATCTCTGGGATGCCATTTAGCATGATGTTGCCACTATCTAGGTGGGATATGACTAGGACTTGACTGTCATTTTGAAGTCTTTCCTGAGAGAAAATATGTCACTTCTTTTTTGCAGGAAAAATCTTCTTTGCAATGCATTTTTTAAAGGAGAGATCCAAGTTGGGGGAAAATTCCAGGGATTTGCCTGTTCCATCAGTTGAGTGAGAAATCATTAGATTTAACTCTGAGAGCCATGACTGAATCGGAGAATATTTGACATTCTTTACAAACAGTAAGTATTTGGTCTTCCTGGAGTTTAGCACCAGGTAGTGTGGTGACATCCTGGATTGGATATTTTGTGCCAGGCTTTCATTTTCTTTTTGTCATTGGTTGATGAATGTTTGATATAATGTTGGAAGCATTACCAAAAAATAAAATACTACTATCGTATATGCTACGGACTGCTTCCATTATATGAGAGTGTAATTAAAATACATATAAGAGTACATATGAAATAATCTATGAGGTGGCATTTTTTATTATGTACTAGTCAGATATCTTGTCAGTATGCAGGACTGCAAGACAATCATTGCAAGACTGCAAGAAAACCAGGCGTAATAACTGAAGAAAAATTAGGACAAAGCAATTAATTGGCGCTGGAAGATTTCATGAACCTAGCATCTGTGCTTCATGCCAAGTTGGTACTTACAATAGAAAGTAATTCTCCTACCTAACAAGTCCCCATGAAGTACAAATATCCATCTGGAATCACTTTCATGATGCTATTGTACTCATTGCTCACGTGTCATGTTCAGTGCACTAGTGTGAAATGTTCCATAACATCTATCTTTAAGTAGGTGAAACCCCATTACAAAATTGATATGTTATGTTATGTTATGAATGGGTCGAGCCATGGTCAGTGTGGAGTGTAGAAGCAGGTCTTTGTTTTATTGTGGAATGTATGAACTGATGTGCAGGTGCCTGTCATTCCAGCCTTTAGAAGCACAGTAGTAGAAATCACAACCACTGAATCTGGTTCTGCATTAGCAGCAGGTGGGTGCATGTAGGGGTTAGGCTGAACAAAGATGTCTGTCAGGTTTGTGGATCTATACACAGTTATTGATTTATATGGATCCAATATTGTGTAAGCCTTTGTATATGGGTATGAGAAGTTTGAAGAATGCTTGTTCATGGATAGGGAGCCAGTGGAGCTCTTGGAGGTGTGTGGTGATGTGAGCGTGCTGTGGTAGCTTGAGGGTGAGACAGACCTCAGAGTTTTCATTGGTCTGAAGTCTTTTGTTCAGTTGAGCTTTAAATCAACAGTTTTTAATAAAAAACACTGTTCAATTGCATGTCTCTCTAATTTCTATATCATCTTTCTCCGTTTCATGTCTTTCATTTTCTTTTTGTACTTCATCTCTTCACCTCATCAATCACGAATGCCTGTTTTTCTTTCTCCAGCACTTTTTTTAACTTTAGTTTCTGACAATCTGTCAGAGTACGGGTGGAGCCAGGGGTCACTGCACATGTAACACATGTGACAATCACATTCTAACAATGGCATATATAGAAAGAGTTCACTGGGCCAGAAAATAAAGGATATTATAGATGAGATCTATCTCTTCACAGAAGAAAATAATTTTCCGATTGACCATTTGTTTTTTATGTGACATGGAAGCCTCTGGGCTTACTCAGACTCTTTTTGAACAAAACAGCAGGCATGTGTCTCAAGCCATCATTTACTTGCCAATCTTCATACAACAGTTAGACATGGTTGACAGCCTGTATCTTAGCTACATTCTAGTGAAACAGAGTGATTTGCATTAGATCACACCGTTCCCACTTCTCTTTACAACTGGTCTTTATTCCACTAAAGTAGCTCATGAATTATTTAAGTGTACACACATCTCATGCATCCAACTAGTTACACCCACACTTTGATCTCATCAAGTACTAGCATCCACCTAGACTTACTTCCATCACTTCCAACTACATTCTGGCATGTGCCCTTTACAAGAGGGTTCCTTATCAATGTATGACATTACAGAGATAGTTTCCTCTTCTGGAATTTTGTTTTAAACCCTAGTGCATCCTACAGCATTATGGCTCCCATAGTCATGGTCCACTTTCATTTAACTAATTAAACTGTAATCTCTGATTGCAATGATTTGTAAAGGTCTAGCTTGAATGTAGGGTGAGTAACCAGGATTGTAAATTGTGTCTAAATGCAAAACTGTCACAGTGCTACCTGTGGCCACAAAGATCCCCGTCCCACAAGACAAGGGATCCCCATCTCCACAGGTCGTCTATCAGGAAAACCCTGTGTCTGCTCAGATCCCTCCCCACAATCAGAATCCCACCCACTGTGAAATAACCCTTCTTGCTGTGCATCTTTCCATGTTTGTAGGTCTTTCTTAAGATCTAGCCTGATAGCACTTCCCCAATCAAAAACCCTTCAAGCTACGTCGCAGTATACAGGTCCAGAATAGCCAACTCAAACAAGTCCCCCTAAGGTAGAAAACCTCAGGCAGGGTGGCAAACTAGAGGTAGCAGAGGTAGAGATCTATAGGGAACAACAGTCACTGACTCCAAGGTCAATCTGCCCTCCAAGACCACATTATGAAACAAAGAACGACACAGAGGCACTCAAACAAGAGGCACACAATGATTCCAGTGCTGAGAAATGCCCACTTCACAAAAGTGGTATTACTAAGCTAATTGCGATAAAACCATCCTTACAACAATGAAGGGTTTGCCAGCACAAATTCAATGATTGAAAACAAGATGCGGCTGCTCCAGAACAATCCACGATTACATCTTGGAGTAATGTTAACCATTATCCCATGTTAACCTATGGGAAAAGCTAACCTCATAGGTAGTGAACACACATGGGTGTTCCTCTATACCTGGGCAGCATAAACGTGTGTACCTGCCCTACATTTTACCTACCATGTGCTTCCCTCCTCAGGACTTTCCCTAGGGGTTAGTGAAATATCTCCTCAGGATTGGCTAGGGATTTATGAACGCCCATCCTGAGCACATGTGCACTTGTGCACACACAGCGCTGCCATATCAGGCAACACACATGTTTAAGAACACAAAAAGTACAGGTGTGCACAAACCAGCCTCAAATGTCAGGCTGGTCACATGCTTAAGAACACCATAGGGTACAACTGTGCACACACCAACCTGTAATGGCAGAAGGTCACCTGTGTGGAAACACCCGCAGGGGTAAGTGTGCACATGCCGGCCTGCAGTGGCAGGATAGACACATCTGTTGACAATACCATAGGTGCAAGTGCATGCACTGGCCTGGAATGGCAGGCTGGGTACGTCTTTGACAATGTCATAAGCACAACCCACTTTGAGACTCATGTAGTGACTCACAGATCCACACAGACACTGATGCAGTTGTTGACATACCAACTTAAAGTTACAAACCCACTCAAAGATATATGCACCTAGTTGGACTCAGTGGGTCATGCACCCACTTGCAGACAAATTCAGATTCACACATACCCACTCACAAAACCACTCAGAAAGTGCCAACCTACTCCCATACCCACTGAGAGACACAAGCACCCAATCACACATTTACTCAGACTCCATTTTGGTGGTCTTTATATAAGTGGGAAAGGTTTAACATATAGTAACCGAGTGCAATTACAACACTAAAATATGAAAGGAATGTTTTCATGTACTGCCTTTTTTCAGTGTCAGACAATGCAAAATCGAAAAGATTGCCATTCATGGTTCCTTTTTATGAGAGCAGTGTGACATTCTGTGCTTAGTTTGTGCACACCCTGAGACTGTTGAATCTATCTAATAAGAGCCAAAAAAGCAATTTTATCAACAAACTCAATCTTCTGGTATGTGAATGATGTTTCTTTTCAACTAAAAATAATTATTTAGAAGGTAAATGTGTATGTGAGATTTTGAAAAAACAGTCTGAAATGTATTTCAAGATAATGAAATGCTTTATGATTGGTAATGTATATATAATGTGGTGGCTACAGATAAATATTTTCTTTGCATTCTGGGACATTTAGTTATATTGATTCAATTGTAAAACAGAACAAGAAGAGTTATAGTTGAAAGAAAAAAATGCACAGTAGGTGTATTTAAAACATAAATCTTTGAAACTTGCTAGGTATATCTTACATATCGTTTATCGTAGCTTTTTACAAATTATAAAGCAGGTTTGTTTATGCTTAGATAGTGAGATATGTTCTTTATGCTTGTACTGACTCACATGTGTACTATGAGATTGCTAGGTATATTTAAACAAGAACTGTTTAAAGATGGACTAGGTTTTCTACTGTAGGCTGCGCCTCTGGAATCTTACTAGAAACTTGTTTTTGCACATAACAACTGTTTCTGAATTGGGAAATCCTGGTTTTCAATAGATAACTCACCTGTAAGATATGCTGTAGGTATGTCATAAAGCATGGATTTTGGCATTTTAAAAGTAAAAGTTGCTGTTTTGAGTTTCTAAAAGATAGTTATGTATGCACTCACTTTTATTATAACCGCTACACTTGCAATCCCACATACATTCACCTACTGACAAACTAACAGATGGAGTTATTCATTCACTAAGTTACTAATGAAGTAATTATGTATGCAGGTTACAAGGGAACAGATGTAGTCTGAACTTTCAGTGAGCTACATGCAGTTCTACAGACCACTGTGCCCATTTATATATGTCCCCTGCCACCCAGACTTCAATCTGACATACCGAAAAAGAAATGGAGGCAGACACTTGAACATGCAGTAAAATAGTGATGAAGCAGCTAAACATTTAGGCCCAACTGATATGTATCTAGCACTAAGGAAGGCAGTTGTACATATATGTCTTAAACCCATTGCTCACTAACACACCCAGAACACAAGACATGCAGCTTGCTTTATTCTGTTTCACAGAACCTAAGAGGTCACAAACAGAGGAAGTGATATACCAGAAACTTACATGCACATCCAATCAAAGTCCCAAATACAGGCTAAGATACTCATTTGGATATGGGCTAAAGAACTAACACTTTCTAGTCAAACATGTATAGAAGTTGCCTTTGGATCATTTTTTGGGCCTGGTACACTTCAGGAGGGCATGCAGTTTCACAGCTAGACTGACTCACATTTACAACTCCTACATAAGGCATAAAGTGCTGTTATACTTTGAGTAAGTCACCACTGAGGTAGCCTCCAGCTAGGTCATAGGGGAGAGTACTATGTGCTTAAAAGATACTACATGTACTCTCAATATTTTCTTAGCTACATGCACTTCTACACATCCATGTGCCCAATTTTGCATCTACCCTGCGAATCAGACTTTATTATGACATACCTAAACAGAAAAGGAGGCATACAGAAAAACACTCAGTGAAATAGTGTCAGAAACACTCAAAGATTCACTCATACAGATATGCGCAGCTGATATCAATCTACGGCTAAGGGAGGTAGTTGCACACGTACACACTCCAACAGTCCTATACTCAAGAACACAGCAAATAAGCTAACCATGAAGTTTATATTAATTTAATTTTAGAGAACCAGAGAAGTCACAAACAGAGGCAGTCATTGACTCACACACTTACATCTATATGTAATCATAGGCCCAGATGTGGACAGTAACACTCATTTGGATTTGGGGTTAGGAAGTGACACTGTCGACTCTGACATGGAGACAGGTTGCCCTTCCATAAAGTTTGAGGCCTTGTACATTTAAGTCACTGAAATTATTTTTTTTAGCTAGGACAACCAACTGATTTCAAAGTGCCACACAAGACATCAACTTCTCTTCTGCTTGCATTAGTGACCAATGTGGTAACCTGGAGCTATAGTTATGCCATTTTGGTAGGTGCTCAAAAGGTAGCACATGCACTCTATATGTTCTCTCAGCTACATGCACTTCAACAGATCGATGTGCCCAATTATACATCGACTGTGCCACAGAGACTTTATTGTGATGTACCTACAAAAATAAAAGGAGGTAGACACTTGAAAATCCAGTAAATTAGTGACAGAAGCAGCTAACCATTTACTCGCACAGAGAGGCAGAACTGATATGTATATAATGCTACGGAAGGCAGTTGCACATATACGTCAAAAAGCCATTACTTCCTCTAACACCCAGGACACAATCCATGCAGTACATTTTTTGGTTATGCAAAACCTGACAGGTGACATAAAGTGGCAGTCATTTAATCATAAACTTCCAAGCACATACAATCAGAGCCTCAAATAGGGACTGCAATACTCATTCGGATATGGGCCTAAAGAACTAATACGTTCTAGTCTAAAATGCATATAAATAGCCCTTGCATTATTTATTGGACCTGGTACATTTCAAGCACTGCATGCAGTTTCACAGCTAGGCTGAACTTTGGATTTACGACTACTACTCAAGGCATAAAGTGATCTTCGACCACCTATAAATCATAAGCTACATCTACTTCTAGAGATCCATGATGCCAATTTCACATCTACCCTGTCACAAAGACTTTAATCTGACATACCTAAAGAGAAAAAGAGGCAGACATAAAAACACTCAGTGAAATAGTGACAGAAACACCAACAATACACTCATACAGATAGGCACAGCTGATATATATCTAGCACTAAGGAAGGTAGTTGCACACACACTTGAAAAACTGTGTACTCACTAACACAGAGAGTAGGCTGACTATGCAGCCCATTTAATTGGCAGTCATTTATCCACAAACCTACATGCATATGCAATCACAGGCCCAGATAGGGAGAACGGCACTCATTTGGATATGTGGTAAAGCAGTGACATTTTTTCTGTCTTGCATGGAGATAGGTTGCACTTCCATCATGTTTGAGGCCTTCTACATTACAGTGAGAGATTGAGGTTTTATAACTCAGCTAACCACCTGCTTCAAAATTCCTTCAGACGATATAAACTGGTCTTCTACTATGTGTAGGTGACCAGTGAGGTAGAATGTAGCTCCAGTATGGGCCATGGAGGTATGTGCTAAAAAGGTAGCACATGCACTCTATATGTTCTCTCAGCTACAGGTACTTATACAGATCCATGTGCCCAATTATACATCCAGCCTTCCACCCAGACTTTAATATGATGTACCTAAACAGAAAGGTAGCACTGATATGTATCTAACGCTAAAGAAAGCAGTTCCACATATACTTCAAAAAGCCAAAATTTACTCACACACCCAGGACACAATCCATGCAGCCCGTTTTATTTTGTTTTACAAATCCTGACAGATGAGAAAGAGAGACAGTCATTTAACCAGAAACTAACATGCACATGCACTCAGAACCCCCAAAAGGGACTGAAATACTTATTTGGATATGGGCTAAAGAACTGACCTTTTCTACAATAACATTCAGCCAAGTTCTGTATTGTCACATTTGTGGTCTCCTACACTTGAGTCAGTGCATGGAATTCTACTGCTAGGTCAACCGTTTGATTTAAAATTGATAAAAAGGGATAATCTGCTCTTGGGCTACATAACTTACTACTGAGGCACTCTGCAGCAAGGCCAAAGGGCAGGATGCTATCTGCCTAAAATGCACCAAATGTATTCTGTATGCTATGTTATCTATTAGGATACCTACTGACCCTTTTAGAAATTAATTGTATAATATTATGTATCATAGAGAAATCAAATTGTTTGATTCTACTTTAATACTTGAAAAATATCATGTCATATTATATAAGTAAAACATAAATGTGGTTATGTTGTTTTTTTTTTCAAACATAAATTTGAATCTAGCTGCAGACAGATATAATGCCAGTTAAACATGAGCGAAAGAAAAAACAACAGCAAAAATACCATGTTCTCAGAACTGAGAAGAAAATGGGGCAAAATGAGGAAAAAGTAGTGAAAAAGAAAAGGGCCGCTGGTAAGAGGATGAAGACATTTTTTTAAATTGTTTGTGCTCGATTTGAAAAGGTGGAAAATAAAGTAAATAAAAAAGAAAATATCAGATTCAGTAAGAAAGGTGAACAAATACATGGAAAGAAGACTGAGAAACATGACAGAAAAGTCTAAATTTGAGTAGGAGGCAGAGCAGTTTAAGGAAATCAGACTTAGAATGTTCTTTAGTAGAGTAATACAAAATATAATTACAGGTATGAAGAACTAGAAAAGAAGAAAAAAAGCAGTGAGACAAAAGGAATGTTTTAAGGGTGTAGTTGATAAAGCCTTTGCTCTTAAGAGGAAGCTATTTGTTTTGATACTAAACAGAATTAAGACGTTAGACAAAAAGTATTGTCAATTAGAAGATGAAGCCAAAAGAAAAAACTTGTCAATAGAAGTAACCATTGCAAGGTTTTTAGTGATGAATGGAGAAATAATTTTAATCCTGAGCCTTTCTTCAGTGAAGAACGCTATTTGCAAGGCAACACACTGCATGCAGTTGATGAATCTGGATGATGTTATGAGATCAAGAATGGTACGGCTATTCCAAAATAAGAAATGATACCGGGAAAGGTAGAGGAAATTATTTCTAAAGAAGTGCAAAAGAACAACTTTACAGAGACACTCATTAGCACGTATATCAAAGAAAGTTAACCAATGCACCTTTCATCATTTTAAAATGTTAGGTGTACAACACTCGACAATGTGAATTTTTTTGTTAGGAGGCTTTCTTATGTGAAAATGTCTTCTCTTTGTTTGGGAGAAATTAACAGAGCTCTTTTGCATAGAACTGTAGTGGAGGTAGAATGAATTTTGTGATGATATACATGTTTTGCTTCTTTGTTCCTGAACAGTACTGTAGGAAAAATTAAGATTTGGTAAAACAAGGAATTGCAGAAGAACTGGACATATGCATTACTGTTGGTAGTTTTAAAAAAGAAATTAACAGTAGGGCCAAAAACGATGTCAGTTGGAAAGCCTCCGACCCCTAGTCAGAACCTTTGTGACTGTGGTTGGAGGGTTTCCCATCAACATGGTCGGTTTGAGGTCTGACCGCCGATTGCAATGTTGGTTATTAGAGCATCATTCCGATGTGGTTCCAACCAGCTCTCTAGTCTTCTGGCCAGTCAGCCCTCCACTGTAATCCCCTATGGACAGTGTTTCTGCTGTCAGGAATATGATGATGAATAAAAAGAGTTAGTAGATGTCGATACATTTAAACATATATAATCCTAACAATGGCTCAAGAAGCAGTTTGCTTAAAAGTACACACCAATCAAGATCACAACAATATAGCAAAAGGAAAGAAAAAGAAAGCCTTGCTATTCTGTCTAAATAATTATGGATAATATCGATGCCCCTACTTATTCAGAGGAGTATATTTCAAGAATTAAGAATAGTCCATCACTGTTGGGATCAACAGTGACACAACCTATTGTGAATGAAGCTCAAGCATTGCTTGAAGAATTGGAAAAGTGTTGTAAAACACACGTACGCACTACCTTGCATGATTTAATGATGATGAAATACCTCAAAAAAGATGTGATACCAGGGGGTTTACAAGTGCGAAATGTCCCGGTAATATTTACAAATGACCCAAAATTTAGAAAAGGGTTTTGTCATATAGGAGTCACGTGCTCTCGCCATTAGCTTGTCCATAGCATTGATACTGCTTTGGAGCACAGTAAAAAGTAACTGGAAATCATTGCTGATTTGGAGAAACGTTTATCTGAAGGCAATGTGGTTGCTGACGCTAAAGCAGCACTTGAGAAGGTTACCAAAACTATTGTGGAATTTGAAAAAATTGAACGTAATAAAAAACAATTAAAATACAAAAGGACATAGCCAATTTTGATCAAACAAGGTTTCACCCATATTTGTTAGCTGAATTTTTTTCACAGCCAAGACAACAATATCCTTAGAATTATCCAACATGGCGGCGTTTCAAAAGAAATACCACAATTACATTCTCTGATTCCTCAGCTAGTTCAGCTGATGAATCTGACTCAAGCAATATTGCACAACAGGCCCCTCTATTGTGGGTTATACACCTTTTTTAGAACAATGTGGAAGGGGGAGAGGGAGAGTGAAAACTCGACCACCGCCACTCCATCATCTTCCAAAACATTGGAATTTCCAAGCGGGGGAGAGACAGACATGCAGGAAGTTCTATCAAGGGCCCCCCCCACAATAGAAGTTCCAAGCATTACAACATCTGACACTATCCCCATTTTTAACATATCCAACCATTCGCTGTCTACTGCTGAGATTTCCTTTTGATTAAAGGATTAAGTTTTGTGCCAACTGAGAAAACTTGTTTGCTTGGGACGCAGTTGGAATTGTTGCAATTGTTTTGTTATTTGCGTTTAAAAACATTGTTTATGAACAAGACTATGACCATGACCTTTAGTCCGTCTGGACTATAGCCTCCTTCTGTCTTTATTCCCCTTACAAACAAAATGCCCATTCAATTGTTACATAAAGATGAATCTATGATTTGTTGCAGACAACTCTATTGCTGTTGGACGCTATGTGACTTCATAAATAAAGTCAGAGAAGACAGAGCTGAAAGAGATGTGGGTGGAGACTTCTGCTGAAAAGAATCTTACAAAGAAATTGTACAGTTTTAGTTTGAAAATGCTTTCCCACAGAGTAATAGGTTCATATAAATGCTCAGACAAGTTGAGCTCGGCTAGTTTGTTTTCTAAATAAAGAGGAATTGTGTGGGTGAGTCTAGGGCTGCAAACAGTTGTAACAGAGTATTAAAGTATTTCAAAGAATACATTTTCTTGCTAAATTTGAACCAGAGAGTACAGCCATTCTAAAGACTAACATGCTGGATACATACTATTCAAGAAGGAGTAAACATCTTGAAATCATGTGTCTATATGAAATACATCTGCATTATGCATATAGACATAATGATACTGAAAACAACAAAGAACGAAGATATGAAGTCCTTTGGTGTGATGGCTGTTTGGTGAGACAAAAGAAAGGAAATCTAATCAATTATAGAAAGCAAAGTTTTCAAACACCGGACAAAAAGAGTTTTTTTACTTAGCCCTTTTGCAGTTGTGCAAGCCATGGCATGCAGAATCAGAATTAATTGGAGACTATGACTATTGCAAAGACACTTCAATGCTGCAAAAGACAGCAGTGAGTGCTCAGTGTTTCTAAACTACATTAAAATTTTGAGAAATTAGATAGAACAGAAAGAAACAATTGCCACTGAGATAGCTATGGAGAGTTATCACAGCAGCCAAAGTTCAGCAGCAGCAAGTCATGATCCTATTTGGGAATCAATAGGTAATAATAAGGAACTATAGCTAGAACAGTTAGTACAGCAACTGAGTGATGAACAGAAAGACAGTTTTAATGAAGTTAAAGATAAAATAGAGCATGGATAACTGCATGAGAAGAAAGAATGTCACTATTCTTCATGTAAACCAGTCCTGCTGTACATAAGTGGTCAAGCAGGGACTGTAAAAAGTTTCTTAATTAAAGTACTCACCAGTTATCTACAGAAGACTACAGATTCAAATGTATCATGTTTAGTAACTGCACCACCAGGATTAGATGCACATAACATTAAAAGAGTTACTCTTCATCTACTAATATTGCTACCTGTTGAACATGACAACATACTGGAATACCAAAAACTATCAGGTGGCGCTTGTCATGAGTTAGAAAGAGTAATACAAACCAAACTATGATGTACTGTTTGGCAGCAAACATTTAATTTTATTTGATGACCTACTACAACTAACAAAAGTACAACCTGTTTTCAATATACTTCTACTTGATAAAACAAGTAATTGTCTTGAAAGTATTGTTGATGTGTATATTTTGGAATACTTTGAGTACAAAGAATAGTGCAAAATATGCGTCAAGCAACAGATGTGGAATATAGAGATACACTAAAGGGCATTAGAGTAGGAGTTCTAACAAAGCAAAGAAACTTGCTTTGAAAATTCGCCATATCCACAAATTGTATATTACACCAGGTCAATCAATGCGTGATTTCATTAACGATAAGAAGTCTATAGTTTGTTTAATGTCAACCCTACAAGAGTGCCCCTACTTCAATGAATATTTACTCCAACTGGAGAAAGAAGATATGTTTCAGAAAATACAGCTACTGATAAAATGAAACATCCAGGAGTAACAGTAGTACTGACAGATAAACTACAAGCAAAACTGCATTCTTTGGAAAAGTTTGTTACAAAACCTGCAGGTTTAGAGAAGCAGTTTACGTTAGAATCTAAATGTTGAAGAATGGTTAGTTAATGGTGCAATGGGTAAAGTTATACATTTTGTAATTACCCAAACAGAGATGACGTGGAATAATTTATGGTAAAATTTGATGAGGGTGACAGTGTTGAGCAGATTGTCTATTGCGTTGTGTGTTTTGTGTTACTGAAAGACTTACATGAGCAGCAACAAACAGTTTGCAATGTCACTAACATATGCTGTAAGAATCCACAAATCACAAGGCTTAAGTGTAGAAGCAGCTTTGTAAATAATGGAAATACTGTATTCAAAGAAGGAATGTCATATGTAGCATTATCGCGAATGAACATTGTTGGTTTTGTTTTTGATTGGCTTAGATAAGAAAAAAGTGTGCTGATGCAAGCTGGCAAAGGGAGTGCCATTGGTTAAGAAGTGTATTTGCTCCTTGTTGGACTTGGTTTTATTACACTGGGCACTTTAACACTGCTCATCAGTGCACTCATTATTTAGGCCAGCGCCCTGTTTATGAGATATGAGTAAACTGTCTGAAGTGGAAGATAATAAAACAGAATATAGATGTTGAACAAAAGTCCAGAAGGAAGATCCCCAACAATCATTGAAGAAGAATGTACTAAATGACGGAGAAATTGTAGGTTACCAGTTTGACAACACTTCAGGGGACAACTGCTTTGCAAACTGTTATACAAATGCTATTGTCAAAGTACTATCCAATTTACCAGATCTTGTTACCGAAATTGAACAAAACCAGATAAGAGAATTTGTTATGTACTCTATGGTTTGCTGTAACATTCACTCAGTAACAGAACTATAATACATTCTGTTTAAGGAATATTTCTGGTCTGTAGTATTTTCTCTCATTATTCAACAAGATGCATAATAATTTAATAGGGTGATGCTAGGAGTATTAGAGGATGAAGAAGTACATTTGTATGAGTTATTTGGAATTAATTACAAATGGGAGCATTAGTGTGAAACTTGTGATTCCACCTCCAGCACTTTAATCATTTCAGAGCTATTTCCCTACTTGACATTAGAAGATCGTAAAAGTGTGACTTTTCAGTGATTGACCAAAAACACCAACCAAAATATTTCCTGCAGATCATGCCTTATATCTACACTGTTTCTAGTAAGAACAGGAAAATGCATTATAACAATGTTACAAAGATGTAGACCAGTTTGTTTAAAATTGGATAGTGAAATACACTGAACAAATATCAATTTCAGGAAGGACTTTTACTACTTTGGCAATCATCTTTCATGAAGGAGTAAATGCAATGTCTGGACGCTACACGGTCTATTTAAGATGCCAATCTGGATGGACAGAATGAAATCTAAATTTGAAACCAATACTACCCAGGTGATTACCCAACTCATATCTCTTATTTCTTCAACTAAAGGTCTGAGGAATATTTGTAGATAAAGAACTGGTGTACAGTATTGTATATTAACTGATTTATGGTTTATCAGACTTTAATGACATATTGGGGAAAATGCCTTCGAAATATTGTTGAAAATGCATCAGTTTTTTAACCTTCAGTGAATAGATTTATATAACATCTAAACGCTAAATTGTTTATTGCAGCTAAATACTGAATGGCTACTTGCTACCTAGGGCTGAGGCCTGTTAACTCTACCCGCTGTGCCGGGGTGGGACTCCCAGCTGACAACACAGCTGTACTGGATGGAGGGGCCTCCTGGCCGCACAAAGCCATTAACAGACTCCTGCAGCACCTGACACACTGCTACCTGCTACCTCATCGAGGCCCATGCTTGCTAACTCTTCCCACTGTGCTGGGGTGGGACTTAGTCTCCCAGCTGACTTCACAGCTGCACTGGAGGGAGGAGCCTCCTGGCTGCACAAAGCCACCAACAGACTCGCACTACACAGGATGTATGCGGGCATGCCTGGGTGAAGCCTGGGCTAAGCATGGGCAAGGGAGGGCCAGTCTGCTCCCGTCCACAGCTGGAAACGCATGGGCTGGGCTAGGTTCCCCTTTTAGTTCTTCTCTTTTGAGACTACACTGGACCCTGGACTCAACTAACCGTGAAGACTTAAGGCACAAGAACGGACAGGTCTGTGTTTCTTTTATTAAGTAGTGTCATGGTTTTTGATTAAAAAAGGGGTAAGGCATAGACTGTGGGCAAACACAAATTAGCCTAGACAACTGGGAAGGGGATTCCAAAGCCAGTAGCCTTTGCCAAACCAATTACTAATAACTTAACTAACGCTATGGGCTTATTGAATAATTAAATTACAAATGCAGAGGAGTGACTGGCTGCAACTAAATCTGCCCTACATAAGGCAATGGATGAAGCTGTTGAGGAAGATACCCTATTATAACTAGAGATCCCTCCCAAAATGAACATGCTTATGGCCCATGTGTGTCCAATGACCCCCTTTTTATTAGTGAAGCCTCTCCAATAAGTGAGCTATTCTCCCCCTCACCAAAGAAATGCTGCTAGTCGGTCGATCCATCTGCCACTAACTTAAAAAAGGGGTTGGCAACTTCAGGGCGGAATGGAAATTCTGTCACCACAAAGACACCTAAGGTCATAAATAAACAAAACACACTAAAATCCACCAAAGCAACAGATGATCATTGTAAAAGTTACACACTACATTGATAACACTGGAGTATTCACTAAACAAGGAACTGGAGGCTATTAAATCTGGAATTTCCAAACTTAAGATAGCTGTAAAATAAATATTAGCTCAAGCTTAGATACAAACTGGGGACATTAGTACAAAGGAAGTGGTACACATGAATCTACCAGTTACCACAACACCATATGCTGCCCCTATTCACAATCCCTGGTTTCTAGCAAATGTAACCCCCTATGATTCAAGAAATATATATAAATACGACCTTCCAACTTCCACGGGTAGCAATGCCATATGTAATTATATTGAGAAAGGTACCGAAATTGATGTTGCGAGTAACGGAAACATGGACTGAGCTCAAAACTAAGGTAATACACTGGCTAGCCAAACAGTTTTAGAGTACAAACTGTCTTTTCCAAGAGATAGTAATGGTCAGAAGAGTCAGCTGGATAGGCCCCTCTAGGAAAGTTGGTGAAGGTGACTGTATTGTTGTGAACTTTTGATCCCCCAAGATTATTGAAACTCTACTCTTCGGTTCGGGTTTATGCCATGCCCTGAGAACACTAAAGGGAACATTTTAGCTGAATCTCTTGGCTTTTTTTTTACAGTGAAGAAATGTTTTTGGGAAGGATTGGCACTCCAAACAAATAGAGTTATTAGCAAATCAGAACATTATTCCACATCAAATAAAACCAAATATTAGACCATTGATAAAATTCCAACTACAAATAGGTTTTCAACCCTCTCAAATTACAATGAACAGGATTGAAAACTGGCGGAGGAGGGGAGGAAGTGCAGTAACTCAATTGATACACACCATGTGGAATGTGAATTAACAAATCAAGACTGGGGTTCTCTGATGTGTACAAAAAGCACACATTTCGTAATTAAGACTTGGTATGTTGCGGGATAAAAAAAAAATTAGCAAACCCAGAGTGGTAGGAGACTATCAGTCAAACCAATCCGCAGGAGACATTGGTAATAAAATATTTTCATGTGGAGGATTTTACTTCATTTATAAACCCCATTAACACCCTCTGAGGGAGAGCAGGCCAAGGGGGGTCTGGTCATCTTAATACCCAGAACCACACCGCAAAAACTGTTAAGGTACTATATGACTTCCCTGTACTTTTAATTCCTCCATCTTCAAATAGAGTATACGTTAAATTTGGTTATAATTAACTTCTATAGTAATGTTTTTGATAAAACTAAAGTCAATGTTGTCATGGATTTAAATAGGGAGATTGAATTATTTTTAAAAACATCAAAGACAATAATATATCAATATAGCTAGGGGATTTTAATGCTAGCCAAAGCAAGAGGAAGGGATCTAAAAACTGTGGCTATAAAAAAATTAATGGGGAAGGAATGATGCATATCCTGCACAATGTATATGGAGAGGCAATAAATGAAATTATTTTTAAATATAGTCTGGAAATGCTAGAACATCCTGAAGAGCAAGGACTATCGCTAATAGCAATATAAATATGGGAACAGCAGAAGCTCCTTTATTGACCACATCATGGTGACCGATTAATATAATCTTTTGACATTACCCCAAATGTTTCTAGTGACCACTCCATTTTGACAGTGGCCCGTCATATAAATATCCCAAAGCCTAATAGCTCTCAACTTATGAACCAAATCGAAACACAGGGCAGAATTGGTATTAGCTTTAAATGGGTGAACCTAGATGGTATTGCCATCACTGGGGAAACTATGGCAGAAAACCTTAGAGACTTTAATACACGCACAAATATGAAGTCCACACCACTGTGTATTAAGGTAGTTTTTTGTAGACAATGGAAGTCTCAGAGAAACTGAGATACCACCTTAGAAGAAAGGGAAATAAAAGGCTCAGATGATTCGGCAAGGACTGTTCCAAGGCAAATAAATAATTAAGGAAAGCCTAACTGTATACACTGAGAGAAAGGGACAAAATCAGTAGATTAAGAGTTACGTACAAATCTGCCCTAGGTAAAAGTAAAAGAGAGATGAAAGATAAGATCTTGGACGATCTAGTACAGACTGAATGATTAAAGGATATTCCCTATTCTGGAAAATAACAAACCAGCCTTTCCTGAAAGATGGAGAGGATCCAAGGGTAGAGGCATTTGTGCAACAGGGGGACTTTATAGAACATGTCAGCAATATATTTAATTTGAACAACTGCTCCAGAGTTTCCCACCTCAATTGTATATTCTACTGATGCTGTAGATATCCCAGCCATATGTTTAGATGAGGTAATTAATGCCATAAATAAAGTTGCTAACAGGAAGGCCTCCGGCCCGATGGGATGCTAATTGATAGTTTAGCACATGCTACTCGATGGGATCCTCTGTTAACACAAGCATTCAACACAACTGTTAAGGTCTTCCTCCCTGTTTTCTAGACTAAAAGTACAATTGTCCCAATATTTAAAAAAGGACACAGCGGGTACCTGAGATGCTATCGCTCAATATCCCTCCTGGACTCCAGTGCCAAATGAATGGGTAGTATCCTTTTGGACAGTCTGGAACAATAGGTGGAGGAGAAACATATTCTCACTGACATAGTGTACAGGTTCAGGAGTGATATTGGCATGATAGAACAAAGAGAGACATGTTTACTTTTGTTTTGCAGACTTAAGTAATGCGTTCAATCTGGTAAATCACAATACATTATAGAAAACTCTCTTGGATATGGGTGTCCCATTGGGTATTATTAACTATTTGTCACAATGGTACTCCCACCTGACTGTGCTGCTACACTATGGACCAAAGGGGAAATGTATCGAAAGATTTAAGGTTGCTCGGAGGATTTGACAGGGCTGTATCTTTGCTCTCTTGCTCTCTTCATTATATACACATGGAGTGAATTACTGTCTACAGAAAGTGAAGTCTGATGGCCCCAAGCTTGGATTTTGCCCTGTTCCAATTTTATTATATGCAGATGATGCTGTTTATTTATATAGAGCAGAAAATGAGCTCCAACTCCTGATTGACAACATCTGTTACCATTAAAGAAAACAAAGAGATGAAAGTAAACCTAGAATAAATAGCCATCATGGTGAGTGATAAAAAAGGGCAGAAAAGAGGACTCATCATATAAAGGGAGAGAGACTAAGTGAGATACAAATGTTTGCATACCTAGGAGTACAAATTACTGCATCAGGGTACTAGGAAAGCCAAATAAATATCTCACAAATTCAAATTTTGAGAGCCATAGAATCTATGTTTAGATTTGCAAGCAAAAAAGGCAATACACTGTTTAAGGGAAACTGAAACAAAAGTAAATGTCTCCCAAGTGCTGTCTACGGTGCTGCATAGTGGGGGTTGACAAACTGTGCCCCGCTGCAAATCTTAGAGAATTTGTTTTTGGCTTGACTGTTGGCTATGCCAAAAACTAGTTTAACATTTATAAATCAAAAGGAAGTGGCAGTTTCTTTTTTAGAGGACGACTACATGCTAGTCCTGTCCACCTGCTGTACAAAATATGGAGCAAAGTAGGGACAAAGATTACAAAGGCTATAATGCTAGACTGCCTAACGCTAGATGCATTGAGAAAAATAAGATGGCTGACTTATATAGACAGCCACCTAAGAAAAGTAGATAATAGCATTGGAGTTAAGGATACAGTTAAAATTCTACAATATACTAAAATTGAAGTAACATCTATACTCAGGGGAGAGAAAAAGATAGAAAGAGATACACAAGAGCGCAAAAATTCTATGGTGTGTAGAGATCTGTCAGGTCCGGTACAAGTGGGCCTACAAAACTACTTGATAATAGAAAAGAACACCCAACACAGCTTCTATCTCACCAGAGTATGCCTAGGAACATTGCACTTAAGGGTCGCCTTTCCAAAACTCAGGATGTGGACCAATACCCTAACAATTGCCCATGTGAACGTAGAACTAGCCAAAGCACAATTCACTTTGATTTGCCCCAATTTTTGGAAACTGCCAAATATATTTATCATCAAGATGCTTTTAATTATTTATATGCTGTGGAAAACTGGCATATCTGTTTGTCTGGTATTTCAATTACTATGTCCACTTTGGGAAGAAGGAAACATGTTTCACACTTCTCACTTCAACTTCAACATATAAGACTGCATTATAAATCCATCCTCTATGAACTGTTTGATTACAATGACGCTAGACTGACTGATCAAATTTTTTGAATGATCAATGGAAGACCCTGATGATGATAATTAATAATAAGGCCCGATCACTTTGTAGGCTCCTTTATTGACCATGATGTGGTCAATAAAGGAGCTTCTGCTGTTCCAATATTTATGTTGTTATTAGCGATAGTCCTTGCTCTTCAGGATGTTCTAGCATTTCCAGACTATATTTAAAAATAATTTCATTTATTGCCTCTCCATATATATTGTGCAGGAAATGGATCATTCTTCCCCATTAGTTTTTTTTATAGCCATAGCATTTAGATCCCTTCCTCTTGCTTTGGCTAGCATTAAAATCCCCTAGCCATATTCATATATTATTGTCTTTGATGTTTTTAAAAATAATTCAATCTACCTTTAGATCTGGAGATCCTTTGTTATTACTAACAAATGTTTTAGGTTACCTGCTTTGGGAATGGGCATTAAGTGAAGATTAATGTATCATATTTTAAGTTACCAATTAATTGTATTGTATTTTATTGTTTACTTTTATGATTTTATATTTATAAACCCAATAAAGAGTGTGTGTGTGAGAAAGGTGATAGTGCAATACCAGCATCATTAGAACTGTGTTTCCCCAACATGAACTTCTACATACAACTGCGTGGGATTTTGTCTACATGGATCATCACCACTTTCCATATTATTTCACCTACAAGGAAGGATGTTTTCGAAAGGATTTGTAAGATTGGAAGACTGCTTCACAATTATACGTCATATTGTATCAGAGAAAACAATATAGGAAAAAGTTATACCCTAGATTTAGAAAAAGCCAATAATTAATGAATTGTAGTGAGTGCTATGCATAGTATTACTTATAACCCTAGGCAAAGCACTACGCTACGCTTGCATAGTTTGCGAAGTTTGCACTACTTCGCACTACATGAACTGCACCGAGCACATTGCAAACACGCGTAGTGTAGCATAGCCTAGTGCAGCGGTCATTTTTTTTTTTTTTTTTGCTGTCCTCAACGTCAAGTTGGCGACCACGAGCAAACAAAATGACATCCTGGCGAGACTTTTCCCTCGTTTGCGATCAGCAACATCAAGTTGCCGATCGCAAGCATGGAAAATAAACCTCCCGGTGAGATTCTCAACGCGGGGAGGTCAGGTTTCTCATTGCGAGTGGTCGCGATGAGAAACTACCAGTCCGCGTTGAGAAAGCTGCTGCTCTAGTAAAAATCTGCTCAAGCAGCAGAAAACTACAGCTTGCACTGTGCAAGATGCCGTTTTCAATGATTTCACAGTGCTGGATGCTTGTCTGCACTGTGCAATCATTGAAAACGGCATCTTGCACAGTGCTAACAGGACACTAAGCAATTTGCGTAGTGCTAAGTGTAGCTCGCGTAGTGTGAAGTGCACTTCACGTAGCCACACGTAGTGCTACTTCGCGAACTACGCCAGCCCTAATTAATTATGGGTAAAGATGTATTATGCAGCATTGTTTTTTTTTTTTACAGACCACTGTTTATGGTGAAGAAGTATGAATGCTGAGAATAGTAAAACGAAGAAAATAGTGTTTTACTTAAAGTAATGTATGTTGGTATAATTTTGTAATGTTCAAGATCAAATACTAACAAATCTTTTCTTTGTGTTTATTTTTCCCGAGTGGCTGGAGTTCAGTAAGATTGGATTGGTCAAATCAGTTTTCTGATATAGACAGATTCATTGGTCATAAGGAAACTAATGTATACAGATACTCAAGCAGCCATTTATTCACCCATGTAGCCATTCATGTACTCATTCAACCATCCATTCACCATTCTTGCACTCATTCAATCATCTATTCACCAGTCATGCACTTATTCGTTTATCCATGAACCTATCATGCACTTATTCTGACATCTATGTACTGTTCATACACTCATGCAATCATGTTGCCATACTAATGTAATCATTCTAACATCCATGTACCTCTCATGCAGCATCCCCATTCCACTCATGCACTCACTCTAACATCTATGTATCACTCATGCATCCATGTTAACAGCAATGCACCACTCATACACTCACTCAATCATTCATGCACAGTTCATATTCTCATTCTAACATGCACTCATTTTCTCATTTTCTCATCCATGCACCACTTATATTAAAATCCATGCACCACTCATGTAGTCTTTCAATCATTCATGGACCTTTCAAGTACTCTTCCAATTATCTATGCACCATTGATGCAGTCATTCAATCGTCCATGCTCCGCTCAAGAATGTATTCAACCACCTATACACTAATCATTCATTCATCAATGCACCTCTCATGCACTCATTCTATCATCGATATACTGCTCATGCATTTATCCTGACATTCACATGCCATTTATGCACTCATTCTAACATTCATAGTCATACACCATGCATGCACTCATCCTAACAACCATGCACCTACCACTCATGCACCTATTCAGCCATCTATACATCTCTCATTCACTCATTAAATCATCCATGCACCTCTCATACACTGATTGAAACTAAGATCCATTTAACACTCATGCATTTACCAGTCATGCATGTTTTCAGTCACCCATGTGCCACTCTTGCAGTCATATATTCACCCATGCACTACCCATGCACTCCTTCAATCATCCATGCACCACTTGCGCATTCATTCAGTCATACACAACTCATGCACTTATTAAAGCATCTGTATACCATTTGTATACTCATTCAGGCTTACATACACCACTCATGCACTCATTCAATCACCCATGCACCACTCATGCAATTCCTCTATCACTTATATACCAGTCACACACTCATTGACTCACCCATGCACCATGCATGCACCCATTGAATCACTCATGCACCATGTATGCACTTGTTCATCCATTCATCCAGCTCTCATGCCCTCATTCAATCATAGCTGCACCAGCAACAATCTCATTCAATCATCCATGAACCGATCACACCCTTATTCATTCATGAATGCAGCACTTATGAGCTCATTCAGTCATCCATGCACCACTCATTTAATCATTCATGTAGCACTTACACCCTCATTCAATCATGAATGCACCTCTGCTATACTCATTCAATCATTTAAGCACCACTCATGCACTCATTCAATCATTCATATACCACTCACACCCTCATTCAATCATCCATGCACCAGTGTTGCACTCAATAAATCATTAATACAGCTCTCATAAGCTTATTACATCAACCATGCACCTGTAACACTCTCATTCAATCATCCAATACAACACTCATAGCCTTATACAATCATGCATGCAGCACTTATCCACTCTTTTAATTATACATGGACCACTCATGCACTAATTCAATCATCAATGCATCATTGATGCTCACATCCAATCATCCATTCACCACTCATGCACTCAATCATCCATGCAGCACTCATCAACTCATTCGAACATCTAAAAACAACCCACATCCTCATTCAATCATCCATGCACCACTTATGGACTAATTTAATCATCCATGCACAACTGATGCGCTCATTAAATCATGTACAGATCATTAATGCACTCATCCAACCATCCATGCATCACTCATGCACTCAATCAATCATGGATCCACCAATCATGCACTCATTCAATCATTCATGCACCACTCATTCAGTCATTTATTCATGCATGCACTACTCACACACTAATTAATACACCCATGCAGTAGTAATACCCTCATTTAATCATCTATGCACCAAAAATGTACTCACTGAATCACCCATGCACTATGCGTCAACTCATTCAATCATCCATGCACCACTCATGCAGTCATTCAACCATCCATAGACCAATCACATCCTCATTCAATCATCCATGCATCACTCATACATCACTCATACAACACGGATGCAGTCATTCTAACAATCATCCACCTCTCATGCACTCATGCAATCATGTATGCACCACTAATACACTCATTCAGTCTCACTCATCCACTCATTCAAGCACTCATACACCACTCATGCCATCATTCAATCATCCATGCACCACTCATGCACTCATTTATTCATCATAGACATACTTATGCACACATTCATTCATTCATTCCGCTTATCTTTTTCAAGTATACAGATTTTTGGGGAGTTGTTTAGTGATTTTTAAAGTTTTACATTTTTTGGGCTAACAAAAACGACAACTAAGAGTGCAAAGATTTCAACAAGCACTCAACATGTGTGATGTCTTACAGCATTGTGAAGAGCTGTTATGGCTTGCTTTCCAACACTCAGGACACCTCCACAGTCCATGCAGTATGATGCCATCCTGGAAAAACTCTGGCGCCAATTCTTCAAATTGAGTTTGCACCTCCAAAGGGACTCTGCCCTGGTGTTGTTGCTGCTGTCAATGAAGTTGAGGGTCCTTCGGGCTCTCGTTGTTTTCTAATGCTTTCAGAGAATTGCTGTGGTATGTTTTTTACGTGATAAAGCATGAACGTAGTCCAGCAAGAATATTTGTTATTTGTGCCCCTTCACAGTATCTTCTCACATTGTGCGCTGCACACATTTGGCAACTGTCGTTATTTCACCTGAAGGAATCATAAAGAAATCCCATGCTTGATTTCCTCTGGGAGGCCTCTCTTATTTGAAATCACCATAATGCACCTCTTGGACTTCCTGGCCCTCCTGCTGCACCATCCGAACTGCCTTGCAATTTTTGCCCAAAAGATACAAAAAATACACTGTAGTCAATCTTACTGAGCTGCTCATGATGAAGTCCTCTAAGAGAATGTTCATGAAACATAAATGGGTCTGATCTTCCTATTCGTATACATAAAATATATCTTCTTATCATATTCCTTTATTTCCTGGTCACATGATGTTTATGATGACCAGCATCATCGCAAGCACCATAAATTGCAAAAAAATAATTATTTTTGTTTAAATTACGTACACCAACATAAGTGTTAACATTATTATAATAAACACCTAAAGTTCAACATACAATATAAAATGCTTAAACATCTATTACACACGTCCCCAAAAACACTCTCTGATCAGAGTTAATCACATATTTGTGATAAGCACAATAGACTTAAATCGAAAACACAAGGGAGAATATCATTCTTAAAAAACTAAAGTCCATTAAGTGTGGGCGCAAAATCCGTTCCGCTCGCGGATTTTGCGGATTTTCGGCAAATTAGCGATCCGCGAATCACGCAAAATTGCCAAAAATCCGCAAAGCCGCTCGTGGGCAGATTTTTTCTTTTTTTTGAATTTTGCAGTAGAGGGTGGCATCTTCGTTGATAAATATATGCAGACAGGATTCATTCTGGCATGATGCTCCTGTCAAAAAAATTAAACCTCAACAGGAAGGACTTACAGATATAAATAAAGCAGGTGCCCGAGTTGAAGCTCAAATTCAGTCACACATTATAATCAGCCCAAACAACTAGTGAGCACGGTCGAGGCAAGGCAGGTGTGCTTCCTCTCCATGTCTACCGCCTACAATTAGATGCAATCCTTGATGGAGGTCTTTGCATCCACGAGTTTCTCGAACGCAATCCCTGTGTACTTCCTGTGACCAGGAGGCTGCTTTCTTCTCATCTGGTGCCCTGATCGGTCTCTGACCCTTTATAAATAAGAGGCATGTGAACTCGCATAGAATCCCCGCCCCACACACACTAGGGTATGAAACTTCTTCCCGCCCTTTCCTCACTATCATGGACAGCTCACTCGAGGGACCTCGGCACCTGTCGGCGCGGTGGCATAGTTACAGACACACGTGGTCACTGGAGACAACTCTTCTGGGCCTTTACCCAACTGTAGTGTAGCAAAAGCACTATACATTTACCCAACAAGGTAGCACTTACTGATTAGCCAGCAAAAAAGTACTCCAGTTGAGTAGAGGTATGGCACAACACGGTGGCATCTTTGTGGATAAATATGCAGGCAGGATTCATTCTGGCACGATGCTCCTGTCACAAAAATTAAACCTCAACTGGAAGGACTTACAGATATAAATAAAGCAGGTGCCCGAGTTGAAGCTCAAATTCAGTCATGCAATATAATAAGCCCAAACAACTAGTGAGCACGGTCGAGGCTAGGCAGGTGTGCTTCCTTCCCATATCTACTGTCTACAATTAGATGTAATCCTGGAGGTCTTTGCATCCACGAGTTTCTCGAGCGCAGTCCCCATGTACTGCTGTGACCAGGAGGATGCTTCCTTTTCATCTGCTGCTCTGATCGGTCTCTGACCCTTTATAAACAAGAGGCATGTGAACTCGCATAGAAGCCCCGCCCCACACACACTAGGTTATGCAACGGTTTCCCGCCCTCTCCTCACTATGATGGACAGCTCACTCGAGGGACATCGGCGCCCAAACAACTAGTGAGCATGGTGGAGGCTAGACAGGTGTGCTTCCTCCCCATATCTACCGCCTACAATTAGATGTAATCATTGATGGAGGTCTTGCATCCACGAGTTTCTCGAGCACAATCCCCGTGTACTACTGTGACCAGGAGGCTGCTTCCTTCTCATCTGCTGCTCTGATCGGTCTCTGACCCTTACAAGAGGCATGTGAACTCGCATGGAAGCCCCACCCGTTTGGCCCCGCCACACACACACTAGGGTATGCAACATTTTCCCGCCCTTTCCTCACTATGATGGACAGCTCACTCGAGGGACCTCGGCGCCCAAACAACTAGTGAGCACGGTCGAGGGTAGGCAGGTGTGCTTCCTCCCCATATCTACTGCCTACAATTAGATGTAATCCTTGATGGAGGTCTTTGCATCCATGAGTTTCTCGAGCGCAATCCCCGTGTACTTCCTGTGACCAGGGGGCTGCTTTCTCCTCATCTGCTGCTCTAATCGGTCTCTGACCCTTTATAAACAAGAGGCATGTGAACTCTCATAGAAGCCCCGCCCGTTTGGCCCTGTCACACACACACTAGGGTATGCAACATTTTCCCACCCTTTCCTCACTATGATGGACAGCTCACTCGAGGTACCACGGCGCCTTTCGGGGCCGTGGCAAAGTTACAGACACAAGTGTCACAAAATGGCAAAAAAATCCGCGAACTCACAGATTTCTTTGCAATTTCGCGTGAATTCGCGGACCGCGAATCCGCAAAATTTGCCCATAATTAATGTCCATCCTACTCTAGAATATATAATTGTATATATATTATACTCCCTAAAGAAAAAAGCACTCTTTGCGGTAACAAAACTTGTCACAGTGTTCACAGTCCTCCGCAAACACTAGAAATCGTATTTGAAAGTGCTGTCTTTTAAAATAAAAAAAACATAGGTTTCAACGTTATGCAGCCAAACCCCTAATATCCAGACTATACTACAACATTTCTATATAATTCTTTGACACTTTTTAAAAAAGACCCATTATTTGTGAGTACCGATGTCCCAGCGACCACCGGCAACATGGGGAAAACCAAAAATTCACTTTCCACAAAGTTTTTAGTGAAGGTTAATTAGGAAGTAAATACAACTAACAAGGTTGATCTAATAAACTCCAGTGCCCAACAAGAGTTAAGAAACATCATACATTTCACAGCATTGCAGCAACACTTGCCACAAAGGACAAACAAAACACTTGAATATATTAATACCCTAAAAAAAAATAAGAGGTACTCACTCATACATATGAATGAAATAGTAAGTTGTAATAAAGTAACAGAGTGTACAAGGACATTATAGTAAAGAAATAGAATTAAAAAAACTTTAGAAATTCACTGGAAAAAACAAACATTACAGGGACGTTGCAGATGATATCACTGATCACATATCAAATGACATCAACCAAACATATATGCAATGACAGACACAAATAAACAGTTAACACACCTACTTACTGATTCATAGATATTGTCACGTATGAACTCATCCATCCAGTTACTAATGCAACCAATAACTCACATATGTAACCACTGATGCATGCACTCACTAACTAATGCATTCATTCATAAATCCAGTCACGTACACACAAACCTATTCACTCACTGATTTACTTACATATACAGGTACTGACGTATCTACTCACTCACCCATACAGTCACTCACACAACCACCCACACCCCATAGAGTTACTCAAAGACCCGTTCATACATATATGAGGAGGGCCAGGCCCCGGCGGATGGGGCCCTGGGGCCAGAAGAGGCCAAGGAGGGGGGCCATGCGGCACCCCTCCAAAAAATAAATAAATAAATGTCCGGCCCCGGGGACAAAAGTGGCCACAGGGGGGGGCAAAGAAGCCCCCTCCTAATTAGGAAGGTAAAATAAAAAAAGGCCCATGGCCTGGGGGATGGGGTCCCAGGGGCAGAGTATGGCCTTGGGAGGGGGGGGCCACGCAGCCCAATTCCCGATTTAAAAAAAAAGGAAAATAAATTGGGGGCCCCATCCCCCAGGGCCAAAAAAAAGCAGGGGGCTACACAGACCCCCTTCTTAAAAGTAAAGGAAAAAAACAGGATCGGGAGGAGGCCACGACCCTCCCTGCAAACGAGCCGCCTGGTGCGTTTGCAGAGGGGGAACTAATTCCCCTTGCATACTGGGGGTCCCTGGGGGCAAACTAGCCCACCAGGAACCTCCAGTATGCGCCAGGGGGCTGCATTGCAGAGAGGTGTAAAAAGGGGCATGGCCTCAGGACACCTCTGCAACGCAGCACCCTGGCGCATACTGGAGGTTCCTGGTGGGCTAGTTGGCCCCCAGGGACCCCAGAATGCAATGGCAATTAGTTCCCCCTCTGCAAATGCGCCAGGGGGCTGCGTTGCTGAGAGGTGTAATAAGGGGCGTGGCCTCATTACACCTCTCTGCAATGGAGCTCCTTGGCCCATACTGGAGGTTCCTGGTTGGCTAGTTGGCCCCCAGGGACCCCCAGTATGCAAGGGGAATTAGTTCCCCTTCTGCAAACATGCCAGGGGGCTGTGTTGCAGAGTGGTGTAATGAGGCTACGCCCCTTTTTACACCTCTCTGCAACGCAGCCCCCTGGCACTTTCTGGAGGTGCCTGGTGGACTGGTTGGCCCTCATGGACCCCCAGTATGCAAGGGGACTTAATCCCCCTACTTATAACGCGCTACGGGGCGTGTTTGCACAGTGGTGAAGGTAGGGGGTGGGGCTTGCGGGGGTATGTGTGCAAACATACCCTGTGCGGCGTTTTACGTTGGGGAATTAATTCCTCTTCAATCCAGAGGTCCCCTAGGGGACAACTAGTCCAACAGGTACCTCCAGTAAGCCCCCGGAGCTGCGTTGCGGAGTGTTGTAAAAAGGGGGCATGCACTCTGAACACCTCTATGCAACGCAGCTCCCTGGCGCATACTGGAGGTACCTGGTGGGCTAGTTGGCTCACAGGGGACCTCAGGATCGAAGAGGAATTAATTCCCCTACCTAAAACGCGCCTCTAGGCATGTTTGCACACATTTCACCTCAGGCCCTGCCCCCTTCCTTCACTAAAATCAGCTGAACTACGAAGTCAGATTTACTCACCTGTTATCACGAGAGACATCAGTGCTGCATCTTTGAACCCAGTACAGACCCTGAAAAGTAAATGTAACCATACTTACAGTAACTTGAATTTCCTTTCATAGGTTAACATTGACTGGTTTCACTTGGAATTTTTTCTAAGTGTGGAGTTTTGGAACTTTTAATAATTCCTCAAAGATCAGCCGAACTACGAATTCCGATTTAATCACCTGTTTTCAGGAGAGACCTCAGTGCTGCATCTTTCAGCCCACTACTGATCCTGAAAAGTAATTCTAACCATACTTACAGTAACTTGAATTTCCTTCCATAGGCTCACATTGACTGGTTTCACTTGGAAATTCTTTTGTGTGGAGTTTTGGAACTTAAAAAATTCCTCTAAAATCAGCCGAACTACGAATTCCGATTTACTCACCTGTTATCAGGAGAGAACTCAGTGCTGCATCTTTCATCCCACTACTGATCCTGAAAAGTAAATCTAATCGTAGTTAAAGTAACTTGAATTTCCTTCCATAGGCTAACATTGACTGGTTTCACTTGGAAATTCTTTTAAGTGTGGAGTTTTGGAACTTTAAAACATTTCTCAAAAATCAGCCGTACTACGAATTCCGATTTACTCACCTGTTATCAGGAGAGACCTCAGTGCTGCATCTTTCAGGTCACTACTGTTCCTGAAAAGTCATTTTAACCGTACTTACTAGTAACTTGAATTTCCTTCCATAAGATATAATTGCCAGCTATATAAAATATATATAAATTAAGCAAATATAAAAAAAATTAAAATACAATTTCAATATTTTTAAAAACATTTTTTTATTTATATTAAAAATATGTAGTGTCATTTAAAAAATAAAATATCTAAAAATAAATACTTTAAAACAATGTAGTAAATCAGTATAAAAAAATAACAATTAATGCATTTAAAAATTATAATTTAGAAAACCTTTAAAATTCCCTGAAAAAACCATAGGTTTCAGCCACTTTATAGTTAGGAATTAGCATTTAAAAAACCTCAGAAATTCACTGAAAAAACCATAGGTTTCACACATGTTATAGTTAGCTGGACATTTCACTCATACAAAACCATTGAAATTCCCCTGTTATAGTTAGTTCAGCTATCTATAACTTGCGCGCCCGCAATGCACTGCTGATGACATCACATATTACATCACTCATGACATGGTCAGTGACATCACTCATTACATCACTGATGACATCTCAAATGACATCACTGATGACATCACTGATCACATCATCCTTGTGAAAGAGTGGCAGACCTCCTCTCACCCTAATATAACCTTTGATATAAACATTCAAAAATAGAAACTAAAATTTTCAAAAAAATGGAGATACCAATACCAGTTACAACAACCTATTCAATAAGGCCAACATCTACATACACATCCACTCATTCACCAACAGTTCTATATAGTCACTCATACATGTACTCACTCATCATATGTACTCATACACCTATACATCCTGTTACACACCGACACTCATACATAGAGTTACTCACACACATACTCACACATGCAAATAAACTGTCAAACATCCATTTACTTGCATATACACCTATACACTCACACCACTACACTTACCTCTACAGAAATGTACACATACTTACTCTTTAAAACAATCACTTATGGAAACCCATACTTATTTATACAGGAATCTGCTACTCTCATATATACTCATTTATATACATCAATACTCACATATTCTAGTTTAAAACATATGTACTTACTCATAAAGACACTATAGAGACAGTGATTAACTCACTAACACACCCATACACACACTCATCCACCCATACAGTCCTGCACACATGCTGTCTTCAAAACACATACAGTGAGTCAGTCATTCATGCATCTATGCGCTAAATAATAGCCCCCACCGAACCATACAGACACTCATACTGATACTCAAAAAACAACTAATAACCCATAGACACACTTATGTAGCTACTCACCAACCCATGCAGCCACTTATACACAAAGTGAGACGCTGATACAGATATTTAAATATTTAAACATCACTCGCTAATACATGTATTCACTAAGATACACTTAATAAGTCAGTTAACCAATCAATATTACAAAAAAAACACCCAATTAGACACTTATTTACCCATTTATTCTTCCATCGACTATTAGATATACATATATAAAAAATATTTATTTTTCAGAAAGACACACATTCACTGGATGATGTCATCATTGATGTCATTTGAGGTGTCATTAGTGATGTCATGAGTGATGTCACTGACCATGTCATGAGTGATGTATTATGTGACGTCATCAGCAGTGCATTGCGGGTGCGCAAGTTATAGTTAGCTGAACTAACTATAACGGGGGAATATATATATATAGTATATAGTATATAGTATAAAGTATCTGGCATTGTTGTATGTATGGTTTCAAAAATAGTAGTCTGTATTTTAGAGTGGGTGTGTAAATGTTTATATTAGAGCATCAGTATGTGCATCAGATTATCACGTGGATGATGTCATCAGTAATGTCATCAGTGATGTCATTGACCATGTAATGAGTAATGTAATATGTGACGTCATCAGTAGTGCATTGGGGTCGCAAAGTTATAGTTCAACTAACTATAATAGGCGAATTTCTCTGGTTTTATATGAGTCAACTATCTATAACATCCATGAAACCTATGTTTTTTAGTGACTTTAAAAGGTTTTTTAATGCTAATTCCTAACTGTAACGTCTGTAAAACCTATGGTTGTTTCAGGGAATTTTGAAGGTTTTTTTAAATTGTTAATTTCATATTTTAATATTTATAGAACCTCTATTTTTTTATTTTTTTTAATAATATTTTGGAACTTTACAAATTATGTAATGTTTTATATCTTCCCCAAAAAATATGTATATTATTACCGGTAGTCTACCAAGCTCCATCAGCAAACAAATCCTATCTGCCATATTGCTAAACTCGTGAATGATGAGCATTTTGTATCCGACAGGTTCGTGGCACCACATCCCCTATAACATCATGTACGTATAGGGTTGCGCCCGCTGCACGTTACAAATGCGATGAGTGCACGCTGCCAGGCACTGTGTTACTTCATAGACGTATAGTGTCATGCTGGGTACGCCATTCCCTCATATTTTTTTTATGTCTCAAAAACATATCTAAATAACTTTAAAGTGTATATGAAAGCAAGCAATAATCTAAAACATTTTAAATATGTATATATTACTAACTGTAAGAAACTTATATTTAGTAAATATATTTTCTCAAAATTGTGTCGGGTGCAGTCTCTTTGCGCGCTGGGTGCATGATTGCTGTGTGACCTTAAAAAAAGCATTTGATTAATTCATAGTATTTCCCATTGTAGTAGTTGGAAAATGCCACCCATTTTACTCATTCTCCCTTCAGCATTTGATGAGACACACCTCATCTAGGAATAGAGCTTTTTGTAAACTTTTTGCTATGTATACATATCTTACACTATAGCCAACATGCAACCATCACCTTCATCAATATTCATGGTCTGTAAAGTAGCCTTCCACCTGTGATAGCCATACACCTAAAAGTTACATAACCACACTGTTCCCCACTGCCAGAGGTAACATGGTTGCATATGCTGTCCACAGCACAATGTAATGTGGTACGCCCAGGGGCAGTATCATGCATAGATAATGAACACAATGACACAGATAGATAGTGGAAGTGGGTACAGACACGTGCACTGGACACCTTTTTATTACCAGGGTCACATATCCAGTGACATCTGTGCTGGATGCGTGTGAGGTGAGTGTAAACCAGCCCTCAGGGAATGGTTGCTGCTAGCATCAACTATACCAGTAACCATTGGATCACACACAGAGATTCAATAATAATAGGGTCAATAGTGTGTGCTGCAGTAAGGTGCGGACAGTAGATGTGAAATGATACAGAAATAATTCTATTGTAAAAGAACCACAACTTGTGGTATACTGAGACACAGACAATAAATCTGAAATAATACACAAAAATATTGTATCATAAAGGGTCTATCAGTTCTAGTGCAGTCAGATAGCCACATCAAAAGCATTCAGCATGTGCATAGCCAGCGATGATGCATGATGCATGATGCATGCTGCGGGCAGTCCGTACTAGGAGCAATGTCTGTTGCCATCAACACTGCATCATGTGCGATAGCGACTCGATCTGAATTGTGAACACTGCTGTCTGCAGTGTAGGCTAGAGAGAGCGGTCAGCAAGGACCCACAACCAAGTAGCGTTGACTTGAGCTGCCCAGTTTGCCATACAAGAAGCATCATAAAGCATGTGTGGAGCCTGCCATGAAGTGTTTATGTGGTGAGGACAGAGCTCACTGGAGCAATGTCTTTTGCCTACAGGACTGCGTCATCTACAATAGCAATCGATTTAAATTGTGAACACTGCTGTCTACAGTGTAAATTTAAGGCAGTAGTCACACAGACATCCATGAATACTTTTTCTCACTTCCTCTTCACAAAATACAACATAAATTACAGAAAACTCTCCAATAAATAAATCAAATAAATTCGAATTACAATCTCTGCTGTCCACAGTGTAGATTGTTATTCAGTGTTCTTTTCCACTACCAAGAAGAATTTGGTCATTGTACTAAACCTATAACTCATCTAAAAAAAGTTTCTTTAAGCAACTGTACTAAAAGGATATTGTGTATATTTGAATAGACGTTTTAGTTACTTGACTACTGGGATCTCTAATTAACCAATTATCACTCGATCTGAATTGTGAGCCCTGCTGACCGCAGTGTAGGCAAGAGGCAGTGGTCATTAACGCCTCACAGCCACGTGCCATTGGATTGGAAGCACAGAGTTGGTTGCACCTGATCGGAGGGGGTACACAGAAATGATCACACACTTTAACTTCTGAGATCCTCAACCATAGAATCAAGACCCTGTTTCACTGTTCGGACCTGCTGTACAGCGGTGTAATGCACCGACTGGTGTCAACCAAGCACAATAATCATGTGCAGCAGTTAGTTACGGAAGCACAGAGTCTGATGCACCTCAACGGAGGGTGTTGTCAAAAACCAAGCAGCAGGTAATATCGGACATCATCCATTGTGGCATCAAGACACCGTTCCACTGTTGGGACCTAGAGTAGGTTGTACCTGGTCAAAGGGAGTACCTTCATCTCTACTCTCAGATGCAGTTTTAACATCATACATTGTGGGATCAAGACACTGTTCCACTGTTGGGACCTAATAATAATAATAATAATCCACATTTGTAAAGCGCACAATCACCCGTAAGGGTCTCTAGGTGCTGGGGGCCGTCGGGAAGATTAAGCAAGCTATTGCCCAGAGTCACATGGTGCTGGGCTAACCTGCCGCCAGAGCCGGGGATCGAACCGTGATCCCCAGATTCCAGCATCAGTCGCCCTGGCCCCGGCCCCACACCTCTCCCTTTGCATCCAACCTACAGTTGGATGCACCTGTCAGAGGGGGTACATAGAAATTATCCCAGACTTTAACTTCTGACATCCTCAATCATAGAATGAAGACCCGTTTCACTGTTCGGACCCGCTGTACTGTGGTGTAGTCCAGCGACTACAGTCAACAAGCCTAATAATCATGTGCAGCAGCTAGCTACGGAAGCACATAGTCTGATGCACCTCGACGGAGGGAGTTCTATGAAAACCAAGCAGTAGGTAATATCAAACATCGTCCATTGTGGGATCAAGACACCGTTCCACTGTTGGAACCTAGAGTTGGTTGCACCTGTTCGAAGGGAGTACCTTCATCTCCACTCTCAGACGCAGTTCTAACATGGTCCATTGTGGAATCAAGGCACTGTTCCACTGTTGGTACCTGCTGGACTACTGTATTAGTAGTATACAGAGCATTCCACGCTGCTGGGCCTCAGACTGGGCGCTGTGTGCCGGTGTTGCAGTAGCTAGCGTTGATCTCAGGAACCCTCCAACCTCGGCCCAGGAGCTTCCGTTGGCATGTGGTGGGCCCTCTTTCCCATAATGCGGTAGCAAAAGGTGAACGGTGGGGCATACGTGCATCACAGCAGCCATGACGGTTTCTGAGTACCAGCAATCTGAAAGCATCACTCACGCAGCCATCTTTGCTCACGGAGTCAACCTCGTGGCGGTGTAACCTGCGCAGACCTGGCAGACACGTTCGCCATTCCTGAAACAAACCCCACCCACAGAAACATGCCTTTTATTCATACCCCTACGTTAGCATTGTGTACGCCGGGCCAGCCCCCTACGCTAAATATTTGAGGGGGAGGGGGCACGCACACACTATGTTTTCATAATCTTCCATACTGACTCTACTATCATGGTTGCGTCCACTGTCTACTTCACTCAATAGACCATAAGTGTATGTTCACATGTATATGTCTGTGCTCTGCATACTCAAGTCTGTCCGGCACATCCATTTAACACTTTGCATTGTATACTTTTATAATCGAGAATCACTTGCCACCTTGACACACACTTTGCACCCATCTCTCCCCACACTCTGCATTGTGTGGCAGAGGTGCCATGCCATGTGTGGTTTGTGTACATGGCTAGCCACGGTTCCCACATTATGTAGTATTGTTGTGTCTGCTAGGTGTACATGTTGTTTGTCATATTGTATGTGATTAGACAAGATAGCATGTTTATTCACGAGCAGTAGTTTGTCGCATTTACATATCTCTGTCTTAAAGAGGGTACAGAACTTTTTCTCACAGGCTAAAAGTGCGACCACAATGGCAGTCATTCATTACTATCTAAGAATGTCCACCTGCATGACGCTTTTAAGCTTACAGCCCCCAATCTTGCGTGCTTTCTTAAAAGCACGCCAACTCCCACAATCAGACCCCCGTCTATTGCCACCCACACAAAACAACTCCCAAACTTCGACTTGACCTTCAATACCTACTTTGAAAACAGATTTCATTAAACTAACCAAACTGAAAGCGCTTTTGTTCAGAACAGAAGTGTCCCTCACTTCTGCAAAAGAAATTTATTGACTGCAGATGGCACGAACTTCAAGTAAAATACAGTCCCTTTTAAATACGAACCTCCTATTACACTTTGTGAATTGTTTTTTTTTTTGGGAGAGTAAGCATTGTAATAACAAAGCAATCATATCATCATAATACATTAAAAATAGTCATACATAAATAAGTAAATAAACAGCAGGAACAAAAGAAGATGCCATCATACTTTAAATCAATAAGTAAACAGATAGAGTATAAAGAAAAATTACAAAAGTATACACTCTTCCTTACTTAATCTATCAAAGGTCCCCAACTTCGATAGAACTTCTTCATTGACCGTATGCCTCTGCCCTTAGCTATAGCCATCTCTTTTTCTAAAATATCCCTTAATGCTGCCCACCATTCAAAAGTTCTAGGGGGAGTGTTTGATATCCAAGCACAAGCAACACAAAGGCGTGCAGTTACAAGCTTAATTGATATTGGAGATCTTAGTCTAAGAGGTACATCTGCCTTATAAACAAGCATAATCTCTTTCTCTGTTAAGTAAAGATCAATGCTTATACAATCAGCTATAATATCTCGTATCTCATTCCAGAAAACGGCCAAATCTGGGCAAGTAACAAACATATGTTAAATATCCGCAGCTATCATTCCACACTTAGCACATTTACATTTATCATTTGTATTTATATTAGCAAAATCTATCCATTTAGCTGTACGTTCCGATGTATAGTAAAGCATAAACATGTCCTTGAACTGTTGCAATTTGAGGTTGATAGAGTGAACCGAACTATTCATGTTCTCCATTGAGTCTTCTATCTCAGACAAGTTAACAGCTTGGCCCAGTATCCCAGTCCATTTGAGTGCTATCTTTGGGTACTCATCCACCCAAGTTTGGGAAAGTATCTGATATGCTTTACTAATAGTCAATTTTGAGTCTGAATGCATATATTGCAATAAATCTGAGCCCGTAGGTTGTTTTATCCCTTTAGATCCTAGTAGGTAATCCCTAAGCTGCCGATATTTATAAAAGATATTTTTCGGGAGTCCAAATGATGTTTGCAGATCTAAAAACGTGCGGAACCCAGCACTTTTATACAAATGAGTGAGCTGTTTACTACTAAATCTAACCCAGGATTTAGCTACCGCATCATGAAAAATATCAAGAAATAAAAGGTTACCCCATAATGACGTATTAAGATGTATCACAGGCAGAGAATGCTTATCTGTAATTTTCCGCCATATGTAGGCTATATCTTTAAGAGTCTTAAATCTGACTCTCTTAAAATAGTTTGGAACATTTATTCTATAAATGAACATATTACACTCTTTGCCAATGGCAAGATTATAGCAGCTTTGTTTACTCCTAGCATCTAGGAGATCACGAAGACGTCCCATAAAGGAAGCCCAGAAATATAATTTAAAGTCTGGTAACTTAAATCCACCTTGACAGTAAGGAAACTTTAAATATTTTATAGCTCGTCTCGGCTGTTTATAACTCCAAATAAAACTACTAATGGCACCCTCAAGTTTGCTAAAAAAATAATTTGGGACTCTCAGCGGTATTGCCCTGAATAAATGAAGAAATGTAGGTAATACAATCATTTTTATAATATTGCATCCCCCTATAATACTAATTGGTAATTTATGCCAATTCTTCATTTTAGATATTATTGATTTTAATAGAGTATCGTAATTCATTTTTATAATCTTGCGAATATCTGACGCAATCTGTTCACCTAAATAAGTAGCTGACGCACAGACACCAGTTATAGACAGACTTGATTGAAAGTTAAGAATAGTCTACGTCTTACTAAAGTTAAGTTCATATCCTGAAAAATAACCAAAAAAGCTTGCTTCAGTTTGAATTGCTTCTAATGCTTTAACTGGGTCTGTAGAAAATACTGCAATGTCATCGGCATAGGCCGTGAGTTTTATTTCTTCAGACCCTAACACAACAGGTGGAATAGATTGATTGAAAAGCAAAGATTTAATATATGGCTCGATATATAAAGCAACAAGTAGGGGTGATAAAGGACACCCCTGTCTTGTGCCCCTAAGAACCTTGAAAAGTGTAGACTGGTAAGTCAAATAAGTTAGCTTGGCATTTGTAGACCCATATAAGACTCGGACCCAATCATAAAAACACCCCTTAATATTGTAGACCTTTAATATACCCCATAGGTAGTCCCAGGTTACAAGATCAAGGGCCAGATGTAGGAGCCAAAATTCCTGTCGGTAACGGCTGATTTCGGCTGTTACCGACCGGTATTTAGGAATTGGCATGTAGGGGCATGCCATTTACAGAATCGGTAAATTTACCGATTCGGTAAATATACAGAATCGGTAAAATACCTAATCTGTAAATTCACCGATTCTGTAAATGACATGTAGGTGGCACTTCAGAAAGTGCAACAGGCCCTTAAGAGTCGGTATTTTACTGCCCAATCCTATTGGGTGGTAAAATACCGAATACAGGTGTGCATGCACATCTGTGCATGCACACCTGTGCAAAGTGACACACAGACATGCCCTTAGGGCATGTATGTGTGCCACATGTAGCATGTAAGATAATTTGCAGCTGTTCTTTCTTTCAGATGTTGATTTAACTCTGCCCGTTTTTAAATTAAAAGAAATTATATTGAAGATTGTATAGGAACTACCAGGTGTTGAGAGGTACATTGCGTAATTTCATCTGCATGTGCAACCTCTAACTGTCGAATAGCATCTCTAGTAGCCTTATTTGCTTAATTTTTAATTCTATTCTGCCTTAATACATATTGTTGGGTTGCGCCACTTATATAAGCCTTGAGTGAATCCCAGACAAAAAAAAAGCTGAGCCCTCATTATCCTGTATAAAATTGCTAATACTTTCCAGCATAAACATTTTATACTCACTATCTTTCAACAGATAGCGCGGAAAAGAAAATTGATGGACTAACCTGATCTGATAGATGAGCTAAGTGTTAAAGTCAGAAGTAAAGGATTACGATCCGATACTATGTTAGTGCATACTTCACATCTAGCGCTAGTTAGAAAAGAATCACAGATAAAAAACATATTGATCCTTGAATATGAACGATGTGGCGCACTATAGTATGTATAACTGGGCATTAAGGGATGCAGTGTCCTCCAAATATCTTTCAAACCGTGTAGTCTAACCATTTCACCAATAGCAACCCTAACCTTCCTCATTCTGACCAAGGCTCCTTGATTTGTTGAATCAATTCTGGGATTCATAGTACAATTAAGATCACGCATAATTATTAAATCTCCCTGCCAATCAAGAGGTTCCATGGTAAGAGCCTCCAAGATTTATGAATCATCAGTATTAGGTCCATAAGTGTGGCTCAATGGTTAGAGCGGCAGACCCTGATGCAGTCGTCTGGCCGGGACCGGGGTTCAATTTCCGCCTCGGCGGGTCTCGGGCTCAAATTCCTCGGACCTGATAATTCTCGCCTCGGTGCCTATTCTAATCATGAGTCCCACTCTGAACCTCTGGGCAATAGCTTGCTTAATCTCTACAACGGCCCCAACAACGCTGAGGATGCCTGACTTCACCTTGGGGGTGCCCAGGAGTAGGCTCCTCACAGGGAAAGGCCAGGAAGGGTTCCTCGGCGGTATTCCTACAAGCGCCGAGATGCCTACGGGTAGTCGTGCGCTATACAAGTGCGTAATCATCATCATAAACGGTGCACAATACATATTTATGACCACTAATAAGTAATTGCACTATTATCCATCTGCCACGATTATCATGAGAAGTTTTAAGTACAGTATAGTCTAGCCACTTATCGGCTAAGATAGTAACCCCTCTGATTGAAACTGTCTGAGATGTACAGGCGACTATCTTATATCCCAGTTGTTTGAGTAAATGCCTGTCTTTGTACGCCAAGTGCGTTTCAACTAGAGCAACAATATGAGGCTTGTAATTATAAATTTCCGCCCAAACAAGCTGTCGCTTATTAGCTGAATTCAAACCAGCTCCATTCCAACATAAACATTTCATGATACCCATTATTATAAAACTTGAATCATCACAAGGCCACCAGGCCAAATAACTGTGGTCCCTTTAACAACATTTTTAAATATAATAAGATACAACGGACGTTCCAAACATCTCCTGCTGTATATGTCATTACAAGCATAAAATATTAAATCAATCCTGTTTTTTCTCCTTACTCCTTCCAATTTTTCATGTTTAACCCCCACCTCCCCCACCCCCAACTCCCCAAGCCCCAACCGGACCAGCGCTAGCCGGGCATGGGAGGCCACCCTCTCACCCCTTTCTGTTCCTTGGGGAAAGAATCACCCCCATCCAGGCTGTCGATAAATTAGCCAGTGAAAACTAGCATCCCCCCGAGTACTACCCGCCCCGTCCCTAGCCTACCGTATAGCTCTTAAAGGTAACTAAGATGATGATATTATTGGCGTTTTAGTATTGTCTTAAGCACTATCACAAACATTATAAAAAATAAACATTCTGCAAATATAAAGTCCTGAGAGGTCTTAGGAAGAAGAATATTGTTTAGAAGACCTCCATTGAATGAAAAAGCCAGGTGTGACCCCTACGAGTGAGTTTCAGTCTCGCAGGTTCTTGGAGGAATACTTGCGTGCCCATACATTTCATAGGCTCAATCAGGTGGCATGAATTCCATCAGCGCTCCATTGTTTCCTTACAGAGATCTGACCTCACAGAGAACGAAAATTAATTAGATGAGCCAGGACGAGCTCGAAAGAAAACTGCTTGTCTAAGCAAAAAGTTCCCAAAGTAAATAATCAGAGGTCTTGGATGCTGTCGGCTGGCACGTGCTTCTTGATTTAAGAACAGAGGGAGCCTATGAGCCCGTTGAATTTGGAAGTCCCAGTCCCAGTCACATAATTCTGGAAAGGATTTAAAAAAAAGCTGGACTACATAGACTCTAGGGTTTATACCCTCTTTTTCTTCCGGGATTCCAAATAGCCATACATTTTTCCTTTGTTGTCTGTTTTCCAAGTCCTTGATCTTATTGTTAAGAGATGCAATCTGAGTTTCATGTATCTCTATCGTAGAAGCTGATGCTGCGACAGTATCTTCCGTAGTCGCCAGGTGCTGATGCAGTTCCGTTATTTCTTGAGTGATTCCAGTGACTTTAGTTACTACCTCTGATAGACCCTATCATATCAGACTACTATCGGCACGGGCTTGCTTTAAGCTGCTTAACATCTCCATTCTCTTATCATGGAGTAGTTGAAAGATAGCAGATAAAGTAGGTTCATTGCTATCGTTTTGTCTCTGATCATTTATATTTGTAGAAGCAACAGGGATAGAAGCGCTTGTAGTTGGAAGAGAAGGGCCCCTTTCAATAACGTCCACACCGCCTGCTGAATGGACTAAAGCTGCTTCGCCACCACTAACACCACCACTAGCACCGTTCACAATGTCCATGTCAGAGCCCTGACATAGGCTAGGGTCCAGTTCCAGTGATTTCTGTATTTGTGACTGCATCTGATTGTTTGGAGAAGATCCAGATAGCCTTGAGATCATAGCTTTCACGTCCCCTTTGGCAGTGACCCATTTTCTGAGGGGGCTGATTTTGTTAGTCCAGCCGTCTGTTGAGATTGATTTCAATGCTACAGAATGTAGCAAAGCCTGATCCTTGGCCTTCTGCTTCTTCTTCAATTTTGCTACCTTGTTACAATCATTACTGGTCTCAGGTTGGCAATTTATATCAGCAGACCCCTTTGTTTTAGATGTAAGATTACTTCCTTTAGTTACTGGAACAGATGTAGCAAGTGTGGCGGCAGGGATAGAACAGTGGTTGGGGAGGCATAAAGAATCTGTTATAGGTTATAGGTTATTTTCAGCTGAGTCAGTATCCTGTTCTGGGGTTAGCACAGATATGTTACATATCCCAGTTTCATATGTTGCACTTTCATTAGAGTCGATTCCCCCAGGATCATTACATAGAACCGGACCTTCCCCAACTTTCTCTCCTACATTAATAATTCTGCCATAAGAGTGGGCGATTATTGTATTAGCATGCTCTGATCTCTCTACAGAAGAGCATGTAGCAGCAGACGCTTCAGAAATCACAGTTAGTGTATTGCAGGTATTACCGCCCACATTTAACGCAATTGATACGCTTGGCTGGGTCATAGCTGTGACTTCAGTTGTAGTTACTGTTAGAGACTCAGATATTAAAGAATTCTCCTCACTCTCTGCTGAAAAGTGGTCCGAGGCAAAGGTAGTGTTAAACACCAAACAATTATTTCGCATAGCAGATGAAGTCGTCAGACTGGCGTTTAAATCAGTAAGAGGAGAGCAGGATATCAACACTTCTCGATCTCTCTCCTGTCCTCTAATATGTTCTAGCTCCACCGCTTCCAATAAAGCTGCTGCCACGTAGACATCAGAAGGAGTCACACAGGACTGTATAGCAGCTGTCCCCTTGCCCAACTGAAGTAATTTAAGAACAGGTTTCCCAATGCGGTTATTACCCCCCCTTGCATCATTGACAATGCATGGGGGAATTGTAGTAGATTCAATATTTTTTGCACACCTACCATCTCGCACTGGTGAGGCATTATTGGGCACTATGGCAGGGGTGCATTGATTTTGGCCACGCGGAGGAGCCATACTCTTCTCCAGATATGGTAGACCACTAGAGCTGAAAGATTAAGTACTCCAGAAGCCGCGGAGTAAGTTTAAATCCTGCCACGGAGCAGCTGTAAACCAGGCTAGTACATGACAGATACGCAGTGACCGGCAGGCAGTGCTCAGCATCGGTACCCTGCTCCAGCAGCCTCCAAAGAAACCACTTCAGGCAGGCACTTCAGGCAGGCAGATCAGTAAGCAGCCAAAACGGTATTCCAAAGAAGCGTTCGAGCACGTCTTCGGCGTCCGCGAGTCAGCCAGCATGGAGCACAGTCCGTTCTTAGCAGCCAGCCCATGTGGAGCCAGCACAGAGAACACTCTATTGGCACATCAGCGTTTAATCAGCGTTTCTCAGCACTCCCCATCAGGGGACTCCCGGAGAACCAACAAGCCGACCAGAAGTCAAAACAGGTCCGTAGCAACCGTAGTAGCCGGGGCCAAGGCAGGGTCAGGAGCGGGAGCAGCCGGGGTTGCTAGATCACAGCATCAACCCGCCATCTTCCTTCCCCACGTGACACCCAACGTCAAATCTACACTTTGTGAATTGTTACACAATTTTCAACACATCTCACACTCAAGGTCTGGCACACTTTTTTAATACGGTCTCCTCCGGCCTTCTCACAGTCTTTCAAACTGTTTTTGGTATAATACCAGACTTCATTTATTCGATCATCTATGGAATAACAGGAACAGTGCCCATAATTCTCGTTCTCTTTGCGGCCATCCTACTACTATTTTTGCTTGTGAAAAATGGCTGCGCTCCCTGTGCTAACAACCATGTCCGACAGAATAAGCCTCTATGCGAAGCAACATCAATACTGTCAAAAAATGGAACAACTTTTTGGCTGCCTGCCTCTATTTATTATCGGAGTCAGCTACAACATGACATTTATTTACACATATGCAATTCACATAGTCATACAACCAATAATGCTTGCTCTCATTCACCCTTATACACACTAACATATATGTCGACTGACCCATACAGATACCGATATGTGTTTCCTGAGTCCCAAGATCCACATTCACATCAGCACTCAAAATAAAGTTCATTCAAGTTCAAAAATACTGGTGATTACATCTTATTCATGTATATTGTTTTCATTTATTTTCATTTGTTTTCCAACCATGAGTCGTTATTTAATCTTCATAACTTTCGTCATGTACTTAATTCATTTCACAATACATCTGCCCGATGCATTTCGAGCCAAACAGCTCTTCATCAGGGGACTTTTTGTCTGAAAAAATATGTCAATACCATGTATGGGTACAATGCAAATTCTGCTTTCTTACATCAACATCAATGCAACTGTTTAATGTTCAACTACGGTCCCCACTTTTTTGTAAATCTTATGTACTCATTCCTTACACCCCTTAACTCCGAACCTTGTGATTTCATAAACATTGTCATATGTGACATACATTGAAATGTGTATTCCGGGTGGTGTTTCTATACGGTGCTCAACCCGTGCCATAAATAGTGTACTGACCTGGGTGGTTCATATGAGTATTCGAGCCCAAAACGCTGTAATGACAAATGTAAATGCTAAGTCACCACTGGTTTTCACTGAAAAAATGTGAGTAGATTAGTTGGATCGAATGTCATCTACGGCTTTTAAACGGTTTTTAATTCTTACCGTGCATATAAACACCGGCGGCGTCTTCGCCTCCCTTATCGGTTTGTGGCCTGCGTCGCTCTATGCTAGTTCATCTCTATGTATTTTTGGTGTCCGATCACGTGGTGCGTAAATGTCACGAACACTGTGGATGGACTACGTTAGTCCCGTGGTGTCCATTCGGTGATTAAACAATGTCAATAAACGTGATAGACGAGCTCTGCCTAACATTCAATGTACGTGTTGTCACCCCTGACTCGGGTGATCTGAAATATATTGATGTCACCCTGTCGTCGCGATGCGATAGCTCGGATATGAATGTAGTGCATATACCTGTGTATGTCGTTTGGCCCCGGTTCAATCTTCAAACTTAAACCAATAAACTTGAAACAATACTGTACATATCACCTTATCATGACCATTAGTACAATAAATTCCTGAGAGTTCCACGTATTTACAATTAACATTATTTACAGATAACAATAAATTCCTGAGAGTTCCACATATTTACAAGCAACATAATTTATAGATAACAACTTAATTCCATCCTTTCATTCAGCCCTTTTGGGTGTAGGGTACATAAGTAATTTATCCAGAATATTTCCCTTCTTAGTAACTGAGCGTTTTTGTCTCTTCCTGGCTGAACGGTCACTATTTCCAATATGCAAAACTTTAACTGTGATGGATTATGTTTTGCTTCATTGAAATGTACTGCCACGGTGGATTTTTGTTTTTTTTACCTTATATTGCTTTTATGTTCGATTAATCTGGTTTTGATTTTCCTTTGTGTTTTCCCCACGTATGATAATCCGCAGGGACATCTCAACATGTATATAACATTACTGCTGTCACACGTTCCTGTTACTTTCAATTTGATTGGAGTTCCTTTCGTGGGGTGATTAATCACATTCCCTTTGATGATGGCCGAACAGTTACCACAGTTGTGACAACGTAACGTTCCTTTGTACTTGTCACACTCTTCATGTTTTGGTAGTTTGATTAATTCTTTCAGATTTTTTGTTCTTTCAAATGTAAATATGGGTGCTCTCGAAAATATTCCCTTGAACTCCTCTTCCTGTGTCAATAATGGCCAATGTTTAGTTATTGCTTTTTTGATTGCATAACTACGTGTTGAGAACTTCGACACAAATGCCATTCTTTGCTCCTCCATTTTTGTTTTTGAAGATAACAGATGTTGTCTTTGTAGTTTATCAGCTCTTTCTTCCGCGGCATTCAAGATGGATTGTGGATATCCTCTATTTTTGAATTTTTGTAAAGTTTCTTTTTTGTGTTTGATATATAATCCTTCAGTGGATGCTATCCTTTTAATTCTTACCAGTTGTGAAAACGGGAGGTGCCTTTTTAGTGATGGTTGGTGGAAACTGTTATAATGTAACAAGTTGTTCCTGTCTGTGGTTTTTTTGAACACACTTGTAACAATTTTTCCTTCTTGATTCGATATTTCTACATCCAGAAATGAAATTTTTTCTTTACTGATGGTGAACGTGAATTGGATTCTGTTATTAATGTGATTGAGTTGTTGTAAAGCTTCCTCTAGATTTTCTGTTGTTCCCTTCCATAACACAAATATATCGTCAATGTACCTTTTATATAGAATCAAGTTTTCTTGCCAAGTTTGTTGATTCAATATGTGGACCAGTTCCAATCTGTGCATGAACGTGTTCGCATATATGGGTGCCGCACGGTTGCCCATTGAAGTACCGGAGGATTGGACATAAAATGTGTCTTTCCACACAAAATAACTATGGAATAAAGTGAAATGGATGAGCTCCATGAGAAATATTTTAAGATCATCACTCTTATCCTCATAGACCAAAAAACTTTCAACTGCGCTCATTCCCAAGTTGTGCGGGATGGAAGTGTATAAGGACTTTAAGTACACAGTTGCCATAATCATGTCTTTCGTGAAGTTAATCTTGTGTTCCTCCAGAATGTTTAAGAAATGGGTGGTGTCTTTTATATATGTTGATGATTTCTGAACTATGTTCTGTAAATGTTTGTCAATAAAACTTCCCACTGGCTCATGTATGGATCCCACTGTAGAAACAATTGGACGTAAAGGTTGTCTTGTGGCATGTTTATGGATTTTGGGTGTCATGTATATGTAGGGTATGGAGGGATTAGATTTCAGAAGATAATCTTTCTCTTTTTGACCTATTACACCTTTCTCCACTGCATTTGAAATGATGGGAGTTAAAATTCTTGTGAATTCTTTGGTAGGGTCAGATTCCATGCTCATGTACGTATCTTGATCTTGCACATGGATGTTCACTTGTTCTTCATAATATTCCGTGTCCATTATAATGAGTTTGCCTCCTTTATCTGCTTGTCTGATTGTTATTTGGCGGTTGTGTGCCAGTTTCTGTAATATTTGTCTGTCTTTTTGCGTAAGATTAGTTTGTCTCGGGCTTGGTTTTCTAAAGATTTCCTCGACCCATACAGTCACTCATGCACCATCTTATTCCATATAAACTAAATGGACGCTAAGCTGGAGCTCTGCGAATTAGCTCTGGGGCTGGTGATCACTTTTTGGTGAATATCCCCGTTATGCCCGTACAGCCACCCTTTTGCTCGACACCGCAGCAGTGAGGACTGTAACCTCTTGACGGTGGTCTGCCGCTTTTGCCTGGGAAGCTGCCCACAAGCCTGGACTCCGACTGCGAGGATGAGTCAGCCCCTGAATTGCTGCTGACCAGGGAGTGGACATCAACAACGTTGCAGAAAAGCGCTGGCCAGATGCACATCCGCTCTCCGCATATCTCCACATATCTCTGCATATCTGCATATCTCAGCTCTCCGCATATCTGGGCAGAATCGCTACCAAGGGACCCCGGGAGGTGCACCAACCTTCCGTACCCTGACCCTGCAGCCGCGGGCTGAGACAGAAAGCTTCTCAGCGCACCCCAAGCTCCGAATGCCACAGTGGGTGAAAATGGAAGGAGCTGTGCTGCGTCTTGAGTATCATGTCCCGCATCCACTGGTGAGCCGGAAAGCTCCGCCGCACGCCCCGGTTTCTGAATGCCACAGAGGGTGATAGTGGAGGGAGCTGTGCCATGTCTTGTGAGTCCCGTCCCTGCAGCCATTGGTCTCCAAGACAAATGAACCCTTCGCTCATCTCTGCAGACTCTACAACAATATCCCACACACAGACACACATTGAGAAAGACTGGAGGGTGAAACCACTACTGACTCTCTCTGCATGTTTGAGCTTCCTATGAGCATTCTTGCAACACAGTGTCACGGAGCATCAAATTACGCTCTGAGCTCTGTTTGCTACGGAGGCGGAAACTTGAGGGAGCTGTGCCACATCCTGTGATTCCCGTCCCCGCAGTCACTGGTCTCCAAGACAAATGAACCCTTCGCTCATCTCTGCAGACTCTACAACAATACCCCTCACACAGACACACATTGAGAAAGACTGGAGGGTGAAACCATTACTGACTCTCTCTGCATGTTTGAGCTTCCAATGAACATTCTTGCAACACAGTGTCACATAGCTCGGAATAGGTGGCCATTTTCATTTGTCTGTCCCCGCTGAGCCATTTTTTATAAATACTGGTATTGAAAAAAAAACAGAAGGAAAAAATCTTGAAACCCCTCCACACAGAAACTGAAAGAGGACTGATGCAAGAAACTCATAGTAGTCATAAAAAGAGGACTGACCTAACCTCATCATTAGCTCTCTTGGCATCGGCATTTGACCAACTACACTCTTAATCTATTCATCTGAAGGAGACCCGATAATCCCCACTGTACAATAAGATGGCGTAATTTCCACTTGAAGTGATTTTAATTTTCTTTGGCAATACTGTTGAGCATTTTAAGAGGGGCAAGGCATCACCCTTTGCAATGATGCCAATTAATCCATCCACATTCCTAGGTCCAATGACAATAGCTCAATAGTGTGCCCTCGCCCCGCCCACAGCAGCAGCAATTATGCCTCCCAGTGAGTAATCCTGAATTTTCCCTCATTTGAGGCACCGCAGGATGCTTCCGGGTGCACTCCTCCCTTTTCCCAGTTATCTGGCACATCTCCAGAAAATCACTGAGCCTACATCCTCCCTACTCGATCTCCACACGGCTCCGCCCCCCCCCCCCCTCACCGGCACAAACCTCTTCAAAACAGACAATGCAGCACGCAACAAGGCACAGTTTACCCCTGATGTGTCTCCCACAATACCCATCCCACTAACCAATCCTAAAACCCACCTGTGTATACCCCTTTCTCCTTACCCCTTAATCAGAAAGATGCCAACCAACTGATATCCCCAAGAGACCGCCCCATCAACCCCCACCTCTCTCCAACCTGAAACCCCACGGCCCCCCTCCTTCTCCATCACCTACCCACCCAACCTTTCAGCTAATGCCACCAAAATCTTCAAACATAGTCTACTCAAGCGACACCCTGACACACTCATAGCTGGCCTCTACCATAACTCCTCCAAAGGCAAGACTAAAACATACCTTATCTTCTACACCCCCCACCAAGCTAAATGGAAAAATAATCTAGCTAACCACCTGCAAGTTACCAAAACCACCAACATCCCCCACGGCCAAAGACTAATTATCTCTAAGTGTTCTCCCTTCACAATCAACGCCACACTAACATTATACAGAAATGGAAAAGTCATGTTCCAAGCCAACAACTTCAACCTGCACCAATTTGAACTCGCCTTCCCCAAGCTGCCAAACTCTATCCTGACCCCACCCAACTGTCCCACCCCTTCCCACCTTGCCCCCAGACCTCAACCCAAGAAAGACCGGCCGCTAATCCTGTCCCCAGCCCTCAACTACCTAACTCTGGAGATCTGCCCCCTATCCCAGGCCAGATTCCCCGCTACCCCCACTCCTATCCCCCCAACCACACCTGCCACCCTGAGATTCTGTGCCCTGCCCCACCCCCTCACCCCTCCCAAAACATTCACCCCAATAACCCACTCGCATTAACACGAACATCTGCCTAACAAACGCCCAACCCTCAGACAAAACTACACCAGTATTCTCGAGAAACATCCTTAACAATCCCCCCACCACTGCCTATCGGAAGACGCACGCCTCTCCACTTCGCCTAACCCTCCCAACCCTCAACCCTCCCTGGCCCAATCCACACCCTCAACCTAATCTGCCCCCTGACCACTCCTCCTTACCTTAACAAACCTCAAACCTCCTGTCCCAAACGACAGACTCAGTTGAATACGTCCCCCAAACCCACCCCTCCCCCAACCCCTAACCTGGAAACAATGGAGGTAATAACTGAGCATCTCACACACATAGAAAAACAACTCACCTCCCTCTTACCTATGACCCCGACTCACCTGATAACCATAGCTGAAAACCTGTCCCTACTCCACAGCCAAATCAACACAATCACGCAGGCCATTAACGAAATCCTTCTCAACACCACTGCGCCCTCCTTCCCCACAAACACTTAATACTCCCCTCCCTCATAAACTCCAGTGAGCCACCTCAACAGCCAAATCTCTATACGACCAGCTGACGCTCCTCCCCTCACAACACCCAATCTCTCAGACCAAAAAGAATGATCCCTGATATGTCTCTGAGAGAGACAATGACACTCGCTAAAACCTGCAACCCCAGAGAAACCCAAACCCCCCCTTCTAACATCCAGGTACTCACCGGAATAGGTAGAGACAACAACCATCCTAGGCCCACAAAACTTCCCTCCCAACGCACAACCATTCGTCAAGTTCCCCCCTCCACCCAAAATCCATTCCAACAGCGGCAAGGTAAACTGCATGCTTATGTACTGCAGATCCGCAGCCAAGCACACAATAGAGCCAGTTGATGCCATATAGAGACACAACAACACTGGCATCTCATTCATCACCGAAACCTTGCTCAATGAAACATCATACCCGCTCCTTGACCTCCTAGTCCCCCCTTGCTTCTCCATCATTAAACAAGACAGAATAGACCAACGCATTGACGGTATTGCCATCACCCATAAGAACAACATTAATATAGTTGAAATCAAAACCCACTCCTTCTCAACCTTTGAATACCTCAACACCAACATAACACGTCAAAACAACAAAGTAACAAAATGCCATCTCATCTACCACCCCCCAGGAACTTCTCCTGCCTTCGGTAAACAAATCTCGGACCTACTAACGCAGGGCTCCCTAGCAAACTCCAACAACAGCATCCTGGGTGACTTCAACCTCTCTTGGAATAACAAAAAGGACACTGCTATACAGTCAGTAAATGAACTCCTTCTCACAAATGAGCTCACCCAACACTGCAAGGGTCAAACCCACAACAAGGGCTCTACCTTAGATGCAATCACAGCCAAAAGCGAAATTATAACCATCAATAACATTCTCCCAATCAACTGGTCAGACCACCATATCATTATATTCAGCATCAATCAAACCGTAGCTCCACAATTCAAAACACAAATTACCCATTAAAGGAGCAGAAACTTCAAGGACATTCCCCTCCCTGCCCTTCAAGAAACCATAACATCACTGCTCCCAACCTGTAGAGACAACCTCAACACGTTTGAGCTCACTGCACTGTACAACAGGACAATGACAACTGCTCTTGACCAACTAAACCCCATAAAACTTAAAAGAGTCAGAGACATCCCCTCCCGAGCATGGTTTAAGAATTACCTCAACTCCGAATTCCAAATTTGTATATCTAAGGTTGCGGACCCTCAGCAAACCCTCCCGATCATGGGCAGAGGTCTGATTGGCTGCCCAAACTTTAACCAGGAAATGTTTCCAACCATCTTGGGACTTGGCTTCAACTGAGTCCCACAAAAAACATTACAAAAAAGCAAAGGGGGCAGGTTATGAATACTCTGACCCATTAGCTCCGGTAATGGGGTCCCAGGCCAAAAAGCACTTTTAAAAAATGTGACGGAGCCAGGAATTCTCAGCAAAAAAAAGTGTTTTTTTTAAATACAGCTTCTGTATGGGCCATGTCCGAGAGCATTTTAAAAAAAGGAGTGGGTGCATGGGTCCCCAACCTCATTGAGCTCCGGGGACCGCTACTGTAATTCTCACTTGTAATTTCCTCAGGGGCGAGATACAAGATCTGAAGTAAGGTCCCACTTCCCACACCCAGCAGTGCAGGCCCAAGAGCATCAACGCCAACATGGTGGAAATGGGGGACAAGGGGAAACAAAACAAAGAAAGAAAAAGGCAGAAACGTTGCCAACTCACTTCAGGAATGGATATTCTCGTTGAGTGGTCTTTATGTGGTTCCTCTAATGAACATAGGATAATTAATATTACCATGTGCCTGCATTCTAATGATAATGCTTACAATCAGTATCATTCCACTAAATAGAATTATCTGTTTAAGGCCCCTCTTCCGCTTAAGTATATATGATATCAAAGAGCAGAATCAGTTGTATCATCTTTTAAGGAAATTAAATCATTAGGGGTATTCTACTTAGTACAACAGGGCCTTACGTATTCATATCTAATAAAAAATTTGGAAAAAAAACATATTCTCCTGAAAATGGAAAAAGTTAAAGAAAAAGAAATATACACATAAATGTGCAGGGCAAAGATACAATGAAATGATCAGTCCCTTAAATACTCAGGAGACTAATTTATATTTCCATAGTTCTTACAACCATCAAGCAGTGTTAGTAAGAAAGCAGAATTTCCATATAAAATCATCACATATTATTATTCAAGTCAATTTAAATGTTATCGCCTTAAGTGTGTGGATTCTTTATGAATTAATTGTCTGTTTCTATTGTTATATTTCAGGTGCCATTGTGAAGGCCCCCACAGCAGCACATGAGATGCTGATATGCAGAATATGGATTCCCATGAGGGAAGGCTAAAAAGCTTCACTGGAGCAGCATGAAGGTCCCTGCGGCACCGGACAATCACAGGGAAGCCAGGGGTGGAGCCCAACGAGGAATGCTGGGAATCCTGTCCAGAGTAAAAGTATACTGCATTGCCGGATGAGCAACATAGAAGTCGGGAGTGGCACCCAATGAGGGAATGTAGACAAGCCCCTGACCAACCAGGAAGGAAATCAGGTAAGTGAAGGGAGGAGCATGTTGGAAGACCCACAAGCATTGACTAGAACATTAAGCACTCGTCAGCACTCTGCCCCGTGCCCACATGCGATCAGGAGCAGAGCAGTCCTGACAGCCACCTCCCTGGGGCTTTTCTTGATCGGGGGTGCACAGGGCCCGTCCATGTCCTCTCTACACCCCAGGGACCACCCCTCCATGGCTAAATATTTATACAAAAAATGGAAGAGGGGTTGTGCAGCCCCTCTCCAAGGCCACATATGGCCCTGGGTACAATCACCTCCACAAGGCCAGCCATTAAAAATAAAGGAGGGGGAAGAGCGGCCACCCTCCCGGAGCCATACATGGCTCTGGGGACCTCCCAAGGGCCGACTCTTGCTATATCCTGGGCCACCCATCCCCGGGAAATAGCTGTTTGCTTTAACTAGGCTGCAGCTGTGACAGCTCCACCAAAGCAAACACTCTGGTTGTAGCAGGCAGGACCAATCAAAGGGCTCCTGCCCAATGGAAGCAGAGGTTTCATCTCTTTTTCTGCCCACAGACATGCAGGCAGGGAAACTGAGGAAACAATAGCTCATGTATGGAGAGAGCTGCTTTTCCAGTAACTTCCTCTGTGCAGCAGGAATGCTGGCTCCCACTGGAGAGGGGAAAAAGGCCGGGACTGCGGGGAGAGCAGAAAAAGGCAGAATAAAGGTCCGTCACTAGCAGTAAGAGGCATGTTGAGGGGGAAAAATGAGTGGAAAGAGGCAGAATAAAGGTAGGAAATGAGCAGAAAGAGGCAGAATAAAGATGAGAAACAAGCAGAAAGAGGCAAGAAAAGATGAGAAACAGGCAAAAGGGGGCAGCAAAATAGGTCAGAAATTAACAGAAAGAGGCAGAATAAAAGTAAGAAATAAGCAGAAAAATGCAAAATAAAGGAGAAAAAACCAAGCAGAAAACCACAAATTAGAGGTCAGCAAAAAGCGGAAAGAAGCAGAATAATGGTGAGAGCCAAGCATGAGGAGGAAGAATAAAGGTCAGCAACAAGCAGAAAGAGGTAAGCTAAAGATACGAAACTAGCAGAAAGAGGCAGAACAAAGGCCAGCACTGAGCAGAAAGAGGCAAGGTAAAGGTGAGAAACGAGTAGAAAGAGGCAGAGAAGACTTCAGAAATCACAGGAGGCAGAATAGAGGTTACAAATGAGCAGCAAGAGGAAAATTATAGTTGAGAAACAAGCAGAAAGAGGCAAAATAATGGTCAGAATTTAGGAGAAAGAGGGAGAATAAAGGATAGAAATTACCAGAAAGAGGGAAAATAAAGGACAGCGAAAGGCAAAAAGAAGCAACATGAAGATCAGAAATGAGCAGAAAGAGGCAAAATAAAGATCAGAAATTAGCAGAAAGATGCAAAGTAAAGGTCAGAAAATAGGACAAGAAGGCAAAATTTAGGTCAGCAAAAAGCACAAAGAGGCAAATAAAGTTGAGAAACTATCAGAGAGAGATAAAAAATAAAGATCTGCAATGAGCAGAAACAAGCAAATTAATTGTGAGAAACAAGCAGAAAGAGGCAAAATAAAGGTGAGAAAGGAGGCAAAATCAAGGTCAGCAATATGCAGAAAGATGAAAATAAAGGTGAGACACAAGCAGAAAGAGGCAGTATAAAGGTCAGGAACAAGAAGATAGAGGCAACTAAAATTGTGAAACGAGCAGAAAGAGGCAGTATAAAGGTGATAAATGAGCAGAACGATGCAGAATAAAGGTTGGCAATGAGCTGAAAGGGGCAAAACAGGTCAGAAACATGAAGCAGGAGGCAACACACCCGCGTAGCTAGGGGGGGGCGAGGGGGGCGGTCCGCCCCAGGCGGCACTGTTTTGGGGGCGGCCATGGCCGCCCTACTGTTGTATTTTTTTACTATTGCGGCCGCGGGAGTAAAAATAAGTGTGTCCCGGCGTTGTGCGCGTCAGAAATATGACTAAATGGGAATAGTGTGAGGCGGCAGCCTATCACCCTTAGTCTGCACTTCTCGCGCGCGCAACGTCAGGACGTAGTGACCCAATTCCTTTTACACCCGTCCCGCGGCCGCCATCCAATAGACCTTAAAGGGTGATAGGCTGCCGCCTCACGCTGTAACAGACTTACTCAGGGTCAGCAGTAGTATTGCCTTGATGCGTGTCACCCGGCCTTGAGACTCGGTCTCACAATCCTCAATGGCGCGGCACCATCATGAGAGGCCTGGCTGCCTGGCTGCATCGGGCGCTGCGTACAGTGAGGAGACAGCACACAGAGCCGATTCTGCAGCTACAGTCACTGACGCTTCGCAGTGAAATAAGGTACTGTGACCTATTCTCATATTTATTTCAATATTTTTTCATTTATGCATTTTTATGTAGCGCGGACTTTCCCGAAGGTGTCAGAGCGCTTCACATTAGGAACAGTAATGATACATGAGGAGACAATTACAAGTGAACAAATTACAAAAACAAACATTAAATTACATGAGGCAAAAGTGACAATTTTGAACAAACAAAATACATGAGGTTTGCAAACGGTGCATTACAGGAGGAAAAAGTGACGTGTGTGCAGCTTACAAGAGAAAACAAAGTACAATTAGAGGTATGATACTGAAATAACTGGTAGACACTCAGGCACAAGAACAAACATTACATAGGCAGTGGTGGCACTTGTGCAAGTATCAAAAGCAAACAAAATGTGAGTGGTAGCAAACTGTGTTACAAGAGAAAGGTGGAGTGTGCATGCATGTAGGCTTTCCTCATGAATGTATTAAGAGAACAGCGCCAACATCATACTGAAAGGGGCACTGGCTGCAGCCCCAACGCAGATCTGGTGGGCCTCGTTTTCTGTTTTGATTGCTAGATGATTCCAGGCGGAAACGGGCAGCTTGATTATTTTTACCAAATTACCCTGGCCTAGGCATGTCAGTTGCACAGTGGAAATTCTAGGGGCAGAAAAACCACAAATATAAGAGAAAATTGAAATTCCTTATTTGTGCAGAGCCTGGGTAGTCTTCATAATCAGTGCAATGCAGCCGTAATATTTAGTGTAGGGTGACAGTAATAATAATAAAAACAAAGTAGGAACAGACTGGGCTATATTGTCATTGCCTTGTGGCCATTGAAATCAGTGCAGAGTGATTTGGGGTCAAGGGGGAGCAAAGAAGGATGTGTGGATTGGAACTGCAGGCATGAGAGTGAAGGGAAATGTAGGGGGGCATGTTGTGGCACTGCCGTACAGTAGGGTGAGGTGGACACGCCAGGCAATGCGGCTTAGGGGAGACAAGGTTGATGTGTTCCGTACTGCTGCATGCCCTGGGTGCAGGGAGAGCAAGTTGGATGTGTTCTGAAACCCCCTAAAGTGAAGGGCGGGGAGATGTGTTCTCGTGCTGACACGGCAACGGCATCTCCCTTGTCAAGGGTGTTAAGGGAGATGTGCTCTGCCCGCATCGTGTCATGGGGGCGTGTTCTTATTTGGCATACACCGCTATATTTTCCATTTCCGTGTTTGATTTCAGGTGCCTTTTCCGCTACGGGTCTGCATCCTGATGGGTGCTGGTATGACAAGTTGGCGGGGCCTGGGATTCTCAAGGAATGAGAACACATCCGTTAAGAAGCCGTCACTGTTGATAGGCCTGGATGCTTTGGTGGATGGTGATGCTGTAACCCTGCAGGGTCGAACTTTGTTGTTGCTATAGTGGCTTGCTGCTGTGGTGGGCCACTAGTGCAACTCTCAATTAATGCAGGCTGATACTAGGTTGGTGACAAGATACTCAGAAATTAGAAATCTCCCTTGACTTGAATTGAACTTAGCTGTTGCACACACTCCAACTTAGATCAGCACCAAGCAGTAGGCACTAGGAGTTTGGCAGAAAGTCTCTGGCTGCAATGGCGTGGGTCTGACTGGTGTGAATCTGTTCTAAGGCCAGGCTATATGTGTACCACCCTGCCCCCACCTCCCCTCAGTAGTTCATGCTGTTCTGAGTTCGTCATTGCATTATTGTACCTCAAGTCAGAGCACATCACGTTTGTGCATGTCCCCACTGCTTTAATGGGGGGACCATGATGTTTGGTCATTTAATGTCAGCTGTAGATGATGGATCCCCGAACAGTGTGTTGTATGTGTACGTTTGCATTGTGCTAAGGGGATTACCAGGTAATCGTTCATGCATCTCTCTGATGGATGTTACTTGCGTTTTTTCTGAGTCCCCAGTTCGATTATGCAGTCTGTGTGTTCTCCTTTGTCCCGGTCACCAGTGTATTCAACTGTGTAGCCTTGGACCGTGTCATGTATGTAACTTGCATGATTGATCGAGGTAACTATTAGCAGCGATACTACATGTCTCTCGGGCCTCTTTCAATTGCTCGCCGTACCTATTCCCCAGCACCCCTTCCCCCAACCACCAGGGGCGGCAACCTGTGGGATAGCCCCGGGCGCCACAAGCTCTAGCTACGCCCCTGAGGCAACATAAAGGTGAGGAATGAGCACAAAGAGGCCAAATAAAGGTGAGAAACAAGTATCAAGAAGCAAAATAAAGTTCACAAATGAGGCAGACTAGGGGTCGGAAAGGAGCAGCAAGAGTCAGGATAACTGTGAGAAATGAGCAATAAGAGCAAGATGAGCGAAGGAAATGATTAGAAAGAGGCAGACTAAAGATCAGAAACTAGCAGGAGGATGCAAAATAAAGATGAGAATAAACAGAAACAAGCAGAAAAAGGTAAAATAAAGATGAGAAACAGGCAAAAGGGGCAGTGAAAAAGGCGAGAAATTACCAGAAAGAGGCAAAATGAAGGTCAGAAAGAAGCAGAAAGACCAAAGATAAAGGTGCAAAATGAGCAGAAAGGGGCACAATAATAATTTTAAATGAGCAGGAAGATGCACAATAGAGGTCAGAAACAAACAAAAAAGAGATCAGCAGAAAGAGGCAGATTAATGGTGCAAACCGAGCAGGAGGAGAAAGAATGAAGGTCAGCAACAAGCAGAAAGAGGCAAGCTAAAGATGAGACACTAGCAGATGTAGGCAGAATAAGGGTGAGAAACGAGCACAAAGAGGCAGAATAGAGGTCAGCAATGAGCAGAAAAATGCTAAATAAAGGTGAAATACTAGTAGCATGAGGCAGAATAGCGTTCAGAAAGTAGCACAAAGCAGCACAAGAAAGGTTAGAAATTACTATAAAGAGGGAAAATAAAGGACAGCAACAAGAAAAAAAGGCAAAATAAAGATCAGATATGAACTGAAAGATGCCAAATAAAGGTCAGAAACAAGCAGAAAAAGGCAAAATAGAGGTCAGCAAAAAGCACAAAGATGCAAAGTAAAGGCTGTGAATGGCCAGAAGGAGGTAAAAGAAAGGACAGCAACAAGCAGAAAGAGGCAAATAAAGATCAGAAATTAGCAGAAAGATGCAAGGTAAAGGTCAGAAACTAGGAGAAAAAGGAAAAATGTAAGTCAGCAAAAAGAGGCAAATAAAGTTGAGAAAATAGCAGAGAAAGAAAAAAATAAAGATCTGCAATGAGCAGAAAGAAGAAAATGAAAGGTGAGAAACAAGCAGAGGGAGGAAATATAAAGATGAGCTAAGATGCTAAATAAAGGTCAGCAAAGTGCAGAAAGATGAAAATAAAGGTGAGAAACAAGCAGAAAGAGGCAGTATAAAGGTCAGTAACAAGTTGATAGAGGCAAGCTTAAATGCTGAAACAAGCAGAAAGAGGCAGTAGAAAGGTGAGAAATGATCAGAAAGAGGCAGATTAAAGGTTGGCACAAGCAGAAAGGGGGAAAATAGGTCAGAACCCAGAAGCAGGAAGCAAAATAAAGGTGAAAAACGAGCAGAGAGCCGCAAAATAAAGGCAAGAAATGAGTAGCAGGAAACACAATAAAGGTCACAAATGAGCAGAAAGAGACAGAATAAAGGTCTGATATGAGCAGAGGCAGACTAGAGGTGAGACATGAGCAGAAAGGGGCAAAATAAAGGTGGGAAACCAGCAGCAAGAGGGAAATTAAAGGTGGAAATGAGCAGCAAGAAGCAAAATTAAGAAAAGGAATGAGAGGAAAGAGGCAAAATAAAGGTGAGAAACAAGCAGAAAGAGGCAAAAATAAAGGTCAACAATGAGCAGAAAGAGGCCGATAAAAACGCTTTATTCGGTATGCAGTACACAACCATATAAGCAGTTACAAGTACACATAATAAAATCATCAAAAGTACATAAATCTTAATACAAATGTTCAGAAATATAAAAATTCAAACAGACCAGTTGACTCTTGCAACCCAGGCTAGATTTTACATTCTGAGTAGACCAATAAGATTTTAAAATCAGGCAAGTTAAAAAGTAACAGACGTGCTCCTCGGAGAGCCTCAGGTGCAAAATGGGTCAGGTAAAGTGCATAGTTCAGTTTTTTTTGGGGTTTTTTTCCTTTCTTTTCCTCTTTTCCTTTCCCTTCCTTTCCTCATTCGTCACATCGAAGCACACTGAGGTGATTTAATGTACATTTAAATCAGAGGTGCTTGTGTGCAAATCAGAAAAAAAACAAAAAAGAAAAAAAAAACTGATCTAAAGATAAGTTCGACGTCTGACACAGAATTTTAAAAATCATGCGACATTTGTAGCTATAAGGTCTGTTTCCAGCTTTTGAAGAGCCAAGAGAGCTGGGCGACAGAGTCGAAAGCCCATAATTTTCAGCATTGGGAACAACCAATATTTTCTAGGCTCAGCGTAAAATTTACAAAATAATGTTACGTGGAGAAGGGACTGCGTGGAAGTACCGTCATAGGGACATTTGTTTAACTGCTTTGACCAGTCATTAGTAGAAGGAACAGTTATTAGGCGATAAAATATGTTTAGTCTGAATCTGGTCAATAAAAACAGATCAAAGGTCGTCAACTTCATGATTAAATAGGGCTGAATCGAATCTACAGTTTGAATTAACAGTGAGTGTTGTACAGAGGGTTTGTTAACTTCATTGGACAGTCGGAGACCCGCTAGGTGAATTAAACATTCATTTCTTAACGATTTTCTGGTGATCTTAGCCATTTCTGGGGGATTATGATAGTAGTTCTGGAGACCCAGATCGTAAAGAAAAGTCTTAACGTACTGTAACCAAGAAATCTTGTGGGCGTGTTCTAACTTAGGGCAATCCGACAGAATTGCCTGAGTGAGCGTTAAATTGTTAGATAACCAGATGCGATGCCATAACAGAACTGGTTGCATCCGGATAATATCCGATATATAAGGGATGCCCAGCTCTGTGTGGCAGCTATATGTAGTGGTGCTTTGTGGTACAGCCAGTAAAACACTATTTTCGACCTTTTGAATGTTTTCAGAGCGTATATGCCCCCAGATACCCGCCCCATAGATGGCAGTGCTAACACATTTTGCACAATAAATTTGGAGCATCTCTTTGGGGGGTCTTTTTCCAAGCCTCTGTGTGAACCCCACTAGAGCCATGGTTGATTTTAAAAACTGAAGTTTTCTGACCTCAATTGCCCTTTTCCACCAGCCTTTTTCATCTATGACCACACCCAAGTAGGGGTAAATTGGAGTATGGTCAATCTTGCAGTTAGATAAATAAATGTTGTTTCCCTTTCGTAGCTTTTTGCCAGATGTCATTATAAAGGTCTTTTTATGTTAATTTTTAGATCTAATTGTAACATAAATAAGTTGTAACGGTTGAGGGAACTTTGCAGTTCACGGGGAGTACGGGCAATAATAACCGCGTCGTCCGCGTATAAAAGAGCGGGAATAAGGCGGTTCTGTGCGATTGGGAGGTCCTGGCTCCCTTACAACATTGCTGCTTCCAACCCATTGGTGTATAGGGTAAAAAGGAAGGCAGCCAGGACTCAACCCCGCCTCATTCCCCGCTCCACTTTAAAGGATGATGATAGTTGGCCCCCTCACCGAATTTAACCTTTGCAGTTGCGTTAGAGTACATTTCACGCAGGTAATTGACCAAAAGCTTATCAACCCCCATTTTGATGAGAATGTTCCAAAGTTTCACATGGCACACGCAGTCGAATGCTGCGGACAGGTCGACATAAGCCATGTGCAATCTGCCGCCCTTCGCATCTACATACTTAGCTCTCATCAGTGTGAGGTTAAGAATCTGTTTGATGGTTCCGAGCCCCTCCCTAAAGCCATACTGGAGGTTGGACACGATGTTATTGTCTCCCGTCCAGCACTGCAGACGTTCTAGTAGGATTCGGCCTACCACCTTTCTCAGAGAATCAAGTAGGGAGATGGGGCAGTAACACGTTGGACTGTTACAATTACCCTTCTTGAAAACTGGGACCCAAATAGACTCTGACCAAGTGTCCAAGAGTCCAACCTTTCCTGTGGCTTCCAATACCTTCAGTAATAATGGGGCCCATAGATCTGTGTTTGATTTGAAGAGATCCACTGGGACCCCATCCGGGCCCGGAGCCTTCCCTACTCTACTTAACTTCAAGGCTTGTAAAACTTCAGCTAGGGAAAAATCTAGAGACAGTGTGCTCGAGAGGAGATTTGAGTTTTCGGGGCCTTGACCCGGGGTTCCTAGTGTCTCTGTGTTAGGGTCCGTGAGGGAGAACATCTGAGAAAAATAGGCTATCCGTACTGCTTCAGTGATCGTGGACACTATTTTATTTTTCTCTCTAGATCCTGTGAGGAATGGCGAGTTAATAATCTCCCAGAAAGCGGTTGGATCATTGGTATTACAGCTGTTATATAAAGCAATCCAGTGTTCCTCTTTAAGTTCATTTCTTCTCTGCCGGAGGGTATTATTGTAAAGTTTCCTGAGTTGGATGATCTCAGCCCTGTCTCTGGGGGATTTGTTCAGGGCTACTTTAAGGGCAGAGTAAGCTTTGGAGCAGGTTGAGTTGAACCAGGTGAACTTAAACTTCCTTTGTCCTTTGGGGACAATGGTTAAGGCCTCAGTTACAGATTCAATTATCAATTTAAAGTTTTCAATTATCTCCTGGGGGGAAGTAATATCTGCCAGACAGAGACTAACCGCTGTCTTAGCCGCTCTAATGATCTTTACGGTGGTGGTTTCAGGATCGATATGGGACTACTTTAAGGCGTAGCCATTTGGTCTGTTCATGGTGAGATTTTTATCCCCGAGTAGGCTCTTTGGTTTGTTGCAAACTTCCGTCAATTGGAGGGAGATGGAGATTGGAAAATGATCGCTGAATACACAGTCATGCATGAGATAATTAGTAATAAGATTGGAGGCACCACTAGTCTTTAAGATGAAGTCAATGCAGCTGGACGCTCCGCTGCCATTAAAAGTGGAGCTTAAGTCAGCGGGAGGGGTAAGAAGTTCATTAGCGAAAGCCAGTTGGAGTAATGACATGGTCTCATTCATGCAGTCCCCTTTCGGGGAATGGGGAAAATGAGTGATGTTATTGTCTTGGGGGTCCAAGTAGCCGAATGTTAGGTTGGTATTTCTCTTGCAGAGAGGTAAGTTAAAGTCACCTCCCCAGATAATTATGTTTTTTTTTGCGTGACTAGTACTAATATATTTTAAAAGCAAGTGGCGCATTTCCTTCAAAGTCCCCACCAAGTTTGAATCCTGCAAGTTATTATAGAAGTTTACTATTACTATGTGAGTTGATTTTTTTACAGTTATTAAAATCATCTGAGAGTTTGTGTCCATTTTTGGTGAACTAGTTTCGACGAGCTGGATGAGATTAGAGATGTAAATCACTAATCCACCTTTAGCTCGCCCTGAAGCTGAGGCAAGTGCCGGAGAGAAAAAGGTTTTGTATCCGTTAAGGTGAATGGGAGATTGTGCCCAGGTCTCCTCAATACAAAGGATGTCATAGCACCGCACAAATGCTAGCCACCTTTCTTGATCGATCTTGGATCGGAGACCGGCAATATTCCAGAAAATGACTTTAGTGGGGACCCCTCCCAGAGTTTCCACTACTGGCTGGAGTGACAGATTATTTAGGCTTTTCTCTTTTGGGAGGGAACTACTGTTTGGGGGATCTGCCACTGATTCTGGGTGGATTATTTCGTGGTAATTTAAACGATATAATTTGGATTCATAACTTAATATTCCCAACTCCAGAACCTGGATATTTACGTGTTGGCCAGTGTGGAGGGACAGAGTCGGGGTGATTACCGGGTATGAGTTAGCTTGGGAGAGATCAGGGACTGTTAGCCATTGCTCATCACTTCTAGCTCTCATAAGCGGGGCTTATGGGAAAGGTTGGTTGTCAGTCCACCTCCTCTATCGGGGACAAGAGTTCGAATCTGTTCTGTGACAAGATGGAGCCATTGGCTTTTGTGGGACAATTAGATGTCAGTCTGTAAAAGAAGCCGAGTGGAACAGAGAGGATTGCTGTGGGCGGGGACAAGGTTTCCTCCTTGACTGCTAAGAGTGAGTGAACAGATCATGGAATGTTAAAATTGATGACGATACAATCGCCCTGAATACTTTTTTGGGAAGTGCCAACCCAACCTACCCTCTGAACCATAAGAATTTGCTTGGAGTTGTGGGGATTAAAACGCTTGTTTTTTGCTAACCAGTCCACCGCTTTAGTTCGAAGAGAGAGCCAGGTTTCAGATTCTCCTTCCTTTAGTGGTGGAACGCCCATCAGAATCAGAACGTAGGGACAGGATGCAGGTGGCAAGTTTAATCGGTCTCTGTTTGGTTGGAAACCGCTGTTGAAAGGATTGGATGGATTATGGTTGGTCTTCTTTACCCCAAAATTTGTGTGGTTCTGGACTCTATCTATGTTCGTCAGTGTGGGACTCCCATGGTTATTATTTTGGTTCGCTTGTTGCGAAACCGTAGTGGAATCAGGCCGAAGGGAGGTATTAGGTTGATTATAAAGGTCTCTTGGGCTTGGAACTATGGTGATTGCCGTGGGAATCGCTGCAGGAGCTTCTAAACGGTTTCTAAGTTGATGGAAGTCCTCTTTCATTTGATCCAACTTGCTCTCTATGCGCGCAAGTTTTCCGTCAAAGGTTGAGGACAACAGGGCAATCATGTCAGAGATTGTTTGTTCCAAGATGTTTTTTATGAATGATTCCAAGTGTTTCTCTACGTTCTGGACAATTGTATGTCAACTAAGAATAAAATAACTTTGCTGAGGTACTGAGGAGGAATCACTTTCAACAACTACTCGGGTACCCAACGGGGAAGAACCAGCCCCAACTGTTGCCTTTCCCTCCTGTGCCCGCTTGCCTCCCTTTTGTTTAGCGTTCATTTCACAACCTTTCCTTATTTTCGATTGTCCCCGAGTTTGGGGGCCCTTGCATTTTGGAGTCAGTGTTACGGGAGTCATTTTTGGGATTTCAAGAGATTTTCTAACTGGGAATCCACAGGTGTGGGGGAGAAAGTTAAGGGGGCAGAGATTGACAGTGAAGGAGAGGCAGTGCAGTCCACCTCCCTGGTAGATGGAGACTGGGAGGGATCAAGTGAGAGCCTGCGCTTGGCTAGGAGGATCTCATGATTATTTAAAGATTCGGCTCTTGTTAAATAGGCGTCTAGGGTGCCTGCCTTACTCTTACGATTCTCCATACTTTGTGTAGCACTATACAATCAATAATGTCTGAATAATCAGGAATATCAATACATTCTTGATTCCCAGGAAGGGAAGGAAAGCTTTACACACAACAGATATAAAGATGAAGAGGCACTGTTATGGATTCTTACCAAAGTTTGTAATCAGTACTCATACCAGGGATTGCTCAGGGGTCCGGGCCCTGCCCTGCCTCGGTCTGCCCCGGACGGCCAGAGATGGCCCGCCCTTTGCCCAGGCTTCGCCAGCAATCGTCCCAAGCTGCGTGAGGCGCGTCGCGCTAATGAGGGCTGGGGCTGGCTGCGGCGCTAGGCTGCGACGCTGTCTCTGGGCGCCGGGAGTGCCTCTGGGAGTTGAAGTCTGTGGAGCCGTTCCCCTCACGGCGGAGAGCTGGAGTGTGCCCTCTGCCACCGGGAACACTGCCAAGGTATGGAGGTAGCTGGACCGTTCCCCTCACGGTCTTAGGTTCACTTTGCTCTGGCTGGTAGCGCGTCAGAAAGAGGCAAAATAAAGGTGAGTAATGAGTAGAAAGAGGCACGATGAAGGTGTGAAACAAGCAGAAAGAGGCAGAATAAAGTTGAGAAACAACAAGAAAAGGCAGAATAAAGGTCAGGAATGAGCCGAAAGGGGCAGTATAAAGGTACGAAATTAGCAAAAAGATGCAGAATAAAGGTTGGCAATAAGCTGAAAGGGGCAATATAGGTTTGAAGCAGGAGGCAAAATAAAGGTGAGAAATGAGCAGAGAGAGGTCCTAAAAAGGTGAGAAATGAGTAGCAAGAGGCACAATAAAGCTCACAAATGAGCAGCAAGAGTCAGAATAGAGGTGAGAAATGAGCAATCAGAGGCAAGATGAGTGTGAGACAGAATGACGGTCAGAAAGAAGCAGAAAGAGACAAGATAAAGGTGAGAAATGAGCAGAAAGAGGTAAAATAAATATTAGAAACGAGCAGGAAGAGGCACAATAGAGGTCGGAAATCAGCAGAAAAGACAAAATAGAGATCAGCATACAGCAGAAAGAAGCAGATTAATGGTGCAAACCGAGCAAGAGGAGAAAGAATAAAGGTCAGCAACAAGCAGAAAGATGTAAGCTAGTGATGAGAAACAAGCAGATGGAGGCAGAATAAAGGTGATAAACGAGCAGAAAGAGGCAGAATAAAGGTCAGCAGTGAGCAGAAATATGCAAAATAAAGGTGATATCCGAGTAGCAGGAGGCAGAAAAGTGTTCAGAAATTAGCACAAAGAGGCACAATAAAGGTGAGAAATTACCAGAAAGTGGCAAAATAAAGATCAGCAACAAGCAATAGGAGACAAAATAAAGATCAGAAATGAGCAGCAAGGCCAAATCAAGGTCAGCAAAAAGCACAGAGGCAAAATAAAGGTTGGGAACAGGCAGAAAGAGGCAAAATAAAGGTCAGCAATGAGCAGAAAGAAGCAAATCAAAGGTGAGAAATGAGCAGAAAGAGGCAGAATATTGGACAGACACCAACAGCAAGAGGCAAAATAAAGGAGAGAAACTGGCAGAAAGAGGCAAACTAAGGGTGCAAAAAGCGGCAAAATAAAGGTCAGCAAAATGCAGAAAGAGGCAAATTAAAGGTGAGAAAGGCAAGCTAAAGTTGTGAAACTAGCAAAAAGAGGCAAGAATAAAGTGAGAAATTAGCAGAAAGAGGCAAAGTAAAGGTCGGCAATGAGCTGAAAGGGGCAAATTAGGTCAGAAACCAGAAGCAGGAAGCAAAATAAAGGTGAAAAAAGCACAGAAAGTCGCAAAATGAAGGCAAGAAATGAGTAGCAAGAGACACAATAAAGTTCACAAATTAGCAGAAAGATGCAGAATAAAGGTGAGAAATGAGCAGCAAGAGACAGAATAAATGTAGGAAGTGAGGAATGAGGAGAAAGAGGCAGAATAAAGGTGAGAAATGAGGAGAAAGAGGCAATAGAGTCGGGATAAAGGTGAGAATGGAGCAGAAAGAAGCAAAATAAAGGTGGGAAACCAGCAGCAAGAGGAAAAATAAAGGTGGACGCGAGCAGTAAGATGCAAAATTAAGGTCAGCAATGAGAGGAAAGAGGCAAAATAAAGGTGAGAAACCAGCAGAAAGAGGCAAAAATAAAGGTCAACAATGAGCAGAAAGAGGCAAAATAAAGGTGAGAAATGAGCAGAAAGAGGCAAAAATAAAGGTCAACAATGAGCAGAAAGAGGCAAAATAAAGGTGAGAAATGAGCAGAAAGAGGCAAGATGATGGTGTGAAACAAGGAGAAAAGGGATGAAGAAAGGTGAGAAACAACAAGAAAAGGCAGAATAAAGGTAAAGAATGAGCAGAAAGATGCAGATTAAAGATTGGCAATAGGCTAAAAGGGGCAAAATAGGTCGGAAGCAGGAGGCAAAATAAAGGTCAGAAATGAGCAGAAAGAGGCCAAATAAAGGTGAGAAACAAGTAGCAAGAGGCACAATAAAGGTCACAAATGAGCAGAAAGAGGCAGAATAGAGGTCAGAAAGGCGAAGCAAGCGTCAGAATAGAGGTGAGAAGTGAGCAGTCAGAGGCAAGAGGAGTGTGAGAAATTAGTAGGAAGAGGCAGAATAAAGTTCGGAAACAAGCAGAAAGAGGCAAAATAAAGATGAGAATAAAGATCAGAAACAAGCAGAAAAAGGCAAAAAAAGGTTAGAAACAGGCAAAAGGGGGAGTGAAGTAGGCCAGAAATAATCTGAAAGAGGCAGAATAAAGGTCAGAAAGTAGCAGAAAGAGGCAAAATAAAGATTAGAAACAAGCAGAACGATGCAAAATAGAGGTCAGAAACAAGCAGAAAAATACAATATAGAGAACAGCAAAAAGCAGAAAGAGGCAGAATAATGGTGCAAACCGAGCAGGAGGAGAAAGATTAAAGGTCAGCAACAAGCAGAAAGAGGGAAGCTAAATGTGAGACACTAGCAGATGGAGGCCGAATAAAGGTGAGAAACGAGCAGAAAGAGGAAGAATAAAGGTCACAAAAATTCAGCAAGAGGCTGAACAAGGGTAAGAAACAAGCTGAAAGAGCAAAAAAAGGATCTAAAACGAGAAGAAAGAAGCCGCATGAGAAATTAGAAATTACCAGAAAGAGGCAAAATAAAGGAAAGCAACAAGCAAAAAGAGGCAAACTAAAGATCAGAAACTAGCAGAAAGATGCAAAATAAAGGTCAGAAACAAGCAGAAAAAGGCAAAATCAAGGTCAGCAAAAAAGCAGAAAGAAGCACATTAAAGGTAAGAAACAAACAGAAAGAGGCAAAATAAAGGTCAGAAATGTGCAGACAGAAGCAAATTAAAGGTGAGAAAGGATCAGAAGGAGGAAGAATAATGGTCAGAAACGAACAGCAAGAAGCAAAATAAAGGTGAGAACCTAGCACAAAGAGGCAAAATAAAGTTCAGCAACAAGCTGAAATGAGAAGACAAAGGCAGGGTAAAGGTGATAAATGAGCAGAAAGAGGCTGAATAAAGGTTGGCAAGAAGCTGAAAGCGGCAAAAGAGGTCAGAACCCAGAAGCAGGAAGCAAAATGAAGGTGAAAAATGAGCTGACAGCGGCCAAATAATGGAGAGAAAGAAGCAGAAAGGGACGCAATAAAGTTCACAAATGCACGAAGCAAAATAGAGGTCAGCAATGAGAGGAGAGAGGCAAAATAAAGGTGAGAAACCAGCAGGAAGAGGCAAAATGAAAGGCAACAATGAACAGAAAGAGGCAAAATAAAGGTGATAAACAAGCAAAAAAGGCAAAATAAAGTTCAACAATGAGCAGAAAGAGGCAAGATGAAAGTCTTAAACAAGCAGAAAGATGCAGAATAAACGTGAGAAACAATAAGAAAAGGTAATAAAGGGGTCAGCAATGGGTAGAAAGGGGAAAGATAACACAGAGAAACTATCAAAAACAGGTTCTAGAAAGGGCAGAAACAAGCAGGAAGAGGCAAAGGTCAGAAATGAGCAGAAAGGTAAATTAAAGCCCATCGATGAGCGAAAAGAGTTAAAATAGAGGTAAAAATTGAGCAGAAGAAGGAAAAGGAAAGGTCAGAAATAAGCAGAAAGGTAAAAAAGAGATCCACAACTAGCAGAAAGAGGCAAAATAAAGGTCAGAAGCAAGCAGAAAGAGCCACTTACCTTGGTATATATGTTTAACACTCTTTTAGAAAACACTCACAATCATTTGACGATCTCTTCAGTGATGTAATCAGTGATGCCATTTGAGATGTCATCAGTGATGTCACTGACCATGTCATGAGTGATGTAATGTGTAAGGTAATTAGCAGTGCATTGCAGGAGAGTAAGTTACAGTTAGGTCAGCTTACTATAACTGCTGAAATGTACTAGTTTTGTACAAATACAATGTCAGTCTAGCTATATCATCTCTACATATATGTCTGCTTTTCTATCAAACCTTTTAAGCATGGGATTAGCACATTGCCATCCATGCTGAGATGGAAATGGGCAAAGTCTTTTGCCATTTCTACAGCAAAGTCTTTAAGTATTGGAAAAGCTGAGTGTTAGATCTGGGGGTCTCTAGTTGGCAATGGTATTCACCTTTGTCCAAATAGGGACCCTTACTTCTAAGTCAGGATAAGGGGATTACACTCCTTAATAACCCCTTATCACCCCCTTGATAGTTTGGCACAAGCAGACAGGCTTATCTCAGAGGTAGTGTGTTAAGCATTTGTGGATATACACAGTAATACAGTGAAAACTCTACAGATGGACACAACACAGGTTTGATAAAAATAAGTATTCTTTACATAGACTTAAACACAAGATCACAAACGACAAAAATCCACAATACTACACGTAAGATTGCTTGAAAGATCATTAAAGTTGCTTAGTTCAAGTTGATGATAAATGCGACAAAGTTCTCAACAAAGTACCTGGATGCGTAGCGCAAAGTAAACAAAAGGCTCATAAAAGGGGAGATGCGTTGGTTCCGTGATCCGGGGGAGATGATGCATCGTGCCTCAATGCTTGCGCAGAGTAGGGGATGCGTCGTGATCCTTACCGGTGCGGAGGTGATGAGTAGATTCTCGGCATGCGGGCCTGTTGCGGTGCGCAAGATGGCACCTTGATGCAATGATCCGGTTGCGATGTGAAAGATGGCGCCCTTTATGCGGCAATGCAATGACGATGCGATGACGCCCTGGCAGCCTTGCAACGACTCTGTTCTTTGGAGCCGCGACAGGCCCAGCAACACGCCTCTCCGGTGATGCAATGGCAACTCTCTCGATGGCGTCACGCATCTCCGGTGATGCAAAAGCAGGCAGCTTCGAGGGAGATGCGGCGAAGGCTCGCTTCTCTGGCGATGCGACGATATCAGCTGCGACACGCTTCCTCTCGATGCGTCGCGCTTCCAGCTCCCAGTGACACGCAAATGTCTGGAGTTGAGAATTCCCAGCAAGGAAATTCAGAGGGGAGCTGGAGATGAAGTCTTTTGTCCCTGAGACTTCAGCAGGAGGCAAGCACAGTTCAAGCCCTTGGAGAATATTCTGTATATGATGAAAGTCCTTAAAACGTTCCTCCTCCTTTCCTTGGCAATGAAGCAGCCACTGCAGGCCAACCCAGCAAACAGCACACTGGCAGAGGGGCAGTAAAACTCCTGCAGCTTCCTTGGTTCTTCTCCTTGGCAAGAGGTTTCTTGTTCCAGAAGTGATCTAATTTCTTGGGGTCAGGGTCCCAATATTTATACCCCAAAATCCTTTGTTCTGTAGTCCAAACCAGATGCTGAGCACTTTGTTTACATGACTTTCTTCTTCCTTTCACTGTGCAGGGCAGAGACATCAGCCGCCCCACAGGAGGTGGAGCCAGCACAGGGCAGGGAAGATACAGCTCTGGAGCACTCTGTTGACATTATTCCTCCTCTCCTTTTACAGTGAAGGGCAGAGACATCAGACAGGCCGCAGGAGGTGGAGCCAGCATTGTACTGGGAAGGCTCAGCCCTATTCAAGTCCCAGGTGCAACTCCTCCCTCCCATCTAGAAGGAGATCCCTCCATTCACCACCGGGCTGCCCCAGCCTGTCTCCTGGAATTGCCCAGCCCTGTCACACACAAACCCAGACAAGGAATACACAAGGAATACACAACCTAGCAGAGGCAGGCCTGGACAGTTAGGCAAGAAAATACCTACTTTCTAAAAGTGGTATTTTCAAACATAGAATATTAAAACCAAACGTACTAAAATATGTATTTTATTATTCTGAGTTCAGGCATACTAAATTCGAATGTCTACCATGTTCCCTTATTCAGTTAGGATTATAGGAATATAATAATCTAACTGCCCATTCTGGCCTATGTAGAACAGGTAGCCTTCAATAGTGAAAAACGAAAATGGCTGTAATTCACTATTAGGACATGCTACACACATCAGAGTATGTCCTACCTTATACTTACAATGCACCCTGCCATTGGGCCTACCATAGGGTGTCTAATATGAAGCAAAGGGAAGGTTTAGGGACTGGCAAGTGGGTGCACTTGGCCAAGTTGACATGCAGTGCTCTACTTCACGCAGGCCTTGCAATGGCAGGCCTGAGACACACTTTACAAGCTGCTTCTGTGGGTGGCACAACCAGTGCTACAAGCCCACCAGCAGCATTTGATTTACAAGCCCAGGGCTGGAATAACCAATTAGTACATACATTTAACATAGGGAGCACTTGCACTGTGGCACTGAACAGCAGTGGCACAGTGCCCAAAGCATAAAACCAGCAAAAACATATGAAGACAGAGGAGGCAATCCGTCAAAATGGAAGGGAAACTCACGCCAATGATGCCAGGTCTAACACTGAGTGCCATCCTCACAGAGATTTAAAATGACAAATGTCTTTTACCACTCCATAAAATACCACAAGAGCATATAATCAAGGAATATCATGTGTGAGACTGCCAATATAGCATGTAAAGGAACATACAATAACATAGTAATCTATAACTTAGGACCTCATTATGATGTCCGTCGGAAAGCATTCCGACTGACTCTTTCTCATAATCTTTTTCAACCTATTTGGATTCGGAGAGTCCAACAGACCCATTACGATGGTTTTGAAGACTGTTTGGCCGGACTCCTATTAACTACAATGGGAGCCTGTGTTCTGACTGCCAACACAGGCTCCCATTGAAGAAAGGGGTGGTTGCGTAAAACCCTGCACCCTGTGGCAGGTGCCCCATTGTGCCTGCCACACTGTGCATTGTTGTAAAGAGGGGATCCATGGGTATCCCCAGAGGCCCAAAGTAGAGGCCTCTGGATCAAGGAGGGCCTGCTACGGGCCACCAATTTTGGTTTCCCACAGCGTTCCCTGTCAGACATAACAAGTTGGAAAGGTTGTCCGAATACAGCATCATAATTGCTCGGCCAGAAACACGGTCCGTAGAGTTGTATGATTCAGCTCCAACCGACTCAGAGTCTCTAAATGCCAGACGGAACCGAGTCGGAAAGACCAAACTATTACTTTCCATTGTAATCTGGTGAAGGATAATCTACTAGAAGAAAGCCTGCTATGCTGCAAAAAGACTGCCACTCTGCTGGACTGCAACTGTTGGAGAACTACTTTTCTTCTGTGCTGACCTGCCTTCTGCCAGCTGCACTTCTTGTCTGGGTGAGAAGGGCTGAATATGTACCATGTTAACTCAGAATGACTCCAGAAGACGTGCTAGCTTCCAGACACCCTGCTACAGCAACTGCACTCTGTTATATGTGAGGTTTGCCCTGTCAAGTTTTGCAAATGCAATCCTGGGCCCTTGGAAGTGGGTATCAAGTGCTGTTTAAGCAGAAATCCAAACATCAAAGCCATTGACCACTCAAACCGGCCCATGCCCCTCGACAGAGACAAATCATGGATGTCATGAGGGTCAAGGACATCGCATTGCCAGCAGTACATTCCCTCCATTCCTGGAGCACCCTTATTTTGTGCGGTTCAAAGCTGATGCATTGCTTTCTTCCTGACAATGAAACATCACCCCTTTGCTCTCATATCTTGGCACCGTGGACAATGAAACTAAGGTAATTTGTAACCTGTACCAGATAGCTCGGGTTGGTGCTTTATGCTTTTAGGCACTATATTTCAATATTATCTTTAAAATGTGATCACTTTAGTTCTACATTTTGGATTTTTGCCATTCTGATCTTGTTTTGTTCATTAAATTGCGCTTCACTTTTCTAACTGGGTGTGGTATATTTTGTGTGATGTTTAACTGATTTACTGTTTGAAGTGCTACACAAATGCTTAACACATTGCCTCTCAAATTAAGCCTGACTGGTCTGTTCCCAGCCATCTGCAGCCCATGCAGGTAAGAACAGTGGATCGGGTGGTAGGGGATTTTGACAGAAGATGAGGGAAAATAATTATTTATTTAGATTTCCTCTTGTTCACCTGCCAAATCTTCCCTGACCCTGCCCCACCGCCTCACCACTCTTACCTGCACGGGCCTCAGATGTACCAAGCTAACAGAAGTTCAGAGAATGTTAATTTAGGGTGTGTCTGTAACTTATCTTGACTAGGATTGTAGCTCCTGCTTGGACAGGATGCATACCTCTGCCAACCAGAACCCCATTTCTAACAGTATTATGGATTGAAATTAACACCTTCAAATCCCAGAGATCATCTAGAAATTTTGGGTGTGGTTCTTTCTACCCTTTTAGTTTATAAAGAAGAAACTAATGTTTTATGGTCTGTCCTTAACTTGAAAGGTATACCTCAAAGGAAATATTTTAAATGGTGTACTGCCTGATAACATGCCTATGCTACACTTTCCACCACATAATACCTAGATTTATGATCAGACAATTCAGAATCAAAAGCAACTTTTAATTTTTTTCCCTTTATCTATTTGACTGAGAGGTGTTCATGTAACTTTAGTGCTGGCATTTGTCATTAAGTATAGTTTTTTTTTGTATCAAAACTTCCAGGAAACAGAGCATTAGTTATTTCTTCATTTTTGAAAAGCTGTGTGCTGCATACATTTCTCATTCTTCCTTAATAGTTTTCTGAGAGGATGAGCGAGGTCATCAAAATTCTTTACAAATTTGGAATAATATTCTGGGAGTCCCAGAAATGATTTGATCTCATGTTTGCTGTTGTAAAGTGAAGAACATTTTATAGCCGCTTGTTGGTCATGTTTGAGCTTAATTACAGTTTTCAATATACATGGCCAAGATATGCAACTCTTCTCTGCGCAATTTGACATTTATCTATCTTCAAATTAACTCCTGATTCCTTTAACCTGTTTTGCACATTTTTTAGGTCTAAATTATAATTTTCTATGTAATAAATAGATCATTTTGGAAACATAATACATCCTCAAGCTCTTCAAAATTTGCTGCATGAACCTCTGAAAACCTGCCACAGCAGATATACGTCCAAAGAGCATCCTATGGAACATATTTACTCTCAAAAAGTATTATGAAAGAAGTAAAAGATCTGAAGAGAGATCAATTACTGTGAAAATATTTGCCTCATCCATTATGCTGAAAATGTCATTATTGTTAGGTAAATGGTGATGATCCACCCACATGTTGGTATTAAGGTCTTTAAAATCAATGCGTAATCCTGCATCAAAGGTTCTTCCTTTGTGGGGGGTACTGGTCCACATTATGTGCACTACAGGATTAGGATTAGCCTTTAGATATTTTCTATCTTGGAAGTCTTTTAAATATCCTAGCTTGCTAACAAACATTTCAGGAAATTCATCATATCATTGCTTACCACATACTGATCTTTAAAACAATAGACCAGGCTCATCTAAAGTAGATTTCAGTTTTATCCCTAAGTTTCTCTGATGCCTCCATCTAAGATAATAACAACCTCTTTTTGCAACATATCTTTTTTCTAACATACTCTGTTTTAAAAAAGAGATTATCTTGGTGGCCGGCCATCCAATCTAGAGTAGTAGGATTTGTATTGTATTCAACAGGGATTAAATCATGTTTCTGAAGTAAGTATATTTCCTTATCAAAATAAGCAAGGAATGTGTCAATTTCAATAAATGTGAAAGGTGAACATGAGTCAGCAAATACATTGATTCTCTGATCATCCAAATAATTTCAACTGACTAGTTTTAGATTATGTTTTTGTCATTCCCTTGGAAGACACATGTATTTTGGTCTTCTTCATTGTACTCTTACTGTTGACCATGTTAATTCCCAAATCTCTGCTTACACAAGCAAAATGGCCTCTAGCTACGACTTTTTTTCCCTGATTTTTCAAGTTGTTTTTTTGCAACATACCACTTGGTACCTTTTAAAAGAGTCAGTTGAATCACCAACATTCACAAATGTTAGCTAATCTTCTCAAAGCAGTTGTGCAATTTGGTACTTTCTCCAAATATTGCATTTCTTTCAAGTACTCATTTTTTTTCTTCAAATTATTCCTCTAATTTGTTAATAGTAGATATATATTCATCAGTATCACCAGTGCCATCATTATTACTAGCAGGTTCAGAAAGCCTTTCAAATGCTTTCCTGCCTTCAATTCCAAAGTTGTGCAGTAATATATACTGGTGCCAAACTGAGGAAGGTTTATAGGCCCCAGTGGCATTAAGGTAATATTCAAATAATTGTAACCATCTTTTCCATGGTAAAATTGGTTCACATGAGTCATATAATAATGGAGGCGGTTGACTCATACTCGCTGCAGCCATTGTTATCTGATACAAAGATAATACTTGAAATATTCAAAAGAAATGTACAGAAAAATATAGAATCAGTACTAGAACCTGTACAAATATACTTAATTACAAGTATTATAACATATAATACTAATTTTACTGCTGCACAGAAAACAGTACTGCTTTGCAATAGTTTGGTCAAACAAATAGACAAACAGTACACTTCATGTTTCAAAAGAAAACAAGAGATAATAATAAATGGTCAACTTGCTGACTACAGCACTGAAATGACTGAAACTCAAGGATTTACTGCAAATGGTCAAGGAGGAAAGTGAATTCCAGCACCTATCGTCAACAATTAAGATAAGCAAAAAGAAAACTAGTCTCCACCTACAAAACAATGTCAAAGTACTCCAAAGTAACTTTATCACAAAGGTAGGACGATTCCTGTACAATGTGGACATATTGAAGATCTGGCACGTTGTGAGATGCAACATGCAGCAGAAAGGATCTATGATTATGCTTGAATTTTCAATGACCAAAGCTTTATTTTACAAAAGGAATCTGAAGGTTCTTTATAGATAGAACTAGTTTATTGATCTCACCTGAAAGCTCATTTAACAATGTTCTATCTGGGAGGACAACATTCTAGAAAGTTCTATGATTGTCTTCTTTTTTAATACAAATTAATTTATCTTCATACGTTTTTAACCCATGTGTAAATGAGACCATCAATAGCTATTTCATATGGTGCTAGCAAAGTTACACTTGCAGCACAGAACACCTCAATTGCTTAACCATGAATCTGGTTCAGTCTGAAATGGATAGATTCATTTAAAGTCTCCTGTACAAATGGTTTTAGCATTTGCAACCCCTCTGAATCATGAAAAAGGAGCATTTGTGAATGCTAAAAGCCAAATTTCCAAATTAGTAAATCCATTTAACGATTCAGAAAAGTGTTTCCTAAAAGTTAAATGTGTTTATAAATGGATCCTCATCAGGTATTTGGAAGTGTCACTTTGAAATAAGGAATCAGTATGCTATGGATCAATTGATGAAAAAAATCAAATTAAGTAAATGTCTTGAGAACTAAGGGCCTGATTACCATGGCCAAGGGACAACCACCGACAGGCTGTTGGTGGCGGTGCCTCGACATCGTAACAGGGATCTCTGTCTGCCATATTACAATGGCTTTTGCACATATGATGGTCAGAAACACTGACCACCATGGTCCCGATAGGCGGTCTTTATCTGACCGCCTGTCGGACCTCCCTGTAGTCCCAGAATGCGGCAGTGACTGTCAGGCACCGCTGTAGGGATAACAATATCTCTTTCCAACGGGCACTCAGCGGTGGTCAAACTGCAGCAAAACAGCAGGAGGAAACAGATTTTGGGGCATGTAGCAGCCCCCCCTAACTCCCTGGGCAAGGTGTCTGCCAAGTAGTCCATGGATATGTGTGGGGTGTTTGCTTTGTCTTGTGGTGGCTGCTGCAGAACTATGCACCCGCCGCAATACAAAACATGGCCGATGCGACTGCCACAGTGGTGGTCGCATCCTAATTTGCCAATGGGACTGCTGCCTTTTAAGCAGGCGGTCCCAAATACGAATGTCATCCTAATGACCCCCTATGAGACAAGTGAATTGATGCAAAATCAAAGTGATGTGTAGTCGCATATTATTTGTAGGCCAGCCATGAAAAAAACTTAGGGGCTGAATAAGTTCTCGGTGGACTGCTTACTCTGGCTCAAGTGTGATGAATATCCCCTCTGCTGAAATCTAAATCCCATTGAATCAAAAGCGATTTAGATTTCGGGAATGGGATATTCGGCATCATTGTTATTGAGTAACTCGTCTGCCGAGATTGTCCCTTAGTTTGGCAGTCTCATGTAATAAAAAATGTATTAAAAAAAGACATTCACATATGCACATGTAGAGTACAAGTACCCTTGCTATCATGGCCAGGTAAGTTCTACTTGTCTCTTAGTTAGGCCCAGGTTTGTTCAGCTTTAGTGGAAGAAACAGACCAGCTGTGACCCACACATATCCCACAACTTAACTGAAGATAAAACACATGGACAACTATCACATCCTGTCAGAGACTGTGAGAACTACATTTGATTTTAGTGGGTTACTGGAATGACTTACCCTGACGACTGCACACACACAAGGAATCCACACTATTATTTAAAAAATGCTACATTCATGCGAAAAAAGCCCTGTTTCAGTGCAGATTAAATGAAAAAGCATATGGTACTCCTAAGCATTATGGTGAGCAAAATAAAGGCAATATGATATAAAGATTGGGATCATGATAAATGACAATCTTTGATGACTTTGTTGATGGGATGCCTTGTTGCCTAGATTTAGCTAGTGTTTATATTAGCATTAACACCTTGCCAAAAAATAGGAGATTCTTAAATAAGACTCACTAATAAATGTTCCTTGTTCATAAATATCCAGACTGTCACCTATTTTAGACTCTGTTTTGTCTTTGTTCTCATGAGAACCGCATAGCAAGCAAGACAGAAAGGCCATGGAACAGACTGTTTGTCATGGATGCCCCTGAAATATCCTCCCTTCCCCAGGAGCTCTTTGTACAGGATTCATATAATATTTCTTAACTTTTTTGTGGAAAAACTGATCTCTAATACTACCCTAGAACAATAATGTGTGAATTCCATTGCACATTTCTTCATATTAACTGTGCTTTTCTGTAAATTTCACAATTAATCAAAATATATGCCATAAGAGCTAGAAATATGCCATCAAGTAAATGAAATATTGTTTGGACTCCTTGCTTCACCGTGTAAATAATGTATTTGCCTACTTGTCTAAATCCATTTTCCTTGTTAATCATAGTGTTCTATTACATTTTATTAAATAACGTAATGCTTATCCCACTTTACTTTATTGGTTTAACATATTTTTAAACACCATAAACATGCAAAAAATGCTCAATTGGACATTTTAGGGCTAGAACAACTTGTTGTCCTACACCTGATGGCTCGTCAGGTCACTTGATGGGCACTGGATTTATTATATTTTTTTATTTAAAATGTTGATTGCAGTAGATCAGAGCATCCATAGTAATAAAAAACAGTAAAAGCATGCGCTTTAAAAAAAATATCCCCCCGGGTGACCCAGGCCTGGGGGCGGAGCAATTGATTTAAAAAAAATGTACCCAGAGGGGTTGATAGGGGAAGGAGATGTGCAGAAACAACACACCCCAGTCCTCCCAGAGGCCCAGGAGGCAATGCTTGATTAATGGGCAGATGGGTGGGCAGCACTCTTTCACAAGCCTAAAAATTGCCCCCGGTGTTGAAATTCAAATTACAGGGAGGAGGGCATGCAGTGCCCTTCCCCAGACCTCAAAAAGCCCCAAGTACTCCATCCCCTCAGGGTGCTATTTTAAAGTTCAGAAGACTATTTGACACCATTCCTTTGGGTTGAAATTCAAAATAAGGGGAGGAGGACATACCAACCCTCCCATGCACCTCAGAAGTCTCATGGACCCCATTCTCTGGGGCTGCTATTTCAAAAGGAAAAGGGGACGTGCAGCATCCCCTCCCCGAGCTTTCAATCAGTTGTTGTGTCCCAAAGAACTCACCCCAGGGACATTGTCTCCTTGTCCATGTGCTCAAATTAAACATTTATAAGTCAAGTAACAGCGTCGGTAACTTGTACCCTAAAGAAACTATAATAGCACTACCTATGACCTCAAATATTACATCACTCTTGACATGTTCTATGACATTATTGATAGCATGACTGAAACATCTAAAAATGACATGGTTGATGACAACACTATGAATCATAGGGGTGCAAATTATAGTTACTTAAGGACACCTCTTGTGTTACTAGATATAACTATAACTGGTGAATTTCAGTGGTTTAGTTAATTTTAAATAGTATGTTTTATATGACATTTTCACCTAACTATAACACCCCTTTAACTTTGGGGCCCTCAGACAAATCTGCAAGAAACTTTCCAGTAAAAAGTTGATCAAAAATAAAGGATGAACCTAAAAGTATGATTTCACATGTTGATTCCGAAAGGAAAGTTTGCTCCCTGTTACCATACCAGAAAAATCCTAGGCCAGAGAATAATTTAGATTACTCCTGTGTAATTCCTGTAATTCCAGAATTTGCATTTTGCTTGCATTATGCCATTTCACAAAAGCATGCTCCCTTAGTGGTAAAAATGTAAAGTATACACACCATTTGAGGTAACAATTTGGTAACGAAAGAACGCACATTACTAGTACACAGTGCTTTTGGGTTTGTTTGTACTTATTTTTAGCTTTAAATGCATTTCTTATGTCATAAATTGAAACAAGGATGCATTTTTTCACTAACCAACTACTAATGAGAAATGATTGATTAACATTTAGTGTAATCATGTGTAATTTCACATAACTTTCCCTACATTTCACATCTCTCACTGGAATGACACAATATATGGCAAAAAATTAGAACTATCCCAATAATTTTGTGTTTTAATTATTCAGTGTAAATCCATTCTGCTGTTTTCAAGAAATGAGTATAAAGAATTGCCCAAGGTGGTTAGTCATAAACTCAGCTTTGAATATTCTCCAAAAACTCAAACATTTGCTGAAAAAAAACTAAGGTTAAAGTGCTGTCATAGTTATGTTTTGAATTGAAATGAGAGTTAAAAACCTGAAAATTCCCTGTATTTTGCAAGTTATAGTTTGGTGATTATCTACCATTGTCTGTCTGGGCATGTGCCCCTGGTAAATAGTCGTAATACAGTGCTTCTGACAATCTCTAAGTAACCACTGATGTTTTTATGGTGTGGATGTTTATTTTTAGTACTTCACTCGAGATTGTGAGGTTCTATAGATTTTTTTTAATAAAAGTAGAATGTATGGGTGGCCCACTTATGTATTATTCAACTCGCACTGAGGTTGTAAGCATTTCTGCTCCTTTTATTAGCAGAATGTGTTTTATCAGAGTCAAATGCATACCTGTCAACCTCTTAACTGAGGGTCATGTGAAGCCTTTAAGAGGGTGATCACAGTAAGGGAAATATAACATGAACTCTTCTGTGGAAGATGTTCAAATGTTAAAAGGGCGATGACTGCATTAACGTCAATGAAAACGTTTTGTTTGATAAATGGGTAAACACCACCACAAATAGGGTAACACCCACCCAGAGTGGGTTACTTGACAGATATTCTATATGTCAGTATGTGATCAAAGGTTAAGTCCAATACTACATGAATGGTGACAGGCAATTGGCACAGGTGTAGCTTGATGAATTACTTCAATGCCATAAACAAATAATGTAGGACACTGTCACAATGACTGAATGATGTGATCAGTAGTGTCATCAATGCAGACACTTGTTTATTTTGTCAATTATATCTTTGAACATGTCATGAGTGATGTGCTATGTGAGATTATTAGCAGCACATACTGGGGTGCAAGTTATAGTTAGCTCGCTAAACAATAACTGGACGATTTTGTGTTTTTTCTGTCCCTACTATTTGTTTCTCATTCCAAAACTCAACTAAAAGGTTACTTTAATTCTTGTTTTATTAGTGAAATTATACATATTTAGACTGCAGAGGCATTTTTCGTTTCCTGAATAACTTTGCCACATTTTGAAAAACAAAATCCTTATGTGACTTTGAATAAGAAGTTCATCCATTTTGGCACTGGTGCCTTGTACCTTATTACTCAGTGTAGCATCCCTTGTGGTACTGTATTACAGTTAAGTTGTACCACAGTACTACTGAAATATTAAAAAATAAGTACAGTCTGGTCATAGATCAGACCCTGCGGCTAACTTCCATTAATCTTCCCGTAGGCTGTGTACAATGGGGTATGGGCACGTGCAGTTGTTTGGGACACGTGCCAACCCAGCTCTGTGCAGTGGTGAAGGATGTGTGCAGCAAAGAACTTGGGCACCCATAAGGTTTCCAGAACCAGTGGTATGATCGGCACCTCTTGCCATACTATGCACTGCATGTGTAAACACAGTAACCCTATGCTGTATATGACTATACTCACTTTCTCAATAACTTTATATTTAGGTCTCGTAGAGCCAACGCGCATGCGTTGTTCTGCGAGAGTATAGTAGGGCTTTAAAAAATGCTCCCAAAGTCTGCAGATCAGACACAGTGCATGTGCTCGGGCGCGCGCACCATTTGTCCACTTGCAGCTTTGGGAGCAATTTCGCGGCCGCTTTGATGCTCTCAGTGAGCCGCCCGGCCACTGAGAACATCAAAGCGGCCGCGAAATGCTCACCATTTGTCACCCCCTCCCTTCCTGCTGGCATTCCGCCCTCCCTTCTCGCCCAGTCCTTGTTTTATTCGAATCATACCCCACGCACTCCTCTTCTACTATTTATTCTGCAACATCCCATTGCTCTCTCTACGTCTTATCTTTTTGTGTGTTCTCTCTTGCAGGCTTTCCCATACGAATCACTTGCTCTTCCTCCAGGCATGCCTGTGCTCATGTCTAATTTACACTCTTTTTTCTGCACACTCATGTCCTCTTGTTTGTTTTCTCTATAATCACCCTCATCACACTCTCCTAACAAGTCTTCCTTCTCCCGCATGTGACCCTACTTGCACCCTCTCTGATCCATCTTCATTCTTTTCTGCTTTTCCCTGTTTCCATCACACACTCCACTCCTTTGTATCTCCTTTCTGGCCTCTTTCCTACTGAACTTTTCATCCTTTCTCCTTTAATCCCATTTCCACCTTCTCACAACCCCTTTGAGCACTGTTATCTTAACATTTGTGTTTCTCTCTGTCTTATGAGGTCTGCCCTGACACCATTTACTTTGGACCCTCACTCACCCTCACACCTCCTCACCCTCACACACCCTCACGCACTCTAACCCACAAACACCCTCACACACCCTCACTCACCCTCACACCCTCACCCACCCTCACACACACTCACTCAACCTCACACCCTCACTCCCCTCACCCTCACAACCCTCTCACCCTCACCCTCACAGACCCTCCCTCACCCTCACATACCCTCCCTCACCCTCACACCCACTCACCCTCACGCAACCTCACCCTCACACCCCCTCACCTTCACACCCCCTCACCCTCACAACCCTCTCACCCTCACACACCCTTACTCACCCTCACACCCCCTCACCCTCACACCCCCTCACCCTCACACACCATCACCCCCCTCACCCTCACACACCCTCACACCCCCTCACCCTCACACACCTTCTCACCCTCACACACCCTCACTCACCCTCACACCCTCACCCTCACACCCTCACACCCTCACACACCCTCACACACCCTCATCCTGACAACCCCTCACCCTCACACCCTCATACCCCCACACCCTCACACCCTCACCCTCACACCCCCTCACCCTCACACACCCTCATTCACCCTCACACCCTCACACCCCCTCACCCTCACAACCCTCTCACCCTCACACACCCTCACCCTCACACACCCTCACCCTCACACACCCTCACAGAACCTCACTCACCCTCACTCACCCTCACTCACCCTCACACCCCCCCACCAACATAGCATACCAAAACATAGCATAGCATAACAAAACACAGCATAGCATAGCAAAAAAAGCATAGGATAGCAAAACATAGCATAGCATAACAAAATAAAGCATAGGATAGCAAAACAAAACATAGCATAACAAAACAAAACATAGCATAGCAAAACATAACAAAGCATAGCATAGCATACCAAAACACAACAAAACATAGCATAGCATAACAAAACATAGCATAACAAAACAAAGCATAGCATAACATAACAAAGCATAGCAAAACAAAACAAAGCATGGTATAACAAAACATAGCATAGCATAACAAAACATGACAAAACATAGCATAACAAAACAAAACATAGCATAGCAAAACATAACAAAGCATAGCATAGCATACCAAAACACAACAAAACATAACATAACATAACAAAACATAGCATAACAAAACAAAGCATAGCATAACATAACAAAGCATAGCAAAACAAAACAAAGCATGGTATAACAAAACAAAACATAGCATAACAAAACATACCATAACAAAACATTGCAAAACATAGCATAGCATAACAAAACACAACAGAACATAGCATAGCATACATAACAAAACACAGCATAGCAAAGCATAGAAAAACAGCATAGCATCACACAATATAGCATAGCATAACAAAACATAGCATAGCATACCAAAACACAACATAGCATAGCATAACAAAACAAAGCTTAGTATAGCATAGCGTAACAAAACAAAGCACAACAAAGCATAGAATAGCATAGCATAACAAAACATAGCATAACAAAACATAGCATAGCAAAACAAAGCATAGCATAATAAAACACAACAAAACATAGCATAGCATAACAAAACATAGCATAGCATAACAAAGCATAGCATAGCAAAACAGAACAAAACATAGCATAGCATAACAAAACACAACAAAACATAGCATAGCATAACAAAACAAAGCATAGGATAGCAAAACTAAACATAGCATAGCATAAGAAAATAAAGCATAGGATAGCAAAACAAAACATAGCATAGCATAACAAAACATAACATGACATAACAAAACATAGCATAACAAAACACAACACCACATAGCATAACAAAACATAGCAAAACACAAAAAACATAGCATAGCTTAACAAAACATAACAAAACACAGCACAGCAAAACAAAACATTTAATAGCCTAGCAAAACATAGCATAGCATACCAAAAACAACAAAGCCTAGCATAATAACACACAACAAAACATAGCATAGCAAAACAAAGCCTAGCATAATAACACACAACAAAACATAGCATAGCATAACAAAGCATAGCATAATATAACAAAGCATAGCATAGCAAAACATAGCATAACAAAACATAGCATTGCATAACAAAACACAGCATAGCATAGCATAACAAATCAAAGCATAGGATAACAAACCATAGCATAGCATAAAAAACAAAATATAGGATTGCAAAAACAAAGCATAGCATAGCATACAGCATCACTCAGCACCACCACAGCATCACTCAGGGGCACCATAACATGCACTATGCGCTACCACAGTATCACTGAACGCCACAGCATCACTCGTTCGCCATCACAACATCACTCAGCGCCACCACAGCATCAACCTGTGCAACGATTCAGCAACAACTGCTTCAAATATGTTCTCCCAATGTTTCAAGCTTTATTACAAATGTAACAAAAATATGTTAATATTTCTCTTCTGTTCTTGGCTTTCGTCACAATAAAATACACTGAACATAGTCACAAAAGTTATTTACAAAAGTTGAAGCTATTGCCATTAAAAATGTAAAAGCCATTGCTATTTGTAATATCAATACATGTAAGTCACGTAAATACAACACATATTGCATTACAAATGCTATAGGTGTCACATTTGCAAAAGTTATAACTATTGGCATTGTAAATGACAAAGCTATTAATTTCGCTATTTTCAAAAACAAAACATAAATAAAAAATGTGTCATTTACAATACCAAAAGCTCAAACTTTCCTAATGCGAGACCTATTGTATTGCAAAAGCTTGTTTTAAATGATATGAGGGGTTATGGAATTATGTTAATAGTAGTAGCATGGACGATGTCCTTTGAGATTTCAATAGTAATGCCATCAAATATGTAATTTTGCATTATATGTGCTTTTATAAGCAATGCATGACCTAGTTACATTTTATGGTTTTAAACACTAGTTCTTATCTCATCTCAACTCCTAACCATAAAATGTATTTAATGTGTGGGATTTTTCAGTACACATTCAGTTAATATTGTAGTTTGGTCTGACTTTTCATAGAAAAGGCATTTTTTGTTTCTGTAACAGCTTTGCGCCTGTTGATGAATCTTCATTTAACTTTTTAAAAAACGTATTCACTTTGAGAGTTTCATGCTAATCTGTCAAGTGGGGGGCCAGGAAAACGGGAAAATCACAGATGTACAATTCCTGTTTTAATTCCCATTAGAAAGTCAGCACCTGCAGTAGTTCAGACACTGTAGAATGTGACAAGCTACCATGCATGCTAATCCACCAATTCCAGTATGATTTCAAAACAGATCTTCCAACCTCCTAACTTGATTACCCAATGTTGTCGCGTGCTACACGGCTTATCACCTGGAAGCCACTCTACCACCAATGGGTCCACCAAGTTCCTCCCAACACAGCCTACCATCACTCGGACTAGCTTTCCCCCACTGCACTCCACCGTACTGGGGTTAACCGCATGACTGAAGCCTTTGATGATGACTCCACTGCACTCCTCTATAGGCAAATCTAAACCTGATGGATCCTGCTGCTGCCACTCTAACCCTGTCTACAGCACTGATACCCACAATCTGAAGGGGCCTGTGAAGTATCCACCAAGCTTCCCCCAAACATGCCCAGCAATGCTCGGCCAAGTCACCTGGACTGAAGGGCCAAGTGAAAATTCAGATACGCGTGGATTCTCCAAGCTGCCACCCACCCCAATCCACCAATGCTGAGGCAAGTCAAATGGAATGAAGGGCATTGTGGTAGCCCCAGACCAGCAGAATCCCAGAGATTCCCCACAGCGTATTAATCCACATTTCCTGAAGGGCCTGGTGGTGAAACACCAGATCTGCCAAGCTTTCCCGTCCCTTATTTATAAACACTGTGTTGAGCAACATAGACTAAAGGTTCTGATGGTGAATCAGACACTGGCATACCCACTAAGCTACCCTGGACCCCACTCCAAGGAACTCTGTGACCAGTGGATCAGCCAGCTGCCTCCACTACCTGGTCTACAACGCTGGAGCAAGCAACATTGACTAAAAGGCCTGGAGGCTTTTGCCCCAAGATTCCCCCTCCCTGGTCTACCATCTCAGGGCAAGTTGTAAAAACTAAAGGGCCTGGAAGCCACTTCACTTGCAGAAGATTTACCAAGCTTTCCCTGTCAAGTCCACAAAGGCCGGGCAAGCCACTTAGAATAAAGGGACAGTCAGTGACTCCACAATTGGTGGATTTGCAGATCTACCCCCACAGTCCACAAACCTTGAGTCAAGCCTTGTGGATTGAAGGGCTCAGCAGTAACTCAACCACTAGCAGGTAAACTGATCCCTCCTCTACATAGGCCCCGAATGGATTGGTGAACCCCAAGAAATAAAGAGACAACCTTGAACTTCACCAATGGGGGATCCATCAATCCCCCATAATCCACCAACATCAGATAAACAACATGGTCTGAAAAGCTCTGAGCTACTACATCATCAGCTAATCTGCCAAACTTCCCTTCACCCCACTCTGGACAACTTTGCCACTGGTGTATCATTTAGGCTTTCACTCCACCACAGGCCACAAATACCAGGGCAAGCCCCATTAACTGAAGAGAAGAGAGATAACTCTCAAACCATCGGATCTGTCAAGGTCTCCCCACACCATTCTACCAAACTTATGAACCTGGTGGTTACTCCATCACTTACAGATCAGTCAAACTCTCCCAGCCTGGTTCACCAACTATGGGCTGAGGCCCACTAATTGATGAGGCAGGTGGTGACTTTGTATCCAGTTGATCCAGCACAATCCCTCCTTCCTTACTCCAGCAATTCCAGGGAGAGCCAAATGGTTTGAATTGCCTGATGGTGATACTGTTACAGGCAAACCCAGCTGGCTTCCCTTGCCCACTTCACCAATGCCAGAGCAAGCACCACAGACTTAAGGGCCCAGTGGGATACCACCACCAACAATTCTGCTAGGACCTGCCACCATACCCACTCCACCCACACTAGGGAAACCTTTCCAAACTGAAGATGTATCTGTACCTCAAACACTCTACCCCACCCTATGCCACTGTTGGGTCCACCAAGTGCCTCCAAACCAGTCTACCAATGCCAAGGAAAATTCCACAGATTGAATGGCCCAGAAGAGTCTAGGCCAGGCTTCCCCTAGACCAGTTCACCAATGCTGGAGGAAGCCCCACTGACTAAATTGCCTGCTGTGAATCTGCCAGTGGTAGATCCACAGAGGCTGAACAACCTTTACAACAAAACTTTTACAACGCACTACCATTACAACGCGGTCATTACAACGCAAACTATTACAACGCATTGCGCTGGGGGGCGCTCTAGGATAGGGAATAAGTTTCATTTTCTATCCAACACCTTCCCTAGTGTCCACGGGGACTCGAGTTGGAATAGAAAATTAAACTTTTTACTATCCAGCACCTCTGAGCGCTATGCGCTGTAAAGGTTTGCGATGTAAAAACCGCGTTGTAAAGGCAGGCGTTGTAATAGCCTGCGTTGTAACGTCATACATCCTTCACAGAGCTCCCCCCACAGTGGTCCACTAATGTAATTGCAAACTCTGTGAATGGGCTACTGGTCACTCTTTCACCAACATATCCAACAAACCATTTCCTACCCTGGTACATTAATGCCTGGAAAACCCCTTGGAGTGAAGGACCTGACAGTGACCGCACCACCAGTGGATCAGCAAAGCTACCACCCACCTCCGTCCACCAAAACTAGGTCAAATCCCACAGAATAAAAGGCCCAGTTGCAAATCAGCCACCAGTGGACCTTCCACATAGTTCAACATTGCCAGTATTTCAATGATGGCGCAGTGACTTAATCACTTGCATATCCACCAAACTATTCCCACACTGGTCCATCAATATAGGTGCAAATGCCACAGATTGAAGGGCTCAGTGGCAATTCTATCAATGGCAGATCCTTCAGACATCTGTCACTTCTGCTCTACACAGAATGCAAGGTCCCAGTAGTGACTCTGACACAATATATTTGCCAACATTTCTCCCTCCTGTTCCATCAATGCCAGGGTGAGCCCCATGTACTGAAGAGCCAAGTCCATCCACCAAGCGGCCTCTGATCCTAATCCACCAACTCCATGGAAGTACCCACAACAACTCTGCCACCAACTGCTCTGCTAAGCTGTCCTCCACCCCATTCCACCGAAGCAGTGACAAGGACCATAGACTGAAGGTCCATTGGTTTCTTCACCACTTGCAGATCTGCCGGTTTTCCCCCTACTACAATCCACCAATGATGGGGCAAACCTCACGGACTGAGGAGCACAGCTAAAACTCTGTTACCAGTGCAACTGCCAGCCTGCTCACCACTCGAGTTCCCTAAATCTGCAAAAAGACAATTGCAATGAAGAGCTCCTCAGTGAATCTAGAAATGGAGGATCCACAAAGCTGCACCCCACCTGGTCCACCAATGCTGGTGCAAGCCACTCAGGATGAAGGGTCCAGATATGACATCTTCACTGATGGATATGCTACATTCTCTCCTACACACCCCAACAATGATTGGGCAACCCCCACAGATGTAGGGGCCTAATGCCGATGCCAACGTATGTAGAATATCCATGCACTCCCTCAATTCATTCCACTGAGCCAGTAGTACATTGTTTAAACTGAAGGGCCCAGCGGTAGCACTGACTCTGGTAAATCTACCATGCTCTAACCACCCTGCTCTACCAACACTGGGACATATACAAAGAACTGAAGCAATCACCAGTGAATCTACTGAGGTCATCCTCAACCCCGTCTACAGGGTAATCTACACAAACAGAAGAACTTGGTGATGGGATTGACCATGGACTGAAGGGCCTACTGGTGGCTCTACCAGCAGTTCCTCAAAGCTGCCCCCACCACCATCCACCAACAGACCTCTAGGGCCCAGTGGCAACTCCTTCACTGGTGGACCTGCCAACCATCGCAGGCAACCAATACTGGTGCTGACTCACCCAGCTCAACCAACAGCAGGGTAAGAACAATGGACTACAGGGAATAGTGATTATTCTACCACTGCCAAATTTGCCAGGATCCCATTTACCCCATTCCAATGCCACCAGAGACCACACTGTTGCCAGTGAATGGCAGGACAAGCTCCACAAACATAAGGGCTTGACTCCTGCTGATCTGCCATGCTCCCCACTCCCTTATCCCCGACACCAGTGTAAACTCCATAGGACTAATGAACCCAATAGTGACTCTGCTCTGCTATTAGTAGATTTACCAACTATCCTTCCGTTTCCACCAATGGAAGGGTAGACTCCCCAGACTGAGGACTGTGGCCAAAGTGCCACCAACGGTTACACCAAGCTCCCCCAATACACTCTGCTACCTCCAAAGAAAGCGCTCATGGCCTGAAAACCCCACCGGTGCATCTGACTGATCTCCAGTCCAGTAACACCAGGGCAAGTTCCACAAACTTAAATGTCCATCAATGAATCAGCCACAAGCAGGTCTACCAAGTGCCCTGCAACCCTTTCTACCTACACTGGGGTGAGCTCTAATGTAAGTGTCCCAGATGTATCTCAGACACAGTGGATCTTCAAAGCCTATGTCCACTCCAGAATACCAGTGCAGAGACAAGCACCACTGTTTGAGGGACCTGTCAGCAACTCCACCACCTGTGTATCTGCCAAGATCCCCAATATCCTGGTCCACCAACAAGAGTGCAAGATTCATGGCCTGAGGGATCTGAAGCAGCTCAGTCTTTGGCAATTCCGCCAAGTTGCCCGTTCCTCACTCCACTAACACTGGTGCAAAATGCATGGACTGGCAATGATTCATTGGTGGATCTGTCAAATCCACCTTCCAACATGCTTCATTAATGTTGGAAAAAAGTGTATGGACTGGATGGCCTGGTGACAACTCTGCACTGATGGATCTACCAAGCTGCCCCCGAACACAGTCCTTATATACCAGTGTGAACACAATGGTCTGAACAGATTGTCAGCTATTGCCCCCACTCCCTCCTACCCCAGTCTACCAACACTGGGGCAAGACCCACAGATGTATTACCTGGTGGTGCCACTGCCATCTTTAGATTAGCCAAGCACAACAGACAAAAGGGCCCAGACATGACACCACTAATCACAGAAAACACCAACTCCACTCCATACGACGCCAACAATGTTATTGTAAGCCTCATAAACGGAAGGGGCTCTGGCAGCACAGGCATCAGCTAACCCGCAATACTCTCCCACTCCATTTCACTAACACTGGGTGTCCTGTACAGACTGAAGGGTCCGCCTGTGACTCTGCCACTGTTGGATCTGTGACACTCTTCACCACCTTCTTCCAATAACACTGGAGTGAACCTCATTGACTTATTGGATCGCAGTGACTCTGCCCCTAGTATATCTGTCAAGCTTCCCCCACTCCAGTCTACCAATGCTGGGGCAAAAATCACAGACTGAAGGGCCAAAGTCTACCTCAGCCTATCAATGCCAGGGCAAACACCACAGACTGGAGGTGGTGACTCCAATACTAACAGATCGACCAAGCTCCCATCCCGGTCCACCAATGCAAGGGAAAACTGCATGGAGCATATAACACAGTCTAAAACTGTCACTGGTGAAGTAGACAAGCTCTCCACAAACCTTCTCCATTACTGCCATGGCAAGCTTGCAGGACTAAAGTGCCTAGCAGCCAACTGAAACCACCAGATCTGCCTAGACCCCATCCACCCCAATCAACCAATGCCAGGGCAAGCACCACAGACTAAGGTACCCAGCAGTGAGACAGCATCAGAAAATTTACCAGACTCCCCCCCATACCCTATTCCACCATGCAAGACAAATCTCCACTTACTGAAGGGTTCCGCGGTTACTCGCCCACTGGTAGAGCTGCTAAACTTTCCTCAACCATGGTCCACTAAAACCAAGGTGAACCCTATTTACTAAAGGACTCAGGGTGACTTTACCATTGGCTGACCCACCTAGTTTCCCCTTCTCCATTCCATCAATGCCAGGGAGAGCCATCTGACAATGATCCACCAAAAACAGGGTGAGCCCCACAGACCTAAGGGTCCAGCAGCCACCTTGATCCACCAACACTGGGGTTATCTTCAAAGATGGAAGGGCCTGGCAGCAATACCACCAATGAACAGATACACCAAGCTCAAACTCACCCCACTCCATTAATAGTTGGGCAAGCCCCACTGATAGAAGGTCCTTACAATGATACCACCCAAGGCAAATCTTCCAAGCCCTCTCCACCTCACTTCATCAATGCCAGGGAGACCCCCATGGACAGATGTGTCATAGGTGACACCAACGCCAAATCAAACCCTGTTGGATAGAAGGTTTATATTACTAGATGCTGTCTTATCTGTCATTCAATGTATGCTCATTCACCTTTCAGTCTAATTTTTAACTCCATTCCTTCCTGTAATGTATTCCCTTCACCCTTGCTCAGAACAAGCATGAGCTTTAACTACATCTTTGCAGTAGGTCCCAAAATAGCAGATTGCAATAGTTAATTCAGACCTATACTACACTCTAGACTATACTACAGTCTAGAATTAAGGACATAAAAAGCTTTGTGGAAAATGAGCAGTGAACAAAATACATTTTCTAATTCTACAATAATTGATTATGATATCAGAATCTAATCATTTGTGCCTCCTATTTCTTTTTCAGAGCTTCAAAATGATGTCGGAGACAAGAAGTTTACGGACCATTAACTCCACCGCTGGACAAGTCACAGAGTTCATCCTCCTTGGTTTTCCAGGGTTTGAGTCCTGGCAGCTCTGGCTCTCCATCCCTTTGGCTCTTCTCCTTCTTCTTGCTGTGGTGGCCAATGTCACTCTGATAATAACAATATACAGAGAACAGAATCTGCATGAGCCAATGTGCTACTTTCTCTGCTACCTGTCCATCGTGGACCTACCAATAAGCATGGTTGTCACCCCCAAACTTCTGGCCATCCTGTTGTTTGACTCTACGGCTATTAGCATGTCTGGTTGCTTTACACAAATGTTCTTCGTTCACATATTGCTCATGTCAGAATCAGGTATACTTGTTGCCATGGCTTTTGACCGGTACATTGCCATCTGTAGCCCTCTAAGGTACACATCATTTCTCAACAACAGACTTGTGATAAAACTCATTCTTGCAGCAACTGGAAGGGCTCTATGTTGTGCTCTGCCTGTGCCCTTCCTTGCAGCCAGATTGAACTATTGTTCTGCTCAAATAATTCGGTTTCCATTTTGCAACAATCTGGCAGTCACAAGACTTGCATGTGATGACATAACCATTAGCAGCACATACCAAGCTTCTGTGCCGAATTTTGTTCTGGTTGGAGACGTGACAATGATCTTCCTGTCCTACTGCCTGATCATATATGCAGTGCTAAAGCTTAACACAGAAGGAGCCTTAAAAAAGGCCTTCAGCACCTGCAGCTCCCATTTGATAATTATTTTAATTTCGTATTCTTCCATAATAGTAATAATTATCCCTCGCATCACAGATAATAAATATGCAATTTATTCTGTGGTGCTGCTCAATGTTCTCTTGCTCATTGTCCCACCAGCTTTAAATCCTGTTGTTTATGGGGTAAGAAACAAAGAGATCAACCAGGCCATCAGGAAGCAATTCAGCTGTGTATGTGGTTCCTAGACTTTGCAAATATAACATTCTGGTTGCCAGATAACGAACAACTACTTATAATTGAGGGGGATTCACATATGTTAATAGTACTGCTGTAATATACCTATTCCCAGAACAGTTCTCTTTGCTTTTTGGTGAAATGCATGTACCAAAGCACACATATGTCTAATATCCAGTTGCTGAACATTTCAGTTGAAATAATATGTGATCTACCATTAGGGATTCTCACAGTCTTCAGATGTGAATAATATCTACCTTATACCAATTTACAGACATTTAGAATCCAGGCTACATGACTCATATTTAAGTTTAAATGTATCAATAAACAAATTCTAGTGTTGTAAAGCCCAAATTGCACAATCCAATAGATGTCAAGGATATTCAGATGAATAAGCATGTGGCCAATGTATGCGTAAATATCATCAACAAATACTATTGCCATGGTTTTTGGTCATTCTGTGAATCCCAGTGTATTTCACTACTGATTGACTTGATAAGTGCAGCCTTTCAATACACTTCAATACTCAGCTCTGTATTGCCTGGAAGATGAAGTTTAAGCCCTTGCATCTTCACTATAGTTCCTCTAGCCAATGTCTTGAATGACACATTTCAATCACAGTTGTAAGTTATTTTTCAATACCATCAGTTAAATGCTTTAGTTTAAGGCTAGCAATTCAGAGACGGTAGCTGGTACCGGGCAAGGGCATGGAGAAAGTGAAGAATTGTTCTGCCCTCTCTGTCCCACATGGTCAAGACCATTTGAAACTCAGAATATAATTTAATTTAATTCTATTCTATTCAAAATACTCTCCTGCTAATCTTGGGAACATTTAGACAATATGATCCTAGCACTCTTTCATGGGTGAGGTTTTTGGAACAGGCATAATGTGTGCGTCTTAGTCAGGAAAGGTCAGTTACAAAACATGTACGTGCTTATTTGGAAAGTGACCAGGTAGTTATTAATTGGTGGATGTTTATTAACTGTGACCATCTAACTGCACCTTACTTCATAACAACATTATCAACATTTAAGAGCTTTACACACCTGCTGCCTCATAGGTAAGGTAAATTTATTGTGCATAGTTAATTAAAAGCAGTGCAAAACATAGTAGAAAACAGTTAAAAGAGAACTATAAAATATCATAACATTTGTACATTATTCTCGTCGTTAAAAGTCATGTGCAAAGGAACCCAGTCAGATTAGCCAGGAGCAATTGTCTTTATGGCGGAGCAGCGTATTCCCGTGAGTCCCGTAGGCCACCTACATATTGTCTATGTCAATGATCGAGAGATCTTTATTTTGACAGTTTTTGCTCGATCATTACAAGGAACTTGACATATCTGCAATTCAGTTTCGTATTCGAAGGGTTCAGGGTTCAGGGTTCAGGCAGGCAAGGACCGCTTGCCTTCTCGTGCGAGTCCCTAGCTGCTTAAGCAGGGCCTTTAGGAGCTGTTGACGGGCTGGCCGTAGCGCTTCACAAAGACAGGTCAAATGAAGTATGTCGCCCTTATCTATGTTACAAAACGGACAAACCTCGAGGCCATTGCTCCTGAGCCATGGTGGGAGATGCTCTCTGCCCTATTCTGTATTTCAAGAACTTCAGTTTCATTATTTTGGGATAACCCTGGCTGAAGTAAGGTTGTGGTATCAGTGTTTTGTAAGAGTTTAATACCATCCAAGCATGGTTTCTTTTGGCGAATGTGGCCTTGTCCTCTAGTAAGGATAGAGTTTTGACCGTTTTCCAAACTAGTTTCTTGAATGGGTTGTGCCCGAGTTGCATGTCCCAGATTGCAGTTAGGTTGGTAGCCGCCAGAGCTGCCTTCAGGTAGGATCTTGCCTGAGATATGTCCCTGTCTTGAATGTCTTGCCATAGCAGCGAGTTTAGAGTGTTGGCGCGAGCCGAGTGGAGTTTGTGGCAGCAGTTGATATACGCTCCCTGTCTGGCAAGAGCTTGTTTTTGCAATCCAAATTCCAGCCTAAGTTGGGCCGGCGATGTGTAGGGTGGAAGGGAAAACATTGTTCTGTAGGCTTTTGTCTGGATTGTGTCCAGGTTCTTGGCGTCTCTCCCGCGAAGCGCCTCGCTGCCATAACAGATAGAGGGGAGTAACTTGGCCTGGATAACTCTCAGGTAGGGGGTTAGAATTGGCCCCATCAGTTGATTGGCTATATTTTTTAATGTAACAGAGAGGCATGCCCCTTTCCTTTTTGCTTCCTGCTTTTGCTTTGCGAAGGTGCCGTCTCTGTCGAAGAGAACTCCCAGGTATTTATAGACAAGTGCCGAATCTATTTTTTGGCCGCCTAGTCCCCAGGACTTCTGAGACTTCTTCTTGGTGTTGATCGACATGGTGCGTGTCTTGCTCAAATTTATTTTAAGTTTGTTTTCCGTGGCAAAGCTGTGCATTTGAGTCAAAAGGTGCTGGAGGCCGATGTATGTATGGCTAAGTAGCACAACGTCGTCCGCGTACAGCAGGTTGCTCAAGGTTTCCCCCCCCAGCCTCGGGGAATGGGAGTTGCATATATTGAGTGAGGCCGATAGATCCGACATGAACAGATTAAAAGGTATTGGGGCAAGCACACACCCTGGCTTTAGGCCTTTGGTAGTACGAACTTTAGATGACAGGTGTGTGCCGCCTCCTAGCTTCACCTGCACCCAGGTATCAGAGTGTAGGAGCTTGAGCATGCTTAGGATCGGCTGCGGTATTCCCCATTGTGCCAGTTTCCCCCACAGTCTACCTCTCTCGATGTTATCAAACGCTGCACTGAAATCGATGTAGCACATATGCAGCGGCAGTTTTTTCGTTTTTGCTACATCGATCATTAGAGAGATGGCCAGAATGTTGGTAGCTGTTCCAGAATTGTTCCGGAAACCGGTCTGGTTCAATGGTATAATCTGGTTTGAATCCGCCCATAGCGCAATTTCCTCTAGGAGAGTTCCCGCAAAATATTTTGCCTCATTATCGAGGAGGGATACTAGTCGGTAATTATTGGGGTCCATTTTGTTGCCTTTTTTTAATATGGGGACAATCGTCGACCCTCTCCAAGATTCTGGGATTTTGTTTAGGAGTCTTACTTCCGAGAATAGCGGTTGCATGTTGGTAGCCCATTCTGTAGTCTTTTCCTTAAATAGGGCTGGCGGGATGCCGTTTGGACCCGGAGCACCTTCCTTCCTGCCCTTGCGAATCTGTTTTTTTATGATTTCTATTTGCTGGCCGACTGTTGTATCGGTGATGTTTTTGGGTAGGCTTTGCTCTCTCTTGGTCAGGGCCTTCAGCGAGATTATTCTGGAGTTAGGCTCTGTGGTGTTCGTTTTTTGAGCTCCTGCGTATTCCGGCTGGTCATTGAAATGGCTAGAGAGGTAATTGATACATGACTCTTCCAGTATGTGCGAGCCTAGTTCTTTGTGCTGTGGTCTTAGGATCCTGTTTGCCGATTGCCAAAAGCGTGCGCTGTTGCTACTTTTGCTGTCATGTAATAGTTTTGCCCATGTCTCATTTTCAGCGTCTTTCTTTATGTTCCATTTTAAGTTTTTGAGCTCAGATCTTTGTTTCTTCAGCACTGTCCGAAGCTGTGCGTTGTCGGGGGCTGATCTTAGCATTCGTAAGGTTGAGTTTACTAATCTTTTATGCTGCCTTAATTCTGCTCTCGGTCCTTTTTTTGAGTTGGTTTTGCTGCTTACATTGTGTAAGTTAATTTTTGCCGGGGTCTTAGTTGCCAGTTCTTTTAGCAAAGATCCTGTGTATTGCTCCCAGTGTGGGGTGTGCCCAGCTATACTAGGTTTGTGTGTATTATATCGTTGAAGGGCAGGATCGGCCAGAGTTGTTAGATTAGTTGGTGTGCATTTAATCCTTTTTTGATTGATGGTATAGATCGCCCCTAGCGTTTTGTCTGGCCGGATTGTAATAGGCGACTTTGGTATCAGATGGCATTCCTGGGGGCGGTGGTCACTTTCTCCCTTTTCCCCATTCTAAATTCTGAGATGTAGGGGAAGAGTGCCACACTGGCAAATGTGTAGTTCAAGATGGAACTGGCTGTTTGTGAGTAGAATGTTTCTACTGGAGGACGATCTGTCATGAATCTGCCGTGTAGTGCCCGGAGATTTAGATGTTCTAAGTCTTTGAGAAAGGAATTGTATGGGTACTTTCTCCTGTTTTGCGGGGAGCTTTGTGGTGGTATGGTGTAGATTTTGTTCAGAGCCAGGACCTCTTCCTCTGCCGATGAGCCAAGAAGGTTTTGGTTGAAGTCCCCTGACAGGAGGAAGAGTGGCTTTTCCATCTGAGACATGTACTCCGCGAGTTGCTTAGAGATTATATTGGAGTCTTCACCTCTGTGTTTAGGGTGAACGTATGCATTGACAAGGCATATCTCTTCTTCTTTATTGCAGAGCTTCAGTTTTATTTTTACTGTTAAGGTTGAGGATGTGGACGAGTTCATAAGAACTGCCGATGATATTGTTGTGTTGGATATATATGTAGCCAGGCCTCCTGACTGGTGGCCAAATCTGTTGGTTCTAACTGCTGCTGTTGAATAGCCAGTGAAGCCCGTGATGTGTTGTGTAGATGTGAGCAAGGTTTCCTGCAGCATTACTATATCAAATAGAGAGATGTACTTTTGGAAGTCTGGGTCATCCGTTTTTGAGATTAGGCCGTTTATATTCCAAGAACAGATGCCTATAGTTGGTACACTACCCTTTATGCCATCTCTCTTTTGTTGGTGGCATCAATCCTCTTCAGGGCGTAAGAAGATCGTTCGAGGGAGAATTTCTCTTGTTAGTGTTCGGTTTTGATGTCGCGCCCCCGTTGTGCTCGCTTCTGTCCATCCCCGAGGGCTGCGTGTATTTTTGGTTGGCGGACTTCTTCTCACGGGCTTGGTCATAATGGAAGTGCGGATCTGATGATACTTTTGCACTGGGCTTCTCCCGCTTGACGTGAGTGCTGGTCCAGTACCCACTGCCGCCCTCAACCTGTCTTCTGGATGCTGCCAGGGTATGTTCTCTCTTTTTTTGGGCGAGCTTCCCAGGGCACCTTTAAGGACGCTAATAGTGTTTGCCTGTTTTGCCTCCAATTTTGAGCTTGTCCTCCTCTGGAGGGGAGAGGGGTAGGCTGCTTTTAAAATGGGGTCTAGCTTGATGCCCCAGGACTTAAATTGCTCTGCTTCTGCTGCAATGGACTCCGTAACGTTGTCCTAAGACCAGGTGGTCTTGGTCCCCTCCGGGCTATTTGGGTTTGCGGCGGGCAAGAATTCAACCAAGATTAAGTCTTTAGCGCTTATCCCCTCCAGGCTGGGAATTTTTTCCATTAATTTAAGAATGTTGCCACGGTTGAGCGTGTCATGCTGCCCTTTTGACTTATATTCCGGACGAAAGACCAACATCTCTGTTGTGTGTTTGGTGTTTCCTGCCTCCTTGTATTGTGAGTGATGTGCTTGAGGTAGTGATGCATGGCCTGTGTGAGTTTCACGAGGTACCGGGGTGGAGCCTTCACCTGGCATGTTGGTGGTGATTGTTGATGTTTTGAATGAGGTAGTTTGCTTTGATATTGTTTGTGTTTCGGATGGCCGTTTTACTTGGAGATGCTCAGTTTGATTAGAAACAAGGTGAGTAGTGAAGTCCAATGTATCTGTGGCATAGGCTCCATAGGTTTGGGTTAGCGTTGGGCCAGGTTTTCCGTTCCTATCCCCCGCCTCTGCATTTGACCTTAGAGGATGGTTGATGTCATTTGGTGGTGGCGAGTCTTGATTGTTTGTCGGATCTAATGTTCCCCTTTCCATTTGGGGAGGAGGCTCTCTGCTTTGCAGTGTTGAGACTCCCGCTTGGTCCTCAGAGGTCCTTGCTGTCTTGTTCTTGGTGCAGTTTGGCGGTGTAAGGTGATTGATCTTTACTACCGCCTCTCTTAATCCATTTGTTTGTTCCGTTTGGTCTCCAGCCCGTGGTCCTTGGGACCCTTGCCCTTCTTGTTTCGGCTGGCTGCTGCTTGTTTTGGGCTGCTGCTGATTTGTGCCAAGGAGTACTTGGTTTTCGCTATCTGTGGGATTGGCAATGTTTGTGTTATCCCAAGATCTCTCCTTTGTGTCATAGAAGATGGGGAAATATTTGGACATGGATGTTTCGGTTTTTTGCTTACGCCCTCTTTTTTTTTTTTTGGCGGCGTTGTTTGGCGTTGAGTTTTTGACAGTGCTCCTGTCCCGTTAGGGTTGTCTCTTCTATTGCGGTTGCGGAATGGATGGTTGGCTATGCCGCGATTCTAGTTTCTTCGCTGTTGGTGTCTCCTGTTACAGGGTTTGTTGTGCCCATTTCTTTGGTTGTATATCCTCTGTGTAGAGTCTTCATGTCTCCTATTAGGTCAGTTGGCATTGATGGCAGTGAGGCTACTTTGTCTAGTGCCTAACTGCAATTACAGCTCACATAGGTGTTTGATTGTGCTCTCAAAATTAGATTGTTTAGATTACCTAGCTTATCGTCAATGCCAGCTGTGAAGACTGCCAGTGTATTGAGAAGATTAAGTTGAAGCTCCATTTTCTCTGATTGATATTGCAGGGTATCTACTGCTAGTTGGATTGTGTTTAGCAGTGCGTTCCACGTTCCGGTGTTTTGTTCCTTTCTCCGCTCATTCTCTTTAAAATCGTTGCCGGGCGTGTTTAGGTTTTTGACTGCCAAAGGTGGATCAGGGGCAGTAATCTCTTTGGGATCAAGTGTGTGAGGGACTAACATTTCTTTCCATTCTTGTGTGTTGAAATAGGACGCTGGTGCCCTTGCTTCGGCTTTGCTACTGGAGTCGTGAGAACTTGCAGCCTCCCTGCCAGGGGCGCTTCTTGCTGAGTTATGGGTTTCCTGATCATAGGTTGGTAGAGCGCATTCAGCCGTTTGATGAGACTTGATAGGTGTGCTGTGGTTGTGGCTTTTGGATTGCAAGTCCAGCTCCGGGCTTGGTGCAGTTTCTTTTGTTGGAGCCAGTGCTGATGTCTGTAGGCCTGCCCCGGGATCCCTTTCAGTGGGGCAGCTATCTAGTTTGTCAGCTGGTATTTGGACTAAAGTAAGTTTCTCATTCAGGTTGACTTTAATACCATCTGGTGTGGATGGTAAGATGTTATCCCGGCTGCAAAGGACCGAGCCAGCTGGATGTGCGTGCAGAATCTTCTGGTTGTGGACAACGGGGTTGGAAGACTTCCCTCTTTCGTACGAGGTCTCCAGAGGAGTGCTAGCGTTCCCGTGCCCCGAAGTGCTGCCCTGCGTAGGATCCGACCAAGAGCCCCCTTGTGACGGCGGGCCTTCGGGTACAAGCAGTGGTGGTGGAGAGTGTGCTAATCCCAAGACAGTGTGAAGCAGTGGGGTTTGCAGTCCGGACAGGTGCCTGTTGCTCGAGTAAATAGCTGCGCCCGCGTCCTTTAGGAATTCAAACTTTGTTTGTATTTTAGGCTGATAGAGTTTTTTTGCAGTTTGTGTTGCGCTTAGTGTGGTCTCTGGTATCAGGACCGTAAGGGATCCTTGCTCTGTTGTGTTGTTGCTCAGTCCCAGCGCCAGCTCTGGTGTGGAGAGGTTCAGCTCCGTGCTGGTGGTCAAGTTTACGCTCATTTTCCTTTTCTTATTCTTGTGCCCTTTCCCATTTCCCCGTTTTTCGTTCGCTTTTGCTGTGGGCTTTGGTTTGACTTCCAAGGCCCCCCTGGCCTTGCCCGATCCCATGTCGTTGGTAGCAGTGATGGTTGGCTCGCTAGTTTTCTGTCCGTAGGTTGACAAGTTATAAACTGGATGCGTTTTAAGCAAAGCGGGGCGGGGCGGAGCACGCAAAGGCATCGTAGGTCAGTCAGGCCTGGTCGGACTGCCTGTCAGACCCCCCTGTCAGGCTCCCTGGCTCTTACTTAGCTAGCAATAGCTAGCAGCCACGCTGGCACTTGCGCTTGCTTTTGTAGGCTCACCTCCCCCGGGAGACCAAGTAGTATGGTATGTAGAGAGGGTTCCAGATGTGCAGCCTAGCTTTCTACCCCCGCTTCACTCTCTTCTCTTCTACTCTTCTCCTCCTCAGTCCTTAGTCCTGGGCAGATGAGCAGAGTGAATACAGCAAAGCAGCCGCTGCCCCCGCTGCCCCTGCTCACCTCCCTGCTCCTTGCTTCTCCGAACTCACTCTTCGCTTGCTCCTTGCTCCTTGCTCGCTCGCTTGGTCTCGCTTGGTCTCCCGATTCTCTCAGCCTTATTTACAGCCCTTTATTGCCCCTGGCTTCAGGAAAAGACAGGCTGGGAACCAGAGGAAACCAGAGGACTGGGCTGTAGCCCCTGCACCTGCAGCACCTGGTTGTCCTCGGCGTTGAGGTCGCTTTACACTTTTCTATGGTGGGCGGGCCGGGAGCAGGACGGGCAAGGGTGGCTGGAGGTGGCTGGAGGTGGCTGGAGCGGCGTAATTAACCAGCGGTCGCCGCTTAGACCCGCGTCTCGCCGACAGCCCTGACTGAAAGATTAAGATAGAGAGACTGTCATACTGATAAAAATACTGCCAGGTCACACCAACCTAAAGACTGTTCAGGGACTATAATCAGGGGTTTAATTTAGACTGTTCAAAAGCTGCTCCAAGTGTCATTAAAAAGGTAGAGCATGACAAGAGTCACAAGAGTCACGTGTGTCTCACAAGTCACTGCGCCAGGGTCCAGGGGGCCGGAAGCTGAAGAATAGTGACCACTGTAGGCCCACAGAGATGTCCTGGTACTGTGCTGGTACTGTACGGTGCAGTACGATCGGAGGAGGGAGCACAGCACAACGACAGGCGACAGGCAAGCAGGTGACAGACAAGGGACGAGATCACGAGCAGCTCCTTTCTAACCGCTCACCTCGCTCTCATGCCTTCGGAGACCTTCACACCGCTACACCCACCGCCGCTGCAGTCGCCACCACCGCCTCTCACCGCTCACCTCTCACTTTTTCACTTAACTCCACTCCAGCGTTTCAGGCTCCTTGGACCGTCTCCGACTCTGTCCTCGAGGAGTCCTCTTGTTGCCTTGTCTCGGCTTATCTCGTCACGCTGATTCCCCACCTCACTGATGGGTTGTGGGCTTGCCGTGGGCTGCGTCTCTGCTCCACGGGAATGCTGCACTGCCCTCTTGCCCACTATGGTGTGCTGTCCTCCCGCCGTGACCCGCAGCTCCTTTACCACAGAACCTCCACGAGCTCCGTGACCTTCCGCGATCTTCCGTGAGCTCAGCTCAGCTCAGCTGCTCAGCCATGGTGCCGAGCACAGCACAGCACGGCACAGATGAAAAAAGGCCAGGCAGGCAAAGGCAAAGAAATTCCACGTGGTTCCGCAGCAAGGGCAAGGGCAAGGGCAAGGGCACGGGCAAGGGCCAGGTCAGACTCGGCTGGGTCAGCGAGCATTAACTTTTCGTGGCAGCAGCAGCCCTTTGGAAATGGCGATTCTGGCGTTCTGGCGTTCTGGCGTTCTGGCGTTCTGGCGATTCTCGCAGCTCTCTAGTCACTGGAATGGTAGGAAAACTGACAATTCTGTTCCATCGCCTAGGCTCAAACTTTCAGGACTCATCAGCTGTTTGTCTAATATGGAAATAAACAACTGTTAGACCTGGCATCATTGGCGTGGGTCTCCCTTCCTCTGTTCGCTTCCTATCTTTTATGTTGGCTGGATTTAGATGCTCTGGGTGCTGTGCCACTGTTAATCAGTGCCATAGTGCAAATGCTCCCTGTGTAAAGATGACTGTATGAATTCGGATTACCATAATGCCTAGGTCTGTGTAGCATGTTCTAATAACGAGTTAACCTCCATTTCACTGTTTACTATTGTTAAGTTATCCGTTCTCATAGGCCACAATGGGCAGGCTGGGAATTACCTTCCCTACTCCTATCTGACCCAAGGAACTTGATAGGAAATTCGAATTTGATATGGTTAAGCTCAGGACATTGAGCTACACCTTTTAGTAAGGACCCTTTATATATCCAAGGTTTGTAAAAGCCTCTTCTGGAAATGCGGTATTTTCTTGCCTTAGCTCCCTGTAGGCTTGGCTTGTATGTCTATTGGCCATCTGGTTTTGAAGCCAACTGGGTCAGACCTGGCTGGGGAGAGAGATCGGCATTCAGTGCATGGGGAGGGGTGACTCTTTAATTTGAGCAGGGCCGTGCCTGGCAAGGTGAATGATGGCTCCAACTCCCACTTATAAACCAAGAACTCCCCAACCCCACCAAACTGGTTCTGGCTGGATTGAGTGATATGTGGCTTTAGAGAACAAAGACTTTTTAGTTATAAAATGCTGCGCTGGAACCTTGCTCAAGTGTGTTCCATCTGGATGTCAAAGCAAACCTCTGTCCGAGTGAACAGAGGAAAGGACTTTGAAACTTTCACCAAGCTTTCCAAAGAAACTACCCGAGAACCTGAATTGAAAGCGCCTCCTGCTGAAGTCTCAGGGACATTAGACTTCACCCCGTCAGCCGTCGGAATCCCTGTGTGAGGAATTCTACCTGCAGGTGAGGCCTCCATCTCTCAGGAGGACATCAGGAAGAAGCTCAAGACCTGGCTCTTCGACCACCACAGCCAAGCGACTGTGGCTCACTGTACCCCAGTGCCTGGAGATCCCCCGGGGTGACAAGTTGCGCTGTACAAGACCCTTTGATTGATGGATAGGATTGGGAGATTATCCAATATTATCACATGCGTGGTAGAATCCGAAGATAGATAAAGGCATGGTTGAATTGAAGTGGTTTCCTTAAGGATATGGTTCATTTAGTTCCTTGGGACCCCTGCCCCAACCGAGGAGCGCTCTCTCGCCAGTTAGGCAATAGCTATACCAGCAGTGAGGGTCGAGTTCCTAGTAACTACCCTAACATTTTTTCCCAATGCCATATTACCAGTGGAAGGCTGTGTAGCACACCGTGAATCTTATCAGTCTTGTGTTGCAGAGTTTTGCGCAAGAAGCTGATCATTTGTTATGTGGGGCAGAATCGTTCCTGAATTTAAAATCTGTCCCTCTAGGAATTTTGAAAGTTGACCTTAGCCAGCTTCAATGGCTGTTCAACAGCTGTAGAAAGGGGATAATTTGACATCCAGGGGGTCACAAACTTGTTTGCTTAGGGGCTTCCATAAACTAGCATTGGCAGAGTGTAAAGATGCAACATCACACTGGCGCCTCCTTGGAGGTTGTACATTTGTGTTTTGGCCTTTATTTGCGTGCCTTTTTCCTGGACATGGTTGATGGCTCTGGATTGAGAGAACACACCTGGTTTCCTTCAGGGGATGTGTTCAGTAAGTCAGTAATGGAGATTGGGACTTCAATTAGTTCAACGTTCATTGTTAGAGGAGGCACTAAAGGCTCTGGAGGGGAAAAGATCATCTGACCTAAATGAAAGATGCCGGGCTGCCAGCTCTATCTCATTAGCTTTCACAAAAAAAGCTGTCAGTGTCTGTGGCGGGATAATGTTGTGGTTCTGCACTATTTGCTGGGGGTGCCCTTTTTCCCCCAGGAAATCACAGATAGGAAGAGGCGGATTAACAAACGGAGATAAAGGAAAGTAACACAGTGGTTAAAAATAAATAAATACCTTCGGGTCTGAGAGGCTGCACCTCTTTCAGTGGATGGGAGGATTAATATTCATGGACCAAGAAAGTATGCCCGGTGCTGCAGGAGCCAAAGGCAGTTTTTAAACAGGTCAGTGCCTCCCGCGCAAAAAAAGCTTTCTGCAGTATTCTTACTGCAAGGGAGTCTGGGGCATGTGGTTTTAAGCACCAACCTCTCACCCGGCAGTGCTCTCTCCATCACTGTCAGTCGTAGCCATAATTGATATGGCAGATTAAGTGGGCTGGTGGTTTACTAGCAGGGAGAGTGCAAGCCGCGCCAAACGGATGTATGATATCACAACGCATGCTTTCACAACGCATGCCTTTACAACGCGGTTTTCACAACGCATGCCTTTACAACGCATAGCGCTTTGGGGTGCTGGATAGTGAATTGTTTAATTTACTATTCCAACTCCAGTCCCTGTGGATAGTAGGGAAGGTGTTGGATAGTAAATTAAACCTATTCCCTATCCTAGAGCGCCCCCCAGCGCAATGCGTTGTAATAGTTTGCGTTGTAAAAGTTGCGTTGTAATGGCACTGCGTAGTAAAAGTTGCGTTGTAAAGGATGTCTCCCGCGCCAAACTAGTTTCTGGTTACTTCCACACCCTCTGGCTGTAAACTGCAGCCTCCTAGGGCCTTGCCTTGGTCACCTCGACCCCCCTCTGCTCAGCACTCCGAGAGCAGAGCATGCAAGCTCGGGCTACGCTGTGTGAGCTCGGGCGAGCATGCAGCCTGGAGGGCGGCCAGTGACCGATCAGGGGGCATACAAGTGCCAAAGGAGCAAGAGAAACTCACTTTTCTTTAACTTACTGCTCTCTTCACGCTCCTCTTCCTCTCCACCACTGGTTCCTCGATTCACTGTGAGACCAATCCTGTACTGGAGACATGTCTGGGCCACACCCAAGCTCAATTCATCATGAAGGGCTGAAGAAAGTTTTAGGTATCACTGGCTCAGGAAGTATACCTTGGATCAAACATATCAGAAAGCCCCTGGGAAAGATGGAATGTGGGACCTTTTGGGAGGCCCGCAGGCAGCCGCAGTTATTAATAAATCATTCTTAAAGGGAACTTGAGGTCAGCACAAAACGAGTCAACTACAGCCCAATCTACTCCTGGCATCTTGACTGACTCCTTCCTTTTGATAAAGCATGCATTTAAATTGGAGCAGTTTCTTGATGAGATCAAACCTCCATTAGAAAGGAAGCTGTATCTTCAGTTTTCGTACAGTACAGTACCACGTGCCCCATTTTACTGCTAAATGAGCTTTCACGCCTGAGCCAGACAGATTGGTGTGTCCCTTTTGTGGAGCCATCAAGAAAACAGAAGTTTGTTCTTCTGTCCAGACCATCTGAAAGGAAGAAGAAAATGGCTGGTTCCAGTTTGTCAGAACATAGGTGTCAGGAAACATACGGAGGCCTTTTTTAATTTAAAATCTGATGTGAGGCAAAGTATGGGCTTTGCTGTATCTCGTTATTGGTTATCAATGTTGTGAAAAAAGGTAAACCCGCAACCTATCACCATAGACACACTAGAGATATAAATCTCCTCCCGAACTGCACTCATTGTGGCACTTAGCTTTTACTTGTTAAAGCAGGGCATTATGCACTGATCCCATATATGAAATATATTTTGTGATAACATATTTGTTTTAAATTAATTATGTATATGTTTTGATGTACATTTTCCTTAATGATTTTATCTGGATCTGTAAGCAAATAAGTAATACATCTTTATTCGATTATGCATCATAATCATAAAAGGTAACATCATAAAAACCACATAAAAACTTTGAAAAACATTAAAATATTAAAATATACAGCAAATCATATTGCGCCCAAACTGCACTATCTGTAAACATTGGGTACAAATTAGAGGAAAACAAGCCAGTTTAGAGGGAAAAAAACAGTTTCATTATCAAATCATTTTGAATTGGGTGCACATGATTTTGTTCCAGTAAAGAGCTCCTTTTAGGTAGGCAGTAACCGCTTGCATCACAGCATGACCATGAAATAGCTGTAAGTGCAAAAAGGCAGGTCAAAATTGGACGAAACCCCTGGATTTTAAAAGCGGTTTGAAATACTTTACAGAATAAATCGAGATGTTTCCAAGTTAGGGGGAGCGACCCTCACACGGGCATACTAAGAGTGCTTGGGGATCATACTGACCCAGAGGAAACAGATCATTGTGCGGATGGAACCCATATGAAATTTTGTAAGCAATGATCTGTCCCAGGGATGTCTAACAGCTGTAAGGTGCGGTTTGATACCTGTTACACTTTTCAGGAGTAGGAAAGATCTATTGATGTGTTTCACCAGCACCCTGGCTTCCCTCTTACCCTTCAGTTGGATCAAGAAGCGTTCCCTAAAGAGGCGCTAATCTCCTTTTTCGAGAAACTGCGGCCTATTAAAAAAGTTCATGTAGTCTAGGAGCATGCAACAGTTTTAATATGATTTAACCACAGTATCTTATGGCCATACATGCACTCGGGCCAATCCTCAATCACACTCTTGTTAAAATTCAGTCTCGCGTCACACCATACTAAAATTCAAAGTAACAATACGGCCAAATTTAACTTGATCCTCCACATAATCCAATCCCAGTTCTTTATGTATACTAAAGAATGCACTATATATTCCCAGGCCCAATAATTTCCTACAAAATTGGTCTTCTTCCTGCTGTATTGCCTTACAGTTATGATACCCCTAAATTGCCACCCCATAAGTCAAAACTGGGAGACATTTCTTCTATAGATTTGCGGTAGGGGCAGAATGGGTTTGGTGCCTATCGACGGGGAAAATCTAAAAAGAGCGCTACAGGCTTGACTACATTTAGAGCATTGGTTGCGCATACAGGTAAGCCAGTTGTTCTGATGATCAAATAAAACTCCCAAATATGAAAAAGTAGAGACCCTAGTAATTACTCAGATCTGTATTTTAATTGTGCTTTTATGGCAGATTTCACAAAAAAGATTTATGTCGATAATAATACAAAATTAATTTTGAAATGAATTGAATTGAAAGAGAATTTATAATGCGCAAGAACAATAACCCGCAGGTATCAAGGCGCCTAGCAAAAGATAAAAGAATGATCAGGAAAGAACATAAAGACCTAAACATATGCTTGGCGGAAGAAAAGGGTTTTTAAGGCAGTACGGAAGTTCTGTAGGGACGGGAGAGATCTCAGATCCAGAGGAAGTTCGTTCCACCACTTAGGAGCAAGGGTGGAAAAGGCTCTGCCACCCCATTTGGCTCTTCGTACACGGGGGGCTGCCAGAAGCAGTTTTCCAGAGGAGCGCAGGTTCCTTCGGGGGACATAGTGGGAGATGATGGATCCTATTCCAGTGTCGCTCTTTTTGGCGATGGCTCTATAGGTCATACAAAGGACCTTAAACCGGATACGATATTCTACCGGCAGCCAGTGCAGCGTTTTCCTGGCTGCAGTGGCCGAAGAGCGTCTAGGGATATCCAGGACAAATCTGGCTATGGCGTTTTGTACTACCTGTAAGCGCTGCAGCTGTCCTTTATTAAGTCCAGCATACAGCGCGTTACAATAGTCCAGACGCGAGCCAATAAGAGCAACAGCTATTTGTTTTCTTGCCTGGAGGGAAAGATATTTCCTGACCCTTCGTAGGGTGTGAATCAGGCCCCCACAGGTGGAAATGGTTCTGCTCACCTGGTTGCCTAAGTCAAGGGCAGGATCTATTAGCACCCCGAGATTTTTAGCAGAAGATGAGGTGGAAGGGCACGTTCCAAGAGAGTCAGGCCACCAATTGGCTGACCAGATGTTTTCTTTCCCCCCAAACACCATCACCTCCGTCTTCTCCCCATTCAGTTTCAGAGAGTTCTGGATCATCCAGTTACCAACCGCCTCCATACAAGATCTAAACTTGGAGGCGATTAGTTCATCTGAATGGGGAAGAGAGACGAGGATTTGAGTGTCGTCTGCATACGAGACTACCTCCATCCCGAATGATCTTATTAATTTGGCTAGTGGGGTAACATAGATATTAAAGAGGGTCGGGCTAAGTGCTGACCCTTGAGGAACCCCACATAGCACAGGACGGGATGGAGATAGAAACTCCCCAAGCTTGACTCTTTGTTCCCTCCTCGTGAGGAAGGAGGTCAAGAGATCCAGAGCTGCGTTCTTCACCCCCACCTCCCTCAGCCGCGATGTAAGTACTGAGGGGGAGAGGGTGTCGAAAGCCGCAGTTAGATCTAGCAGGACCAGGAGAGAGGTCTGGCCCTCATCTACTGTCGTGCGGATCTTGTCAAGCACGATGGTGAGGGCTGACTCCGTGCTAAATTCTTTCCTGAATCCATGCTGGGAGGAGTCTAAGCATCCTGAGCTTTCTACAAAGGCAGCGAGATGCTTGTTAAGGTGTGTCTCAAGCATCTTCGCAGGAGCAGGGAGCAGGGAAATGGAACAACGCAGACTTCTCCAGATCCTATTTTGAGGCATGCTCCCTTTTATATGACATATTTGCCCACCTGGCCGTAAAAAGTAATACTTTTAATGTTTCTTAACTATAGCACTGAAGACTGCTGTCTGGGTAGGCTTATTTAACAGGTAAAATATTGTAAAATGTCACATACATTTTTAAATATGCTCTTGAGTCACTTTTAATTGTTATTAATAATTCTATATGCTATTCAAGTCTGTATTTGAATGTGTTTTTTTTATAAGCCCCTACTTTGTAACCATAAAAAGCAATTTACGCATCTTTTCATTATTTGTGCCAGTTACAATAGGTTGTAAGTCGTACAAAAAGATATCCACCCGCTGATGGCCCGCGCCCTCTCCATCGCTCATAAGGATCATCTGAGAAGGATGGAAACCTTCTCATAAATTACTCAGCCTTTGACCAACTACTGTTTGCAGAGTTTGTAACATTAGCCCATTTTGATTTTTTTAATGTACTTAAGGTACACCTAAATGACTGTTGTGCTGCTGTTGAGACTTGCTTGTATTTTGCTTCTTCAGTATTTAGGATTTGAGTGAGAACTTCTTTTGCAGAAAACACAGAGAACATCTTCTAGTTTTCATCATATACATCACTCGGGGGACAGAACGGAAGTTGGCCGCCCGCCTCCCCGAGCCTGTGTATGCGCATTTCTAGTGAGGAATGCGCATGCGCAGGCTCCCGCGCATGCACAAGTTCAAGAAGAAGGCGTGATAGACCAGAGAGATGACCCGCGATAAGGTAAGTGTTATTAAATCTTATTTTAGGCTTTAATAAATGTTTAATATTGCGGGCTGGAGGCGGGCGGCGGGCGGGTGTCATGTAACGTAAATTTGTGGAGAAGCACGGAGATTGGTTCAATTTCCGTGCCTCTCTGTGACTTCCGCCCAACCATGTTCTCTTTTTCGCATCAAATGCTCTTAGAACAGTGACTTCCAAGTACTCTGCCCGGAGCCATTGGAATCATCATCGACATGCTGAAGAGATCATTGAGGGATAATTAATATAGGGTTCTGGCCTGAAATCAACAAGGCTAGGCCAACTAAATAATCAAAAATAAAGAGATGCCACTGCTGATACCACCAATACGGACAACTCTACCAATCACTCGTGCCACTCATAGTGATTGAAAAGAATTTTTATTATTATTCGAATCTTTTTTTCTTTTGTATGTAAACAATCAATTTCAACTGGACCAAACCACAATATTTACATCATACACATAATTACATCCATATACATTTGTACAACGCAATCAAGCTATGAGCCCACTTTCCAACAAAAAATCAAAAAGAGAAATTATAATAGAAAGGAATCAAGAAGAGAGAATGAAAAAGATTTTAGAAAACAAATAGAAGAGGAGGGATAGATAAAACCTCAACAATTTGTGGCATAATTAGTATAAGCTTCAGGTTAAAACACTAACATTCTGTAGATTTAAATATTCTTTTAAGTCAACCTGACAACTTTATTATGATAATACTTAACTTAACAAAAGGTCTACGCGTGAAGAGTTCATTGCAGCACAGACTCGGTGCACTGTTTTTCAATTGTGACATAACACTACAACTGTATATATTCAAGGTAGTCTTGCATTTCTTATGATGGTTGGTGGATGCCGAGGTTTTTCTCTTGAATTAATTTACAGAGATTTGCTCCTGAGTGGAAGATGGAGTTACTGGTCTTCCAGAGTCACACCCCGCTGCTCTTTACCCCTACAATTCACTGAAGGTCATAAGAGGGGTCTCAATGCCTCAGCCTCTTCTTGTAAATCACAGGTTGCTTCTGAGTCTGCTGATCTATACTTTTTGGAATTGCTGAATCTTGAAAGATTTCTTTGAATAAAGGACCAACAGAGTCCGTTCTAGAAAGTAGTAAAGTATACTGTACTTTTTTCTCCATGCCATTGGTAGGAACTATCATATTGAATTGCAATGTTTGCTGTCATTTTATTGTATTTGCTTTCTTCCTGTGACTCTCAGTACTGCACTGCACTTGTATGTTTCTGTCTTCTTGATGGTAATATTCCATTATTTTGAAGCAAGCAAAGTAACACACTTATGCAAATAGATCATCATGCTCTCAATAGACAGGGTATTCTTTGCCCCAAGATAGTTTTTACTGTGTTTTGTACTTTGCTGCACCATTCAAACTCCTCATCTTAGTAGAAATTGATGTTACTGCTTGGGGGGAGATGAAATCCTACTCAAGCAACAACCCCAATCCCTGTGATGGTGAGGCACAAGCAAACCCTACATTGGCCTGTTTTCAATCATCTAGTATTTTGGCACAGAGCAGCCAGGCAAAACTTGCAAATTATTTATGCGGCATTTTAAACAGTATTGAAATGAGAACACACCATATTTAAAATGCAACAACTATTTAGAAACATATCGCAAAACCTAATAAATAATTTGACAGCAAAATAACAAAGGGGTCTATTAGGATGGTGGGCGGAAAACCATTCTGACCACCATGGTAGCGTAAATGAACCGTCCACAGGTACCGCGGAAAAACCAGCGGCCTGATTAGGATCAACCACCAGAAAAAAACAACTGTGGCGGAACAATGCCACAAAAGACAGCCGGTAGAGGGCGGAGCAGGAGAAAATCCGTTCGAGGCGGTCGGATTTGCAGGGAAAAAAGCCAAAAACGCTGCAAAGCCAGCGGATTGACCACACGTACAATTAGAATTCCATTGAGGTGATAACGGAACGATACGCTGTTTCCGACTGCCGTGATCACAAACAGTGATGAATTGGAGAGCCGGTGGAAGAACTGTTGCATACCCACCGCCACGGCGGCTCCGGAACAATTATGGCGGTCAACAAAAAAACCACACAACAAGACCACCAAGTGTACACATCAAACTAGCTCAGCCCCCAAAAACACCTAACACAGCCCAATGATACATCCCCATGGCAACTAAAAAATACAAATCCCAGGACAATCCACACAACACACCCAACAGCAATACTCCATTTTGACACACACACATAGCCGAGTATAAAACCACCCCCTTCCCTGACCACAGACAGAAAATTAAGGCTGGCTAATCAAAGCCGACACGGGGGCCTACGACAGACCAGAGTTGGATCTGCCTCAAATTAGCACACAGAACTTGAGTGGAAAGATACCAGCAAATACAGCCCTAAGATACAACACTCAGGGTAAAAGTATGATCAAGCTACCCTGTCAAGGCCAGGAGGGTCACAAATAAAAGGTCACCTGGAAACGAGAAGGAGGAAGGCACAGAGATAAATGAGGTTGAGGTTGATTCCACTGAACAAAATAATTGGCTATCTGCGATCAATAATACACTCATGACAGCCACGAATTACCTTAATTGGCAGTCAAATAAACTAGAGGTCCAAATGGAGACAATGCAAACTATAGCCTTAGCCATAGCAAATATAAGCCTCAATCTAGAAGCACTAGAAAAATGCCACTGCAGAGTCATCATAGAAAAACTTTCAACCATTTCGGAAGTCTTGACTATGCTAATTACGGATTTGAAAAAAGATTAAGGAACGGAGGAAATAACTCGGAAACAAAGGCCGAAATCACGCCCACAGCAGAAAATGTAGAGGTACTAGTGATACAACTTAGTTTAATAACCCAGAGTAAAGAGGCCAGTTCAGCCGCAGCCCCAGGAATTGCCAACCCTCAACTTATCCCACGTAAGGCAACAATAAATAAGGCCAAAAAAAAACAACAGTTCCAGTATCAATTTTACTGCTAACTTGAACCCCAAAAACTCTCACAATCTGCCAACATGGAGCAGTAGTAGTCAGAATCTACAGGTGGATAAATCAGAGGAGCACCTTGAGATCAGGTGCATCAATAGCCCAAATCCAGCGAACTCCGCCATAAAGGATAATAATCCCCTGACTAGACGAGAGAAAAAAAGATTAAAGAGATAAAAAATGAATAGGCAAATTCAAGCTCAAAAGGCCTAGGAACATTCAACCACAGAAGGGAAGATAACTCCCATAAACAGAAAACTGCCAAGCAGGAAGCTTTTCCCAATCTTTGAAAAACAGAGGAGGACCTCCATGAGGTATGCACCAGTCCATGTTCAATGTTATTGGAAACTGACAAAGCATGCAGGAATTCAATTCCCAAACAATCTTATGAGGACACAGAGTCAGGGTCAACCCAAGGGGTAGTGGGGAGCAGCTCGAAATCTACTCATGAGGCCAAGCCTGAGGAGAACAGAGGAAGTCCAAGACATACAAAACCTCATGGCATAGATGTTGTCTGTCAGGCATTACGGGAAGAGAGGATGGATGGAAATGAAAAGAGCACAGAGGGAGCAGGGACAAAGAGAAACACAACAATGGAGCAAACCCAAGTGCATCTAATAGAGAACAGAGCCCCAGGAGAACATTTAAACATCAAGAGAACCATACGGTACAGGCACTGGCCTCATTGAAAAGTCATGTTCTGCTCCAGTATAGGTCACGTGGAAGGACAGACACCCTTAACAGGGGATATATTTTGAAGCTGCTTCATCACATCCCTTTGCTAGTTCAAATAACAAACACAGATCTCCTCAGTATACACAAGAAATAGTGTTTCTGCAAAGGAAAAGATCCAAAAGGGGGACATTCTTTGCCTGCAGGAAACATGGGGCACAGAGGACAATCACCTACAAGGGTTTGCCAGTACTCATGTACCAGGCAGAAAATTACATTTTTTTGGTAAGCCCTCGGGAGCCCTTTCAATCTATGTAAATCATGCAGTGGAGGTCTCGATTAAAGAGATTGGAAGATCAACGGACACCGCACAGTGCATTGTGATAAACGGTTTATGGGATGGTAAAACTAGAACAGAACTCCTAATCATCAAGTATATCTCAACCACAAGGGTGTTTCGAAAATGTCAAATACCAATTGGATTATATCAACACCAGAGGAAGTGCTCTGTGAATTCAATCATTTGGACTCGATTATCACTGGGTTTTTAATCTCCATAACCTGAGCCTGGATAAAGACCAAGGCTCCACTGCGGAAAGAGAATGTAATCATTTTTTAAGGTCATTTGATGTAATCACAGTACAGACTTGGACTGAGCAACATAACCCCAATGCTTCAAATCTCCTGACATTTATTAATCAAACCACAATCGACTATATCTTCATAAGGAAAAGTATGAGGAATAGAATTCAGGACTTCCAGAAACAACAACATGAAACAAGCGACAATGCAATGCTTATTGCAGAATACAAGCTCCAGTGCGACCGCCATGAAGAATTGGTGCCCATAAGCAACAGCTGGGCGGGAGGAGCACAGACTTGTGAAGAGTATTAAATGGAACCACTTCACGGTTTTAAATTGGGAAAACTGCAATCAGAGACTAGTATGGAATGGACATTGTGGACTTTTCTTCCCTATCATCCAGAGTTGGGACAGTTGGATGGAAGCACTGCGGGCAGTCCTATTGAAAGGGGCAAAGAATACAAACTACAAATCGGGGAGGAAACAAGAACGATGCAGTAGATACAATATAAATTTGAAGAATAGCACCCGCATCCTCAGACAGACCAGTCGGATATACCAGAAAAGTGGCACCCTGGTGGCGGAGAGAGCCTACAAAGACGCTCAGCAGAACCAGAAACACTTAATGGAGAGAAAAATGCCAGATGATGTAAAAGGAATGGATCACACTATTCCAATTATGCAAACCGAACAAACAGAAGCAATTCTGGGAGTACACAGCCAAGATGGAAAATACAAAAACAGACAGGTGGAATGCAGTTACAGCAGACCATACAGCAGAAATATATACAATGAACCCAGGTGGCCAAAACGTCAGGTCTTTCACTGGAACAGATGGGGCTGAAGCGGAGGAAGATGACCAAATACATATGGGGGGGTCAAGTGATGGAGCCGAAAGAAGTTATGAAGATTTAAAAAAAGATAAAACGGGACGGAGCCCCGGACCCAAATGGCCTACCGGGCGGACTGTTTAAGCATAATCCTAAGGAGTGGGCAGACCTGTTATCACTGCTATACAGGGAATGCAGAGCCCTAGGTACATGCCTGATGCCTGGCTAGGCTCTCAATTGCAACCAATATATAAGAAGGGAGCAAAAACTGACCCTAAAATTATAGACTCATTCCTTGCTAGACATTGAAGGCAAAGCATATGCCAGCACTAACTAACGGCCTGGATAGAGGATAATGAAATACTACCTTATTACCAGACTGGATTCCAAAAAGGCTGCTCCACTATAGACAACATTATGGTCCTTTCGTTCCTGGCATACCAGGCAAACTCTGGTAAAAACCTGCCAGTATTTGCATGTTTCATGTTTCATAGATTATTCAGCCGCCTTCGACGGGGTTAAACGAGGTAAGCTGTGGCACAAATTGTCCCGCTGGAAGATCCCCGGAAAACTATTGAAGGCACTGATGTCATTGTATACCAACACATGGGTGAGGATCAAACTGGTGGGAGATACAGTCACACATAAGATGTCAAATGACTGTGGCCTAAAGCAGGCCTGCGTTTTAGCACCCACACTTTTTAATCTTTGCACGGCAGACCTGGGGAAAGCTATTTAAGGAGCAAGTTTGGTAACCCCAAAAAATTGTACAGCAGCGACTAAATATACTTCAGTATACTGACGATCTGGTGATTCTTGATCACACCAGAGTAGGTTTACAAAGATGGTTGTATGCACTAAACAACTACAACCTGGAAAATTAACTTGTGGTCAACCCCAGTAAAACAAAAGTTGGGGTGTTTGATAAACACCTGAAGAAAACAGGTTTATAGTGGAGACTGGGCAACAACAGCATAGCTCAGAAAGAGCATACCAATATTTAGGAGCATGGCTGAATGACAAAGGCAAGGCAACCTTGCACCAGGCCAAGAAGCAAGCCAAAATACAGGCCACCATTTATGCCCTCTGCAAACTCCAAGGCAAATTATATAGCCCTACCACAGAACCCATCATGAGAGTCACAAAATCAAAACCCCTTGCGATTGCTGGGTATGCATCACAGGCATTCCCAGGTAAGATGGAATTGATGATGGAAAAAGCTCAGTGCCAGTGTTATAAAAGGCTTTTTATGCTCCCCAGGTACACAAGAAACGCCCTGATTCAGCTTGAGTTTGGCCTTGTACAACAAAAATACGAATGTAGGAGTACCCTGGTTAAATTTTGGTTCAAGAAGACAAAAGCTCACAAAGGATCCCTTAAGGAGGCATTGAGAACAATATTTGAGGGGTAGTCGAACGCATGGCAGAAATACTGCCTGGCGACAGTGGCAGAGTTGGACCTATCTACAGCATCCTGGTCACAAGAAGAACTGAACTACCTTGCAATAAAGAGGGTGCTAAAAAAGCACACCGACCAGAGATGAAGGAATGAAGCTATAGCAAAACTGAAGGTAAACAGAGGTCTGGCAGGCCTAACTAAAGCATATGAGCTGCATAAAATCCAGCCATACATGAACAGTTCTCTAGGAAGGAAGTGTGGGAGGGAAATTCAATGGGCGCGTTTAGTCCCCTACCAATAAAATAACTGAACCCGGCTTGGAAATCATTGAACAACATAGTCAGTTGCAGGAGGTGTAATTATAGGGATGACTCATTGGTACATCCACTTTGCTGCTGCCCTGCATTACTATAGCATTAACGTATTCTGTTAAAACAAATGTTTCGGAGACATGGAACCAGAACATGGGCCGATGCAGTGGCACTGCTTCAGTCAAGTATAGAGTCTTGGCAAATATATGAACATGACATGAAGGGCCCAAATCAGAAACAACATAGATGAAAAATGTGGGGTGGCAACTGTTGAGCCCCCAGAAGTAACAGAAGGAGCAGTATGGTGAATAGTCCATCCCAGGAAAGAATTGCATGCACCTATAAACCCCACAATGAACTTAGAAAACCCAGGGAGTTCAGACCCTTGCTAATAGTTAATTTTTTAAAACAATGAATATAAGAACAAGATCCTATTTTAGATATGGTCTGTTACTAATGACCAAACGATAGTCTTACATTTTTATACACGTTTAGATACATGTTTTATAATGTCATGAGATATGTATTTTATTGTAATTCTGGATAATGCCCTCACATTTGCAAAGATTTTGAGTAATTATACAAAAATAAAATTCATTCATTCATTAATTCCCTGACCAGAATCATTTGCAATACTCCACCACTGAAGGAACGAACCCTACATCACAAAGGAGAAGCAAACCATCACATATCTCACCAGCACAACACAACACACACCACTTACGTCACTACCACCACTCTCACACATGCACCTTTAACACATTTGCACATCACACACCATGGCACAGAAGAAAATGCCCAAATTCGCTAACAATGAGTTGTCAGTCATGGTAGATTAGGTAATCAGAGTAGAACCACAATTGTTTGGTAACCTGGTTTAAACAGACACCATTAGCCACCAGAGCACAAATGTGGGGAAGGATAGTCAGCAAAGTCAATGCAGTAGGTACAGCTCCGCACACCACGAAGTAGATTGTAAAGCAGTGGCATGACCTCAAAAGCAAGGTAAAAGAGAGGAGCAAGAAGAACCTCAAGCTGGCTCAAATGACTGCAGTGGCCCTCCCATTCCACCAAGACCATTCACTGCATGGGAGGAGAAGTTGCTTGCCATACTGCATCCAGAGAGTCTCACAGGACTACCCGGGGGAGTGGAGGCTGGTGAGTACAAACAAATGTCCTACATCACACTGCTATGTACTGTCTTGCACAACTACAAAGCTACACCTCCTAGGCCCAATTTCATTCAGGTACACCATACTCTCCCCAACACATGTCTCATAGATCCAACATTCACTACCTCTGATTCTCCCAAAAGGTAGCTAGAACCATTACCATGGGGGGATGTGTACAGGCAGCCAGGACTACAACTCCCACCATGTCCTCATGTCCCACAGCTCAGCAGGATGGAGTCCTCCACCCCACCCAGAAGCATGTGGCAGTCATTATATTTCACCAACCAAACTTATAGGTAGGTAGCCATCTTCACAAGGAGGGGGGTTTGTGGTTAGGAAGTCTGCACTACTACTCCTGCCAGGCCCACAGCTCAGCAGGATGGTGAACTACCCCCACCCACAACCATGTGTCAGTCCTTGCATTGCCCCATCAAACTTACAGGCAGGTAGGCATCTTAACAGGGAAGGGTGTTTGACCACATCACACTTATAAGTAGGTAACCATCTTAACAGGGAGGGGTGTTTGTGGTGAGGAAGCCTGCACCAGTACTTAATTTGTGCCAGTGCTTTCTGGTGCTTATCACCAGAAATTATTTCTCAGGGCTGGGACTACACCGCAACATGTGTGACAAAAAATGATGAGTACGCCTGTTAACAAGTCCTGCACTCTCACTCTATATGTTCGGGGTGAGGAGTTGAGCTTGAGCGGAGTGCTGATTTAAAACTATGCCTTCATTCAGTGTTGTCATGTTTACGTATATGCATAACCTTGTAAAGATTTCTTGCTGTACGCACCAGTGGCGATATCGTTTGAAGCACCACGTTGTGTGCAGCAGCAGGCCTCAGGTAGGCATTTCTGCCATATCCAAATGGATGCAGATTTATAACTGTCTTTCTAGAATTCATAAAACGTTCAAGGAATATTTCTGTGAAGCTGCAAGAGCCACAGGACTCCAGTTGCCCTCCTGGACCTTATGTTGTTATTCGTTGTTGTGTATGCTGGTCCTAGACACACTACTTGGCACCCCTTAAGTGACTGGCTGGTTAAGGCTGGAATCATGGTTGAGCAGGGTTCAACTCACCTCAGAGCTGAGACCCACATTGAGACACACTCCCCCGCGGCACTGGAAGTCCGGCACTATCATTTGAAGAGCAGTGTGTTGTGTGTAGTGTGCAGCAGCAGGGCCCAGTTAGGCATTTCTGCCAACTTTACTGACAAGGGGCGGATGGTGTAAATTAATTAGGAGGTATTTTTGGATGTCATGGGACTTCAGCAGCAAAAAAAAACAAAAAACAAAGAGCACTGAAGACCAGGCAAATATTTGAAAATGAAGGAGCAAGATGAATTCTGGATGGTGTTTCACTTTTACCATGGATTTGTTTGTAGTCACAATTGGATACACACCCAGGCTGATTGTTAAATTGTGCTTCTGGAAACGACTAGTTTTATGAATGGAATCAGCGTTTGGGATCTTGGTCGAGGATGCACCAAGGAAAGCTATTTTTCATATGGAGAAAATAAAACTAAGATTTTTAATGTGTAATAGCATGGTGGTACTGACACATGCATAAATATATACTATGTGCTATGTGCAATTACATCTGTAAAACTGCCACCATCTCGTGGACTTCACAATAAAATTCCAGTTCTTTATAGAGGTATTATTTTTGTGCTGAATTAGCAAAAATAGGAATAGTGTAGAAAATGGTAAAGTATAACCTTTCTCGTAAAAGTAAACACAAAGGCCAGAGAGTTGGTTCTCCCAGAAACTTTAACCCATAAAGTAGTCACATGCAGGACTGAGTGCAGGAATGAAAGAGCGCATCAAGATTTCATGTCATCACCATGATCTACGTGAGGAAAGTCACCCCTGTACTCCCTCACAAGAAGATATTATGCAAATAATCCAGAACTATGATATAAACTTAACGTAATGTTAAAACATTCATATTATGCATGTTTAAGGGGAACTTGACTGGGTTTTGCAATATTTGCACGTCTGGTGACAGAGATTTCTCACACCCTACCCTGATGACACTCTACCATGGTCTGGGTTCATACTTGCTTTGGCCAGTATTCCAGCCATTGTATGTTTAAGTGATTCTTCTCTGGGGTCAGTCACCCACCGGCGGGCTGTGTTCTCCCTTGCTTTTGCAGTGGTTGTTTTGGAGTTTCTGAAAAAACATGAGCTTTCCAGATAAAATTGGTAATGTAAATGTAAATGTGTGTGTACTTGTAAAGCGCACTGCCGCCCCATCTCGGGGCATCCTGGCGCTGTATACCGCTGTGGAACCCATCCTGGCTTTCCCTGTGAGATGCCCCCTCCAGGGCACCCCCAAGGTGAAGCCAGGCATCCCAGCGCTGTTGGGGCCGTTGTGGAGATTAAGCAAGCTATTGCCCAGAGTTGCAGCGTGGGACCCATGATTAGAATAGGCACCGAGGCGAGAATTATTGAGTCACGGACATTGAGCCCAAGACCCTCCGCATCGGGAATTGAACCCTGGTCCCGGGCCTGACCTCTGCTTCAGGGTCTGCCTCTTCTAACCAGTGAGCCACACTGCTGCTAGGGCAGGTGAACTCCACTGTCCTCCTTTCTCTGAAGAGAGAGCAAGCCGATCTCTTCGTTGATCTGGAACAGGCACAGTAATTCAGAATGTTTTGGTCAGCAACCAGTTAAATTAATACAGATGTCTCCCACAAACATAATCTGCACATCCGGAGGGTGCTGTCTTACAGCTGTTATGTTAATGCCCTGCTACAAACAAACAAGATGGCGGCAAACTAAACAGTCCTATAAAGCCTTGTTACCAGGGTAAATAGGACCTGTTTGTTTACATGTAATAGTCAATGGGAGTCTGAAAATCCTTACATTGGAGCTGCATTCACATTAAGCAAGTGAAGACATTATAAATGCTGGGGTTAGCCTGTGTGGAAGTGCTTTCAGGTTCAGCAGACCAGGAGACTGAGGCACAGAGATATCAACTCAGTCCACCTTTAGACCTATTCACACAGACTAGTCAGTCTGTGCTTGAAGATAACTTGATGGTCCACTTTTCAGATCACTGTCCTAAGTCCTCACTTCTTGAGAGTCTTGTCCCTTGTCAATGCATCAGTCGTTTTAGCTAATTTATTCTCAAAATGTGCTTTAAATGCTTTTTGCAAAATGTTCACAGGGCGGGGGAACTCCCTATCAAAATGTTACTTGAGGCAAGTTCCCTTGATAACATTCAGATCGGGTATTACGTCTGACTGTCAGCAGTGCTAGTTGAGGATGTGGGTGGAGCCAATAGAGTAAGTGGGCAGAGCTGGAAAAATGGGTGTGGCCTCCAACAAACATTTGAGCAACTGGACTTCATATTTTACAAATTAAGCACTGCCCAAAAAAAGGAATTCATTCTCTGCTTTATCAAACATATGAATGTAAAGCAGCAGTTGCTAAGGTCAAGGGTCCCCGATTAATCGAAAAAGGTGGAACATATCTGGTCTCGTCTTTAATGGTTATAATCTAATTTTTATAGATGCATCCATGTCTCCAAACCAACTTTTCTTTTTCTATGTTCTGTTCTTCTTCATGTACCTGCATTGTGATGTCTTACAAATGCCTGGAATAAACGATGATTTAATGTATTAATCGTTCTGACTCTTGGTATAATCAAATAAAAATGCAATAAAAAAAGAGCACACTCCAACACCACCATGTTGTCCCTGATTTATTACCTGTGTTATTGCGTTTCTATATATTAACTCATCCTCCCTTCAATGTGTTGTATGTCTTTGCTTATGCCTCCCAGAGAGCAGAGTTCACTCCTCCTATGCCTACAGCTGTGTATTACCAGTACTTGATTTTAATAATTAAAAGGCTGGAAAAAACAAATATTCATGCATTTTCATATGCTGTGCTACTAAAGCTTGCAGTAAAGATGTCATGCTTAACAATGGACCAACGACAAGGATTTCTACCAAGTGCCTTGATATTGTTGGTGCAGCAGGTGCAGTGGCACAGGGGCTCAGGTTTGTGAAAGGAACACTGCTCTCCAATGAATACTGTCATTTTTTTAATTCTTCAGAGCCCAGTGGGCATTTCATTTTCTTGGCTAGCTCTGTTGCCCATGACTCCTATCCATGGCACTGAGGGGCTACAATATGTGTCATCACTGGGCAGGTACCTGTGGGATATACATGTGATATCTTGGGAGAAAAGCAATTAACACTGGTTCACTGGTACACTAAGTGGCTGAAAAAGCAATAAATACATCTGATGGTTGAAATGTGCCCTTGAAGTAGCCGAGGGCCCTCCCTTGAAGACCTCCACGAGCATGTCCGGTAAGTGCCAGATCTGATCTGATCACTCAGTAGTATTAACCTGTCATTTTACAGATTAACAAAGCTTGCATTTATCTGACTTATTAGATGAAAACAATAGAAAAAGTACTGAGGCTAATCTTTGGAAAAAGCACCAGCAGAATGTAAAAAGATAAATTGTATTCTAGCACATATATAGTATATTATACAACAAAGGACATGAATCAAATTCATTACCAGCACAGCATGGACATTTGCCCTGAGATCAGGTGCAGGGCTTGGTATATCTGTAATGCAGAGAGCGAAGGGTTCTTTAAGAGTTGGAAAACTACTCACACTCACATAACCATGTACTTTGGGGCAGATCTATCATCCGTTTTTTTTTCTCGCAAACGCTGAGATTCGCAAAAAAGCAGCGTTTGCGAGAAAAAAACGGAAAATGCGATGTATCATGAAAATCGCATCGCAAAATTAAGGAATCGCTAAAAATTTGTCATTCCTTAATTTTGCGTCACCATTTAAGGAATTGCAAATTGCGATTCCTTAAATGCTATGTATGAAGCACCCAAGTTGTGCGAATTCCAATTAAGAAATCGCAAATTACCACCAACTTGTAGTTGGTGGTAATTTGTGATTTCTTTTACAAATGCACTTTTTGGCATTTGTAAAAGTGCCATGTGGCGCAAATACATTAGGGCATGTATGTGCGCCATATGCACACACATGTAAATTTCAGCGGTGCAGCAGGGTATCCTTTGGACACTTCTGCACCCTTGAAATTATTCTCAATTTGCGATACGCAAATTGCGAATCGTAAATTGAGAATAACTTCCCATTCCTTCCTATGGGCCTCCTGGCCCATAGAAATGAATGGGAAAGTATTTCTTAATTGCGACTTCACAATTTGCAAATTCGCAATTAAGGAATATCAAGGAATCGCTAAAAAAAACGATTTTTTTTAATACATATCATTTGCGAAGCTCAAATAGCGATTCTCAAAAAATCGCTATTTGAGAATCGCAAATAGGTATCTTGATACATCTGCCCCCTAATTACTACAGACAGGACGCGCTGAGAGCAGATGCAGGGACTGCAGTTAAGTAGCTATATGTTTGTAGTTTTAGCATTTCACATTTCCTATATGATTCTTCATAGAGTGCAATATATATGGATGCAGAGAGTAGACAGAAGCAGGATGCACAGAGACAACAATCCTGGTTGGTCTGTGGTTGAGGCTGGCGACTCCACAGCAATCCTTATAAACAGTGTCTCGTCATGTTGGACTCTGTTGCTAGAAGGTGGTTACTGCTGCAGACCGCTCTCTGCAGGTATGAGGTAGTAACAGCCTGTAAATGATGCCTTAACCTATCAAGTGGCTACAGGATGCTGTTACCGCTCTCTGCAGGTATGAGGTAGTAACAGCCTGTAAAGTGAAAAACTCGTGAAAACTTTAAAAAGTATGTCAATCTTGTCAAGTTACATGTGATTTCTTTTTTTCTTGGAAGTCAGATTCTTCATAATTCCTTTAATATTTCACACTGCCCGTTTCACATGTGTAATATGTCATAGTTTTCTCGCCCATGAGGAAAGGCGAAGCATGTATGCTCTTGTGTACACAACTCTTCCAACTGTCATTGACATATTTTGAGAAAAAGAAGTCAGAAAGAGAGTGCAGTAATACAAGCGTTTCACAGCTAAAAGGGTTACAGCCATAAAGTGTCGACAGTTTGTCCATTATGCTTCCTGCAGCTGCACAATCGTTACAGGCTCCTGCAGGCATGAAGTGGACGCAGGATGTGGCATATGCCTTCTGCATCTATGCGGTGATTACATTCTGCATGTAATGCTTTCAGTAATTATGCAGTGGGTGGTTACAAACTGCCAATGCTGCTAGGAAGTGAGAACAAGCTGTGTAGATGCTGCACTTTGCATCTATGAAATGGATGAAAGATGTGCATGACGCTTTCTCCGGATGCCCAATGATTACCATCTCCATCCCAAGCCTTATGCATCTATTCAGTGGTTACAGGGTGTAAATTGAGTTTTCTAGCCATGCAGCGGTTACTTACAGACTCTCAATGCTGCTTTATGCAGCTAAGAAGTGGTCACAGCCTGTAGATGTGACGTTTGCAGTTGTGAAGTGCATACAGGATGCAGCTGATGCTTTCTGCAGCTACGCAAGGTTACCGTCTGTATCATGCTTTCTACATGTTTGCAGTGATTACATGATGTAATTGTAGCTTTGTGCAGCCTCTCAATAAATACTAATTCTAGCCAATACTTTGTGTATCTATGCAGTGGTTACAGAGTGTAAATGATGCTTTCTGTTGCTATGCAGCATTTCCAAGCCGCATATCATGCTTCTTGACACTATGAAATAGTTAAAGGTGCAGGTGATGCTATCTGCAGGCACCCTGTGGTTACAGTCCATAAACAATTGCTACATTCAGCTATGTGCTGCTTACATGTTATTACAGATGATCCTTTCTTCAGCTATGGGGTGACAACACACTGTACCGGGTGCTTTCTGCCTCTTTGCACCAATTACAGATTGTAAATGATGCTTTCTATAACTATGCACTGTTTGCAAGCCGCATTTTAGGCTATCTGAATCTATGAAGTAGTTTGTGGGGTAGATGATGTGGGCTGCAGATGTGCTATGGTTACAATGCATAGATAAACGCCTCACACAGCTAGTTGGTGCATACATGATCTATACCCGCAAGTATCCCAAAGATTTTTTTGGGTGAAATTAACATATTTATATATATCTACTTAGAAATAGATATTGACAAAAAGGATACCCATATCAAAAAGTCTCATTGAGCAAAAGTTTTACTAAGGGTACTCCAACCATGCATGAACAGGGTATACTTTCCATCTGTAAATATAGGGGAATATTTATACGGAAATAGTGCAGCGTGGCGCTGCACACAATTCAGCAGCGCTGCACAGTCTTTTAAAAAATGCAGGGATGAGCCGTATTTGCAAGAATATGGCAAACCCGTGTTTTCCCTTGCACAAGGGCAAGATGTCTAGCACCAACACAGATCAATCCATCAGGGGCTTATAACGCATGACTACTTACCCGTGAGTTTCTCAAGGTGCTTGGGGCAGGGAGGCTGCTGGTACCTCTGGGTGTGGAGGTATTTGGTCAGCGACACGGATTGCCTGAGGTGGAGAGGCAGGGACTTCCTCTGGCTTTGGTCTTGTCAATCCAGGGGACGGAGGCTAGGGCACGTTCAGCAGAACAGAGTTGTCTGGCAGGTACGTGGAATGTTAGGCTGTGATTCAGGTACACTGGTCCTACACTGGTCCTATGTTGTGGAAAGCTTTGTAAGCATGTGTGAGGAACTTGAAGGTGATTCTGTTGTTGACTGGGAGCCAGTGGACTTGTTGGAGGTATTGCATGATGTGGCTCGAGCAAGTGATCTTGAGGACCAGTCTGTTAGCAGCATTTTGAACGCTCTGTAGTATCTTGAACTGTTTCTGGGTGACACCGGTGTAGAGTCCATTGCTGTATTCCAGTCTGCTGGTGATGAGTGCATTGGTGACAGTCTTTCGGGTTTCTGTGGTGATCTATCTGAAGGTCTTTCAAAGCGGGCGGAGGATGAGAAAACTGAGTTCATTTGGCGACTCATTGTGAGCGATGAGTCCAGTATGATACCAAGGTTATATGCGTGGTCTGTAAGGGTGGGAGGGGGTCCCGTAGTTGCTGGCCAACTGGAGTCGTCCCAGGCTGAAGGGGTGGGGTCCAGGATGAGTACTTCGGTTTGTCTGAGTTGAGTTTGAGGCAGCTGTCTTTCATCCATGTGGCAATGGCCTTCATTCCATTGTGGAAGTTGATTCTGGCGGTTGTGGGTTTGTTGTTGAGGGAGAGGATCATCTGGGTGTCATCAGAGTAGGAGCCGATGTTGGGTCCATGGCTTCTGGTGATGTCTGAGAGGGGGGATATGTAGACGTTGAAGAGGGTGGGCTCAGGGAGGAACCCTGGGGTACTCTGCAGCTGATCTTGGTAGGTTCTGAGAGGCAGAGGGGTAGTCTAACTAGCTGAGTCTGGCCAGTGAGGAAGGAGTGGATCCTGGTGGATCCAGTCCAGTGCCTTGTCACGGATGCCACTGTCATGGAGGCTTGTGATTAGGGTGTGGTCTGAAACAGTGTTGAAGGCGGCCAAGGCGGGCAAGAGGTCCAGTAGGATGAGGGCTGCTGTCTCGCCTTTTCAAGGAGGGAGTGGATGTCACCGGCTGTGGCGAGGAGTGTGGTCTCCACGCTGTGGTTGATTCAGATTTTAGATTGAAAGGTACCCAGGATGTAGTTTACTTAGATGAACTCGTAGAGTTGGGTGTTGATGGCCTTTTCGATGAACTTAGCTGGGAAGGGGGAGGTGGGGGATCGGTCTGACATTCTTGAGGTCTGTCAGGTTTGTAAACAGCTTCTTCAGAAGGGGTTGATCTCAGCATGTTTCGAGTCATCGGGGAAGGTGGTGGTTTTGATGGAGCAGTTGATGGTGCGGCTCAGCTGGGGGGTGATGCTCTGTTGAAGATGTGGTATGGGAAAGGATCCAATGGGGCTCCTGAGTAGATGCTCTTCATGGTCTTGAGTGTGTCCTCTGTTGTGAGCGAGGTCCAGCTGAGCACGGTCTTTTGGGGTGCAGTGTGGTTGCGTATGGTGGTGGTGGTGGCGGGCGTAGTAGCAGGGTCTAGAGTACTGAAGCTTTTGTAGATCTCCCTTATCTTGGGGTGGAAGAAGGTGTTGAGTTTGCTGCAGAGGTCTTGGGAGGGTGAGACGCCATTAAGTAGTGCTGTGGAGGGCTGGACAATTAGTAAGCGGGAAAATGCAGAAGCGGGAACGGGCTGCGGGGGATTGCAGCGGTGATAAAGGATAAGCAGGAGAAAAATGGAAAAAGGACAGAAAAATCAAAGCTCATAAAGGGCTCAGGCAGTCAAAAATAAAAAAGAGAGAGAAAAAGAAACAAAAAACAAAAGAGAGATAGAACGAGCAGCGAGACAGACTGAAGGGCAGCAAAGCAGCAGAGCAGTGATCCTCCACCACGAGGGATGAGGTACAGGCAGGAGCAAAGGTGTCTGTGTTGTAGGGATTGATTGTTTATGTGCAGGAATGTACACCATCCTGCACATAAACAATTTTAAAGGTGATTTGCTTCTTCCGTGTGTGCTGTAGGTAGAAATAAAAGTATGTTTCATTGTCTAATGGCTGCTATTCTGTGGCATTCGTTTTTGGAGTTTCCTCAGATCCATAGATCTGTGTAAAACTGGGGCAGTGCTAAAAAGTACGGTGTGTTGCGGTGGTACACCCACAACAGCACCCAGTGCATGCCTCATCACACAGATACCTGTGTGAAAGGGGACGATATTTACAAAGCAGTGTTAAGCCACACAATTTGGCTTAACGCCACTTTGTAAACATGGAGCAAGGCAATGCACCATGGGAACGTCAAAAAAAGTGACTTCTGGTGTTGCAATCACCTTGTAAATATGCACCAAACACTTCTTAAAAATCGTACATAAATAGGTAAATTCACTTTGTGGAAAGTGACCCCCACATTCACTATAAGTAGTATTCTCTGTTGGAATTTATTTTTGTGAGTTTCACACTGTTTCTAAGGAGAGTCACTGATGCATTATTCTTTACTAGGAAAGTAAATCACAGGTGAGGAGTCTCAGCTGGGTACTATAGCTAAAGGAATCACAGATTTGACACTGATGATGAATCCTGTGGGAAGAGGAAGGAGAGCCTCAGCAATTAAATACAAACAAAGAAAAGAAGATAATGGATTAAGATTACAGAGGTACAACTGTGACACGTAAAGTTTCACTATTCCTAAAATGATTTTTCCACTGACCAAATGGTATAAAATAAAATTCTTATACTCCTCATTTTTGCAATGGCAAATTTACATATTGCGGCTCAAGTACATGTGCATAAATAAAAAATTGGTGTAACTTTCTCTGTATCTCAGTGTATTGTCGCTGTGCTATGTTCCACCAAAATACACCTAGTGTTAGTAGATAATGGGAAAGCATTCTAAGCTCTGCCATCTGGCACTAGTAACTGTATCATATTGTGAAGAGATAATGAGTCAGTTAGGCAAAAAAATACTATTGTAAATGCCGCTTGTAAAGACTTTTTATTGGCACAGTGATGGGAATGACCAACCTTTGTATGGCATCACCTCAGGCTGTTGCCATGACTGCTTTTGTTGATTTTAGAACTTTACCACTGCTAACCAGTAGTGTAGTGCCTGTGTTCCCATTTTCAAAATAATTATATTGGCATGCTACTGATAGACATATTTATCTAATCCATAATTCCATAGTGCATTGTACAGGAGTGTTTTCAGGGCCTGTAACTTAAATATCTCAAGTGGACTGCAGCACCGGTATGTCATCCACTACAGTGACAATGTAAACATAACTTAAGATCCACTCCTGTAGCCTATTAAAAGTCTCTCCTAAGTAGGCCTTACTGACCATGAATCAGAATGCATGGTATTTAAAAGTAGGGCATGTAAAACGCTAATGTCTCAAATGCCCCTCAAATGAAAAAGTCCTGAAAGGTATTTTTTCACTGCAGCAAGGCTTGCTGTTCCATAGGAAAACACTGGATGACATTGTTACCTTTAATAACGCTATTTTCAATTTGGAAGGACTCTTTTAATCGGTATTTCAAATCCCATTAAATGGTCAAACCACATTTGTTATAACTGTCAAGGAAATACCACTTTGAGAAAGTTATCTTTTCCCAATGTAAAGCATCTGGTTGCGGAACACTGAGCATTTTTCTACTATGCATTTGTCTCTGAGGTTGCTGTGGGTAGAGAGCATGCCTCACTGGATTATAGTGTTAGATGTGGGAGGACACTATGATTACCATACTGCAATTCACCCACACTACAACCCCTCAGAGCCCATGTTTAATGTAGTTAAAAACATTCACCAACTTGAAAATACCCAAAGTGGGGAGGGTAGCCTTAAAAGTCTTTACCCCTTCAGTTAGGTTTCCTCAGAGATCATTACCACCATTTATTCTGTATCAGAAATAGATGTGGCATCTTCAGGCATCCGTAGTTGAGGACTGGACCAGCTGTCTGCGACCTGTGACAAGCCCTGAAGACTAGACCAGCTCTCCTTCTTTTACACAGGACAAAGAAGTGGTCTCAAAGGGTAATAAAGCGGACCTCCTGGTAAAGGTACAGGAACACAACAAACTAGAGGCGACCAGCTGTGGCCCGTGCAGGTAAGAGCGGTGGGGAAGGGTGTTTTTTTTGACAGATGAGGATGAGGGAAATGTAATTAGTTATTTAATTTTGCCTTGTGGTCATCTGAAGAAATCCCCCCCAACCCGGCCCACCACACCACTTACCTGCACAGGCCGCTGGCTGCAAGAGACACTTTCTTGCAACCTCCCAGCTGACCAGTGGCAATAAGATCTGTACTGTGGGGGTTCAAAGTGTACTCACATGGTGGGTTGAGAATTAAAGGAATAAAGTTTGAAAGTACAATCTTTCACTGGTATGAACCTGGATAGTGTATCCAACCTTTGCTCCATCGATGTCAGCACCAAATCGCACCTAGGTCCTCTTCTATTACGATCATTGACTATCATTAGTACTTTATGCTTCTTAGCAATAATACTACTTAAAACTATTTTAAAAAATTTATCTCTGATTCCCTTTTTGGAATTTTTCTCATTGTGGTGACATTTTGTTATTACATTTTACGCTATACTTTACATTTTGATGGGATGTGTCATTTTTTTCATTTAAACTTTATTTCACTTTTATTACTGCACAATTTCTTTATTAATTGCCTCTAACTTAATTGCCTCTAACTTAAATCTGTCTGGTCTGTACCATAGCTACCAATGGATTAAGCTCAGGGTAAAATATTGACTTTAGTGGGTCACCTTGACAACGGTTGTGATTATTATTTCAGGTTGTGCTCACCTCCCTCAACTAATGCTTCACATTTCTTATACACAGTATTTATTTGCAGAACACAGAAATCTGCATGTAAAAATAAGTAAGGTTGGATGGCTTCTCACTTTATTACCACCCCACTACTACATGATTAAAATGCATAACAGTGCTCTCTTCCTGTATACATGTACAGACATGTCCCCAAAGAGGTTTATGAAATGACTGGATTTTAACCAGGATGTAAAACATTGGTGGGTCACCCCTAGGAATATTATTTAATGATATCATATCAAAAAAGGTAGTCAAAGCAAATATCATGGGGTATTCAAGTCGATAGCAACTTCACACATGGATTCTAATTATCGTATTGATAATCTGTTAATAGAAAGACATGGTATGGTGAGAATCCTTCCAAAAGTATAAAGCTGTATGTTTCTACTTTAAATTGCTGCAGTCGACAATAATAGTACAAACAGTATGTATGTGCATTATTCTATATAGTATTAGGGTATATGCAATTGACAGGTACTTGCCACTCACCACAGTGGGGCCGAATTTGACAGAATGTAAGTTGAACACTCCTTTGACCCTTTCAAAATATTTTTGAAAACATACCCACTATTAAGAGTCAAACTATATCCTGTATGTAATGGTTCTTTAAACCTCTACGCTACTCTGTGATAAAATGATGTGCTCACACATGTCACAGCCAAACCACTCTTGGTAGAACAATCAGATTAGTTCCATTATTGTGCAATTTGTTGGTGGGATTGGAGGTATTTCTATGACTAACTAACATTAATATCAGACAGCACCACTTCTGTGTATTCATTATATATTCTGTAGCTCATTAACGTAATCACTAGCATTTAGCCCAAACATAGTAGTTGCACTGTTCCAATCAATGTCTTCTCCTTCCTGCAACTGCTTGTTGTGAGGTAGTGCATATCTGAAGATTGCATTTTTGGAACTGTAGCTTGGTTCTGGCTACCAGTTGATTTAGCTGACAGCTATACCCTAGAGCCACCACTACACACTATTGAACATAGATTGTGCAGAAATAGGACTTGGGGCTTTTCACTTCAGGCATGGGCTCCTGCAAGGCATTCGGTGAATGTGCATCGGATCACTGACATAATATCGACTACAAAAATATAGGCATTTAAAATATCGACTCCAAAATATCGACTACAAAAATATCGAAGTCCTATCTACAAACAGGTAAGTACAAACATATTGAATCAAAAATATCGTTTAAATATATGTACTTTGTAAAAATATTGAATTTATTAAAATTAATGTACAAGTAAAAAAATATTAAAAATAAATAACTACAATATACTTAAAAATACTTAAATAACCTTAAAATTATGAAATCATTAATTTAAGTAATAAAAAAATAATAATACAATTTTATTTGTTAAAACATATATATATATTAACATAATATTATTAAAAAATATGCAATATTATTACCGTAGCATAGCAAGAGTGTTAAAATTACTATTACCACTCCAATGAGTGCAACAGTAGGGAAAGCGGTGGATAGCGTAGCGGTAAAAATTGCTATTCCGATTCCAAAGAGTTCAACAGTAGGGTCAGCGTTGGATATCGTAGGGGTAACTATTACTATTCCCACTCCGAAGAGTGCAACAATAGGGAAAGCGCTGGATAGCATAGGGGTAAAAATTAATATTCCCACTCCGGTGAGTGCATCAGTAGGGAACGCATTAGATAGCGTAGGGGTAAAAATTACTATTCACCCTCCAGTGAGTGCAACAGTAGGGAAAGCGTTGGATAGCGTAGGGGTAAAAATTACTATTCCCACTCCAGTGGGTGCAACAGTAGGGAAAGCGTTGGATAGCGTAGGGGTAAACATTACTATTCCCACTCCAGTGGGTGAAACAGTAGGGAAAGCGTTGGATAGCGTAGAGGTAAAAATTACTATTCCCACTCGAGTGAGTGCAACAGTAGGGAACGCTTTGGATAGCGTAGGGGAAAAATTACTATTCCCACTCCAAAGAGTGCAACAGTAGGGAAAGCGTTGGGTAGCGTAGGGGTTAAAATTACTATTTCCACTCCAAAGCGTGCAACAGTAGGGAAAGCGTTGGATAGCGTAGGGGTAAACATTACTATTCCCACTCGAGAGAGTGCAACAGTAGGGAAAGTAAATACTTCATATATTATTTAAAAAAATATAAATTAATATCTATAACAAACTAATTAAAAGTAATTACCAATTTAATATAATATAATAATTAATCAATTAAAATTACAACATAAAATTAATTATTACAATTAGTTACCTAATAATACAAATTAATTACAAATTAACAATTAATTAATTAACAATTAAAAATTAATTGACAAATAATTCTAATTAAATACAATTAAATACATTTAATTATTTAATTAATTATAAATAAATTACTTCTTACCTTGTTCCCCTATAAACCCACAACCCGCCACAGAAAATAAATTAGTAAAATTACCATAATTAGCAATTAATCAATTAAATAAAATTATTGGCAATTAAAATTTAATTAATTACCCATAAAAAAATTCATTAACAAATACTTCTAAAAAAATACCAATAAATAATTTTACATATTTAATTAATTATAAATAAATTACTTCCCACCCAATTCCCCTATAAACTCACAACCCGCTACAGAAAATAAATTAGTAAAATTAACATAATTAGCAATTAAACAATTAATTCAAATTAATTGTCAATTAAAATTTAATTATTTGCCAAATATAAATTAATTAACAATTAATTAAAAATGAATACCAATAAATAAATTTACATATTTAATTAATTATAATTAAATTACTTCCCACCCTATTCCCCTATAAACCCACAACCCGCTACAGAATTAAATTACGCAAAAATTAAAAAAACTAAATTCATTAATTAAAATAAATTATAACATAAATACACACTTTTCACACATATAATAACATAAAAAACACCCAAAAAAATTTGATATTATTAAAAATTCGAGAATTTTAATAACCTATATTATAAACTTTGATATTTTAACTTTCTATATTTTTAACATTCGATATTACATTACTTACCTTAAAAACGATATTTTTGATGTCTATATTCTGTCCATTCGATATTTTGTCCATTCTATATTTTAAACTTGATATTATGTCCATTCGATATTTTTTACTCGATATTTTGACTGTTTACCGTTTGTAACATTATTGGTCCTTCCTCCACTGGGTTGCTCTTCTGGGTTGACCTTCTGTGGGAAGCTAGCTCCTTACATAGTGGACCAAGAATAGATACACCGTGTAAACAGTACAGGCAAACCCCAGAGGAATTACAGAGGCACAAATGGCACCACAAATGCTCTCATTTGTGGTAGTGTGGGCGAGTAGTTAGGAATATCAGAGATTAATGCTTAGCAATTATTTCAGACACAATGGCAGTAAATGAGACACACACTTAATAAAGAAATCCAACACCATTTTATAAAAATAACACACATTTTTATATAAATTTAAATACCAATATCATCAGAATTGGTTAAGTACTTTTGAGAAATACATTTTTGCAGTTTTCTGAAATGGCCATTTTCTGGATCAGCTATGTTCTCTTAAGGAGGAAACACATTTATTCCAGTTGGGCACTTATCAGCAACTTATAGGAATGTTCTTATGGACTTAAGGTGAGTATGGGGAAAGGTCCAAGGCCACACCAACAGGTCACCTCGGGAGGCTCTGCGGCATCTGGTTGCAGAGGTGTGTCATGGCATCGGGTGTCCTTTTCACTTCAACGGGGGATCAGTCTGGTCAGAAAGAATCTGCAAGCAGGGATTGGGGGGGCAGTCTGGGGGATCCCACTAGGAGGCTCAACCTTTGAGATCCTCAGGCACACAGGGACACCTTTGGTCCACTTCTCCTTGAGCTGTAGGGTTTAGGTGGAGTGATGTCTTTTTGTGCCAGATTCTGGCACAGGAGTCTCTCGCCGTTGGAGGGGGCCTGCAGTAATAGGCTACAGGCAGCAATTTGAAGTCCAGTGTCGACAAATCCAAGCATCGGCTTTTCTCTTGTGGGTTTGGGGACCCCATTGTCATCTTTACCTCCCAAGGACTAACGCTCTGGGGCGTGGGTGTAAAGGTGCTTTGAGGCTGTGGGACAGTGGTCACAGACTCACTCTTTTTCTTTGGTTTCTGCAGAAGGGGCAAACAGTACATCTGGGCAACTCTCAATGTGGATCTCACTGTCCCTTAAGTCACTCAACATGCAGGTTGTTCTTCCTCAGCATTGGCATCCAGTGTGTGCACAGCATGCCTTTTTTGCTGCAAGGGTCCAGTACCACAGGTATTGATACTGTGTGGCTCCGGTCAGTCCTGGCATATCCAACCTCTGAGGAAGGATGGATTTGACCTGTGGGACCAGTGCTACCTCTTCCTGGATGGGTGCTGAAGTGTTAATCCCTGTAGGTGGCAGGCCAGTGTACTGGGTCTTGCTTGATTGATGCCTGCAGGTGCAGGAGAGCAGCTTCCATACACCAAGGGAGTTCCTTTGGCAATTTGTGAAGCACTGGCAGCCCACTGGGTTTTATTGAGGTCTGCACAGTGGCAGAACGAATCAGTTGCTCCACAAAAGAGAGGTGCAGCAGACAGGCCGGTGGGGTTAGTGCCAATGCAGTTTTCTTCCACTCCTTCTTTTGTGTGTAATAACATCTGAAGTCCTGGTATCAGGGGGGCCCCTAAATACTCAAGTTAGGGGTGTTAAAGAGAGTGAGGGGTAGTATCTAATTGGTTACTTACTCCTGTAGTCACTATGCACCCTATATGACCACTCCCTGTGGGAAGTGGACATAACCTTGTCCCAGAGTTCCTTAGTGTTCCAAAACAAAGAAGGATACTTCTGAAATGCCCTACTCAAATCAGGTTAGGTCACCAACATGGCAGTCTGTGTGGAATTTTAATGTTGGTTCCTTAGAGTGGCATGAGAAGTGCTGCAGCCCTTAGGGACCCTCTTTAGTACCCATGCCCTTGGTACTTGGAGTACCATTTACTAGGGACATACAGGGATGGGAAAGCCCATTGCCAATTGTAGCATAATTAGACAACACCTTGTTTTAGGGAAGGAGCACTGGCACTGAGGTTTGGTTAGCAGGTCTCAGTGCACTATCAGAGTTGTAAATCAGCATCTAGTGGCTAAAAAGTGGGCAAAACATGGGGGGATACGTGCAAGAAAAGCAAAGTTCCCTACACAAGCCCCCTCGCCCCTGGGGCCACAGAACAGGAGACTCAACAACCCCTATGAGAGACTTCTTAGTCTCTCAGGCGAGGGAGAGAGTAAGGGCTAAGGCTGCATTGTTGCAGGTCCTACTCTGCCTCACATCCCTCTATCCAGGTCATTGCACCTGGGCAGTGGCATCACTAGGGGGGTGCGGGGGGTGCGGACCGCACCGGGTGTCACCCCATCTGGGGGGTGACACCAATCTACACTGACGAGTCTACCTGCGTCCTGTTTTAGTGAAGGGTTTGGGTTTGCATTGTTCTGTGGCGAAAGTCGAAACGAAATCGAAGCCAAACCAAACCCAGTTACGCATATACCAGGCAGGCAGGCAATGGTATCGTTGACTTGCAGTTTGGTTTCACTGACACTTGGCCAGCAGTTTGGGTCCCAGGGCCGTCAATCTTATCCCTACTACCAATGACGTGACGGCCCTGGGACAGCCCCTGCGCTCTGTGCGCAGTGCGCAACTGCACCTGCTGCGCCTGCTCTTAGCCTCTGACTCATCACGGCGGTAACGCACCCGCCAGCGCCAGGGAGAGTGCGTACTGTGCGTCGTGAAAATAAACTTAAAAAGAACTACGACGACACCGGTCCGAGCCGAGGCGAGTCCGACTCCAGCACTATCTTCTCTCCCCTTCAAATTTGGAACGGTGAGAGACTACTGACTGTCACTAGTAGAAGAGACAGTAGAGAATAGTATAATTTTGATGTATAATATACTGTATATCATTATCATAAATACTGACGTATTAGTAAAGCAGTGCAGTGGCACACAAATGAAAACACGGCCCGGAGGCCCTCTTCGGCGGGTGCAAGCTGGCTTTCTAAATTCTTCCTATGCCCCACACATGCCCTTTTCGTCGAGGTAGCCTGCCCCTGCCCAGCCCATCCCCCACCCTCCAGCGCTTCCAGGGCCTTTATTGCATTGCCAAATATGGCAAACATTGCAAAATTGCTGCATTATATCGCAAAGCCGGTTTCGAGGATTTCTAACCCTCAAAGGCAGCAGGGAATCGATGGGTTTTTAATAAGCTGCTGCGTGCCTGTTAAGCTCTCGGCCGGGGAAAGGTTGCTTTGTTCTTTGAAGCCAGCGGAATGTATGCAGGTGTGTTAATAGAGATAGAGATTCAATCTTTGAATATTATGTGACAGGCACTGTTGCAATCATGTGCAGGCCTCGAGTGGGAACCTAACATTTCATGTCTTTTTTGGATATACCAACTTAGGCCAAGAGCTCTGCCCGTTCCTCATGCTGTTCACCCTCGCCAGCGTCTCGCAGCAGATCTGCAATGCTTGACTACAATTTTCTTTGCTCACAAGGCAACTCGATAGCAGCCTAGCTCACCTGAGGGTGCATGGTTTCCTATTTTTCGGTATCTTGCACAGTCTTCAGTTTTCCAGTGAACCAGTTCCAAATTTCAGCTTGCTCTTCACTACAGTGCCACCTGTTGCTCGCACTTTTGTTTATACAAATCCAGGGAAGACAGATGGAGTAAGAGAGAGAGGGAGCAAGACAGAGACAGGGAGCTAGAGGGAGTAAGAGAGAGAGGGAGCTAGAGGGAGCAAGACAGAGAGAGGGAGCTAGAGGGAGTAAGAGAGAGAGGGAGCTAGAGGGAGCAAGACAGAGAGAGGGAGCTAGAGGGAGTAAGAGAGAGAGGGAGCTAGAGGGAGCAAGACAGAGAGAGGGAGCTAGAGGGAGTAAGAGAGAGAGAGGGAGCTAGAGGGAGTAAGATAGAGAGAGAGGGAGCAAGACAGAGAGAGGGAGCTAGAGGGAGCAAGACAGAGAGAGGGAGCAAGACAGATAGAGGGAGCTAGAGGGAGTAAGATAGAGAGAGAGGGAGCAAGACAGAGAGAGGGAGCTATAGGGAGTAAGAGAGAGAGGGAGCTAGCGGGAGCAAGACAGAGAGAGGGAGCTAGAGGGAGTAAGACAGAGAGAGAGGGAGCTAGATGGAGTAAGATAGAGAGAGGGAGCTATAGGGAATAAGAGAGAGAGGGAGCTAGAGGGAGCAAGACAGAGAGAGGGAGCGAGAGGGAGTAAGACAGAGAGAGGGAGCTAAACAGAGAGAGGGAGCTAGAGGGAGTAAGACAGAGAGAGAGGGAGCTATAGGGAATAAGAGAGAGAGGGAGCAAGACAGAGAGAGAGAGCAAGACAGAGAGAGGGAGCTAGAGGGAGTAAGATAGAGAGAGAGAGGGAGCTAGACAGAGAGAGGGAGCTAGAGGGAGTAAGACAGAGAGAGAGAGGGAGCTAGACAGAGAGAGGGAGCTAGAGGGAGTAAGACAGAGAGAGGGAGCTAGAGGGAGCTAGACAGAGAGAGGGAGCTAGACAGAGAGAGGGAGCTAGACAGAGAGAGGGAGCTAGAGGGAGTAAGACAGAGAGAGAGGGAGCTATAGGGAATAAGAGAGAGAGGGAGCAAGACAGAGAGAGAGGGAGCAAGACAGAGAGAGGGAGCTAGAGGGAGTAAGATAGACAGAGAGGGAGCAAGACAGAGAGAGGGATCTAGAGGGAGTAAGAGAGAGAGGGAACTAGAGGGAGCAAGACAGAGAGAGGGAGCGAGAGGGAGTAAGACAGAGAGAGGGAGCTAGACAGAAAGGGAGCTAGACGGAGTAAGACAGAGAGAGAGGGAGCAAGACAGAGAGAGGGAGCTAGAGGGAGTAAGATAGAGAGAGAGGGAGCTATAGGGAATAAGAGAGAGAGGGAGCTAGAGGGAGCAAGACAGAGAGGGAGCGAGAGGGAGTAAGACAGAGAGAGAGGGAGCTAGGCAGAGAGAGGGAGCTAGAGGGAGTAAGACAGAGAGAGGGAGCTAGAGGGAGCTAGACAGAGAGAGGGAGCTAGACAGAGAGAGGGAGCTAGACAGAGAGAGGGAGCTAGAGGGAGCTAGACAGAGAGAGGGAGCGAGAGGGAGTAAGACAGAGAGAGAAAGGGAGCTAGACAGAGAGAGGGAGCTAGAGGGAGTAAGATAGAGAGAGGGGGAGCTAGAGGGAGCAAGACAGAGAGAGGGAGCGAGAGGGAGTAAGACAGAGAGAGAGAGGGAGCTAGACAGAGAGAGGGAGCTAGAGGGAGTAAGACAGAGAGAGAGGGAGCAAGACAGAGAGAGGGAGCTAGAGGGAGTAAGATAGAGAGAGAGGGAGCTATAGGGAATAAGAGAAAGAGGGAGCTAGAGGGAGCAAGACAGAGAGAGGGAGCGAGAGGGAGTAAGACAGAGAGAGGGAGCTAGAGGGAGCTAGACAGAGAGAGGGAGCTAGACAGAGAGAGGGAGCTAGACAGAGAGGGGGAGCTAGAGGGAGCTAGACAGAGAGAGGGAGCTAGAGGGAGTAAGACAGAGAGAGAGGCAGCTAGAGGGAGCTATACAGAGAGAGGGAGCTAGAGGTAGTAAGTCAGAGAGAGAGGGAGACAGAGGGATCTAGAGGGAGCTAAAGGGAGCAAGACAGAGAGAGGGAGCAAGACAGAGAGGGAGCTAGAGGGACCTAGACAGAGAGATGGAGATAGAGGGAGCTAGACAGAGAGAGGGAGCTAGAGGGAGTGAGACAGAGAGAGAGGGAGCTAGAGGGAGCTAGACAGAGAGAGGGAGCTAGAGGGAGTAAGACAGAGAGAGAGGGAGACAGAGGGAGCAAGAGGGAGCAAGACAGAGAGAGGGAGCAAGACAGAGAGAGGGAGATAGACAGAGAGAGGGAGCTAGAGGGAGCTAGACAGAGAGAGGGAGCTAGAGGGAGCTAGACAGAGAGAGGGAGCTAGAGGGAGTAAGACAGAGAGCGAGCTAGAGGGAGCTAGACAGAGAGAGAGAGCTAGAGGGAGTAAGACAGAGCTAGAGGGAGACAGAGGGAGCTGGAGGGAGCTAGAGGGAGCAAGACAGAGAGAGGGAGCTAGACAGAGAGAGGGAGCTAGAGGAAGTAAGATAGAGAGAGAGAGAGCTAGAGGGAGGAAGAGAGAGAGGGAACTATAGGGAGTAAGACAGAGAGAGGGAGCTAGAAGGAGTAAGAGAGGGAGAGAGGGAGCTAGAGGGAGCAAGACAGATAGAGGGAGCTAGAGGGAGTAAGACAGAGGGAGAGGGAGCTAGAGGGAGTAAGACAGAGAGAGAGAGAGAGGGAGCTAGAGGGAGTAAGACAGAGAGAGAGGGAGACAGGGAGCTAGAGGGAGTAAGACAGAGAGAGGGAGCTAGAGGGAGCTAGACAGAGAGAGGGAGCTAGAGGGAGTAAGACAGTACCTAGCGCCGTACATTTCCGACAGAGGTGGTCCATGCGGTAAGTCGTGAAGGGGTGACACCATGAGTTACCCGCACCGGGTGACACCAACCTCAGTGACGCCACTGCACCTGGGAGCTGACATAAAGCCCAGCTCCCTACAACTTCCTATTTGAAACCTGTTAAAGTGCCTTTCACTTCCAGCTTACTCTTATGGGCTACTTTTAATTGCTAAGGCTCCTTTAAGTCTACCTCTTTATGCTGTTCCGATCTGTGTAACATCATCAGAGTGCTCTACTATCCCCCTGCTGTGTAGTTTTTAATGTATTTCCATCTTTATATTCTATGTGGAGCATCTTCAAGCTCCACTAGTAGCTCTCAGAGAAGAGCTTGGACTGCTGAGATAAAAGGTGCGAGAAAAATGTGGCAGACTCTGTTAGTATATGTTATTTAAGCAGTCCCTGCTCTTCAAACATCATTTTCCTTTTGAATTTACTTTATATTAATCTTACCTTCATTCTAAGGGCACCTGTTTGCTTTGTATTTTTTTCTTCACTACTATATATTTTTAGAATACAATGAGAGTCCTTTTCTTAGTTTGACAAAACATATGGTGGGCGCTATTCACAAAAGTAATTTATAAGTGTAAATTTACAATCATACTTTGTAGTAACTTCACTTTTTTGGGGTGTCACAAAATCCAAGTGTAAAGTTAATACAAACTGTAGATTTGCATGTCACCACTTCTTGAAAATAGGGGAGGGGCCAAAATTACAAGTGCAAAGGTACTATTATCAAAAAATATAATAACATTATTGTAATTTTAATTCAACATTAGGTAATTAATGCTGTAGATTATTTTTATCCTTTTTTCCTACATTTAAAATTAATATATGCATTTTTTAAATCAACATTTAAAATAAAATATTTGTACTATCTTTTCTGAGTTTATTAAACAGTTACCATGTTCCCTATTCCCACCATGCGTAAATGTAAAAATGTTTATTAAACTTGGAAAAATGTGTAAGCATTCTTGCCTTTGAGCGAATCCCTTTTAGCTTGGGGTTTGGAATGTTGAGTTGGGCAGGCTTCATCTCACCCAGTAATTACCAGGTGTAACAAAAACTCCAATCCCCGATACTTGTCAGTCTTTAATGCGCTCACACAATTTGTGAAAGAGAAAATGCTGTAAAGTAAGAACAATATTGGGCAAATTAAAGAAAAAGATTCAAATAGTTGTCCCATGACCTAAAAGTGTGGGTAATTTCTAGTGGATGAAAGAATTATATATCTATCACTTTACTAAAATGAAGTGAATTATGAACAGGAAAAGACGCTCTTGTTCTTTCTGCAATATACGAACTCTGGGGCCGATTCACAGAACTAATTTAAGACAAAATCCTAAACTTACTGCTTTTGGTATTCACAGAAGTTAGGATTTTGTCTTAAGTTTGTCTTAAGACAAACCTAAGACAGACTTAAGACAAACTTAAGACAAAATCCTGTCGTGTCCCTAATGGAATGAGGACAGACACAGGTATCTATTCAAGAGCTTTATTCTATACATCTTATTCCATCCCTGTCCCTACTCTAACTAACCCCATCTTGTCACGCTCCTCCTCTTCCCTTCACCCTAGCTAGCTCCGCCGCCCTAACTACTAGACTGCTAACTACATTACATCTCCCCCTTTCTTAACAAAATGATATAAACAGTGTTTTAATCCATCTCTTCGATGAGTCTCTTTGGCGGCTGGATATCACGACGTGGCCGCAAAGACATGGTCCCGGTAAACTCACAAGGCAAGGGTTCATTTGGCTGACCTCTGTCTTCTGGGTCACCATGGTCAGGTTCTTCAAGTGCGAGGGGATCAGTCATACTCATCAGAGGTCCTTTCATGTTTCAAGGCCACTTCTTGAAATGAGATATGTTCCTGGTGATTCGTCGTTGGTCAGATTCCGCAGTTAGCATGGTGCCCTTCTGTTGGGTAACCAGCAAAGGTTCATCTCGGAATCGACAATCAGTCTTTCTCTGTTGATCCTGTTTGACAAAGACGTAGTCTCCTTCATGCAAGGATGGAGATCTCGCTCTCCTCTTGGCATCGGCATATGATTTCATTTTGTCTTTGTTACGTTTGTCAGTCACTGCCATCTCTTGATGACTGCGGATTGGCGACACAGCTTGCAAGGCCCCTTCCCACGTTGGGATGCGATTCCTCATCGGGCGCCCTAGCATGAGGGTCGCTGGGCATTGTCCGGTGGTCGAATGTGGAGTTGTCCTATAAGCTCTGAGGACTTCATTCAGGGCGACTTGCAGGTCCTTTTTCTCAGCCGTGGCTTGCTGAAATGTCTTTTTGATCGTAGCCATAAATCTTTCGATGGTGCCATTAGCTCGTGGCCAGAGAGGTGTAGTTTTCCTGTGCCTGAAGTCCATGTGTTTTGCAAATGCACTGAATTTGTGTCCATTGAATAGGGGTCCATTGTCCGTTTTCACCTCTTTGGGGACACCCCATGTTGCAAACACTTCATCTAACACTTTGAGAGTGCAAGAGGCACTTGTGGATGACACTATTTGTGCGATGGGAAATCTTGAATATTCGTCAATTATGGCGACCACATATTTACCAGACTGCAACGGTCCGTAGAAGTCCATAGCACATTCTTGCCATACTCCGCTGGGCAGGGTGGTCATTTGTAGTGGTGCCGGTGGATTACCTTTGTTGGTCAACTGGCATAGATGACACTCCTTCAGAGTAGACTCTACCATCTGGTCAAGGAAAGGAAACCAGACGCATTCCCGGAGAGCTCGCTTCGTTGATACTACTCCCCTATGGCCTTCATGGGCCAGATTGACAACTCCCTGCCGTAGTTGACTAGGAATCACAATTCGTTGACCTCATAATATGACTCCATCGGTGGTAACCGACAATTCATCGCAGACGTGCCGGAATGCTTGTATCTCTTGCCTGACAGTTGGGTCTGTGTCATCTTCTTGAGGGTCATGTCTCCACCGATTTGTCTGAATCCGGCGGAGTACTATCTGCAAGACGGCATCTTGGGCGGTGACCTCACGAATGAAGTTCATGGGAATAGCGGGTGGCAGGGATGTATGACGTTACAACGCATACTTTTACCACGCATACCATTACAACGCATAGCGCTTAGAGGTGCTGGATAGTGGTAAGTATAATTTTCTATTCCAACTCCAGTCCCCGTGGACACTAGGGAAGGTGCTGGATAGAAAATTAAACTTATTACTTACCCTAGAGCGCCCCCCAGCGCAATAAGTTGTAATGATATGCGTGCTAATGCCTGCGTTGTAATGGTAGTGCGTTGTAAAAATTTCGTCGTAAACGTTACATACCGGGTGGCAGTGCTTGATCGGCCACAAAGTGGATGTACTCCTCAGCGATCGATGGTTTGGATTCTGAAGATGGATGAGGGTGGCGGGACATGTAGTCAGCCGGGTTCTCCACCTTCCCCAGTTTGTGAACAATGGTGAAAGTGTATTCTTGAAGTCTGAGACCCCATCTCTCAATCCGTGGAGGCATTTTAGATCTTGGGTTGCCGTAGATGGTGACCAGCGCCTAATGATCGGTGATCAAGGTAAAGTGCTTGCCGTACACAAAGACATGAAAGTGTTCACATGCCCACACCACCGCAAGACTTTCCTTTTCTGGCTGCGAATACTTCTTTTCAGGATCAGACAGATTCCGACTGGCATAAGCAACTGTCGCAGGGTTTCTGTTCTCACACAGAACTGTGCACAGAGGAGTGGAACCTCGGCGAATTAGGGTGACCCAAAACTCACCTTAGTACACAACTCACCCCTTACCGAGCTAGCTACAGTGTCTATTTGGACATATCAAACTCCCAATGCTTAGACAAACCAGAACATGAACTTACAGTACCTCAGGGTACGTGGAACTCATGAACACTCTTTCGTTATATTATCATTACAAACCAGAACATGGAGTAAAGAAGACACATGTGCATTTGAAATATTTATTTACTAATGCCGTCTTCTCAGGTGCAGTATCTTAGATAATACAAGTATACTTATTATCAGTAGCAAAATTACCAGCATAGTTACTAAGACATAAAAAGCGAATGGTGACAGCATGTTAACATACTGTAATGAATAAGAGTTAACAACACTTATATCTCACCCTCCCTAACACATATATTATATTATTAGCTAAGAAGGTCTCTTTGGGTTGGTTTAGGGCGGGCCCATACCTTAGTGTCCTAGCATGAAGGAATCACATCAGCATACCCCAGCTCTCTCTGCATGTGCATCGCATCAAGTCTGTTCTATGTGCTTCGTGCAAAGCAATATCAATCCCGCCTGAAGCCAGAGTTGGCAAAGGCTGCACTTGTGTTATGACTATGAAGGCGTGGAGATCAGACCTCATAACAATTCCATATCGTGTTGTTCCTGAAACTTCAGCACTCTTCGTGCAGACATAGTTTATTAAGCAAAGCTGATATCAGAGCAATAACATATTATTCTCACATACACCACGGCAAACTACTAGGTTGAAAGCTAAGTCAACAATTAAGTGTCGTGTGCAGAAGTTGCAAGAAAGAAAAATGGCGTTTAAACCTCAAATGTACCTATGCTAACTTAACACGATATAAGGATATACAGGAGCTATATGACACCCCCCCATGATCCGAGAACGGACTAAATATGATAACAGAAGTGCCATCTCATGAGAGCAGAACTCAACAGTAAAACGAGCATGAAAAAGGTAATGCTAAAAAATAGCCCAAAAATATAACGTGGCTCAAGCCAATAGGCAAGAAAAATTAAAAATTCATGACAAATAAGTCAACGAAATGCTATAAATCAGCAAGTCAATTCGAAGCAGTGTCTATGACAAAACTGTATATGAAAAGTAAGTAGCAACAGCCTCCAATAGGAAGTCACTGTCCTCATCCGAAAACAGTTCAGCCATCCAATTTAAAAGATGAAAGGAACATACGTGTTCTTCCAGCACCGGATCCTCTATAACCATCAGAGGACAGCTCGGTGGGTTTTCAAGAAAACTCAGTTCCAAGAAATTCCGTGCTGCCGACAACACATCCCTGGGACCAATTAGTCCATGCGTCACTGCTAAGGCCATAATCCTCTCGTCAGAACAAACCAACTCGTGAGCAATGATAGGACTCATCAGTTGATTAAAATCGACGTCAGGAGAAACCGGTCCGCAGAGACACAAATCAATGGCCCACTGGAAATCACAGGTCAGGCAGTGAAATACAGGCTGGACACAGGTGAAATAGGAGAATCGAAAAGATAATCCATATGCCGTGCTCAATGTCGCCAACGGCAATGTGCCATAATATTCAAGCATGCGGTTGCGAAACCGCGTCAGCAGCTGTCGCTCGGGGTCTTGCACAGGAAGGGCATCCATATTTAAAAAGACAAAAAACCACTAGAGCGCCAGCCGCTAATGCAAGTAAAAACGGGAACCCTCCAAACAAGGAAGAAAAAATAGAATGGAAGAAAGCAGGGATGACTCCAAAAATCTTTTCAAACGAAGTCACGAGACCACTGCTAACAACTTTAAAAAAATGTGCTAGGCCTTCTGTGGAGGATGCGTTAAAGATAGTGCGAACCATCGCTCCAAAATGCAAAGGCAAATCAGTATTCAAAAGAGCCTGAACTTCTGTACGGGTGTTTGCAATGTGAAGCACGAAAGTTTCACGGGCCGAGCTCAAGGCCACCTCTTTCTGGGACAAAAGAGCTCTTATTCTTGCCATGCAGTTGAATTCTGCTCCCAAGGTTGGCATCCATGGCCAGATGGAAGACTCTCTATGTTCGTGTGTGGGAGGATAAAGCACATTTCTGCAGCAAAAAACCCGCTCACTTACTGTTACTATGAAAGGAATACCTTTAATTAACCCACAACAGTCCTCATTATTGAGCATTAAATAACTACCATTCTCTAACAATTTAAACGTGGGGATGATAGCAGGAACTGGCTTGCCTTGCAAAACACAAGCCATATTCGGTCTGTCCTTGTTGCATGAACCGTGTAACTGTATGTGTCGACACATTAATGAATGATCTGGCGTTTCAGTACAATCCTCCCCATTCAGATAAACCTCCTGGTCCTCCTTAAAACATCTGTATGTGTATGGGAGTGACCAGACTTCATGAAGGAAACCGCTACCTAAGGGTTCATAACGACCTATGGGCACATATTTCATACAATTTGTAAATTTATACAAAGCGAAAGGCAGTGTTATTAAACCGTGGATAAGCCACGTTGCAGCAGTGGCTTCTGCCACAGAAAAAGGTAATGATTCTAACCTTTCAATATGTAACATAGAAAAAGATGCATCACGCATTGAAAGCATGCGTTGTTTGTCAGTCAAATTAAACGGTGCAAATAAAGAGGAAACGTTCATGTTTCCCCAGGGAACTTTACCCATTTTCAACGTTTGAAGGGTCCATGCAAACTGCATTATTGATGCTGACCATGGTATAATACTGACACTTCATCATGCACAATATCGACAACTGACGACACAATATTATCCAACGTGTAAATTCTGGAGGAAAGCACGTTAATGCTATTGTCAACAACTGCAAGCACTTTCTCAAGATTCGCCTGATCAATAGCCCTAAGGCGTTTAGCAGCCTCAATCTGTGATAGTTTCCAAATTTCATTGTAAACCCCATATAACCACCTTTTCGACCTGCCACTAGCCGGGCCTTTAATGAAATCATTCAAGTCCACGTCTGCATCCAGCTTAGACAGGTGATTCTTAACCGCAGGTAAAGTTGAATGTTTCAGCCAATTTTGACACAACTTGCCTACAGAATAAGAAGTGACTGTATGACCTAATTTAAACCGGGGATCAGATCTAACAGCTTTAAAACCGTTAGTCAAATTCAAAAATCTATTCTGGCAAGAATCAGCACTACGGTGCCAAAGCAGCCAACCCTTAGGATTCACACTGGAAATGTTAAAGGAGGAATTAAGAATCATAGTTTGTAACTCCCTAATGGACAACTGAGTAAAATTACTCCAACCGTCATATTCCTCCAACTCCGGGAACGATGGAGTGTTTAATTTTTTAGAAGTAGCCAATCCAAAGCACGTGGTCTGGGAAATAGTTTCATTTAGAAACAACATAAGATTCGGGATGAGACATGCACGGTGCAAAGCCTCAGTGCCTTGTACCTGCCAGGCTCTCGAACCCCAAACTGATTTAAGGTCTATTGTTTCCTTCCATAGCTCATAGCCTCCACCAACTAATTCATCAAGGAAGGCCTTCGAATACAACAATTTAGTATCGGTAAGTCTAACTTTGGGCACTGGCTTTTGAAGAAATTTAAAATAAAAGGACTCGGGATTGGACACGCTAAAGTCAGTGAAATAAGTATACTTTTTCAGAAACGTTTCAGAACTTCCCTGTCTTGGTGCTGGGCAATGTTCCCACTGAGTAAAATTAACAGTATCCCTTCGGGATGACGTTTTGTGTAAGAAATGATTTCCATAGTGTTGGTAACAGAACAATTCACCATAATTAGCAGATTCTAAATATAAATCCTCAGCATCAAATGCAGCATAGTACTTCAAATCCGAAAACAAACTTTCTACAGCATTAACATCCCAGTCATCAGAACAAATGTTTTGTTTCACCACATCCCCCATATTCACTCTAAGTACATTAGGAACATTAACGACTTCCGTTGGGCCATGAATCTGAAACCGAACTGCATCCCACACGATTCCATCAAGGACAGGCCATGCTGTGATGTTAACCAAAGTCAAGTCTCTTTTTAATCTGTGTGTAGAATGTGACGAGGAAAGCGGGGACAAAGTTCCATTTAGATGAGTAATGCATGTTCTTTCCTCGACATAGTGTCCATTCATGATTCGAAAAAAATAAAACACAAAACCAATTGACATAAAAAGGTAAATTGAAACAAGGACCAGCCAAATGTATGTCCAAGGGGGTATCAAAAAATGTTTTTTAAATAGGCTTGCATAAACTGCAACACGAGAGGGTTTCCTTGAGGCAAGAGAAACAGAGTCAAAAGAAAATCTGGATTCCGTGGCTAAACGTGCTTGCAGGTCAGGTATGGACAAATCAGTGGGGTAGGCATAGTCTGTCTCATCAACGTTAGTTCCGGGTAAATTATTTAATAAAGGACTGGAAAGAGCAGGTAAATCGATGGCCACTTCAGGTTCATTATTAGAAGCAGTGGTCATAACTGAATTTCTCACAATGGAAGGACAAGAAACAGACGGTGTCATGCTAAGAAGAATCGGCCACTCTGTGTATCTTGACATTGTCAATTGAAATAAACCTGTTTTCCTTACGACCAGGAAGTGGTGGTAAAATGACTGTTCTTGTGCCCTTCACTCCAACGACGGGAACCGGAGCTCGATAGGAAGGACCAAATTCTTTCTTGTTATCGATCTTCTCCCGAACCAGTTCTCCAACTTGGGGTAGCCAGCCAACTACCGGGATCTGCAACGCATCATCCGACGTGGAGGGCAAATGTTCCTTTGCAAGACCGCCTCTGGTCTTTTGTAGATTCTGTAAAACATTGCAATGTTCATCTGCGTCAAAGGAAGTGGCGCGAACCACATAGTCTAGACCGTCAAGGTCAGGGACGTACATCTTGATGCCAAAGAGCATTTCGTATGGGGTCCGCCCACCCAGAGACCTTCTAGGGAGATTATTAAGAGCACGCTGCACGCCATAGAGGTGAGCCAGCCAGTTTCTGCCAGTGCCTATAACTCGGGCTGTCAAAGATTGCTTTAAATCACGGTTCATTCGCTCAACTACACTGTTACCCTCAGGTCTGTAGGGAGAAGAAAACTTGACTTGGACCCCCATCGAAGTCATGGCATCCTTATACGCCTTAGAGGCGAAAGCCGGACCCTGATCCGAATGGAAGGTACCACAGGCAAAAATCCCTATAAAGACACGCAAATCTCTAATGACAGTCCGTGAATCAGCGCTGCGATGTGGCCAAACCCACACAAAGCGTGTGCATGAGTCAACTGCTACTAAGATATACTTATACGCAGTATCAGATGAAAAAGGACCGCAGTGATCTAAATAAACACAACCTAGCGGTTTATTAGAAATGTACAACTGAGTCTGTGGCGGACGCGTAGCAGTCGAAGGTTTAATCTGCTGGCATATGTCACAAAGAAGGACATAATCACGCGTCTGTTTGTACAGTCCCCGCCACCAGAAACGTTGTTGTAATTGAGTTACAGTGGCCGAGACGCCCGCATGCGCAGACGCCACACCTTCATGTGCCGCTGTAATCAAGTCTGCTCTGCGATCCGAGTTGGGAATCAGCCGTTCCCCAACATCAGGAATTGTCACAAAAGGAACCTTTTCGGGACTTAAGTGGTATTTGTACTTCAAAGGGAATCCCGCAGGAAGTTTACTTCCCTTCTCAGAGGCAGCAATCGCTGCCAAGATGTCGCTATCAATCTTGGTTTTTGCCCTAGTAACCGCCGCAACTAAGTATGTAGATACAGCTGATTTCGCTGCTTCATCAGCAAGCGAGTTGCCAACAGCGTGAACTCCTACGCGCTGATGACCGAGAGTATGAATCACATAAACGAGAGGCAACATAGCCTTAAGCTCTGCCACTCGAACCCAGATCATTTTGTGTTTTATTGTGCTACCCTTGGAATCATGAAAATCATTTTGAATCCAAAAGAACAAGTTTTCATTGTAAGACTGGACACAGTAGTAAGAATCACTTACAATCAGAGTAGTAACACTTGGATCCGCGTACTCTAACGCTAGTAAGAGTGCACGAAGCTCTGCCAATTGTGCGGTGCAGTCACCCAGGGGCAACGTGTGCACTTCCCTGGAAATGAACTCATCATTCAACATAGCACCGACCACAATGGCGCATGCGGAAATGTAGGCATGTTTAGAGCCATGCGCAACCTGCGCCGATCCATCAGTGTAAATGATGCAATGGAAGTCCTCCAAAGGTCGCATTGCCAGAGGAGCAGGATGAACGAATTCGTACTGCAAGTACTCTTGCGACCGTAAGGAGGCGTCAAAAATAAACGTGACATCCGTGGATGTCAATGACGCAGCCCACTGAATCCACCGAGGGTGCAAAGCTTTTGAATTTGGTACACTGGCTTTTTTGACTGCCTCCAAATGAGGACAGGGTGTTACCACTAACATGCATTTCCCCTGCGACAGAGCTCGTTCTTTAAGAATCGCCATCTGTACTGCAGTTAAAACCTTTTCCACAGTGGGAAACCGCAATTAGGCCGAAGTATACAAGTGTGACTTGTAAGCAATAGGTACTGTGTCTCCTTCATTAAAAGTGAGGTACGTGAAACCCACCGTCCCAGGAATTATTCTTATTACCAGGTTGGTATGGTTATCACGAGTCAGTAAATATTTAGAAGCGAGCAGATCAGCCTGCAAAGATTGCAAAATGACTGAATGCTCAGGCAGCCAGCATGATTTTGAGAAAGTTGGTTGTATCAAAGCATACAAAGGCTTGATACGCTGGGCATATTCCGGAATGTAAGTTCTGCCGAAATTCAAGAAGCCCAGCAAAGACTGTAGTTTTTTCAGTGTTGTAGGAGTGCGCAACTGTGCGCATTTCTCCAAGAAGTGAGGAGCTAAACCTCGACCTTCATTGTTCAGCCCATAGCCGAGGAACAACACTGTGTGTTCAGCAATGTGCGATTTTGCAAAATTAAATTTGTAACCCATATCTGCAAAGACACAAATGATGGAATTCACACGACACAGATGCATCCAAAGTTCGTCGTCTGTGAGATAAATGTCATCCACATAAGAACATGCATCTGGGTCGATACTCTCCAATAGAGTGACTATTCTTGAGGAGAAGACTCCAGGACTATTTTGTAGCCCATTGGGAGTCGCCGGAAGCATTTTTGCACACCAGCGGACGTAAAACTTGTACATTGGGAGCTAAAGCTATCCAGTCTGTGGGCATAAAAACCATTGGATATGTCAAGCGTTGTCTTGAAACGCTTACGCACTAGACTATCCACTAGGGCAGAGCCATGAGTGTTCTGTACTGCACAGTTACGGCAATGCGAGTTCAAATGCCAGTAATCCAATACCAAACGATATGATCCGTCAGGTTTGGTCACAGTAAAAAGGGGATTATTCATCGGTGACACACACGTTTCAATAACTCCCTGATATTCTAATTGTTCAAGGATTTCTGCGACGGCTGCTTTAGCTTCGCGCCGTATGGGATATTGAGGCTGAGGCTGCGGCTCAGACCGCAAAGGAATTTCGTGGCAAGGCGACAATTTATCCCAACCACATTGGTTGCGGTACAGAGCCGGCGCAAGAGCCCGAGCCCACTCTTCTGCAAAATGCTGCGCATGCTCAGTTGAGACAGTGTGCGCGAAACTGGGAAGGATTACCTCCTCCCCTCTCGGCGCCGCGAGCACAAAAGGTGGGGGCCAGTCAGCCTCGGAAAGTAAAATATCGTACGTAGACGAAAGGTTCTCCCAAAATACCCCTTTAACAGTATGCTCTATGTCACCTTCAATTACCAGGACAATTTCAAAAAGTCTTTCAGGGGGAGCCAGTCTCGTATCCGCTGTTTCTATGACAACGAATATCTCAGTCGCTGTCACCCTCAGTAGTGGACGGAGCGCCTCTCTGACTATGGTAATCTCCGCCGCGCTGTCCAGCAAGGTCAGAGCCCACGTCAGATTCCGAAGCCGCGTTCTCACTATCTGTGGCATATCTATGCGCTGTTAAGGCTGCGACTTTCTTTTTCGCAAACTGCGGTCGCTTAGGCGTAGAATCCTCCTGCTTCACTGCGACGTCCGTCTGGCGGGACTGGCCACGTCCTTGTTGGCCACCTCGTCCACGTCCACCCCCTCCTCCTCCACCGGTCTTCTGGGCCGATGTGTCCTGAAAGGAACGAGGAGAGCGTTGATCAGAACCCTGAAATCGATCAGGTGATTTAATCATCGCGCGATCGCGCAAATCATAAACTTTTTCGGTCGGCGCAGGAGACTGTATTGCAGGAAAAGAATCCTGAGTCTGCTTAGTCTGCTTCCCCTGTGTCTGTTTTTTAGGCCAATTCTGTTTTTTGGACTTGGGCTGGGCATCTGTCACTGCAGATTGTCCCTGAGGTTGTTTTTTCTCCTTTACTGAAAAATATTTCAGACCTCTACTTGTGCGGCCAATTGTCTTATAAGCGGCCACAACAATCTTTGCTAACTGACGGGGTTTGTCGGCATCGGGCAGAGCAGCCAAAGCATTCGACACCTGAAAGTTCACTGCATCTCCTTTAACATTGGAGAGTATGAGATCACTTACAATCTCGAAAGAACCACACAGGCGCATACCCAATTCAACCGCTGCCTCTGGACCGTGGTCATTCTGAACACGTCTAATGATGTCAGGCAGGGCAGTCATAGAGGGGGTACCGAAGCACCTCGTATAAACAGCCGCAAAAGTTTTTCCCCAGCTTTCACAGTCAACAAGTTCCGGAGTTAAATCCTTCGGTAAAGTGATCGTCAACATTCTATGTTTATCAGCAGGAGTCGAATTCGGAAAAACCGCCTCCAGTTGATCAAACTTCTCTGCTAGCCAGAACGGGAAGTCATCGTTGTCAACTGGACGCGCACCAAAAACCGAACTTACCATCACCGGATTGAGACGCATACCGCCTCGATCCATGGGAACGGCCGCACCCCCCTGGGGACCACCAGGAAGATGGCGACCGATGTATTGCACTAGTGCTCGAATCACGGAAATAGATACAACATGTAGCCTGCGAATTTCCTGAAGGGTACATGCGCCGTGATTCGGGAGCGGGGTAAAACCACCCAGCGCAGGCCAGTTAGTACCTGGAATCGAGAGTGGACCTAACCTCGCAGCGGACAAAGAGTGGGGGAGGGCGCCATCAAACCAAACTCGATGCTGCCAATGATCAATAGGTATTTCCAGTGCCCTGTACGGTGTATATTCAGCCGGAACAGCCGAGGCGGTGTAAGAGTGGAACAACCCAGAAGTTGCATCCACAGCCGGAAACGTAACCCAAGAGTAAAACAACTCGTAAGGGAACGCCGGATCTGCACATACCACGAAAATCACAGCCATCCCATCCACCGGGACTTGGTACGTCTGAAGGTGGTTGCGCACCGCTACTCGACTATGCTGCGCAATGGCCACCGCCGCCATGACAACACTGGAAACAAGAAAATACACAGAATACTTTGTAGCACAACTGGGTAGTAATTCAAAGAAACCGTTTAAGAAAGAATCAAGCTTGAAGAAGACCTATTTTAAAAAATAGGTAGGTTTCACCGACACCCCGCTTTCCGGAAACGGAGGTGAAGGGGTTAAGGTTTGAACGATATACTACTCGAGTGTCATGATATAAGACCACCGAAACCGTTGGGCGCCATGTCGCAGGGTTTCTGTTCTCACACAGAACTGTGCACAGAGGAGTGGAACCTCGGCGAATTAGGGTGACCCAAAACTCACCTTAGTACACAACTCACCCCTTACCGAGCTAGCTACAGTGTCTCATTGGACATATCAAACTCCCAATGCTTAGACAAACCAGAACATGAACTTACAGTACCTCAGGGTACGTGGAACTCATGAACACTCTTTCGTTATATTATCATTACAAACCAGAACATGGAGTAAAGAAGACACATGTGCATTTGAAATATTTATTTACTAATGCCGTCTTCTCAGGCGCAGTATCTTAGATAATACAAGTATACTTATTATCAGTAGCAAAATTACCAGCATAGTTACTAAGACATAAAAAGCGAATGGTGACAGCATGTTAACATACTGTAATGAATAAGAGTTAACAACACTTATATCTCACCCTCCCTAACACATATATTATATTATTAGCTAAGAAGGTCTCTTTGGGTTGGTTTAGGGCGGGCCCATACCTTAGTGTCCTAGCATGAAGGAATCACATCAGCATACCCCAGCTCTCTCTGCATGTGCATCGCATCAAGTCTGTTCTATGTGCTTCGTGCAAAGCAATATCAATCCCGCCTGAAGCCAGAGTTGGCAAAGGCTGCACTTGTGTTATGACTATGAAGGCGTGGAGATCAGACCTCATAACAATTCCATATCGTGTTGTTCCTGAAACTTCAGCACTCTTCGTGCAGACATAGTTTATTAAGCAAAGCTGATATCAGAGCAATAACATATTATTCTCACATACACCACGGCAAACTACTAGGTTGAAAGCTAAGTCAACAATTAAGTGTCGTGTGCAGAAGTTGCAAGAAAGAAAAATGGCGTTTAAACCTCAAATGTACCTATGCTAACTTAACACGATATAAGGATATACAGGAGCTATATGACACAACGATACGTCTCTGGTCAGAGTCATTTTCATATTGTGCCAAGATGGCCCCCAGCCCAACGGGGCTGGCGTCCACGGTGATCTCAGTCTTCCGTTGAGGGTTGAAGTATGAGAGGCTGTCTGCCGATTCCACTGCCCGCTTGATATCTCTGAATGCCTGTTCACACTGAGGGGTCCAGTCAAACGGTTGGCCAAGTTTAGTGAGGATTCGAAGGGGATGACTGATGGTCGCATAGTCTCGGATGTAGCGGGCACAGTAGCTGGCCATCCCCAAGAACGATCTCAAGTCACTGACGTCCTGTGGGCTCTTGGTGTTGTTCAAGGCCGTAATCTTATCCGGATCAGGCTTTATACCTTCGTCTGAGAAAATGTGGCCAAAGAATTTCAAAGTGGCCTGGTGGAACTCACACTTTTCCTTGTTCAATGTCAAGTTCGCATCCAACAGGGCATGACAAACGCGATCAAGTGCGATGTCATGCTCACGAACATCGGACCCATACACAAGGATGTCGTCGCTGTAATTCAGAGTGTTGGGGATGTGTTGAATGATTTGTCGGATCGCCTCCTGAAAAATCTCTGCGGCAGATGAGACACCAAAACTCAGTCTTTTGTACCCAAAAAGTCCTAGGTGAGTCGCAAATGTTGTGATGTAGCGAGATTTGGCATCCAATTCTAGCTGGTGGTAGCCTTTGTTTAAGTCCAGCTTCGAGAATACCTTTGCTCCATTCAATGCAGCGATCATGTCGCTCAGATGCGGTCCAGGGTGGCGCTCCCTTTCAATTGCAGTGTTGGGTAGACGCATGTCAACGCACAGTCTCACCTTGTTGGGAGTCCCTTTCTTGGGTACAATGACCACCGGCGACACCCATGGGGTTGGACCATCCGTGCGCTCTATGATGTCTGCAGACAGGAGTTCTTGGAGTTCGTCCTCAACGGCATTTTGAAGATGAAATGGAACACGTCGAGTGTGCTGTGCTACAGGTTTGATCTGTTCATTGATGTGCAGATGTATTTGACACCCTTTCAGCTTCCCAAGGCCTTGAAACAGCTTGGGAAACTTGCTGACGCAGTCCTGGTTGTCACTGACTTTAAATAGAATTTCAACCAGATGAAGATGCTCCGCAGCGGGGAGGCTGAGAAAAAAGTCGGCTTCAGGTCCTTTGATGACGTGTATGACTGCTGGTATGGTAATATTGTCGTGAGTGAGCGTTGTGGGGAATTTGCCCAAACAAGGGAGTGGCTTTTTGGACATCCACGTGAAAACACGGACTGGTGCAATAGTTAATGGGGACTTCGGAGTCATTTTCTCATATTCTGTAACTGGAATGTAGTTCAGCGAAGCCCCGCTGTCCATTACAAATTTGGTGTCATGGTTACCTACCTTAATGTCTAAGCGTGGATACTTTTTGAGTTGATCAGGATCTGCAATCATGTTCAAGTATTCTACGGTATAATCCGAATCCCTGGATGATGATGATCTCGAGTCCCGGGACGGAGATCTGCGCTCCCATCGAGATCTGCGTGATTCTCGGCTGGAGTGTGATGAGCCTGGGGACAGCGTGGACTTTCCTTGATCAGCTCGTATGTGATGCTTTCTTGAGTCGGAACAAGACGACCTCGCTGTCTCACTTCGTCTCTCCTTGTGATAGTCTCCGCACATTGCTTCAAAGTGGTTCGACCGCCCACATTTCCGGCATCGCTGACCCATGGCAGGACATGTGTCTACATGAGGATAGTCATACCCACACCGGTAACATCTTTTTGTCTTTTCCGGTTTTCGGTCCCTTCGCCCAGGATCTCTCTTCCTGTAGTCCGGGCGCCGTTGGCGAGATGACGTTCTCGGTCTCCATTGTTTCTCCTGCGAGTACTTTCGTCCACTGCTTTTTGCCTGGATGCGGTGCGCCTGCTCATGACTTACACTGTGTCCTGTTTCAATGGTGATGGCGTGCTCTTCAGCCTGATCATAGACACGAGTCATTTCTTCGATCTCGTCTAGTCCATTTGGTTTTCTCAGCAGCCGCCTCCTGAGGGTTTCTGAGTGACAACCGGTTATGATTTGCGATTTGATGGCGGCATCAGGCGAGAAAGTTTCAAATTCACAGTGTCTCGACAGCCGCCGTAGTCGGGTGATGAACGCGCTCATTGCCTCATCTTTTGCTTGACGCGCTTGGTGAAATGCGTGACGTTCATAGTCCACATTCCTTTTATGGGGGAATTTCTTGTTTAATGCCTCACGTACTTAGTCATAAGTTCCAGCATCTGCAGGTGGAAGGTCTTTGATTATTTTGCTTATTTCTCGACCTGCTAGGTTGCGGAGAGCAATCAACTTTTCTTTGTCTACTGTTACTTTGGATCCCTCAATGTAGTCTTCGAAGTCTTCTAGCCATTCTTGCCACTTGGGGCCCATGCTCCCTCCAGTGGTCAGAGGTTCTGGAGCTCGCAGGTGTGATCCTCCCGCGATGGTGGGCTTGGCTTCATTACGCTGTGGTGAGTTGTCAGGGGTCACCATTGTGTCGTTACTTGCTTCTCACCCTTTCCTTTGCATGTGCTTCTTTGCTCGTTTAGTTTCTTGCACTGTATTGTGCTTGTTTTTCTTATTTCACTTCTTGCGTTTGTCAATGCTTGTTCTTGTAGTTCACTTACATTTATCACTGCTTGTTGATTTGATCTTATCAATGCTTGTCTACTTATTCTCGCCAATGCTTGTTTATTTGACTTTGGCAATGCTTCTTGATATTGCTGTGTGCCTGACTTCAAAATGGCCGCTTCAAAATTGTACAGGGATGTCCTTCCCAGTTGCCTGACTCAAAGATGGCCCCATAGCTATCTGCATGCACTACTTTCTCTCTGTTCACTCGACCCTGTCTCCTTCACTCGGGACTCACCGGCAGTCGATCTCAGGGGCAGCACACTTCAGGTTTAGCTCTCTTCAGCATCTGCCACAGTCAGGTGAGGTTGGGGTGGGCTCCCACCTTACTTTGCTAGGTCTCGCGTTTCTTCGGCGACAGCGTGCTGAAACTCACGCATTGGGCGTGAGGTTTCCGACATCGGAGGCCACTCGAGCTCCGATTTCAACGCGCTCGGCTGCGCTTGCCAGCGGACCTTTGTGGGACAGCGTCCTCCACACCGGGGCACTTTTCCTTCGTTCTGGGGTGCTAGGCAGAGTCAGAGTGGGCTCCCGACTTCTGTTCTTTCGGCGCTCACCAGACTTGCACGCTTCCAGCGTGAATCGCGTTTTGGCGCGAACGGCTTCTCTTCCTTCAAGCGGTTCAGCGCTCGTTGCTTCGGCCCCCTCTTGGCTCCCTCACAGTCTCTGGAGGGGCAGGGTCACCTGCTGCTGGCCTCTCTGCTCAGGCGGCAGCTTCGCTTCACTCGGCAGCGTTCTCCTCGTCTCGACACTGCATGGGACAGGGTGTTCTCGTGGGGTTCTGTGGGCAGTGGACTTGCCCAATCCCACCATCGTCGACAGTTGTCGTGTCCCTAATGGAATGAGAACAGACACAGGTATCTATTCAAGAGCTTTATTCTATACATCTTATTCCATCCCTGTCCCTACTCTAACTAACCCCATCCTGTCTACGCTCCTCCTCTTCACTTCACCCTAGCTAGCTCCGGCCCCCTAACTACTAGACTGCTAACTACATTACAAATCCTAACTTAAGTCTGTCTTAATTCTGTCTTAAGTTTGTCTTAAGACAAATTTAAGACAAAATCCTAACTTCTGTGAATACCAAAAGTAGTAAGATTAGGATTTTGTCAAAATCTTAGGATTTTGTTCTGTGAATCGGGCCCGAAGTCCTAATGTATTTCCAAGAATCCATAAGGCTAATCAGTATGTGCTGGTGTGTCTTCATTAGTCTACAGACCTAATTATTGGGTGCTGAGATAGTCAAATTAAATCATTGTCTGCTCACCGTGATACTCGCCATTCTACTTTTTGTGGCAATGGATTTTTCTCAAAACGTGTTAAATTCACAGCTGCTGGTTAATTTTCTCCTAGAATTAGAGTGAAAATCATTTCATCCAACTCAGTCCAAATAAAACCACCATTTATATGTCTAGTTGTCACTTGTTTTATTATACTACCATTTTCATTCGGCCATTCTGCTCCATGCCTTCCTTGATGACGCAGCAACATGCCACAACTTTCGATGTACACTGCGTCACCAGAGTTGCAATTGACGCTTCCCAGAGGTGGCTTCACAATGGGTCTCTGTTTCCTTGTCATTTTGATGTATCTGTATACTGGTTCAGAAGAGACAATGCGCTGGTAGCTTAGGAAACCTCCCATGGTGGGTTGGTTGGAAAGGTTTATTATTGTCGACTAGCCAAGGATGCATTGAGTTGTATTTCACATTCACCACACTTTTTAAGGCACACCAGAGGATATTGTAACTCTCTGCATTTCAGAATTGTTAATTGTCATGTGCAAGGCATTGCTAAGGGAGTGGCAAAAGTACCTAGGGCATTACCACACTTGTCTGCTTCTCACATGTTTACTAAAATCACTGATCCGTTGCCATGAAATGCTTTCATTTGAACTTGCTGTAAAATCTATTCTTGGTGATAACGATGGTCACTGTGAGGAAGCCCTTTAAGGATTTCTGGCAAGAATGTGTTCTGGAGAGCAGTATCCTTCAGAAGGATAGACATGTTTATCACAAAGAAAATAAGGGTGATAAAGACAATATTTTCCTGTTGATGTAGGAAGGATACCTCACTAACAAGGATGCCTAATACTAGTGCATATCTTGGTGTGGCAGTTAGGTCAAATGACGAGGTTTCCTTGATAGAGATCAGAAGGGAATGTTTGTTTCATTCACTGGACCAGGAAAAAATCAAAGAGTCCTCCACAATTTTCTCTGGTATGCTTTTGGCTCTGGTTGTAATTGATTGCTCCTGGGACCTACTTATATCCATTTACATCCCAGTGGCTGCACAATCCAGAAAATGTCAAACCAAGTTATAGCTGATGTTGCAGAGGGAACAAGACTAATAGGGAAGAAGAACCTCTGGATTTTCTGTGTGACACCTATGAAACAGTTGAAATATACATGTTGTCCTCTCCCTTATGAAGAATGGACCTTGGCGGACAATCCGAGACCAAACAACTGAGATCAGCGCAATATAAATGTGAGAAAGTGAATTATTAGTTGATGTGGATGATAGTTCACCACAGGTAATAAGGCCACTATCTTGGGAGGTCCAGTTCACGTTTTCAATAAATTTAAATCTGAACTCCACCCCTGGCAGCTAAGGCATGGAGCAGACAAGCTCAACTTTGGAAAATGTGTAGAGCATTTAGAAGTAAAAACACAGGAAACAAATGGTAACCACAACACAATAAATATTCCACTGCAATCTATACTAATAGATAATTATTTAATAAACAAAATTACACCACAGTGACAAAAATCCAATACGGGAAACTAATGACAAGAAGTTAAATAAATATAGAACCAAAATACACAAAGCTTATGATGTCATCAACCCTATTCTGAGTTCTATGTTAAATGAGTCTATATTGACAGCTACATTACTCACCTTCTGGAAGCGGGCTAAAATGATTCATCTTTTAAAGAAGTCAAGTGCTGACCCAGATATCCCTAATAGCTACAAGCCCATTTCCCTTCTCACAGGACCTTCTAAACTTCTAGAAAAGTGTGTGAATTTCCAGCTCTTCAACTATATTGAGATTAACAGAATATTACATCCCAGTCAATCTGGTTTTAGGCCAAGGTACAGTACAGAGACTCCCTCTCGAAAGTATCTGAGCAGATTAAAAGTACTATTGATGCAGGTGGCAAATATGTCCTGGTATTGTTCGATCTGTCGGCAGCCTCAGACACAGTCACACATGACAGACTAGCCCGCTTTCAAGAGATTCGTGTTTAGGGAAAAGCCTAAAAGTGGATGCCATCCTTTCTAGAATACATGAGTAAAGAAGTGTGGTGACCCCCCTACTCTTTGCATAGTCAGAGTGTCTCAGTGGATGTTCCTCAGGGCTCTGCTCTTGGCCTCACAATGTTTAACATGTATATGTCTCCACTTGCCGATGTGGTAGAGTCTGTTGGGGCTAAAATTATCTCTTATGCTGATGATACTTAGATTATCTTTTCTTTTGACAAAGAGGAGCCAATTGATAAAGATGCTTTTTAGCCAGGTTTTTCTCCATTTTTGTGGTTGGATGAGACACATTCAATTTAATTGCAACGCTGTGAAAAGGAAGGTGCTCAGTGTGGGTAACAACTTTGAGCTGAATCTTGAAGTCCACTGGCCTGAATGGGTCCCCCTTCCCAATATGCAAGTGGATACTGTGAAAAACCTGGGGTTTACATTTTTCAAAGATATGTTTCTCTGCCAGCAAATTATCTCTGTTGTTGGGACGTGGTTTGAAATTTTACGAATGATGAAAACATGTGTGCATTTCCTTTCAGTGCCAGTTAGGATTACAGTGATTCTGGCTTTGGTCTTGTGCACTGTAGACTATGCCAAAGCTCTATATGTCCGACTACCACAATACCTGTTGAAGCAATTGCATATGGTGCAGAATGCTGCCACCAGGCTTGCCCTCAGTCTCCCTAGAAGAGAGCATGTCACTCAGCAGCATCGGATTGGGTAGGCGGGAAGTCGGGCATTGGCCAATGGGCCAGTACCTAAGGGTCACCAGTGGGCCGGTTTTTGTCAACCGTCCCACAGAGCCTCATTGTTCTTCCCCACCAGGCCACTGTAAGGGAAGGTTGGGCATCTGGAGCAAGGAGGCTGACGGCGTTGCTTTCAGCAGCGTCGCTAGGCTAATATTGTTCTGTCCGCTGCAGACTTTATCTTGGCATCCGATGGGGCAGGTGCATACACCCAGAATCAAAGTCCCACTCCCCTGCTGTGGGTCATTATCACCTCGGCTCCGCTGGAGCAGCAGCAGCTCTGTACTTTTCTTCACCCCTCCCCTGCCAGTCTATCACCCTGAGGCTACAGTTTGCTGGGCTGGGGTGAGTAATTGAATGGCCTTGCTGAGGGCCTGTTGTTGGCACCTCGGCTACAATGTCTTTCAGGCTTTGGTGGTTGGGGGTGGAGGTGGATATGTTTGCATAAACCTCACTGTGACGCACCTTTCCCAGAGCTGAACATTTAGATAATGTAATGTTAGGGTCAGAGCTGACCAATATAGCGAACTATGGAAATAGGTTTGAGTCCCAGCCTCACCTCAATATCCTGTGATTCTGGGCAAATGACTTAGTTGCGCAAGGCCTACAATAAAAATGAATTTTATCTACTGTAATGTAACTGGTGCTCATATAATTGCACCCTCAGGCTGAGTTTATGCTATATAAAACTACAATAACAAAAATAACCTTCTGTTTGCACATTTTTTAAGATTCTGCAAAGGCTGGAACTTACTGAGAGCGAATTCTTTATTCAATAATAAAAAAGTCTGTATTCCTTCTTAACATGGCTTTTCTTCCTTTGTTTAGTTTTAACTATCAGTCACAGATCCTTAAAGAAATTTTAGACCACATTTTAAACTGCTTTCACCTTACGTTTACTGTTCAAACTTTATAGTACATATTGATCAGGGGCACAAATTCCAGCTTTAGGTGTTTTCTTCATTTTCGTACTGGCGGGGCATTAAAATATTGGTAATGCTGGTAAAAAAAAATGGCCAGGTGGTAAACATAGCCTTATCAGGAGTTGTGGCCTCTGGGCTACTTTTTTTTTCTACGACCCCCCTCCGTCTAAATTTAGTGCTTTTAGTTTTCACCAATGTTTCTGGCTCTATGAGCTTTAAAAGACATAAAATGAGCCCAATGAGACTGGCCATATTCTGTTTTGTGAACGGGCATTACCCAGGAATGTGGGCTGCTTTTTTTGGAGGGCCTGGACCGAATTTTGGTCCCAATCTGACCCTGTCACTCAGCATTTGCATAGCTTGCAGTGGCTTCCTGAAAATAAGCACATTTCTTTCAAGTCCTCACTATTGACGCATAGATCTTTGCATAATTCAGGTCCTGCTTACTTTTTCTCCAGGATCCCTCTTTATAGTCCTCTTCATTCTGCCAATACTCATTTGGCCATGATCCCAAGGATTTGTCTTGTCAAAGCTGGGGGCGGTCTTTCTCCGGACTGGAACATTCTATCTTTGGAATTGCGACAGATAAATTATGAAGGACTTTTTTGGAAAAGGCGCAAGACTTTGCTTTTGCCCATTAGCTAGTGTCCTCTTGTTCTCATGGGCTCTGTTCTGCTAAGTGCTGGGACACTCGTTGAGTAGCCGTGTACTAAATAAATATCAAAATATAAAACTTAAGACATAAAGTGACAAAGGCAGTCAACGATTCTTAGGTCCTGTATATAAACAAGGATCAGGACCAGCCTTAAAGTCTCCCTTCATTTCTCAAGCAACAGCAGCAGTTCCTCTTCCATAATTCCAGAGTGTGAGAAATTGGGTTTTTGGTTAAGTGTGGTTTTAACCTTGCTTGAGACCCAGCCACTGTCCCTGTCAGTGTGAAATTAACCTCGGCTTAACCCTCTGGTAGCTTATCACAAAAGCAGTCAGGCATAACTTAGAGGCAATGTGTACAATATTTATTCAGCACACAAACAGTAATAAAGTAAAAATACAACACAAGAAAAATGACTCACCAATTTAGAGAAATAGTGTATATTTTAATAAATTATTGGGCATAATAAGAATAACAATCCAATCAGTAGAACCAGAGTTCATACATTTTAAAGTTCAAGGTAAAAACATGCGTTGATAATATGAAAGCAAAATACTAGTCGCGCAAGACTGGGTCAAATTAAAAAAACTATGGCTGACCATGAGAGACCATGAATTAGATACAAAAAGTGGATGGTCCAGTCTGCACTTACCTTTAGACTTGGGTGAAATTTCAGCAAAAGTTGTTTGAGAAGGCAAAGTTCAGTGGGCTGCAGGTGGTATCCGGAAATAAAGCTTCATCATCATGGAGTAGTCGCGGTGTAGATATCCGCATTCTGACTATTTTTGGGAAGTTGAAACCTTCCAACAGGATGAGTGTGGAGGCTGTAGGTGAGAGTTCCACAAGGCCATATCCTCCTTTAGTGAAGGACTACTGAACAGGATGTGCAGCTGTGGGGAAGAAAAGTAGTGGGAGCTGCAGCAAAGTAAGTCCAACAGGTGATGCACCTTGGCTGGATAGTCCCAGTCTCCTCTGTTGTCAGAACAGTTTTTAATGTTGGATTTTGGCTATGTGGGCACCTTTACACTGTGACCAAGGGTCCAGGACTAGAAGGGCATCACTTTGAGGAGGTGTAAGGGGTCACTCAGGCTGGGTCCAGGTCATGGTTCAACATAGTTGGAGTCTTTTTTGTCCTTAACACTCTGATAAGTAGCCCAATCAACAAGCCCTTGGAGTCACTGGGTTTAAGGAGTGTGGCTGGGCTCAAGCAGTAGCTCAGGTCTCTGAGGGTTCAACGCAGGCATCAGGCAGAAAAGCAGTTCCCCTAGGAGTCAAGGAGTGCTAATCCACTTCTCTTGAAACCACAGATCTTTCACAAAAAGAGAACATTCCAACAAGCCTTCTCTGGTGCAACTCCTAAAATTTGGAATTCTCTTCCACCAGAAATTCGGAGGATCTCTTCCAATACTGCTGTCAAACTGGAAGTAAAAAAATTCCTCATGAACAAGTTCTTACCTTAACATGAGGGGCAATTCTTAGCTCTAAGCACATCGGACATACTATAGTATTATTTATTAATCTTGGACATGATTATTGAATTTACTCCTCTGAAGTCATTGTGCTCCATTGTCTAGCAGATTCTTTGTTCACCCAGGTGTATAAATGATCTGTTAGATGTTCAACATTTGATTCAATGTCTTTTAGACTCCCCATTTGACTCTTGTTTTCATTATTGTTTTTGGGCACCGGTTATTATTCCTGTATATGATTATTGTACGTACTCCCCTTATCTCTCTATGCTCCATCGCATAGCCCATTCCTACTTGTACACTCAGGTTATATTGAGCTGTTATGTTTGTACTAGTTGATTCAATGCCTATTAGATTCCCCATGTTAGACTCATGTTTTGATTTGTTACCTTTGCCTCAAATTGTAAAGCGCTCTGATATCCTTTGGGATCAAGTTTGCACTATATAAAACTTTATAAATATAACAATAAAATAAATAAATAAAAAGATGCAGCAAAGCTGTCTTCTGAAGTACACAGCCATCCACAGCAGCAGGCAGTCTTCTGAGAGTACTGGTTGATCCATTGCCTGAAGTTGCAGGCGGCTGTGTCAGTGTCGGTAAGGTCTGTTGGTGGGTTTCGGGTGAGGGTGGTGATTATCTGGTCTATGGTGAACCTGCAATTGGGGATTTCTTACGGATGGTTGTGCGTGGTGTGTTTGTAGAAGGAGAAGTGGATGCAGTGGTGGTTGGTCCAGTGGAGTTCGGTAGTGTGGCTGAAGGTGCAGTGGTTGCTGGCAGAAAAGATTGGGTTAGCGTGTGTCTGGTGGAGTGGGTGGGTGTTGTGACAAGCTGTTTGAGTCCGAGGTTGTCGAGCAGGATGGTGGACTTGCTGTCATTGGCGTTCTCGAGGTGGAATTTCAGGTCTCCGAGGAGGATGCATTATGTGGAATTAAGGGCGTGCGTGCTGATGATGTTGGTGATGCAGTCGGTGAACTGTGGTCAGGGTCTGGGGGGTCTGTAGATGAGGGTTCCTCTGAGCTTGGTGTTGGAATCAATGTGGATCTGGAAGTACAAGTGTTCAGCAGTGCTGAGGGTGTCTTTGGTGCTGCTCAAAATTCTGAGGGTGTTCCTGTGGACGATGGGTGATTCCTCCTCCTTGTTTGTTGGTGCGGTCCCTGTAGGTGATCTTGTACCTGTCCGAGATGGCTATGGCAATATTGGGCGCCGAAGGTGGATGAATGCAAAATCATACCAGTGATGTCCCATCCAAGCACATCTAATCCCTTTTTTGTGTGTCTGTTTGGGATGAATAAACAAAGTCCAACTTCCAACTAAACTCAGTCATGTGACCCAGGAACAGGCACCAAATAACTAGGGCAGGAAAATGCCGACTTTTTTAAATTTGGCATTTTCAAAATTGTAATATAAAATCCAACTTCACCATTTATGAAGGATTTAAATTAAACTTCCTGAGACACCGAAAATGAAATGTTTAACTATTCACAATCAAATGTTATCACTTATTAACCATAATAAGGAAACCCAAAGTTATCTTTTTTGGAAGAGATAGGCCTCACAGTAGTGAACAACAAATTTAGAGCATTTTCACTACCAGGACATGTCAAACATAAATGTTCATGTCCAACTTTTAAATTGCAACGCACCCAGCCTGGTGGTCTACCTAGGGCCTACCTAAGGTCTGACCTACATGTAATAAAAATGGAGTTTAAGGCTTGTCAAGGGGGGTATTTTGCATAGTTGAATTGACAGTTTAAAACATCATTAAGGCTGCAATGGTGGACTTGGGACATATTTTAGGGGCTATGTACGTGGGTGGCACAATAAATGCTGCAGGCCCTCTAGAAGAACTTAATTTACTGACCTTGTGTATATTGTATGCCACTTTACTGGGAGCTTGTATGGCAATTAAATATGACAGGTGTAAGATAGTGTTACCATGTTTTAGGGAGTGTGCACATGCACTTTAGCACTGGTGTCAGATTAAAAAGTACACAGACTCCTAATGCCAGCAGAAATACATTCAGAAACATTAGAGGGCAAAGTAAAATGGTTTAGGGAAAGATACCTGCTGAATTGTACCAGTGGAAAATGCCAGCTTAATACTCGTACACCGGGATGTTGGTGTTCTTGTGTGCAAAATACCACAATCCATGGGTTATGCCCCATTTTAAAGGGAACAGTATTCAATAGGTAATAACAATTGTATATTTTAAATATTTATCATTTTAGTAATGGATTTTAAAATGGGTACCATAATGATTTCATTCCCAAATGTGCCACTCGTAGAAATAAAAAAAAGATGAAGGTGCCAAAAGTAAGTATTCGGCCATCAAGAGAACTTCATGAGGCAGGAAATGTTAAGTTCTCAGAGTCAAGCTTTTTGCAGACAAAACAAACTTCACCAGGAAGTAGTCCAACTATTAAGACTAATAGGTCTTGAGTGTTTTGAGTAAGGTGCTGAGATGCCATATGTATTCCTTCCACAAACATGTGGGCAGGGGTGACTCCTTGTTCTATCCAATGAGGTAAAAGTTCCCTAGGTTTACCCTACTGCCTTTTGCGGCATTCCGTGTTTACCCTACTTTCAAACAATCCCACAGTGGCCCTCTGTGCCAAATTGCAAGTTGGAGAAATCCTTTTGCAGAGCACGTGTGATCACCCCAAAGTTATAGTCAGAGAAAAGGACTGCCCCTTCACTGTGATCACTTCAAACCAGTTCTTGGCAGCATTCAGCATCTCCCTACAGGGAGGGAGCATTCCTTACTGGGTGTAGAAAGATAGGGGCGTGTCCAAGTATGATTTCACTTCTAGGTGCGACAGGGGAGCCGACTTTAAAGTTAATTAAGTTCCTGGATACTGCCCAAATGCTCATCCTGCCAGAGTAACCAAAACCCTAGGCCTTCGTCTCTTCGTCTAGGGCTTCATGACTCAGAGGGCTGAAGTTGGAGGTTAATCTAAATTAGTGTCTAGAGAATTTAGGCATGGAAAGGTGAATTTCTAAAAGTACATTTTACTTCTTATACATTAAAACTCTGACTTCACCAGCAAATCACGCTTTTAATAAATATTACACACATCCTAGTACTTTCCGTGCATAATTGTTGGAAGGTCGGTTATTAGGAATGTTATAAAGGCATCAAACACCAGCAATAAGGCCACCAACACCGTACGAGGTCCAAAATAGTGTCTCCATAAATTAGACCCTTGCTCAACCCTTGGTAGCTTGCACTGAGCAATAAGGCTTAACTTAATGGACAGGCATGTAAAGCATTTAAAGAAACCATTACAGTAAAAAAGTGAGACACAACACAGAATAAAACTTCAACACCAATTTATGAAAATAGGAAATGTTGGTATCATTAAAATGATATCAAATCCAATGTAGGAAACCAGAGACAGCAATTTCTAAAGCATAAACACCTTCTAGTGCTTAGAAACCAATAGCGCCACTTCTGAACATCTGGTCAAAGTCAAAGTTTAAGGCCAACTGCGATGGAGCACTGCTTTGATATCCCACTTGGTAGACCTCGGTCAAAGTTTTACCTTCGGACTTGGAACATTTTCTGGACCTTTTTCTGCTGGGGGCCATCGATAATCGATAATCTCCCCAGTCCAGATTTGGTGCGGGTTCAGTGACTTGACTTTCCACTAGCTCCCTCTCAAACCCTGGACATCAGAACTCTGAACCTTCTGCAGGATGAATCTGGAATCTGGGCTGTGTCGCGTTTGAAGGTGGCCGTGTTGGCACTCAAGGTCAAGTCAGTCCACCTAAGGAGCTTTTTCTAAAAAGTTTCCCAAACTTTCTCAAACATCTGGAGGTCCTTCTGGAAGGCTTTCTGGTTGGTTTCAAAGGTCCAAAATCCAAATCCAAGGATCTGGAATCGCCTAGATGGTTCTTGACAGGCCTGGACTTCAATTCCATAGTCTCTTCAATAGTGGAGAGGTGTGGCTCACTGGTTAGAGGCGGCAGACCTGTAAGCAGAGAACGGCCCGGGACCAGGGTTCAATTCCCGACGCGGCAGGGTCTTGGATCAGGGTCAACGGACTCGATAATTCTCGCCTCAGTGCCTACTCTAACCAGGGAACACACTCGGTAACTCTGGGCATTAAGCTTGCCTCATCTCTACAACGGCCCTCCACAGACGCCGGGGATGCCTGGTTTCACCCTGGAGATACCCAGAAAGGGACCATCTCACAGGGAAAACCAGGACGGGTTCCCCAGCGGTCTACAGCGCCAGGACACTCGGGTAGAGTAACAGTGCGCTTTACAAGTATCCCACATTTACATTTACATTTACATTCCCACAATGCACATGGTGAACCCCTTACAACTCCACTGGACGCACTCCTTGGGGGGGGCTTTGGTTGGAGAAGGGTTAGTTAAGCTCTGTTAACCTGTAGTTGCAAGGAGTTCATTCGTACTCCTTTATGAAGCAAGGCATAGTCCTTGGAGCTGTAGACCCAGATAGCGCAGCAGGCACCGTTTTCACCAGGCAGGCTCTTGGGTGCAGATCCGGATTCCAGCAGGACAATTCTCCTTCTTCTTGAAGTTTCAGGCAGCAGAACTGATGGGCTCTGCACCTCTCACATATTTATCCAATGTTCTATGGTGACAAGTAGGGCAGCACCCCTGTCCACTGAGGTGCAGGCCATCACTCCAGAGCATTACAACTTCCTACAAAGTGTGACATAGTCTTTCTTGTACCAAAAAGCACTACTATCTCCAAATCCATCATGGCTGAAATTCCAGCATAGCAGCTAGAGCACACTAAACCAAACCCAGAGTATGGCTTGTTTCCCTAAACTTCCCGTACTAACATTTGTGAACTACTTCCTTAATTCTCTCATCTGACAGGGGGTGGCCCTGGCTGATATGCCTTCTTGACCGGGTCTTCCTTTGTATATGATGCTTTATGGCTGAACCCCCTGCTCTGGAATTCCATGGGCCCCACAAGCTGCCTCCATCATATAGCATCTGCCTGGCCAGGCCAGTAATTCCCTAATAAAGGCAGCATAGCTAATCCCCTCAGGGCAGACCAATAAGGGAAGAGTGCGAGAGGCTGGACTTTGGCTTACAAAAAGAAGTCTTATACCATAGTTTCTGCAAGTCATGGTACATTAAAAAAATGCCAAGTTGCTGAATTTATCCTTGCAATTCTGTTAAGTCCTTAAATTATATTTACATACTTTCCTAGCAATAGTTATGCGTCCATAAAATATTGCCATGTTGGCCAATGAGGCAAAGTATTTTCAATGAGGAGAATGAAATGTGCAATTTCTTCCTCACCAGCATTTATAAAACCGCTTTTTCAAAGACCCTGCTCATAAATACAGGACCCTCCAGCCCTGGAACACCTAAGGGAGACCAGGGGATTTCTAATATGGAAAAACGATTATGGTTATGACTTCACAGTGCCCACAGCACAAAAGTTGTCTTTGAAGTGAAATTCATACACTGGGGAAAAACAGGGGTCAGCTTCCAGTCACCAGGGTTTACAAAACAGCTTTTATAGGGACCGTTCTTATAGTTGCATGACCCTTCCATGTGGGCACCCACAATTTAAACATACAGTAGTTTATCACTTTTAAAGTGCTCATACAACCAAAGTCGAGTTTGCAGTGAATTTACTTTTAAAAGCAGTGCTGCTTATTAAAATGACTTTGGGTTGTCAGCAGTGCACACATGCAAGTGCAACAAAGGTTGCTGGCCTCTAAATTGCCATGCCCTATTACTTACTAGGGTCTTATATGGTAGGTAATGCCAATTATAAGTGTACCTCAATGTATGTGTTAGTATTTAACATAACATTGGCCTTGGGCTTGACAGCTTGAGCCCAGGCTACAGTCAGGTACCACCAGTGACAGTAACCACAAAGCATGGAGAGGGAACAGGCTAAAAAGGGTGACTTTCTAACAAGAGGACAGCATCTCTAAATGTAATCGTATATCCTAATGTTTCTCTATGGAGCAGCAAGCCTTCCTACAATGAAAATAGCTCTGAGGTGCTAGTCATTATAAGGACATGCTTAGTATTATCTTTCCACATGCCCTACTTTTAAATTGCTGGGCTATAAGACATATTCAAAGGTGAAGTATTATTATTTTAATGGACAGTTTAGATGTGTCAAAACAGTTTACTTTGACAAGTTGGGAGCTGCCAGACTTCTCTGGCAGACTAGGAGCCATGTTTGCTTAGTGACACTCGTGGATGGCACAGTTGTGCTACACTCTATGGGTGAAATTTAGCTTTCCATGCCATAAGTGTACTTTGGACACCATATACTATAAACATATAGGGAAGTTAAACATGTCAATTAGGGTTTAGCCAATTCAGCATGTTTTTGGGGTGAAGGCACATGCACTGTGGCCAGGCAGTATTACACCGGTACACATTCCACCCCCCCAAAAAACAGCAGCTTCAGTCCACAATAAACCACACAAAAAGAGGCACTTTTTGCCAATCAGCATAGTTCAGATTTCTGTTTGCATTCTTTTTATTCTTTTGAGAGTGACTAATGAAGTGAACCAACTCCCATTGACACTTCTCTAGAAAAAGGTGTTGTAAACTGTTCAACTGGAGGGTATTACTCTAAATTGGGGGTAATAGTTAGAACTTGATAGTACTGCATATCTTCATTAAATGTTTCTCTCTTAAAGGCACTGCTTATTTGTCAGGGCACATTCAATTAATTCACGGAAGACACTCTAGTTTGGAGTTCTCCTTCACTCATCCTTAATTTCAGCTTTCAGCCCCCTACAAGTATGTAACCTCTGAGTTTGCTCCAAACTAACCACAGCAAATGGTTGAAAGTGGGTCACATGCAAAAGACCTCTGCTGTACCACAACAAAGTTTTATTCTCAGCTGAAAAATGGAACCTTGTCATCAAGTTTGCAAAACATTCTCTCACTCCTGTTAATAGGCTAACATAGAGATTTAGCAAGTGCAGGGTATATTGAACATAAAGAGTATATAGTACCACAGTTAAAGCTGACACACTGTTTGTCACTGCAGGTGAGGTTGGCCTGATGCTTTAGGAGGGCAACAAATCCTCGTACTCTCAGTGTGCCCTGGGACCATTTGTCCATCTCTGATAGACATATTTTGCGGGTGGAAGTCACCAACTCAACAACTCTTCCTTGGTTGTACACTGAGAAAGTATTGCAAGGCAACTGATATTGACACAGGCAAGTGTAATAATTGTAGCAGTTACTACATGGTCCCTTGCAGAAGCACATCAGACATACTATCAAGCATAAAACAATACCAGGGATAGCTGATCATGATTGAGTATGAGGGATTAGTATATTATTTGTCTGGTACTGCATTATACGGAGAAGATGTCAGGAAACTAAAGTCAGTGGAGAAAACCAGTCATATGGTTATTACAGCATGAGGAATACCCCAGGGTCATTGCATATGGGGGGATTAAGGGGTCTGGGTAAAGGTCATCAACTTGGTAGGGAGAGGAAAACATCCATTGTAGGTTACGATGTTGTTGCTCACGCTGATCATGATCTGCAAGTGACTTTTTCCTCTGAGATCAGAAGGTATATGCTAGAGTCCAAACCCATTGTTCAGGAGAGAAATGGTAGTTGCTATCGATCAGGGAGAGAGAGGGATACAAAATATTAGACACAATAAATGATGCAATATGGACTACAATAAGCATATAACAAATGTTCAAGCATCACATATCCAGCAGGGCGAAGGCAATGTTTGAAAATCAGTAGGTTCAGTAAAAGGTGAGCTCAGTAGTTCAAAGATATGGTAAGAGATCTGGCAAGTCATTGCATCACTGTTCCTCTTGCAAATACTTCATTGACTGCTGTTAGATTTGGCTCAAGTCACAAATATGTAACCCATTATATCCCTAGGTGTTCATTGCAGCATAATTCCCTGTCATCTCTAAGTTATACAGTGGTCCTGATTAGAGTGTGGCAGATGAGGCAATTGTTGCAACTCTAATGGATTACCCTGTTATATGGTACCTATGAATTTAGGAGGAATGTGTATTAGATACACAACATTTCATAACATAGAGATGAAGGGGCAAATTTACGAGCATCATTGCGTTGCTCTTCCACCACACAATGTGGTGCAAGAGCGATGCAACACAAAAAAGAGACTTATGAAGCTACGAAAGCTCACTTGCCATTGTCCTGAGTGGCTTTATAGAACTTGAGTTATCAACGTAGTGCAAATAACTGTGTTGCCTTACTCTGCACCAGGAATGCATTCCATGAGTGCTCTCGCGCAATTCCTATGGTTTTTGATGCATTCCCATATTTACGAGAGCAAGAAATCCTAGGAAAGGGACAAAAAGATATTCCTGACCAGGTGAGGCGCAAGAATGAGAAATATCTTTATTTCTCCTTGTTACTCACTCTTTCTACGTGTGCTGATTTCTGCAGCACAGCTTGAAAGGGAAATTCGCCTCTCAGGATTGTTTCTGTGCAGGAAGGTCTTCCTTCCTGCACAAAAACAATCCTTCTGCAATGCAGGCACCCTTGCTGCATGGTGCAAGGGTGCCTGAGTTGGAGCTAGGCAGCCAATATGATGCCAGCACAGGGACAAAAACAGGAATGCGTTGTATTCTTTTAAATAAGGCAAATTCCTGCCCTTTCACTTAAAGGCAGGGCAGGAAGGTGATTCTTTTCTGCATTACTTTGCCATGAATATGGCCTTGATTCTCCTTCTATCATCTGCAAATGTTGGCTTGGCTAGCTCCCAGTAAAGCATCCATAGATGTTGTTGGCAACTTGAAACATAACCACTCTTATATCCAAGGAATTTGTAGAAACAGGTCGAACCCTTTCATTTATCACTTTTGCATGACCACGGTTTCACAAGGAGAAGAGACAATATTACACTTTTAAATGTTTATTGAAAAGATCTAATCTTTGTAAGTAAAATGTGAACTGTGATATTAGTCAAATGAGACACATCATTGTTAAAAGCATTTTTAGAATAATGAAAAACACAAACAATTCAACCATGTTAATAGTTTCTAATATTACTCCTATCTAGCCCTAATATCCCTCCTCTAGCGGGCATTGTGGGAATAACCTTTTGCCAGACCTAGTTGGAATGATATAACTCCATACCATAGTGTTATGTCTCAGGAAGCCGGCCTCAATGCATTAACAAATGAACTTCATCTCAGTGTGCAGGCCTGCACCTTTCCCTGTCTGCGCATCTATCTTTCTTTTTTTTTCTTTTTTTTTAACTGGTGTTAACAAATCTTTTTTTTTTTTTAAATCTTTATTTATAAAGTTTTTTTGATGAACAACAAGAGGTAAAGACATTCAGGTAGGTTACACAGGTTCACATTGCACTCCTAAGCATACACATAAACAAATATGTCGGTCGGCTAGCCCGAGCAGGCTGGGAGCACGTATATATCATCTCTTAAGCTGTACTTTAGCACATGACCTACACAATACAACACAGTAATTTATTTCAGCATAGGCAGTTATCTCTAGAGGCCCAAAAATTTTTTTTAAAATAGGCTGCGCAGCTATGTTTCTTCTTAGAATGAATATCGGGCCTGTGGAGCTGTGAAACACAAATGACCCCCAAACCTCAGGGAGAAAATTCCCAGGATAAGGGGTCTTTAGTTTTTCAAAAATAAACTCCTACTTTGTGAGTTTTACAAGTTTGTTTTTGAAAAATAAAATACATTCCAAACCTTTGGTGGAGAGCTTTCAAATCTGATGGTGGCTGTACTTCAAACTTTTACTACTTTGATAGTATGCGTTCCATATATAGACATGGCAACTGGGCCAGTGGGCAACTCTAAATTTGGCATATGGTTTGCTGTTACGTGATCAACGGCAATCTGCCAAACACTAGAACAGGCCCAGATTTTTCTGCAGTAGAAACATTAACACACTGGTTAATCTTACTGCAGCATTTATTTCTCTGTTCTGTCATACTTATGTCTTTGAACGTTACCTCTACAGCCTAAATGTGTACTCCATCCCGGGAAACATCCTTTACAATGCAACTTTTACCACGCAGTGCTGTTACAACGCAGGTTTTACAACGCCTACCATTACAACGCATTACACTGGGGGGCGCTCTAGGATAAGGAATACGTTTAATTTACTATCCAACACCATCCCTAGTGTCCACGGGGACTGGAGTTGGAATAGTAAATTAAACTATTCACTATCCAGCACCCCAAAGTGTAATGCGTTGTAATGGTATGCGTAGTAAAACCTGCGTAGTAATAGCATGTGTTGTAACGTCATACATCCCCCCACCCTCCCACACACTGGTTCTCCTTATCTGCAACTGTTGCTCTCTGCACAGCTATATTACCAGAGTTTTTGTATAGTTTACTTTTTCAGAACTAATGCATCTTCATATCATATAAACCTCCCAGATGTGTGTTAAAGCTTTGCAGGTTGGATTTACATTCATTGGCCCAGTACTATGTCAGACTCTACATTTAACGAGATAAAAAATATATTGCTGAAATTGCTCTGTGATCATATTTGCAATATCAGTATTAACAAATGAAGTTATGGTACAAAATGTGAATATCCATGTTCCATTTTCTCTTTTTAGGATTTTAAGATGATGCCGGATCCAGGACGTGTACTGACACAGAACATATCTACAGACCAAGTCACAGAGTTCATCCTCATTGGTTTTCCAGGGTTTGAATCCTGGCAGCCCTGGCTCTCCATCCCTCTGGCTCTTCTCCTTATTCTTGCTGTGGTGGCCAATGTTACTCTGATTGTAACTTTATACAGGGAGCAGAATCTACATGAGCCAATGTGCTACTTTCTCTGCTATCTCTCCTGTGTAGACCTACCTTTAAGCATGGTCACCACCCCCAAACTCCTTGCCATCCTGCTGTTTGGTTCTAGATCAATTAGCCTGCCTGGATGTTTCACTCAAATGTTCTTTGTTCACATGCTTCTTAATGCAGAGTCAGGCATGCTTGTTGCCATGGCGTTTGACCGTTATATTGCCATCTGCAGTCCTCTAAGATATAGGTCAATTCTAAACAACAGCCTTGTTATAAAACTCATGGTGGCAATAACTGGTAGGGCCATATTAAGTTCGGTGCCTGTGCCCTTTCTGGCTGCCACGTTGAGATATTGCTCTGATCAAATCATTAGGTTTCCCTATTGCAACAATTTGGCTGTAACAAAACTTGCATGTGATGACAGTAGTATTAACAGCATGTACCAACTGATTGTGTCTAATTTCACTCTGGGTGGAGACGTGGCAGTGATCTTCCTGTCCTACTGCCTGATCATTTATGCAGTACTGAAGCTCAAAGTAGAAGGAGCCTTAAAAAAGGCCTTTGCAACCTGCAGCTCCCATCTAATCATTATTTTAATTTCATATTCTACCATAATAGTAATAATTATCCCTCGCATTACGGATAATAAATATGCAATTTACTCTGTGGTGCTCCTCATTGTTCTTGTGCTCGTAGCACCACCAGCTTTGAATCCTGTTGTATATGGGGTTAGAAACAAAGACATCAACCAAGGCATCAGGAAGCAATTTAGCCGTGTATGTGGTTCCTAGATGTTGTAATAACCACATGAGAAATCTACTGCACATCCTACTGGATGCCAGATTAAGAAAAACCCTATTACTTGAAAGAGCTTTATATTTAGCTTTAGTTCTGCTGTCATAAACCCTCCCCAGGAACAGAAATCCTTTGATTTCAAATGAGGATCTTGTACCCATGCACATATATGAGTAAAATCAAGTTGACGAACATTTCAGTTGATATAAAGGTCACCTTCTGTCAGGGGTCCCCACAGTATTTAGTTGTGAACAGCACTTACTTACACCAAGTTTCTAAAATTTAGAGTCCAAGTTCAGATGGAATTGACCCTCAAGCATCATCTGATGTGAAGTCACCAAATAGCAAAATCCAATAGCTGTTCAATATATAGAAACCTGGAAACATGAGCCCAATTTCTGTAACTTCAAAACACACACCGGTCAGTGCTCTGAGCTGAGAGGTACATCAGCACATTATTACCTGGAAGATGCACTGCAAGCTATTGCATTTTATTTCCTATAGTTACTTGGACCAAGTGTTTAAACAACTTTGCTAGAATGGGGCACATCTTAATCAAAGTTTAATTTTATTTCCCAATGCCCTCTGTTTCAAGCTTCAATTAAAATCAGAGAAGGCAGCTGGTGTCTGGCAAGAAGAACAGAAGTTGATAATTTCACTGAGCTCTCTGTGCCACAAGACCAACATAATACAACATATAGAAAAACACATGTTAAACCGGAACTGGCACAAGTGTGTAAAGAGGTATACAATTGCTTTCAATTGTAACATGACATTTTAGTAACCTAGAGCATTGCAGAAGTATGTCTGTATCTGTCATATTCTAATAGGGACATTTTAAATGTTCATCTTGTGTGCAGGGGGCTGGCAAGATTGCCAGAGGGGCTGGTGGAGTAAAATCTAAGGGTCCTGCCCAGGTCATTGTGGGCAGCTTCTGACCTCTGTTGTATGAATATACAGACTGCTTTCCAGGTTCCATGTATGCAAGAGCGATTGTTATTTCATTGGGTAACATGTGAAGAGGACATGTTACCAGGCATTGCTACTCTCTCTTGTCTGAATATCTGCTGGTTTGGCGTGTACCTGAAGTTCAGCCTCATCTGAATAATGAAATTGCCTGTCAGCTACTTCGAATCCTGGTTTATGTACTTGTTGCATGTTTATTGGCATTGTTTTCTTTGTTGTGTCAGCAATTCGTTGTGATGATTTAGGATTTACGGCTTCGTTATCGAACATCCTGAGTTGCATTGGGCCCTGGACATCCCAATTGGGTGTGATCCAGCGGCCTATAGGAAATATGTCATAAGCTACTCTACCCAACTCCACAACTTACACTAAAAATCAATAATCAAACACAAGGCCCATTAATCAGACATGACATATTATGACCAACTGAATCATGTGGCCTAATAAATCTATTCACAATTTATATAAATTTTTATACAACCACGGTAAATGAAATCATCATATTTAACAAACCCCACTAACTATTAAGCCACTTATGGCGATAGGATCTAGCTAATGATAACCTAATCTCATGAAAATAACAAGTCCAGCTTGTTTTTCAAATTAAGATTTTTATTAGCTATTTATTTGAAAATTGTATTGAATTCTTTATTAAAGCATTTTTATTAGAATCTTTGCAAGAAAGCATAACATTTTTTTTTTTTAAGAAATTCAAAAATTATTATTGCAAATGAATATATCAGTTCAGCAATTTTAAAATCTAAGTCCCTAACTAAGCTAAATAAATGAAGAGTAAAGTCTTTGAGGGCTCTTACGTATTCCAAGGAAAGTTCATCCGTACGACACCCTCATCCAAAGGTCAGTAAAGCAGCAGCGTAACCCTTCCACGGGGAATGGGTTTTTATACCTTTCTACGCTAAGCTAATCTTAGTAAAAGTAAGTTTTTCTGCAAGAGTCGGAGTCTTCTTGGCTACGAGTGACAAGTGACATGTCACCTCATTTTTCAGGACATCAGTTCCGTCACTTTCTTAGACTCCATTGTCTCTAGTATTCAAACAACGAGGCTTCCTCGAGTTGCAACATTATTCGTTGAAAAATATGTCATCATGTCATTTGCTTCCTCGGATGCAAAATTATCAAATGTTCTCTTGCCGGTTCCTGGCCTTGGCCTTGTCCGACTAGGAAACAGTCCGAGGTACACCGCTCTTTCCAAATGTTGCCACAGTAAAGGAAGTTTTTCTTTGTAAGGACTCTCTCTTGCTCCGTGCAGAATTTTAGCAGACTTGAGTAAACTAGGCCCAAAGCAGCCATTTTATCAGCAGCTAATATATAAACAAACACAAAAGAATAATTAATGCAAGAAATATAGTTTGTTCTGTTGCCACCCGCCATTACTAATGTTTAATCCCATTAGTCTAAATTACCTAGCTGAAACGCACAAATAAAGCAGCAATTATATCTACCATTCTTCATTAAGTCCAACGAGATTCTTTATGCACCTGTAAAGAACAGAGTGACACCACATAGACAAGGAAGCAAAATAAGCATCATGCCACTTTTAAAAACAGCCGCAATTAGTTATGACATGACAAATAGACAGAATTAATTTATTAATTTGCACAAACAGAAAGGTGCAACAATAATGCACATTTATGAGCACACATGTTAGTGTCCCGCGTGTACTTTTCATGTAATGCAACTTTAAACTATGTTGAATTAATTCACACACAGCACAAAACGTTAGTATAATTATTTCCTATTATGGAAGTGTGACTTCACGAGTTGAAATTAAATCCATTTCCAAAACTCGCTCCATCAACTCCCTCATCTGGTGATTACCAAATCACCACACCACACCCAAAATTTAGCAAATTTTGATTAAACGAAAATGGTTCGAATTCACTTGTATTAGTATTTCTAAAGACTTGTTTCAGCAAAATCCTTGCAACTGTCATATTGAGCTCTACGTAACTCTTCTAGCTCTATTTCCCTCTCTAGTTCCTTTTTGATCTTATAGATTCTTCTCTTCTCTTTCATGTGTTTCTTTCTCTTGTGTAACATGCAACTGATTTTTGTCAACACTATCACAAATATTATTACAAACAAAGGTGTTAGAATCTTGCCAAGAACTGAACCACCATTTTCTTGAAACCAGGTTTTAATAGCTTGAAACGTTTTTGAAAGTCGTTCTGAAAAATCATCCTCTTCTAAGGGAACTATTTCTGAATGCATTTCTGTGATGTTTTTAATATACATCTCAATATTCTTACTTTCGTCAGGGATGTAAGTACAGCAGTGCTGGACATGTAAAATACCACAGACTCCTCCCTCTTTTGCTAGGAGTATGTCCAAAGCAAGGCGATTTTGCATCACCATAGATCTAATTGCAATGACCTCAACATCCACTAATTGGAAGCCACCTGCTGTATCAGTTGACAATCTGTCAACAATCGTAGATAATTTTCTGATTCTTCCTGCATTTAGGGTTATACCTACTAAAGGTATTACTGCTTCAAAAATGTCTCCAAGAATTTCTGTAAAACTTTCTCTCTTATATCTAATTGCGTGATTGTTAATTTCAAATGATCGTTCTGCATTTCTGTCAACATGAAACATTTTCGGAAAAACAAGTCCAACAAAACATGTTCCATACCAATGGTATGGAAGATTATAATAAGCTTTGTCACCACAAATAAAATAAATCCCAGGAAAAATTGGATCTTTGCCACCTATTAATCCCCAACCCCCCATGATTTGGTAAGTGTCCTCACAATTGCTAGCACCTACAAAGTAATTATCAAATAAAGTAGTATCTCTCCTAATGCAAAGCTTTCCACTAATTGGTTTGTCTATGTGAATTGCAACATTATCAAAAGTTTTGCCATTAAGCTTTTCATCCTCTTTTTGCCAGAATTTGGATTTGGTCTGTTTGACCATTTTATTTCTCTTGTAAATTGCCCTTCTCTCCTCAACTAAGTTCAGGAAAGTCTTTTCCTCAGCTCTCAATTTACAGGTTAAATTATTTTTATAAGCATACTCATAGATGAGTTCATTAGTAACTAAAAAGAATTCCCTCATCTGTTTAGCTCTTTTATGTTTATTCAAAGCACTGTCAATTATCAAATTTGCAAAAATGTCATCAAAATTGGAATAGTAGTATTCTAAGCGACCAGTCTGATAAAACAAGCTAGCTGTCACACTGCAGGTCATACCATATGTAAGAGGAAGCATATTGTATGTCACTCCCTCAGAAACAACTGAAGCTGGCAACTTTACACAGATATAACAGTCTTTGACATCCATTACTTTAACATACTCTCCAAAAAGCCTTGAAAATGTGTTGCTTGAAAAATCACTAACAGACCTGTCCTGATGAACCTCAGGTTTGTGATCAATAACTTTGTTAGCTTTGTCTGTTGCACTATGTTTGTCTTGACTAACTGAAGCGTTGCTTGTCATGTTGACCTTGTACAATTCTTTATTGATCTCGAAAGGAATAAAAACAACTAAAACCAACCAGAGCAGAATTAATATGAGCACACACACCAAAGTCATCTTACAGCATTTCTTAAGAATAGAACATTTCGAAATGCTACGTTCCATAACATAAGGCATTTTTGCTAGTCTTATCTCAAAGAAAAATAAAAATAAAAACAAAATTTTAAAATATGTCAAAATCCAAAATCTAAACTAAAATACACACCCCCCTTTTTAAAATCTTTTTTTATTTTTTTTTTATTTTTTAGAACCTTCTAACAACTTTTCTTCGACCTTGTGTCACAAGTTATTTTCCAACTAAACAAAATTTCTTCGATCTTGTGTCACCTAACACAATTTCTAAAGCCTTTTGCCAAAATATAGAAACCAAAAAATGTATCAAATAAGTATTTCGATCATTGTCACTGTTTTCCTCAACTTCTTCCTGACTACTGCTGTTAATTTCAATAACAGGAGGTATAATTAAATACGTCCACTCAGGAGATTTGTATTTTTGATTAGTTCTCAAAACTCTCTTTGTCTTTCTAGTCACTACTTCTATTTTCCTTCCTTTTTCAGCTTTCCTTTCAGGATCTTTCTGACTTGTAATCTCATTCACCTGCTCTTTTGATCTTTTAACTAACCTAACTCTCAACCCTCAGTTTTCAAATGGCCAGGTTTCACCTTTTCTCAGAATTTTCCTTTTTGGCTCAGCTGAATTAGATTCTGTTTTCCAAGATCTCTTTTTCACACCTTCCCTTTGACAATCTTCATCACTTTCTCCGGAATCACTGTCAGAAATTTCAATCCTTGACTCAGGAACTTTTCTAATCGGCAGTCTCACTCCGTTAGGAACTATACTCTGTCTTCCATCACTGGTACTTGGCAATTCTTTTTCCTCCTCCTCTTCAATTACCTTCAACTTCCCAGTTTCTGGTTTCTTGTTCCTTCTTTCAGAGCTCGTTTTCTGCTTTTCGATACTCTCCTGGTCAGAAATTTCTATTGTTTCAACTTCTTTTTCTTTAATTATATCAGTTTCCTTTATTCCATTTGCCTCAATGTCAGACTCTTCTGCTGTTTTCTTTTCTAGCAGATCTTCATCATTTTCAGAGTCTATTTCAATGATCTCCATTCACAGGTAAATTTTCCAGATGTCAACCACTCTGTCGATCTTCAAAATCTGGAACTTCTTCACCTTCTACTTCAGAATCTGAATCAGCTGTTGTATCACTCTCTTCATCAGAGTTTTCAGGTGTAGGTATTGGAATGGTGTGACTCGGATGAATCGACCTCTTTATTCCTCTACACTTCACTGCATTTGTTGTAACAAGAATCACCTGTCTAGGTTTCTGCCATCTCGGTACCAGGCAATTTCTTCTTCGATGAACTTTTGTTCTGACCCCATCTCCAGGTCTCAGATCATGCGTTAGCCCTTTGTCTTTCGACTGTACTTCAGTTCCAACCTGATTAGACACAGAAGCCACGACGTCAGACAACTGTTTGCAGTATTCCAAAATTGCACTGTCATTAATGCTCAACAGTTTTCCTACAGGTACAAACGCTTGTCTCATGACTCTGCCCATGATGATATCATGTGGACTTAAACCTGTCTTTTTATCAGGTGTACTTCTTAGAGACATCAAAACAAGTGGAAGAGCATCTGTCCACTTTATACCTGTATCTAGACACATCTTTCCAATTCTGTTTTTAATTGTTCCGTTAATCTGCTCAACTATTCCAGAAGCCTCTGGTCTGTATGCACAATGTAATTTCTGCTCAATGTTTAATGCTTCACAGATCAAACTCAACAGTCTGTTGTCAAAATGTCCTCCTCTATCACTCTCAAAGGTCACAGGAAATCCATACCTAGGGATTATCTCTCGTAAAAGTAATTTTGCTACAGTGATCAAATCATTGTGACATGTGGGGAATGCTTCTACCCATCTTGAAAATAAACAGACAATCACCAAAACATATTTTAACCTGTTGTGTCTAGGCATGTCTATGAAATCCATCTGTAATCTGGTGAAAGGACCACCCTCCCGACCTATGGTTCCCGTTCCCACAACTGATTTCCTGTTTGGGTTCATTTGTTGGCAGACCAAACACCTTTGGCAAAGAGATTCTGCAATTGTTCTGAATTTTGTATTAAACCATGTTTCCTTGAAAAGCCTAATCATCGAATCTCTTCCAATATGGCCAGGGCCATGGTACATTCTAACCATGTCAGCAATCATGCAATTTTGTAAAACTACTCTGCCATCTTTGTAAGTCCAAATTCCATCCTCATCTCGTTGCCTACATTCTGCTCTCCATGTGTCTTTCTCCTCATCATCAGCTTCATTTTGCAAATCTCTGATTTCCTGCCATGTCTCAACAACAGATGTTAACATCAGTGAACTTGAACCAAATTCTTTGTTTTTCTCCCGATTAAGTGCATAATTATTCCTTGCACAATACTTTGTGATTTCATCCGCATAAGCATTGCCTTTGGTGATAAAATCCTCACTTTTTCTGTGTGCTGCACACTTGACAACAGCAATCTCTTTTGGTAATTGTATGCCGTCAATTAATCTTTTAATGAACACTGCATTTTTAATTGGTGATTCTGCTGATGTTAAATAACCTCTCTGAGACCAGAGTTGTCCATAATCAAGTACAACTCCGTACCCATACTGGCTATCCGTAATTATGGTAACTCTCATATTCTTTGCTATTTCGCAAGCACGAATTAAAGCAATTAATTCAGCCACCTGTGCTGAACGAATTCCTTCAAGACATGATGCTTCTTCAACATCTGCCACTGTACAGACTGAGTATGCTGCTTTTAAAACACCTCCCTCTGATCTCAGACAGGAGCCATCTACAAAGTAGACAAGATCCGATTCAGGCAAAGGTTCATCTTTAATGTCTTGCCTTGGCTTGGTACAATATTCCATAACATCCAAGCACTCATGCTCCACATCATTTTCATCAGTGATTTCAGTATCAGGTAACAGTGTAGAAGGGTTTAAATTTACACACCTTGCTATTGATACATTATCTGCTCCCAGAATAATTTTCTCATACTTTGTCAATCTGTTACTTGTCAGATGTTGCGTTTTACTCCTTGTTAAGATAATCTCAACTGAATGGGGAACATAGACTTTTACAGGGAACCCCATTATGATCCCTTCACTCTGTTCCAGACTGACACTTGTTGCTGCAACTGCTTTCAAGCAACTTGGTAAGGCCTTTGCAACTGGATCAAGAACTGCTGAGAAATAGGCAATAGGTTTTCTCAGATTCCCATGTCTTTGTATTAACACAGACAATGCACAACCTTCTCTTTCACTGCAATACAGCTCAAACCCTTTCTTGTAGTCTGGCATGCCCAGAGCTGGAGCTTCACACAGGCTTCTTTTAAATTTTTCAAAAGCTTCCAACTCAATTTCAGTAAGAACAATTGGATCTTTTACATCTGATTTTGTCAATTTCTGCAGTGGTTTCGCAATTACTGAAAATCCACTTATCCATTGACGACAGTAACCAACCATTCCTAAAAACATTCTCACCTGTCTTTATGTTTTTGAAGGTTGCATTGCTTGAATTATTTTGATTCTCTCAATTGTCACCTGTCTCATTCCTTTTGCAATTCTATGGCCAAGATATTTCACTTCTTGTTTACAAAACTGCAATTTTGCAGGAGACACTTTATGTCCCTCATCTGCCAAATGATTTAAAAGGGTAATTGTATCTGTCACACACTTGTCTCTGGTTTTTGCTGCAATCAACAGATCGTCAATATACTGTACTAAGGTCAATCTGCCAGGTAAACTTAGATCTTCCAATGATCTCTTTACCAGCTCATTGAAGATGGAAGGACTCTCTGTATACCCTTGAGGAATTCTGCACCATGCGAGGGTCCTATTCTGGAACGTGAAAGCAAAGATTTCCTGGCTCTCTGGATACAATGGAACAGTAAAGAACGCATTGCAAAGATCAATGACAGTATACCATTCTGCATCATGCGGAATTTGGTAAAGAATAACTGCTGGGTTTGGAACAACTGGACAACAAAGAACCACAATTTGGTTAATTTTTCTCAAATCCTGAACAATTCAGTACGTTCCATTTGGCTTTTTGATTCCCATAATCGGTGAATTACAAGGACTGCTCTCAATTTCTTTTAAAACACCTTGCTTAATGAATTTTTCAATTACAGGAATAACACCCTCAATTGTTTCTGCTTTCATTTTATACTGAGGAATGTTTGGAAATTCTATTCCCTGCTTCACTGTAATTTTGACTGGATCGACATGTTTCATCAGACCCATCTTGTTTCCAGTAAAATCCCAAATCTCAGTCTTGACTGTCTCTTTTAATTCTTCTGGTAAATTTTCTTTTTCAAACGCAGGGAACAATTTTGTTTCTTCTGCTTCCACCAACGACATTGTCATTCTGCACAAACTATCTTACTCCATTGTTTGTAATTCAATTCCCTCGGGTGAACAATATATTTTACAATTCATCTTGCACAATATATCTCTCCCCAGCAAATTCACTGGACTGCTGGTGCAAACCACAAATCTGTGTTTGTCTTTAAAACTGCCAATCTCAACCTGCACTGGATCAGTAAGGTCTGTTTTAATTTGCTGATTACTTACTCCGACTACTTGGATGGTATCCCCAGAGAGAGGTAGGTTTTCAATTTCCACTGATCTAACAGTAGAACGGGTAGCACCAGTGTCCACAAGAAAAGTAATATCTACATCATTCACTTTTCCGCTTACAAATGGACCAGACTGGTCAACCTCAAGAGTGGCTCCAATAACACACTCTTCCCCCTCTCTCGGGCACCGTCAGAAGCAGTCATCTGAATCGCTTCCTTGGTTTCCTGTTAACAAAAATTGACCTGAAACATTTTGCACATTTTGTCTATGAATTCTTATTACCTGGTCATCTCCTGCAAATCCCACACATGGTTTATATGTTTGACCTCCCCAACAATTAGGAAATGGAGGCTGCAGAATTGGATTCTGCTGTTGTGTTAACTGATGCTGTAGCTGTCGCTGAAGACTCAAATCATTTAGTTGATGCTGTAACTGTAGCTGTTGCTGCAGATCAACATCACTCTGCATCTGTGGGTTTAACAATGGATTTTAAAAATTTGTGGGTGGGTTTTTACACTCACTCTTCCAATGTCCAATCTCGCCGCAATTAAAATAAGGCAGTTACTGTTTCAAATCCTCAACTTTAGCATTATACCTAGGTTTATTATTATTCAATCTAAATTTCCCTTGACCCTGATTCTGGTTCTGATTTTGAACAAAATTTGTATTTTTATATTCAAGACTGGCAATTTGCTGCTCAGCCACCTTCACTTGTGCCCACATCGCCTTTTCCTTCAGCTTTTTCTGTTTGACCTCTAACTCATCACTGCAGTATTTTGCTTTTCTCAGAATATCATCAACTGAAAGTGATTGCCATCCGACAATATTATTTCTGATCATTTCTCCAACTTCTGGTCTAAGACCATAAACAAATCTGTAAATAAAATGGCTCATATCCTTCTCATCTAATTTTTCATAGCCACTGTATTGTTTGCAAACCAATAATAATCTTTCATAGAATGAATGAACTGATTCTTTTGGTTCCTGCTTTGTTCTGTCAATTTTTACCCAATCAACTTCTTTTGGGGCAATTTTTTGTTTTAACCAGTAAATTACTTTTCCGTAAAAGTCCATGACTATTGGAGCTGGAGCACCTGTTTCCTTAATTCGGTCCGGTTCCTCCTTTGGCCAACCCACAGCAATTTTACATTCTGTCCAAAGATCTGATGGGACAACAATGTCAAAAAATCCATCCAGATCAATCCACAGAACCTTCGAAACCTTGATAAACCTGTCTACCTGTCGATACCATTCAACAGGTTTCTCTCTCAATCGAGGGAAATCATTCGTGAACAGTAAAATATCCTGTCTCGACCAAGGGACATGAACATAACCTCCACCTGCAATCTCCCTCATTGGAAACTGTTTTGATAATTTTTCCAATTTTTCATCTTCCTTCTTTTTTGTCCACTTCACTCTCCATTTACTCAATTCGCCTAACTTTTTGATGTAAACAATCAAATCTTTTATGTGCATTATTCTTCCCATTGTGTTAAAATTTTCAATGTCCCTTTCTGTAAAATCTAATCTGTAGTGCTTTCCAAAATTATTCTGTCTGCTCAAATCGATTTCTAATTCACTTGCCAGTTCTTCCAACTGATCATATTTATTCTTTGTTTTCCATTGAATGCTTTTGCAGATGAACAGGAGTTCATCATCACGATAAAACTTTAGACTGTCAGTACCAATTGTGCCAATTATTAATTCCTCAAGAATTGCTTTTAACTTTGCAACATCAAGTTTTGAATTTGACCCTCTTTTTTCAGAAGTCTCAGCGTCTGACTCCGCACCCAATGGTGATTTGTTAAAAGAACCTTCATTAAATGTTAAATCAGGCATTCTTATTTTCTCACGATTCATTTCAGATAAATCTGAATAAAAATTTTCAGCAACTTTTTGAATCTCTGCATTGAAAGGAATTGTCAAGCTTGTCTTGTTATTTTCTTTCTGTTCAAAAACAGGTTGAACAGGACCAATAGTTACTGGAACTGTCACTGCTTCCATGCTCTTGGTTATTTGTCCAAATTAACTCTTCCTTTGAACGAAAATATTCTGAAGTATTTACATCTTCCTCATCTCTAGCAGTTCTCATTAAATTTCTAGGAGCTTCCCTTTCTTTTGGAGTTATCGAAAAATTTCTGTTTTCATTACAAACACTGGAATCAATTTCTGGTTCCAATCTTTTTGAAGTTTCAAAAGAAACAGAATTATCTGGGTACAATTTGGATGTCTCAATAATTGGAGGTGCACTTGGTGTGGTTCCAGTAGAAACCATCGGAGTAGACCATGAATGAGGCGGTCTCAAAGGTTCATTCCTTTTATTAGAAGTAAAAATTTCTTCAAGAACTGTATCCTCATATTCACTTTCTATGACAATATTATTTTTCTTTTCTGTTCTTTTCTCACCCGGAGACCCTAAAACCATTTCTCTAATTAAATAGAGACCATCGCACATGTCTCCCTGTCTCCACATTCGCATTCTATCCTCATGCGTTTCCCTTCTGTAACTTGGGGTTTTAAAAGGTCTTTTAATCCCATTCGCTTCTCTTTTTTTTTTGGTGTAAGACATTTATTGTACTTAAAGAAATGTTGCACTGCGTCATGCCAACAACCCGGAGGCAGGCCGCGATGCGTAGAAGTGTTAATCAATTACAGGTCTCCCGTAAGGGATTTTCCAGCATATCTGGTGATGTCGTAACTGGTGATGCCTGGAAACAGTTTAAAGGTAGTTAAACATACAGTGCAACAGAAGCAAATCACATAGTCTCACATTTTTCGTAGTTGGTGCCGCAAACAGTCAAAATCTCACAATCACTGGACATCGCCTCATCCTAGTGAAGAGCACGGTGGCCATGGCTTATTTAAACATCAGTTCAGCATAGACAAATCTGCGGGCACCTTTTCTCCCAACCCCCCACAACAACTTGAGGGTAACAAAGAACGTTCGCGGTGCTTAGCGGAATCAGTAACTACATATCGTAACTGGCAAACGCGGGTCCGTGAGTGCGAGGTGCAGGCAGTCGTTGAAGGATGTAAACCTGTGACAGGGGCAGTGACAGGAGCATTCCAGATATCTCTTGTGAGGCGGGGGGGGGGACAGATCAGATATTGGGTCGCGTAATCATTGAATGGGGCATAATGTTAGGTCGGGCAGGCGCTTGGTGGCTTACAGCCAGGGTAGGGGTAGGGCGTGTTGCAGCTCCGAGGCGTATCCGCTCAAATAGCAAGCAACCCACCGGAGAAAGAGTGTGCGCAGTCCAGGGACCTCAACCCATGTTGTCAGATACGCCCACGTCAGGGGAACCCTCGGAGGTAGCAGAGCCCGTTCTCTCTCTGGCCCACTGGAGGAACGGTTCCCAAATGTCTTTAGGCCTGGTAGCGGTGGGCATCGACTCCCAGTAATGCGTTAGTTGCGTTTGACCATAAGTCACGTCTTTAATCCACGCCTCGAACGCAGGTAAGGTCCTGCGGCCCCAGTTTATTGCCACCTGACGTTTCGCATAAAGGAGTAGTAGCGCGTGCAGTTTCCGGTCACAAGGCTCAGTGTCCCTCACATAACCCAACAGGCCTATGAGCGGAGTGGGCTCGTCAGTTCTGCGTAGTATTTGGTTAATTGCAGTGAAGACGGCCGACCAGTACTCATGCAATTTAGGGCAGTCCCATGCCACATGCAGGAAGGATGCATCCGCCCCACTACATTTCCAGCATGATGCATCCGCCCTGAAGCCCATGCGATGTAACAGTGTCGGTGCGCGGTAGTACCTGTGTAGGAACTTAAAGTGGACCAGTCTTAACCTATAATTCGGAGACAGTGCCGAGAGTTGTGCACAGCAGTAGTCCCATGTGTCGTCAGTGAGGGGATCGGCCAGGTCGGCAGACCAAGCCTGTTTGGCCGCTGGCACAGTAATCGGGGCCTGCTCTTGCATGCAGTTATAGAGTCTAGAGACTAGCTTCGCGGGGGACGGTCTTGACAGCAGATTATGGAGTGCATCCAGCTGAGGCGGTTCCTCAGGGAATTGGGGCCACAGCTTTTTACATGACTCCCGAAGGGAGTGGTGTAGCAGTGCATCCGAGAAGGAGTCAGGTTGGCCGTCCTCTCGCACTTGCAACTCAGTGAATTTCCCATCGGGATAGAGATCAGCAAATGTCGTTATGCGTTTCCCTCGGAGCAGGATGGTGTCACCCCTGGTGCATAGGCACGGTAGCATCGGGTTACCACGTAATGGGATTGATGGCGCGTAGAGCAAGGGAAGTTTCGCCCGGTTCCGCAGTTCGCGCCAAGACCAGCGGATCATTTCCACTGTGTCTATGTCTTTCGATGGGCGTGTAACCCCGCCATATAGCGCCACCTGTAGAGGCGATGGGGCGACAGCGGCCAGTTCCACCACCACGTGTGGCTGGTATGGGGTGGGGAAGACCCAGAAATGTAGGAACTGCGCCTGTGCGCACAACGAGTATAGTTTTAGATCTGGCGCTCCTAGGCCACCCTGCCGTAGCGGGAGGGTCAGCAGGGCCCAGGAAGATCTAGCTTGACCCCCGGCCCACACCAGGTTCAAAAGTAGTGACCGCACTGCGTGCATGGAAATGTGCAGTCATGGGCATCGGAACATTGACAAATAAATATAGAAATTTGGGGAGTACTACCATCTTTGCCAAGGCAATCCGTGCAACCAGGGAGAGGGGGAGCCTGTTCCAGATGTCTACTTTGTTTTCAAGCCAGTCAACCGCTGTCCCGAAATTCAGGGACCATAATTCCTGCATGTCCCGACTCACCCAGATTCCCAGGTATTTCACCGCATCAGGTTCCCACCTCAGGGGGTAGTCCGAGGGAGGTTGAGTAGTTGCGTCAGTTAGGGGGAATGCTACAGATTTCGACCAGTTGATTGATATGCCAGCCAGACCCTCGAAACGCACAAATTCTCGGAGCAGTGGGTTCATGTTGTCAGCGGGATCTTTAACGTACAGAGTAACATCGTCTGCATATAAGGAGATCAGCAGACTCCGGGAGCTGAATCCTATCCCCCTCGCCGTGTGATGTTGACGAACTCTGGCCGCGAGCGGCTCCATGGCAATAGCGAAAAGGAGAGGAGACAGCGGGCATCCTTGCCTAGTCCCCCTGGAGATGTTAAAGGGTTCGGACACCAGGCCATTCACACTCACCCGCGCTCTGGGTGCATCATATAGCAGTTTTATTAGCGTGATGAAGTTATGACTAAATCCCATCCTTCCTAAGATTTTGAACAAGTAGGGCCACTCCAAGGAGTCAAAGGCTTTGGTGGCATCGAGGAACACCACCGCAGCTTGAACAGACGGGTGTAGATAGTGTAAGATGGAGAAAAGAGTTCTGAGGTTGTGGGAAGTCGCGCGGCCCGGGATAAACCCGGACTGGTCAGGGAGAGCTATGATGGGTAATAACGGTTGTAGCTTGTCTGCGATGACCTTAGCAAAGATCTTAGCGTCAACGTTTATGAGGGAGAGGGGACGGTAGGAGTCAAGTGCCATGCCGTCTTTGTCGGGCTTCAGTAGGGTGATGATTAGAGCTTCGCGCATCGAGTCAGGTAGTGAATTCAGCTCGAGGGCCTCAGCAAACAGCGAGTGCAGCTTCGGGGCCAATTCCTCCACATAAGTCTTGTAAAAGGAAGTCGTCAGCCCATCCGGGCCAGGTGCTTTGTTCGATGGCATGCTCTTAATAACCTGTGCTATATCTTGAACATTAACGGGGAGGTCCATGTATTTCCTGTGGTTATCATTGAACCAAACTAGGGCAATAGAATCAAGAAAGCTATCTAGGGAATCAGGGACTGCCGTCTGTTTAGCCTTGTAGAGGGATGAGTAAAAATCAGTGAAGGCCCTTAAGACTGCCTCTTGGCCCACCACCAGGGTGCCTGCGCTGTCGTGGATAGTGTGTATGTGATGTGCTTGCGATCGAGGGGCGATCAACCTGGCCAAAGTTCTGCTCGGCCTGTCTCCTTCCCCGTATCTGCGGGCTTCAGCTTGCTTACCCAGAAATGTAACTTCTCGTTGCGCCTCCTCATTGAATATGAGCAGTTTGGCTTTAAGGCTACTGGCTAGCTCTAATGTCGGGTCTCGGCAGAAGGCCAGGTCTAACTCCCTCAGCTCCTGCTCTAACTGTGACAGAGAACGGCGGATGTCGTGTAGTACCCCCGCCTGCCTGGCTATACACTGTCCCCGTATCACCGCCTTAAAGGCGTCCCACACAATAGCCTCCGTGGAGGCTGATCCTTCGTTATCTTTAAAGTAATTCACAATGTCAGTGTGTATTCCCTCGGTGAACACCTGGTCTGTAAGGGCATGCGGGGGCAAGCGCCAAGAAAACGCTCTGTTCGTGCTGCCAGGAACCTTCAGCTCTAGTGCACAGGGGGCATGGTCCGAAAGCGACCTAGCTTGGATGTCGACCCTTTCCACCCATGTCGCCACCTCAGGTGTTACCAACCAAAAGTCCAATCTGGACCAAGCAGCATGATGGCATGTGATACAAGTACCCATTTTATCTCCCGGGTGTCTAACTCTCCACACATCAGACAGCAATCCCTCATCCATCACATCAAATATTGCCTGTCTAGCTCTGACGTGCGTGGGCCTGGCCACACCTTTTCTGTCTAGCTCATCATTTAACACAACATTAAAATCCCCTCCAATCACAACCGAGCTACAGTCTAACAGTGTAATTTGTGCCCAGACATCGCGAAAAAAATCCGGGTCATCTACATTCGGACCATATATAGCAGCCAGAACCAGTGGTTTACCCTGTAGTGATCCATGCAAAATGACAAAGCGGCCTTCCTTATCAAGCACACATTTATGTTCCCTCCAATCCAGCCCTCTGCGTATAAGGACAGCTACTCCCCTAGCATAATTAGAATAAATGGCGGAGTACACCTGCGACCATGTAGAGTTCTTCAGCCTGGGCGACGGAGTCGCGTTTATATGAGTTTCTTGCAAGAAACATATGTCCACATTGTGTCTGGTCAGTACGCCATGCATCAATTTAGCTTTTTTGTAGTCCCCAAGCCCTCGAATGTTCCAGGTCCATAGTTTAACCCCCCCCATTCCAGCAACTCGGTCGAAGTATCCGAATGCCCTCCACCCCTAACCCCAACAGTTCCTGAAAGCCCTCGCACCATACATCTAACGGCCTCTTGCGCACCACACCAGCATAGTCGTAGTCTATTGTGCACCAGTACAAAACAAAAATCCAAACACCCAACCACCCTCTCCACCCCCCACCCACGCCAACCCCCCAATCAGGTTGCGATAAAACCCTTGTCGTGCCTAGACCAGCACTCCAGTTAAGTAGAAACAAGAACAACGGGAGGTACCCCATGGGGGCGAGGTGCTCCCGGCTTACACCCCCGATTGCTCGGGGTGGCTGCACATCTAAGGAGTTCCGCAGCCCTCGAGAGATAGCCCGTCTCGCGAAGGTGTCCTTAAAGAACCAATATAGGAAACAGTAGTGACTGAGACCCGGGACCTCACTCGGTTCCAGGTTGTCCCCCAGACAGGGCAAATAGGTCAGGCTACTGGCAGCGAACTTCTCCAGTGTCCAACTTACGTGATGAGGCCAGGGTCGCCCACACAGGATCCAAATAAGGGGGCACTCGGCCAGCTAGTTTCGACATAATTAATCATTATCGCTCATCTGGTCAGCGCCCTCCTCCAGTCTAGGCGACTTGCGGCGAGCACCAGACCCACAAATGTGCTTGGCGAACTTCAGGGCAGATTTCGCGTCCGTGAAGAAGTGCGCTTCCTGCTCGTGTAGTACTTTCAATTTTGCCGGGTATAAGGAATACGAAACTCCAGCTTGCATCAGCAGTTTCTTGGCCGGCATAAACTCCTTCCTGGCCGCCTGGACCATAGGGGTGAAGTCAGGATAGAATGAGAGATGGTTCCCCTTGTGGGTGATCTTGCCTTTCTCCCGGGCCAGTCTCAGGATACGGTCTCGATCTTGGTAATTTAGCAATTTCGCCAAGATGGGTCTAGGAGGGGCCCCCGTCGGTGGTTTCTTGCCCAGGGTTCTATGCGCCCTCTCTACCGTGAACACCTGGGAAAGGTCGGGGTCAAACAGTTCATGCAGGAGATCCGTCACAAATACCTCCATCTTCCCAGTGTTATCCGTCTCCGGAATGCCCGTGATTCTAATGTTGGATCTGCGGGAACGAGCCTCCAAATCATCTGTCTTGGCTCGCATGAATTCCAGTTCGCGCTCAATATTAGTTATGTGTTGTTTAGTCTGTTGCTGGAACTCACAGCATTCCGTTTCCCTGTTTTCAAGTCGGTCCAGGCGCGTCTCATGTGTGTCCACCTTAGCCTTTACCGCTTCCAGCTGTAAGGCCATGGCATCTAACTTGGAGTCGATGCTTTTGAGGCTAGAACGGACCTCCATAATTAAGGTGCCAAAATCTATGTCCGGTGTAGGACTGGTGGAAGGGGGTGTCGCTGCCCCCTGATCAGCCGGAGACTGTTTGGCCTTCTGTTTTTGCTCAAAAGTGAGCTTGGGCTGTTTCGCATCACTGTTGCCTCCCATCTTGGACTAGGGGTCCACCACCTCGATCGTTGAGTATTTTCACCCCCTCCTGCGTGCCGTGAAGTCCGCCACCACGGAGAGCCCAGCTCAGACCAAGGTCCAACTAAGTGTACTTGGGGGGATACGGTATGTGTCAAATCAGGCGATCCCCATCAACATGCCTATTGCAAGGGTGCGACTCTAGCCGGTGGTTCTCAGGTCAGGGTAAATGGCGAATCCCCCATCGACGGTCACCAGCCGAGCTCCGTGCAGTCTGTGCCTGCGTCCCCTTAATCTTCCCTGTAGCCGATCTCAGGGTGCACTCACCAGGGGTGTGGCGGCTCTTCGCGTGGCCAGCAGGCTGCAGCAGTGCTGAGGATCTCTAAGCAGGTTCCAGTCCCTCACCGACCCAGCCGAGTGTTTAGGCGGCGGCGCTCCGCACCGCGCTGCTTCACCAAGATGGCGGCCGCACTTTCGGGTCGGCGTCTGTTCGGCTCGCCGGCTCAAGGTCACCTTCTATCCCCTCCGCTGGGCTCGGACACCGCAACCTCAGCTCAGCGGTGATTCAGCAAGTGGCGCGGGGGCTCCCACAGCTCAGTTCTAGAACCGCCGAATAGGCCCGATAATCCCCGGGCCCTGGTGAGCAGCAGCCGCCGCCTCGGGATCCACAGCAGTTGGTGGGTTGTGCCGGCCAGGTCGTCAGCGCCAGAACTCATGCGCCCGGTGTCAGTATGGCACAGAAATTCGACCGAGTGTGCCCCAGGTCATTGAGCGCTCGGCCATCCACGATTCAGGGTCCCTCAACAGCGTCAGACAGGATCATTTCAGGATTTTTAGTGTGCAGCCGGCGGAGCTCGCTCACAGAGCGGCCATTTCGCTGCTCAGTTAGCCACGCCCCCTCCATTCGCTTCTCTTTGAAGTTGAATCATCTCATCTTCCCACTCAACTAAAGCTTCAAATTGTGTTGGTCTAGGTTTTGGTACAAGAGCTGACATTCTCTCTCTCAAATTTCTTAAAATGTTCATATTAAAAGAGCCATCGTCTGGCAAAACTAAGACACCGTCGTCCTTTGTATAATGTTTCCAAACATCAAACCATAGAACAGTATGATAACCATATTCACCTTCCATATACGCTGCAGGTGTTTTGTATTTGTGAAGTAATTTACCACCTCGCGTTTTAATATTCTTATCAGGTGAAATACATTTTTTTAACTTTTGAAGCATTGTGGGCTTTTTCTCAACATGTTTAAAATAATAACTCATTTTTCAAATTAAATCCGCTTAATGAAATGATCGTAAATTATTTCCTGGATGTTCCGTTACACCAGCCAATCCGTGCCCGAAACACAGCAACAAGCCAATCACGATTAAGCTATGTCACCACCTTGCTCAACCAATAGAAATATTGCTTTCTCAAAGAACCAATCAGCGTACGGCTTGTCAGAGACACGAAAGCCAATCCGAACACAGATTGTGACGTATGCTACCTAATCACTGCGCGAACCTGAGTGACGTACACAGCTGCTGCGGTTTCTCGGTCTCACTCTCAGCGCTCACCCCTCCTTCACAAAAACCTTTCACAGCGCCATTTTAAGAACGCCTTTTTCAAAGAAAATTAATTTAACAACGACAAGAAAGACTCATATGTCTGTTTCTCTAATAAAGTGACAGAATTTCAAACATACAAGAATTCTTTTGCGTGGAATAGACGACGCTATTCTCACAGAATATACATTCGCCGATAAAGTAATCCCTTTACTCTACCCTTCAAACAAGTAATAATGAACACGTTTCCCTCTAAATGCACATTAAAGTAGCAATTCAAAGTTTGACTCGAACGAAATTACAAATCCAATTACGCACTTTCATTCGGAAAATATCCCTAACCATTTATACATGAAATCCTTACAGGACTCTCACCTGTTTATAGATAACATGCACCGTTAGTAAAATAAGCCACGTTATTTTACCCTTCACTCAAGCTTGAATATATACTATTACTCTTTTCACAGTGAGTTTTAGAACTGGCTCATTGTCCCTATGCTCATGGTGCTCAAATTTCTTAGATAATCCTCACTATGCATACATTCATACCTAAATCCCTAACTTGTGTTGCACGGCGACAACACTTGTGATACACGTCGATACCACTATTCTGAAACAGATCAAATGTGCTGTGTGACTACCTTCTCATCACACTATTTTGTACCGGTACAGCTTACGTATAACACGAGAACGAACTCAACATAGGTTAGACATCGATCCTATGTAACTACCATATAGTATTTTGGTTGCCATAGCAACCATCCAATCTGCTACCAGGGAAATTGATCCAGCGGCCTATAGGAAATATGTCATAAGCTACTCTACCCAACTCCACAACTTACGCTAAAAATCAATAATCAAACACAAGGCCCATTAATCAGACATGACATATTATGACCAACTGAATCATGTGGCCTAATTAATCTATTCACAATTTATATACATTTATATACAACCGCGGTAAATGAAATCATCATATTTAACAAACCCCACTAACTATTAAGCCACTTATGGCGATAGGATCTAGCTAATGATAACCTAATCTCATGAAAATAACAAGTCCAGCTTGTTTTTCAAATTAAGATTTTTATTAGCTATTTATTTGAAAATTGTATTGAATTCTTTATTAAAGCATTTTTATTAGAATCTTTGCAAGAAAGCATAACAGTTTTTTTTTAAGAAATTCAAAAATTATTATTGCAAATGAAGATATCAGTTCAGCAATTTTAAAATCTAAGTCCCTTACTAAGCTAAATAAATGAAGAGTAAAAGAGTAAAGTCTTTGAGGGCTCGTGCGTATTCCAAGGAAAGTTCATCCGTACGACACCCTCATCCAAAGGTCAGTAAAGCAGCAGCGTAACCCTTCCACGGGGAATGGGTTTTTATACCTTTCCATGCTAAGCTAATCTTAGTAAAAGTAAGTTTTTCTGCAAGAGTCGGAGTCTTATTGACTACGAGTGACAAGTGACATGTCACCTCATTTTTCAGGACATCAGTTCCGTCACTTTCTTAGACTCCATTGTCTCTAGTATTCAAACAACGAGGCTTCCTTGAGTTGCAACATTATTCGTTGAAAAATATGTCATCATGTCATTTGCTTCCTCGGATGCAAAATTATCAAATGTTCTCTTGCCGGTTCCTGGCCTTGGCCTTGTCCGACTAGGAAACAGTCCGAGGTACACCGCGCTTTCCAAATGTTGCCACAGTAAAGGAAGTTTTTCTTTGTAAGGACTCTCTCTTGCTCCGTGCAGAATTTTAGCAGACTTGAGTAAGCTAGGCCCAAAGCAGCCATTTTATCAGCAGCTAATATATAAACAAACACAAAAGAATATTTCATGCAAGAAATATAGTTTGTTCTGTTGCCACCCGCCATTACTAATGTTTAATCCCATTAGTATAAATTACCTAGCTGAAACGCACAAATAAAGCAGCAATTATATCTACCATTCTTCATTAAGTCCAACGAGATTCTTTATGCACCTGTAAAGAACAGAGTGACACCACATAGACAAGGAAGCAAAATAAGCATCATGCCACTTTTAAAAACAGCCGCAATTAGTTATGACATGACAAATAGACAGAATTAATGTATTAATTTGCACAAACAGAAAGATGCAACAATAATGCACATTTATGAGCACACATGTTAGTGTCCCGCGTTTACTTTTCATGTAATGCAACTTTAAACTAGGTTGAATTAATTCACACACAGCACAAAACGTTAGTATAATTATTTCTTATTATGGAAGTGTGACTTCACGAGTTGAAATTAAAACCATTTCAAAAACTTGCTCCATCAGGTGAAAGTGTATCTGTTCTAAATAATTTCAGGGTAAGTGAAATTATGTTTTTCTCTTGAGATAAATGTCTGTCAGCAAGCTCATATATTCTTCATAGTGAGAGGAGACGTGGTAGCTCTATCTTTCTGCAGGCTTCTCTAAACTAGTCAAGGAACTTTCTTTCCATAGTGATACAAGCCTCTAATCAGCTTAACAGTCAGGCAGAGAGGTTTGGCTATCACAACAACATTATGCACTACGAAGAGAGGGAAGGAATGTGCCAAATGTAACAATATGCAGCACATTCCTGGCCTCTCCTTGAGCCCTGTGTGCTGCCTAGCTCCAACACCGGTACCTTCTTGGTGCAAGGGTGCCTCGTTTCAGGCATGATAATTTTTTCTGCAGGAAGGAACACCTTCCTGCACACCCCAATCCTCTGAGGTTATTTCCCCTTTCTACTGCAACATACAGCATATGAAAATTAACAAATGCAAGACATCTGCACTATCAAGAACAGATTTTAAACTAATATTTTAAGCTGAGGCAATTGCTTATTCCATGTATATGTACCTAGCGCCAGGAAACTTATAGTGTCAGTGCGCTTTACAAATTCAGCTTAACATAACATAGCATGTATATGATTTACACCCCAACATTGATAAATATTGAAAAATGCTTTCAAGTTTATTAAATAATCGCAGATCCTCCTATCCTGTAGGGGAGATAGAGTCCTGATTTCATTACATATAAAGAAAACTAATATTGTGCAGTCTCTCTTTTTGCTCAATTTTGGAGTTAAGCATTGGGGGTAAGCCTGTTGTGATCATCACTTGAAATGTAGGTTGCTGAAATGGATTAGATACTCAAATATGCCTAAACAAATGAACTCTATACGGTGGGATGATGATGTGGTGTTACAATTCTTTCTGTCTTGAAAGACAGAGATAGGCATTGATTGAAATTGTTGCCTGCTAAGGTTCTCATGTTGTTTTTCCTCATTTCTATTAACTGGGTTTCAGACATTTGGTCTTTCGATATACCTTCCATGCATTTTCCCTCGATAGGCATCCCTTAGACTATTACTAGATGCATAAAGAATGTTTCTACTACAATAGATTTTCCAGCTTTTCATTCACATATTAAACTATTTGTCAATGTCAATGTCAGATATTCTTGTAAAGAGAACGAATCACCGGGAGGTCTCATGGCGCTAGCAGCAAAATTACAGCGAAACAGACAGTAACCTGATACCAAAAGTGAGCTTATTGGGGAAAGAGCCAAGTTATCAGCTTTCTACTAAAGGATAAAAGGTGTGATGGTAATTTGTTCCATAGCGTGGGGGCAAGGTAAGAAAATCAACGACCACCATTACGGGAGGTTCCAATGCGAGGCTGAACAAAGTATGATTTACTACCAGACCTTAAAGATCTTCCCGGTACATACCATTGGCATTTTTTTGCAAGGTAGCTTGGGCCAGTATCATACATTGTCTTGTGTGTAAGACTTAAGATTTTGAAATGGCCTCTTTGTCGCACTGGGAGCCAGTGGAGGATTTTAAGACTCGGGCGGAAGGAGATCTAGGGGGAAGATATGTTGTTAGATGTCTCAAACAATATGTACCAGTTACAGGAGTTTTCAAAATGCCATCCACAAAGTTATTACTTTCTCTAATTAAGCCTTTTTATCCTGACTCTTTGTCTACTCTGAGCAAATGTGTAAAGGGGATGATGTCCTTGGCAGGTGCTATGACCTGAAAAGCTTTCAAGGCTGGAGCCTGGTTAAAGGACATTTAACACATTTTAATGTAACATACAGCATGCAGCAATGACAATGGTAGCTTTGCTTTACGCTTGTTTAATAGAATGTAATGTCTTTTAATATATCCTAACTAGTTGTTGAAGTAGAGTCCTGATTTGATTTTACAAGGGCCCTCATTTATAAGGAGTTACTCAATGCAGCAAGGTGACTTGCGGCACTGCGACGTGTGACCGGGAAATGTCAGGATTGTGCCCTATTTAAGGCAATAGGGCACATTCCTGTCCTTTCCCTTGTGCTGGCTGCCTTTTGGCAGCCTAGCTCCAATGCAAGCACCCTTGCAGTATGGTGCATGGGTGCCTATGTTGCATGCAGGATTATTTTTGTGCAAGAAGGAGCCCCTTACTGCAAAAAAACTGGGAGGCATATTCATTTTGCTATGCGTGCTTCAGAATTGAGCACACATAGAAAGAGGAAGAGATGAGAAGACATTTCTCCTGTTATGCCTCACCTGGGATGTTGTAAGTTTTTGGTGCATCGTCAGGTTTACAAGTTCTTGTAAATCTGGAGAGGCATCATAAACTATGGAAGTTGCATGAGAACACCAACCTCAACACCCATTGACCACCTACCCAGGGCAGAGCTGCACAACACAGTGATTTGTGCTGCATTGAGTCACACAAAGAGGCTGATTAGGTGTTTATTGGTAAATCAGTGGGAACTCTACACTGCCACACCGCCAAACCTGTGTGAGATTCACCCGCCATATAATTTCCTAATTGTCATTGGCGGTTGATTCCTTTTGGATTCCCACGGCATTGCCTATAAAATAGACACCACACTGGGAACATCAAAAAATTGTTCCAGTATGGCATGGACTGAAAATTCCATGTGTGCTGGAACTTCTGTGCATGCACACAAGTGGGCACATGTTATATCCCCTGTGTGAATCCAGAGGGTGTTAGGCACAAGGGTGATCTGTAGGGCCACCTTTGTTTCTTGCATGCCAGGGTTTTCATATATGAGAAACTACCATGAAAACCCTGGTGGTCCCGCCAAGCATATGGATGCCTCTGGACTACCGTGCCATGGCCAGGGAACTGCAGTTCCCTGCAGAGTTAGTGGTCCCAGATGGCATGCCCACTAGCCTAGTTAACACCATCACCCAAACCCCACCAGGTGGCTGGAGGTCCCAGGCCCACCAGCTTCGTGATTAGGCCCAAAGTGGCTTTGCATGGCTTGACAAATTCGACTTAGAGGTTTGCGTCTTAAGCCCTACCTGGGTTCGGTCAAGAGCCTCTGTGTGCGGAGCAAAGCACTGCCAAGTTGCTGGGGATATAGCAGGCCTCAGACCTGGGTCTGAGGCTTTGATTTAAGCTTGCCTAAAAAAAATCTAATGTTTTTTAATACAATTGTGTATTCTCCTAGCTAATTGATGAAGTAGAGTCCTGATTTATTTTACAGAGGTCCTCATTTATAATAAGTCACTCAGTGTGGCACAGCAAGATGACTTGCTGCACTGCACTGCGTGACTGGGAAAGGGCAGGAATGCCCCCTATTTAAAGCAATACAGCACATTCCTGTCCTTTCCCTTGCACTGGCTCCCTTTGGGCAATCTAGCACCAACGCATGCACCCTTACACTATGGTGCATAGGTGCCTAAGGGCCAGATGTAGGTGGCCATTTACCAGCCAGTAACGGACGATTTCGGCCGTTACCGACCGGTAAATGGGTTTTTGGGATGTAGGGGGCCAATTTTACAGATTCGGTAAATCTACCAAATCGATAAATTTACCGAATCGGTAAAATACCGATTCGGTATTTTTACCGATTCGGTAACTTCTAGATGTAGGTGGGACTCTTCCAAATCCCAAAGGCCTTTCAGATTTGGTATTTTACCACCCAATCCAATTGGGTGGTAAAATACCGAATCCAGGTGTGCTTGCACATGTGTGCATACACACCTATGCCATGTGACAGACAGACATGCCCTTAGGGCAAGTCTGTGTGCCACATGGCACACATGCCTGTATTTGGGCTGCTAGAGGGTGTCAAAGTGACACCCCCTGCACCCTTGCTGGAATCTGTATTTACCGATTCTGTAAATACCGATTCGGTAATGCCCATTGTTTCTTATGGGCTTCAATGCCCATAGGAATCAATAGGCATTACCGAATCGGTATTTACAGAATCGGTAAATACCGAATCTTAATGATTCGGTATTTACCGAATCTGTAATACCTACACCCCCCCTCTATTTTACCACTTCTTAAATACCGAATCGGTAAAATTCGGTATTTAAGAAGTGGTAAAATAAAATTACCTACATCTAGGCCTATGTTGCATGCATGCTCTCACAATTTGGAACAGACTCCAACATGCACGGGGTCGCCTGTTTTGAGTATTTATTTCAGCCTCATACTTTCAGGTAATGCGTTTCGACCGTGCCAGCGGTCTTTCTCAAACCTGAAGTCGCTGCCAGTTTTTCACCATTTATATCAGTGCAAATCCTAAAGTGACAGTGCATCATTATCAATAACGTTTTGAATACAACATTAAAGTGACTATGCTACAGTATATCTACAAAAATGACATTTGCAGTCTATATGCCCAAACAAATTATCACTGCATTGTGCAAATGAGCATACCAAATCTCACAATAAATTATAGACCTCAGCAGCAATATCGCAAGTTTATACAATTTTAAAACAATCTAAATACATTTAAGAGATTCACTTTCTCAAAAACCGGGCGGATGCCCTATTGATTGATTGACACTCTGATGAAATTATGTGCAATGTTGCTCAGTTAATAAAGTGAAATATGCCTTGTACAAATAATTCATTGTTATTAAAATTCAAATTCACAAAACTATTTGTGCCACTGGAATATTTTTACTAATGCGTAAGAAAAGTGATCAATATTCTACTTACCCGTCAAGTTGTATGCAAACGCCCCTACTCTCTCAACAAATATCAATGCTATTCACATCCTCATCAACTAAAGTGCTTGTGCAAAACATCTTGTGCAGGGAGTGGCTTCAAAATCAACAATTCATAACATCAATCATTTAGTTATGTCAGAGAGAGATATTTACATTCTTTGAGCTTCAAATTGTTATTTTTCATTAATCTCTTAAAGCATTGCAGTGTCCTTATTCTATATACATATCTACATACAGATCCTCAACAGTCTCTTATTCTAATACAGGGTCCATGCAGAACTTCCTCAGTGTTGTGCCCATACGGAATCTTACTATTGAACCGTGGAATATATCTCGATTCGAGCTGTCTCAAGCATCTTACTCTATTTCCCCCTCTTAACCTTTGTGGGACTTGATCTATTACAAAGTATTTCAGACCTTCCAACTTGTTATCATGGAACTCGTGGAAGTGTCTTGCCAGGCTCTATTGTGTTGTAAGATCCGTTGGTGCATCGGTAAAATCGTACTACCTATATACAATTTAAAACAACTACACTTTAAAACATATAATACAAACTGGCTCTTACATGTCAAAGGCTTCATGATCTGCCACTTCTTATTCGGAAGGAGTACCTCAGTTGCATTTTCCCCATAGCTGCATGCCTTACATTTGTGTAATTTCCTGAAACCCTTACTTTCACCGAGCCACATCGTGTGTTGAGGGATGCCCGGACTATAAGGGGCACATGTATCAATATTGCTTTTTGCGATTCCTTAATTGCGAAAAATAAGGAATCACAATTAAGGAATTGCAAACTGCAATGCATCAAGAAATCTCTAAAAAAATAGCGATTTCTTAAAATTCCTTAATTGCGATTCTCTAATTGAGAATCGCAATTAAAGAATACCTCCCCATTCATTCCTATGGGCTCATAGGAATGAATGGGAAAACATTCTCAATTTCCGATTCTCCATTAGAGAATCGCAAATTGAGAATGCAATTTCAAGGGTACAGGGGTGTCCAAAGGACACACTGTTGCACCCCTGAAATCTGCCTATTAGTACATCTTGCACACACACATGCCCCAAGGGCATGTGTGTGTGTAAAATGGAACTTTGAAAAATGCACTTTAGTGCATTATTCAAAGTTTTCGCAAATTACCATGAAGGTCAACTTCATGGTAATTTTCTCCCCTTATTTGCAAAGTCGCTAATTTTTTAAGTTTGATGCATTGCATTTAAGGAATCTCAATTTGAGATTCCTTAAACGCATTCGCAATTTAAGAAATCACAAATTAGCGATTTCTTAAATTGCCAAAAGTACAAAAATTATGATGCATCCCAAAAGTTGAAATTGCATTTGCAAACTGACGAATTTTGCGATTCGCACCATTTTGCAATTTACAATGAAGCATGTGCCCCTTAGTGACCAAAGCCTGCCGCAGAGAAATGTAATGAGTGGCCCACTTCCTAGCTTTTGTTGTAAAAGTGCATCACCTTACAGTACATGCCAATGCTTCTGCATAATAAATCTTATGTCTCTTTGCTGTTTATTGTACCCTGTAATAAAACAGAATTGTGGCGCATCTTTATCAGGCTCCCTATCCTCAGCAGTTCTGCCAAAGACCAGCTCATCCCTCGGCCTTGCATTTCCCTTCACTCTAGTTGCCCTTAAGACTGATTTGCTGTATCCTCTTTGTTCAAACTTCACGTCTAGCTCTTCTTGCGCTTGATACAGTTGTTTAGGGCAACTACAATTTCTTTTCATCCTTAAATTCTCAGCATCTGGTATGCTATTCACCAATTAGTGAGGATGAAAACTCTGGGCATGAAGAATAGTATTGCCCGCTGTACTCTTACAGTATGTTTTCGTGTTGGTCTTACCATCCGTGAAGTAAACAGTCAGGTCTAAAAAATTGACCTCCTCTCTGCTTATGTATATATGTATATATGTTATTTTTTTAAAGTTCACAAAAAATGTGTAAGTTTTAACATAAATTAGAATTCTTATTTTTAAAATAGTTTTAAAACATATATTTTTAAATAAACACACATTTATATATATGAGTTTTTTTCATGAGTATAAAGTTAAGCATAATTGTGAATGATATATATATATATTATTAATATTTATTATTATTTAGAAGTTTTCTATAGCGCTAACAAGACCCGAAGGTAGCAGAGCGCTTTACAGTAAAAGGAATGACATGGTGAACAAAAAGACAAGTAACAAATAAAGGCAGTCCTCGAAAGACAATATTGGAGGAGGGGAAGTTCGTAACAGTAGGACTTTTGGTAGAAGGATACAGAGATAACACATAGTTCAGTGGGAGATCCTAGTTATCTAGGACCTAGGGAACGGATGAGGAACAAGGATTTGAGTTTGTTCTTGAATTCCGCATAGGACGGTAGAGTTCTGATATGCGGGGGGATAGAGTTCCATATTTTGGGTGCATTTCCAGTGAAGGAGCAGTCCGCAGTTTTCTTCTTTCTGGTTTTTGGTAGGATGAGCAACAGGGAGTTGGAGCCTCTCAAATATCTGCTTTGGCCTGCTTTTTTGAGCTTGTTTGCCAAGTATTCTGGTTTACCGATGTGGAGGGCCTTGTGGGTTAGGCAGGCCGTTCTGAAGGTGCTACGCATTTCCACCAGGAGCCATTCAAGTTCTTTGAGTGCTGGGGAGATGTGGTCAAATTTTTAGCATCCTGTGATCATTCTTGCTGCCGCATGTAGTGTTGTTTTTAATGGAGCCAAGTGCGATTTGGGGATACCTGTAAGGATTGAGTTCCCATAGTCCAGTCTAGATAGAACTAGAGATTGTGTGGCTAGTTTAAGATCCTTGTTTGGAATGAAAGGTTTGATTTTGTTCAGCAGTCTGAGGTTGAAGAAAGCACTTTTTGCCGAGTTCTTAATGTGGTTTGTCAAGGTTAGTTTGGGGTCTAGGGTGAAACCCAGAGATTTAACGGAATCAGTTGGCGTGAGAGAACCTTTAAGAGCATCGATCGACTTCAGCCACTCAGTGATTTGAGGGTTGTCTTCTTTGTTTGAGATGAGAAGAGTTTCGGTCTTGTCGGGATTGAGTTTCAGGTGGTTTTTTGTCAGGCAATCTTGAACATCTTTTAGGACAGCATTTAGTCTGTGGATGTCGTTAGGTGAAGAGGTTTCCAGGTAGATCTGCGTGTCATCCGTGTAGAGGTGGAAGAGGATATTGGCATTCCTGAGTAGTTTGGCGAGCGGTTCCATATAGATGTTGAAGAGCTGAGGAGAAAGTACTGATCCTTGGGGGACACCCTTGTTGACTTGCTGTGTTTCGGAGGTGAAGTTCTTCAGTTTTATTATTTGCGAGCGGTTGTGGAGAAAGGAAGAAAACCAGTCAAGAACTACCTCGCCGAGGCCAGCTCTTGCTTGCAGAGTTTTGATGAGGAGCTTATGATCTACCATGTCGAAAGCTGTGGATAGATCAAGGAGTATGAGAAGGCAGCACTTGTCAGCGTCAAGAGAAACGTGAATGTCGTCTATGATGTTCAGCATCGCGGTTTCTGTGCTGCGGCCTTGTCTGAAGCCAGATTGGAGGGGGTCCAGGAGATTGATGTTATCTAGATGATGAGTCAATTGCAGGAGAACGCAGCGTTCCAGTGTTTTGGCGAGTAGAGGGAGGTTAGACATCGGTCTGAAATTGTTCAAGTCAGTAGAGTCAAGACCGGGTTTTTTCAGCAAAGGGGTGACTTGTCCCATTTTTAGACAGTCCGGGACCACTCCGCTTTGTCGGGAGCTGTTTATGATTTTGCCCCAGATAGGTGCTAAGGTGAGCTTCATTTTTTTGACTAGTGAGGGAGGAATGGGGTCTGAGATGTGAGCTGATGGTTTGGAGGTCGAGATCAGCAAGATTATCTCAGTTTCCTGCACATGGCGAAAGCTTAGCCAAGTGAGGGGCCAGAAGGGAGGGCCTGAGGGATGGCCGCGTTGCTGATGTCTAGAGATAGTTCGATTTTTAAGACCTTGTCGTTAAAGAAGCTGGCGAAGTTGTCGCATAGTTCTTTGGACGCCTGCAGGGGTGAGGGCAGAGGCTTGGATGTTTGATGTCTGATTATGTTGTAGAGCTCCTTAGGTCTGTTTTTGGAGTTGGCAAGTGCCGCTCGGAAGAAGCTGGATTTCTTGTATTTGATATGGTTGTTATACTTCTTGCGGGCTGTTTTTTGTTGTAGGCGAAGGATGGCTGTTGGGTTGTTTCTCCACTTTCTTTCTTTGGCTCTCAATGTTCTTCTTTCTACGTTGAGGTCCGCATTGAACCAGGTTCTAGACGGGGTGGCACGGCTTCTTTTGAGCTTTGGAGGAGCTAGATTATCGAGAATGGAGACTAGCTCAGAGTTGTAGTGGTCAATGAGATCGTTGGTCGAAAGGTGTGGAGAGTTGTCTGGAGGAAGTGAGCTTAGCTGCCCTTCTAGAATGTCTAGGGGGACTTGGGAGAGGTTTCTTGACCATTTGGGTGGGTCTTGGGGAGGTTTAAGCGGGATGATGGGGTGCTTAATGTGAAATAGGATCATATGATGATCTGACCAGTCAACGGGGAGCATGTGGTTGATCGTGATTGAATTCTTTTGTGCAATGAGGGCGTCCAGTGTGGCTCCTTTGTAGTGTGTCTCCTCAGTGCAATGTTGAGTGAGGTTGTTATCGGCGAGGAGGTTGGATAGCGATCTAATTAGAGGGTTATGGGTTTCATTCCATCGGAGATTCAGGTCACCAAGAATTAGGTTTTTGGAATCGCCGAGAGCGTCTTGAGCGATCAGGTTGGATAGGTGGTCTCAAAACTCATTGTTTCTGCCCGGGGGGTGGTAGAGTAGATGGCAAAGTAGAGAGTCATTGTCTTTGGTTTTGATGGAAGCGGATAGACATTCAAATGAGTTATATTCAAAGGGGGAGGTTTCTGTGATGTTCCAGCTGTCCTTGTGGATGATAGCAACTCCACCTCCTCGTTGTTCTATCCTGTCTTTGGAGATGAGGGAGAATACCGGTGGAACCAGCATGTCTAGGCAGGGGGGAGATGACTTATTTAGCCAGGTCTCAGTGAGGAACGCAACGTCTATGTCGTGTGTGAGGATGGCTTCACCTATATCCATTGCATGTAAAGAGGCCGATCTGCAGTTGATTAGGAGGCAGTTGGTGATTCTCTCCTGAATGCTGGTGGTTTTGTCTTTAGCTTCTCTGGGTATGGCGGTGAGGACTGGTAATCTTTGTCGTTTGAGGGTGAGTTGATCTTTCCGGTAACCAGTGATTACTTGGATTTTAGATTTAGGTGAGACTGAGATGGGAGAGTCGTAGGTTGTGGCCAGTAATGCTGCTTCTCTGTCTGACATAGGCGCTTCTGATCTGAGCGGTCTGGTGGTCAGGTGTTTTGAGCCTGCTAGGGTGTGAGATGAGATAGTGGTCAGGGGCCTGGTCCATGGGGCTCTGGAGAGTTCAGATTTTTTGGGACTGGAAGCCAGGCTCTTGGGATAGGGATCGATCGGGTGAGCATTGAGGGCTACTGTGGGTCCCTGGGTGATGATGGCGTTGGCGAGGAGGGGCGTTCGGGGAGGGGTATTGAGAGGTTTGGGGGGATTATATTGAGCATTGAGGGGTACTGTGGGTCCCTGGGTGATGTTGGCGTTGGCGAGGAGGGGCGTTCGGGGAGGGGGTTTAGGGGGAATACAGGCTATACCGAGGTTGAGGAGGGTTTCAATTAGGCCTTGGGTGATGGAGTCGACCTGTTTTTCCAAGGCTGTGAGCCGCTTAGTTATGGAATCAATTGGGGGGTTGTGGGCAACTGCAGTGGGGCCGGATGTGTTGTAGTTTGGGTGAGTGGGTTGGGAGATAGGGATCGGGGTAGAGGGAGGGGGTGGTGTGGGAAGAGGGCTGGGTGGAAGATTGGACATGGGAGGGAAGGGGAGAGGGTCGGGAGGAGGATAGGACTGGGGAGGTTTGAGAGTTGGGGGAGATTAGAGGGGAGGCTCGTTGGCTGTGGACTGCCTGTTGACCGGGGGGTGATTGTCCTCGGGGGTGGGCGGTAGCTGTGGGGGGTGAGGTGGTATGGGGGGGGGTAGGGGGTGAGAGTTGGCTTTCCTGTTGGTGGTTGATGGGTGGGCGTGGGGGTGGGATGTGGCGGGGGGGAGCCTGACGGGCTGTGTGTGGATCGAGAAGGGTTGTGTCGCGGTCTTCTCTGTCTGTAGAGGGAGTGGACGGTGAGGGTGTTGATGCGAGGTGCAGCGGGGAAGGGGGGGCTGACTTGAGAGAGGGAAATAAGGAGTCAAAAGCTTCCAGGTTGTCATTGTTGGCTTGTATGAGGACTGTGCCATTGGTGAAGATAGTCACGGTTGTATAGCCCCTGCCAACTGATCTGAACGGAAGAATCGTAGTTAATTTGCAGCTGTGAGCAGTGGTGGTGGTTTTGGCGATGAACATCCGCGTTCTGATTGTGGAGACCCAATATTCGGGTCTTTCGGTGTGGAATATTATGTCCATCTTCATCGGTCCTATGGAGGTCGAGTGGTAGATGTCAATCATTAGGGTTTCTTTATGTTTGCAGATGAGTTTCTGCTTGAAAGTGCGTCGAAGCTTTGTAGAGAGGAGGGGGGGAAGATGATGGTGAAGGAGTTCCGACTGTAAGGTTTGAGGTGGGCACGTGGGACTGGAGGAGGAGGGGGAGGGTGTGTCCCGGGCCATCGTGAGGATAGTAGAGGGTGGGAGAGCCTGGATGAGTTGCGATGTGAAGCTTGGAGCTTAGGTGGCCCAGGGTGATGAACCGAGGTGTTCCCGTAGAGTGTTGAGGGTGACGTTCCAGGCCGGTGGAGAGGGTCTTAAAGCCCGTGTGGTACTGCTTGGGAGTTTGCAGGTAATCGGTCTCAATTGGCAGTTGGACTTTTGTAGATTAGCGTCTTGGGAATAGTGTGAGATGGAGACTCTGATCAGGAGAGGACATGCAGAAAGCCTCCCAGACGTACACACCAACAGCCAGCTCAGTGCGGGATCTGATCTGACGCAGTTCTAAGGTTGCTGTTAATAAGCTCTAACAGCCATGATCATTCTGATAGAGTTGCACCCTGTCTGGCGTGAAGGTAAGGATTTTAAGTCTACAGGACCTCCTTGGTCATTTTGGGGGAAGTGGTTGTGGATAGTGGGAGAGGACGTTCCGTTGTCCCCCTGTTAGATGCCCTACGCAAGTTTAGCAGTCATAACTTACTGTGAAGTCAGGCGATGTCTTCTTTGGCCGCCATTTTGGGGTCAGGCACAAGGTCGGCGGCGGTGGGCAGCAAAGGGAGCCGGTGGGAGACTTTTAATTACAAAAAAAAGGAAGATAGGGCTGTCGCTTGGCGCCCACGTAGAAGTCGTTACCTTGTAGGTGGGAGAGGCGCCTCCGATGGAGATTCGAGTCAGGCGGCATCTTCTTTAGCCGCCATTTTGGAGACAGGCGGTGATGGGCAGCAAAGAGAGCCGGGGAGGAGACTTTTAGTTACACTAGAGGTGGATCGGGCTGTAGCTTGGCGCCCCCGCCGTGGTCGTTACCTTTTTGGATGTCAAGGGCGACTCCGGAGTATGTTCGAGTCAGGCGGCGTCTTCTTTGTCCGCCATTTTGGAGACAGGCGTGAAGTCTGAGGCGGAGAAGAGCATGCAGCTTCGTTGAAGGGACTGATTGTTTTTTGTAACGATCAGGGCTGTGGCTTGGCGCTCACTTGGCCGTCCATGCACTTGTAGGGTGAAAGAAAGCGGCTCCGGAGGAGGCTCCGGTCAGGCGATGTCCTAATTAGCCGCCATTTCGGAAACAGGCGCAGGGAATTACCCGAGGCGAGAGTCACGGAGCTCCGATGGAGGATTGAAGTCCTGAACTATTGGGCGGGCTTGAGGAGTTCTTCGTTCCTGGTGATGGCGCTGATGCTGGGAAGCTGGATCCGGCGCTGATCTGCATCAAGCGGGTGAGTGTCCTGGGGTCGCAAGGAGGGCAGAGGGGCGCCGATCAATGTAGAGCGAGATCGGGTGGCTGGACTCTGCTTTCCTAAGGAACAGGCTTCACTTATCCGTCTTGTGCTTCGGTCGTCTATTCCTGGTGTTGGGCAGCGCTAGGGGGGGCTCTGTTTAGGATATTTGTAGTAAAGCCAGGAGCTCGGTTTCAGAGCTTACTACCCCTGCGGCCATCTTACCGCAGTAGCAGATATATAGTAGATATATATATATATATATATATATATATATATATATATATATATATATATATATATATATATATATATTATACTACTATTATAAAAGAAGAACTTTGAGGCGGGTAAACTCAGGAACCACAGCGCCAATCCACACACCTGATACATCGTTGTAATCCTCAGGGTGTGCAGATGGACATAGGCTATATAAATAAAAAATAAATACGTAATTTAAAAAATATAAGTAAAAAAAAGTAGTCCCTTCAAAGTAGCGCCGGCCGCGACGTGCGTGCTGACATCAGGAGCGGCGTACACGAGCGCGAGGAGCAGCGGAGATCAGCGCGGGGAGGAGCAGTGACTAGCAGAGGAGCAGCGGACATGAGCGGGGGACAGGCGGTGAGGATCGGTGGGCAGGCAGTGAGGAGCGGCGGCAGGGAGGAGCGGTGAGCGGCGGATGAGGTAGAGCACCAAGCAGTGAGGGAGGAGCGGTGACCGGCGCTAAAATGACTATCGTAAGAGGTGCGTTACAAAAGTGACAATCGTCAGCCAGAGGCAGTAGACGGGGCATTACAGGAGACGTGTGCATGTTACAAAAGCAAACAATAGAGAAAAGCAAACGTGAGCGCCGCAAGTGAGCAAAATACCAAAGCAAACGTGAGGGAGGAGCGGCGGTGGGGAGGAGCGGTGACATTACAGGAGTAAAAAGCGTACAAAGTAACTGCAATATAGAGAAAAGCAAACGTGAGCGCCACAAGTGAGCAAAATACCAAAGCAAACGTGAGGGAGGAGCGGCGGCGGGGAGGAGCGGTGACCGGCGCTAAAATGACAATCGTGAGAGGTGCGTTAAAAAGCTTAAATAACAATCGTGAGAGGTGCGTTATAAAGCTAAAGTGACAATCGTGAGAGGTGCGTTACAAAAGCTAAAATAACAATCGTGAGAGGTGCGTTATAAAGCTAAAATGACAATCGTGAGAGGTGCGTTAAAAAGCTAAAATAACAATCGTGAGAGGTGCGTTATAAAGCTAAAATGACAATAGTGAGAGGAGAGTTACAAAAATCACAATCATCAGCCAGAGGTAGCAGACGGGGCACTACAGGAGGAAAAAGTGACTGGTGCAGGTTAAAAAAGCGTACAAAGTAACTGCAATATATGGAGCAAGGCTCCGGGGGACCCACAGACAACGTCAGGGCGGGCGGGGGCCCTAAAGCATAATTGCTCCCGGACAATGTCGGGACGGGCTGCTACTATATATATATATATATATATATATATATATATATATATATATATATATATTCACTGACAAAACCATAGGTTATAGACCATATATAGTTAGGAATTAGCATTTACAAAACCTTATTTTACTCACACAAAACCATTGAAATTCCATATATAGTTAGTTGTACTAACTATATATCGCACACCCGCAATCCACTGCTGATCATGTCACATATTACATCATTCATGACATGGTCATCTCCTAACTATATATGGTCTATAACCTATGGTTTTTTCAGTGAATTTCAATGGTTTTGTAAATGCTAATTCCTAACTATATATGGTCTATAACCTATGGTTTTTTCAGTGAATTTTCAAGGTTTTGTAAATGCTAATTCCTAACTATATATGGTCTATAACCTATGGTTTTTTCAGTGAATTTCATAGGTTTTTCTAATAGCAAATATCTATATGTATGAAAGTAATAATTTTTATTAGAAATTTTAAAATGTGTAAATATTTTTTTTTTTTATTATGTGCCCCGGTACGCGCCCCGGGGCGCTCCGGAGCACGTACCGGTGAACGTACCGGGGAGCGTTCCGTGAGCGCTGCTCCCGCGAACGAAAACAACATGATGACGTTTTGAGTAGTCGCGTGATGCGCCGCGTAAACGTGACGCATCGCGTAACAGCGTGATGCGTTTCTTCGGCGCGCTCCGTAAACGTACCCGGAAGCGCTCCGTGGCGCGACCCGGAGCGCGAAACGTAAGCGCGCCGGGGCGCGTAGCGCAAGCGCGTCGGGACATGTGACCTGAAAATAACACTTTTCATTGGTTCTCAATTTTTTTTTTCTACAAATGATGAAAGCCCCCTCCTCTTTTCCTCATTCTTACTTTTTTCTTTGAGAAAGCAAGAGCTATCTGTGAGACATGGCTTCAGTAGTAGCTGCAGCTAGTGCACCCCCACCACCACCACCACCACCCAGAAAGGAAGGTCTACCACCACAGATCCTTCCAGGAGTTGAAGAAGAGGAGGAAGAAGATGATGAGGACCAACAAACCATAACATACTTGCCTGAAGAACCAAGACAAAGCCATGTCAAAGTTCATTATATATGGCAGTATTTTTCCATTCCTGCTGGGCAAAAAAAAGTGAATGCCCCAAAGGTGACATGCTTAATTTGCAAAGAGGTCATGTCCAGGGGCAACCCAAATAAAAAATATTCATTTGGGAACTACACAATGATCCACCACATGCAGAGGTGGCACCCTAACAATCTGGCACAAGCTGAAGTACGGGATCTGGCTCAGAAAAAAAGAGACCATCAGGCCAGCACCTCATCAGGTGAATCTTCATTTGCAGCACCAGAAGGGCGCGAAACAGTACCAAATATACAAGATAAATTTGGTGTAATAAAAATGGTCTGCATTTTTTGCGGAAAGACCCTCTGCTACGGGGAACTAAGCATTCGCCTTATTAATGCTTCCATCGACAACCACAACTGCAGCAAGAGAAGAAAGCAGTAGTTTTATTTTTTTATTTTTTCTCCTCTCGAGCCACTGTTGATTCCCAGTTTTTTGTTTCTTGTTTTTTGTTGAGCCCTTTATAATGGCTGTTTTTCGTTGTTTCCCCCCAAAAAAAACAAAAAAAACATAAAATTGTTCAAAAAATACAAAAAAAATAAAATGTTCAGAAAAAAAAAATATATATAAAACAACAAAAACATTAAAAAAAAGTTCTTTTCAGAACTACCTCCCATTTTTAAAAAATTACTAAAATTTTAAGCACTCTTGACTTCATTTTTCTCATTGGTGCGCTTCCCGGTGCGCACACCGGAGAGCGCCCAGTTAGCGCAATAAAAAAAAAAACAAGAGAAGGAGAGCAAAATAAGAAGAAAAATAGTAAAGGATGTGGAATGAGAGGTAGGGATAGAACCGGACTAAAAGAACAATCCTGAGGAAAAGTGTTAAGAAAACAGTGAGCAAAAGTAAATAGGAATAAAACAAGATGTATGATAGTGACTAAGGTTAAAACATGAGGAATAACAGAGAGAAAAAACAGAAAGCAGAAAAGAAGAAGTGACAGAAAAGGAATGATTGAAACAGCAAAGAAATGTAAATAACATAGGGGCATATTATCAACATAGGCGATAAAAGTTTCGCTGCTTTTATCGGCAGAAATCTGCCGCTAAAGCCGCTTTTGCAGCAGTTTTCTGCCGATAATGACTGCTTTTATTGGCAGAAAACTGCTGCTAAAGCCGCTTTTGCGGAAGAAAACTGCCGCTAAAGCCACTTTTGCGGCAGTTTTCTGCCGATAAAAGCAGCGATAATTTTATTGCCTGTGTTGATAATATGCCCCTTAGTGTGCTTGAACTACAGGCTGAAAGCATAATGAACAAGTAGTGAAAGAGTGATCAGTCAGAGACAGTGAGAGTAATAGAGACGGAGTGAGTGAACAAGAGTGAGGAACTATGAGAAGAGAGGGACTGAGAAAAAGAGTGGAAGGAGTAGAGTAATTAAGTAATAGAGAAAGGAATGAGGGAAGTAGCAAAGGCAGGAAAGTGAGGGTTAAAGAAATGAAGCAGTGGAACTAATAGAAGTTAAATGTGATAGAAATGTAACGAAAAGAGTACAAAACATTTACCTTATAATTGTCGTTAACTTAGTCACTTGTTATTTTTATACTTTCAATCTGTGAAAGAGAGAACAAACATTTGAAAAATATTAAAACATGTATTTAAAAATTAGAATAGACAAGGGAAAAGATTGAAGGAAAAACAGTTTTTCAACAACTTTGACACTTACAGAAGTCTCTGCTTCTCCAGGCCCCTTACACAGTCCTAAAAATATACATTTTAAACTAACAGTATCTTGATGCAGATGAAGTGAGGCCTATCTTGCAACATGATGCATCTTTTGCACTGCTATTGTCTCACAAAAGTGATGCAACGGCAGCACAAAAGAGGAGCACAGCCATCATAAAACTGTCCCTAACATTTTAAATGATTGGTTCAGGATGACGATAAGGTGTGGCCTATCCAGAGGTTTGTTTGAGGTGAGGCCTACTCAGGGTTGCAGATGAAATTTAGGCTTGTTGAAGAGTACAGAGGAGATAATACATGTGCAGGCCTACCAACGAAGTGAGTCATGTCCACTGCACTCTTGAACAAATGTCAGACCTCCTCTGTCTCCTGGAACAGGCCTAAACCTCATCTACACAATGTGATGTGTAATGTTAAGAAACACAGGTTATTTAATTGAAAAACTTGCAATTTTTTTTGCTCATTCCACAATCACATCACCTGTGTTTCCTTTGCTTAGGTATCTCATTGTGCAGATGTAGTCTATCATATGAAAGACTACGTAGAATGTGAGCACTGTATGCAACAACTTTGACACTTACAGAAGCCTCAGCTTCTCCATGCCTACTACACAGTTCTAAATGTATATCATAAATACAAAAAGTACAGAATTAATTATACATGTTAAATGGTTTATTTTTGCTGTTCTCAGAATTTATCAAATTTCATTAAAACAGTGACTTGAAGGTATTCATCATATAACAGCGGGGAAAAAAAAACACAATCAAAATGATTGTGTTTAAAAAACCCACATAACATAACTGATCAAAAATCAGAACTCCTTAAAATTAACTTACTTTCCATAACGTCGAAGGATGTCCTATGAACAGCTTACACTCTGTTGTGCTGTTATTATTTTCAGCCCGCCACTTTCTGAAAGAAAACCTCCATCGTTTTGAAAAATATGTTACATACAATAAATGACTTCTCGCTCTCTACCACACGTTTCCACAAGGCCAAATCGTGTAAGAGCCATTTATAACTCTTGGAATTCTTCTAAGCAAATCCCGTCATTTTGTATTTCCGCAACTTTCAGAAAGAAAACATTCAAGATCACTTTCACAATCCTGGACTAGTAATATCTTACCCTTCTTGCTCACTCATGTTCTACATTTCCTATGACACTGATACTGCTTACTATGAAGCAGACTTACACTACCTCTATGACTACTACAATTATTTAATTCTCTACATCACTTTAAATCACAAAGCAATTTAAAACCGTACATAAAATTATATCAACTCCTAGAATCATTATAGGCCAGTTACCTACCCTAAATTCTTTCTTCTGAAAACAGAAAGTAAGAATATTTTTAAATAAAAAGGCAACATTGTTTCATAGTGAAATGTGAATTATTTCCGGAACATCAGCTTTTTTTACATTTTGAATAAGATGTGTAATAAGTGGATGTTGTCAAAGGACCATCATGTCATATAATGGCTGCAGTTAGAAATGTTTTTCCTAAAATCAACGACTGTGTAGCCACAACATTTGAAATTAAAGTTGAAAACTTATTTTCATCAGGTTTATATAGTTGGAATTTTTAAATGACATTATAACCAAAAGTTTGTTCAAAATATGTCGACAGCATTGCAGACTTACATTACCTCTACTCCATGTTTTGATTGGCTGCTTGAATTAGCTTATTAAAAGAAACAGTTTTTCTGAACTCATTCAAAGTGCAGTTATTTTTCCATGACGTCAAGTGTTATGGTAAGAACACCGTTTGCTTTGGGAAATACTCTGTTGTCCTTTAACTAAACCGTGCCCACCACTTTCTGTAAGAAAACCTTTTTTTCCAGGAAGTATTTAAAACTCAAAAATAACTTTTGACTCTGTACTACACTTATCCTCAAGGCCAAATTGTGTAGGAGCCATTAGAACCTCTTGAAATTCCTCAGAGCAAATCCAGAGATTCCTTCCCTAAAATTTTGGTTGTAAAAACACCAGGTAAGAATTTTTAAGGTCAAAAGGCAATTTTTTTTTAAAGTTAAAACAGAATCATTGCAGAATGACCAGCCGTTTCTAGACGTTAACCCCTTCGACGCTCATGACGAGCTGGGCTCGTCATGAGGTAGCCTCCTCGCACGCTCATGACGAGCCCAGCTCGTCATGTAACATACGGTTTTAAATATCTCAGCACAGGAGCGGAATTTCGCTAGCGCGCATGCGGTTAAATAAGCTGTGTAATGTCCTGATGTTGTTGAAGGACCGTCATGATATATAATTGCTGCAGTTACAAAAGTCCTTCCTGATATTGACAACTGCGAGGCCACACAAGTTTTAATTAAAGTTGTCAATTTTGTTCCATCAGGCCTACATCGTTGGAACATTAAAATGACATACTGGCCATATGTTCGTATAAATAATGTTGACAACATTTCAGACTTACATTGGCTACACTCCATGTTGTGATCAGCTGCTTTTACTAGCTTATTAAAGGACACTGATTTACTGTCTGGCAAAGTTAAATATATACATTTTTCTGAGTCTACACTAGTAGTACTTGATACCCTACAGTTCTCACAGTCATGCTGCCATTGATAAGAAAGCCCAAACAGGTGATCTACATCTACACCTTCATCATGCAATACATCAAGCATATACATTAAAAACTCCTGACAATCTTGCTGAATATTTTGAGAGAATTGTGTTTGACCTGAACATCTGTCTAACAGATTTCGAATTTCAGACACACTTTCTATTTTTGGTCTATCAGTGCTACATTTCTCTAACACAGAATTCAACAAACTGCAAAATCTTTGATCCGAATTGACCACAATCTCTTGTTTTACATTTTCTAGAGAAAACAAAACATTAACCACTACATTAGCATAGCAGTTGACACCAGAACTGTTTTCAAATAGAAAACCAACAACATCTTCAACAAAATCATTTTTCTTTCTGCTTATAATTTCTGGTTCATCGACTTTTCGTCTTTTTGCTACAACCTCCCTACTATTGGTCACATTTCTTCGTTTCCGGCCTACCACACGTTTCTCAAACAAAGGATATTGAGGCAAATGTGGCGCATACTCTCTTCTTAACCTATTGTATTCCTTAACACAATCTAGATCCGCACAAATGTTTGTGACATCACACTCAATCAAGTACAATCCCGATAAAGTTCTGACTCGTGACAATGCCACATATGCCATACCCTCCTTGAACACAGAACTGCCAATATTCACCAATGCACTGTCTACACTTAAACCTTGCGATTTATGGATTGTCACCGCATATGCCAAGCAAACAGGAAACTTCTTACGGCGAACATATAAGTCTTTCACAAGCAAAAACCTAGCAGAGTAACGACCAATTAGCTGTACTTCCTCAATGCCATCAAATTTAATTTTTAAAAATTCAATTCCATCCCTATTTCTGTATTTCACAAAATCAACAACATTACCCATTGATCCATTTACCAGACCTCTTTCAACATGTAAATTCCTTCTTAAAATTATACGGCAATTTAAGCACACATTCAGAGTCTTTTCAAAACCTGCAGTTTTAGATATAGTCTTCTCTAATGAATCCAATTTTGATTTCAAATTCTCAGTCAAAATAATTGTTGATCCCATATGCTCTACTCTGTCAATAGCTTCCAGTTTCACAATCTCTTGGTTTTCTAAATACAACATTTTGTTGTTGAAGATGGCACATTCTGCAAGAGTTGGCATCAAACATATTCCAGATTTCTTCTCAGTAATTTTCTGAAAAATATTCTCAGGCACAACGTCTTGTTCTGGATACAAATTTGACAGTAATCGTGCATGTAAAGCTTCTTTCCCATGCTCGGTCACTTTTCCGATTCTAACATCTTGTAGAATATTCTTGTAATCTTCATCCTTCGCCTGACGCATATTTTCACGCAGTTCAGCATAATTGAAGTTTAACCATATATTAACGTTGCCAATGCTCCCTAGGCACTTCCTGGTATCTTCATGCGTGAGCATTTTGAACACAGTTTGTCCTTTCACTGGTGTCAGCTGCAGAAGATCTCCGAAAACAATGATGTGTTTGCCACCAAATAACACATCATACTCTGTTTTGAGAACTTCTTGCATTCTCAAATGCACAAAGGCAAGCATGACATTGGAAACCATGCTTACTTCGTCAATGATAAGAAGTTTCATTTTCTTCAAGACTCTTGAAACTTCACAACAAGCATCTCCAGATAACTTGTGGTATTGTAATTTGTTATCATGCTCCACTGGCAGCATCAGTAGACGATGCAAAGTAATACCTTTAATGTTATGTGCTGCCAGTCCATTTGGAGCGGTGACAACACAAGACAGTGATGACTCAGTCCTTTTCTGCAAATAACATGAAATTGCTTTAATGAGGAAACTTTTTCTAGTTCCCGCTACTCCACTCACGTACAGTCGGACAGGCTTCAACGACGTACATGAGCACTCTTTCTTCTCATGACTTAATCCATGATCAATTTGGTTGGTAACTTCGTCATATATTTTCCTCTGCTCAACGTTGAGTTGTCTTTCCAAGTCTTCTAAGTTAACCGCATCCTCCTGAGCATGTGCCATGGCTCTTTCCACTTCAATCATGGCAGTGGCAGCTTCATTTTCGATAACTGGTCCTCCTAGTGGATCCTGACTCAATGAAACAGAACTCTGACTGTCCTGAGAACTGTCTCTAGCAATCTCGGCTGCAATCGTTGCTTCCTGCTCGATTTCCGCATTCAACATTTCTAGATATTTGAGAAAAACAGGACATTCTATGGTCTCCTTGGCGGCATTGAAAGAGTCTTCGTAACAGAGGAAATCTCCAAGCAGTTCCTCTTCTGCACGCCAAGGCTTGAAAAGTTGCAAAAGTGCTAAATAGAAAAACTATTTTTTTTCAGGAGATTCGCCACTCAATTTTCGATGGTTTACCACGTGGCATTTCCTTTGCTTGACGAGACATCCCTTACTTCCAATTACAGCACACACTCCTTTATCAATATCTTCTTTGATGTTCCTCTTGAATATGTAATTTTGTAGAACCTCATACAGACAAACATTCTCGAGGTGACTGCTTCTATTTGGATAATATGTATCCAACATGTTGGTCTTCAAAATATCGGTACTGTTTGGCTCCTTTTCCGCCAAATACTCAATTTCCCGCACAGGTTTCAGAACTCGATTACGCGTTGCAGCAAGACCAAGACTCGCCCAAACGATACTCCTGGATTTGGCATAGAGACTTGCTGAAGACAACCGGTCAGAACATTCGTAAGCTCCGATTTCTCGATGTGACAACATCTTCAGACTGAAACTGTACAACTTCTTACTGAGGCTCTTTTCATGGGAAATGTCCTCCCACACATCCTTCAATTCTGTCTTTTCTTTTTTGGTGATGTAAGATGTCACATACCGAGCCACAGCCATACAGTTATCAGCCACGAACTGTATATCCATGTTAGCATTCCACATGGACAAAATCACTGGGTTGTAGTCGTTGATGTACTTGGACTCTTCGTTCCTTTTCAAATTGTATGTGTTTTTAGGTGATTTCTTCATCACATTTTGTCGCAGCGAAGACATCAAACTGTTCACTCTTCCTTTAGAAATCACCGGTCGTGGAAAGGCGAAACGACTTTGGTGTAGAACTTGTCCTTGTTTCTGAATTTACGACAACAGTACTTTCCACAACGATGGCTTTGGAAGCGTAGAACTTGTTCTCTTAGGCTTTTGTCCTCCTTTGCGTTTGGAACAGCACATGTAGAATACTGTTCTATGAAACTCATCACTAAGTCTACTGGATCTGTTCCAAATTTAGGTGCATCCTTGATCCACAGCAGCATATGTATATGAGGAGCACCTCTTGCTTGGTACTCCTTTCTCCAGAAGAAATCCAACACCTCTCCAAGAGGTGGATTTTTCTTGTTCATGATGAAAGACATCATAGCTTCAAATCTATGATTGAAGTACCTGCATACATTCACTGGATCCAAAGAGCACAGTTCTCCGGGTGTCTTGAATTCGATATTTTCAATGTTTCCATTTGCCTCTCGTAGAAATTCAAGTAAGTCTTCCCAGCCATACTCGGCACAGCTGAGAGTGAGGAACCATGTGGGAGTTCCTAAGTTCCTCAGCATACATTTTAAATCACCATGACAACGGTACCAGTACTCATTAGTACCACGCTGACACGCCATGAGATTAATCAGGTGAGAATCCAAAATACTGTCTTGCACATTGACTTTATCCATAAAGTCACTTGCCGAGATGTTTTGCATCTGTATACCACTTTTCCAGATGTGGTTCACTGCATATGACAGTCCAGACAGATCGCTTTCAAACAGGAGATGAAACAAATAGGGAATGCATTGTCGAAACCTAGGATCTTCTGCATACAATCGTAAAGTCCGGTATTCAGAAGCAGGAATTTGATGAGGTCGCTCATCATATCTTCCTCCTTGACCTGTTGGAAATAGCTGTGGGAAACACCGAGCTTCCAAACTTTCCTCCCAAACACTAATGGGACTCCCTTTGGCTTGTTTCATTTGAAACAACTCAATAGCATTCCCCATGACTTCCTTGGAATGCAAAGGATGAACACTATAATGTTCATATATTTCTTCACTTTTAGAGGGTTCTACTTTCTCAATTTGACCAGCACACAAATCGCTATCCTCTTCTTCACTTACTTCCTCTTCTGCAACATATACATTCTTATAGTACTTATTGTTTTTTTTCAAATACAATGTTGCCTTTTTGACTTTCCTAACATCCACTAAATCTTGCCATATTTTCTTACTCTTTGTCGGAACCCCATTAACTAAGATAACCAGAGGTTCCTCTTCCACTTTTTCTACTCCAATTGTATTAATGTTTTTCTTCAAATCTAGAGGCAAATAAACAACTCTTCCCTTTAATCCTCTCTGTAAATCTGATGGAGGCAATTTCCCTGTCTTTGGCCCATTCTTACAATAGCCTGAAAGGGATGGATACTTTGAATCAAAATAGATTCATAAGTATTTAAATCCTTCAATTCAGAAGGAATCTCAACCAATTCCAGATTATTATGAACCGCTCTAGCAGGCATCCGGTTTTGATTTAATTTGTTACAACAATAAGTACACACACGTTGATCCAATCCCAAATCAAAACAATTTTCTACCATCAAGTATGTTGCAAAATCCTTCCATTCACTATTATTTTGCCTTTCACTTTTCGCATATAAATCCACTAACTTAGTCTGAATCTTATAATAAGTGCGTCGACAACACACACAAGTGAAATTAGGCCTCTCACTTGATTTCACCTGAAACGTGGCAATTTCCTTCTGAAAATTATCTGTACTGGAAACCTGTACACTATCTTCCACATTACCCTCTTCTTCTGGGTCAATTTCAACATTCTCCTCTTTACTTGCAAAGTAACAAAACTCAATTTCTTCACAAATATTCTTCACATCTATTTCAGAACCATGCAAAAGAGCAGTGCATAATTGTTTAAGCATAACTGCTGGACTCTTAGCATAATACAAGATTCTAACTAATTTCCTCACTTTATTATGATGCACTGCTAGCATCCTGAAATGATGAAAAACACTCTGGCATACTCTCCTGGAAAGACAAGCCAGTGAATGACCATGCAAACCTGTCACTTCTCTCACTCTGCAAGGATCTAAATCTTGCAACAACATCATTTTCTGCTTCAAACTTTTCTTATTAAATGTCTGTACAAAATCACAAAGCAAATTGATGGAATCCTGTCGCACACTGCAAATACTACTACAGTTCCAGGTGTATACAGGTCCCTTAGGACGTCTTCCTAAAACCTCATTACCTAACACCTCTTCTACCTCTGTTGTCACAAGTTTTTCTTTTTCAACTGGACAACCATCTTTCACCTCATAAGCTCGACCACTGGTGTCAACTGCATGCACCAAATCAATATCCTGGAAATAACTCTCCTCATTAAAAAATGCCTCACAACTTGAACTATACATCCATTCTCCTGAAAAAACTTCACAAAAATTACTACGATTAACTGTTCTCTTCCATCTACTATTTCTTTTGAAATCATAAATTGCCTTGTTTAGCTTCCTAATTCTATTGATTATCAAAATAAATAACTTTCGCTTAATTTCAAATGCCTGATCAATAACTTTCTCAAATTTTTTTTTCTCTTATAAAAAACCACTTTCTGCTGACCTTTCTTAATATTTTTTAACAAATTGCCAATTATCCTGTTGCGGAACATTCGTCTACGAATGTCCCTAAACTGATTTTTCCTTCTACTACCATGCACAGAGTTATCTCCTGCTCTAGCAGTAACATTTTTGATTGGCCTACCCTTTCCGTTTAAATTGCTTCTCTTTTTCTGGACTAAAACATTTTCTGTAGTACTACTTTTTTTGCTACAAATGTTTCTTATGAATGATTTTGTTATCTTACCCGGACCTTTCTTGGTGACTTGACAAGTTTTTATTGTACAGGTCTGCTGCAACAATTTATGAAGCAGCTGCCTTTGATGTTTGGTAGCCTTTCGCCTTCTGTCCTTTGAAGGCATTCTTTAATTTTTAAATGATCTGCAGTTGAATCTGTGGTAAAATATAATAAAAAAATTTATTAACCACTATTAGCAAACAGTAAATCAATAACAGTCGTCAAAAATGTAACACACTACTTGTCATTTTACATAGAATAATTTTTAGTGCATTGGCAAATTTAGTATTCACAAATAGTAGCAAACAAATTGAATGCTTCTACATTTGACCTGTGCTGTTTTATATGTGAATCTGAACTAATTTTATGAGCATATTTGACTATTTTATTAAAGACACTACACACAACCTATTTTTGAACGTTTGTTTAATTTTAAATGAAACGGTTTACATTTTTACTTTTCATTTCCAGTAACTTTTAAAAATAAATGTTTATAGTTCCATAGGCTCAAGCAGGTCAGCTTCCCACCCTATGTCATACAATTCTGACAAATCGGCATCCTCATCATGTTCTTCATCATCCTCAGGATTTAAATCATCCAAGGGATCTACTTCCACTGACGTTTCAATGACAAGTTCAATGATAAGATCGAGATCAACTGATTGCTCATTATCACTCATGGTTGATGTTGTCGTTATCTTTAAAGAAAGAGAACAACAATAAGATGTTGCAGAGTAAGAGATAAATCTCAGAGACTATAATATTAAAGTTGTTTAACAAGAGTAACATTTTGCAATTATTATTTAGCCATGTCCAGCGATGCTGAGGAGGTGAGGCCTATGTCCAAATTTTCAGTGAACAGGACTCATCTCTTCTTAACCTTGGATAAGCCTCACCGACTCTTTTTACCCTGCTCATACTTAAATGTAAAGGGGCAGATTTATGTTAACTGGCGCATCCCCGGGGATGCACCAGTTAACGTGCACCGCTGCTCTGCCACCCATGATGTGCCGCATTTACAATGTGGAGCACCAATGAGCAAAAACGGCACAGATGCGTCACGCATCTGTGCCGCAAAAGCAGCACATTGCAGGAATCACGTCGTAAGCGCGACATGTCTACTGCAATGCACAGGAGCAAGCCACACATTGCATGGAGCATCACTCCTTATGCCTGTTTCAAACAGGCGTAAGGATTTGATTCAGCAATGCTATAAAGCTGACTCAGTGAAATCTTCTAAATTTCACTGTGTTAGTTTTACAGGGCTTTCATGCAAATAAATGCCCACCCTGCAACAAAACGCCTATATGAAACCTGACGGAGGTTTCATGTGGCACAGGACTTTACAGCATGACACATCTGCCTAGATGCATCAAGTTGTAAATATGTCGCAACATAGCGCATCTTTTGCGCCGCCGCTACGTCACAAAAGTGACGCACAGCGGCGCAAAAGAGGCACACACCTATCATAAATCTGTCCCTAACATTTTAAATGATTGATTCAGGATGACGATAAGGTGTGGCCTATCCAGAGGTTTGTTTGAGGTGAGGCCTACTCAGGGTTGCAGATGAAATTTAGGCTTGTTGAAGAATACAGAGGAGATAATACATGTGCAGGCCTACCAATGAAGTGAGTCATGTCCACTTCACTCTTGAACAAAGGCCAGACCTCTTCTGTGTCCGTGGACAGGCCTAAAGCTCATCTGCACAATGTAATTCGTAAAGTTAGGAAACACAGGTGATGTAATTGAAAAATGTGGAGTTTCTTTTCCTCATTTCACAATCACATCACCTGTGTTTCCTTTGCTTAGGTATCTCATAGTGCAGATGGAGTCTAGCATATCAAAGAGTACACAGAAGTTGAGCACTGTATACAACAATTTTGACATTTACAGAAGATTCAGCTCCTTATCTTGTTGGAGATGAAGTGAGGCCTGTCTTGCAACATGGTGCATCTTTTGCATCACTGCTGCATCGGTTTCATGTGGCACGGAACTTTACAGCATGACACATCTGCCTAGATGCATCAATTTGTAAATATGTCGCCACATAGCAAATCTTTTGCACCGCCGCTGTGTCACAAAAGTGACGCACAGTGGCGCAAAAGAGGCATACACCTATCATAAATCTGTCCCTAACATTTTAAATGATTGATTCAGGATGACGATAAGGTGTGGCCTATCCAGAGGTTTGTTTAAGGTGAGGCCTACTCAGGGTTGCAAATGAAATTTACGCTTGTTGAAGAGTACAGAGGAGATAATACATGTGAAGGCCTACCAATGAAGTAAGTCATGTCCACTTCACTCTTGAACAAAGGCCAGACCTCTTCTGTGTCCGTGGACAGGCCTAAACCTCATCTGCACAATGTCATTCGTAAACTTAGGAAACACAGGTGACGTAATTGAAAAATGTGGAATTTCTTTTCCTCATTTCACAATCACATCACCTGTGTTTCCTTTGCTTACGTATCTCACTGTGCAGATGGAGTCTAGCATATCAAAGACTACGCAGAAGGTGAGCACTGTATGTAACATGGCTATCTAACTCAAAGAATCAAAATCTAAATTTGCCAAGCACAGATGGGGGCATATTTACAAGGACCTTGCACCACAGGGAAAGGTCTTAAATTAAAATGGGAAAAATAACATCAGAGAGACTCAAATGCCTTATAAATATGCCCCAAGCAACCTATGAAACTCTAGCAGTACATATCCAGAAACCTAATTGATTTCAAAAATCGTTTTTAAACACATCATCTAAATCAATTATATACCTACATTCATCGGGAAATGACTTAAAATGCCCTAAGACACATGAAAGCGTTTTTTTAAAGCCCTTGCACCATTTTTGGATCACTTTTAACATGGCTATGTAAGTCAAATAATCAAAATCTAAATTTGCCAAGCACAGATGGGGGCGTATTTACAAGGACCTTGCACCACAGGGAAAGGTCTTAAATTAAAATGGGAAAAATAACATCAGAGAGACTCAAAGGCCTTATAAATATGCCCCAAGCAACCTATGAAGCTCTAGCAGTACATATCCAGAAATCTAATTGATTTCAAAAAACGTTTTTAAACACATCATATAAATCAATTATATACCTACATTCAAGGGGAAATGACTTAAAATGCCCTAAGACACATGAAAGCGTTTTTTTAAAGCCCTTGCACCATTTTTGGGTCACTTTTAACATGGCTATGTAACTCAAAGAATTAAAATCTAAATTTGCCAAGCACACATGGGGGGCGTATTTACAAGGACCTTGCACCACAAGGAAATGTCTTAAAATAAAATGGGAAAAATTACATCAAAGGAACTCAAAAGCCTTAAAAAATATGCCCCAAGCAACCTATGAAACTCTAGCAGTACATATCAAGAAACCTAATTCATTTCAAAAAACGTTTTTAAACACATCTTGTAAAGCAATTATATTCATACATTCATGGGGAAGTGAGTTAAAATGCCCTAAGACACATGAAAGCATTTTTGTAAGACCCTTGCACTATTTTTGCGTCACTTTTAACATGGCTATGTAACACAAAGAAACAAAATCTATTTGTAAAACACTTGACACAAAGCAACATTTTAAATACACAACTTTCTTCAGAATTTTCTCTCTAAAGCATACTATTCTCTATCTAAATTAAATGAATCTTTTCTCACCTTAGCAAATATTTTATGAGTTTCAAAACAGTCTCAGAAACACACCAATTTGTCTTTAGCAGAGCAAACGGTATGCACACCAGAGGCTGGAACCAACAATGGCACAGAAATGCTGTAATTCATCACACATATCTCTCATGTCACCCAATCAAAACTCTTCCCTCACTTTTTTCAAATCAACACCCTTCCCCGCTCCGCCCTTTCTGCCTTTTTTGCATAGCAACGACCTCCTGAAAGACCTCTGATGTTTGCAAGTTCACACAACAATGTTTCAATTGAACTCTGAACTCTCAGTACACCTGCATATCCAGTGCAATCTTTCATAAAATGATTTTTTCTTGACCATTCAAATTACATCTTTCAAAGAACTCATCCATGCACCCTAACTTTCTGTTTTCAGCAATCAAAATCCACCAATCACTGCTACTGCTTCATTAACACAGAAACTCCACAGTTTTTTTCATTTTAAACTCTTATTTTTTCAACTGCCATTTCATTGCCACACTTCATCTGACTGCAGCAGAACCTTCTCTCACCATGCTTTCTGTCTGGATTGTTGGACATAGTTACATCTACTGGGCTCAAAGGTATGCTGATAACAGAAATTTACCTAACCTCAATTTACTAAATGTGGAAATTAAGTGGATTGGCCACAGAGGATTAAAATGTCACCAATTGATACCATTGGTGAAAACCTTTATGCATTTGCCAAAACCTGACCTGTTAATTGTGCACTGTGGAGGAAATGACTTGGGCACTTTGACTGGGGTAGGTCTGGAAATGCTTTTAAAGGACACCTTTGACCAATTGATGGAACTTTTTCCTCAAACTGCCTTGGTATATTCAAATATATGCCAAAGACAGAAATGGAGGTGGTCGAACCAATTTTGTCCACAAATTGAGAAATCGAGGAAGCATGTAAATAAGTCTGTTTCAGCTTACATGAGAGACCATGGTATGGGCTCCATGTACAACAATAACTTGCGTTACTACATGCAAGATATCTACAGAGGAGATGTAGTTCACTTCTCAGATGAGGGGAACAGAGTTTTCATCCTGAATTTAAGACTATGTATTGGTACCTAATTATAAGTACCTAAATCTACCACAGACCCAAAAGCTCTTCTCAGAGCTACCCTAACTATGATCACTATAAACAAATTTTAAATGTAACTTTTTTTTAATAAATTTTCACAATTTACGCTTTCCAGAGCGCTACCCGGTACGCGCACCGGACGCTAACCGCGCCAAAATTTGAAAAAAAATGGTTTTTTTTCGCACATATGGGCCTCCTCAGCCACCCTCAGAAAACCTAGGGGGTCAAGATACGTCTACCGTGCCCCCTTCTACCCATTCTGAACATTATTTGCCCTCCATCTTGTATCTTAATTCGACCGAAACACAAAATGGAGGACTCTCGTAACACTGCCGGTTCGCGTACCGGGGCGCTCACCGGGAAGCTCAATTAAAAAGCTGATTGGCTTTCCGGTGTCTGTCAACATTCTAAACAGTCCGGAGCGGCCGCCATCTTGTCTCTCGGTAGGATTGAGAGACAAGAGGAGGCCAAAACAAAGGGGGAAATAACCATAAGGGGGCATAGTAGATCCTCCCTGACCCCCTAGGTTTAATGTGGAGGCTTTAAAAGGGCCCCGCGGGGCAAAAAAAAATAATTTTTTTTTTGTTTTTTTTCGTGGGTAGCGCCCGGTCCGCGAACCGGGAAGCGTTCTGGGCAGCGTACTGCAATGAAAAATGAATGAGAGACTTTTCAAATGCAGTATGTTAATTGATTGTTGGTTTTGTTGATTATTTTTTATTTTTTTAAGTTTTTTAAGCAATTATTTATTATTGTGATTGTGGTTGAAAATTTAATAACATTTCTAACATTTAACTAGTTTATTAATTACATATAAAAATGATTAAAGACTCAAACAATTTTTTAATATTACATACAATTTTATTTTTCGGATTGTTTTTCAAAATTTATTAGTACGTCTAGCATTTGACTGTCCGATATGTCCTCTTGTTGAGTGAACATAAGTTCCCACATTTGACCGTCATCATAATGAAGTAAATGATCCACAGATTCTACACATTGAACTAATTCATGGTCCCGTGATTCATCCATGAAATCTGAGTCATCATTGTCCTCAATATCTTTTTCTGTGTTGTTCTCCAGAACAATTTCAAAGGAAACATTCTGCTCACCTTCCATTTTCTTGCTGTAATTTGCATAAAAAATAAATATATCAGTAGAGATAGGGCACTGTTGGGTTTAAGTTCAGACAGGTACTTGTGAGTTTATAACAGAGAAGTAATCTATGGGCACTGTATGGTTTCAGGCGTGAAGTAGTACTATTAAAAAGTGCCTGTGAAGAAGCCTAAGTAAATTCATAATTATACCACAGAAACCTAAATCAATCCATAATTATAATAAAGAAGCCTTTCTCAATGTCTAACTCTTACAGAGGGATAGTATATAACTATCTGAAAATGTTTTCAAATTTATAAAATAATATCTCACCTTCTAAAATCAAGTTTAAGTTGTGGGTGAAAATGATCTTGCAATGTAGTTCAGAAAGTAGTAGTCAAAATGGCTGTGTTTCTCTCTCTTCCTTTATATATATTCAGGTACATAACCAATCAAATGTCAGGTAAAAAAAAGTAGAAAATGAAAGTAACATTTTCATTGGTTGTCAATTCCAACACTTCAGATGTGTTTTGTGCAGTAATTTACCTCAGGGTATTTAGAGAGGTCTACAGGCTAAATGGCTAAATGGAATTCCAATCAAATTTGTGAAAATGGTAGGGATTGGTATGTAGTATGAGCTAATCTATATTTGGTGAAATTGTCTCCAGTGGCTTTTCTGTGAACTACTTTCCCACCTTTTTTGATGGTGCGCTTCCCAGGGAGCGACCCGGTACGCGAACCGTTGAGCGCCTCGGTTCGCGGACCTTAAGCGTTCCGGGAGTCCACCATTTTGTGTTTCGGTCGAATTAAGATACAAGATGGAGGGCAAATAATGTTCAGAATGGGTAGAAGGGGGCACGGTAGAGTTATGTTGACCCCCTAGGTTTTCTGAGGGTGGCTGAGGAGGCTTATATGTGCGAAAAAAATACATTTTTAAAAAAAATTTCGCGAGGTTAGCTCCCGGTTCGCGTACCGGGTAGCGCCCCCGGGAGCGTACTTTGTTGAAAATTAGTGAAAAATGTTGGAGTTAAATAATAATTGTGAGTGATCAGATGTAGGGTAGCTCTGAGAAGAGCTTTTGGGTTTATGGTACATTTAGGTACTTATAAGTAGGTACCAATGCACATTTTTAAATTCAGAGTGAAAATTCTGTTGCCCTCATCTGAGAAGTGAACTCCATCTCCTCTGTAAATATCTTGCATGTAGTACCGCAAGTTATTGTTGTACAGGGAGCCCATTCCATGGTCTCTCATGTAAGCTGAAACAGATTTGTTTACATGCTTCCTCGACTTCTCAATTTTTGGACAAAATTGGTTTGACCACCTCCATTTCTGTCTTTGGCATATATTTGAATATACCAAGGCAGTCTGAGGAAAAAGTGCCATTAATTGCTCAAAGGTGTCCTTTAAAAGCATTTCCAGACCTACACCAGTCAAAGTGCCCAAGTCATTACCTCCACAGTGCACAATTAACAGGTCAGGTTTTGGCAAATGCATAAAGGTTTTCACCAATGGTATCAATTGGTGACATTTTAATCCTCTGTGGCCAAACCACTTAATTTCCACATCTTGTAAATTGAGGTTAGGTAAATTCCTGTTTTCAACGTACCTTTGAGCCCAGTGAATATAACTATGTCCAACAATCCAGACAGAAAACATGGTGAGAGAAGGTTCTCCTGCAGTCAGATGAAGTGTGGCAATGAAATGGCAGTTGAAAAAATGAGAGTGTAAAATGAAAAAAAAACTGTGGAGTTTCTGTGTTCATGAAGCAGTAACAGTGATTGGTGGATTTTGATTGCTGAAAACAGAAAGTTAGGGTGCACAGATGTGTTCTTTGAAAGATGTATTTTGAGTGGTCAATAAAAAATCATTAAATGAAAGAATGCACTGGATATGCAGGTGCACTGAGAGTTCAGAGTTCAATTGCAACATTGTTGTGTGAACTTGCAAACACCAGAGGTCTTCCAAGAGGTGGTTGCTATGCAAAATAGGCAGAAAGGGCAGAGGGGGGAAGGGTTTTCATTTGAAAAAAAGTGAGGGAAGAGTTTTGATTGGGTGACATGAGAAATATGTGTGAAGAATTACAGCATTTCTGTGCTTTTGATAGCTGCAGACTCTGGAGTGCATACCTTTTGCTCTGCTGAAGACAAATTGGTGTGTTTCTGAGACTGTTTTCAAACTCAAAGTATTTGCTAAGGTGAGAAAATATTTCTTTAATTTAGATAGAGAATAGTGTGCTTTAAGGAGAAAATTATGAATTATGTGGCGCAAATTGCTTGTAAATATGCTCCCACATGTGCATGGAAAATTTTGATTTTGAATGTTTGTGTTACATAGCCATGTTAAAAGTGATACAAACATGCAGGAAAGGCAATGAAAAAATGCTTTTATGTGTCTTAAGGACATTTTAAGTAATTTTGCCATGTGCAGTGTTTTGAAATTATGATTTGAAAATCGTTTTTGGGGAAAAGGAATTGTTTTTAAATTCATGACAAGGACATAATGGTGTATGCTTCTTTATAAGGTAATTGACTGTCCCTGATGTTATTTTTCTCATTTTAATGTAAGACCTTTCTCTGTGGCGCAAGTTGCTTGTAAATATGGCCCGACCTGTGCATGGGAAATTTAGATTTTAAATGTTTGTGTTACATAGCCATGTTAAAAGTGACCCAACCATGCTGGAAATGCAATCAAAAAACGCTTTCATGTGTCTTAATGACATTTCAAGTCATTTTCCCATGTGCAGTGTTTTGAAATTATGATTTGAAAATCGTTTTTGGGGAAAAGGAATTGTTTTTAAATTCATGACAAGGACATAATGGTGTATGCTTCTTTATAAGGCAATTGACTGTCCCTGATGTTATTTTTCTCATTTTAGTGTAAGACCTTTCTCTGTGGCGCAAATTGCTTGTAAATATGCTCCCACATGTGCATGGAAAATTTAGATTTTGAATGTTTGTGTTACATAGCCATGTTAAAAGTGACCCAACCATACTGGAAAGCCAATCAAAAAACGCTTTCATGTGTATTAATGACATTTTAAGTCATTTTCCCATGTGCAGTGTTTTGAAATTATGATTTGAAAATCGTTTTTGGGGAAAAGGAATTGTTTTTAAATTCATGACAAGGACATAATGGTGTATGCTTCTTTATAAGGCAATTGACTGTCCCTGATGTTATTTTTCTCATTTTAGTGTAAGACCTTTCTCTGTGGCGCAAATTGCTTGTAAATATGCTCCCACATGTGCATGGAAAATTTAGATTTTGAATGTTTGTGTTACATAGCCATGTTAAAAGTGACCCAACCATGCAGGAAAGGCAATCAAAAAACGCTTTTATGTGTCTTAAGGACATTTTAAGTAATTTTCCCATGTGTAGTGTTTTGAAATTATGATTTGAAAATCGTTTTTGAGGTAAAGGAATGTTGTTAAAATTTATGTGCGCCATATGCCCCCAAATTTCTTTTTTAGGGGTGCAGCAGGGTGTTTTTGAGACACCCCTGCACCTTTGGAAAAAATTCCTAATTTGTGATGAGCAAATTGTTAATCGCAAATTGCACCTTCATTTATATGAGCCTCCTAGCCCATGGAAATGAATGGGTAATTTGCAATTAGCAATTTTCTCATCGCAAATTTGGAATGGTAAAGAATCGCTATTTATTCCTTAAAATTCGCTTTTTTGGAAATGCAAAATAGTTATATGATACATATGGCGGTTGATGTCTAACAAGATAAGAAGCTTAGGGATTCATTTATGCTGACTGGCGCATCACCAGGGATGTGCCAGTCATCCTGCGCTGCTGTTCCGCCACCCATGACATTAAGGATTTGGAAACTACCACCAACTTCTAGTTTGTGGTAATTTGCGAATTCTTTTCAAAAAGCATTTTTTTCTAAAAAACAAAAGGTCCCATTGAACGCCCATACATGCCCTTAGGGCATGTAGGTGTGCCATATGCCCCCAAATTTCTTTTTCAGGGGTGCAGCAGGGTGTTCTTGAGATACCCCTGCACGTTTGAAAAAATTACTATTTTGTGATGAGCTAATTGCTAATCGCAAATTGCAACCTTCATTCCTATGAGCCTCCTAGCCCATGGAAATGAATGGGTAATTTGCAATTAGCAATTTGCTCATTGCAAATTAGGAATGGTAAAGAATTGCTATTTATTCCTTAAAATTTGCTATTTAGGAAATGCAAAATAGTTTGATGGTACATATGGTGGTTCATCTTTAACAAGATAAGATGCTTAGGGATACATTTATGATGACTGGCGCAATAAAGTGCACATTACTTACTTCATCGGTAGGCCTTTACATGTATTATCTCCTCTGTATTCTTCATCAAGCGTAACTTTAATCTGCAATCCTGAGTAGGCCTCACCTTAAACAAACCTCTGGATAGGACACACTTTATTGTCATCCTGGATTAATCATTTAAAATGCTAGGGACAGATTTATGATAGGTGTATGCCTCTTTTGTGCCACTGTGCGTCACTTTTATGATGCAGCGGTGGTGCAAAAGATTTGCTATGAGGCGACAACATTACAAATTGATGCATTTAGGCAGATATGTCATGGTGTAAAAAAAACGTACCACATGAAACCGATGCAGCAGTGATGCAAAAGATGCACCATGTCGCAAGACAGGCCTCACTTGGGGCCATATGTATCAAGCTAATTAGCATTCGCAAAGATCAAAATTCTACGAATTTTGGCCTTTGCGAATGTTAATTAGACAAATGGTATGTATCAAACAAGTTTGATGCAAAATAAGGAGTAGCAAAATTTGCTATTCTTTATTTTGCAATTGCACTGAAGGATTTGCAAATTTTGTGACTACTTAAATGCAATGTATCAAACAAAAAATATGTAAAAAATGACATTAAGGATTTGGAAACTATTGTGGTAAATTGGTGGTAATTTGTGAATTCTTTTCAAAAAGCTTTTTTTAAAAAAAACAAAAGGTCCCATATGACGCTAACACATGCCCTTAGGGCATGTATGTGTGCCATATGCCCCCAAATTTCTTTTTCAGGGGTGCAGCAGGGTGTTCTTGAGACACCCCTGCACCCTTGGAAAAATTCCTAATTTGTGATGAGCAATTTGCTCATCGCAAATTAGAAATGGTAAAGAATCGCTATTTATTCCTTAAAATTCGCTATTTAGCAAATGCAAAATATTTTCATGATACATATGGCAGTTCATCTCTAACAAGATAAGAAGCTTAGGGATAGATTTATGATGACTGGCGCATCACCAGGGATGTGCCAGTCATCGTGCGCCGCTGTTCCGCCACCCATGGTGTGCTGCATTTACAATGCGGCGCAGCATGGGGCAAAAACGGCACAGATGCTTGACGCATCTGTGCCGTTAAGGTGGCGCATTACTGGAGTTGTATCGCAAGTGCGATGCAGCTCCAGCAAGGCTCAGGGGTGCACCATCTCCACAATGTTGCGTCAAGACCTATGCCTGCTTCAAGCAGGCGCAGGGTTTTGACGCAGGTTTCTCCTATCTGATTGTAAATGCGGCACACCATGAGTGGCAGAGCAGTGGTGCACGTTAACTGGTGCATGCCTGGGGATGTGCCATTTAACATAAATCTGCCCCTTTACATTTAAGTATGTGCAGGGGACACAGAGTTGGTGAGGTTTATCCAAGGTTAAGAAGAGATGAGTCCTGTTCAGTGAAAATTTAGACATAGGCTTCACCTGCTCAGCATCGCTGGACATGGCTAAATAATAGCTGCAAAATGTTACTCTTGTTAAACAATTTTACTATTATAATCTCTGAGATTTGTCTCTTACTCTGCAACATCTCATTGTTGTTATCTGTCTTTAAAGATAAAGACAACCTCAACATGAGCGACAATCTGCAATCAGTTGATTTTGACCTCATCATTGAACTTGTAATTGAAACATCAGTGGATGTTGATCCTTTGGATGATTTAAATCCTGAGGATGAAGAAGAGCGTGATGAGGATGCAGATTTGTCCGAATTATATGATATAGGATGGGAAGCTGACCTGCTTGAGCCTTTGGAAATATAAACATTTATTTTTAAAATTTATAATTAATAAAAAGTAAAAAGGTAAACCGTTTAATTTAAAAATAAAGACACCTTCAAAAACAGGTTATGTGTAGTGTCTTCAATAAAATATTAAAATATGCTCATAAAATTAGATCAGATTCACATATAAAATAGCATAGGTAACATAAATATAAATGTCATTTCTTTTCTGGTATTTCTGTATTGTAAATTTGCCAACGACTAAAAAATCTTCTAATTAAAATGTCAAGTAGTGTGTTAAGTTTTTGATCACTGTTACTGATTTACTGTTTGGTAATAATGGTTAATAACATTTTTTATTATATTTTCCCACAGATTCAACTGCAGATCATTTCAAGATTTCACCATGCCTACAATAGAAAGACAGATAAAGGCTGCAAAACGTCAAAGACAGCAGGTGGAAAAAAAAACGCAGCAGTCCTCTAACAAAAAGATTTCTCAAGTCACGAAGAAAGCACCGGGTAAGAGCTCTAAATATTTCATAAGAAATATTTGTAGTAAAAAAAATATTACTACAGAAAATGTTTCAGTCCATAAAACGAGAAGGAAATCAAATGGAAAGGAAAGGCCAATGAAAAATGTTACTGCTAGAGCAAGAGATAACTCTGTGCATGATAGTAGAAGGAAACAACAGTTTAGGGAGATTCGTAAACGAATGTTCCGGAACAGGATAATTGGCAATTTGTTAAAAAATATTAAGAAAGGTCAACAGAAACTAGTTTTTTATAAGAGAAAAAAAAAAGTTGAGAAAGTTATTGATCAGGCATTTGAAATTAAACGTAAGTTATTTATTTTGATAATCAATAGAATTAGGAAGCTAAACAAGGCAATTTTTGATTTCAAAAGAAATAGTAGATGGAAGAGAATAGTTAATCGTAGTAGTTTTTGTGAAGTTTTTTCTGGAGAATGGATGCATAGTTCAAGCTGTGAGGCATTTTTTAATGAGGAGAGTTATTTCCAGGATAATGATTTGGTGGATGCAGTTGACACCAGTGGTCGTGCTTATGAAGTGAAAGATGGTTGTCCAGTTGAAAAAGAAAAACTTGTGACAACAGAGGCAGAAGAGGTGTTAGGTAATGAGGTTTTAGGAAGACGTGCTAAGGGTCCTGTGTACACCTGGAAGCGTAGTAGTATTTGCAGTGTGCGACAGGATTCCATCAATTTGCTTTGTGATTTTGTACGGTCATTTAATAAGAAAAGTTTGAAGCAGAAAATAAGGTTGTTGCAAGAATTAGATCCTTGCAGAGTAAGAGAAGTGACAGGTTTGCATGGTCATTCACTGGCTTGTCTTTCCAGGAGAGTATGCCAGAGTGTTTTTCATCATTTCAGGATGCTAGCAGTGCATCATAACAAAGTGAGGAAATTAGTTAGAATGTTGTATTATGCTAAGAGTCCAGCAATTATGCTTAAACAATTATGCGCTGCTCTTTTGCATGGTTCTGAAATAGATGTGAAGAATATATGTGAAGAAATTGAGTTTTGTTACTTTGGAAGTAAAGAGGAGAATGTTGAAATTGAGCAAGAAGAAGAGGGTCATGTGGAAGATAGTGTACAGGTTTCCAGTACAGATAATTTCCAGAGGGAAATTGCGACATTTGAGGTGAAATCAAGTGAGAGGCCTAATTTCACTTGTGTGTGTTGTCGACGCACTTATTATAAGAATCAGACTAAGTTAGTGGATTTATATGCAAAAAGTGAAAGGGAAAATAATAGTGAATGGAAGGATTTTGCAACATACTTGATGGTAGAAAATTGTTTTGATTTGGGATTGGATCAACGTGTGTGTACTTATTGTTGTTGCAAATTAAATCAAAACCAGATGCCTGCTAGAGCAGTTCATAATAATCTGGAATTGGTTGAGATTCCTTCTGAATTGAAGGATTTAAATACTTATGAATCTATTTTGATTCAAAGTATCCATCCCTTTCAGGCTATTGTAAGAATGGAGCCAAAGACAGGGAAATTGCCTCCATCAGATTTACAGAGAGGATTAAAGGGAAGAGTTGTTTATTTGCCTCTAGATTTGAAGAAAAACATTAACACAATTGGAGTAGAAAAAGTGGAAGAGGAACCTCTGGTTATCTTAGTTAATGGGGTTCCGACAAAGAATAAGAAAATATGGCAAGATTTAGTAGATGTTAGGAAAGTCAAAAAGGCAACATTGTATTTGAAAAAAAATAATAAATACTATAAGAATGTATATGTTGCAGAAGAGGAAGTAAGTGAGGAAGAGGATAGCGATTTGTGTGCTGGTCAAATTGAGAAAGTAGAACCCTCTACTAGTGAAGAAATATATGAACATTATAGTGTTCATCCTTTGCATTCCAAGGAAGTCATGGGGAATGCTATTGAGTTGTTTCAAATGAAACAAGCCAAAGGGAGTCCCATTAGTGTTTGGGAGGAAAGTTTGGAAGCTCGGTGTTTCCCACAGCTTTTTCCAACAGGTCAGGGAGGAAGATATGATGAGCGACCTCATCAAATTCCTGCTTCTGAATACCGGACTTTGCGATTGTATGCAGGAGATGCTAGGTTTCGACAATGCATTCCTTATTTGTTTCATCTCCTGTTTGAAAGCGATCTGTCTGGACTGTCATATGCAGTGAACCACATCTTGAAAAGTGGTATACACATGCAAAACATCTCGGCAAGTGACTTTATGGATAAAGTCAATGTCCAAGATAGTATTTTGGATTCTCACCTGATTAATCTCATGGCGTGTCAGCGTGGTACTAATGAGTACTGGTACCGTCGTCATGGTGATTTAAAATGTATGCTGAGGAACTTAGGTACTCCCACATGGTTCCTCACTCTGAGCTGTGCCGAGTATGGCTGGGAAGACTTACTTGAATTTCTACGAGAGGCAAATGCTAACGTAGATAACATCGAATTCAAGACACCCGGAGAACTGTGCTCTTTGGATCCAGTCAATGTATGTAGGTACTTCAATCATAGATTTGAAGCTATGATGTCTTTCATCATGAATAAGAAGAATCCACCTCTTGGAGAGGTGTTGGATTTCTTCTGGAGAAAGGAGTACCAAGCAAGAGGTGCTCCTCATATACATATGTTGCTGTGGATCAAGGATGCACCTAAATTTGGAACGGATCCAGAAGACTCAGTGATGAGTTTCATCCAACAGTATTCTACGTGTGCTGTTCCAAACGCAAAGGAGAAGAAAAGCCTAAGAGAAAAAGTTCTGCGTTTCCAAAGCCATCGATGTGGAAAGTACTGCCGTCGTAAATTCCGAAACAAAGACAAGTTCTACACTAAATGTCGTTTCGGCTTTCCACGACCGGTGATTTCTAAAGGAAGAGTAAACAGTTTGATGTCTTCGCTGCGACACAATGTCATGAAGAAATCACCTAAAAACACTTACAATTTGAAGAGGAACGAAGAGTCCAAGTACATCAACGACTACAACCCGGTGATTTTGTCCATGTGGAATGCTAACATGGATATACAGTTTGTGGCTGATAACTGTATGGCTGTGGCTCGGTATGTGACGTCTTACATCACCAAAAAAGAGAAGACAGAATTGAAGGATATGTGGGAGGACATTTCCCATGAAAAGAGCCTCATCAAGAAGTTGTACAGTTTCAATCTGAAGATGTTGTCGCATCGAGAAATCGGAGTGTACGAATGTTCTGACCGGTTGTCTTCAGCAAGTCTCTATGCCAAGTCCAGGAGTATCGTTTGGGCGAGTCTTGGTCTTGCTGCAACGCGTAATCGAGTTCTCAAACCTGTGCGGGAAATTGAGTATTTGGCGGAAAAGGAGCCAAACAGTACCGACATTTTGAAGACAAACATGTTGGATACATATTATCCAAATCGAAGCAGTCACCTCGAGAATGTTTGTCTGTATGAGGTTCTGCAAAATTACATATTCAAGAGGAACATCAAAGAAGATACTGAGAAAGGAGTGTATGCTGTAATAGGAAGTGAGGGATGTCTGGTCAAACAAAGAAAATGCCACTTGGTAAACCATCGAAAATTGGGTGGCGAATCTCCTGAAAAAAAGGAGTTTTTCTATTTAGCACTTTTGCAACTTTTCAAGCCTTGGCGTGCAGAAGAGGAACTGCTTGGAGATTTCCTCTGTTACGAAGACTCTTTCAATGCCGCCAAGGAGACCATAGAATGTCCTGCTTTTCCCAAATATGTAGAAATGTTGAATGCGGAAATTGAGCAGGAAGCAACGATTGCAGCCGAGATTGCCAGAGACAGTTCTCAGGACAGTCAGAGTTCTGCTTCATTGAGTCAGGATCCACTAGGAGGACCTGTTATCGAAAATGAAGCTGCCACTGCTATGAATGAAGTGGAAAGAGCCATGGCACATGCTCAAGAGGATGCGGTTAACTTAGAAGAGTTGGAAAGACAACTCAACGTTGAGCAGAGGAAAATATATGACGAAGTTACCATGCAAATTGATCATGGATTAAGTCATGATAAGAAAGAGTGCTCATGTACGTCGTTGAAGCCTGTCCGACTGTACGTGAGTGGAGAAGCGGGAACTGGAAAAAGTTTCCTCATTAAAGCAATTTCATGCTATTTGCAGGAAAGGACAGAGTCATCGCTGTCTTGTGTTGTCACTGCTCCAACTGGACTGGCAGCACATAATATTAAAGGGATTACTTTACATCGTTTACTGATGCTGCCAGTGGAGCATGACAACAAATTACAATATCACAAGCTATCTGGAGATGCTTGTTTTGAAGTTTCAAGAATCTTGAGGAAAATGAAACTTCTTATCATTGACGAAGTAAGCATGGTTTCCAATGTCATGCTTGCCTTTGTGCATTTGAGGATGCAAGAAGTTCTCAAAACAGAGTTTGATGTGTTATTTGGTGGCAAACACATCATTGTTTTCGGAGATCTTCTGCAGCTGACACCAGTGAAAGGGCAACCTGTGTTCAAAATGCTCACGCATGAAGATACCAGGAAGTGCCTAGGCAGCATTGGCAATGTCAATATATGGTTAAACTTCAATTATGCTGAACTGCATGAAAATATGCGTCAGGCGAAGGATGAAGTTTACAAGACTATTCTACAAGATGTTAGAATTGGAAAAGTGACCGAGCATGGGAAAGAAGCTTTACATGCACGATTACTGTCAAATTTATATCCAGAACAAGATGTTGTGCCTGAGAATATTTTTCAGAAAATTACTGAGAAGAAATCTGGAATATGTTTGATGCCAACTCTTGCAGAATGTGCCAAATTTAACAACAAAATGTTGCATTTAGAAAAGCAAGAGATTGTGAAACTGGAAGCTATTGATAGAGTAGAGCATATGGGATCAACAATTATTTTGTCTGAGAATCTGAAAACAAAATTGGATTCATTAGAGAAGAGTATATCTAAAACTGCAGGTTTTGAAAAGACTCTGAATGTGTGCTTGAACTGCCGTATAATTTTAAGAAGGAATTTACATGTTGAAAGAGGTCTGGTAAATGGATCAATGGGTAATGTTGTTGATTTTGTAAAATACAGAAATAGAGATGGAATTGAATTTTTAAAAATTAAATTTGATGGCATTGAGGAAGTACAGCTAATTGCTCGTTGTTCTGCTAGATTTTTGCTTGTAAAAGACTTATATGTTCGCCGTAAGCAGTTTCCTGTTTGCTTGGCATATGCGGTGACAATCCATAAATCGCAAGGTTTAAGTGTAGACAGTGCATTGGTGAATATTGGCAGTTCTGTGTTCAAGGAGGGTATGGCATATGTGGCATTGTCACGAGTTAGAACTTTATCGGGATTGTACTTGATTGAGTGTGATGTCACAAACATTTGTGCGGATCTAGATTGTGTTAAGGAATACAATAGGTTAAGAAGAGAGTATGCGCCACATTTGCCTCAGTATCCTTTGTTTGAGAAACGTGTGGTAGGCCGGAAACGAAGAAATGAGAACAATACTGGGGAGGTTGTAGCAAAAAGACAAAAAGTCAATGAACCTAAAATTACAAGCAGAAACAAAAAGGATTCTGTTGAAGATGTTGTTGGTTTTCAGTTTGAAAACAGTTCTGGTGTCAACTGCTATGCTAATGTAGTGATTAATGTTTTGTTTTCTCTAAAAAATGTAAAAGAAGAGATTGTGGTCAATTCTGATCAAAGATTTTGCAGTTTGTTAAATTCTGTGTTAGAGAAATGTACCACTGATAGAAGAAACATAGAAAGTGTGTCTGAAATTCGAAATCTGTTAGACAGATGTTCAGGCCAAACACAATTCTCTCAAAATATTCAGCAAGATTGTCAGGAGTTTTTAATGTATATGCTTGATGTATTACATGCTGAAGGTGTAGATGTAGATCAGCTGTTTGGGCTTTCTTATCAATGGCAGCATGACTGCGAGAACTGTATGGTATCAAGTACTACTAGTGTAGACTCAGAAAGATTTATATATTTAACTTTGCCAGACAGTAAATCAGTCTCCTTTAATAAGCTAGTAAAAGCAGCTGATCACAACATGGAGTGTAGCCAATGTAAATCTGAAATGATGTCCACATTATTTATACGAACATATGGCCAGTATGTCATTTTAATGTTCCAACGATGTAGGCCTGATGGAACAAAATTGACAACTTTAATTAAAAATTTTGTAGCTTCGCAGTTGTCAATATCAGGAAGGACTTTTGTAACTGCAGCAATTATATATCATGACGGCCCTTCAATAACATCAGGACATTACACAGCTTATTTAAAGTCTAGAAATGGCTGGTCATTCTGCAATGATTCTGTTTTAATTTTCAAAAAAAAAGTGCCGAATGACCTTAAAAACTCTTACCTGGTGTTTTTAAAACCAAAATTTTAGGGAAATAATCTCGGGATGTGCTCTGTGGAATTTCAAGAAGTTCTAATGGCTCCTACACAATTTGGCCTTGAGGATAAGTGTAGTTCAGAGACATAACTTCTAACCATAGGACTGGACGTCATGGAGATATATGTGCACTTTGAATGAGTTCAGAAAAATTGTTTCTTTTTATAAGCTAATTGAAGCAGCCAATCAAAACATGGAGTAGAGGGAATGTAAGTCTGCAATGCTGTCTACTGTTTTACATTGCTTTGTGATTAAAAGTGATGTAGAGAATTAAATAATTGTAGTAGTCATAGAGGTAGTGTAAGTCTGCTTCATAGTAAGCAGTATCAGTGTCATAGGAAATGTAGAACATGACTGAGCAAGAAGGGGAAGATATTACTATTCCAGGATTGTGAAAATGATCTTCAACATTTTAATTCTGAAAGTTGCGGAAATGCCAAATGACGGGATTGGCTTACAAGAAATCCAAGAGTTATAAATGGCTCTGACTAGATTTGGCCTTGTGGAAAATTGTGGTAGAGAGCAAGAAGTCATTTATTGCATGTAACGTGTTTTTAAAAACGATGGAGGTTTTCTTTCAGAAAGTGGCGGGCTGAAAGTAATAACAGCACAAAAGAGTGTAAGCTGTTCATAGGACATCCTTGGACGTCATGGAAAGTAAGTTAACTTTAAGGAGTTCTGAATTTTGATTTCTGATGTTGTATGGGTTTTTTAAACACAATCATTTTGATTGTGTTTTTTTTCCCCGCTGTTACATGATGAATACCTTCAAGTCACTGTTTTTAGTGAATTTTGATACATTCTGAGAACAGCAAAAATAAACCATTTAACATGTATAATTAATTCTGTACTGTTTGCATTTATGATGTATATGTAGAACTGTGTAGGAGGCATGGAGAAGGTGAGGCTTCTGTAAGTGTCAAAGTTGTTGCATGCAGTGCTGCACTTCTGCGTATTCTTTCATATGCTAGACTACATCTGCACAATGAGATACCTAAGCAAAGGAAACACAAGTGATGTGATTGTGAAATGAGCAAAATAAATTGCATGTATTTCAATTACATCACCTGTGTTTCCTATCATTACGAATCACATTGTGCAGATCAAGTTTAGGTCTGTCCAGGGAAACATAGGAGGTTTGGACTTTGTTGAAGATTGCAGTGGACATGACTCACTTCATTGGTAGACCTTCACATGTATTATGTCCTCTATTCTCTTCAACAACTCGAAATTTCATCTGCAACCCTGAGTAGGCCTCACCTGAAACAAAACTCTGGATAGTAGACATCTTATTGGCATCCTGAAGCAATTATTTAAAATTTTAGTGTCTTGCAACACTTTTCTGAAACAACAGCAATGCAAAATATGCACCATGTTTTAAGATAGGCCTCACTTCATCTGCATCAAGATACTGTTAGTTTAAAATGTATATCTTTAGGACTGTGTAGCTTCTGTAAGTGTCAAAGTTGTTGAAAAACTGTTTGTCCTTCAATCTTTGCCCTTGTCTTTTGTAATTTTTTAATACATGTTTTTATATTTTTCAAATGTTTGTTCTCTCTTTCACAGATTGAAAGTATAAAAACAAAAAGTGAGTAATTTAACGACAATTATAAGGTAAATATTTTGTACTCTTTTCGTTACATTTCTATCACATTGAACTACTATTAGTTCCACTGCTTCATTTCTTTAATCCTCAGTTTCCTGCCTTTGCTACTTCCCTCATTCCTTTCTCTATTACCTACTTACTCAACTCCTTCCACTCTTTTTCTCAGTCCCTCTCTTCTCATAGTTCCTCACTCTTGTTCACTCACTCCGTCTCTATTACTCTTAGTGTCTTTGACTGATCACTGTATCACTATTTGTTCATAATGCTTTCTCTGTGTAGTTGAAGCACACTAAGGGGCATATTATGAATACAGCCAATAAAATTATTGCTCTTTTTATTGGCAGAAAACTGGTGCAAAAGCGGCTTTAGCGGCAGTTTTCTGCCGCAAAAGCAGCTTTAGCGACACATTTCTGCCGATAAAAGCTGCAAAACTTTTATTGCCTATGTTGATAATATGCCCCTATGTTATTTACATTAGGGCTGTACATAAAATGCCGTGCGATAATTCACTCTAGTTTTACTTAGGCTCTCACAATGTTTTTAAGTAACGTGACAGCTGCAACATATTTAAGTGCCCAGAGAGCTACAACCACACTTGTGAACAGCATTTCTTACCCCGCTCGGTAGGCGGGGTCATGACTTCATTCAAATGGTGAACAATGGCATGGGAGTCAAGAGCATCGCAGAGTAGGGATATAAGCTGGCCGGTGCTTGTTCTACATTGGCATGCAGCTCTCCCTTTGAAGACTAGATTCCTGTTTGTATTCCCCAGTCTAATATAAACAAGCATTTTTTATACTGCAATCAAAATAAAATAAAGCGGAACAGGACCGTAAATTACGTGTGACGTACATTGCATACAAACTGAGGATTCACGTGTGTTTATCTATACACTCCAGCACCCGCTTACACATACAGTGGTACCTACACAGCAGCACACACACACTAACAAACATAGATAGATACACAGCACAGCGTGGGACACGCACACAAACACAGTGGCTCACACACGCACACTCACAGTAGGCCACATACAGTAACTCGCTGTACACATACGCGCACACACACGCAGTACATCACGCTCCACATACACAGGCACTCAAGGTTAAATGCACACGCATAAAGTGGCACAAACACAGAGTGAGTCACACACAACTGCAAGGTCAGTAATTGTCAGGTACAAACCCACTCGCAAACAGCGTGACTCACAAGCGCAGTAGTGCATACCCTCACACTGTTACATGCTTAAAGTGGCACACAGTCTAAGATGCAGTGACACATAGACTATTACTATGAAGCACACACACTTAGATAGACATACCTAGGCACGTGCACACGAGCACTCCTAATTTCAGATTTGGACATAGCATTCGCTGAGTTTTGTAGTCTGAGAGGCATTTGAAACACTCAACCACCTGCCTTTAGCTCATACACTCAGAAGGTGCCAGCACAGGGCTCCCTCCTATATCCGCCTTAATGCGCTGTTGTTCTGCCAATTAATTAGCCTCCGAGGGTGGGAGCGGTCGCTCTTGTGATCCCTCTGCCTGCCGGGAGGCTCGGGCACATTACAGACGGAATAGCAGTGGTCCCCACGCCACCAGCTGCCTAATAACTGAGCTGCCTGCAGCCCGGCAGAGCACAGCTGGCACCTGCCCCACCAGGCTCGGCACCAACAGCTCCCCTAATCAGCCGGGCCAGCCGGCCACTGCGAGCCGCTCTTTAGTGGGCAGATGGTGTGACTTTGGACACTTTTACCTGCGTTAAAGTATTGCATGCCTCCCTCGCCCCCCCCCTCACTCCCCTCAAACTATACACCCCTGCTTTCAAGTGGAGGCTGGAGGGCATCTTACTCATTCTAGAGACTAATTACAACTCTGATTTCTAGTGTTTATTTGGAAGGGGCATAGAAGTTGCAATTGTGTGTTGCATTATTTCTTATCAAGCACGTAGCAGCAAACACCTGGGTAGGTCAAATGCATGAGAGTATTTTTCTAGGGTTTATCCCAAGCTCAAGCATTTAAAAGTACTTTGAGATGTGATAAATGTCCAAGATCACACAGGGTGTGCCTGCAATGACACTGTAATTGTGCCCAGCTATCAGTTTTTACAATTTGCACTTCAGCCGCTGGATGGTAGGTAGGATTTGTAAAGTGTGCCCAGGATCACACAGTGTGGTCATGCAGCAGTTTAATTGTCTACTGGACCAATAAAACTAACATTGTCCAGTATAACAATCAAAATTGCTCTCCAAAGACACCAGGCAAAGCAGACGCTCCCTCAAACAGATCACCAAGCGCAAATTTACCCTACTTACAGCCTAGCCTGTTCTCTGTCGAGACTTTAGCAATCTTTAGAGCACAAGATAAGATCTTTTCACATGGAAGAGTCAGACGTATTGCAATTCTACTTAAGAAACAAGCATTGGCATAGACAATAGGTCTCGCCTTTGGGACCTTATACGTGTTTAGCCATGCAACAGTTGATGTTGCTGCACCAAGGATATTATGCTGCATAACTAAATACTTAGAAGGTCCCAAAGGCGAGACCTATTGGCTATGCCAATGCTTGTTTTTCTTTCACTTCGTTATCTATTTTGTTTTTCACAATTATACCCTCTTCTGTCTTTTCTTCGGTAAATAGATCTATTAAACAGTATCTCTTCTTTACTCCCTATAGCTGTCTTTCTTTTAACATCACTCTCTGTTTACTTTCCTTATACTTACACTTTTAAAAAAAAAAAAAAAATTTTTGGGTTAGCTCCCGGTCCGCGTACCGGGAAGCTAACCCGGGAGCGAACCAAAAGAAATAGAGCTTGCCAGAGTGCTAAACATTGTAGCAATTTTTTTTGAAAGGGAAGGTAGTTCTGAAAAGAACTTTTTTTTTATATTTTTGTTGTTTTATATTTTTTTTTTATTTTTATTTTTTTTTTTGTTTTTTTTGTATTTTTGGAACGATTTTATATTTTTTTTGGTTTTTTTGGGGGGGGGGAAACAACAAAAAACAGGCGTTGAAAAGGGCTCAACAGGAGCAAAAAAAAATTACTGGGGGCGGTTAGGGCAATCATGGTGTTCATATGCAAGGTTGAGTGCATTGATGCTCATGTTGCCACAAGCTAATAATGCACGACAGTGCATACATAAATGTATCATATGCCCAAAATTTTGTTGGATATTTGGCACAGTTTCCCGTGCCTCCTCTGGTGTTAAAGAAACCGATGTTGTTGGTCTCGCCACAGGAGTTGGTCTAGGATTGTCCATCATATCCCTTAATTCCGCCCGGCTGTAATTTAGGGGATGTTTCCTCGTCATGTGCCTATGCATGGTGTGATTACCATAACTGTATTTTTTGTCCGTCCCTCTGGACAATTGTTCCTTGCATATGAGGCATGTTGCGTACCTGGCATTGACCTTTTTTTGGCCAGGAGGGATGGAAAAAAACTGCCAGATGAAACTGGCTTTCTTTCTTGAAACCCGGGGCAACTCTTCCAGGAATTGTGGTTGTTCTCCCTCCTCATCCATTTCTTCATCTTCCTCCTCAGTGTTGGTAACCACCTGGGGAGGTGGTCCTCTCTTCCCATGAGGAGGTGGAGGTGGTGGTGGGGGTCCACCAGCTGAAGCAATCAATGAAGCCATTTTCACACAAGCAAAATAGGTCTTCCAACAAGCAAAATAGGTCTTCCTCTCACAATAATGAAAGTCAGAGTGAGGAAAGAAGGAGTGGTTTTCATCATTTGGAAAAAACAATACTTCTCAACCAATGAAAAGTGTTATTTTTAGGTCACCTGACCTAGCCTTCCATAATTATGAAACTAAAAGTGAAATGAACCAATGAAAAGTTTTATTAACAAGTCACATGACCTCTAACGCTCATGTTACGCGCTGCGGAACGCTCCCCGGTTAGCTTCCGGGTCGCTCCCCTTCGTGCCGCGGTCCGCGCCCCGGGACACTTCCGGGTGCGCTAACGCGATACGTCACAAGACGCATTTCGCGGCAACGCGATACGTCGCGCTTTCGCGCCGCGGATCGCTTCCGGGGAGTTGCGTTTCGCGCCTCGGTCCGCGCCCCGGGGCACTTCCGGGTGCGCTAACGCAGTACGTCATAAGACGCATTACGCGGCAACGCGATACCGTCACTATGTTGATTTCTTACTGGTTCGCGGACCGGATCGCGGAATCAAATTGAGCTAACGGGAAGCTTCCCGGTTCGCGGACCGGGAGCGAAACAAAAAAAATATTTAAAAAAATTTATTAATAAACATATAAAATATATTTTTGGATTTAAAGAAGAATAAATTTTACAGCTATAGATATTAGCTTTTAAAAAACCAATGAAATTCATTGAAAAAACCATAGGTTATAGACCATATATAGTTAGGAATTAGCATTTACAAAACCTTGAAAATTCACTGAAAAAACCATAGTTTATACACCATATATAGTTAGGAATTAGCATTTAAAAAACCTTATTTTACTCACACAAAACCATTGAAATTCCATATATAGTTAGTTGTACTAACTATATATCGCGCACCCGCAATCCACTGCTGATCATGTCACATATTACATCATTCATGACATGGTCAGTGACATCACTGATGACATCACTGATGACATCTCAAATGACATCACTGATGACATCACTGATGACATCTCAAATGACATCACTGATGACATCACTGATGACATCTCATTTGACATTACTGATCACATCACTGATTACATCATTCATGTGATAATACGATGAAGCTCTTCAGACTCTAATATAACCTTAGATACAGTAAGTGTAAACAGACACTCACAGACTGTCACTCATCCATAGAGTTACACACACACCTAGTCAGTCATGCAAAGAATCAATCACACCTCCATTTTCTCAACTATACAGTTATACACACCTTACTTATTCAAACATATACTAACACATATTTACTCTCTTATACAATCCCTGATACAAGTTCACAATGATCCATACAGCCACTCACACATTCACTGGCTCTTATGCACAGTTATTTATATATGTCAACTCTCACATGTACTGTGTTTTACATATGTACTTACTTTGACATGTAGCACTGAGATATCCATTCACTCAGCAATACACTCATGCACACAGTCAACCGCCCATACAGCTCTTTCCACATGCACTTTTGAACCCATACATCTAGTGAATCAACTGCTCACACATCTATGCACAGAGTCATACACCTCCCAGCCACCCATACACACTCTCAGTCTCCCATACAAATACTTGGGCAACCAATCAATAACGCATATAGTTAATCATATAGCTAATGATCAACACATGCAGCAGTTTATAGAACAACAGACATAATGATGCACAAATTGAGACAGTTTAGTCACTAACCCATGCACTCAGTGAGACACATTTAATCACTCACTCATACAGTCAGTCATGCACCTACTAAATCCTTCATCCAGACATTTATACATCCACTCATTCTTAAATATGTAAGACATATTTTAACTTTACAGAAAAATACAGTCACAGGATGTTGTCATCAGTGATGTCATCAGTGATGTCATTTGAGATGTCATCAGTGATGTCATCAGTGATGTCACTGACCATGTCATGAATGATGTAATATGTGACATGATCAGCAGTGGATTGCGGGTGCGCGATATATAGTTAGTACAACTAACTATATATGGAATTTCAATGGTTTTGTGTGAGTAAAATAAGGTTTTTTAAATGCTAATTCCTAACTATATATGGTGTATAACCTATGGTTTTTTCAGTGAATTTTCAAGGTTTGGTAAATGCTAATTCCTAACTATATATGGTCTATAACCTATGGTTTTTTCAATGAATATATATATATATATATGTAAAATTTACTTTATATTACTGTTTAAAGTTCTTATATATTTAATGTATACTATGTTTATGTTTATATAAAAAAAACTATATTTTGGAGTTTGTAATTAGTGTATAATGTTTTGTTGTTTAAATTATTGTTATTTAGGTTATAAGTATATGATAATTACATTTTTGTGCTCGATAGTTTTGACACAATATTTATGTCCCAAGATATTTGTGGTTTCGATATTTTGTCAGTGAACCTCAAATGTTTTGGTTTTTTCATAAACTTAAAAAAGAATAGGCTGCACTTTTTTATTGAATGTGCAAGTAAACATTCATCAAGGTGACAAAAACAGTAAAAATGTGTTCTGATCACACTCAGCCATATGTGATGTACTGGGAGATTTCACTCCTAGGTTTATTCGAAGGTCACTCTTATGTCTTCACCTGTGTAAAGTACATGGCCCCTGTTGCTGGCTTTCTTGCAGAGCACATTCGAGAATATTGAGATATATTTGTCAAATCGAATACTTAAGGCAGTGTGGCTGGATCTATGCATCTGTAACAGTCTGTCTACATGTAGGACCTTCGTGTTGTTAAATGGTTGGTGTAGCAAAAGTCTGCAGGCTTCAAGAAGTGCAGCACACACAAAATGCATAATAGTTTCTCTATTGACATTTCTTCTCTGCACCTTGTTTCTGGTTTTTTGGACAAAGTCTTGTGTTGGCAGTACCCCTATCCAGGAATGCAGGTAACTTACTTTTTATGTACTTCGATTAATTGATCCCCAGGTATGATGGTTTCCATAGATCATTATAAGTATTCACTATCGTACAGGGTGGGTGTACTATGACGTTTCAGAACTTTGCTGCTATTTAACGCCTGTGTGAATTCTGTATGGGTCACATGTAGATTCTGTACCTCCCGTACATGTACTTTCTGCAGATACTCCTCTAGGTAGTGGTGGTGGACCGAATCCTCTCTTATCTGATTATCTAGAATATCCACTTTTCATGCTCTGTTTTAGTGACAGCGCTTAACTCTTTAGATGCTGATGACGGAACCGCTCCGTCATCAGCTGCGGTGGCGCTGTGCTGATGACGGAGCAGTTCCGTCATGGCCTGCTCGGCACACCTGCGTGGCGCGGATTCCGCGCCTGCGCTGAGCGTTCTATTGAGCGGGGCGGGCCATGACGGAACCGCTTCGTCATCAGCATAGCTCAACCGAGGCTGGTGACGGAGCGGTTCCGTCACCGGCATGCGGCCGCCCCGCCCCCTTAGCACTGCTGCGGAATAGCCGCCGCAGCGAAGGAGTTAAGGAACTTGCCCTACTCGCCAACTGAAGGGCATATTTATTGAAGGGATGTGTCACTTTTGCACCATGTAACTAAGTGCAAGTGCAATGCAACCCTTAGGTGTGATTTAACAAGCCATTATAGGTCACCTTGAATATCGCTGAGTGGCTTGTTAAATTTGAAGTACCACAACGCAGTACAAATCACTGCGTTGCATTACTCTACCCCAGGGAGGTGTTCCGTGGGTAGCGGTTGGTGTTCCCACACAACAGCCATGGATTTTGACACATTCTCAGATTTACTGGTAGACCTGAGAATGCACCAAAATTCTACACCTTCCCATGGGAGGCATAACGATGAGAAACGTATTTCTCCTGCGTTTTGCAGCCCACATAGAAAGAGTAAAATACCTCATGTGGTCATTTATGTGCAGGAAGGAGTTCCTCCCTGCACACACACAATGCTGCCTGTAATGCAGACACCCTTGCACAATGGCGAAATGTGCCTGCGTTTGGCACCAGGCAGCACATTGTGCATCAGCACTAGGAAAAGAGAGGAATGCGCTGTATGATGAAAAATACAGTGCATGCCTGCCTTTTCCCTGTCGCTCAGTGTAGCACAGCAAGGTGGTTTGCTGCGCTGTGTGACGTTTTAATAAATATGACCCTTGTTTTAATAGGCTGAATTCACGCCAAACCTGCACAGGAGAGGCTGTTTTTGGTAGTTGAATTATGGATTTATCCATGTTGTATCTCCAAAGCATCCAGCAGATTATTATGTGCTCCCAGCATTAAATCACTTCTGCATGTCATTGTTGGGAGGACTTCCGCCTTCATGACTTGGAGGATTGGATCCAGCCTGAGACCGCATACGTTTCTAAATGAGGTTATGACAGTGGATAGTAAGGATAGATTTTGATGTATTCTTTTTGCTGCACAGAAGTTCCTCTGGAATCCATCCATACACCTAAATATTTGTATTCTGAGACTTTTCTAATTTATTCATTGTCAATTAGCCAAAAAACAGGTTTATTCATTCTCTTTCAAAAGATGATTTGTTTTGTTAGATTGATTTCAAGTTTGTTTGACACAGTGTGTTCCTTGAGTTTATTGATAAGCCTCTGACGGCCTACTCTTAAATTTAATCAGCATTGCCAAATTAGATGCGAACAGTATATTAGATAGGTGACTACCACCTAGCTCTGGAGGATGTGCATTGATAGAGACCAATGCCAGGGCGACCTCTGAGATATGCAGATTGAAAAGCAGGGGTGCTAAGACGTACTCCTTTTTCAGGCTAGTCATTGTCTTGAGTTTCCTAGAAAAGATCTTAGGTCACCCAGGTTCATTCTTATCCACCTGTCTGTGTACAAGGGGTCCTCTATTTTTTAATAATTTGTTGACATTTCCCATGATTGTAACCTTTTCTAAAGGATCTCTCTGGGACACAGTCAAATGCAGGCTTGAAGTACATGAAGGACTTCAATAGGAGCGATTGGGTCTGAATTGATTGTTTTACTAGATCTTTTATATATATTTATATTTTTTACAGTGTAGTGCATATTTCTGTATTACAAGATGAATTTTATGAAATATCCTGTTTAATTGTATTTTGGTGGGGTCTATATTTTGTATATTTGGAACTTTTATGGTTTTATTTAACCGAATAAAGTGATTTGAATGACTGGTCTGAATAAATTTTTTCATAAGGAGAAAGATTATCATCAAGTTCGAGATGCACCTTTGTTTTTGCCAAAAAACGGTTTGGTTCAGAGGTATTATCCTTGTTTCTCTGCCCTGTAGCTTAGAGATTCAAGTCTTTTTCAATGATAATTGAACCCCTCCAGCTTGTGGACCCATAGCATAGGAATCTTTTTGAACAATTACGGTCTGGAATTTATTTGATGCCCAATTTCACTAATATTTTTGGGATGTCAGAGATAGAGGGATCACATTTTCCTGTAGAGCAGTCATCTTGTGGGTGTGACTACTTGTTATCATAAGCAACTTCAGTAATTTTGTCCGAACTCGTTAAGGCCATGAGATAATCAGTCTTTGTTGTTGAGTGGATTTTATATGTGGCTGTTTTCTCTCTTTACTTGGTTCAGAACTTGCGTTTGTTTTGTTTGCCATCAAGGATTTTATTAGGCTCTGGTCAAGTTTACCGATAATGTTATGGGTTGTTAGGCAATTTGCTGTTTAGTGTTCAATGATGTTTGCTTTGTTTACCTTGCGACACCCAGATCCCTTCCTGTTAACCATCTGACTGAGTTGCTTTGTGCTGGTTCACTTGGATGTTCAGCCTGTTTGATGCTGATGGTGATGCAGAAGACCTATTGGCACTGGATAAAGCTGATGTTGGTCTAACTGCAATTCAAAGGATTGATAATGGGTTGGACATATCTGGGAGAATATTGCCTAGATTGTGGAAGGGGATATATTTACTCCCATAGTAGTTTGGAATGTTATGCCCTAGTTTATTAGCAGTCTCCTTGAGTACACCCACTATGGCGACATATTGCGTGGCAAAGGTAACTATGGCGGGCCCATTGGCTGGTTTCCTCACCACAGTATAAATTCAATGCATAGTTTATCTGCTGACACGATTTGTGCAAGGCCTGGGATCTCTGCAATTGGTCAAAGGAGATAGCAGTGATTTACCACATCTTGTTTATTTTTTGACTGATATTCCTGACAAAAGGAGTAATTTGTGCAATGGTGAGGTAGAGATCAGATCACATTAGCCTATGCAATGTATCTCTGTTTCCTCCTGGTGAGACTTCACCAGTACTTCCAGAGTGGAGTGCTGGTTACTTGTTTTATGATTCCTATTTGCTTGTTAACTATTTCCATTCAAGGGAGTAGATGGGTTTCTTTATTTAAAATGGTTACTTGCTTGAACTTGGAAACAAGATCTTCAGTAGGCATCAGGTATTGTGTCAGCTGCGGGCTCTGCGCAGGTTTTGTTTACAGATGTTGATTCGACCTGTTCCATTTGGCTGGTGTGGGTAATGCCAGCCTTATACTCACTTTGCACCTTGATGGATTAGCTTCATTCAAACTGGCGGCTTCATAATTTTTTGTGCCGGGAGATTCCATTGTTTGGAGCTTCTCCCATTCAGTTTACAGGCCATAGTGGATACTATGATGTGTTGTAAATTCTCCAAGACATATCTGGAGCTGCTGTTGTGTTCATCCGATGCTTCTACATCCTGTGACCTATCCCTATTCGACCATCCCAGATGTCCGACTCTGAACTATCTGTGAATCCTGGTCTTCATCAATTGTTTAAGACATAGGGGCATATTTACATCAAAAGCATGGTGCTGCAAGCCATCTTGCTGTTCCGTGCTGCATCATTATAAAAGTGCGGGGAATCATTGTATTTACAGCATAATGACACATTTCTGTACTTTCCCCTGCACAGGAGCACAATTGGCTGCATAGCGCCAACACAGGAACCCTCGCATGGTCAAGGGATGCCTCCATTGCAGAGATTTTTAGGTTTGTGCTGGAAGGGCCACTTTCCTGCACATAAACAATCACTGAGGGTGTGTTACTCCTTCTATTTGTTCTCCAGAATTAATTGTGCTGTGTATTTGGTCAATGTCCGCATAACCTGAAAATGATGTTTCCCAGATGTTTGTTCTCTTAACAAGGACTGAGTCTTAGCCGGTGGGGGATCTTCGGTGATGTGTTTCTACTTTCTGCACAGAGAACAGGAATGTGACATTTGTTCTGTAAAAAAGCAGTGTGTCCGGCTTATTGGAAAATGGATTGCATAATATAACAAATCATAGTCAGGGTGGGGGAGGGTGTTAATGATTCACAAGAGAGCTAGAAACTCTTAAGCCTTTGTTACAATTGTTACAAGTCCGCCACAGTGGTATCCTATTATGAGACATTCCCTCAGCAACTCCTAAATGTAATATGTCAGTGACTATGCGAGCTGGCTTTACGTGCTGCCTCTCTGCAGTGCAGGAATAGAGGAACATGTACACGAGGGGGCACAACATGTTCCTCTGCATGCACCCCCACAGCACAGGGGCAAAAGGGGGCCCGGTGGGGCACTCTTTCTTTCCTCACCGCCAGCAGTTTCATGGCATGAGAACAGCTATGAGACCGCTGGTGGCGAGGAAACTCGTAATATGCGTGACGGTGCTGCAATGACACCACAAAGCATATTTTGTCCTTAAGAACGCTGCACCACTGCCAAGGATCACAGTTCCCTTGTGGTTGTGGCAGATCTCTAGAGGCCTGACCGCCGTATTCCTATAACAGTGGTCAGACCGCTTGTACGGTGGTACACGACCACCAGCGCACCTTCACCACATTCACTGCGAATTGGGCTGTCCAAACTTGTAATTAGGCCCTTAGTCTTATCAATGGGAGTACAAATCCTTCAGAGAGGATTAGGCGTGGCAAGGTTTTAGTATGTATCTGCCGAAATTGTCTAGGTGTTTGATATGCAATGGTCAAGTTACCGATGAATCCATTGGTTTTCTGGGAAAAAGCTCTGAGCCGGAAAATTTACATTTCATTTCTGCAGAAGTCCTCTTGTGGAACAGACACAAGGATAATCTTTGCCTGATCCCAATTTCTACGTTTGTACTTAGTCAACTTTTCGAGTAGGACAGTGGGATATATAGCGAAGCTTTTTAAAAAAAAAATATATATTTATATAATTTATATTGATGCAAGTGCAGAACAACAATACAATCAAATAAGGAAGCATCATGTAATGGTTCTGTGCAGGGAGGAAAAGTACAGATCAATACAAGTACATAAAGGTCAGTCTTCAGCAATACAGTGCCTGTGGCAAAGAACGATAAACCCTTATCAAGGAGGCGGCATATTTAAGACAGTTTCTTCCAGAGGTGCATATGCAGAAGAAAAGGCTTGTAGGCTTGGTGAGGCGGGGGGGGTGGGGAGCCCGGGGGAATGCCAGGCAGGGGACCACTAACAGGCAACCCCGGCGGCCGCCGTGATAAATAGCGAAGATTTACCAGAACTGGATGCACATAAAGATAAAAGTCTCTCATACACGAGGGTCTGTTCAAGTCGTCTTTCAGGTGGCAAAAGGCACAGCGTAGGAAAAGCCTTATTTTTTCATGCCGATCACGTACTTTGATCGCTAACCTTGATGTATAGTCCTGCTCCTCCAGACATCAATGCATTTCTAAGTCCAAAAGCTTCTTCGGTTAATGCAGTGCAGCTCCAGGTCACTCCTAGGGCTCAGAGTGATGCTGAGTTTTTATGCAGTATTATTGCAATGTGGTATTGTTTTGCGATTCGAGGATGTGGCGTATCCTTCTGCGCTACGACTTCAGAGCTCAGAGAATAAGGTTTGAGTCTCGTGGTCAGCTAACATCCTGTTTTTCTGGGAATATAACTTAGTCTCCCTGTGCCTACAGTTCGGTGCCTAGAGACCCTCACAGGTTATTTGCCCTGCTTTGCAAATCCTTGATTTTTTTTATTTTTGTTGTAAATATTTTTGTTGTGTTGTGTTTTGTTGTGACTTGTCTGGGTTTTTGCCCATTTATTTATGTTATTATATATATAACTCATAATTGGACAGTCATGGGGATTTTACTGAACAGGTAATGGTAAATAAGCAAGCATTTCTCAACACTGTTCAACTTTTAACTGGGGTCTCTATGTGATGTGCCTTGAATTTGTTAAGTTAAGACTCAAGCAAAGGAGATAGTAAGACTAGTATTTAATGCCAACATATAGCTGTCTGTGAGAAACACCAGCGCCTAATTTTGACATCCCTATTTCTTCAGGCTATCCTGCGGGTGAAGACAATCATAAATCTGGATCCCAATATGCCTCTTATGTGCCATTTTTCCTCACCCACCACAACATTTTCCAAATATTTCATGTGTAAGTAACTATTGGTGCAACAATATTCCTGTACTGAGCACATGTGTCTCTATGGTATATGGGCCTTAGAGGCATAGGCAAATATGGGAAATCTATCTAAAATGAAAACTAGTGTCTGAGTCACTCTGCTATTTTATAAAAATTGAAGAGCTAATGTATACATTCAGGGAAGACTGCTTAACAAGGGTAGGTTAATCTATTTGAACTTGGCTACCCATATTTGATTTAATCCAATGTGATGAGGTGCCTTATATTCTTGGGTTTCCTAATAGAAAATTATCTTTCACTTATTATTCATTAGGACAATTCATGTATATACTTTTTAATTCATCACCACCACGCTCCCTCGTTTCCCAAGGAAGGAGAGCACACACAGGATCACAGGTCAACTGTTTATTGATTGTAGCAACAGCATGACACTTTCGTTATCCAACTTCCTCAGATGCCGTCAAAGTTTTTCAAATGGTTTTCCAGCCCACCTTTTCAAGTAACGTGCCCCTCTGCTATTGGCTGAGGTAACATCCTCAGAATAGTGCAGGGAAAACCCGACCCAGATGTCTGAGTCAGTACGGAGCAGACACCAAAAACGTAAGGACTAGCCCCAGTGGGCGGGGGAAACGTCGTTTACAATGCAGTCGATACATCGCGATGTCATTACATCGCGGTTTTTACAACGCAAGTCATTACAACAACTTGCGCTGGATGGCGCTCTAGGACAAGGAATAGTATAATTTACTATCCAACACCTTCCCTACTGTGTGTAGACTGGAGTTGGAATAGTAAATTATACTACTCAAAAGTCCAGCGCCCCCCAACGCAAGTCATTGTAATGACTTGCGTTGTAAAAACTGACAACCGTGGGCGGTGTCTGTTCCCTTCTGCCCATGCATTGCTGGATCTTGGTAATGTGGGCGGCGTAACAGCTCCCCTGGTCCCTCACCCGCCGCAACAGTCCCAATTTATGTCAGCAAACACTGCTTAAGTAAACAGTGTGTTTCCCACGAAGTCGCAGTCCGTTAATTAAATTTTTTATCCATATCAGAGTATATATTCATCAAGTAATTCCACTTCTATAGTCATTGCATCAGACTAACATTACAAACTATGGGGCAGATTTATGAAGCCCTTGCGCCACCGGTGCGTCACTTTTTCCCATGTTAAAAGTGACGCACCGGCGGCGCAAGGCCTTCATAAATCTGCCCCTATGTTGGGATTTGTTGAAAACACATCATCAGGGATGTGCCCATGATATAGTCTTTACTAATAATTTCATCACTTCAATTTAAAATTAAATAAAGTGCCTCACAAATTGCCTTGTATTTTTTTCCCTATGATATTCAGTATACATTTTAGGGATGTGCAAGATAAATCTGGTTTGCGGCTCTCTTGTGTGACTTTTTTTGTGAAAAACAGACAGATCACTGGTTTGGGCAGTAACTTTCTGTCTACAAGATATTTTATATACATATGAGCCTAATATGGGCACAGATATGCAGCAATTGTTTAAGACATATTTTGAGAAAGTTTGTAAATATCCTAAGGATGTACATGGGTTGATCTTGAAGTGAATAACTCATACACTAATATACCTAGGTTCTTCCCTGAAATCTCTGAATGTCAACTTTTTGGCCTTTCTCCTGATCTTCATCCTCCCTAACCAACAGGAGGGAGGTTCTGAAGATAGACAGTTCAACGCCATATGTTGTGAATGCTGGCCCAATCTCCTACAAATTTACCCAAATGCTGGAGTTCAGAGAATGTCAAGAAAAAAAACATTAGAAATCCTAGGGCCAGATGTAGGTTGGCAAATACCGGTCGGTAACGGACGATTTCGGCCGTTACTGACCGGTATTTGCAAATGGAGATGTAAGGGCCTTAAAATTTACAGAATCGGTATATTTACCGAATCGGTAAAGTTACCGATCCGGTAAAATACCGATTCTGTAAATTTACCGAATCGGTAAATCAATATGTAGGTGGCACTGAAAACAGTGCCACAGGCCCTTACCGATTCGTTATTTACCATGTAATACACATCTGTGCATATACACCTGTGCCATGTGACACACACACAAGCCACAAACAGGGGTGCAACAGGGTGTCAAAGTGACACCCTGTCCCCCTTGGCAAATCGGTAATTTTACAGATTCTGTAATAACCGAATCAGTATTTGCCATTGAATCCTATTGGCTTCAAGGCCCATAGGAATCAATGACAATTACCGATTCTGTAATCGGTAAATACCGAATCCTACCGATTCGGTATTTTTTACCGAAAAATTACCTACATTAGATTTACAGATTCATGAATACCGAATCGGTAAAATTCTGTATTTATGAATCGGTAAATCTTATTTACCTACATCGGGCCCCTAGTGATCCTTTTTAGTGACAAGTACTACTGTACCAAGAAATGTTCTTTAAAGGCTGATTTATCTTCTTCTCTCACATCAATGCTGGATCGAATGGTCTATACAACATCCATCCATGTGTGACTTGCACCTCAACAAATCTGCATGGTCTCAAAAACTTTAATGCTCCATCCTTTTCTGCTTTCCATCCAAGCTAGGACATAGACCAGTGAGGGAGATGATAACTGTGTACAAAGCTAAATGCTGCTCAATTGTCTCCTATGAGGTGGTGGTGTGGGGGTATCGCAATTGCTCTAGACTTCAAAGAGCAGAAAATATTTGTATGCATATATTACTTATGGTGCACCGAGTTCACCCACCTTTTTCTGTCATTTAGAAGTGGGCTTACATTATTTGGAAGATGCGCTTCGTCCTGCCCCGTTGTTAAGGTTGCAAATTAGGCAAACCCCTGGGCTAGGTCTCTCTAAAAGCATCGTTTTGGACGACCAGCCTTGGATAAATAAGACAACATTCCTTGATCAGGGTATGTTAAGAGTATTTTTACCAGACTGTTAGCCCCAGAGTGCTTTAGCAATCCTAGCTATAACCCCTCCTGACTAGAGCCCAGATAAAGTCTGCTTTTTATGATCAGGTACAGCTCAGTCTCAGGCATAAAGCAAATCAACTTTCTTCTTTGGATAATTATTAATCTTTATCACCTAGTCTATGAGTTGGAATGTAATCTTACTAATACTGTTAATACCCATTATAGGATTCATCCGAACAGGCTACTAATAGGGTCATTAGCCTTTCCACAGTATGGCAAATGTACCACCATGACTGTGAGACAACAATTCAGGGCAAAGCACATTGCACTTTATGCTCTTTTGCATGCTGTCCAAATCTACGAGAACTCGATTTTTATTCCCCCTTTTTTACCCACTGCATTTCAACTTATGTAGGAACCATTTCATATTCTGCAGGCATTTAGACTTACCAGGCATTTACCATGCAGGGACCAGCTATATCAGAGGGTCTTTAAGCATTAGGAAGAGATATTGTTTATCAGTCTATGTTGATCACTTTTGCAAATGTATTCTGGAAATTTTGAAATTGAATTTTACTTTTAGCTTTCAGAAAAGTTTAAATTTTTTGTGAGACTGTATTTACTATACAATCTTTGTAATATGGAATTGGTTGTCAATCCTATTTCATGTTGATCTTTTATGGCTATATTGCTGAATAACGTTTCTGACTGTCTGACTCGCTCTATACTCTAACTGCAGAAGTAAGGTGTTTCTCTCCATCTACAACAATGGTAACATTATAATCCAGTCTCAGATTCAAACCTGAGAATATGTTATCACCATTTATCTACATTGTAAACTCCATGAATATCAGACTACAACCCAGTCCATTACCTGTCCGTCTTCCCTTCCCACTCCTCCCAAAAAGATACCTCTTCCAATTCATAACCTATTAACCTATAAAACTGCTTCCTTAAAATAAGACTCTCTCATTGCTTCAACCTATCATCACATACCTCCCTAATCCCAAAAACATTGGAAGTCAAGTCTCTTCTGATCCTTCTCATGCGAGTGATTGTGGGCTAACCTCACTATACTTATGGAATCAGCAAAGATAACAGAGGTTATCTCTCTGGCCTCAGATAAAATCCCCTTAAGAATGGGGAATTGCCCTCCTTAAGGACCTGGGAAATGCAATGATCTCCTCACTAACCACAATTTCTATACTTCCAATAAACTCCTAGTTCATTCAATAATCGTTACTATCAGTATGCCGTCCTATTCATTCATCCACCCATTTCTACTAGAAATGCTAGGCAAATTAACAAAATCCTCTTGCACACAGTATCAACACTTCCTCACAGAAGCAGTAACCATCCCCTGCAAGAATGCCTATTTTACACACATGTGAGTCTATCAACCTACCACATATCTTCGTCTTTGGCACATAGCCATCAATATCATCTGGACAAAACTACACGCCATTGACAGACCCATTGTGCACAGCTAATAGCCGCCACCTTCGAAACTTAAAAACAGAAAGTCTCTTTAACCCTCCTTCGTGAACAGATCTGAGAAAAAATTATTCCAACAACCCCTGGATCACCCTCTCCAGAAGCAACAGAGAAAACAGACCAATAAGAGTTTTAGCCTGTCTACCTAAAGAGAACATTGGTATACTTATGGAGTAATACCTTATGGCCAGTATGCTCAATCTCCTTCTGCATCAGGATAGTAGGAGGACACAGGAATACACACTCACTGGGTTACCACAAAATAGAATCCTAAAAATGTAATCACTATTCCAATGATGCTTTTGTCTACTACTAAGATTAAATAATCCAACCTGATATGCATACTCCATGATTTCAGGTAAGTTTTCATTGTTAGATATGAGGGTAGATATAAGTGGGCTCACCTCAACCCAATTATGTCATCAGAAAAAATAACAGAGGTGATCTCTCTGGCCTCAAACAACTCCCATCAAATGTGGGGCATTCCCCTCCTTATAAAACTAGGAATGATCTCCTCACTAACTTTAATTTCAATACTTCCAATAAACTCCAACATCAATCTCTTATCCTGACTACCAGTATGCCCCGACCAATCTCTCCACCTAGTCCTACTGGAAATGCTACACAAAGTAATAAAACTGCCACACAACTATCAATGCAATCTGGGCAATAGTAGACAGCATTCACAGAGCAATTGTATTCCTAGCTGCAGATCTGAGACCCACAAGCATCAATAATTGAAGGGCAGAATGACTTTTAACATCTCCTTCACAAACAGATCTGAGTAAAAAGCATTCCAGCATCCCCTGGAACACCCTCCCCAGAAACAAAGAGGACTAGAACATGTGTAACTAAAGAGAACATTGGTCTTCTTCTACAATAAAATGTTATGGCCAGGATGCCAGAACTAGGGCACGGAAAGAAACTTGCACTGGGATACCAAAACGCGGAATCCGTGAAATGTAATCACTGTTCCCATGATGCTTTTGTTTGCCATTAAGATTGCCCAATTCAAATTGAAATGCATATGTCATCATTTCAGGAAAATTTTCATTGTCAGATTTGAGGGAAGAAAAGACCTTGATATCGGTGGACTACTTCTTGTACTTCTTTGTACAGTTGTTAATTGCATATATGAATGACAGTAAAGATTTTATAAAAGAGTGCGAGGCTTTGCTTGGGAGAAGAAGTACATCAAAATAAATAAGGACGCAACCCTTTATACACTTGCATCATGCCTGAGAATGGAATGAAAGCCTTAAGGCAGTTTTTGAGAGAAAGAGGTTTGCACTTACTTCAACATATGTTATTGGAGATTATCACTACATGTTTAACTGAGAACCCTCTTTGTATTTAACAACCAACACTAGAGGCGAATTCAAGGTACAATCATGAGCCCCTGCTTTGCCACCAGCTATCCAAATCTGTTCAAAGGCTGGTTGGAGGAACTGGTGGTCTGGACTAAAAACTTGGAGGAATATACCAATCATATAGTGGAGGGGCTATATTGATGACCTCTTTTTTATATGTAGGGGGTGTGACATGACATTAAATAACTGTGTGGCTAGATTAAACAACAATGACCTCAATTTCAAGTTTAAAATCAATATAGCAGTACCTATATTGACTTCCTAGACCTCCAGTTAAACTTCAAGAGGAATAAGATTGAAACATCTTTATTTAGAAAATCTACAGCAGGAAATTCTATCCTGCACGCTCTAAGCTGTCATCGCCTCTCCCTCAGATCCCGCTATTCCATATGGCAAATTTATCGTGCCAAAAGGAGCTGCATCTCTGAAGATTCATACAGTGTGAGGATGATACGTAATTGAGATTCTTGGCCCGAGAATTTCATATCAACACTTTCTGGGAACCAGGCAGGATCACTAAAACAGTATATGTAATAACATAATTTTTTTCTTCTCTTTTACAGACCCTACTACTAAAGTTTAAAATATTTTAATTATACACTATAGAAAAAAGAAGTGAAAAAATATTACTATTAATGTCATATCTACTTGAAAACAGGTAAGATAAATTCACCCAGGTACTACCCATGCAGTCTATCAAAAACTCTGTCACTCACCATGCCCACCTCCAGTCACCCAGACAGTACTATATACTAATCCAATCTCTCCAGTAATATCCAAGCACTTATACATTCACCATACACTCTCCTACCCAGTACTGTAATCATCCAGTCACTGCTCACATACTCATAAAATGACCCAAGCACTAACACAATCAGTGCTACAATTCTCTGTGCACTATCCATACAGACCTCTAAGCAGCTACATACTACTGATTCACTCCTCTGAATACCCTAGTAGTACCCATGCACTATAGCAATCACCCTGTCAGTCCCCATGCACTTGTCCAATCACCCATTTATCACAATGCACCTATCCAATCAATCAACCAATATCTAAGCACTTATATATTCACCATGCACTCTGTTTGCAGCACTGTAATCATTGTAGTTAATAGTCATGTACTTATGGAAAGGCCTAGCTAGTAACACTAGTAAAGCTACAATATTCTGTGCACTATGCATGCAGATCTCTAACCAGCTACATACTATTGATACACTCCTGTAATTACCCAGTTAGTACCCATGCAGTCTAGGAATCCTCCTGTCAGTCCCATGCACTTCTACAATCACCCATCCAGCACAATGTACTTAGGGAATCGCTCTGTCAATACCTAAGCACTTATACATTCACCATACTCTTTAATCATTCACTCACTACCCATGTTCTCGTGCAATGACTCAGATACTAACACATATATTGCTACAATTACATGTGCACTATTTATGCAGTCCTCTAACCACCTATACTCATTCACACCTTCATTTCCCAGGTAGTACCCAAACAGTCCCGCAATCACTCTGTAACTCCCTGTGCCCACCTCCAGTCACCCAGCCAGTACCATATACTAGACATGTAGTCATGTAACCATGTACACACTGCTCATTCACGGATGTATGACGTTACAACGCATACTTTTACATCGCGTGCCTTTACAACGCGGTATTTACAACGAATACCATTACAACGCATAATGCTTTTAGGCGCTGGATAGTGAATTGCTTAATTTACTATTCAAACTCCAGTCCCCGTGGATAGTAGGGAAGGTGTTGGATAGTACATTAAACGCATTCCCTATCCTAGAGCGCCCCCCAGCACAATGCGTTGTAATGGTATGCGTTGTAAAAGTTGCGTTGTAAAGGCACTGTGTGGTAAAAGTTGCATTGTAAAGGTTTTTTACCCTCATTAAAACCTTCATTTTTTCAGGTAGTACCAATACAGTCCAGCAATCACACTGTGACTTCGTGTACACTTCTCCAATCACCCAACCACTATCATGTAGTTTTCCAATCACTCTGTCAATACACAACCCTTTATAAATTCGCCATGCATTTTTTTCGCAGTACTCTAATAATCCAGTCACTACCCATGTACTCATACAATGACCCAGGGACTAACTCATGCACTGCTACAATCCTCCACACACTACTCATGCAGAACTCTAACCACCTACACACTACTGATTCACTCCTCCAATTACTCAGCTAGTACTTATGCACTCCTGCAATCCCCCTGTCACTTGCACTCCTCTAATCACCCATCCTGCACCATGTACTTAACTAATCACTGTGCAAATATGCAAGCACTTATAAATTCACCATGCATTTTCATTTCAGTAGTCTAATCATCCAGTCAGTAGCCATGTATTCATGCAATGACTCAGGCAGCAACTACCCGCTACTAAAAGAACTTGTGCACTACACTTGCACTCATCCAATCACTTACAGAGTACTCATGCACTCCTCTAATTATCCTGCTATTATCCATGAACTCATTGAATCACGTTGCCTCTTCTCAAACATTGATAAAATAACCATGCACTACACTTGCATTCCTCCAATCACCCACTTAGTATGCATACTCTCATGCAATCATTCAGGTAATTTTTGTTTTTTTAACCAGTAGATATGGCTCTGTAAGAACCATTGGACAAAATCAAAAGCATATAATAAAAAGAAATTCACATGTTACGCTTTAAGGGCAGCTGAAATCACATTGATGCATTTCTCCCCAAAGCAAAGTTCAGTGGCATACTTAATGGAGCTGATTGAAGCATTTAGGAACTTAGGCATGATATGTGTCCTTGGTGTTGCAGGAGTTCCTGCGGAGGTAGATGAAGTGTTGGGGTCTTGCAGAGCATCCGCGTTTAATTGCCTCTTCATGTCTTCTCTCACGAGGCGGACAGGAAGGCTTGTCTCCATATGTTTTTTGATTGAGCTCCTCCCACACAAATATTTCTTGTCCAATCCTCTCAAGAGTACTTTCTTACATATATTGCAAGTTACCTTTCTTTCTTCTCCCCCTCTGGCACAGTAAAAAATGCCCAAACACTCTTGCTCCTTTGCCTCTTCGACTGCCCCATCCGCTGTTCCTCTTCCACAGCAAGAGGATCCACTTCAGCTAAACTGGAAGCTATTGTAATTTTAAATTAAATGAACACACAAAAAAAGACACATTTTATAAGAGAAGGAACAAACAGGTCTTCTCTCTGGTAAGATCAAAAAGAAAGGGAAATATAAGAAGGATGGACCTTCCCTTTTTCAAAATGAAAATGATTTTAACCAATCACATTCCTTTTTTACTTTTGCTAATAAGAAGTCGCGTAGGGTGCGATCAACGTCACGCACCCTTTTTCACACCTGGGATAAACATATATATCATTACACACGATAAATAGACATTTCTATAAACTTGTAATAAGTATATTAGGAAAACTGTTCATTCTATTATCATATTCAAACTTTCTATAGTAATTTTTTCAACTTTAAAAATATGCCAAAGTCGAGACTTAAGCGCGATTACGACGCAACTCTGCAAAAACGTGCGGGGAGAGGTCAAGCAAACTAAGTGACTACACTGCACATTTCGTAACTTTACTTTCGTCGATATTATATTGAAATCAGTGATGACATAATTGATGACATCTCAAATTATATCACTGATGACATCATTGATGACATCATCCATGTGAAAATCTGATAATCTCCTCACACCCTAATGTAACCTTTCATACACCCACTCTAAAATATACACTACCATTTTTGAAACCATACACACACCAATACCAGTTACTACATACACACTGGCTGATTTATAGGTATACACACACATCCAGTCATTTACCCATACAGTCACTCATAGATGCAGTCACTCATCAATACAACACTATGATACGCACTCATACAGCTATACAGACACTCACACACCACCACTCATCCAGAGTTACTCACACACCTAGTCAGTCATGAAAAGAATCAATCACACTCCCATTTACTCACCTATACAATTATACACACACCAACTCACTTATTCATACAGAACCTAATCCATAGTTACTCTCTTCTACAATCACTCATACAGGTACACATTCATCTATAAAGCCACTCTCACAATCACTTACTCTCACATATAGTTATTTAAGTACACCATCACTGGGTTGTATGTCAATACAACGCAGTTGTTACACCGCACTACCATTACAACGCGGGCTTTACAATGCAAGTTGTTACCACGCCTTGCGCTGTAGGGTGCTGGACTTAGGAATAGTAAGATTTACTATTCCAACACCAGCCTGCGTGCAGTAGAGAAGGTGTTGGAATAGTAAATCTACTATTCCTTAGCCTAGAGTGCCCTCCAGCGCATGTTGTGGTAACGACTTGCGTTGTATTGCCCGCGTTTTAATGGTAGCGCGGTGTAACACCCGCGTCATAATGGATGTTCCCCATCACTGTCATACACTGTCTTTTACATATTCATTCATTCATTCAAGAGTTTTATATAGCGCTGGCTAGACCCAGAGGTATCAGAGCGCTTTACATGAGGTTCCACAAAAATTACATTACAAGATTACATCAGTTCCAATTTAACATCAGACGCTAGACAAACAAATACAAGAGCATAGAAGACGAGATGATTGAAGTGTATGTTATGTTATGTTAATTTTGATTTATATAGCGCCAAATCACCGACAGGTCTCTTAGCGCTTGCTTTGGGAACCCGTCCTGGCTTTCCCTGCGAGATTACCCCTACTGGCCATCCCCAAGGTGAAGACCATGCATCCCGCCGCGGGGGGCCGTAGTGGAGATTAAGCAAGCTATTGCCCAGGGAGCAGCGTGTGGAGCGACCTCTTCTGCTGGGAGCAGGACGGTCGCCATAGATATATAAATGCTTTTAACTGTCATTTTCTCAGGAACTGCTGAACCATTTAAGCAAAAGGCACAAGTCTGAACTGAGGACTACATCTTTGCCAAATTTGGCGTAATTCCATTCAGCAGCTCAGGCTGTAGCTGTGGCTAAGGGTCCTATGGGAAATTGCATGGGGAAAACGCGTTTTGGAACCCCCTTTTTTCCCGGTCCCCGCTTGACGAATCATCCCGAAACTTTCAGTATAGGAGCAGACCAGAGCTGGCCAAAGATTGGAAAATTTTGCAAAGATTCATCAATCGGCGCTAATGTTATTGGAAATAGAATGTTGCGGATTTCCTATGGATAATAGGTCCTAACTATAACTACCTACTGGCGATATATAAGTAGGTAATATATATATATATATATATATATATATATATATATATATATATATATATATAGTACATATATCTGGACTTATGTAAGATAAAAATTCATTAATTACCTATATATACTTACTCATTTTGATAACCTTATAGTTGATATTTTGACCACAAAATATTCCTAACAGTATTCTGAAGAGACTACTAGGTGGAAAACGGACCTGTCCTGATTACTATAATAATTATTGCTGTCAATCATCTTCAGCCCAGTGAGGCGATTGTTGTCACACTCCTGCAAGTAGTGTACACATGGTACTCCAGAAAGAAGGCTTTAATGCCTCATTCTGGTCTTCCTCCTTGCTGTGAACAAGCTTCAGCGCACACACACGATTGTTGTGTGAACTGGGGTGGTGGTCAAAACATTGGGGGACAGATTTACAAGCCCCCTGCGCAACCAGTACGTCACTTTTTGTGACGTACTGGAGGCGCATTTCACTTTTCCATATTTACAAGGAGAGGAAAAGCCACCCTGCGTTACTTTTCCTCTCCTTGTAAATATGGCCCCTTCACATGCAGCACTTTGCGTGGAAGGAGAGTTCCAGGGGGGTTGCTGTGGGTGTTCCCACGCAACACCCATGGAAGAAGACACATTTCCAGATTTACGAGGAATCGTAAATCTGGAAATACGTGTTAATGCTTCGCGTCCCCAGGGGGAGGGGGGCGTAGCGAGGCGCAACGAGGAGAAATGTTTTCATTTCTCCTTGTTTTTTCCATTTCAAAGCATGCTGCAGTCTTCAGCATGCATTGAAAGGGGAAAAAGCCTGTAGAGAATGTTTTTGTGCAAGAAGGTGCCCTTTCCTGCACAAAAACATGGCTGCAGTTTGTGCGCCAGCTCAGGGCAGAGCACAGGAATGCGACATATTATTGTAAATATGTCACATTCCTGTGCTTCGGAAGTGTCACAGCGTGGCACAGCCAAAATGCCTGCGTTGCCGCGCTGCAGCACCTCCTTGTAGATCTGACAGATATATTTCAACTGAGAACCCGGGTAGGTGACTTTTAACAAAGTTAACTTTCTGTGTCTCAACATTAACTGTACAAAGATGGACAATATACTTTTTCTAGACAGGGGCATCACAATTGACAATGTAGTTTATTTTAATCATGTGTGAAATGTGACATCAGAAACAAAGATCATCACCATTTTATGCACGATCACTAGGAAACAGCCTCAATTACTCACTTTGAACTTAAAAAGATTTCAAATACGTTTTGCAAATCTCGGACATAGCTTTGGGAATACACTCATTAGAACCGGCTAATGAATGCAGTTTGTGTGCCAATTAGCACATTTCAGAATGCATTAAATACTGCACAGCTTTAAAATGATCTGCCAGTGAGAATCTGCTTGTGGCTGAAGACCAGCGTTTGAGTGTTGCACTTCTGTCCCACCTACAGACATTTTGGGTGAGTTCGGCAAACGGGTCTGTTTTTTTATTAAGATATCATGAACCAAATGTACTTTAATAACGGCTGCAAAAAGCAATTGCAAATTGCTCATCAACTTTTCATAACTGCCAATTTTTTTAATAGTAATATTTTGTTCAAAATGATAACAAATCGCAGGGGTTGCACAACGACCTGCTTGATTAACCTTTATTGGCAGATCACTATTTTAAACCCCTGTGATTGACTACAGCAACCAGGTATTTCGCCTGAATGGTACAGTACTCCACTGTCCCAGTGACTGTTTTTCAAAATGGAGAGATTTTTTTTTTTTTAGCTGCCGAACCAAGACTGGGAGCAGGCTGTGCTCCTCTGAAGCTTCCCCTCTATTCCTTCACATTGGCAACATGTAACTAATCAACCGGAATTGCAGTCACAAATAATTGTGTTAGGGTCTGTGACGTAAAAAACATAAATGTGCATATTTGTTCAACAAATGAAAAATGTATTAAATCCTCAACTCGCCTTAGGCATTGAGCTTTGTCTAGACATGTTCTGTGATAGAAGAACATGGTCAGAGCGAAGCATAATGTCCCCATAGGAATAAACATGCGCGGTGATGTGTTTGAGATGTGATCCTATGGACTTCAGACCAGGTTTACTCATATTTTGCATTTTAGTTGCACCAAGTTTTTTGCGAGGTCACAACACAGAATGTTAGTTGACATTTACAAGGCCACTCAAGGGCTGATTTGCATTGCCTCGCTTGACTTTATAAAAGCAGCAGCACCTTGTGCATTACACTGCGTCTGGTCGGTGCTACATGTGTGGAGCATGGATGTTCCCAAGCCGCCATGCATGTATTTTGATGCAAACCCAGTTTCACTTGACTCAGTAAACCTGGATGTGCACCAAAATGCTGCATCTCCCAGAGAGTACTCTAACGAGCAGAAACATCTTCATTTCTCCTTGTTAGCTCCCCTTTGCAAATGTGTTGTAATCAGTAGCACACATGGAACCAGGAATATACATCTAATGATTGCTTTGTGCAGGAAGGTACACCTTCCTAGAACAAGAATTCCTTCTGGTAACGCGGGCACACTTGCACGGGTGCATGTGTTGGCGATTGTCTGCCTGAAGTGTGCCTGTGCAATTGGAGAGCAGAAGTGCCATAGCTAAGTGCACATGGCACACTCCTGCTCTCCTCCTTTCAAGCAGCACAGCACAGCAAGTTGTCTTGTTGTGTTGCACGAAAGGTTAGTAAACCCATGCCTTAATGTAAAAATGATGTTGCGCATCTTTATTCTTCTTTAACCCCTTCGCCGCGGGGGTAATTCCACCGCTGTACTGGGGGGAGGGAGGCAGTGCACAGCACCCCGGTGCTCGTGACAAGCTCAGCTCATCACGCAGCATGGTGGCGCTGTGCTCAGGACGAGCTGAGCTCGTCACGGCCATAACTGTTTCCTCGGAATGCTCAGCACAGTGGGGGAATTATCCTTGCGTGCGTTGCGGCCGTTATGACGAACTCAGCTCGTCATGAGGTTAACACTGTGTAAGAACTGGCAAAGGTGCTCAGCATAGTGGACAGGAGATGACCTATAAACCCTGCTTATTTTGCAGGTGCATTAACCCACCCAACTATCTCTTTGGTGTTGTAAGTTTGACCTATAGCTTAGATACAAATGACTGCAGCAAATACTCTCTGTTCAGAGTCATGTCATTGGGACTGAGGCCCTGTCATTTGAAAGTGTCTCTTTCGCAAGCGCCACTGTTTTTTATTTCATCCCAGCTGTAGAAAGGACACCACACACCTGTCACTGGTGTCCACTAGCTGTCAGTCTGTCCTGAAGTGTATGCCGAATCCGGTAGTTTTAGGCTGTTGTGTTTGGTGAGTTGTAGGGATGGTTTCTCCATCAGAGCTCAGGGGCTGCGCCCCTCTGAAAGTCTTAGATACATACCTCAAAAAATATTAAATAGATTAATTTATTTAGAAACACAATCGTATCTCTAATCAAATCGATGTACTTAAATCTAGGCTGTCTGTCCCAGGCTTCCTGCTCTAGAGGACGACCAATGGACAGAAGCGACAGAGGTGAATATGGTCCCACGTCAGCTGTCTATTTCCATGTGCCTGCATATGTTACAATTCAGAATCTTTCATAGAATCTATTATTCCCCGGGCTGGAGTGTCTGCATTGCCGTCAATCCCCTGGTTCCCTACATGACATGCTGTGGGAGTTCCAAGTGGCAAAGAGACACTGGACAGGGATCAATGATGGGATGGAGTGGATGCTGGGTCTAAGGCCTCTGTTTGACTCTAAACTTGTATTGCTGGAGATCATGGATGAATTTGGTGGTACGCGGCAAATGCACCCTCCTAGCTGTAGCATATCTGGTAGCCAAGAGGGATATCGCCCACGCTGGAGTGGTGAATCTGCCTCACCCTTTCATGAGTGGGAGAGGGGCATGGATTACAGACGGTAATGGAGAAATTGGTGTACACAGCACATGGGGTCCCCCGCAAGTATGGTCACACATGGGCACTCTTGAAGATTAATGTTATCAAAACTGACTGAATGTTCCTTAGGGACACTGGGGGGTGCAGCCCTCCCCTCAGGCCGGTAAGGATCAACAGCTTCCTTCCCTCCACCTGTTTCCACGTGTCCCTCTGCAGGACCTACAGTGTGCCTCTATAGCTGTGCCTTGTTGCAGCCCTTATGCAGTGCTGTTAGTGTGCTGCAGTATGTTTTCTCTACTGGAACTAAAAATGTGACAGTGTTGCGGCTATTTGCTTTGTTTTTATGCTGCATATAACAAAATCATAGTAAAAGGTTCAGTCAAGGCCTCAATAAACTATTTCCTTGCAATGAGCAAGCAGACTTAACATAGGAGACAGGTGTGTAAAGCACTTAAAAACACCAATAAATTAAATAAGTACTACACAACACACAATATAAATCCAACAAAATTGTATATCCATGCATTATATTTTTATCAAGAACAATCCACCAAACCGACAAACATCCAATGTAAGGAACCAGAGATATGATTTTTCTAAGATTAAAAGTAAAACTAGTGCTTTGAAGCAAATAGTGCTGAAAGGGTTCGAATTGGGCATGCTGGACTGGGACAAAGTCCAGAGTTAAGGCCACCTACAATGTAACACTTTTACACTTATGTGAAGGGTTTCTTGATGCCGGAAAGTAGTCCACATCACCAGACAAGGGGTTGGATGCTCTGGTTTGCCTCTTGGGGTCTGTGACAAACAACTCCCTTAATGCACCTTGTTAGTACATGGAGCTTTTACAAAATTTGCTGCAAACCTCCCCAAACTTCTGGAGATTCTTCTTGAAATTCCTTTTGTGGGTTCAAAGTGTCCAAAACACCAATCCAAGAGTATAGAAGCTCTGAGATGGTACTTGTGATGTTGGGACTGCAATTTCCACCATGCACCTGGTCAAATCCTCAAAAGTCCACTGGACGATCACCAGTATTATTTGGATGCTGTTCACTTCTGGATGTGATTTTTGGATTTATATTTGTGTCTTTTTGTATTCACTTACCTGTGGTATCTGATCACTTGTACAGAAATATGTAATACACTTTATTGGAGTCTTTATGAGTAGTGCACTTGAAGGAAATGCCTATTGTCTTAGTTTTCCTACTTTCTAAAAGTGGCATTTTCAAACATACAATTTAAAAACCAACTTCACTAAAAGATGTATTTTTAAATTATGAGTTCAGAGACCACAAACTCAAAATCTCCAGCTCTTCCCAATTGGAATCTACACTTGTAAGATGTTACAAGGCAGATCCACTGATAACCTATGGGAGAGATATGCCTTGCACTAGTGAAAAATGAAATGAACAGTATTTCAATACCAGGACATATAAAACAGACCAGTTCTTGCCCTATGTTTCACATACATTGCACCCTGCTATGGGGCTACCACAGACCTAACTTAGGGGTGCCTTACATGTAGTAAAAGGGAAGGTATGAACCTGTGGGCGCTCTTGACACGTCAATATGGCAGTTTAAGACTGCACATACAGACACTGGAGTGGAGGCCTTGAGACACGTTTGCAGAGCTACTTATGTGGATGGCACAATCAGGGCTGCAGGCCCACTACTAGCATTTGAATTACAAGCCCTTGGGACACACAGCGCACTTTACTAGGGACTTACCAGTAGATCAAATTTGCCAATCACGGATACCAAATCACAGTCATAATTTAAACAAGGAGCACTTGTAATTTAACACTTATCCACAGAGTTAAAGTGTGCAGGATTGCAAACCCATAAACAATGAATTCAGAAAAATACAGGAGGAAGGCGAAATGTTTGGGGATAACCCTGTAAACAGGGCCAAGTCAAACATTGGGTCCGCTGTTTGGCTGGGGAGCAGGATGTAGAGGTGAGGCTTTGTCCTGTCCAAACTGTCATTCTCTCTGTGAAGACCAGTTTGGCTACTCTATCCCCATCCTGCCTTCTTCTTCTGCAGTGTCAGTTCTCCTTGCGCGTGAATTCCTTTGCCTCTCTAGCAATCCACTTCACACCTCAGTAAGACAGTTTGGCAGAGCCTGGCAGAGGCTGACCAATCAGGAGAAAGTAGCTGGAAGGTTGGATGCTGGTTTGCAGAAAGGAACTTCTTTTCTGTAGTAATTACAACAAATCGAATCGATGGCACGTTGTTGGATTTGTCAAAACTATTCTTTCAAGTCCTTAACTTAGATTTGTAGCTCACTCCTACCAAGATTTATACTTTATTAAATGATTCCCATGTTAGCCTGTGGAGTCAATGCATTACAATAGGCAAAACAATATTGGCAGGGTTTCCCTCACTAGGACATACACAAACATTGTTTATAATGTCCCTGCTTATAATTACAAGGCATCCTACCCCTGAGACACCCGGGGGAGACCTTAGGGGGCACTTCTATGTAGCAATAAGGTAACTTATTACTTTGGAAGTACCTTTAATTCCAAAGTCAAATTTGACAATATTTCTGCTTTAAAAGCAGCTTGCAAGGCAGGGCTGGCCTTTAAAATCACAGCAGGCACCACACCAGTGCACACTAGAGTGCATTATATCTACTGAGAGTCTAAACATACATGCAATGGCATACACTAGGGACCTACAGGTAGGTTGTCAGTACAAATTGTAACTATACCTGATGACCATACCTTTAATCAGAGCACAGGCGTGGGTCTTTTTAGGAGAGTTCAATGTGCAGTTGGAGTCAGAGAACAAGCGTTTAGGGCTCCATTAGGATATCGGGCGGATTGCCTCCGCCAGGGTGGCGGTTGCCACCGCCACCCAGGCGGAGGCAATCCGCCCGGCAACCACTCTCGTTTTCCCCTCCGCCTGATTAGGATGGCGGAGGGGACAATGGCGGACGGAAATACCGTCCGCCGCTTTACCGCCGCGGTCGCCTTGCGACCGCGGCGGTAATAGATTAATATGGTGGCGGAGTCCAATGGACACCGCCAGCCATATTATGATGGCGAAATTTGTGGGCCTTTCCGCGGCGGCAATGCCGCCACGGAAAGGCATGCGGACATTGCTGCGGGGGCCCCCTGCAGGGCCCCCAGGTTGGCGCCACTGTCGGGGGCACATGGGGGGTACCTAAGGTACCCCCCCACATTTGCATATGCAAAGCGGCAGGCACAGCGCGGTGCCTGCCGCTTTGCATATGCAAATGCGTAAAAGCATTTTTTGCATTGTGGCGGGCGGTGCAGAGTGCACCGCCCGTCACAATGGTAAAACTACAGGATGTGCCCGCCACTGTGGCGGGCACATCCTAATTCCCCCCACGGGACCCCCGCCCTTATGGCGGGCGGTCCCGTTCTCCGATAGGGTGGCGGGCGGACAATGTCCGCCCGTCATCCTAATGGGGCCCTTAGTATTCAAAATGGAGGCAAGAAGTGGGGGACACTGCAAACAGGTCCTGGTTTTTTCACAGACTCCACTTGTGGACTCCCTCAGTGCAGGGCAAACCGCTATCTGTCTTGACAGGCAGTTGAAACATTGGCAGTTGAGAGAGTGGTTTAAAAATGTGAATGGTATTTCCAACAGGCACTCACTAAAAGGGAGTGATACATTGTCCCACTCTTTGTATTCAGTATGTCGATTGCATTAATACTGATGCAGAAATATCGAAGGCAAGAATATCGACATCCTATCTACAACATGGTAAGTACAAAAATATCGAACAAAATATATAGATGTTAAAAATATCGATGTTAAAATATGTTTTTTTTTCTGTAAAAATGTAAATGTAAAATAAAGTAAATAACACAAATAAATAAAATAAACATAGTTAAAAATATCTAATAATGTTTCAAATTAATAAATAATACATATATAATAATAATACATTAATTAAACATATACAGACAATATATAATATATACACACTTAACAATAAGTTGTAATAATGATTTTAATAGTTTATAAATTAATAAAAAATATTATAAATGTATACATTTTGGTGGTTAAATATATTATAAATGTATATATTTTGGCGGTTAGAGTAGGTTGGTGGCAGCTCCTACTCGGTCCCGCTCAGACCTGCAGAGGCAATTTTTTCTTACTGGGACACCTTTGTTTCAAGTATGCGCTAATGTGACTGTTACCTTTTAAATTGCTCCTGACATCGATCTTTGTGGGCGATAGCGCTCTCGCTAAATTTTATGATTTTATAAATCACTCTGTACATTGCTTACCTGCAAACTTTACTTCAGGGTGTGAGGTGAGCCTTCCCCGCCCGTTCCACCGCGGCTTGCTGTGCCGATTGTGTGGAGGGCGGGTGGCCTTCTTGGGTGTAGTCCTGGACCCCAGCCGGGCTAGTGGCAGCGCTCTAACTGGGGGAGGGAGGTCCACATATAAATTACTGGCCAAACCGGGTCGCTTGCAGTTAGAGTAGGTTGGTGGCAGCTCCTACTCGGTCCCGCTCAGACCTGCAGAGGCAATTTTGTCTTTCTGAGACACCTTTGTTTCAAGTATGCTCTAATGTGACTGTTACCTTTTAAATTACTCCTGACATCGATCTTTGTGGGCGATAGCGCTCTCGCTAAATTTTATGATTTTATAAATCACTCTGTGCATTGCTTACCTGCAAACTTTACGTCAGGGTGTGAGGTGAGCCTTCCCGGCCCGTTCCACCGCGGCTTGCTGTGCCGATTGTGTGGAGGGCGGTTGGCCATCTTGGGTGTAGTCCCGGACCCCGGCCGGGCTAGTGGCAGCGCTCTAGCTGGGGGAGGGAGGTCCACATATAAATTATGCATGCCTTCTTGTACACACAGCGGACGTGCCGCTGGCGCGCTGAAGGTAAGCCAAAGGTTAGCCCGTCTGTGCCCCTCCACGCCTCGGGCGCGCCTAGTGTTGGCTATGCTGCCCTTCTTTCCTCCCCTTTTGTGGGTGGTTTAAAGAGGTATTCACAGAGGGAGCTCATGGCTCTTAACCATACTGTTTGCAAAGGCACTCATCCTTGGACGGTCTCTGATTGCGCCCATAAAATCTGTCCCCTCTGTAACTTTGCCCTACCTCCAATTCCAACTATGCCAGTCCATAGTATTAATACCAAAGATACGATATCGGCCTCATTAATCAACGCTGGTTCTGTGGTGAAACATGCCGCGGATATATTTGAGCTGTTGTCTGAGGGCAGTCTTGACATTTTGTTCATCACAGAGACGTGGTTCAATAGCTCCTGTGACCCTGTGATCGAAGTTGCTATTCCACGGGGCTATAAAATTATGAGAGCTGACCGTGTCGCTGGGAGAGGTGGAGGGGTGACGGTCGTCTTTAGAGATTCCTGGTCCTTTTTTAGTGAGTCCTCTAGTGAACTGGGAGATGGGGAGTTTCTTCACTTCTCCCTCGTTTTTTCGCCTCATTTCACACTGGGCGGCACACTGATTTATCGCCCTCCAGGTCCTTGTGGTTTCTTCCTTAAGGCATTGGAAGAGGTGATTGTACCCCGGGCTCTGAGGTTCACCAAGTTTCTCCTCCTGGGCGACTTCAACATTCATGTTGATGCGAAGGAGTCACTTGATTCATAAAGCCTGTTAGAATCTCTTAATTTGGCCCAGCTGACCCAGTGAGTAAAACTTTGTACACACTCGGGTGGCCATCCTTTGGACCTGATTTGTTCTAATTTTGCTTTGACTACTTCCGACCCCCAAATTCTTCCATGGTCGGACCATTCAACTTTAAAAATATGCCAAAGTCGAGACTTAAGCGCGATTACGACGCAACTCTGCAAAAACGTGCGGGGAGAGGTCAAGCAAACTAAGTGACTACACTGCACATTTCGTAACTTTACTTTCGTCGATATTATATTGAAATCAGTGATGACATAATTGATGACATCTCAAATTATATCACTGATGACATCATTGATGACATCATCCATGTGAAAATCTGATAATCTCCTCACACCCTAATGTAACCTTTCATACACCCACTCTAAAATATACACTACCATTTTTGAAACCATACACACACCAATACCAGTTACTACATACACACTGGCTGATTTATAGGTATACACACACATCCAGTCATTTACCCATACAGTCACTCATAGATGCAGTCACTCATCAATACAACACTATGATACGCACTCATACAGCTATACAGACACTCACACACCACCACTCATCCAGAGTTACTCACACACCTAGTCAGTCATGAAAAGAATCAATCACACTCCCATTTACTCACCTATACAATTATACACACACCAACTCACTTATTCATACAGAACCTAATCCATAGTTACTCTCTTCTACAATCACTCATACAGGTACACATTCATCTATAAAGCCACTCTCACAATCACTTACTCTCACATATAGTTATTTAAGTACACCATCACTGGGTTGTATGTCAATACAACGCAGTTGTTACACCGCACTACCATTACAACGCGGGCTTTACAATGCAAGTTGTTACCACGCCTTGCGCTGTAGGGTGCTGGACTTAGGAATAGTAAGATTTACTATTCCAACACCAGCCTGCGTGCAGTAGAGAAGGTGTTGGAATAGTAAATCTACTATTCCTTAGCCTAGAGTGCCCTCCAGCGCATGTTGTGGTAACGACTTGCGTTGTATTGCCCGCGTTTTAATGGTAGCGCGGTGTAACACCCGCGTCATAATGGATGTTCCCCATCACTGTCATACACTGTCTTTTACATATTCATTCATTCATTCAAGAGTTTTATATAGCGCTGGCTAGACCCAGAGGTATCAGAGCGCTTTACATGAGGTTCCACAAAAATTACATTACAAGATTACATCAGTTCCAATTTAACATCAGACGCTAGACAAACAAATACAAGAGCATAGAAGACGAGATGATTGAAGTGTATGTTATGTTATGTTAATTTTGATTTATATAGCGCCAAATCACCGACAGGTCTCTTAGCGCAACCAGTACGTCACTTTTTGTGACGTACTGGAGGCGCATTTCACTTTTCCATATTTACAAGGAGAGGAAAAGCCACCCTGCGTTACTTTTCCTCTCCTTGTAAATATGGCCCCTTCACATGCAGCACTTTGCGTGGAAGGAGAGTTCCAGGGGGGTTGCTGTGGGTGTTCCCACGCAACACCCATGGAAGAAGACACATTTCCAGATTTACGAGGAATCGTAAATCTGGAAATACGTGTTAATGCTTCGCGTCCCCAGGGGGAGGGGGGCGTAGCGAGGCGCAACGAGGAGAAATGTTTTCATTTCTCCTTGTTTTTTCCATTTCAAAGCATGCTGCAGTCTTCAGCATGCATTGAAAGGGGAAAAAGCCTGTAGAGAATGTTTTTGTGCAAGAAGGTGCCCTTTCCTGCACAAAAACATGGCTGCAGTTTGTGCGCCAGCTCAGGGCAGAGCACAGGAATGCGACATATTATTGTAAATATGTCACATTCCTGTGCTTCGGAAGTGCCACAGCGTGGCACAGCCAAAATGCCTGCGTTGCCGCGCTGCAGCACCTCCTTGTAGATCTGACAGATATATTTCAACTGAGAACCCGGGTAGGTGACTTTTAACAAAGTTAACTTTCTGTGTCTCAACATTAACTGTACAAAGATGGACAATATACTTTTTCTAGACAGGGGCATCACAATTGACAATGTAGTTTATTTTAATCATGTGTGAAATGTGACATCAGAAACAAAGATCATCACCATTTTATGCACGATCACTAGGAAACAGCCTCAATTACTCACTTTGAACTTAAAAAGATTTCAAATACGTTTTGCAAATCTCGGACATAGCTTTGGGAATACACTAATTGGAACCGGCTAATGAATGCAGTTTGTGTGCCAATTAGCACATTTCAGAATGCATTAAATACTGCACAGCTTTAAAATGATCTGCCAGTGAGAATCTGCTTGTGGCTGAAGACCAGCGTTTGAGTGTTGCACTTCTGTCCCACCTACAGACATTTTGGGTGAGTTCGGCAAACGGGTCTGTTTTTTTATTAAGATATCATGAACCAAATGTACTTTAATAACGGCTGCAAAAAGCAATTGCAAATTGCTCATCAACTTTTCATAACTGCCAATTTTTTTAATAGTAATATTTTGTTCAAAATGATAACAAATCGCAGGGGTTGCACAACGACCTGCTTGATTAACCTTTATTGGCAGATCACTATTTTAAACCCCTGTGATTGACTACAGCAACCAGGTATTTCGCCTGAATGGTACAGTACTCCACTGCCCCAGTGACTGTTTTTCAAAATGGAGAGATTTTTTTTTTTTTAGCTGCCGAACCAAGACTGGGAGCAGGCTGTGCTCCTCTGAAGCTTCCCCTCTATTCCTTCACATTGGCAACATGTAACTAATCAACCGGAATTGCAGTCACAAATAATTGTGTTAGGGTCTGTGACGTAAAAAACATAAATGTGCATATTTGTTCAACAAATGAAAAATGTATTAAATCCTCAACTCGCCTTAGGCATTGAGCTTTGTCTAGATATGTTCTGTGATAGAGGAACATGGTCAGAGCGAAGCATAATGTCCCCATAGGAATAAACATGCGCGGTGATGTGTTTGAGATGTGATCCTATGGACTTCAGACCAGGTTTACTCATATTTTGCATTTTAGTTGCACCAAGTTTTTTGCGAGGTCACAACACAGAATGTTAGTTGACATTTACAAGGCCACTCAAGGGCTGATTTGCATTGCCTCGCTTTGCTTTATAAAAGCAGCAGCACCTTGTGCATTACACTGCGTGTGGTAGGTGCTACATGTGTGGAGCATGGATGTTCTCATGCCGCCACGCATGCATTTTGATGCAAACCCAGTTTCACTTGACATAGTAAACCTGGATGTGCACCAAACAGCTGCATCTCCCCGAGAGTACTCTAAAGAGCAGAAACATCTTCATTTCTCCTTGTTAGCTCCCCTTTGCAAATGTTTTGTAATCAGTAGCACACATGGAAAGAGGAATATGCATCTAAGGATTGCTTTGTGCAGGAAGGTATACCTTCCTATAACAAGAATTCCTTCTGGTAACGCAGGCACACTTGCATGGGTGCATGTGTTGCCGATTGACTGCCTGAAGTGTGCCAGTGCAATTGGAGAGCAGAAGTGCCATAGCTAAGTACACATGGCACACTTCTGCTCTCCTCCTTTCCCGCAGCACAGCACAGCAAGTTGTCTTGTTGTGTTGCACGAAAGGTTAGTAAACCCATGCCTTAATGTAAAAATGATGTTGCGCATGTTTATTCTTCTTTAACCCCTTCGCCGCGGGGGTAATTCCACCGCTGTACTGGGGGGAGGGAGGCAGTGCACAGCACCCCGGTGCTCGTGACAAGCTCAGCTCATCACGCAGCATGGTGGCGCTGTGCTCAGGACGAGCTGAGCTCGTCACAGCCATAACTGTTTCCTCGGAATGCTCGGCACAGTGGGGGAATTATCCTTGCGTGCGTTGTGGCCGTTATGACGAACTCAGCTCGTCATGAGGTTAACACTGTGTAAGAACTGGCAAAGGTGCTCAGCATAGTGGACAGGAGATGACCTATAAACCCTGCTTATTTTGCAGGTGCATTAACCCACCCAACTATCTCTTTGGTGTTGTAAGTTTGACCTATACGCTTACATACAAATGACTGCAGCAAATACTCTCTGTTCAGAGTCATGTCATTGGGACTGAGGCCCTGTCATTTGAAAGTGTCTCTTTCGCAAGCGCCACTGTTTTTTATTTCATCCCAGCTGTAGAAAGGACACCACACACCTGTCACTGGTGTCCACTAGCTGTCAGTCTGTCCTGAAGTGTATGCCGAATCCGGTAGTTGTAGGCTGTTGTGTTTGGTGAGTTGTAGGGATGGTTTCTCCATCAGAGCTCAGGGGCTGCGTCCCTCTGAAAGTCTTAGATACATACCTCAAAAAATATTAAATAGATTAATTTATTTAGAAACACAATCGTATCTCTAATCAAATCGATGTACTTAAATCTAGGCTGTCTGTCCCAGGCTTCCTGCTATAGAGGACGACCAATGGACAGAAGCGACAGAGGTGAATATGGTCCCACGTCAGCTGTCTATTTCCATGTGCCTGCATATGTTACAATTCAGAATCTTTCATAGAATCTATTATTCCCCGGGCTGGAGTGTCTGCATTGCCGTCAATCCCCTGGTTCCCTACATGACGTGCTGTGGGAGTTCCAAGTGGCAAAGAGACACTGGACAGGTAACAATGATGGGATGGAGTGGATGCTGGGTCTAAGGCCTCTGTTTGACTCTAAACTTGTATTGCTGGAGATCATGGATGAATTTGGTGGTACGCGGCAAATGCACCCTCCTAGCTGTAGCATATCTGGTAGCCAAGAGGGATATCGCCCACGCTGGAGTGGTGAATCTGCCTCACCCTTTCATGAGTGGGAGAGGGGCATGGATTACAGACGGTAATGGAGAAATTGGTGTACACAGCACATGGGGTCCCCCGCAAGTATGGTCACACATGGGCACTCTGGAAGATTAATGTTATCAAAACTGACTGAATGTTCCTTAGGGACACTGGGGGGTGCAGCCCTCCCCTCAGGCCGGTAAGGATCAACAGCTTCCTTCCCTCCGCCTGTTTCCACGTGTCCCTCTGCAGGACCTACAGTGTGCCTCTATAGCTGTGCCTTGTTGCAGCCCTTATGCAGTGCTGTTAGTGTGCTGCAGTATGTTTTCTCTACTGGAACTAAAAATGTGACAGTGTTGCGGCTATTTGCTTTGTTTTTATGCTGCATATAACAAAATCATAGTAAAAGGTTCAGTCAAGGCCTCAATAAACTATTTCCTTGCAATGAGCAAGCAGACTTAACATAGGAGACAGGTGTGTAAAGCACTTAAAAACACCAATAAATTAAATAAGTACTGCACAACACACAATATAAATCCAACAAAATTGTATATCCATGCATTATATTTTTATCAAGAACTAGCCACCAAACCGACAAACATCCAATGTAAGGAACCAGAGATATGATTTTTCTAAGATTAAAAGTAAAACTAGTGCTTTGAAGCAAATAGTGCTGAAAGGGTTCGAATTGGGCATGCTGGACTGGGACAAAGTCCAGAGTTAAGGCCACCTACAATGTAACACTTTTACACTTATGTGAAGGGTTTCTTGATGCCGGAAAGTAGTCCACATCACCAGACAAGGGGTTGGATGCTCTGATTTGCCTCTTGGGGTCTGTGACAAACAACTCCCTTAATGCACCTTGTCAGTACATGGAGCTTTTACAAAATTTGTTGCAAACCTCCCCAAACTTCTGGAGATTCTTCTTGAAATTCCTTTTGTGGGTTCAAAGTGTCCAAAACACCAATCCAAGAGTATAGAAGCTCTGAGATGGTACTTGTGATGTTGGGACTGCAATTTCCACCATGCACCTGGTCAAATCCTCAAAAGTCCACTGGACGATCACCAGTATTATTTGGATGCTGTTCACTTCTGGATGTGATTTTTGGATTTATATTTGTGTCTTTTTGTATTCACTTACCTGTGGTATCTGATCACTTGTACAGAAATATGTAATACACTTTATTGGAGTCTTTATGAGTAGTGCACTTGAAGGAAATGCCTATTGTCTTAGTTTTCCTACTTTCTAAAAGTGGCATTTTCAAACATACAATTTAAAAACCAACTTCACTAAAAGATGTATTTTTAAATTATGAGTTCAGAGACCACAAACTCAAAATCTCCAGCTCTTCCCAATTGGAATCTACACTTGTAAGATGTTACAAGGCAGATCCACTGATAACCTATGGGAGAGATATGCCTTGCACTAGTGAAAAACGAAATGAACAGTATTTCAATACCAGGACATATAAAACAGACCAGTTCTTGCCCTATGTTTCACATACATTGCACCCTGCTATGGGGCTACCACAGACCTAACTTGGGGTGCCTTACATGTAGTAAAAGGGAAGGTATGAACCTGTGGGCGCTCTTGACACGTCAATATGGCAGTTTAAGACTGCACATACAGACACTGGAGTGGAGGCCTTGAGACACGTTTGCAGAGCTACTTATGTGGATGGCACAATCAGGGCTGCAGGCCCACTACTAGCATTTGAATAACAAGCCCTTGGGACACACAGCGCACTTTACTAGGGACTTACCAGTAGATCAAATTTGCCAATCACGGATACCAAATCACAGTCATAATTTAAACAAGGAGCACTTGTAATTTAACACTTATCCACAGAGTTAAAGTGTGCAGGATTGCAAAACCATAAACAATGAATTCAGAAAAATACAGGAGGAAGGCGAAATGTTTGGGGATAACCCTGTAAACAGGGCCAAGTCAAACAGTGGGTCCGCTATTTGGCTGGGGAGCAGGATGTAGAGGTGAGGCTTTGTCCTGTCCAAACTGTCATTCTCTCTGTGAAGACCAGTTTGGCTACTCTATCCCCATCCTGCCTTCTTCTTCTGCAGTGTCAGTTCTCCTTGCACGGGAATTCCTTTGCCTCTCTAGCAATCCACTTCACACCTCAGTAAGACAGTTTGGCAGAGCCTGGCAGAGGCTGACCAATCAGGAGAAAGTAGCTGGAAGGTTGGATGCTGGCTTGCAGAAAGGAACTTCTTTTCTGTAGTAATTACAACAAATCGAATCGATGGCATGTTGTTGGATTTGTCAAAACTATTCTTTCAAGTCCTTAACTTAGATTTGTAGCTCACTCCTACCAAGATTTATACTTTATTAAATGATTCCCATGTTAGCCTGTGGAGTCAATGCATTACAATAGGCAAAACAATATTGGCAGGGTTTCCCTCACTAGGACATACACAAACATTGTTTATAATGTCCCTGCTTATAATTACAAGGCATCCTACCCCTGTGACACCCGGGGGAGACCTTAGGGGGCACTTCTATGTAGCAATAAGGTAACTTATTACTTTGGAAGTACCTTTAATTCCAAAGTCAAATTTGACACTATTTCTGCTTTAAAAGCAGCTTGCAAGGCAGGGCTGGCCTTTAAAATCACAGCAGGCACCACACCAGTGCACACTAGAGTGCATTATATCTACTGAGAGTCTAAACATACATGCAATGGCATACACTAGGGACCTACAGGTAGGTTGTCAGTACAAATTGTAACTATACCTGATGACCATACCTTTAATCAGAGCACAGGCGTGGGTCTTTTTAGGAGAGTTCAATGTGCAGTTGGAGTCAGAGAACAAGCATTTAGTATTCAAAATGGAGGCAAGAAGTGGGGGACACTGCAAACAGGTCCTGGTTTTTTCACAGACTCCACTTGTGGACTCCCTCAGTGCAGGGCAAACCGCTATCTGTCTTGACAGGCAGTTGAAACATTGGCAGTTGAGAGAGTGGTTTAAAAATGTGAATGGTATTTCCAACAGGCACTCACTAAAAGGGAGTGATACATTGTCCCACTCTTTGTATTCAGTATGTCGATTGCATTAATACTGATGCAGAAATATCGAAGGCAAGAATATCGACATCCTATCTACAACATGGTAAGTACAAAAATATCGAACACAATATATAGATGTTAAAAATATCGATGTTAAAAATATGTATTTTTTTTCTGTAAAAATGTAAATGTAAAATAAAGTAAATAACACAAATAAATAAAATAAACATAGTTAAAAATATCTAATAATGTTTCAAATTAATAAATAATACATATATAATAATAATACATTAATTAAACATATACAGACAATATATAATATATACACACTTAACAATAAGTTGTAATAATTATTTTAATAGTTTATAAATTAATAAAAAATATTATAAATGTATACATTTTGGTGGTTAAATATATTATAAATGTATATATTTTGGCGGTTAGAGTAGGTTGGTGGCAGCTCCTACTCGGTCCCGCTCAGACCTGCAGAGGCAATTTTTTCTTACTGGGACACCTTTGTTTCAAATATGCTCTAATGTGACTGTTACCTTTTAAATTGCTCCTGATATCAATCTTTGTGGGCGATAGCGCTCTCGCTAAATTTTATGATTTTATAAATCACTCTGTACATTGTTTACCTGCAAACTTTACTTCAGGGTGTGAGGTGAGCCTTCCCCGCCCCGTTCCACCGCGGCTTGCTGTGCCGATTGTGTGGAGGGCGGGCGGCCATCTTGGGTGTAGTCCTGGACCCCAGCCGGGCTAGTGGCAGCGCTCTAACTGGGGGAGGGAGGTCCACATATAAATTACTGGCCAAACCGGGTCGCTTGCAGTTAGAGTAGGTTGGTGGCAGCTCCTACTCGGTCCCGCTCAGACCTGCAGAGGCAATTTTGTCTTTCTGAGACACCTTTGTTTCAAGTATGCTCTAATGTGACTGTTACCTTTTAAATTACTCCTGACATTGATCTTTGTGGGCGATAGCGCTCTCGCTAAATTTTATGATTTTATAAATCACTCTGTGCATTGCTTACCTGCAAACTTTACGTCAGGGTGTGAGGTGAGCCTTCCCGGCCCGTTCCACCGCGGCTTGCTGTGCCGATTGTGTGGAGGGCGGTTGGCCATCTTGGGTGTAGTCCCGGACCCCGGCCGGGCTAGTGGCAGCGCTCTAGCTGGGGGAGGGAGGTCCACTTATAAATTATGCATGCCTTCTTGTGCACGCAGCGGACGCGCCGCTGGCGCGCTGAAGGTAAGCCAAAGGTTAGCCCGTCTGTGCCCCTCCACGCCTCGGGCGCGCCTAGTGTTGGCTATGCTGCCCTTCTTTCCTCCCCTTTTGTGGGTGGTTTAAAGAGGTATTCACAGAGGGAGCTCATGGCTCTTAACCATACTGTTTGCAAAGGCACTCATCCTTGGACGGTCTCTGATTGCGCCCATAAAATCTGTCCCCTCTGTAACTTTGCCCTACCTCCAATTCCAACTATGCCAGTCCCTAGTATTAATACCAAAGATACGATATCGGCCTCATTAATCAACGCTGGTTCTGTGGTGAAACATGCCGCGGATATATTTGAGCTGTTGTCTGAGGGCAGTCTTGACATTTTGTTCATCACAGAGACGTGGTTCAATAGCTCCTGTGACCCTGTGATCGAATTTGCTATTCCACGGGGCTATAAAATTATGAGAGCTGACCGTTTCGCTGGGAGAGGTGGAGGGGTGACGGTCGTCTTTAGAGATTCCTGGTCCTTTTTTAGTGAGTCCTCTAGTGAACTGGGAGATGGGGAGTTTCTTCACTTCTCCCTCGTTCTTTCGCCTCATTTCACACTGGGCGGCACACTGATTTATCACCCTCCAGGTCCTTGTGGTTTCTTCCTTAAGGCATTGGAAGAGGTGATTGTACCCCGGGCTCTGAGGTTCACTAAGTTTCTCCTCCTGGGCGACTTCAACATTCATGTTGATGCGAAGGAGTCACTTGATTCATAAAGCCTGTTAGAATCTCTTAATTTGGCCCAGCTGACCCAGTGAGTAAAACTTTGTACACACTCGGGTGGCCATCCTTTGGACCTGATTTGTTCTAATTTTGCTTTGACTACTTCCGACCCCCAAATTCTTCCATGGTCGGACCATAGGCTCATTAGGTTTCCTTGTCCTTTAATTAAATCCCCTTCCTCGACCCTGCCCATTACTTACCATCAGAAGGTTAATGTGTTAGCCCTGTCCAACGCTCTTCAGCAGAACCACCCAGTGCTTGGCCCCGGGCTTATGGCTGCAGTGCAGCAATATGACACCTCGATTAGCTCGGGGGTGCAGGCCTCTGTCAAACAGGGCTCTGACTCTAACAACGTGCCACACCTTCTAAGCCCTGGTTCTCACATGATCTGAAAGCACTGAAGTTGGAATGCAAAAAGCCAGAGCAATGTTGAAGACGTGCTTACTGCCCCTCTGCTAAGGGGGCTCTACGTGCCGCTCAGAGGGTTTACTATAGTGCCATAAAGACAGCGAAAGGGGAATTCTATGCAGGCAGGATTTCTAGGGCAAATAATAACAGCAAGCAAATCTTCTCGATTGTAAAAAGTTTTCTTTCCCCCCATGCTGAACAACCTTTGGTTCCTTCTACTGCCCAATGGTGTGAGGGTCTGTCCTCTTTCTTTAGTGATAAAATTGTGGGGATCCAGGACAGCCTGCGCGCCATTTGCCAGGATCAGAGTAACCAGAATATTTTTCCTTCTGACCCCTGCCCCCCATTCCCCTTGCTTTTAATGCTTTTTCTCCTCCCACTGAGGAAACCACTTTAGCTGTCCTTAAATCCATGAAATCTGGCTTGCCCACTGACCCCTGCCCAGCACGTATCTTAGGAGGTGTGGCGGAGGTGGTCTGCTCCGAGGTCGTAGAGATTATTGGCCTTTCGTTTAGGACGGCTACTGTCCCCGACTGCTGGAAACAGGCCAAACTGCTGCCGCTTCTAAAAAAATCAGGCCTAAATTCTGATGTTTTAGCCAACTACCGTCCCATCTCTTTACTACCAGCATTGGCTAAATTCACTGAAAAAATAGCATTTCGCCAGCTTAATTCCTTTGTGGAAGATTCTCATGCACTCCACCCTGCTCAGTCTTGGTTTCGTGCCACCTATAGCACTGAGTCTGCTTTGGTAGAAATCTCTGAGTCTATAAGGGAGAGCCTGGATGAAGGCGGCAGGGCGGCTCTAAATATGTTAGACCTCTCTGCCGCTTTCGACATGGTGCCCCATCAGCAGCAGAACTCGTGGCTGGCATCCTTTGGCATTGCAGGCTCTGCATTAGAGTGGCTGACTTCATTCTTGACCAACCGAACTCAGCAGGTGTGGATGCCCCTCTTCGTTTCTTCGGCCAAGCTGTTTTCCACCGGTGTACCAGAGGGGTCTACATTAAGCCCCCTGTTGTTTAATATAATTAACTCTCCTGATCTTCTTGGGCGAGAAACTTGGGGCAAAAACAATAGCCTATGCCAACGACACGCAGCTGCTATTTACCTGGCCTGGCAGGGATCTGGATACCTCTGCGGTCCAGCGGTGTCTTTCCTCAGTTTTTTCCTGGCTTGCTCTTGCCCAGTTAAAATGTAATGAAAATAAGTCTGAAATACTTCTTTATGGGCAGTTCCCCCCCAACTTTAGAGAATCTTTATGGCCTCCTGATGTCCCCTTCCCGAGTGCAGCTGGCAAATCAGCCAAGAACCTAGGAGTTTGGTTTGGGGAGGACCTCAAATTTGAGGAGCATATCAAAAAACTCACTTGTGGGTGCTTCTGCACTCTGAAAGCCCTCCGTAGGTTCTTTCCCCTGCTGCCAAGGACGGCCAAAGAGACAGTGGCAAGGGCTCTCATACTCTCTCCCCTTGACTATGCTAATGCCCTGTTCTCTGGTATTCCTGCCTATCTCACCAATCGTCTCCAAGTTATACAAAATGCAGCGGCTAGACTTCTTTTTAATATCTCAAGGCAGTCTAGTGTCCGTCAACACCTGCGCAGTCTACATTGGCTCCCGGTTAAACAAAGGGTTGTGTTTAAATCTCTCACCCTGGCGCATAGAGCCATTTACGATCAAGGACCTGCGTACCTGAGGACTCACTTTGCTTGGTATCTGCGAGTCGCCCATGACAGTCTACCAGCCAACATCTGCTGGCGGTTCCCCGTTTTAAGCGATCTCGCCTTGGTGGCCAGTCCATTACTGTTAAGGCAGCCACCGCCTGGAACACTCTCCCTCTGTCGCTTCGCACCATCCAGGATTTTAATCTTTATAAAAAAGCACTTAAAACTCACCTTTTTAAATACTATTGTAATTTCCAGATATCTCTGCCTCCTCTGCATTTCTTCGCGCCAGGATACTCGTGAGTAAATGAGCGCACTATAAAACCTCCAATACAATACAATACAATAAATTACAAATACATTTACAAACATAAAACATCAACATAAATAAATAGTAAAGAATTATGTTTAATAAATTAAAAAAATTAAATATACCTTTAATATTTTTAAAATTAATTATATACTACATTATCTAAATTTATATAAAAAAAAACTAAATAAATATACAATTCAAAATCCATAATTAAAAAAAATCCATTAATAAAAAAATATTGGATAGCATAGAACTTACCATTCCCATTCCCGCTCCAGAGAGCACAATAGTAGAGAAACTGTTGTATAAGCATAGAGGTACAACTCCAGAGAGTGCAACAGTAGAGAAAACATTGGATAGCGTGGAGGTAAAAATTACTATTCCCACTCCAGAGAGTGCAACAGTAGGGAAAACGTTGGATAGCGTGGGGGTAAAAAATACTATTCCAACTCCAGAGAGTGCAACAGTAGGGAAAGCGTTGGATAGCATAGGGGTAAAAATTACTATTCCCACGCCAAACAGTGCAACAGTAGGGAAAACGTTGGACAGCGTAGGGGTAAAAATTACTATTCCAACTCCAGAGAGTGCAACAGTAGAGAACACGTTGGATAGCGTAGGGGTAAAAATTACTATTCCAACTCCAAACAGTGCAACAGTAGGGAAAACATTGGATAGCCTAGGGGTAAAAATTACTATTCCAACTCGAGAGAGTACAACTGTAGGGAAAGTGTTGGATAGCGGGTGGGTAAAAATTACTATTCCCACTCCAGCGAGTGGAACAGTAGTGAAAACATTGGATAGCATAGAGGTAAAAATTACTATTCCAACTCCAGAGAGTGCAACAGTAGGGAAAACGTTGGATAGCGTAGGGGTAAAAATTACAATTCCAACTCCAGGGAGTGCAACAGTAGAGAAAACGTTGGATAGAGTCGGGGTAAAAATTACTATTCCAACTCCAGAGAGAGCAACAGTAGGGAAAGCGTTGGATAGCGCAGGGGTAAAAATTACTTTTCCAACTCCAGAGAGTGCAACAGTAGGGAAAGCATTGGATAGCGTAGAAGTTAAATATAACATACTTATAAATAATTGTTGTCAATAAAATAATAAAAAAATAAATTTTTAAATAACTCTACATCATTTGCAAATACCCATTAATAATTACTAAAAACATAATTACAATTGAATAATTAATTAACACTAAACTAACAATAAATACCAATAAATATTATTTAAGAAATATAAATGAACAAATAATAAATATTGAACACTAAAATATTTTTCAAAACAAACACATATTAATAATTAAAAATTGATTAACAATTAAAAAATGGTAAACTCATTTTTTTTGTAATTAAACATTATTTACCAATTAATAAATAGAATTTCCAATTAATAAAACATCCTTAACAATTAAAAATGTCAATTACCAATTTAAAGAAATTAATTACCAATTAAAAAATGTAATTACCAATTAAAAAATTTAATTACCAATTACAAACCTTAATTACCATTTAAATTTTTTTATTATCAATTAGAATAATTCATTACCAATTAATATTTAATTATAAATAAAATAATTATCAATATCAATTAAAAATAAATATTAACTTAATTACAATTAAATTACTTCCACCCAATTCCCCTATAAACCCACAACCCGCTACAGAACGTAAACATAAAAATGAATTAAAATTAATTTACAATTACAAAAAATAATAATTAATTTACTATAATTAAATTACTTCCCACCCTATTCCCCTATAAACCCATAACCCGCTCCAGTACTAAAACAAAACATTAAATTAAATATAACATTTTTAATATATTAAAAATAGTACACATATAATTTAAAACAAATAAAAAACTTAACAAAAAACATATAACACATACATATAAAATACTTAATAAAATTCATAACAACAAATAAATATAGATATTAGTAACATCGAAATTAGTAACATCAATATAATTTATATCGATATTACTAACTTCCATATTACTTACATCGATATAAAAAAAATCGACATTACTTACCTTAGGGATGATATTCTGTCCAACGATATTCTTGACCTCGATATTCTTCACCTTTGATATTTTTAACTCGATATTAATGTTGGTCGATAATTTGGAATCGATATTTTGACTGTGCACCTAATTGAATATGTGATATTAGTCTGAGGTTATCTAATTTGCCTTGGGCCAGTTATCCTATATTTGAATATGTGTATTTTGTCCACCAATCAGGAACTGGCTCTCCAAATGCACAGCTATTCTTCTTATGAAATAACATCCCCAGTAGGCTGTCTCTTTTTGTTGGTGGAAGCCACTGGGTTCACAAATGTAATTCATACTAATGTCAGTATAAACATCACGCTTAAGAACACAGAATTGATGTGTTTTAATTTGGACATACATATTTGAGTTGCTTTATAATGGTGAATATGGATATTCCGTGATTCAGGCTCATTGGCTAGTGTCCTGATGAGACAATATATATGCATTGTCCTTCTTCTGAGAGCTATCTTTCTGACCTTAAAGGCATTTTTTCATTAGGGGTACGAAGGAGCAAGATGTTTATGCTCTGCCAACACATAGCGATGTTGTGTGCAGTTTCAGTTTATTTATTGCCTCAGCTTACAAATGTCAGATTACAAATTACAAATACAACATTAAAGGACAATACAAATATAAAACATTTCAGCATCAGAACTCTATTTGCACTATGAGAAGACAACCAGATGTCTAACAGGGGTACTTTGTTGAGTATGTTTCATCTGGGTTCACCTTGTAGTGCTTCTACAAAAAGGCAAGTAGCAGCTACTAACTTAATTAAAATCAATAGCATATAGTCACAATTAAAATTCATGGTTGAGGTGAATCCATGTTACAATTTACTATGCAATTTACAACAAGGAGAGAATGGATAAGAATCACCCGTGTCTATTGGCCTTTTTATTCATTACACAATGGGTATGTACATTTCCAAGAAGCATAAATATAGTAGTGCCACCATTTGCACTTGGACAGATCCTTGTGTAGGCCTTCACAAGGCGGACGCCTAGTTTAAATCTTATGTACAGGACACTCTCTATTGCCCGAAAAATGCACCCCTGTCAGGGAATGGTTTAATTCCTCAGAGCAAGGTGAATAAATTGCCACCTTGCTTTTTATACCTCTATGCCCAATATCTTTCCTTAATTATTTCCACGGTTGAATGCACCATGGTTTAAGTATTGGTCCAAAACAATGCTGGTTAAGGACCTGCAATATAAAAGTAGAAGATTCAGCTTTTGAGAGTAGCTGCTTTTCCAGAGTTCACAAACATGCTTGAGGTGGATTATCAGTGGCTCCCCCACTAAGGCGCATTGCCCCAATACTCAAGGAGCAGTGTAAACAAAATAAAAATATAATGATAACTGTTATTATCCTTTTATTTTTAACTGAAGTTATTATAATTTTATTTTTCGTATGTTCAGGCTAGAGCGGGGCAGAGCTTGTCTCCCCTGACTTTCAGGAAGAGGAGTGGTTGTAAAGTATATATGAATGTTTGACCTGCCCACTCAGGCCGGCCAAACATTCATGCATACTTCACATGTTCTCCATGCAGGCTGATTTACAGCCTGCATGGAGAACATGTCCACGCCCCCATTCCCTGACTGAGTGTCGAACCATATCGCTCAGATGAATCACAACACTTCATTGCAGCGTTGTGATTGGTTCAGGGGAGCCTGCGTCCTTATCAATCACAAGGGTGCATTGCAGCGTTGTGATTGGCTGTGGGGAGCCTGTGTGCTTCCCAGTCCCTGGAAGAGATTTACTCTAATATTCGATGCCAAAACAGAAGTAGTATTAAACCTGCAACTCCTGCCTAGCTCATGCAATAGAACTGCCATTGGGGTCCCATGGCCATGATGCGACAAGCGATGCACAAATAGATTTTCGGGAGACCCTATAGATTGTTAGAACCCACAACCTTTCCCCATAAGCGCAGCTGCTTGTGCTTTAGCTTGGTACGCTTGCAGTGTTGGCATCATCAATCTTCTGCTGAATTCACCGCTGAAGCAAAGCTCAGTATTCGGGTGTGGTGACAGGTTACCTCCACTCTTAATGTTCTGCTTGGCCCAAGACATTCTGACTGTATGCTGTCTGTCTGTAGTACACCAACATAAAACGTGCCCCCTCTTTCTAATCTTCATCGTCCTTAAAACAGTGTTCAGCTCCGTGGACAGGCAAGTCCCTTGGAAATGCCTAGAGGAGCTTGAGGTTAACGTCAAACCTCTGGCGGCAGTGATGCAACTCCACCAGAGCAATACAGCTGCAGTAAGATTTAGCCCAAAGGGAGACTGCAGGCAGGAAACTCAGGCTTGAGGAAGGAAGGTTTTTTAGTACTCCTCTTCTTAAACTATTCATAAATGACGTCAAGGAGCATCTTCAAGCCTTGAATCTCGATGTCCCTAGGTGCATCATGGTTGAGGTGAATCCATGCAATTTACAACAAGGAGAGAATGGATAAGAATCACCCGTGTCTATTGGCTTTTTTATTCATTACACAATGGGTATGTACATTTCCAAGAAGCATAAATATAGTAGTGCCACCATTTGCACTTGGACAGTTCCTTGTGTAGGCCTTCACAGGGTGGACGCCTAGTTTAAATCTTATGAACAGGACATGTGCATATGTGCATAAGCTATTAAAGGGGCTTTGAAACGAGTGCGTTGAGAAGAACCTTATACTCAACACCTTTAAGACAAGTAAGTATATGCTGGTTAACCACCGGCAGTGACTGAGAAGTGTGTTCAAGATTTACAATCATCTGCTAGACAGGGTCACATGTTATGCATTTGAGGTCACAACTGACCCCTTTCTCTCCCTAGTTCAGACTGGAGTCACTATCTGTAGTGCCTTGGGAGGTGCTACCGTTGACCTGAGATGTACGAATTTTCTTGACTTTGAAGGTAAAACTGACTATTTTTCAGGACTGGAAATAGCTCTGGAGAACTACCTGAAATTAACGCTCAAAGGCTTCTACTCACAACACTTTGTAATAAAACAGTTTTACTATGATGATTTGTGCTTTTATGGATAAAATGTATCCGAATAAAGATCTGAAACTGAAAACAGTGTGTGGACTCCCAAAGGCACTACCAAGAACTGAGTGTAGGGCACCTGTAATAGAAGGCAACCTAAGCCTTTATAATTGCCACACTATTTCTCATGTGCATCACTTCGCGGGAATGAAGACAAACTATCCTCCTCTCCTACTGAAGAGAAACAAAGGCAGCTGCCCTGGCTTCTGCTTGGATCTCTGCTAGAACAGGCACTTCTAGAGTCTGCAGAGCAGACTTCCTGTTTGACTCTGGTACAGGGGTGTTTCCTATATGTTGTACTGCCAGTCCAGCACTGTTGAAGGATGTCTTTCAAACCCCAGAAGTGCCTGATGGGCAAAAACCCAGGAAGTATGGGTGACCTCGGCCCTCACTGAAAAGATCACTTGTGGTAATCCTTCATGGGGTTGAAAGAAATATAGACAGATTGAACAAATGTGGATGATCCCACAGCTGCAGTTTGCTTGTGGGCAGAAGTTGATAGAACTAGTGCACAAGATTTCACAAACAATAGGTAGCCAAAATCCTACCAGTACACACTATTAAGTCGTGTCTTTGGTACCATTCAAAGGAGATAATCATTTGTAAAAAAAAAGCATAAGCAATCGAATTGTATATCAGGCCTGTTGATCCGCTCATGATACATTGCGTTAGTAAGGACAGCAGTCTTAGCCAAACTCAAGAAAGTCTGCAAAAGCAGAGCTACTAGGGGAAAGAACCAATTCCCTCTGATAGCTGCTGAAATGTATATCTTACAGATGTGCTAAGCATAGGAAAATGCCCTAAATGAAATCACATTTCCCTAGATAAAGTTGTTGAGTTTGGGATTTTGTCATCACTGAAGAATGTCATGTTTCTTCACAAAAGGAAAGCCTTCGGCCTCAACAAAGTGGACAGGTTTTTGCTAATCTCTGAAGACTACAACTTCTTTACTTACCCTAGTTTCTAACTCTTGCAGACCACGTGCACTCGTAAACTAGCTTCACCTGACCCATTTTCCTAGCTGAAGACCCATTGACTCACTCATTGACATCTGTTGAGGAGCTATTTACTGTTACTTTTGTGTAATCTGCAACTCATATTGTTTTGTGCTTGTGTTACTCCAAAAAATAATGCACCTCTTTATATGCCTCTGTGGCTGTTCCTTTAGATCAGCTGTGTTTTCTAAAGATTTTTAATGCTGGGTATTGAAGTGCGGCCTTGAAACAGTTATGGAAAGATCAACTGGGGTACATGGACGCCAATTAGGGGTCCCCCGGAGAAGCAGCTCTACTTCTAGCTTGCCCCTTTGCTGCACCTGGCATTCCCTGGACTCAGAGACCAAGAAGGTATAACCAAGAACAGAAGGGAAATGGGGCTTAGATGAGCACTGTTTACTTTCCTTCAATTCATTAGGTTGCGCATCACACGGCAGCATGCTTTCCTTTTGCAGCTACATTTTCTGAAGCGTGTGCAGTGCATACCCAAAAGAAGTAATGTTTTTAATTTCTGCATTCAAATTACACAAAAATCCAGTGCCTTTCAAGTCTGCAAGCAGCAGCAAAGTATGTTTTCTTTTTTTTAAATTACTTAAGGAACTGTTGCTGAAATGCCACTATGCCTGGCAAGGCCTCTCACCCCGGGAATGAGAGAAGAAACCACATGCAGCAGAAATGTGCATGCAGACTTAATACTCCATCTGAACAGCTGCCAGTGCAAATTTTGCCCAGGATGGTGTTGCTGTCATTTCTAATTGTGGGCAAAAGGGACACAGCACAGAGCCAACATTCTCCAGACAACCTAGATAAAATACACATGGTAAGAAAAAATTGCAATTAAAATGTCATTTTACTGGAAAGTGGGGTTTTAAATACATTTTTGGAAAATGCCTCTTTTAAGAAAGTTGGAATGTTCCTGTCTTTAGCCATTTGGTGACTACTTGCTCCCCTTGTTAACATGACTTGGTATTACTAGCAGTTAGACTTTGTGTCTGAATGATCCCTCTGCTGGCAGGACGGGGTGGTGGAGCTGGGCACAGTCCCACTTGCAAGTGAATTGGCTATGCTCTGTGCAGTATGTTGTATTCATCCATTAGTACTATAATATGGTGGAATGTTGTAGTTGCTTAGTTACTTCTGTTGCTTAGTGATACGGAATTTTATGTTTAGAGTTTCTCTCCACTGCTGAGCCTGGTGGAGCAACTTCTGTGCTCCACGACCTTGTAATCATAATAAATATCTTTTAACCGATACCTGACTCCAGTTAAATGACTACAAAATTACTGGCGACGATTATTGATTACTTGGTCTCAAGAATCCCGCGTGCTTCAAGCAAAATTCTTGCAATCACAGCGACCACAGCAACCAGTTCAACCGTCAACCAGTTCAAGAAACCTGCCACATCTGCCCAGCTCATCAATCCAGATTGATCAACTTCCTACTTCTACATTCAGCAAGATTTTGTGTTTTAGGTTTCTTCGCATCTTCAAAATGCTGGAGTTTACTATCACGTGCCTGGTAGGGCGTTTCTGCGCTTTTTGAATGACTGGCAGTGTGTTTTGCGCCATTTACCATTGTTGCATTACTTCTATTTTTGTTTGGCTCAGCAGTGTCCCACAAACATTTATTTCTAGAGTTGTTTACGCTATTCTCTCTTGAATTTTGGGGCCAAACCGTCACTCACCGTCACGAGCAACGATCGATGTCCTCCTGTCCTTCACCTTCTTTATGACTGTGTGGTTTTTATCAACGTCGAATGCGTTCCAGTTTCATTTATAAAGTCTTCCGCTGCGTACCAGTGACGCCGGAACTTCTCCTCCAGTGACGCTGATCACGTTGTATGACGCTTGCCTCATTTCTGCGTTTCAATCTCCTAGCAATGAAGATTAAACGCATTGCTTGCATTCCAGCTTTTGCGAGCCAGTGAAATCTTGATTTATTTCAGTGCTCACGTACGCGGTGATGCGCACACCTTCAACTTCATGTTTGAGAAACCATTAATGATGCGCACACCGTAGTTTTCACCTTAGTGATATTTTAACTGTTTGCCCCGCAGCTCTATAATACAGTGATGCGCACGCCATTTTTTCTGTGTTTTCAATGTTTTCATCTACAGTGAAATTTCAACCATTTTCAGCGCTCACATACGCGGTGATGCGCACACCATAGAGTTCAGTTTTGTGATATTTTAACTGATTGTTCTTCAGCTCACAGCGCTCATACGGTGATGCGCACACCATTTTTTTTTGTTTTCAACATTGCTATCTATTCTGCTTACGTCTGCATTTGCCTTTATGCTCATCACGCGGTGATGCACACACCATATCATTTTAATTCTGTATCACCTGTATAGTGCCCATCATACGGTGATGTGCACACCACATGTTTATTATTGATATCTATTTTTTTTTACACAATTTGCAGCGCATTGTTTGCTCGCATGCATTTTATACCTTGTTCATCACGCGGTGATGCGCACACCATTTTTGCTTTTTAGTACTTTTCAGTCAGTTTTATCTACTTCACTGTTATTGTGGTGATATTGTTGTTAATAGTGCTCTTCACACAATTAATTTTACTAAGGTAAATTTTCTTTAAAAAAGTGCTGTGTGTATACTTTACAATATATTCATTAAGATACATTTTTTTGTGTGTGATTTTCCAACATTACAATATGCAAGCAGTAAACCCGCCTCCCCCCTTCTTGGAGTCTCCAGGTGAACCAACTGTTCTGTGGGAAAAATGGTTTGATGCTTTTGAGACTTATTTAGGGGCAATAGGAGCCTCGAGATATGCCGCTGAAAGAAAGAAATTGTTGTTGCTACACTCGTTAGGTTTTGAAGGCAGATCTATTTTTAAACATTTACCTGATCTTTCTACGGAAGAAAGCTATGATCTCAATGAGTTTGACATTACTGTCTTAAAACTAAAAAAAAGGTTTGATAAGCAAACCAGTCTTATTGTTTTAAGACATACGTTCTTCAAAAGAAAACAAAGCGAGGATGAAGACGTCGATATGTATGTCTCTGCTTTAAGGCGTTTAGCAGCTGTATGCAAATTTGAGAACTTCACTGAACAACTTATAAGGGACCAATTTGTTTGCCAATGCAAGGAAAAAAGCATTAGACAAAAACTCTTATCCCTAGCTGATCCCTCCCTTGATGAAACATTAAGAATAGCTAAAAGCATCAAAACTTCTCTGTCTTCTCTGAAAGAACTTGAAGACAAGCCTAATGAAAAGAATAATGACACTGCCAATGCCGTAAAAAGTGTTAAAATAACATCCAAGGATAAAAACACTTTTATTAAAAGCTCTTCCAGATATAACTAACCTGATTCTAACCTCTGCATTAGGTGTGGCAACCCTCCTCATGGTAAAACTCGAAAATGTCCAGCTATTTCATTCACTTGTAATTATGGCAAGAAAGTAGGACATTTTGCAAAAGTTTGGCATAAAAAAATGTAGTAAGAATACTGTGGCTTGTGTAGTAGAATCTGATGGTGAAAGTGATGCAGAAATAGTTTCTGTAATAAGAGAGGAAGGGGATGTAAGTGTACAGATTGGATCAACGTTAGAAGTGGTTGAGGGTGATCCTTCTAATTGTAGAGACCCTATTGTGGACATTGCTGTTGGAAATAAGACTATTCCCTTACTGGTAGACTCCGGTGCTGAAATCACCATGATCACAAAAGACTTCTTTGAGGAAACGTGGGGTGATTCCATAAAACTCCTTCCACCTGATCGTTCTCCTGTTTCTTACGAGCGACGCAAGATCGATCTATCAGGATATTTTGAGGATAAGTTGCACTTTAAAGGAAGGTGTATCAAGGGTAAAATTTATGTTGCTGTGAAGGGTTTAAACATACTTGGTTGGTTTCACCAGGGTTTATTCGGAATGATTCTGAGACCTGGAACCCTTGAACAAGTTCTTGTTGTTGATAGTTATGATGACATCACACAGAAGTGGAAACATAAATACCCTTCCGTTTTCAGCAACTCTCTTGGGAAAGTTAAGGGGTTTAGGCACAAAATTGTCGTCAAGAATGATGCCACTCAAGTCAACCTTAGGGGTGTCCCGTTTGGTGTCAGATCTGATTTGGAAAAAGAATTAAAGGAATTTTGTGTCAAAGGTATTATTGAACCGGCTGAGTCATCGTTATGGTTATCACCTATGGTTGTTGCCCGCAAAAAGAATAGTCAACTTGGGGTTTGTGTGGATTTGAGGTCCCTCAATAAGGACATTTGGATTGATTCTCATCCCCTCCCTAAGATCTCTGATTTGTTTTCTGCCACCAAGGGTGCCAAATGCTTCTCCAAACTAGATTTGGCAAGCGCCTATCACCAGGTTGAACTTCACCAAGACTCAAAGCATCTCACAGCATTTGTTTCCCCGTTAGGCACTTATCAATATTGTAGGATGCCATTTGGACTAGTCTCCGTGGCATCCGTATTTCAAAGGATCATGAAAAACATTCTGCGTGACTTAAATTCAGTCTTAGTTTTTCAAGATGTTGTCTTGGTATTTGGCAATGACAGTCTTTCTCATGATGCAACGCTAGATAAAGTTCTATCTTTATTTAAGGACAATGGGATAGTTTGAAAACCCGAAAAGTGTGAATTTTCTTGCGATAAAGTTGAATATCTAGGTCACATTATATCACAAGAAGGGGTCAGTCCCAAACCAGGGCTGCTAAAAGCGATTTCTAATGCTCCTGCCCCTGTAGATAAATCATGAGTTAAATCGCTACTTGGACTGTGTGAGTATTATTCCAAGTTTGTACCAGACTTCGCAAGTATTGTTAGACCAATTAGTACACTTTTGAAGAAAGGTGTACCTTTCGAGGGGGGAAAGGAATGTGAGAGCGCACTTTAACTTGTTAAACGGTCTCTAGCCCGTTGTAAAGCCCTTAAGCCTTTTGACCCTGCCCTTGAGTGTTTCATTACTGTTGATGCAAGTCAAGTAGGTATAGGCGCAATGTTGACCCAAAAAATTGATGGAGCAGAGCATACCATAGCTTTTGCCTCCAGGGTACTCAGAGGGGCTGAACATCAGTACTTGGTTATCGAGAAAGAACTTCTGGGATGTTCATGGGCAATAGAAAAATTTCGCTCATATGTTTGGGGCAAGAAGTTCACTCTTCTCCCGGATCATAAGCCTCTTGTAAGTATTCTTGGTGATGGAATGCGCAAATGTTCCACCCCAGGATAGTTAGGATGGTTACCAAAATTTTGAAGTCAGGCACATACCTCGAGGACAAAACCTTAGAGCTGATTTTCTATCTAGATTTCCTGTCAGTGATAATGATCAAGAGAATGTTAAAGTCGGTGCTCTCATTAATGAAGACTATGAAGATTGTTTTGTTTGCTGGTATAGATATTCCGTGTCACAATGTAGGTTCTGAGGAAGATTGGAGATCAGCCTTCCTTTCCAATTCGATTCTCCAAGATGTGTGTGATTTAGTTGTCAAAGGTTGGCCATGTGAGAAGGTCTTTTCACCTTTACTACAACCCTATTGTAAAGTCAGTCAAGAGTTAACCATTGATGATGGTTTGTTATTGAGAGGTGAGAAACGTATCCCTCCATCTTCTCTCAGACCTGGTATTCTAAAACGTGTACATGAAGGACATTTAGGTTGTACCCTCACTAAGCATCGTGTCCGAGATGTCTTCTGGTGGCCATCAAAGGATGTCTATGTTGAGGACATGGTAAAAGAATGTGGTGTGTATTCCTCCCCTGACAAGTCATTGAAGTTAAATGTTCCTCCTTTGAAACCCATCGAATGTCCTGATACGCCGTGGGTAAAGGTTGGTATTGATGTACAAGGACGTATGATGTTCTTAGTGGTCATTTCAAAGACATATTAGTTTTAGTTGATTATGCTTCTAAATGGCCAGAAATAAAGTTAGTTAAGGAGGCTAATTCTAAAGCTATCATTGACTTTCTCAGTGATGTTTTTTTAGAGAGAAGGATTTCCTGAGTTTGTAATATCAGATAATGGAACACAGTTTATTAGCAGTGAATTTCAAAATGTTCTCAAATCTGCTTCTGTCAAACACATCAAGAGTTCGCTTTATCATCCCCAAACCAATGGTCTCGTGTAAAGAAGGAACCGGATGGTTGGGGACTGTGTGAAGTGGGCTAAATTTGATCACCATGATGTTAAGCGGGCCCTTGAGGATATGATATGGTTTTACAGGACCACACCTCATTCCACCACCAAGGTCTCTCTGTTTGTGCTCATGAGAGGAAGGAATGCCAACACATCTTTTAGACTGGGATGGATGGGTAATTTACTCAATTCCACTAGTAGTGTTGATGAATTGATGTGTAAAGTCAAAGAAAATGTAACCAATACACAAGCGAAACAAAAAGTTTGGTTTGATAAAAAAAGGGGTCAAAATGCCTTTTCTCAATGTTGGGGATCTTGTCAGAGTTAAGTACCCTGTATATACAAAGAAGGGTGAAAGCAAATTTGGTAAGCCAAAACGTGTATGGAAAGTTTATGGTAATGCTGTACAAGTCGAAGGGGGGCACTGGTGGAATCTGGGAAAAGTTTCAAAAGTTGTACACAGTTCTGTATTAAATGCCACTCAACAAATTGATGCTAACGTTTCTGACATTGTGCATTAAATGTCATCTTCTCCACAAAAGTATGAGGTGGTAAGGAGGAGTTCGAGAAAATGTAATGTGCCTGTTCGTTTTAGATAGTTTTTAAAAAAAGTTTTTTTTTGTTTATTTACATAGGAGAAGGGAAGGTATGTAGTATGTTGTATTCATCCATTAGTACTATAATATGGTGGAATGTTGTAGTTGCTTAGTTACTTCTGTTGCTTAGTGATACGGAATGTTATGTTTCGAGTTTCTCTCCACTGCTGAGCCTGGTGGAGCAACTTCTGTGCTCCACGACCTTGTAATCATAATAAATATCTTTTAACTGCAACCTGACTCCGGTTAAATTACTACACTCTGTCTTCACACAAAGGGGTTGCTTTCTCCACATTGTTTCTATTGTCAGCTTGGAGCCAGAGCAGGAGAGCCAGGAAATTCTGAGCACTTCACAAAAAACCTCTAGGTACTTCTCCCAACTTCAAAGGAGGCACCAAGTAAAACCTAAGACTCACTGTTCAGTTCACTTTCTGGACCTGCAGAAGTACTATCAGAGGACTGTCTGCTGCTTTGGCCTGCTGTGTACCCTACAGGACTGCTTTGCTATACCTGGAAGAGCTGCTTTGCTGCCAGGAGCCTGCCTTGAACGCTTAGGGGAATGTCCTTCTGTTTCAGCCCTGCATCTTCACCATAACCCAGAACTACCTGAGTGACTCAAAAGGATAGTTTGTTGGCCTTCTGTTCGGAGCAAAAAGGACATGCAGGTCTCCCACAATCTTGAACCTGCACCTGGACCCAGTGAGTCCTGAACCCCTAAGTGGTATCCCATCACTCCTAGACTTTTGGTTATAGTGCTAAAGGTGCCCAGATAGCCAAAATCCAAAACTGCTCTAAGAACTGAGGGAAGACCAGGACCAACCTGCATTGCCCAAGTTGCATCGCCGGTCGGCCTGACTTCATGGTTGCTCCTGCTGCATTCCTATCCAAAGCAGTGAATCCTATTCATTGAAGGGGTATCCAGCTTCCTGGAACACTCTTTGGCTACCATCTTCTGTCTTGTCCCGCTGGAGATTTTTGGCTTTTAAAAAAGTGACTATGCCAAATGTAGAAATCTTCACCGCAACTTTATCCAGTGGTTCCCACCAGTAAAGATGCTCCTTCCTCATATACAGCCTGCGGCCTTGCCCCACTGAACGTTACCTTCTCAGAACCTTTTCCTTGAAAATTCTTCTAAGTCCTAAGGAAACAGCTGACCGGGCTCTATCTTCTTCCTATATTGGACATGTACTCCATCGCCATATTTTTAACTTTGACCTGGTCGCACGAGACTAGATGTCCATGGTTGGAATTTTGATCTTTTAGGTGTTAGTTTTTACAAAAATTATTAAAAATTCATAACTCTGATTGTATGGATTGGATTTTTGTCATTTTGGTGTCAAATAGTTTATTAAAATGTAATCTATTATTTAAAATTGATATGGAATTTTTTCTTTTGTTGTGTGTTTATTTTATTATTGTTTGAGTGCTGCATAAACACTTTATACATTCCCTCTAAATAAACTCTGTGATAAAGTAACCTCTTTCTGCATGGTTGCCCACACTTTTTGCTGAGTTGCTGATGTACTTTAACTGAGTGTGCCCTGGGCTCCTGCCAATCAGGTACCCAGGGCCCATGTTCTTTTCATAAAACTGCATTGAGGCCTAAACCTAATTGGCATCTCCGGCCACAGGTCAGTCCCTAACAAATAGTTCCACAGGTAATCAGGACACTGTGACCAGAAAGGGCCTCTAAGGGCTGCAGCACTTATTGTGCCAACCTTAAAGGTCCTGTACCCCTACACTCACACACAGCCTTTGCAGGCTGCGTGTTTTGGTGCAGAACAAAGTTAAGAGTCGACATGGCACACATCTCTGTGCGCCATGCCTACAACCCACTGCCCTGGCATAGGTCAGTCACCCCTTTAGCTGGGTGCACTATACAAGTGGTGAGGGTACAGATGCATGCACCCTGTACCCCTAAAGTGTCTAAGTCCATTCTTAGACATTGTAAGTGCAGTGCTGCCATTAAGAGCATATGGTGCTGGGAGTTAGTCATTATGAACTCCATAGCACCATAATGGCTACACTGAAAACTGAGAAGTTTGGTATCAAACTTCTCAGCACATTAAACCCACGATGATGCCAGTGTTGGCTTTAATGTAAAATGCACACAGAGGGCATCTTAGAGCTACCCACTGAGAGCTAACCCACCACTAGTGTCCAGGCTGAGTGGATGCTTTCAGCTGCCACCGCCAGACATGTTTTTGGAGCCCCTGGGTCGAGAGCCTGCTGCTTCTCTGGGGAAACAATGCACATCCTGGGTGCAGGGTTCATTAAAGGGAAGCTTCAAAGGCTTGCCGCTTTTGTTAGCTTCCCCAGGCCATCTCCTGCTTTCAACAACTGGTCCCAACTGGTTCTGACCCCCACCTTGGGCGGGAGAATCGGCAGGAAAAACAAGTGAGGAAGAGAGGTGTGCCCACCTTTGCCAACTCCACCCCTCAGGTGAGGGAGGCGAGGTGAAGCACAACTCACAGTCCACGCCATCTTGAAGATGGGGGGACTCAGCCAACCAGGGACAGGCCCATGCCCCCCTCCTACTGGAAGGTGGCATAATAGGGGGTGTACCCACCCCAGGGAAGGGACCCATTAGTCCCTGCCTTTTACCTACCCGTAACACCCCTAAATCTAGTATTTAGGGACACCCCAGAACCTTGTTTCCTCAGATCCAGACAAGAAACAAGAATAAAAGAAGAAGAAGGATCAAGCAGATGTGCAGCAGCTAACAATAGGAAGACGCCCACTGACTTGCCCCAGCCCTACCAGCCTGTCTCCCCCTCGAAAATGCTCCTGCGAAATCCCGGTGTGTCGTGCAGCCAGCAACCTCAAAAACCCTGGAGGACCTCCCTGCCTTCACTTCCAAAGACTGCTTCTCCCGTGAAGACCGGATTTGTTCAACTGCAACCTCTGGCTCCGGCCAGCTACCGCAAATTCTCTGGTCCGAACTCAAGTGAGCAAACACCACGAGGAAGTCCCCCCGGTGATCCTGACCCAAGTTCCATCTGCCCCTGACCTGCCTCAAGCCTCCAGCTAATGCCGCAGCCTAAATCCAGAAGCCCCCCTGAAACTGCGACCAGGAGCTGGTAAGAAGATCTGGCCTCAAAAAGCACCCTTGCACCCGACGCCTCACGGCCTTGTGTGCCCAAACCAACAGTGCCTAACCAAACCCTGACTTGCCAACTTACCTCTCGAAGTGGTGGTCGCAGCCAGAAGTCCTTTGTCTCTCTGCCTACAGTGCTTTTGCAAACTGGAGGTTCTCTATTGGAAGCAACAGGCGATCCGACCTTGAAACAGCACCCTGCACCCAGCTGCCCTAGTGCCGCTGAGGGTGCACTTTTGGTGCTAATTTGTTTCTGCATTTACCCTGAGATAAAGTCCAGGAGCTTTGCTACCACAACCCAGGCCTCCCATCCCCTATTGGATAACATTGGGCCTCAACACTCTGCACCCGCCCTAGTGCCGCTGAGGGTGTAACAAGAGTGCATCACTGACCCTGGGTACCCCTGAGTCTACCCCCAGAACCTTAACTCCCACTACCAAATACTTACCTAAAAACCGATAACCATATTTTCCTCCATAGGATAACATTGACTGTTTTTCCTTTAAAAGTTTTAAAGTGTGGAGTTTTGAAACCTAAAGAAATTCTTTTAAATTGTACAATTTAACAAAAATGCTTTTACTCACCTGGTTAGAGGAAATGTTCCAGAGCTGCATCCAGGCATACATCACTGAGTAAGAAAAGTAATCCAAAAGTAACGTACCTTCTATTTTACTGAAAATCCCATTGAAGTCTATTTACTGTATTTACAAGTGATTGCATTTTTCTGAAACAATACTGTAAGTCAAACCAAAGTACATTTACAATTGCAATACAACTGTATAACATTCAGCATTTATTAATGTAAAGTATTTATTGTTTACCTGTGCCAGGTTTGCTTGGTTCTAGAAATAAAATACCTAAAAGAATATTTGTTATGGTATAGTATATACAGGACCAGCTTCCCACAAAGTCTGACTGAATTTTGTACCAAGCTTGTTAAGCACTGTTAGTTTAGGGACTTTTTGTGATTCATACTACCAGGAATTATGGTTGTTGCTTGACCAGGGCTCACAACCCTTGTAACCAACAACCCAAATTCTCACAGAAGACACAATTGAATTGATTAAAATATTACAGAAATTCCCAAAACAAGTGAGGTTGAGGAAAGGGTTTCAGTGGGTTCTAGGGGGAAGAGAGACAATAAATCTTTCATCCGGGTTTTCAGCTATTTTGAAGTTCAGATTGGAGGTGTCATTCTTTGGCAATGGCCCTAATGATGTGGTAGCTTCCAGGCCATGTCAAACTAAGTTCCAGTGAAATCATTAAAAAACTGAAGGTTGTTCTAGATATGTTCGAGAGGTGCATGTATACATATATGCATGAGTAAGTTGTATAGTGCAAACTTGTACAGGCAAAGGTACAGTCAATTAGTGATAGGAGAGAGTAGCTGAATTATAATAGCGGAAGTGGATTGTTACTCGGTACTGATGTTTTAAATAATTAGGTGTCCTTCACATCATTCTGAAATTTGAGCATGGGAAGGTGGGCAAGACGATCACTGCAAGGGACTCTTATCCACTTTAGAATAATTGGCCAAGGTGGAGAGAGTTACTTTATATTAGTACCTCTCCACCTTGGGCAAATCAGTTAGGCTTAACGGCCCTGCTCTACCATGCCATTTGGGAATGCTTGGGTAGGAAACAAGACTTAGGGCCAGATGTAGGTCGCCCAATACCGGGCTGGACTGTTCCCATGAGGCACAGGGTCAGACTGATTTGCATATGGCCATGTCTGAACTGGGGTGGCAGAGTGGGCTAAAGAAAGGTGATGGATTAAACCCAGATCTGTTGACTGGGTGTGAGTGTTTGATTGGTTCAGATGCTCCGTCCATCACCACCCCCTTTTGTACCACTTTGTTCGCCATAAGTTGGCAGGGTATGCTCAGACGTGAGTCCCTTGCTCATGTTGCCACTGGATTCAAGCAAGCCTGGCTGAAGACGGCTGTAATGCCAGAAACCGGTCCTAGGAAGCATGAATCCGGTCCAGGGAAGGCATGGCTTGGCAGTTTGGGCTGGACTGTTCCCATGAGGCACAGGGTCAGACTGATTTGCATAAGGCCATGTCTGAACTGGGGTGGCAGAGTGGGCTAAAGAACGGCGATGGATTAAACCCAGATCTGTTGACTGGGTGTGAGTGTTTGATTGGTTCAGATGCTCCGTCCATCACCACCCCCTTTTGTACCACTTTGTTCGCTATAAGTTGGCAGGGTATGCTCAGACGTGAGTTTCTTGCTCACTTTGCCACTGGATTCAAGGAAGCCGGGCTGAAGACGGCTGAAATGCCAGAAACCGGTCCTCGGAAGCTTGTTTCCGGTCCAGGGAAGGCATGGCTTAGCAGTTCGGGCTGGACTGTTCCCATGAGGCTCAGGGTCAGATTGATTTGCATATGGCCATGTCTGAACTGGGGTGGCAGAGTGGGCTAAAGAACGGCGATGGATTAAACCCAGATATGTTGACTGGTTGTGAGTGTTTGATTGGTTCAGATGCTCCGTCCATCACCACCCCCTTTTGTACCACTTTGTTCGCCATAAGTTGGCAAGGTATGCTCAGACATGCGTCCCTTGCTCACTTTGCCACTGGATTCAAGCAAGCTGGGCTGTAGACGGCTGAAATGCCAGAAACTGGTCCTCGGAAGCTTGTTTCCGGTCCAGGGAAGGCATGGCTTGGCAGTTCGGGCTGGACTGTTCCCATGAGGCACAGGGTCTGACTGATTTGCATATGGCCATGTCTGAACTGGGGTGGCATAGTGGGCTAAAGAACAGTGATGGATTAAACCCAGATCTGTTGACTGGGTGTGAGTGTTTGATTGGTTCAGATGCTCCGTCCATCACCACCCCCTTTTGTACCACTTTGTTCACCATAAGTTGGCAGGGTATGCTCAGACGTGAGTCCCTTGCTCACTTTGCCACTGTATTCAAGCAAGCCGGGCTGAAGACGGCAGAAATGCCAGAAACTGGTCCTCGGAAGCTTGTTTCCGGTCCAGGGAAGGCATGGCTTGGCAGTTCGGGATGGACTGTTCCCATGAGGCACAGGGTCAGACTGATTTGCATATGGCCATGTCTGAACTGGGGTGGAAGAGTGGGCTAAAGAACAGTGATGGATTAAACCCAGATCTGTTGACTGGGTGTGAGTGTTTGATTGGTTCAGATGCTCCGTCCATCACCACCCCCTTTTGTACCACTTTGTTCGCCATAAGTTGGCAGGGTATGCTCAGACGTGAGTCCCTTGCTCACTTTGCCATTGGATTGAAGCAAGCCGGGCTGAAGACGGCTGAAATGCCGGAAACCGGTCCTCGGAAGCTTGTTTCCGGTCCTGGGAAGGCATTGCTTGGCAGTTCCAGCTGTACTGTTCCCATGAGGCACAGGGTCAGACTGATTTGCATATGGCCATGTCTGAACCGGGTTGGCAGAGTGGGCTAAAGAACGGTGATTGATTAAACCCAGATCTGTTGACTGGGTGTGAGTGTTTGATTGGTTCAGATGCTCCGTCCATCACCACCCCCTTTTGTACCACAATAAGGTCTGGCGGAGACACTAAACAGTTTAAAATATTTATTTTAACTAACATACACTAACATGCAGTATACATGGCACAACAAGTAGAAAAATGCATTGTACAAATACATTCAATATAGCAGCTAGTCCATAAATCATGAAGGGAGATGTCATAATGGAAAGACAATAGAGCCTAACCTCCCTCACCTTGCTAATAAGCAGTATTATTATATCTTGGAAGATCTCTGGGCTTTGTCAGCAGACCCCATACCTTAGCCTATATAGAGTAGGTCTACATCATACGTGCTGTCTCGCTCTTCTCCCTGGAAAGGTCCCTCACCAAATGTGTCCCACCTATTTGTGTATCGCAATAAAACTAAAGTATGTTGTCCAAACAACAGCAGCATCAGTATGTTTTGTCTAGGTGCTAAAGCCTGGCCAGACCAAATAACAAGAGGCATTGTTGTTCAACCTTGCTGATAATGTTCAGTCAAAATCCCAGGAATATACAGAGAGTGAACACAGCGATGAGTTCTCATGTGAAAACAGCCATAGACAATATTGCAAAAAAATAAAGACTTGTAGTAACCTGAATAAAGCAGCAGGCAAGCTGCAGCGAGCTCATACTAACTTAGTGAACACGACATGTGGGGCAAACGTTCCTTTCCCCTTTCTTGCCTATAGCCTCAGGTATAAGAAGGAACTGAGAGAAACCAATCTCATCTTACAATTTTGAAAGAAACATTGTGCAGCCCCAAAACATTATTTTTTGAGGGATTGATACGTTTTACGTACACCAGGGTGACTTCTTTAGTAGTTTTTACTCATAGAATGATGCATGACATGTAGTTTGTTTTTTAAATGAATGGCCGTTTTGAATTTGGGGTGCCTGCATATATTGTTGCACCTAGAGTCTTTCTGCTGGTTTACTGCTCTTCCTTATCTTATGGCTGGCAACAGCGATTATGATTGTGTGATTCAAATGGTGAACAAGAATAAGAATCTTTATATTATACTTTCTGACAAAGCAAATAATCTAGCAGACACAGTGTACCCACTCTGGTTATTTAGTGTAGATTCATGCCCTCTGAGGCCCACAGAAATGTGCATACCAGAGTTATGTATGGACCTGGACAATTTGTGGTATATATCTTCCTTTGGGAATTGCAGATACCTATCTGAACTCTATTTAGGTAAGTTTGAAGAGATTCTCAAGCTGCCTAGTAGAAATATAGGTTATAGACTTGATGGTGAAAAGGAACAATTTTGGACATGTTGGTATTACCTGTTTCACAAATCCTTTTCTCCACTGTCCTCTTCCGAAAGTGGTACAGGTGTCACCGCCTCTAATCTCCTGTCATTTTGCATTTTTTTTTTATCTCCCTTACGTAATGCTATAACGGGTGAATTTGGTGCTGTCTATATTGGTAAAATGCATTTCACTGGTATAAACCTTACTAACAAAGACATACAGGAAAAACCAAAACTTTCATCCTAATGGACATGGGTGTATCAAGTAAAGAATGAATAATATCCTGTAATCTTTCTCTGAGTCATGGATAAAGGAAAATTGCAACACTTCCTGAAATACTGGTCCACATCGCACCCCAATGATATTATGTGGCTACTCAATTAATTTTGTTTTTTCAATAAGACAGATGGCAAAAATGATAATATAAAGGGGCCAATTACGATACCAGATTGTAATTGGCCCCTTTATATTATGGAAACTTTCCTCCCGACACAGTCTTGGAATCGGGACCGACCGACTCGTGGTAAAACGTTCCGCCCAACCGATTATGATGTGATTGAACACTGTTAGGTCGCATTCCCATTGCTCCCTATGGGAGCTTGTTTTCCGCCCAACAACCAGCCGTAACTCAGTCTCCTAAGGGGAAATGGGGGAGGTTTGTGTAAAACCCTGCACACTGTTGCAGGTACCCTCATTATGCCTGCCACACAGTGCAGGGTTTTACAGCCCTTAGGTACCACCAATCGGAGGCCGCAGGAGAAGCGGACCCTGCTAGGGGCCCCCTAAGTCACTTTCTGATAGCCGTTTAGTGTCAGACAGGCTGTTGGAAATCGTCTTCGTAATTGCGAGGTCAGAAACGCTGCTGATAGAGGTGCACAAAGCACTTCCAACTGACTCGAATACTCCGAGAGCCAGTCGGAACTGATTCAGAATGTTCGTGCGGTTTACTTTCTGACTGCGAACATCGTACTGGCCCGAGTCGGTCGGAAGGGCTCCGACTTGGTCAAGGAGATTCTGACTGTTGGGAAGAGACTTTCTGCCCGACATAGTAATCAGCCCCAAAACCTTGTATCATAGGATGATCTGGGATACTGCCTTAGTAATGTAAATTCATTTTAGGTATTTTGCAATAGATTCTACATGAAGGAAAAATGAAATACAATGCACAATGTAAAATAGTGGAAATTGATTGGTTCGATGCTGTTCCGCCACAATTGGTGTTTCTTAACTTTATGTGTTGTATTGTTGTCTGTAATGATTGAATGTAAATCATCATTTTGCACTGGAGAGTAATGTTAGTCATGTTTGTATGTGTTTGCTGCCCTGAAGAAGCCCATAACTGGGAGAAATGCATTGGCTGCGCGGAACTGTTCTTTCTCAGTCAAGAAGACTTTGAATAAAGAATTATAATAATCAAGGAAAAGACCTCTTGACTCATCCATTCTTGTTGTTAATGCAGCAATGTGCCTGTACGCGTGCATTTTCTGAAGTTGCCTCTCTACTTTTTTTAATTTTTATTATGAATGACTTAATTTGGTGGCTAGCCATTTAAGGTGGGCAATAATTATCTGTGCATCTATAAAAGTGATAACACATGTAATGGTGCGGCAAATGGGTCCCCTTGCTGCCTATACTTGTTCAGTCTCTTAAAAGTCTGGGAATGTGTCAAACACTGTGGGGGGATGCATGGGAATGCCAATAATCTACCAATGGAATGCCTCCCAAGCTGAAATGTAAGATAATGTAGCACAAGCAGCTGTGTTGTTACATTTCTTTACAAAGCTATCTCAATTTGAATGAACTTTGTGCCGCTGCAACCTTTTTTTTTTTTTATCAAACAAGTGTGATTAATGTGAAAACGTTTTCTGCCTGGTTAAATGATTTATGAAATAACATCCATAAACTGGCACAGTGCAGACATTTTTCCGTCTAAGATTCCACACTGTTTTCTTGGTTTTTCCTTGATTGATTAACCTATGTCAAAATGTTTTGAACAGAAAAGATCATTCAGTGATATGTTTTGTGTTCTATGTCTTGTATGTGAGTGAGTCGTCTTTGATGTTGTTTATTATTGATGTACTGACCTAGAGTCATTCAGTGTTGATGTTTGGTCAATTGTTTTTTTGGTCTTATGGTGTAATGTTTAAAATTGTTGAATTATTATACATCATACACGTAAAAAGAAAAATATTTTTGAAAAAGAAAAATATATTTTTTAATACATTTCAAGGAGGCTGACAGTAATTTGTTTGTTGTTACCTTGATGATTTGTGTTTCAGAATAAGGATCAGAATAGGCACGTTTTTTGTTGTTTTCTTGATTGAGGATCAGCCTTGCTGATTAGAGCTAGACACTGTGTTGTTAGACAACTTTTCAAAAGTTGGCATTTTCCTACTCCAAAATATTTAGGGGTCGATTAGGATGGCGGTTTTTCCGCATCCTCCGGGCCGGCGGAAGTGTCCGCCGGCCTGGAGGATGCGGAAAAACCGCGGCGGAGACTCCAAAGACCCACCGCCAAATTAGGATGGCTGGTGGGTCTGATAATCTGTCCGCCGCTTTTCCGCCGCGGTCGGAAGGCGACCGCGGCGGAAAAGCACTAACATGTCTGGCGGTGTCTATCAGACACCGCCAGGCATATTAGGATGTCTGAAAATATATGCTTTTCCGCGGCGACTTTACCGCCGTGGAAAAGCATACGGACCTTCACTTCGGGGGCCCGTTGCGGGCCCCCTGGGTGAAGGTGGGGTGGGGGGTGCACATGGGGGGTACCTATGGTACCCCCCTGCATTTGCGTGCACAATGCAGCAGGCACCGCGCGGTGCCTGCCGCTTTGTGCACGCAAATGCTGTGCATGGATTTTTTACATTGCGGCGGATGCAGCTTGAAGCTGCACCCGCCGCAATGTTAGAGATGGAGGATGTGACCGCCACACTGGCGGTCACATCCTAATTTGATCGGAGGGAACGCCGCAGCCCATGCGGACGTTCCCTCCTCCTCAGGGGTCGCGGACGGACTCAAGTCCGTCCGCGATCCTAATCGACCCCTAAGTGTGTGCAGCCTCTTCTGCATCACTCAACTGTATTTAGTTTGCAGTTGGACTTTGTTTATGTGTCATCAACTAGCAGAATATGGGGAGGAGCCTGGCACAGCCCCACATGAAAATGAGTAGGATGTGCTTTACCTTCTCACATAAAACTTGTCACCCATGCTTTATTCATGTCGTCAGCTCTGAGCCAGAGTAGGGAAGTCAGGAAACTTCAGGCACTTCAAAGGGAATTCTCTAGAAATGTCTTCTACTTCAAAGTAAGGAACTTGTGTGATGAAGAGACCCTCCTATCCCCTCTTCAGTTCTAGACCTCCAGAAGGGCTCTCAGAGGACTGCCGGCTGCTGTGGACTGCTGTGCACTCCACAAGGCTTTGCGGTAGCACCTGGAAATACTTCTTTGCTGCCTAGATCCTGCCTTGAACCATCAGAGGCCTGTCCTGCTCCTTAGGCTCTGTTTCATCACATTCAACCAGAACTACCAGAGTGACTCCGGGGGCTAGTTGGCTCACCTCCTGTTCAGAGCTCCAGGGACAGAAAGGGTTCCCTCCATCTTGAACCTATACCTGGACCCTGTCTGAGTGAGTCCTATCCCTCTCATCCAAGTGGTGCACCTTCTGTCCTAAGCCCTTGGTGGTTTAAGCGAAGGTACACAGATAGCCGAAACCTAAAATGATGGACATAGAAGATTTTGGACTGAAAACTACCTTGAGTACTGAGGGAAGACAGCGGCCAAACTGTTCATCTATCTACCAGAGGTGCATTGCTGCTCAACTCAACTTTGCAGCAGATTCCACTACATTACTCTCTGCAGCAGCATATCCTGTTCAGCGGCCCCTTGGCAAAAGTGATCCAGCCTTCTGGAACAGCCTCCTGATTTTCATCCTACCAAAAAATTGACTAAGTCCAAAAGTAAAAATCACCACAGCTACCTCCAGCAGATCTCCGACAGTATAGCTCCCTCCTTGGATCACCCGCATTTCTATCCATACACAACTTGCATCGCAATTTAGAGGACCTACCCGATGTGTTCCATTTCAGATAATTACCCTCGGACATGGATTGCCGTACGTCCACATTTTTCATTAGGCAAATATACAAGCAAGCCTCGTAGACTGGCAGTACCACTCCCCTCACTAGGGTAAGTCTTAAGTTCACTCAGTTCTGCTTCCACCCTTTTTATAGCATTGTGCTCTGGCTTAATTATGTAATTACTCCATTTTTCCCATTCTTTCCCATACAGTACCTGGCGGGGCCCAATGTGAGTACCTTTCTTTTAATTTCACTTCCATAAGGTGTACACTGCACCCTCTGACAGTGATTCTCATTCTCAGGTATGGACACCTACCATAAAGGAGCGTTTTTAGCCCTTTTTTCGCACTTTCTCCATAACCTCTGTACTGAAGCATTGGTCATTTTTTCAGGTGTCCCTCCATTGTTAAATCCTGAAGAGACCCCCTATTGACAGTTGGGTCGAAACGTCGTTGACAACCTAAAGTGAACCATATCTCAGCCCCTATCATTGTATCAAGAGGCTGTAATCACTTGTTGTATATTACTGTTATGGTTGTCTTTGTAAGTTTTCTTGAAACCTTGTTTTAGGTCGCAAATATTCACAACCCTAATATATAGGTTCCACTTTCACTTGGGACACCATGCACTGGATTTTGAATAAAGTAAATACGCATCTACATAAACAACTTGACTTCATGAATAATTTGTGATATCTGTCCTTTTCTCTTTCTGACATCTCTTTGCCTTCGATTATTGACATGGTGCCGTTCATTATTGTTATTACATGTTGATTGTCCACAGGAACCACTGTTCCTTGTTAAACAAATGGACTGAAGCAGAAGGGAGTCTGCTCCAACCCCATCATTGGGATTTAAAAAAGCAAACTTGCAGTGCAAACACTGGAGGTTGTTTATGATACAGCCTTGGCCATCAGCTGCATTGGAGAGGTAGTGGGGGCATCAACTGACACCTGCACTAAACGGGTCTCCTCTATGAAGAAAGGAAATGTCTAAGAATCCTTTAGAAAATATGGAGACACTAATCATCTGTTATCAATCTTTCCCATTTTTCGAACTACAAGATCACACTACCAGAAACATATCTATAGCGCAAAATCCAAAAACTTTAGAACAATCCTCGATTAACCTAAAAGCAGACCAAATAATCTCTTTGACGTAATTAAAACCACCAGCAATCCCGACCTCCCCAACCGTCAAATTTGATGACCCAATCAAGAAAGTAGAATAATTGTACAATTCTCGGATATCAAAGTCAAACCCCACCTTGATCAGAAAACATATCCAACCAACATGAAGTAAGCAAATCTAAAGGCTCTTGGCATAGCTTTGATATCATTGTTGAAGATGCGGTCCTCAAAAACATCCTGAAAACCAAACCTTCTAACATCTCTTTAGACCCTATCCCAAGCAACATTGCAATAGATGTATTTGCACACATGCTTCCTTACTGGACAATTCTAACTAACCCCTTTCTCAGCCAAGGGTCCTTTCCATATGTCCCCAAATTTCATCAGGTGACCCCACTACTAAACAAACCTTCAGCTGACATGGGTGATATCAACTTCAGCCCTATCACTAATTTCCCTTTGTCGCCAAAATCACTGAAAGATGTGTGGCAGAACACCTCACACAACACCTAAAGGACAATAATCTTCTTGATGAATTTAAATCTGGATTCATTTAAGGATGCAGCACTGATACGACATTGTTATATGTTGCCGATAATGCCCTTTGAGTACTAAACTCAGGCAGCCCTTGCCTCCTGATCCTCCTTGGTCCTCTCCTCACTGCTAACCATCACATAGCATAGGAATTGAAAGATTAGTTCTCAAATGGTTTAAATTTTACCTTACGGGGAGATCTCAGATGATTACATTTGAGAACGGTCTCTCAACTCAAAGGGCTGTAGATCAAGGTGTCACTCAAGGCTCTATCCTTGCTCTAACCCTATTTAGTCTCAAAATTGAACCACTTGAAATCTGATTAAAAGAAGCTGTTATCCATTACCACCGATATGCTGATGACACCCAACTCTACTTCAAGGTGTCCTCCGCACATGACATCTCATTTCTCCCCACCACCCTTAACTCCTTCCAAGAATGAATCTCATCTCATAACTCAAAACTTCATCCCTCTAAAATTCAATTCCTTTTTCTCTCTACCTTAAACTCACCACCTCCTATTCAATCTTGGATGAATAATCTAAACATCCTCAACAGAAAACCCACCATTGTTGACAATGCCAAATACTAAGGTGTCGTCCTGGACAAAAGACTATAATCCCAAATCAACACCATGGCCAATAATGCACATTTCTATCTATGACTTCCTTGGGGTATGCAACAGTACATTCATGAACAAAATCTGAAGGCTCTTGTCCGACCTTTAGTACTCTCCAGACTGAATTACTGCAATTCTCTTCTTGCAGGCCTACCTATCACACTTTTATACCTGTTAAAATCCATCTTCCTCACAGCTCTGTGCTTCGTCTATGGGGCCAAAAGTAATGACCCTAGCACTCCTTTGTTGAAAACTCTTCACTGACTATTTATTGAAGCCAGGACTAAGTATGGGCGAAATTTGCTAATTCGCGCTCCGTGAATTTGCACGAAAGCAAATTCGCGGTCCGCAAAATGCTCGAATTGTGCGAACTTGCGGATTTTTTTATTTTGCCGTGTTCGCGGGTTTTTTTTTCAGTGCGGCTACCTCAAACTTACCCATGTGGTCGTTTTTGTGCACGACCATCTTGTTCGCGGGAGGAAAACAACTCAGCAAACTCAGAATCAAGGTAAGTCAACGCAGCAAATCCGCAAATTCCACGATTGGAACGAATTTTCAGCCCACGCTTAGCCAGGACCATATATAAGACAGCTTGCATCACCTATTAAGTCATTCACACTTCTACCCCTCTCTACCTTGAGTTATCAGGAGGCTCTAGACCCTCACAAAATGCTGAGAATCTGTTGCTCGAACCTCTAACCTTAAAAGGAGAAAGAATTATGGTGCAATCATTCTTAGGGAATGCTAATAGAATTTGAAACTCACTGCCTCCAAACATGCGCCGCACCACTTTCTGGATCTTCAAAACGGACCTCAAAACCCTTCACTTCCAAAGACATTTTCCACAATAACACTCATCTCCAAGCTCCCCACCAGGGATAAGATCCTACCTTAATGGCATGATCCTGACTGTTTCACAACACTTGAATGGACCATTACTCTGTATCCTAATGGAACATATGGCTTCGTATATCTAAGTTTATAAACTATGCCATATTACAACTTGAATTTATCTTGGTAAATATTTAATCTTTCTCTACCTAACTTGTTAAACATGTTACCTGTAATATGAGATCTTGTAAATATGTAAGTCTCACCCAGAGTAACCGTAATAGCCACATGTTTAGTACCCTACTACCTTGTTACTCTAAACCTTCTCATGTAACATTCTTTGCTCTAATGTAAAGCACTCTTACACCTCTGGTAATGTATGCGCTATATACAAAGGCAACAAAAAAAATATATCAAGGCTTAGAAAGAAGACAGATTCCAACATATTGATGGAAAACAACAACAACAGCAGACCCCTGGTTTGTTTTCTCTGGTACTTTTTCAAGCCTTCAAGTTTAATGCTTCAGTAAAACTGAGGGCTCCCAAGGGTTGGTTGAAAGACAGGATCCTCTTTAATATTGACTAGTGATTGTCCCATGTCATCTTGTTACGTTACTATTTCATTTATTATTCCAAGTATGTATGTTTAATCTGCTAACTTATGTTTAACTAAAATGATTGTTTACCTGTGCACACCTATTTTTTGCATATTACAAAGGACTCTTACATTTACATGATAGATATAAATTTGTTTGACTTCAATGTTTTCACTGCAATACTGTTATTAAGCTGTGCGTTTGGCATACCACTAGCTGTTGTTCATCTAACTTATGTTTACTCATTATGTGCTTACAGTTGTGAAGGTCAGTTTTCATACTGTACCTCACACTTTTACACCTAAAAAATTCCAACGTGCCAGGAGTTTCTAGGTTGAATTACTCTGGAAGGAATTATGGTTGAGGTTAGATGAGTCAGTACCATACATTCTTGTAATTGATTTCTCTATTATGGAAGCATTGCAAATATGACAGTAATTTATTGTAAAAGGACATTCAACCTTTGAGTAGGGGTCTGGATGTGGCAATTTTTAAGTAGCCTAAGACCAGCACCTCAGTTTATACTAACAACTTTTTGTAAGGTGCTAAACAACCATTAATTAACAAACAAGTCAGTGATTATGTGTTGGTTAAGTGAAACTTGATTTTATATCCTGTACTGCAAGGTAAAACATAATACATTCATTTGTGAATATCTAGAGTCACATATTCTCAATCTTGCTAGATAGGAGTCATCATTTCAATGAATAGGACTAATGTTTTTCAAATTACACATTTTTGCATCTAAAATTGAGTTATGTCTACAGACTTTTCCTTCATGTCTCACTTTCTTTTTCAGAAGTTGAGATAATGCTGGTGACCACAGGAATTTTGAGCATAAACTCAAGCGCCAAGCAGGTCTCAGAATTCATCCTATATGGCTTTCCGGGTTTCGAGTATTGGCAACTCTGGTTCTCTGTTCCTCTGACTCTTCTCCTCGTCTTAGGAGTAATCGGCAATGTAACAATCATAATAACAATAAACAGGGAGCAGAGCCTTCATGAGCCAATGTGTTACTTCCTCTGTATGCTCTCCATTGCTGATCTGGCATTCGGCATGGTCATTGCACCTAAACTTTTAGCCATCCTTTGGTTTGATGCACACTCAATTAGCCGGACAGCATGCTTCACTCAAATGTTCTTTGTTCATGTGCTCTATGGGATTGAGTCGGGTATCCTTGTTGCCATGGCCTTTGACCGCTTCTGTGCAATCTGCAATCCTCTGAGGTATACAACAATTCTCAATAACAAGCTGGTGGTCATATTTATGTTGGGAATCACTGTGAGGTCGGTGTCTCTCACAGTGCCAGTGCCCCTACTTGCTGCTCGTTTGAATTATTGCTCTGACTATGTGGTTAAATACCCCTTTTGTAACAATCTAGCTGTAACAAAACTAGCATGTGATGACATAAGCTTGAATAGCATGTACCAAATGGCCATGGCTAATTCAATACTAGGGACAGACCTAGTGTTGATCTTCTTGTCCTACTGCCTGATCATGCATGCAGTGTTAAAGCTTAATGCAGGAGGAGCCATTCTCAAGGCTTTGGGAACATGCAGCTCCCACCTCATAATTGTTTTAATTTTATATTCAAGTATAATTGTGTTAGCAATTACACACAATTCAAAAAGTGAAATTATGAACCAAAAGGCAGTCATCCTCAATGTATTTCTTTTCAATGTGCCACCAGCTTTGAACCCTATTGTATATGGGGTTAGAAACAAAGACATCAACATTGGCATCAGAAAGCAGTTCAGCTGTGTATGAAAGCCTACATTTAGTATAATGTTGTGTCAGTGTTGTTTCACTTTTCTGTCGCAGCACCAACACAAAATATTTTTCAGCATTTACTAAGCCATGCAAAACCACTTTCTGTGGTTAAGTAAATACTAAGTAACACACTGTAGCGCATAGTGCTGCCTTTTGTTACTTCGCATTGGGTAGGTGGAACATGGGTGAACCATGGACATTCACACACATCCAACAATATATTTTGGCACAAACCCAGATTTACGTAGACTTGAAAGCCTGGGTTTTTGCAAAATGGTCTGACAGATGACTAACAAGAAGGAGTATCGTTATTTCTCCTTGTTAATTCCTCTTTCCATACGTGCTGCATTCTGCAGCAAACATAGAAAGAGGAATGTGCCTCTAAGGATTGCTGTGTGCATGAAGGTATTCCTCACACACAACGTATATTTAACGAGGACCCCCTGAAGACATAGATAATGCAGTTCCTAGGTCAGGGTAAAAATCTCATATGACAAAAAACAACCTAGGCAACTAAAGATATGAAGGACAATGATTGATGTGAAGGGACACAGGCTGACAATTATTCTGAAAGTACAATTTTATTCTCAAATTTAAAAACACAATAACCAGTGACAAGGAACAAATTTAAAAATATGTTGAACAAAAAAATATTATACAATAAAAATTCATAAATCTGACATAGTGCATGAAAGAATTTATACAATGACTAATACATAATATGAAACAAAAAGAGACAAAGTGTAATCCAATATTAAGAAATGAGTGGCCTAATGGTTCTCTACGCGCGTTTCGGCGACCAGCGCCTTCTTCTGGAGTTGCCACGTGATTTTCTAAAAGAGTAGAGAAAGTCATACAGAAAATACAATTATTTATGGCTAATGACCTGACAAGTTAAAAACAACTGTACTTTTCATCAACAGTTCAGCCATAGTGTGAACCCTTTCATTTTACTAAATGACATAGTGTGTTTAGTAGAACTGTTTAACCTTTGTTCATTTCCTTACTTATTCAGTTCCTTTCGGTGGGATAATAGTTAATTATATGGGTATTTACTATTCTCTATTGTACATGGGAGGTGGTTACAGGGAGTTAACAACCTAATTTTATATTTCCCAAGACGTACCGGCTAAAACAGATAAATATTAGATATTAATTCATCGAATAAGTACTTACACGTAGTAGTGCAATGCGATCAATACGGTGCGGCTGATATGACGTATCGTATTGTTGTCTTTATAAAACCTCGAGGCAGTCTTTGATAAAGCTTAGAAGAGATTTCAAAATTATAGTCAAATATTAAATCTCTTCAGGTAAACATATATTTCTTTTAGAGGCTTTAGAAAGTTACACATCTCATGATTTTTTATTTAAAAATATGAATATAACACAAGTTCTTTTGTTCTGGTGATTCCATTTTTTAGTGTTATCTTGTTAGAAGGTACTCTTGTTTCAAGTAATATAAATATTTTCAAACAACTATTTCTATTATTGAAGGAGGCATTTTGTTCAGAAAATAAACAATAACATTGCTACTAAGGATATGCAGACGACTCAACCATTAATATTGCACAAGGACTGACAATTAACTTAAAAGGTTATTTCTTCCGTCGTCTCAACACTTTTTTCTTTTTTCCGACCATGTGAATTTGGTTAATCTTGCCCTGATATAGATATCACATCATGCTCATATTTTAACTTACTGCGTTAGAGAGATTAGTAATAATGCAGGGGATAAATTTAGACAGGGCATGCATCTATGTCAATACATATTCTGGGTAAGCTCAACCTAACTTACCCTCAATTTATGCGCCAGAGTTCATTTATTCTTTCAAAAGGATGTAGTTGTTGGCGTTTTAATGGCGGTGAATGATGGATCCCAAATATAGTTTAAATCAAATATAGTATACTGAAAGATCTCCTTACCTAAAAAAGGATATTGGAGATAACTGTGAGATGAGCCTGTATTTGAGACAGGGATGCATTAAAATCATGCAATATTTCAAAGTCGGACTTACTCGACAGTCGATGACAGGGCTCCTTCATTCACTTGAAGGGATGTGCAGACTGGCGTCTCGGTTTATAACAATTAAAATATTTTAAAAGATCTCCCTGCCTAGGAAAATAAGAAGCGGATTTTCGAGTTAGATACTGTTATATTCTGGCGGTCATTCAACTATGAGGCCAAACAGGGATTGAACTAAAGAACCAGGCGAGTCCATTGTAACTTACCCGGCATCTCCCATTGGTCCAGATATATTGACGACATCTTTTTTATCTGGACCGATGGGAGAGAGACTCTGGATGAGTTTATTTTATGGATCAATGCGGCAAATCCCAACCTGAAATTTACTTCACACATCAGTAATGAAAAAGTGGAGTTCTTGGATATTGAGATATTAAACGATGCCGGAACCCTAATAACTGACCTACATATAAAACCGACAGCCAGAAATACGTTGCTTCATTACCAGAGTTTCCATCCATCGACACAGAAAGACAGTATCCCGTTTTCCCAGTTCTTAAGGGTCAGACGTAATTGTACGAATCTGGCAGATTTTGACCGACAAGCTCTTATAATGAGATCAAAATTTATAGAAAGAGGGTACCCTCACCGACTAGTGAGACACTCCTACAAAAGAGCTCGGTTCTACGACCGTGATTGTCCTTTAAGAACGAAATCAACTAAACAAAAGGACCAAATAGTCTGCATAACCAAACACTCGACGGTCAATGCAAAAGTGAAGCACGTAATAAACTCTAACTGGCATATTTTAAACAGCAATTGCTCAAATGAACAGAGATTGGTCTTTTGAAAGAATAAATGAACTCTGGCGCATAAATTGAGGGTAAGTTAGGTTGAGCTTACCCAGAATATGTATTGACATAGATGCATGCCCTGTCTAAATTTATCCCCTGCATTATTACTAATCTCTCTAACGCAGTAAGTTAAAATATGAGCATGATGTGATATCTATATCAGGGCAAGATTAACCAAATTCACATGGTCGGAAAAAAGAAAAAAGTGTTGAGACGACGGAAGAAATAACCTTTTAAGTTAATTGTCAGTCCTTGTGCAATATTAATGGTTGAGTCGTCTGCATATCCTTAGTAGCAATGTTATTGTTTATTTTCTGAACAAAATGCCTCCTTCAATAATAGAAATAGTTGTTTGAAAATATTTATATTACTTGAAACAAGAGTACCTTCTAACAAGATAACACTAAAAAATGGAATCACCAGAACAAAAGAACTTGTGTTATATTCATATTTTTAAATAAAAAATCATGAGATGTGTAACTTTCTAAAGCCTCTAAAAGAAATATATGTTTACCTGAAGAGATTTAATATTTGACTATAATTTTGAAATCTCTTCTAAGCTTTATCAAAGACTGCCTCGAGGTTTTATAAAGACAACAATACGATACGTCATATCAGCCGCACCGTATTGATCGCATTGCACTACTACGTGTAAGTACTTATTCGATGAATTAATATCTAATATTTATCTGTTTTAGCCGGTACGTCTTGGGAAATATAAAATTAGGTTGTTAACTCCCTGTAACCACCTCCCATGTACAATAGAGAATAGTAAATACCCATATAATTAACTATTATCCCACCGAAAGGAACTGAATAAGTAAGGAAATGAACAAAGGTTAAACAGTTCTACTAAACACACTATGTCATTTAGTAAAATGAAAGGGTTCACACTATGGCTGAACTGTTGATGAAAAGTACAGTTGTTTTTAACTTGTCAGGTCATTAGCCATAAATAATTGTATTTTCTGTATGACTTTCTCTACTCTTTTAGAAAATCACGTGGCAACTCCAGAAGAAGGCGCTGGTCGCCGAAACGCGCGTAGAGAACCATTAGGCCACTCATTTCTTAATATTGGATTACACTTTGTCTCTTTTTGTTTCATATTATGTATTAGTCATTGTATAAATTCTTTCATGCACTATGTCAGATTTATGAATTTTTATTGTATAATATTTTTTTGTTCAACATATTTTTAAATTTGTTCCTTGTCACTGGTTATTGTGTTTTTAAATTTGAGAATAAAATTGTACTTTCAGAATAATTGTCAGCCTGTGTCCCTTCACATCAATCATTGTCCTTCACATGAAGGTATTCCTTACTGCACAAAACCATTCCTGCTTGTAACACAGGCTCCCTTGCACCACGGTACAAGGGTGCCTGTGCTTGCGCTAGGCTATACTGTTTGCCCCAGTGTTATGAGACAGCAGAAATGCTCCATATCTTTGTGGTATGTCATATTTCTGCTATCTCCCTTTCCTGCATCCCTTGCTGTGCTGTGTTGAGTTAAATAAGAGTGAATGAGCCCCTTAGTCATTTATCTATCTATGGGAGTTAGATGTGTAGAGATTCCATTTAGTTTATTGTTTTGGCACATGTGTGATCTTGGTAGAGCTCCTGGTATGGTGGCTCCAGGTAGGATCAAGTACTGCAGCCAACTCCTAGGCACTTTACTAGGAAATGTACTGCTCAAAGAGTCACTAGACATGATTGTTGTTTTGGCTCATTCCTGTCTCATATGAGACGCCCATCCACACTTAAGGGTAATAAGTCTTATCAAGAGATTTGTGGCAGGGTAGGGTGGGATAATCGGACATTTTTACTATTGTGTAATTTACACAACATTGTTCAGTTCCTCTTGTAAGTGAATGTCTAAAAAAAATTAATTGCAAAATATCCCTAAAATATTCCTGGTACTGGTGATATTGGAAAGTTATAGATGTCCCATGGATATCTTTATCTACATCAATGTCAACTTCTTGAGTCCAATTGAAAGTGCAGTTTTCCTGATTCCTAATTTCTAATAAATGTTTTTAATAGTGTATTAATATTTGGTAGGTACACTGTAAATACAAGCAGTGTACGCTGTGCCTCGTTTTTTAATTCAGGGATTTCTTCAGGGGACAATTTCGACCAATTTACACTAACCCTGGCGTATAGTTCGTGAAGTGCACTTTGCACTACGTGAGCTATGCGTAGCACTAAGCGAACTGCGTAGTAGCCTGTTCGCACTGTGCAAGATGTCGTTTTCAATGATTGCACTGTGCGGACAAGCATCCCGCACTGTGCAATCATTAAAAACGGCATCTTGCACAGTGCAAGCTGTAGGTTTTTGATGCTCGAGTAGATTTTTACTCGAGCGGCAGCTTTCTCAACGCGGGCTGGTAGTTTCTCATCATGAGCGGTTGCGAGCATACGCAACCGCTCGCAATGAGAACCCCACATTGAGAATCTCTCCAGGAGGTTTATTTTCTGATGTTGCTCATTGCGAACGAGGAAAAAGTCTCGCCGGGATGTCATTTTGCTTGCTCGCGGTCTCCAACTTGACATTGAGGACCGCGAGCAAGCAAAAAATGACAGCTGCACTACGCTACGTGTGCTTGCACTGTGCTACGTGCAATTCACGCAGTGCGAAGTAGTGCAAACTTCGCAAACTACGCTAGCATAGCGTACTGCTTTACCCAGGGTTAATTTACACAACTGAATGCTTGATGAATTTAGAATCACGTCTAGTTCTCAGAAATGCTTATCTTTCTGGTTTTGCCTGACGGTTGAGTACTTACTTTACCAATATATTGCTAGCATGTAGAAACCTCAAAATGGGAACCATAAGCTAATGCATTCTAAAGTGCAAAAATAATGGCACCATTTTCAATTCCGTTCTCTGATTCTTTCAGAAAGCAAGTTAAGGGAAATGTTAGCAAAACCAAGCTTTCACTGACGCTGTTTTTTAAAAGAAAACCACACACCTCCTTCCACAGATCTTTTCCAGGTGTTGACTAGTTTTTCAGACCACCCCACGGTGCATTAAAGTCTCCTTATGCATGTATAATGCTCAAAGTCTGAATACAAAAGAAAGCAAAGATGGGTTGCAATATCATTGATGGATAACAATTATGCAGGGTTTAGGGCCCTATGTTCCAACCCACAGCAAATAGGATTACCACATGGGGGAGTAGATCTTAGCATTTTAATTGTTTTCCTGATTAAAAAGGACAGGGAAACTTAAAGAGGAGAGGAGATGTGTTTTAATCTACCTTTCCTCCTAGATATGATGACTTCCATTCCATCCTAATAATATAAAATCTAGAAATGGCTCATTCATGATTTCATGCCATCCATGCAGGTAAGAAGAATGTTATATTTATGAAAATGTTTGACACAGGCATAATATTAGAAATTAATTCAGTGTAAGATGCCAATCAAGAGCCGCAGGTATCTCTCCAATGAATGTTCGATAAAGGAAAACACCAATTGGACAGCATGGTGAGTAGGAGGTCTTTAGATTAACATGATGAGCTATTTGACTTAAAAAGTCATAGGACCATCGAAGGCTGGTCCTTTGTTTATTTAACCACATGTGTGCGGCGGTTTTTCCCGCTGTGCGCTGAAGTTTTTAAAACCCCGCGGTTCATGACAAGCTCAGCTCGTCATGAGCGCACGACAGGTAAAGCTCATGACGAGCTGAGCTCGTCATCGGCGCAGAAGGGGTTAAGGTAGATCATCAGCTACATCTCTTAACACAGATCTAGTTACCTTTGTCTTAAACTGTTTTCAAACAACGTTTTCAAGATTCTTGTTTGTACTAAGAATTTTTGTGATCCTTCTGCACTTACTGAACAAAGAAGTGAACTATTCTAAGGGAGAGAGACATGACTACTTGTTTTGGGGAGAGGAGTTGGGCAAGTGCGGTCGACCTCAAATCTGGAGAACTGGGTTCGAATCTCGGCAAGGATACCCAACAGCCTGTGATTCTGGGCAGATCACTTAATCTCCTGTGCCTAAGAAGAATGAATGTGTCCTCATGTAACGCAACTGGTGCTATGTAAAGCGCTCTGATACCCGATACCTTCGGGTCAAGTTTGCGCTACGTAAAACTCTGCAAAAAAAAACTTGGTGCACACTAACATAGAGCGAAATTATAAAAAGATGGAAAATGTGCAACTGAAGGAGAATACAGCCAGCAAATAGGTAAAGCCAGGTGAATGACCCTAACCTGAACATGTCCTTGCGAGCCACATTAGGATGGAGACAATTTGTCCATTTGAAGTGGTGATATTGTCGGAGAAGGAGCTTTTAAGACATAAGGAATACTGGTTTAAGCACTTGTGATATACATTTTACAGAGCTCACTTTGTCATTTGTGAGCCATGATAAAAATGTCCAGTTTTCTCTGTTAAACTGTTGAACAAAAGGAGTTCAATAAAAACTGGGACACGTTGTTGAGTCCTTTAAATGTAATAAATATGTATGTTTATTTAGAGCTTTAGAGTTTAATATAAACTTAAAATATATGTTTATGTAATATATTTTTTAGGTGATATATTTATTCAAATATTAAAATAATTATATATTTTTATATTATTTGTTAAAGTTATTTTAAAATGGCAGGCTTTTATATGGGCTGATCATGTGAAATGATTAATGTGATATTTGCATGTTATACATGTATCAAGGAAATGACCACGTTAGTTTTGTAGTCCATGATCTTACACGTTAAAGGTTATGTATGGAAAGTTGCTAGCTTGGCCCTTTATTTGATCATTTCATTACACTGAAGTTTTATGTTAAATATTCAGTTATACATCATAGGGCTATGGTATGATTTATGTCACACCTGAGTGGACAATTCTAGTTGGTATGCATGTTGTAAACTTTAGACATAAATCAAAAAGATATGGCAGGAACCTTCATGTCTTCTCACTCGATATGTTTCTATCATCTGTATAATCCAAATGGATTTTAGGCATTCATCAGGACTATGCTCTTTTTGTACCCTGCACTCACTGTTCTGCTGTGTGTAATCTGCTATCTAGATGTGCGCAAAGATGTTTAAAATAGTGAATACTCCTGGACACTAGTTTCATACTGTCTTTGAATGCAGACCTGTGAAAATCCTATCAATGGAGAGCAATATGTTGTATAAAAATCATTGGGCCTGATTCACGAAGGTAAACTTATACTTTTGTGTATGTTTATGATTTTTTGCAACTCACAAAGGAGTTTGCTAGTTGTATATTTATGACAGTGGAGTAGTATCGTTTGATATGTGGACTTTCTGAAGTCGTAAAGACCCTACTAGTAAAATAACTTTGCGAACAGCTAAAGCAGTGATAATGTTAATGCTGTGCTTGATAATATGCCCCATAGTTCTCAATTGAATAATTGGGGCCAGATTTACTAGGAGCTTGCTGGCCTTTCCATCATGCAAGGTAACACAAGTCCTTAAATCAGATTCACTATACCACGCAGAGCCACAATGTCATGTCATATATGTGCATGGCATAGTCAATATTAAGTAACGCAAGGCAGTGCAAGTTACTGATTCCATTACTCTGGGCTGGGAATTATTTCTATAGGTAGAGTTCCCAAACATCTACCCATGGTTTATGGTGCATTCCCTGATATACTTACACTAGTAAACCTGGAAACCAATACTGAAGCATACATAGAAAGATGAAAATTCTCCAGAGGTTTGATTTTGTGTGAGAAGGTGCTGATTCTTGCACAAAAACAGTCCTCAACGCAGGCACTCTTGCACCATGGCTCAAGAGTGCCTGCTTTGTGCCATTATGCAATGTTCATAGTTCTATATGTTTCTTGTTTATATGCCTACAGCCAATTTGATCCTTCTTTCCGTGCACATGGAGACCAATTTAGTCTGTATTATTTATTGTTTTTATTATTTTAAAGAGTGTTGGAAGGGATTATTGTGATATAAAGTCAAAATATTTAAACTGATCTAAGAACAGAGACAGCAATGGTGGCACACCGCAATTGTAGAGTCACGAAATATTGTTGCCCACCTCCACAGACCAGCCACCCACCGCCCGAATATGACACAATCAATTTAATATCGAAGAGGCAACTTCAGTAGTAAAAAACAAAGTCGGAATAAGCTTTATTCAATGTTTGTGTTCAAATCATAACGGCATACCAAACATATTAAAGTATCACTCGCATGCTAAAACAAATATGTATCATTAGATTGAAATAATGTAGAAACAGCTACATTTCCATTGTGATCATATATTGAAAATATGAATTCTTCTTAAAGTAGCAGGGCAATTTTTGGATTGGAAAGGATTTCCTAAGATGAATCACTGACGAAAGATGGTATCCTCGTACAATAGGCATTATTAAACTCTTCCTCAAATCCATTTACAAAAGAAAACAGCATGCATAATAGTGTTGGTTGAACAATCATCACAAGGGCATTCAATTAGAGTCTCAGTCCATTCATTTACATTGAGAAAAGTTATCAGATGTGAAATGCGTCCAATCTAATATGAGTTAAAGACAAACCAACAACAAGCATAATGTACAAACTCTAAATACATCTGCATATCAAAAGTGACCAACATCATCTGATTTTTTAAGAACAATGTTTTTCAAGTTCTGACTTCAATCTAACATCCTCAAACAATGATAACTATGCCTTTTATAGTTCTTTTCTGCTAATACGCTCTAGAGTACTAGGAAGCTCAAAGTATTCAGGGTGTCCCAGATCTGAACAGAGTATTTTGTTGTAATTCAGATTTGTGTAAGTCACTGAGGACCATGCAGATAACAACTGAATAATCAAAGGTTCAAATCTTATGCCAAAGAAGCATTGGTTGAGTTCTGGCTGTGTCTGATAAAAAAAGAACTCCGAGTTTAGAATGACAGTCAATGGAGGAACATCTCTTAGGCACTGATAGAAGATTCCTAAAAAAGGAGTTTACCATCAGTTGTAAAGGTTGACTATTACTGTATGCCATCCCACCATCCCATACAGAGCTGTCATCAGACACTTGGCTCCATACATAAATAACATTTCATTCAAAAGCTTCTTGCCATATTTAGTCACAAATGTCATACCAACAACCGGTCAAATGGAGGGTCCCAGGGGAAAATAATTTAAAGACCAAACACATATCCCCCAAGCAAAGACAGTCTGACAGTCTGACAGTCTAGACAAAATAATCCATGAAACAGTGTCTGATGAGTAACTCAATCCTGAGTTAAATGATGTAACTGAATAAGATGTGATTTAAGCACAGCAGGATACTTCCATGTTTTGAAAGTACCCATCAGTTATCGTCCGGTACCGCCCTTGTCATCATCTGGGCCTCCTCACACCAAGGAAAGTATTATTGCAGCCACTTGTAGAATATAAAGTGGGTGCCCCAGTGTGTGGAATGTTGTCAGGAAGGTGACCAAGTACTGATAACTACAAAGCAGTGCGTAAAGAAAAATAATAGTGAAAATAATGACTAGTGTGTGACTAAATGTGAACTCTAAAATTGGAGAACCGGGAGGAAAAGTAATTTATTAGGTACCTCACATGTTTCCAATGTTTAAAAACCAGTGCTGAACTATAGTAGGCTTAACAGATAGCTACTATATATATATCATAAGGTCAACATGTTTCTGCAGTTAATGGACCCATAATGGTGTCCGCTGCTTTCTTAAGGACCATATCTCGCTACTGCTTAAGAACAAAATAAAATCACATATATTTACTTAACATATTACAAGTGTCACCTGGACGTCCTTGAGTAAATATTAGTCCTCCTAGGTACTATTGGAGATCCAGGAAATGAGAATTGCACCATCAGACAAAGACATAGACAACACAAAAGACAAATAAAGATAAATGTCAATAAGGGTAACCACATTTTTGTTCATATTGGTATTATTTACCCCAAATTATGTAAAATGTGTACATCTTGGGCTTTCAATTTCAGCCCTAATCCGCTTACATATTAGGTAGGAGGAAAATGCTACGCCTCACCTGGCTGCGGCTCAGGTAGGTAGAGCACCACTCTAATAAGGGTGAAAAGCACAAACATAGGGAAGGTCACATACTAATAGAAATAAATATGAAAACACATTCAGAGATATCACCGATGTAACTGGTGACCATTAGTTTCACAAATAATGTCTGGTTTTTATTGCAAGAGATTCTCTCATATTGTAATGTTGGAACAGGGTCTCTCTGAACTCGGTTAACGCCCTAATAGAAGCGACCTCGAATAGAACTTGTCTTTATCACATCTTCCTCAGCTATCAAATGCAAGATGTTATCCCTGGTAGTGAGATAGAGCAGAGTTCATCTTCATAGGGCGATGGGTGGGGTCATATGTATGGCGATGTCATAGTTAGCTTGACTAATCAAACCCGACGTTCGACTTCGTATCTTCATAGAGAGTTAAGTCGGGTATTTTTTGTATTTAAAACAAGACTAAATCATCTAGTGCAGTGGTTCCCAAACTTTTGACTCCTGAGGACCCCCATTGAGTCACCACTGGAAGCCGGGGACCCCCAAGCATTTACAATGCTGCGCCTCATGGGGCAAAAAAGCACAGATGCATGACGCATCTGTGCCGTAAAGGAGGCGCATTGCTGGAGTCGCGTCGCAAGCGCGACACAGCTCCAGCAATGCTCTGGGGCGGCCAAATCTTGTTAATGCTGCGTCAATCCTTACGCCTGCTTCAAGCAGGCGCAGGGTTTTGACGCAGCATGGGCCTCAAAGTGACTGAGTGAAATCTTGTAGATTTCACTCAGCCACTTTTAGGAGGCGTTCCTGCGCCGGAACGCCTCCTTCTGGCGCATGGCTTTACAACGTGGCGCATCTCCCAGATGCGTCAAGTTGTAAATACCCTGCACCATGGCGCATCTTTTGCGTCGCCGCTGCATCATGAAAGTGATGCACGGCGGCGTAAAAGAGGCGCAAGGGGCTTGTAAATTGCCCTTAAGGATTTTGGGGCCGGATGTACGACCATTTCATTTAGCGCCTCGCAATTGGCGACACATTGCGAGTGGCAAATTGCGAGTCGCTAAATGAAATGTACAACAGTGTGTTTAACACTGTTTCGGATTCCCAATGGGGTCGCAAATTGCGAGGTTCATTAATATTAATGAGCCTCTTGCAATTTGCGAGCCTATTGGAAATGCCAGCCCTCCTAGGTATGGTGCCTGCTGGGCTCTGCAGGCCACCATGTCTGGGACTGCTTTTAAATAAAGCAGTTTAAAAAAAATGCAGCCCATTTACCATGCATTTAAAGAAAAAAAAAGGAAATGAAACGTTTTCGTTTCATTTTCTAAGGGCAGCCAGAGGTCCCTGGGACCACTGCCTGCACTTAAAAAATAATTTTGCATGCATTTGCAAAGGGGACCCAAATGGGAAGGGGTCCCCTGGGGACCCCTTCCCATTTGCAAATGCATTACCATCTACTTGAAGTAAGTGGTAATTGCGAGTGTTTTGCGACCGCAAAACATTTGTACATGGTTTTAAGACTCGCTATTTGGAAGGGAATGCCCCTTCCAAATAGCAAGTTGAAAAACCTATTTAGCGAGTCGCAAACAAATTGCAACTCGCGAAATAGGCAATGTACATGGCCCAGTACGTTTTTTCATGTGAAAGCGGATTCACGAACCCGTTCACGCATATAAAAACGGATCGTACTTCTGGCCCGTAGTATTTTATATTGAAGTAATAGCCCCTCTGTCACATGTATTTCATTTGTTTTCTAGCATCTCTCATACCATTGTAGGATGTCAGAGCACTTTACATCACACACATATAGAGACATTGAATCGTACATGTAAATCAGTGTGTAAATAAAATGTTTAAAGAGTGCTTGGTCTGGAAAAGCACACACTCAGGATTCAGATCATAACACAGTGGCTACACTGACTTTAACATTAAGAATGTATTTCCACCCAAATAAATCTTTTTAGCAGCGTCAGGATAATGAATAACTGGGAAAAAACAAAAGTTACTAACTGGTACCATGTAGTTTGCAAGCAGCTCTTTGATGACAGTTTATAGGTCCCTCTGCTACATTACGATTGTCACTTATGAAGTGCACAGTAACAAAAGAATCTCTGTGACAAAAGCAGTAACCACGAACCTATGCACATAAAATGCTGTTTTTTAAAATGCATGTTACACGTTCTTTGCAGTAGGCACATTAACCCTCTGTGCTACATTAGTTAAGTCAACGCTGCCACTAAACAAAACTCTCCTCACGCTCCAGCAGGTACATTAATCACTGGCTTTATCTTGACACTTTTATTGCTGCTGGAAAGCTGCTAATTATACAAGAAATTTTTCTGTGCTTTTAAAACTGTTGCCTGCGGACGCCCTGGGAATGTGTTACGGACCCCTGGGGGTCCGCGGCCCACAGTTTGGGAAACACTGATCTAGTGAACCCAAATGCGAGCCACCCAATCCCTCGCTCAGTTCTTCTATCTTTAGACAGAATGGGTCCTTGCCAATGCTTACTGAACCACGATCGGTAAATGCCCTAATTTGAAAAGGGTAGGATTATGCTTAATATCTCTTATCAAACTCCCAACAATCTCGGATACGGCATAGTTATGACATAACTAGTCTCCAGCACTCACCTAACCATCGGTACTCCAAGCGTCCCTTTGTGCCGACTTGGGGAGGTACCTGCTCGGTTGGCATCCAGGCTTCAGGTCCAGGAGTTCTTTGGCTGTGTACCACTGGGTGACAGGATGGCCCAGGGTCCTGGTGCTGGGCGTTGTGCACTGGCAGTGAGATATGGACTTCTTAAGATCTGCTAACTAGGACCAAGATCAAGTATTGTATAAAAAGACTACTATCACATATACTGTCCTCATCGCTATAAAATATATCTACTCACAGAATTTCTCTGAGTAATTACTAAGCAGAGAGTGTAAATCTTAATTTTAGTTGAGCGACGAAACAAGCAAGGTTAGATAAATCACACCTAAATGACAATATAGAAATAGGTTCACAAAATGGCTATGCTTTGCACTAGTTGCAGGTTAATTATAATGATCTCTTGGAAAAAGGAGTCATTAAATGTAGAGAAGCCTTTGAGACATGCTTGGATGATGCAGGTAATGCTAACAAAATTCTTAAGGACATCCTCACTATTAGTAAAGAAATGCTTAACTGTATAGAGGCATTAGTCTATTTGTATGTGACAAGGTTGGTTTGACTCCATCTGTTCTAAGGCTCAAAAGGTCTTATGGAAGTTCTCAAAACATCTACAAGGTGTACATAAGAAGTACTGATGTGTAGATGTGATTGGATATTAGCCATAAAGGGGAGGAAAAAAGACCTAAAGGACAAAGCCTGGGAGTCTCAAATTGAAGCCAGCCTAATTAAAGACAGCACCGCTTTCTGGCCTGCTACCAATAGCCCCTATTTGAGAGACTACAGGGTCCAAGATTAGAGATTGTTGTTACCAAAACAGAGTGGGTGACCCACTTTACGAAACTATATTCAAACCCTATCATGGCTGTGATAAGGATAGTGCCCCCGATTCAGATCTCGCTTCAGTGAACCTTCCTCATAGTCGCGTTGGCTTACACTCACTCTAGATGACATTAATAGAGCACTTATTGGCAGCAAAAGCAGGAACGCTCCAGGTCCCGACGGCATTCTGAGTAGACATTTTTAAGGCCAATGTCCGACCTTGGGGTCCTATATTGACTTAGGATTTGGGAGAGTTTTATAGCTCTGGTTTCTTTAGTACTTGGTCAAAGTCACTTATTGTCCCTATATACATGAAAGACTACGACCCACCCTGCTAATGTCCCATCATGTTACTTGACACACTAGTGAAGTTTCTGGTGGAATGCACAATAATCGACTGGAAGAATGGGTTTAAAATAAGGAGATTTGCCTACCCTTCAATACAGTTTTCAGCGTGTCCCATGGAGAGTTGAACAGGGTTTACATCTCAACCTTTTAGTGGAGAAATACACTTTGAATAAAATGTGCCACATATTTTAGCTTTTGTTGAGCTGTCCAGAGCTTTTGACTGTGGTTTACATAGCAGGTTGTGGTATATTATGAGAGTGCTTGGAGTCAGGCCAGGGTAAGGTACCGTATGGCCTTAACGGAGAATGCACTCGCTCATTTAATATAGGGAGTATTGTTAGATAGGGCTGAGTCCTCACTGCCTTCTTGCTTACTCTGTATGTCAACGCTTAGGCAAAGTTTAATCCATCGTCCGATTACAGCCCTTTTCAATGCAGACAATGCCATACTCATAACCCGCACTCCCCTAGGTCTTCAAAGGTTACTTACACACTTTGTTGACTACATGCGGGACCTAGGCCTACTATACAACTAGTCTACTGAGGTAAACGTATATAATGTAATACAGCTGCATCTCCTACTCTCCATGATCCACCAAAGGTCCCTTTACCTGCCTGCATTGCCACTTCTCCTGCGACATATCCTATGAAAGAGCCTGCACCACTACTGCCCACAAGACCAAGAATACCTCGCAATCACTCATTTGTATCCTGCTCATTGCCTTCACACTCTGAAAACATTTCACAGAAATCTAGGGCACCTTCACCATCCTCTCCACAGACGTTGCCTTCATCATTGTAATGTAACTCTTGCAACTTCCTGGAGAACCTGAACAACAATCAGCTTTATCAAACTGGTCTCACAACCTGTTGTATAGCATTATAGGACCCTAGTGTAATTCATGCCCTTATATAGGTGTAGATCACCTTGTCCTTATATAGGCATAGAAATCATAACCATATTTAGACATAGCCCATGCAGTCCAAATACGGCATGGCTACTTCCACTAGTTCCGAAAAGCCACAACGATTTCTTGGAAAACTCGGCTTCAGTAGTTAGGGACTTCCCCTTGCTTGAATATATTGATTTGTCTAAGAACTAATGGAGTTTTCAAAGAACTGAGGGGCATATTACCAACGATTAGCGATATTTATCGCTAACGATGCTTAGCAACAAATTTTTTAACGCTAAGCATCGCCGGAAATTATCGCAGAGATAACTTGCTATTAGCAAGGTTTATCTCAGAAGTGATAAAAATCCTCGCGCTAACTGCCAAAATGAGAGATTATCGCTGGGAAACCAACGATAATCTCTCGAAGTTTGGTGTTAACTTGATGATAGGGGCTCACAAACTTAGCCATGATATCCACCTTCCATAGGATATCATGGCTAAGTCAGGAAAATACCAGGTGTAAAAAAAGCCGTGCTAACTGCGGTTAGCTCTGCTTTGTTTTATCACTAGCAGGGTTAGTGAAATCCTTGATAATAGGAGAAATGTCGCTTAACAACATTTCTCCTATTAGAGATGCAAGGGGAAGCGTAGAGAAAAAGGGTGCTAACATGCAAATTTGCGTGTTAGCACCCTGTTGCTGATAGGGAGATACTTTTATCTCCGCTTTCTTGGCTTTTAAAGCCAAAAAAGCAGAGATAAATCCCTTGATAATATGCCCCTCAGACTCTTTGATGATGTTATTATGTCCACCTTACGTCAAACTCGGCACCTCCAAGGTATAAATATGCCAACACTTGCCCTAGCAAACATATGGTGGTTTGGAGCAGTTCGACTATCTACTTGCACGATGCATCTCGCTACCGCAAGTGCCAAAGGAAGCCGACCCTCCAGGAGACGCACTGAGAGAGACGCTCTCTTTTCTCTTGCAGAGAAATCCAGCTCCAGTGTTTCCAAGGTCCCCTTGCGGGGTGTTGGGAAATCGAGTCCTGAGACAGAGAGATACCAGACCTCCTTCATTCTAAACCAAGGTACGGAGCTGATTAGACCGTAAGAGAAATCTTGGATAGATTCTTGGCAAAAGAATACTAAACTTCCCTCAACTTTTGTTAGGTACATCGGGGTAGGCGTACTTCAGAAGCACCAGTTGAGTTATTTTAGTCTTTATTTATTTATGTATGTATTTTATGCCTTAGAAACCATACCATGCTTTTACAGTATTATTTTATAATACTCTTCCTGCTGTACAGATTATACTTTACAGCCAGTCTTACGATTGTAGCAGTTCATTTCTTCTGCATGAGAAAGTAGACTGTTCAATAAATACTTTTATTGAAAACGCCTGTCTCTCTATTTCTCTGCAACTCTGATGAAACTAAGCATGCACGCATGACTGGGTAAAATATCTATCTATTGGTTCTACGACTCTGCAGATAATTTTTATCTTGGGGAAACAAAGTTGTCATGTTTATGCGGTTGTCAGAAACGAATCCCTTCCGGTTCATTCGAGAAAGTTTCTAGTGACCTCTGAGCTAGCTGGCACTCACAATTAAGTTTAATATATTCGATAGCGACCTAGTAGACATAAGTCCTACGTCACATCTATAGGATATATTATTCCAATGCGCAGAGTCTATTGGGAATATAGGAACCACACTACAAACCCAAACACAAAGCCGGACACACACTCAACCCTATTTGCACTTCCAGCAACAGAAGGAAATTCAGCCACACCACAGACCTTACCTGGACTGACCACACCATCGTAAACTTCACCATCAAGACACCCAGCACAACATCACAAGGCATCATATCTCCTCCTACCGCAGCTAGAGCAAGGTCACCAAAACTCATTGATCACAGGTCCTCGCCACCTCACAACCCAAGGCCTCAATAGACTTCGACCGGTCTGTCTGCATAACTACAGTGCAGACAGAGTCGCCTCACTGAAACCTACAAAATCTAACAAAGCCTCCAAACATGCGAGCTGGTATACCTCAGAACTCAGGACCACCAAGCGCCACTGTCACCAATTGCATAAGCAATGGCACACCACTAAGAAACCCACCAGCAGAGCAGCTCACAAAACAGACCTCAGCAACTATCATCAGCACATCAAGGAAGCCAAGAAAGCAGCCATCACAACCCATTTTGACTCCATGGTCATGGCCATCCACACAAAAGAACTCTTCAATATAGTCGAGGAATTCTCCAACCCGACAGCAGTATAGAACACCATACACCCCTCACAAGAACTCTGCAACACCCTCTCAGACTACGTCCACAGAAAGATCACCAATATCTACACAATTTCAACATTCAACCCACCACCCTCAAAACCAACAACCTCAACCCACCAGTGGACATCAGACAAACCATTACCTCCTGGTCTCCACTCACCGCCCTGACCACCAATTCCCAGAATAATCTACTGGATGCCTCACAATCAGGAGTCCTTTCAAACCACAGCACTGAGACAATGCTGATTGGTGCCATGGATGACATCAGAACGGATGTACGGCATTACTACGCATACTGTTACAACGCGTGCCGTTACAACGCGGTTTTTTCAACGCAAGTGGTTACCACGACTTGCGTTGGAGGGGGTGCGGACTTAGGAATTTTTTAATTTACTATTCCAACACCAGCCTACCTACAGTAGGGAAGGTGTTGGATAGTAAATTAAAAAATTTCTTGTCCTGCAGTGCCCTCCAGCGCAAGTCGTGGTAAAGACTTGCGTTGAAAAGACCGCGTTGTAACGGCACGGCGGTGTAACAGCCGCGTCGTGAAGGCTGTTCACCCATCAGAACACTCCTTGACTGCAGAAAAACTGCGGCCATTATCTTTGACCTCTCCATGGCATTTGACATTGTCTCCCACAACATCCTGATCAACAGACTCTACAACCTAGGCATATAGCAAGATGCGCTCAAGTGGGTTGCCTTCTTCCTTACAGGACACACATAGAGCATACAACAGCCACACTTCACCTCTGCACCCAAAGACATCAACTCAGGCATACCACAAGGTACATACCTCAGCCCCTCCCTGTTCATCTTCTACAAGACTCCCCATGCAGATGTCATCAGATCCCATGGACTTAAGATAATCTCCTACTCAGATAACAACCCCTCCAACGCCAAAACAAACTTCTGCAATGTCATGACCAAAGTAGCCAAATGGATAAGAACCAACTGCATTGAAATATACTCTGACAAAATCGAAGTACTGATCTTCAGGAAAAGAACCTCCACGAGGGACAACAGTGGTAGATCTCTACTGGCTCCCCATCCAGAAGAGATGCCAGTTCAAGATCCTCACATATGCCTACAAACACCTCCACGACCTAGGACCTGCCTCCTCCAATTATCGACTGAACTTCCACCAACCTGCAAGACACCAGCACTCCTCTTCACTCACCCTTGCACTCCGCCGCATCTATCACAGTTGCAGAAGTGCCCACTCCTACGCTGTCAAGACCTGGAATGACCTTCCTCTCCAGCTCAGTACAGCCTCCTCACCCGCAGACTTCAGAAAAAGACTCAAGACCCAGCTCTTTGACGGAGACACAGCACCCAGATAACCCTAAAAGTGACAGTGTTGCACTTTACAAAAGGTGTTGATTGATTGATTGATTGATTGAATGATTGATAATGTGTTCCGGTCACAAGGATCAAGGAAGTCAATCATTTAATTCCCCAGTTAAAATCCTTAATTGTTTTACATAATAATTTTTCTTTTATCCACTGTAGAAACAACAGTCTATGTTTGTACTCCCTACAAATGCTGAGATCTCTCAGTGCAAAATTTCTGAAGTAAAAATAAGTAGCATTCTAGAGCATCAACATTTTGTGAGAGCCCATAATCTTGGCTTACATTCACAAATATTTCGAAGGCAAGATTAAGTAGGGTTATAGAACAACAGAGCTTTTTGAGAGTCCATCATGTTGGCTTATATGCACTTTCAACATTGTATGATCAGCATTGGTGGTCCCTTGTGCTCAAATATCTAGTAACTGATGGATCATATTTGGATGATATGAAGAAACAGAGGTAATATTAGTGCCTAAAAATTACTAAAGGGTATCAACTAGATGATTGAAAACGCTTACTTCAAGTTGCCAGAAGCACATCATTCACGGAAGGGCACTGAGATCGAGTCCGAAAATTTAGAGAAAGATATGTGATTACTCTTCTTATGCTTTTTCTTCCATAGTCCTCAGTGGAAGTTCTGAAATGCTAATCAAACTGTTTTAGGTTCCATAAAGTACTATGGCATGCCATGTGATGGATGATTGATTGAAATTTTCAAAAATGTGATCAAATATTTAGGACGATCACATGGAATATGCTTTGTGTACACAATTAAAAGGCTGAAACTCAAGGGTGGTTTCTCTCCAAGGGTGTCATGGCTCCGCCCCATTACATTCGACAAATAGGAATGGTAATGCTCATATTTGTTTTGAATTAAATAAATCCTTTTTATTGTAGTGTACTTATTGCTAGAAGATGGACACTATCTGCACCACTTACCGACACTGCCTCCGTTGTGAACACAGTCACATGACTCTGCTTGCTCCACTGGTGGGCCCAAAGAAGCCTAAATATTTTCTGGGATGACAACCTCACAGCCCTGAGGGCTGTGATGTCATCAGCTCAGCAAAGACCTAGTTTCAAGGCCCAGTCTCCACCCCCTCATGCTGTGAAGGTAAAATTAGCTCTTGGCGTTTTCAGTCCAAGCCTGGTATCGCTAAACTTCCACGTCAATCAGAGTGGAGAGCTTGTCACCCCACCCTTTCCCAACTCTTTGCAGGACATGGTGGTACCCACCCTTTGTTGAATTGGGAAAGGGTGTGGCAGGTGGGAAGCAGGAATCGAGCCTGCGCAGACTCGACTTGAGACTTCATCCAATGCAAGTCTTCGTCAATCGGAGTTGGACGGCATGTTTTATGGAGCAGAGGCAGTCTGAATCTGAATCAGATTCAACATTACTGAAGTGCCAGCAGCAGCTGAACCTGAGCTTGTCCTGGTTGCTTGTCGCTGTGCACAGCTGGTTACTGTCTGGAGTTCTAGGACAGTAGGAATACTTGTGAACTGGGGACTTCAGGAGTCGGGCAGTTCACCAGCTAAGGCTCAGGCGGGCATTTTTTAGCTTATATTGGCCCACTTAGGGCCTTGTACAATGGGAATTGTCAGGGTGGGGAGGGGGGCAGGCACAAAGTGCATTGCTAAGGTCTGTGTTAAATTGAATTTGAGTTTTTATGTAGAAGTAACATTAAATTCTGCTTTATCATTAATTTTGGACCTGGAGCAACAGTCTAGGATTTTTAAGAATGTCGCACTTGCATATGTTACTATCAATTCTGAAAAATAGAAAGGTAGGTTCCGATCTAAGAAGAAGTTGGTTTCACTGCACATTTTTAAGAACTGTGACTCGGACCTGGAGCCACAAGGATTTTCCACAAGTATTCTAGGAATGCAGCACTCACAATTACTCGAGGGATGACGCTTCAGCCACATCAATTGGCCCCTCCCAAGTTCCCACTGCTTAAAATAATTAAATAATCAAATCTTAATTATAATACAGCAGCAAATGTTATTCAAGGTGTAATTTCGGAGCGAATGGCATTCTGAAACAGAAACACAATTGTTATCTCTGAAGTGATCCAGATGCTGTGTTTGTAATAGGCATTTGCTGAGAGATTAGTCCATTAATGTCCTTATCTTTTAAGAAATCATGCCCTGGTCTGATGCAACAACGATCCTTCTCTCTTGCGGCAGGCTTCCCGGCGATGCGTCGGCCGGCTGCTGCGACGTCGATTCTCTTCTGTGGAGGAGTGTGGCTCAATGGTTAGAGTGGCAGACCCTGATGCAGAGTTCTGGCCAGGGACCAGTGTTCGATTCCCGCCTCGGCGGGGTCTCGGGCTCAATTTCCTCGGGCCTGTTAATTCTCTCCTCGGTGCCTATTCTAATCACGGGCCCCACGCTGCAACTCTGGGCAATAGCTTGCTTAGCCTCCACACTGGCCCCAACAGCGCTAAGGATGCCTGGCTTCACCCTGGGGGTGCCCAGGAGTGGACACTTCACAGGGAAAGCCAGGAGGGGTTCCACAGCGGTATGAGTATCAGCGCCAGGAAGCCGTATGGGCGACACCGCAAGGAGACCGTCTGGTGACAGTGCGCTCTATAAGTACCATGACATTTACACTTCCATCTTCTCCGGTGATGCGGGCGCTTTGTTTTGTGAAGCGGCAGCGGCAGTTCGGCAACACACTTCTCGATCTTGAGTCACGCTTCCAGCTCCTTGTGACATGCAAAAACCCCACAAAGTCCAGCACAGCTGCTGGCACTTCAGGAAGACTTTGGGGAGCTGTTGGGTGAAGTCTGTTGTCCCTGAGACTTCAGCAGGAGGCAAGCTCTATTCCAAGCTCTTGGGGATCCTTCACAAGTTGAAAGTTAAGCACAAAAAGTTCTTTCTCCTTTCTTTGGCAGTCAGGCAACCACTGCAGGCCAATCCCCCAAGCAGCACTTCAGCTTAGGGATAGTCTCTCCACAGTTTCTTCAGGTTCCTCTACTCAGCAAAGGTTTCTTCTTGTAGTCCAAAAGTGATCTAATTTACCGGAATCAGGGTCAACAATATTTATACCCCAAAATCCTTTGTTCTCTGAGGGGAGACGAGCCTTTGCCTAGTCCAACCCAATCCTAGAGCACTCTGTTTACCAGACTTCTTCTTTCCTTTTACAGTGCAGGGCAGAAACATCAGACACCCACAGGAAGTGGAGTCAGCATTGTGGAAGGTAAACACAGCCCTAGAGCACTTTGTTGACAGGATTCCTTCTTTCCTTTCTGTGTGCAAGGCAGAGACATCAGCCACACCCCAGGAGGTGAAGACAGCATTGTGGAAGGCAGGCACAGACCTATTCAAGGTTCAGGTGCAACTCCTCCCTCCCATCTAGATGCAGATCTCTCTATTCATCACTGGGCTGACTCTTCCTGTCTCTTGGAATCCCTCAGCCCTGTCACTCACAAACTCCAGACAAAGTATTATGCAACCTAGCAGAGGCAGGCTTGAAAGGTTAGGCAAGAAAATACCTACTTTCTAAAAGTGGTATTTTCAAACACAGAATGTTAAAACCAACTTCACTAAAAGATGCATTTTATCATTCTGAGTCCAGGCATACTAAACTCGTATTTCCACCATGTTCTCTGAGTCAGTTAGGACTATAAGAATGTAATAATATAATTGCCCATTCTAGCCTAGGGAGAACAGGTAGCCTTGCAATAGTGAAAAACGAAAATGGCTGTAATTCACTATTAGGACATGTAACACTCACCAGGTCATGTCCTACATTATACTTACAATGCTCCCTGCCATTGGGACTACCATAGGGATGTCTGATATGAAGAAAAGGGAAGGTTTAAGGACTGGCAAGTGGGTGCACTTGCCCAGTCAGCATGACAGTACCAGACTGCATGCAGGCTCTGCAATGGCAGACCTTAGACACATTTTACAAGGCAGGTTCTGTGGATGGCACAACCAGTGCTGCAAGCCCAGTAGCAGCATTTGGATTTACAAGCCCCGGGCACGCTCAGTGCACTGTACTAGGGTCTGACAAGTAAACCAAATAGCCAAACATGATACCACTGATTAATACATCAATTTACAGTAGGGAGCACTTGCACTGTGGCACTGGACAGCAGTGGCACAGTGCCCTAAACATCTAACACCAGCAAAAATACATGAAGCAACAGCAAAAAATGGAAGGGAGACCCACGCCAATGGTGCTGGGGTCTAACACGTGTCCTCTCCAGCTGAAATGTGGGGAGAACTAACCTAACTCCTGGGAGTTCTCATCACTAAGGTGGAACAATCTGGCCAGACCATCAGTGTTGGCCTGTTATGTACCAGGGCAGTGTTCCAGTGTAAATTCCATACCCTATAAGGAAATGGACCACCTCAACAGCTTTGGGTTCTCACTCCTCATCTGCATTAACCATCTGAGGGGTCTGTGGTCTGTCTGAACCTAGACGTGAGTCCCAAAGAGGTATGGTCTCAGCTTCTTCAGTCCACAGACCACAGCAAATGCCTCACGCTCAATAGCACTCCACTTCTGTTCCCGTGGAAGTAACCTCCTGCTGATGAAGGCTACAGGATGATCTAGGCCCTCTTCATTCATCTGTGACAAAACAGCCCCCACACCATGCTCTGAAGCGGCTGTTTGAACAATGAACTCTCTTGAGAAGTTGGGTGCCAGGAGCACGGGCGCCGTGCACATGGCAGCTTTAAGGGACTCAAAAGCTTTCTGACAGGTGTCAGTCCAAATCACTTTCCTGGGATGCTTCCTAGAAGTCAGCTCTGTCAAGGGTGCAACGATGTTGCCATACCCCTTGACAAACCTCCCGTAGTACCCTGTAAGTTCTAAAAAGGCCCTCATCTCTGTATGGGTTTTGGGGAGCTCCAAAGCCAGGATGGTTTCAATCAGTTGGGCGCCTGAAGCACGGGTGCTGTGCCCATGGCAGTCTTCAGGGCATCAAAAGCCTTCTGACAGGTGTCAGTCCAGTTCACTTTCTTGGGCTGCTTCCACGAAGTCAGCTCAGTCAAGGGTGCAACAATGTTGCCATACCCCTTGACGAACCTTCTGTAGTACCCCATGAGCCCTAAAAAGGCTCTCACCTGTGTCTGAGTCTTTGGGGGTTCCCATGCCAGGATGGTATCAATCTTGGGTTGAAGGGGCAACACCTGGCCGCTCCCAACTTGGTGTCCCAAGTACACCACGGAACCCTGCCCGATCTGGCACTTACTCGCCTGGATTGTGAGGCATGCCTTCTGCAGCACCAACAACACTTCCCAGAGGTGGTGCAGATGTTCCTCCCAACTGGCACTGAACACTGCGATGTCATCCAGGTAGGCAGCACTAAACTCATCCAGTCGAACCAACATCTGGTTGACCAACCGCTGAAAGGTTGCATGGGCATTCTTCATCCCAAAGGGCATAACCCAGAACTGGAAATGCACTTCTGGTGTGGAGAATTCTGACCTGTCCTTTGCCCCATCAGTCATAGCGATCTGCCAGTATCCAGACGTCAAGTCAAACGTGCTGAGGTATGGTGCAGCCCCTAGCCGATCAATGAGCTCATCAGCTCTGGGGATGGGTTGCGCATCAGTCTTCGTGACTGAATTGAGCCCTCGGTAGTCCACACAGAACCGGAGTTCGGGTGTGGCACCCGGCGCTGCAACCTTCGGGACCTAGACCACTGGGCTGGCCCAAGGACTGCTAGAGGACTCAATCACCCCTAGCGCAAGCATCTTTGAAACCTCCTCTTTGATGTAAGCCATCACTCTGTCAGTTACTCTGTAAGACTTGTGCTTCACAGGTAAGCTGTCTCCTGTGTCCACATCATGGACGCACCAATCTGTGACACCAGGAACCAGGGAGAACAGATCAGAAAACTGTCCCAGCAACTGGCAGCAGTCATTCAGTTGCTCATGGGTCAAGGTGGAAGAGAGGTTAACACCATCCACTGACCCATCTTGCTCTGTTGCAGACAGGAGGTCAGGAAGAGGCTCAGTCTCCTCCTCCATTCCAGCATCTGTTGCTAAGAGCATGCCCACTTCAGACCTCTCCAAGTGGGGCTTAAGGCGGTTGACATGCAGGAACCTCAAGGGGATCCTGGGAGACCCAAATCAACCAAGTAGGTAACTGGACTCTTGCGCTCCACAACCTCAAAGGGTCTGGTCCACTTATGCTGGAGCACACAGGGCTCCACTTGGGCCATGACCAACACTTTCTGACCAGGTTGAAGCTCTACCAGAGTGGCATTCTGGTCATACCATCACTTCATCTCCTCCAGATTCGCCTCAGCAAGTTGTCTGAAACACCGAGTCTGGTTCCTGAAGGCCAACATGTAGCTACATACATCCTGGGGTGGTTTCCTGGGAGATTGCTCCCAGCCTTCCTTGACCAGACTGGGTGTCCATAGAGAAGATCAAAGGGACTGAACCCTAGAGATTTCTGTGGTACCTCCCGGTATGCAAAGAGTAGGCATGGTAAGAAGACGTCCCACTTATGCCTCATGGGTTCCTCAAGACCCATTAACGTGCCCTTCAGGGTTCGGTTAAACCTCTCAACCAACAAATTTCCTTGGGGGTGGTAAGGAGTGGTGAACTTGTAAGTTACACCACACTCCTGCCACAGGGACTTCATATACTTAGAAGTTAAGTTGGTCCCCCGGTCAGACACTACCTCACGAGGGAATTTCACTCGAGAGAAAATTCCCATCAGTGCTCATCCCACCACGGGGGGCGTCACTTTCCTCAGAGGTATGGCTTCTGGGTACCGGGTGGCGTGGTCCACCAAGACCAGGATGAACCTGTTGCCCATGGCTGTCTTGGGGTCCAGTGGCCCCACAAAGTCAATGACCACCCGCTCAAAGGGGGTACTGACCACAGGGAATGGCTGGATAGGAGACTTGTGCTTCGTCCCACTCTTTCCACTTGCCTGGTAAGTCTGACAAGTCCTGCAATGAGTGTCTGAACTCTTGCGCATTTGGGGCCAATGAAAGTGGGTTACAAGCCTCTTAAAGGTCTTGTTCTGCCCCAAATGTCCTGCCAACGGCACATCATGAGCCAGCTCCAGTAGGAAGGCTCTGAAGCTATGGGGTACCACCAGCACACAGGCTGACCCAGGCTCAGCAACCTTAGACTCACTATACAGGAGAACATTCTCCCAATAGATCCAATGTGACCCAGACTGATCACCTGCTTCCTGGCTGCAGCCTGTTGCCGCAAGCCCTCAAGAGAAGGGCATTCTCTCTGCTCCTTATAGAATTCTTTCCTGGAGGGGCCTCCTTCTTGCTGCCAATGGGTCAGCTCAGGCAGGTCCCCCAGTTCAGCTACTTGTACCCCGGTAGGCTCCAGGGCATCCTCCTCAGGGTCTACCTCCTCCTGGGCCATGGGGACTTCGGGGGCCGGTTCCCATGCCCTCTGCCACTTCTCTCTAAGGCAGGCTCCAAGTCCTCTTGAGCACCCCTACTGGCTGCCATTGACCGGGTGGTCACGCACGCCCAGTCAGGCAGACCCACCATCTTCAAGTGAATACTCTTCTCCACCTTTTCCCAAGATGAGCTCTCCAAATCGTTTCCCAACAAACAGTCAACAGGCATAGTGGGCCTCACAGCTACCTGAAGAGTACCAGAGACCCCCTCCACTCAAAGAGAACCTGAGCCATTGGACAACGGCTCTCTGTGTTGTCAGCGGCAACAACTCGGCAAAATGCATGAGAGACAATCTGCTGTTGAGACACCAGGTGACACTTGACAGCTGACACACTGGCTCCTGTATCTCTAAGAACTTCCACCCTTTGGCCATTGATGTTCACCCACTGCCCATATTTCTTAGTGTTTCTGGGCAGCTGAGTTTCTGGGACCCCCTCACAGTCTCCTAAAGAGACAAGGGTTATCTGTGCGGGACCCACCTTGGGCATCAATCTCTTCCCGCAAGGCTACAATAGCCATCTGCCAGGGCGGAGCAGCAGTGGGTGCTGCTTTTCCAAATAGGCAGCACCTGGGATCACTCACCTTGTGACCCAGGTCCTCTCATTTGTAACCTTTCAGGGGCCCCTTTGGAACAGGACTACCTGTCGGGACCCCAGGCTTTTTCTCAGGGGGAGGCTGGGAACCTTTCCCTTGGTTCCCTTGGGGACTACTTTGGGGACCTTTATGGAACTCCTTTTATTTACCCTTGTCCCCCCACTTTTCTGCTTTGGCTGAGCCTCCCATGTGACCCTTTTATATCCGGGTGCTCACCCAGTGGTCCACCTCCTCAGCAAGCTTCCTAGGCTTAGTCAACTTGCTATCAATCAGGTGCTGGCGCAGCTCTGGAGACCAATTATTAGACAAGTGCTCCCATGCAATCAAATCAAAGAGACCTTGAAAATCATTAACTTTGCTGCCCTTTACCACCACTGTTCTGCTTTGGCTGAGTCTCCCATGTGACCCTATTAGATCCGGGTGCTCACCCAGTGGTCCACCTCCTCAGCAAGCTTCCTAGGGTTAGTCAACTTGCTATCAATCAGGTGCTGGCGCAGCTCTGGAAAACAATTATTAGACAAGTGCTCCCATGCAATCAAATCAAAGAGACCTTGAAAATCATTAACTTTGCTGCCCTTTACCCAACCACCCAATGCTCTGCAAAAGAAAATGACATATTCCACCCAGGTACTGTTCTCTATCTTCTTACAAGACCTGAACCTCTGCCTATAGAGTTCAGGGGTCAAACGATACCTAGACATTAATGCATCCTTCATGTAGCTGTATGAATTGTGGACTTCAGAAGGCAAGTCTAACAATGTATCCCACCTCTCACTAACGAACCTTCCCCACAATCTCGCTCCCCAATCTCTCTCAGGGACTGGTGGGAAGACATGGGTACCTCATAGGCTCTGAACCACTGCCCAATATCATAATTTTATAAAACTCTTACCACATCTTTGGTAATATATACTCTAGCTTCCACAGGCACTGACGGTGTGCTGCCACCAGAGGGAGTAATCTCTAAGCTCTTGGCCTTCATTTCCAACTCCCTCAAAACCTTTTCATGTTCAAACTGCATTCTCTTTTCCTCTATGGCTAACTTTCTAGTTTGCTTTTCAAATTCCAACTGCCCATTTAACTTGACGTTGGTCAGCTCCATTTCATGCATCCTGCTCTCTTTCCTGTCCTCCAGCTCCTCTGGAGACAGTCCTCTGGCAGAAACACAGCTACCTGCTGGGGAGACTACTCTCTTCCTCCCTGGACCCAATAGCCCTTGCAGCTGCTCATCTGCATTCTCAGCCCCTTCCTCAGAGGTATTGCTTGCTTCAAACCAGGCCCTCAGCGCCTTTTGTAACTCCTCTTTCCTGGAGATACAGGTCATAGAAACTTTGAATCTTTTGCAGAAATGCTTAAGCTGTTTTAAGGTGTAGCACTCTAGTCTCTCCTCTTCCCAATCAAGATCAACAGATGCTATGGATGCTGCTTTCTCCATGACAGTTGAATTTGGCATATCTCAAAAATAGAACATTCCAAAAAGAAATCTACCAACAAGTATGTGGTCGTGTTTTGGTCTGCACTCACTAAGTAGTGTTCACCAATCACTGTACATGAGTCACAAATGCAAGTCCAGAATCCTCACCGCTGACCACCAATGTTAGATTTTGGGGTCTCTAGTTGGCATAGGTAGGTACTTGTGACAAATAGGGACCCTTGCCTCTAGTCAGGGTTATGTTATAATGTTATAAAATGTTTTGTAGCGCGCTCTGCTACTGCAAAGTATCCTGGCGCGATATGTGAGATTGACCAGAGAGATCTGTCAAAGGGGGAAATTAAATGCTGAGATTGAATAAGTGGGTTTTGAGCCCTTTTTTGAACCCCGCCAGTGTTGGTGAAGCTCTCAAAGAAAGCGGCAGAGAATTCCATTATCGAGCTGTTTGAACAGAAATGGATTGACCGCCCAATCTTGCGTATCTAACTTTGGGCATTGTCATCAAATGCAGATTAGCCGATCGGAGAGCGCGGCGAGGGGTGTACAAAATGAACCTTTTATGCTGATATTGTGGCCCAAGTTGGTGCAAGGCACGATAGGCCAGGACCAGCGATTTAAACGAAATGCGATGGGCCACTGGGAGCCAATGAAGGTCCCGGAGATGGGCACGCACACTGGTTCTTCTCAGGAGATGAAACAGGAGTCGCACAGCCGCGTACTGTATAATCTGCAACCGTTTTATGAAGTATGCGGGGAGACCACTAAACAGTGCATTGGCATAGTCAAGCCTTGCCAAAATCAGGGCCCGCAGAACAGTCTCTTTCGCCTCCCTAGGGAGAAGCGGAAAGAACCTCTTGAGTGACTTGAGGTTGGCGAAACAGGTCCCTGTAAGTTTTTTTAGGTGGACTTCAAACTTAAGGTCCTGTCCGAACCATACCCCTAGGTTTTTTGACGGGCCTCCGAAAGAACTGGGACACTGAAGATCAGTCGGCCAAATGAGATCTCTGAAGTTGGCCGGGAAATTACCGTAGAATAAAATCTCAGATTTATCCTCGTTACATTTGAGCTGAGCTAAAGCAAGCCAGCGAAAGACATGGGACGGACAGGTACAGACCATTATGGCATCCAAACAGTCCTCTTTGGCCAGGTGAACAACAGCTGCGTGTCATCAGCATACGCCATTATTTTTGCTCCCCACTGCTCGGCCAAATAGATTAACAGGGTCATATAAACGTTGAACAGCAGCGGACTCAATGTAGAGCCCTGCGGCACCCCAGTGGTGAGCTTCTTGGGTAGCGAGGCGTGTGGTGGCATCCATACCTGCTGCGTCCGATCAGACAAGAATGACGAAATCCAGGCAAGGACCGCACCCGTCAGGCCTACCTCTGCCAGCCTCGTCAGCAGCTGAGTATGGGGCACTGTATCGAAGGCGGCAGAGAGGTCCAACAGAACCAGAACCGCCCTGCCGCCCCCGTCCAGGCACTCCCTGATGGCCTCTGATAACTCGACCAGTGCCGTCTCAGTGCTAAAGGCAGCCCTGAATCCCGATTGTGCTGGGTGCAGGGCCTGGGAGGACTCAATGAAGTTGTTCAGTTGCCTGAATATGACCCTTTCGCATACTTTCGCAAGGGCCGGGAGCAGCGAAATAGGACGATAACTGGAAGTGGCCAGAGGATCCAAGCCAGGCTTCTTTAGCAGGGGGAGAAATTTCGCCTGTTTCCAGCAAAGGGGCACAGAGGCAGAAGCCAAAGACAAATTCACAATCTGGGTAACCTCCTGATAAACTAGACTCGCCACTCCCCCTAAGACCCTTGCAGGGCACGGGTCAGAGGGAGATCCCGACTTTAGAGCTTCGAGGACAGCCAACACATCCGCTTGCTGAGCTGGCTCAAAGTTAGAGAATTGAGTAGCAGGTGGAGTCGGTCCAGAACCAGTGACGGCCGGTAAGGGCTGTAGGAAACCACAGGAGGTTTGAAGCTCCTCTTGAATTTTGGCAATCTTATTGTCAAAAATACATGACAGTTCCTCACACCAAAAATCGGACGCCGGGAGAGCTGGTAGAGCAGCACAAGGGGAGAGGAAGCTCTGGACAATGGCAAAGATTTCTCTGCCATTGTTGTCCGCCTTCTCAATCCGCCCTGCGAAATATCTGCTTTTAGCAACCTTAATCTCCGCATAGTACGCCTTCTGGCGTAAGGGTGTACACTCCTAAAATAACTCCTGCTCACCCCCTTGGTAACTTTGCATGAGCAGACATGCTTATCTCAGAGGCAGTGTGTAAAGTATTTGTGGCCACATACAGTAATCCAGTGACAACACTACAAATGGACACCGCACAAGGTTTATATCCACAATAAGTATTCTTTATACAGACTTATCACAAGACCATAAACAACAAAAATACATAATACTGTTACTTTAAAATGGTAGTTTTAGCTTAGTTCAGTTCAGTTCTTAAGATGCAACACTTTGTGTCAATGTACCTTTAAGATGCATTGTACTTCCACAACAGAAATGTTGCAGCGATGGAAATCCGACAAAGTTCCGGTGCAAACATGTAAAGATGATCCTCTTTCCTTGATGCGACACGCTTACCTGTGATGCGGCGGCGTCTGCAGCGACATCGGTCTCCGGCGATGCAAGATACTTTACACGATGCGAGCCATGAACGGCCCTGCGACAAGCTTCCTAGCAATGTAGCAGCGTCTGCTGCAATGTTGGTTCTCTTCTCTGGTGATGAGCTGCGACAGGCCCTGGGACACGCTTCTCAGAGATGCGGCGGCGTCTAATATGACGTCTAATATGACGTCGATCCTGCTCTCCTCCGGTGATGCGTCGGCATCTGCTGCGACGTCGATTCTCTTCTCCGTTGATGCAGGGCGCTTTATGTAGTGAAGCAGCAGCGGCAGTTCGGCGACACGCTTCTCGCTCTTGAGTCGCTCTTCCAGCTCCTTGCAACATGCAAATCCCCACAAAGTCCAGCACTGCTGCAGGCACTCCTGGAAGACTTTTGGGGAGCTGGTGTGTGAAGTCTGTTGTCCCTGAGACTTCAGCAGGAGACAAGCTCTGTTCCAAGCCCTTGGAGATCCTACCTTAGCCCTCAGCCAATCAGCGCAGAGCATGGGTGGAGCCTGCTGAGCCCGTAGCTTTAAATTTGCGCCGTAGCGAGGTCGCACGGCTGACATAGAACAGATGCACCAGCGCACATCATATAAAGTCACTTTTATCCTTGTGCAATCAGCACTTTTCTTCAATTTGTATCCTTGCACAGACACTACTTCTCAATCCAAAGGATTTGCGTAGTGTAGTAAGATTATTTAGGTTTTTATTTCTTTCAAAACAAAGTGCTTTCTACACTACACGAAACCTTTGGATTGAGAAGGAGTGTCTGTGCAAGGATACGAATTGAAGAAAAGTGCTGATTGCACAAGGATAAAAGTGACTTTATGTGATGTGCGCTGGTGTATCTGTTCTCTGTTGATGTGACACTCTGCAACTCTGTAGGTGGGCAGATTGTTGATTTCTAATGCTTGAGGTGGATAAGCATTTTACACCAAGGCTGCACTCAATAGTTGAACTTTACATATAGGTTAATGGTTTTCTTTTCAGAGGAAGGAGACATGTTTTAATGTGCAGATCTGGTATAGCAAATCCGCCTTTCTTTGTGATGTTCGCGCGGCTGACATAGTTGGGGAATTTGCTTGGGGAACGTTTGCCTGTATTTTTGTATCTGTTTTTAAAATTGGTCAAGCGCACTCATTATTCCACCACTGCACTTTTGCTGTTCCAATTAAAAAGCGGAAAACTTAGTGTTTCCCACACGCTAGTGTGTGGTTGCCCGCACTTCCTGATTGCCGATCCTCTTATGCTGATTGGTTGACCCTTAGGCAATCAGCGCAGAGCACAGGTGGAGCCTGCTGAGCCCGTAACTTTATATGCACATCACGGCGAGGACGCTCAGCGGACGCACTGCTGGCGCGCCAAAGGCGCGTCAAAGGCAAGCCCGTCTGTGCCTGCCCTTGCCAGGACGTCGCCAGGAGCCAGGTACCCTGCCCCTCACAAAACCGTAAGAGAGAGTTATACCGGCAAAAAACTATGGGCCCTGCATAGGAAAGGCCCCTGTGGGAATCACAGTTGGGACCCAGAGAATTGTCATTCTGGCTGTGAACGCTGTGAATTTAGACGACTTCCCGTAAGGCATGCTACAATCACTGGCCCGGGAGTGTCGACACAGACTCTGGTGAGCATTAATTGTCGCTGATTGCCGAAACATCATGCTGAAGTGTTCGATCTTCTACAGGAACACTCACCTGAGATTCTCTTCCTAACGGAAACAGCTCTTTCCACAGGTTATGGGATTTGCAGCATAAACAGAACTGGAGGAAGAGGGGGCGCTATTGCGAATATTTACAAATCAGTCCACTCCTGCAGTCTGTTCCCTTTAGAGCTTCCGGACTGTGAGAGCGCACTATTTAAAATCGCACTGAGCGCTAACTTCACTTTCTCTGGGCTACTTATATATCGACCACCTGGCCCATCTAAAACCTTTCAAGAAGCCCTAATAAACACAGTTGCTGCGCTCGCTCTTCATACTGTCAATTTTAATATCATTGGCGATCTAAACCTCCATCTAGAGCTACAAGAATCCTCAGAGATTGTTAGCTTTTTGAGGGATTTGGCAGCCTGTCAGTTGGTTCAACTGATGCCCAGTGCAGCGCACAGAGTGGGCCATCTCTTAGACCCTATCCTTTCCAATCTAGAGCCACTGGAAGTGTTGGTACCACTCCCAATGATCTGGACAAATCATTTTCTCATTGTGATGCGGCTTACGATATAGATGGCCATAAGCCCCAGTCTAATTAAGACCCCTCTTTAAAACGGCATTGGCATAAATTGAACCAAGCTGATCTCCTCACTGCCCTGAGTGCAAAGCCTCTGGTAAAAGCCACTAATATGGAAGAGGCTAACGCGCTCTTCCATAGGTGGATAATGCAAGCCCTAGACATGTGTATTCCCTTCAAACTTACGCACTCAAAAAGCACCTGGGCAAATGCTTGGTTCAATGAAGATCTAACCCTCGCTAAGAAAAACTGCAAGGTCTTGGAAAGATCTTGGAGGAGGTCATATGACGCTCATGCCAAAGATCTATATAGAGCGGTCATTAAATCCTATCACAAGCTGGTGCGCAAATCCAGAGCAGCGCACCGCTCCAGCTTCATTAGCTCTAGCACCAACCACAGTACAACTATTTTTTCTCTACTGAAAGATCTGACTTCCGCTCCAGGGGAACTGGGAAACATTACCTCTTCAAACAAACACTGTGAAGATCTGGCAACCTTCTTTTTGAAGGTGTTGGTGTTGCCATTGCAATGAATGACTGACTATAAAGAATTGTGTCTGTATCATGATGCACAAGAAGCTCCTCAAACGAAACTGACATGGTGCAGAGTCCCTGCATACTAGCTGCTTCATCACCAGTCCAGTCCATCCTGAGGTAGTCAATGATAATGCCTACCAGCTACAGTGAATAAAGAAGGGTGGTTAAGAAAAAGGTGTAGCTATTATAAAGAACACTATGTGAATATTACTCCTAATCTCATTAGGGTACTCTAATTACAAAACCTTAATGGGAAAGGGGATATTGAAATGATGAAAGCTAATGTGAGTCATTTTATGAAAGTGAGGTTTTTTGAGCAACTGCAAATATCCTATGGGTGAGAATAAAATTAAGAAATCTATGTGCATCAAACATTCCAAGAAAGTGAGGGTTAGGAAGTGAATTATTAATTGGGGTGGATGTTAATTCAACATAAGCAATAAGGTCACTATCTTGTTAGGGCCCATTAAAAGTTCTAGTGATTTAAACCTGGGCTCTACATCCAGGAATTTAGACAGAGCAGACATGCATAATTCATAGAAAACATGCAAAGCATTTAGAAATACTAAAACAGTTAAAAAGTCAGAATTAGAACGTATCATTATTATTAACCACACTAGCATTTAGCAAATAGAGCAAATTTAAATAAGAAAATTGCACAAAGACAATAAATATCCTACAAGAACCAAGGATGTGAATTTGAATGACAAGTAAAAATAGAGCTAAAAATTACAAAGCTCCAATGATAATCTCTGATCATGGTAGAGCTGAGTCAGGCTGGGTTTGTATGTATGTATGTATCACAGAGTTTACACTGCCCTTGGGAAGAGATAAGACTTCAACCCTTTCTTAAAGGAGCTAAGTTCATTCGAACTCCTCAGGAACAGGGGAAGAGAGTTCCAGACTTTTGCGGCAGTAAAACCAAAGGACCGGCCGCCCATCCGTATCCTCTGAATTCTAGGGACTGCCACCAGACATGCGGAGGAAGACCGTAAAGGTCTAGCTGCCGAGTACCAGGAAAAGAGCTCTTGCAGTAAGACAGGCCCCTGTCCGTGAAGAGCCCTAAAAACTATACAAGATGCCTTAAAACAGATACGCTGGTGAATTGGTAGCCAATGCAGATCTTTTAGCGCTAGAGAGGTTTTCCCATAGGAGCAGGTTCAAAGCTGATTGTCATGTTACTGGGCTAACTTGAGGTGTTGTGTGCACATTAACAATGCACTTAGATGCAGCACGAGGTAATTACCACTGTAGATGAATTCACTCTTTCCATACATCACTTTTGTTTGTACCTCAGCGATCAAGACATTCAACTTTTTGGGGAATTGTGATACTAGATTTCACTGTTTGGATTTGTCCTTCTTACTTACACTCACACTTTGACTGCTGTTGGATCCATTTGTTGATTATTTCATTTTGTAATGCTGTCTCTTAAACATGATGTGCTCTGTGACGTGCCACAAAATAGGAACCTGTAATCTGCTTCATTTCACTGTTTACATTTGATTTTCTTACCATGTAAGTACTGGTACATCTCATGAGTGCCAGTTCAGTTAGTGGTTTTGTAGTCTATGACTTTTTAGCAAACTCAAGTGGAAATTGTGCTCTTAAATGAACAAATTACCCTAGTTTTTCAACATTTTCTCAGGGAGCAATCTCCCAAACATTCCACATAGCTGACAGACCTTCCACTTTTCTGACATGCTTCAATTCTCATCAGGTATGAAACAAAAGATCCAGAGGCCAATATTATGCGTCATCTCTTTTATTGCTTCATAGACAGCACCACCAAAAACATAGAATTCGAATACAAATAACACACTAAAACCTTTAGAACATGCATATCTTCACTGAACATGCAGCCTTCTTCCTTGTTTTGTTGCTGTTCATGCACAGATAAGTACTGTCTGCAAGTACTTTATTTAAGTGTATGAGATGGAAGTTTGATGTTTTGCTGAGGTGTCCTCTCACATTGGTAAGTTGTTTCAGCTTATGTGTGTGATGACAAAATGTTTAATGGGATGTTTTCCTGGTCGTTAGTATGAGGTGTGTGTCACCATGGGGAAGAAATGATCAGTTTGAGTCAGTTTTATTTGCTTTGATGTATGGAAGGTGCCTGGTTGTTGGAGATACAGGCAGGATTGGGACGATATCAGTTGTTTGTAGGGGTTTTTCATTGTAAATCATATCTTTTAAGGAGAGCTATATTAGTGTAAAATATGAGGATTGTGTATTCAGTAGTTATTTACAATGGTAACACGTGTGTGGTATTCAGAAGCATAGGAAGGGCAGTGCTGGATTGAATTGTGTGTTTTAGGTTGGGAGCATTTGAACATTATTTGTACACTCGGTATTTTGTGGACGAGTTCTCATTTGAATCTTACTTGGTGCTCAGAGGCTCTGTGCGACATGGGGCAGTGCGCGGTGGGGGGCTTGGTCATCTCCAGTTGCTAGGCAGGTATTCTTCCATATTACAACAGAGCAGCTGAACAGGCAGCTCACACACGCATTACGTTTTTGGATCTCAGAGAGCCGACATATGCGAAGGAGATCAGCGAACATTTTAGGAAATTGGGCTATACACAGTCATTAAAGGTAGAATGGAGGTGGCAATGTTTTGGAAAATACTGATCGAGGTTGTTCCCAGGTGTTTGGGTGTGTAGGAGCTGGCAGATTACATTACGATCAACTGAGGGAGAACATCAGAGTCTTATTTTAAAAATTAAAGAAGAAATATAATAGGAATTGAAAATGAGTACTGTAGAAGAGGAAATTTTGAACAATAAGTTTAAAGAGTACATGGAAAAGATGTTTGGAGATCTAGCTGACAGAATGGACAAGAAGATAGACATTGGTGTGGTAACAGGGGAAAGTGAAGGCTCTTGGTCTGAAGAGGAGGTGGAGCCAGGAACTAGTGGTTCTAAGGTCAGGGGAGCTAAGAGAACAAATAAAAGAGGGCATTCAGAGATGCTTAAAGATAAAAAAGGGTCTGATCATAAGACTCCTGAGATGGATGTTGCTATAAAGCCTAAATGAGACTCTAAAAAGGCTAGTGGAAAGATTCACAATGTAGTGGCTTGTTATGGTTCTTCCACTAGTGGTGACGTGGAGTTCATCGGAATTTGATGAAACAGATGAGGAGGATGAAAGAGGTGGCAGGAATAGTAAGGATCATAAAAGGATAAAGTTGGAAAAAGCAAATTTTGTGGACCCATTCGGGGAGGATATGTTTGATCCTCTGTTGTTCAACACCCATTATCTCCTCAATAGTCTCCAGCTGAGCATGTGGCTCAATAAAATTCAAATTGGAGAGATACCTAGGAAGCGTGTACTCGTTTGTGCTTAGCATGTCCTAGACTGACACTAGATTCAAAAGTGGCCTATACCCCAGAGTTAGAACCCAAGAAAAGAGATGGACAAATGTTTGAAATGGTGTCAGAATAGGCTACTGGATATCCTTGGGCCACTTACTAAGGTGTCTCATGTGTGCAAGGAGACACATGCAAATAATACTGAGGTGGATATACGTGAATATACGTGAATTACGCCATTGAGTCCAATGGGCAATTTGCATTTTGGGGAATACTAATGCTGCCTATTGCATGGAGAGGCCAAGAGTATTTTGATAAAAATGGATCCCAAACTGGCGGAGACAACTGGCAAAGAGTTTGATGTTGAAAACAATGGGATCTTGTTTGGAGGGGAATTCTTAAGAGATATGTCAAGATATGTAGGTACATTCAATTTCTTGCAGATATGAGGAAGGTTCTCTGTGGGGCCGGGAGAATGCCGGTCAGTTCCCCGGCTGAGGTCAAGGAACTGCTCGTGGGTTCTTCTCACTTGGATTCAGACCCTATGGTTTTGGATATGAATTGTGGTCAGAGCAGGGTGGAATTTATTCACAAAGGTAAAGGGTGAGGTCACGTGGCCCACAAAGTTAGAGAAGAGGATCAGTAGGAGAGTTTAAGAAAAGACCCTTTATGTATACTTGTAAAGCTGCACAGCAGAATAGCTCAGTTTGTTACAAAATGGAGAGAATTTACTCAAGAGCAATTGGTTTTGAGTACGGTACAGCATTATCACATATACTTTGTAGGGGTTCCATTTCAGGAGGAGTTTCCAAGATTGCTCAGGTCTTCCAAAGGTCAAAAGGAATGAGTGACTCAAGAGGTAAAGGCGCTTCTGGAAAAGGGTGCACTAGAGAGAGCAGAAGGTCCCAGGGTGTTTTGTGAGCAACATTTCTTTGTCGAAAAGAAGGACAAAGGGATGAGGCCTGTTATAAATCTGAAGGAATTGAATGATTGGGTGTGTTACAACCACTTCAAGATGGAATTGATCATAATGTTAAGGGATTTGTTGAGGAAAGGGCAACTGGTTGACAATGCTGGATTTGAAGGGTGCCCTTTTGACAATTCCTATGTGTGTGGAGCAGAAGGATTACCTTCAGTTCAAGATGGAATGGGAAACAATGGAGATTCCGAAGCCTACCATTCAGGCTGACATCAGCTACATGGTATTTTACGAAGGTTATGAGGCCAATTATGCTGTGGTTGCGATCAATGGATTTTTGTCTGATTGTATATGTGACAATGTGTTAAATATTGCCAGAGGAGAAAGCAATGAATTGAAGCAGAAGGAGTAGGCAGTGCCGATGATGAAGGATTTTTGATTTGTGGTGAACCTTGTTTAGAACGAGTGCAAGAAATGAGGATTTCAGATACAGACCTTGGAAGAAGTGCTAAGGTTGCAGATAGAGATAGTAAAGAGAATCCACAGGCAATTGAAAAGACTAGGGGATTTGGCCTGGATTCCTTTGCTTTAGTTAGCTAGATAATTAGGTCTGCTGTCGGCTCAATTCAGGCAATATTTATCAGCTGCCCTGAGGGTTATCATTTATGACTAGGGGTGAAGTATTCTCAGAAGGTGAGAATGAATCAAGACCTAATAAAGGAGTTGGATTGGTGGTTGATGAACATGGACACATTGAATGGAGGGGAGATTTTCAGGGAGATTACAGAAGTGGTTATTGAGTCAGATGCAAGTCTGTTTAGTTGGGGTCCAAGATGTGGCTCCCCAACCAAGGAGATGCACATCAATTGTCTAGAGCTCCTGGCGGGTTCCTTTGCATTGAGAAGTTTTGTGAAGGAAAAGGCAACATGTTGTGTGCTGTTGAAGATGGACAATGTGTTAGCAGTGCGTTTTGTAAACAAGTTAGAGGGTCCTCATTCAAGTGAATTGGCATAGATGGTAAAGGAATTTGGGAATTTTTGTTTCGATAGAGAGATAATGGTGCAGGCTCAACATATTCCAGGGAAGAACCATTTAAAAGTGGATTGGAACTCAAGGTTTCTAACATACGTGAGCAATTGGATCATGTGACAGGAAAGTGTTCATACGTCTGGAAATGAGATGGGGATTGATGGAAGTAGATTTGTTTGCAGACAGGCTAAATGTTCAGTTGCCGAGATTTTACAGTTGGAGACCAGATCGGGAAGTAATGGGTGTAGGTGCTTTTCTGAAGAATTAGGGGAATGAAAGGCTGTACGCCTTACCTCCTTTCTCAATGATACAGAGGGTGCTAATGAAAGTAAGGAGAGAGAAAGTCAGATGCTGTTGGTCACTTGGTTCTGGCAATCTCAGGTGTTTTTTCTGGATGTGATGAAGTTGTTGTTGGATGATCCCTCAAGTACAGCTGGATTCCCAGGGGAATTGCCACATGATGATAGTAGCAGGACCGTTAGGTTAATAGGTTGATTGATTTCAGGAGAGTGTGTCAAGTATCTGGGATATCAAAAGAGGCTACAGAAGTTATCAAGGAATCCTGGGCTCCAGAGACGAATAGGGCATGCAAGTCAGTATAGAGAGGATGGTGTAGTTGGTGTGTTACAAGGGTTTGGATTCTGTATCAGCTCCTGGAGTGGAGGTAGTAATTCTTTTAAGACAATTGTTCACGAAAAGTCTGGCATATAATTCATTGAATTTAAGTAGGTCTGCAATTTTAGCAGGACATGAATTGGTGATTGGGATGTCAATTGGTCAGCATGTGTTGGTGGAGAGAATAGTTAAGAGTGTACATATGGAGTTTCCTCCCAAGACCAAGTATGCTTCTGTTATATTTGATCTATGTCTCTTTTCCCTAGCTGGGATTTCCCTGTCGCTCAAATGGTGTCACTGCTATAATGCTTGGTGACATTGTGGAATGTTGGGGACTTGGCCTGTGTGTTAACTGGCAGTTGGTGGCAGGCAGGCTGAGAGACAGGGAGGTCACTCCTGGTGGGGTTTTACCTTTACATCTTAAGAACTTAACCTGCAACTCAACTTGAATAAAGCTATCCTATTTATACACCTGGCACAGAGGATCATTTTGTGTATAACATTTTGGCGATGCTTGGAGAAACCTACAACTTACAGGAAAGAGCCTGTAGACAAGAGAACCTACAGCGTGCAAAAAACAGAAAGAAATAAGGAACCGACAAAAGAGAAAATAAACTGGAACCACAGAAAAGAAACACCTTGCTCAAACCCCACCAGTGTCCATTGCCATCTGGACAGCCTGCAGCCCAGGGCATTTGATCATTTATTGCAGATTTGAGCAGTTGCTGTTGGGATTGGCCTTTGAGGAGTAAGTACAGTGAGGCGGAGATTACCCAAGGGTGAATGACCTATAGCTGTGTCTGTCGCACACAGAGAGGGCAGAAGAATCACTTCTCATGAGTGCAGCCCTTGTGTGCAGGTCTGCAATCTGCTTGTTGGGAATCCGTGGATGTGGCTCTTGCCTCGTTTTGGACTGCAACTGATGATTTGGGGTTAGCTCCAGCGCCGTGGGCTGAAAAGAACGGCACTTGCCGAAAGGCCGACAGCCACTAATGACAACTGTTGTTGTAAGTGGTAGCGAACTGCAGTGAAATTTGTGTGCAGTGAGCAACTTTTAATTAAAGGACCTTTAACGGACCCACGGAGTGCAGCACACAGTAAGAGGCATTGGATCGGTGAGGGTTTAAAACTTTCAGTAAGCCTGTGAAGCACAAACTAGAGTGTACGTGAATAACAGCCATTCAGTGAAGCACCCTGTTTGGATGAAGAAGATTTATTTATTTATATATTTTTTGTTGTTGTTCAGGATCGACATGCCTAGGATATGAATGTTTGTCAACTGGCCGTTGAGGTGCGCGAATTTTAAATGGGTGTGACTGTTGTTTTTGTACACTCGCGCACACTTACCTTTCAAATGAGGTCGCGTGCATGGATAATTGAAGTTGCGCGTAGAGGCACTGGATTCTTTCATGACAACTTTCCCTTCTTCGCTCCTTGTTGCTGTTGAGGAATGTTTTCCTGCTTTGACATGCCGTGAGCCTTCCGGCAGCCATGTTTAAGTTTTCCACTGGATTCAAGCAAGCCGGGCTGAAGACGGCTGAAATGCCAGAAATCGATCCTCGGAAGCTTGTTTCCGGTCCAGGGAAGACATGGCTTGGCAGTTCGGGCTGGACTGTTCCCATGAGGCACAGGGTCAGACTGATTCGCATATAGCCATGTCTGAACTGGGGTGGCAGAGTGGGCTAAAGAACGGTGATGGACTAAACCCAGATCTTTTGACTGGGTGTGAGTGTTTGATTGATTCAGATGCTCCGTCCATCACCACCCCCTTTTGTACCGCTCGTGGCCGCCATAGGTGTGGCAGGGTATGCTCAGACGTGAGTCCCTTGCTCACTTTGCCACTGGATTCAAGCAAGCCGGGCTGAAGACGGCTGAAATGCCAGAAAAGGGTCCTCGGAAGCTTGTTTCCGGTCCAGGGAAGACATGGCTTGGCAGTTCGGGCTGGACTGTTCCCATGAGGCACAGGGTCAGACTGATTTGCATATAGCCATGTCTGAACTGGGGTGGCAGAATGGGCTAAAGAACGGTGATGGATTAAACCCAGATATTTTGACTGGGTGTCAGTGTTTGATTGATTCAGATGCTCCGTCCATCACCACCCCCTTTTGTACCGCTTTTGGCCGCCATAGGTGTGGCAGGGTATGCTCAGACGTGAGTCCCTTGCTCACTTTGCCACTGGATTCAAGCAAGCCGGGCTGAAGACGGCTGAAATGCCAGAAACCGGTCCTCGGAAAAATTTTCCAGTCCAGCGAAGACATGGCTTGGCAGTTCGGGCTGGACTGTTCCCATGAGGCCCAGGGTCAGACTGATTTGCATATAGCCATGTCTGAACTGGGGTGGCATAGTGGGCTAAAGAACGGTGATGGATTAAACCTAGATCTTTTGACTGGGTGTGAGTGTTTGATTGATTCAGATGCTCCGTCCATCACCACCCCATTTTGTACCGCTTTTGGCCGCCAAAGGTGTGGCAGGGTATGCTCAGACGTGAGTCCCTTGCTCACTTTGCCACTGAATTCAAGCAAGCCGAGTTGAAGACGGCTGAAATGCCAGAAACCGGTCCTCGGAAGCTTGTTTCCGGTCCAGGGAAGACATGGCTTGGCAGTTCGGGCTGGACTGTTCCCATGAGGCACAGGGTCAGACTGATTTGCATATAGCCATGTCTGAACTGGGGTGGCAGAGTGGGCTAAAGAACGGTGATGGATTAAACCCAGGTCTTTTGACTGGGTGTGAGTGTTTGATTGATTCAGATGCTCTGTCCATCACCACCCCCTTTTGTACCGCTTTTGGCCGCCATAGGTGCGGCAGGGTATGCTCAGACGTGAGTCCCTTGCTCACTTTGCCACTGGATTCAAGCGAGCCGGGCTGAAGATGGCTAAAATGCCAGAAACCGGTCCTCGGAAGCTTGTTTCCAGTCCAGGGAAGACATGGCTTGGCAGTTTGGGCTGGACTGTTCCCATGAGGCACAGGGTCAGACTGATTTGCATATAGCCATGTCAGAACTGGGGTGGCAGAGTGGGCTAAAGAACTGTGATGGATTAAACCCAGGTCTTTTGACTGGGTAGGAGTGTTTGATTGATTCAGATGCTCCGTCCATCACCACCCACTTTTGTACCGCTTTTGGCCGCCATAGGTGCGGCAGGGTATGCTCAGACGTGAGTTCGTTGCTCACTTTGCCACTGGATTCAAGCAAGCCGGGCTGAAGATGGCTGAAATGCCAGAAACCGGTCCTCGGAAGCTTGTTTCCGGTCCAGGGAAGACATGGCTTGGCATTTCGTGCTGGACTGTTCCCATGAGGCACAGGGTCAGACTGATTTGCATATAGCCATGTCTGAACTGGGGTGGCAGAGTGGGCTAAAGAACGGTGATGGATAAAACCCAGATCCTTTGACTGGGTGTGAGTGTTTGATTGATTCAGATGCTCCGTCCATCACCACCCCCTTTTGTACCACTTTTGGCCGCCATAGGTGTGGCAGGGTATGCTCAGACATGAGTCCCTTGCTCACTTTGCCACTGGATTCAAGCAAGCCGGGCTGAAGACGGCTGAAATGCCAGAAACCGGTCCTCGGAAGCTTGTTTCTGGCCCAGGGAAGACATGGCTTGGCAGTTCGGGTTGGACTGTTCCCATGAGGCACAGGGTCAGACTGATTTGCATATAGCCATGTCTGAACTGGGGTGGCAGACTGGGCTAAAGAACGGTGATGGATTAAACCCTGATCTTTGACTGGGTGTGAGTCTTTGATTGATTCAGATGCTCCGTCCATCACCACCCCCTTTTGTACCACTTTTGGCCGCCATAGGTGTGGCAGGGTAAGCTCAGACGTGAGTCCCTTGCTCACTTTGCCACTGGATTCAAGCAAGCCGGGCTGAAGACAGCTGAAATGCCAGAAACCGGTCCTCGGAAGCTTGTTTCCGGTCCAGGGAAGACATGGCTTGGCAGTTCGGCTGGACTGTTCCCATGAGGCACAGGGTCAGACTGATTTGCATATAGCCATGTCTGAACTGGGGTGGCAGAGTGGGCTAAAGAACGGTGATGGATTAAACCCAGATCTTTTGACTGGGTGTGAGTGTTTGATTGATTCAGATGCTTTGTCCATCACCACTCCCTTTTGTACCACTTTTGGCCGCCATAGGTGTTGCAGGGTATGCTCAGACGTGAGTCCCTTGCTCACTTTGCCACTGGATTCAAGCAAGCCGGGCTGATGACGGCTGAAATGCCTGAAACCGGTCCTCGGAAGCTTGTTTCCGGTCCAGGGAAGACATGGCTTGGCACTTTGGGCTGGACTGTTCCCATGAGGCACAGGGTCAGACTGATTTGCATATAGCCATGTCTGAACTGGGGTGGCAGAGTGGGCTAAAGAACGGTGATGGATTAAACCCAGATCTTTTGACTGGGTGTGAGTGTTTGATCGATTCAGATGCTCCGTCCATCACCACCTCCTTTTGTACCGCCATGTTTAAGTTGGCGATGCTTTGTCATTACTCGTACTGCGTCAAGACTATACATTCGTTTAAGCTACTAAAAGAAGAACGCATGGACATTTCATGTCAATTTGAGGACGCCGTTTGGATGAAAGGTCTTGTACATTTTGGTGTTGTTCAAGCAAAATCGTTGGGGAGTTACACTCGTTATGATGATACAGCAGCTACATGGAGTGAATGGACTAGTTTTCAAGAGCTTCACACCGAGGGAAATTTCGGGTGAGAAACCGCTCACCGGAGCATGAGACTTTTACTTTATTATTCTTATATTTGCCATTTTCTCAACTTAAAATGACCATGCAGCCTTCTTCCTTGTTTTGTTGCTGTTCATGCACAGATAAGTACCGTCTGCAAGTACTTTATTTAAGTGTATGAGATGGAAGTTTGATGTTTTGCTGAGGTGTCCTCTCACATTGTTAAGTTGTTTCAGCTTATGCGTGTGATGACAAAATGTTTAATGGCAGGTTTTCCTGGTCGTTAGTATGAGGTGTGTGTCACCATGGGGAAGAAATGATCAGTTTGAGTCAGTTTTCTTTGCTTTGATGTATGGAAGGTGCCTGGTTGTTGGAGAGACAGGCAGGATTGGGACGGTATCAGTTGTTTGTAGGGGTTTTTCATTGTAAATCATATCTTGTTTTAAGGAGAGCTATATTAGTGTAAAATATGAGGATTGTGTATTCAGTAGTTATTTACAATGGTAACAAATGTGTGGTATTCAGAACCATAGGAAGGGCAGTGCTGGATCGCATTGTGTGTTTTACGTTAGGAGCATTTGAACATTATTTGTACACTCGGTATTTTGTGGACGAGTTCTCATTTGAATCTTACTTGGTGCTCAGAGGCTCTGTGCGACATGGGGCAGTGCGCGGTGGGGGGCTTGGTCATCTCCAGTTGCTAGGCAGGTATTCTTCCATATTACAACAGAGCAGCTGAACAGGCAGCTCACACACGCATTACGTTTTTGGATCTCAGAGAGCCGACATAAGCGAAGGAGATCAGCGAACATTTTAGGAAATTGGGCTATACACAGATATTAAAGGTAGAATGGAGGTGGCAATGTTTTGGAAAATACTGATCGAGGTTGTTCCCAGGTGTTTGGGTGTGTAGGAGCTGGCAGATTACATTACGATCAACTGAGGGAGAACATCAGAGTCTTATTTTAAAAATTAAAGAAGAAATATAATAGGAATTGAAAATGAGTACTGTAGAAGAGGAAATTTTGAACAATAAGTTTAAAGAGTACATGGAAAAGATGTTGGGATATTTTGCTGACAGAATGGACAAGAAGATAGACATTGGTGTGGTAACAGGGGGAAGGTGAAGGCTCTTGGTCTGAAGAGGAGGTGGAGCCAGGAACTAGTGGTTCTAAGGTCAGGGTAAGAGAACAAATAAAAGAGGGCATTCAGAGATGCTTAAAGATAAAAAAAGGGTCTGAGCATACGACTCCTGAGATGTATGCTGCTATAAAGCCTAAATGAGACTCTAAAAAGGATAGTGGAAAGATTTACAATGCAGTGGCTTGTTATGGTTCTTCCACTAGTGGTGACGTGGAGTTCATCGGAATTTGCTGAAACAGATGAGGAGGATGAAAGAGGTGACAGGAATAGAAAGGATCATAAAAGGATAAAGTTGGAAAAAGCTACGTTTGTGGACCCATTAGGGGAGGATGTGTTTGATCCTCTGTTGTTCAAAACCCATTTTCTCCTCAATAGTCTCCAGTTGATCATGTGGCTCAATAACATTCATATTGGAGAGATACCTAAGGAAGCACATACTCGTTTGCGTTCAGCATGTCCTAGACCGACACTAGAGTCAAAAGTGGCCTATACCCCAGAGTTAGAACCCAAGAAAAGAGATGGACAAATGTTTGAAAGGGTGTCAGAATAGGCTACTGGATATCCTTGGGCCCCTTACTAAGGTGTTTCATGTGTGCAAGGAGACACATGCAAATAATACTGAGGTGGTTATACGTGAATTACGCCATTATGTCTAATGGGCAATTTGCATTTTGGGGAATACTAATGCTGCCTAGTGCATGGAGAGGCCAAGAGTATTTTGATAAAAATGGATCCCAAACTGGCGGAGATAGCTGGCAAAGAGTTTGATTTTGAAAACAATGGGATCTTGTTTGGAGGGGAATTATTAAGAGATATGTCAAGATATGTAGGCACATTCAATTCCTTGCAGATATGAGGAAGGTTTTCTGTGGGGCCGGGAGAATGCAGGTCAGTTCCCCGGCTGAGGTCAAGGAACTGCTCGTGGGTTCCTCTCACTGGGATTCAGACCCCATGGTGTTGGATATGAATTTCGGTCAGAGCAGGGTGGATTTTATTCACAAAGGTAAAGGGTGAGGTCACGTGGCCCACAAAGTTATAGAAGAGGAAGAGGAGCAGTAGGTGACTTTAAGAAAAGACCCTCATGGGTGCAGCCTGTCAGGTTCCTAGCTGCCGAACGATCATGGGCCGCCAACGGGATCAGAAACTACAGTTCCCGGCATGCCGCGCTGACGTCGCGTACCAAACGTGAGCTGCGCGCGCATGCCAGGAAATAAAGGTCAGATTCAAAGGGCGGTGAGACGCCGATAATTCCGTCCTGCGGTGGCGTTTCCTGAGTCCTGTTTTGTATGCGGTAAGAGGTGTCTTATGGTTCCTCGTCCTCCGGAATCGTGAGTATCCTGGAATCGTTGTGGTGTGTGGCGTTTGTAGTTTCGATCCCAACTACACACCCAAAGCCCAGTTATTCTTTGGGAGTTGCACTCGGCTGAGTGTTACTCGGACGTTCCTTAACGTCGCGTTCAGCATTTGCTCTGGTGGCTTTATCGTTTGGTTGAGAGGAAAAGACCTGTTGTTATTCAGTGCCAAACAAAGCCATACATTTGTATGTTCGCATGGTACATATTGTAAATACGTATAAGCTTGCGCAGTGGCGATATGACTCACCTGGAACATTGTTTTGAGCCTCGCTATTTCACACTCTCAGAGAAAAATCCCTCAGACACTTATAGGGCGCAAGCTTAATGGAGAAAGCGTTTCCTAGTGTGCATGTAACACTGAGTACTAAACGTGAAGAGTCTCCCCACACTGTTTTCTCACGGATTGGATTCTGAAGATTGCAGTGTTCATTATTATTTCTTTATCTCGTTATTACAGGAGACAGGAGGGGTATTGGAAAAAAGAGAACTGTGAAATCACCCATTATAGAAATTAACGCATTGTTCATGGTATGTGTAGCACTACCTATTTAGCACCAAACGAAAGTACAGCAGACTTAGCACATAGAGAATTGAAGTGTGTCCGTTTTGTCTTCACAGTTGGGCACAGTTCTTCATACCTCAACAGACCCCTGTCTCCATTGGATTTGATCATTGTGTATTTTCCTTTACAGGTATTGCTTGGTTACAGTGGGGAGGTTTTGGGTAAAGGGAGTGTAGAACACACCGTTATAGGTTAGGGAGATAGGGTGCTCTAATATCTTGTTCTTTGTTGTTACAGATCTCCCTCCCCGCTGTTCCCTTCCTTTCCCGCGCCCCGCTGTACTATCTTAGATGTTCGTTTCATATTGTATGAACGCTGAGGTGGTTCGGTAGGGCAGGGAGTTGGACTCTCATCACAGCCCAGAGGAAGTTGGAGCCGAGCCTGATAGAATTATCGGCCTACGGATTTTGCCGCCTCTTGGCTGTGTTGGGAGTCGCCATGACCACCTTAGAAGACGTTATGGCTGCTTTGGCCTTAGTTCAGGTGGAGCTGGCAGCTTCCAATAGGGAGGTAGCTGCTGCAAGGGCTGAGAATGCACAATTACGAGTCAGGTTGGACAGATTGCCCACCACTACCACAACAACCGGGGCATCAAGTAGCTCTTCTCCTACCACTTCCGTGGTGGTGGAAATGCCGGCGCAAATCCCTCTAGCACCACCAGAACGATACTATGGAGACATAAAAAAGATTCAAGTTTTTATGACACAGGTACAGATTCACTTTATGTGCAAACCCAAGATGTTTTCCACACACCAAGCAAGAGTAGCTTTCCTAATTTCATACTTAGGGGGGGAAGCTGCACAGTGGGCGGTTCCAATACTAAAAAGGGATGACCCACTTCTATACCACTGGGACAATTTCAGGGAAGAATTTGAAAAAACATTCGATAGAAGGGCAGAGACACTCACGGCGGACAGAGAGTTGTTGAAATTGAAACAGGGGGAGGCTGATCTTGTCACTTATCTCAACAACTTCAGGAGACTCGTGGCCGAAACAGATTGGCCTGAAGCAAAAAGAACAGCCTTGTTCTATCAAGGCCTCAACGAAGACATGAAGGATGTCTTAGCCCAGATAGACCCCCAGCCCCGTACTTGTTCTGCTTTGATAGACCTTACCTTGCGCTTAGACCATCGCATGAAGGAAAGGAAAGGAGAGCATAAGAAGAAGGATAGAGCCGTGATGCCTTATGAACAAGCCGGTAGCAGTGACAAGCCGGCTCCTTCTTCTGAGGCAATGGAGATAGGGGCGGTGCGAGCCTCCTTGACCGCCAGCGAAAGAGAACACAGACGCAAACAAGGATTGTGTCTCTATTGTGGGAAGAAGGGCCATTTCCTACGTGAGTGCCCAGTTAAGCCAAAAGGCAACTGTGTGCGGGGAGGACAGAGCGTAGCAGGAGTTGCTGCAAAGGAGTCGGAAAACTACACGGCTTGATGGTGAACGAAGGGAAACCCTCAGGCATACACATCATCCCTTCACTCACCCCGAATTCCGTGGACGTGAGGAACCACCTCTTTGTGAACATGACCATAACCATCAACAACAAAAAACATGAGGTGCCAGTGATGGTCGATTCTGGGGCTACAGGGTGTTTTATGGACGGTTCCATGGCTCGTCGATTGGGAGTGACACTAGTCCCCAAAGAAAGACCCGAAACAGTATACGCCGTTGATGGACACGAACTACAAGCAGGTCCGATTACCTATCATACGAGGGAGTACGAAGTCGTTTGTTCTGATTCCCACCATGAAATCCTGATCTTCAACATTATTGAAGCTCCGCAATATGGGATCATCCTGGGGCTCCCATGGCTACAAAAACACGATCCTGATATACGGTGGACTACCAAAACGATTCAGTACCTTTCCCCTTATTGCCACGAACACTGTTTCCCAACGAAAAGGAAGCCGGCACAAACCATAGAGCCTATGCAGTCAATAGCCACAGCAGCGGAAAAAGACGTAACCCTGCCCTCGTGTTACGCTGAGTTTGGCACAGTTTTCAGCGATAAAGAGGCCGAGGTGCTTCCACCTCACCGCACGTATGATTGCCGCATTAACCTCATCCCTGGCTCAGAGATCCCCAACGGAAGGATTTACGCTCTTACTCTACCTGAAACAGAGACGCTGCACGAATATCTGGATAAATACCTGGCTTTAGGATATGTCCGACCATCTAGATCTCCTGCAGCATCCCCTTTGTTCTTTATACCCAAGGCCAATGGCGAAAAAAGATGCTGCATAGACTATAGAGCATTAAACGCCATCACCGTGAAGAATCAATACCCGCTGCCTTTGATCCCGGTGCTGCTGGAACAGGTTCGGGCAGCACACATCTATACGAAACAGGATTTGCGTGGGGCCTATCACCTTGTTCGCATAAAACGGGGTGACGAGTGGAAAACGGCCTTTAAGACGCGGTACGGACTCTATGAGTATTTGGTGATGCCCTTTGGGCTCTGCAATGCCCCGGCCGCTTTTCAATTTTTTCTAAACGAAGTCCTTCGTGAATACCTGGATCGTCATGTGGTCGTTTATATAGACGATATTCTTATATATTCAAACTCAACAGAAGAACACATCGCACACGTAAAATCAGTGCTGCGAGCACTCCAGGAACATCACCTCTTCTGTAAAATCACCAAATGTGAATTCCACGTCACGACGGTGGAGTTTCTGGGTGTAATGCTTACTCCATCAGGGCAAGTGATGGCCGAAAGAAAAGTCCAAGCGATTGTGGATTGGCCGCGTCCCAACAACGTCAAAGACATCCAGAGCCTGTTGGGGTTCGCCAACTTCTACAGGCGATTCATCGCCGGCTTCTCAGGAATGGTGTCAGCCCTCACGCGGCTAACAAAGAAGAACACCACGTTTGTATGGACTGGCGAAGCCCAACTCGCATTTGATGAGCTCAAGGCAGCATTCTCCTCCGCGCCGGTGTTAACACATGCCAATCCGGACTTCCCGTTCATAGTCGAGGCGGATGCCTCTGAAATAGCCATAGGGGCAGTGTTGTCTCAAAAAGATGAATCAACAGGCACCCTTCACCCGATTGCCTACATGTCTAGGAAGCTCAGTGCTGCAGAAATCAACTACACCATCGCGGAGAAGGAGCTACTTGCCATTCGAGATGCCTTTATGGAATGGCGACACTGGCTAATGGGGGCTCGACACCAGATCACGGTTTATACAGATCATCGAAACCTACAATTTCTACGGGCCGCGAGACACCTGTCCCCCAGGCAATTAAGGTGGATGATGTTCTACGAAGAGTTCCGTTTTGTGGTTACATTCCGGCCTGGTACCAACAACAGGAAGGCGGATGCGCTTACAAGGAGAGAAAATCTCTTAATATCAGCGGAGAAACCAGTTCGGTCAATCATTGAACCTGCAAAAGTCATAGGAGTAACCCATACCGACGACTTTTTGTCTCGTGTCAGGAGGGGAGTACAAACCTGTGTGTGGCGCACATGGCTCAGACATCATCCGGAATGGAAACCAAAACACGGCGTTCCAATGAGAGGAAAACAGGTCCTGGTGCCCACAGAAGTTTTACGAAGAACAGTGTTCTCTTGGTGCCACGAGGTTCCGTGTGCTGGTCACATGGGTTTTGTCAAGACGTTGGAGAAAATCCAGAGGCAATTCTGGTGGCCTTCCATCAGACCTGATGTGTGCAAGTGGGTGGCGGAGTGTGTCATATGCAGTCAAATGAAAACGAACAGACAAATACCTCAAGGACTGTTACTGCCTCTGCCCACTCCGGAGAATCCATGGGAGAGGTTCTCAGTAGACTTCATAGTGGGGCTTCCGAAAGACCAAGGCAAAACCGCCATAATTGTGGTAGTGGACTTTTTGACAAAAATGGGCCACTTCATTTCTTGTGCCCAGGTACCCACAGCAGGACAATTGGCCCAGCTACTCCTAGTGAACATAGTTAGACTGCATGGCCTTCCCCGTGACATCGTGTCCGATCGAGGGGCACAGTTCACTGCTGGATTTTGGAAAACTTGGTGTAAGGCATTACACATCACTTCGTCTGTGTCCACCAGTTTCCATCCGCAGACGGACGGACAGACGGAGAGATTGAACCAATCCTTAAAACAGTACCTCCGATGCTATGTGCAAGAAAGCAGTGATTCATGGGTTGATTGGTTATGGGTGGCGGAAATAGCCTATAACAGCACTCAACATGCATCCACCCAACACACGCCTTTCTTTTGCTCCTATGGACACCATCCCAGGTTCACCCCAATGCTGTTGCCTTCTGATAACGTGAAGCTGCCAGAGGTGAGGGAAAGGTTGTTGAGGGTGCGCAAAATTCTTTTGAGCACACGCAAGAACCTTGTGAAGGCCAAAGCCAGTTATAAACACCAGGCCGACAAGCACCGGAGACCCACTCCGGTGTATCGGAAGGGTTATTTAGTATGGTTATCCACCAAGCACATCAAGTTCAAGAAGCACAGCGTGTTTAACCCTCGGTTCATAGGTCCTTACCGGGTGGTGGGGCATGTGAATCCAGTAGCTGTGCGTCTGCGTTTGCCTGCGCAGCTTCGCATACATCCTGTGTTCCACGTTTCCCTCTTGAAGCCCTCCAGGAGTCCGATTCGTAGGTCCCCGTTGCCTATCTGGGTGATGCAGGATAAGGAATATGAGGTGCGGTGCATCCGGGACTCTAGATGGGTGAGGGGTCGCTTGCAATACCTACTCTCTTGGAAGGGGTTTGGTCCGGAGGAGGATTCCTGGGAACCGGCGACAGCTGTTCGGGCTCCCCGGTTGGTGGCCCGGTTTCACCGTTTGTTTCCTGGAAAGCCGGGGGGTGGTGGGGCCCCTTTGTGAAGGGGGGTGTACTGTCAGGTTCCTAGCTGCCGAACGATCATGGGCCGCCAACGGGATCAGAAACTACAGTTCCCGGCATGCCGCGCTGACGTCGCGTACCAAACGTGAGCTGCGCGCGCATGCCAGGAAATAAAGGTCGGATTCAAACGGCGGTGAGACGCCGATAATTCCGTCCTGCGGTGGCGTTTCCTGAGTCCTGTTTTGTATGCGGTAAGAGGTGTCTTATGGTTCCTCGTCCTCCGGATACGTGAGTATCCTGGAATCGTTGTGGTGTGTGGCGTTGGTATTTTCGATCCCAACTACACACCCAAAGCCCAGTTATTCTTTGGGAGTTGCACTCGGCTGAGTGTTACTCGGACGTTCCTTAACGTCGCGTTCAGCATTTGCTCTGGTGGCTTTATCGTTTGGTTGAGAGGAAAAGACCTGTTGTTATTCAGTGCCAAACAAAGCCATACATTTGTATGTTCGCATGGTACATATTGTAAATACATATAAGCTTGCGCAGTGGCGATAGGACTCACCTGGAACATTGTTTTGAGCCTCGCTATTTCACTCTCAGAGAACAATCCCTCAGACACTTATAGGGCGCAAGCTTAATGGAGAAAGCGTTTCCTAGTGTGCATGTAACACTGAGTACTAAACGTGAAGAGTCTCCCCACACTGTTTTCTCACGGATTGGATTCTGAAGATTGCAGTGTTCATTATTATTTCTTTATCTCGTTATTACAGGAGACAGGAGGGGTATTGGAAAAAAGGGAACTGTGAAATCACCCATTATAGAAATTAACGCATTGTTCATGGTATGTGTAGCACTACCTATTTAGCACCAAACGAAAGTACAGCAGACTTAGCACATAGAGAATTGAAGTGTGTCCGTTTTGTCTTCACAGTTGGGCACAGTTCTTCATACCTCAACAGACCCCTGTCTCCATTGGATTTGATCATTGTGTATTTTCCTTTACAGGTATTGCTTGGTTACAGTGGGGAGGTTTTGGGTTAAGGGAGTGTAGAACACACCGTTATAGGTTAGGGAGATAGGGTGCTCTAATATCTTGTTCTTTGTTGTTACAGATCTCCCTCCCCGCTGTTCCCTTCCTTTCCCGCGCCCCGCTGTACTATCTTAGATGTTCGTTTCATATTGTATGAACGCTGAGGTGGTTCGGTAGGGCAGGGAGTTGGACTCTCATCACAGCCCCGAGGAAGTTGGAGCCAAGCCTGATACAGCCCTTGTGTGCAGGTCTGCAATCTGCTTGTTGGGAATCCGTGGATGTGGCTCTTGCCTCGTTTTGGACTGCAACTGATGCTTTGGGGTTAGCTCCAAAAGGGGGGTGGTGATGGACAGAGCATCTGAACCAATCAAACACTCACACCCAGTCAAAAGATCTGGGTTTAATCCTTCACCATTCTTTAGCCCACTCTGTTACCCCAGTTCAGACATGGCCATATGCAAATCAGTCTGACCCTGTGCCTCATGGGAACAGTCCAGCCCGAACTGCCAAGCCATGCCTTCCCTGGACCGGGAACAATCTTCCGAGGACCGGTTTCTAAATTACAGCCGTCTTCAGCCCGGCTTGCTTGAATCCAGTGGCAAAGTGAGCAAGGGACTCACGTCTGAGCATACCCTGCCACACTTATTGCGGCCAAAAGCGGTACAAAAGGGGGTGGTGATGGACAGAGCATCTGAACCAATGAAACACTCACACCCAGTCAAAAGATCTGGGTTTAATCCATCACCGTTCTTTAGCCCACTCTGCCACCCCAGTTCAGACATGGCCATGTGCAAATCAGTCTGACCCTGTGCCTCATGGGAACAGTCCAGCCCGAACTGCCAAGCCATGCCTTCCTTGGACCGGAAACAAGCTTCCGAGGACTGGGTTTTGGCATTACAGCAGTCTTCAGCCCGGCTTGCTTGAATCTTGGGGTTAGCTCCAGCACCGTGTGCTGAAAAGAACGGCACTTGCCAAAAGGCCGACTGCCACTAATGACAACTGTTGTTGTAAGTGGTAGCGAACTGCAATGAAATTTGTGTGCAGTGAGCAACTTTTAATTAAAGGACCTTTAACAGACTTACGGAGTGCAGCACACAGTACGAGGCATTGGATCGGTGAGGGTTTAAAACTTTCAGTAAGCCTGTGAAGCACAAACTAGAGTGTACGTGAATAACAGACATTCAGTGAAGCACCCTGTTTGGCTGAAGAAGCTTTATTTATTTCTTTATTTTTAGTTGTTGTTCAGGATCGACATGCCTAGGATATGAATGTTTGTCAACTGGCCGTTTAGGTGCGGGAATTTTAAATGGCTGTGACTGTTGTTTTTGTACACTCGCGCACACTTACCTTTGAAATGAGGTCGCGTGCGTGGATAATTGAAGTTGCGTGTAGAGGCACTGAAATCTTTCATGACAACTTTCCCTTCTTCGCTCCTTGTTGTTGTTGAGGAATGTTTTCCTGCGTTGACGTGCCGTGAGCCTTCCGGCTTTGCGTCAACTACGTGCAGCCATGTTTAAGTTGCCGATGCTTTGTTGCTACTCGTACTGCATCAAGACTATACATTCGAGCAAGGGACTCACGTCTGAACATACCCTGCCACACTTATGGCGGCCAAAAGCGGTACAAAAGGGGCTGGTGATGGACAGAGCATCTGAACCAATCAAACACTCACACCCAGTCAAAAGATCTGAGTTTAATCCAACACCGTTCTTTAGCCCACTCTGCCACCCCAGTTCAGACATGGCCATATGCAAATCAGTCTGACCCTGTGCCTCATGGGAACAGTCCAGCCCGAACTGCCAAGACATCCCTTCCCTGGACCGGAAACAAGCTTCCGAGGACCGGTTTCTGGCATTACAGCCGTCTTCAGCCCGGTTTGCTTGAATCCAGTGGCAAAGTGAGCAAGGGACTCACATCTGAGCATACCCTGCCACATTTATGGTGGCCAAAAGCGGTACAAAAGGGGGTGGTGATGGACAGAGCATCTGAACCAATCAAACACTCACACCCAGTCAAAAGATCTGGGTTTAATCCATCACCGTTCTTTAGCCCACTCTGCCACCCCAGATCAGGCATGGCCATGTGCAAATCAGTCTGACCCTGTGCCTCATGGGAACAGTCCAGCCCGAACTGCCAAGCCATGCCTTCCCTGGACCGGAAACAAGCTTCCGAGGACTGGTTTCTGGCATTACAGCCGTCTTCAGCCCGGCTTGCTTGAATCCAGTGGCAAAGTGAGCAAGGGACTCACGTCTGAGCATACCCTGCCACACTTATGGCGGCCAAAAGCGGTACAACAGGGGGTGGTGATGGACAGAGCATCTGAACCAATCAAACACTCACACCCAGTCAAAAGATCTGGGTTTAATCCATCACCGTTCTTTAGCCCATTCTGCCACCCCAGTTCAGACATGGCCATATGCAAATCAGTCTGACGCTGTGCCTCATGGGAACAGTCCAGCCCGAACTGCCAAGACATGCCTTCCCTGGACCGGAAACAAGCTTCCGAGGACCGGTTTCTGGCATTACAGCAGTCTTCAGCCCGGCTTGCTTGAATCTTGGGGTTAGCTCCAGCACCGTGTGCTGAAAAGAACGGCACTTGCCAAAAGGCCGACTGCCACTAATGACAACTGTTGTTGTAAGTGGTAGCGAACTGCAGTGAAATTTGTGTGCAGTGAGCAACTTTTAATTAAAGGACCTTTAACAGACTTACGGAGTGCAGCACACAGTACGAGGCATTGGATCGGTGAGGGTTTAAAACTTTCAGTAAGCCTGTGAAGCACAAACTAGAGTGTACGTGAATAACAGACATTCAGTGAAGCACCCTGTTTGGCTGAAGAAGCTTTATTTATTTCTTTATTTTTAGTTGTTGTTCAGGATCGACATGCCTAGGATATGAATGTTTGTCAACTGGCCGTTTAGGTGCGGGAATTTTAAATGGCTGTGACTGTTGTTTTTGTACACTCGCGCACACTTACCTTTGAAATGAGGTCGCGTGCGTGGATAATTGAAGTTGCGTGTAGAGGCACTGAAATCTTTCATGACAACTTTCCCTTCTTCGCTCCTTGTTGTTGTTGAGGAATGTTTTCCTGCGTTGACGTGCCGTGAGCCTTCCGGCTTTGCGTCAACTACGTGCAGCCATGTTTAAGTTGCCGATGCTTTGTTGCTACTCGTACTGCATCAAGACTATACATTCGTTTAAGGTACTAAAAGAAGAACGCATGGACATTTCATGTAAATTTGAGGACTCCGTTTGGATGAAATGTCTTGTACATTTTGGTGTTGTTCAAGCAAAATCGTTGGGGAGTTACACTCGTTATGGTGATACAGCAGCTACATGGAGTGAATGGACTAGTATTCAAGAGCTTCACACCGAGGGAAATTTCGGGTGAGAAATAGCTCACCGGAGCATGAGACTTTTACTTTATTATTCTTATATTTGCCATTTTCTAACCTTAAAATGTTGTATTTGACTGTATTAGGATAATCTACCTGGAATGTTTTGGGTGTTTCGTGCCACTGCATAGTTTGTTTGTGTGGTGAGTATCCATTTACTTAGTTGTTTCATTAAATGATGACCATCTGTAGGTGAGTGCCCTAAGTCTGTTGGCAATATTATGGGCAGTGCCCTTTTGCAGTGAGTTGTGGAGTGTTGCGTACAATTTTGAGGTGGTTGTGGGAGCTAAATACCTCATATTTTGTTTTGTTCCAAGAGTGGTTTATTTTTGCGATAAGGTTGTGGGAACTCAGTGTCCCAGTTATGTTATACAGGGCATTACGTACCCTGTGTTTGGTGGCTGAGCAGAAAATGCTCAATTTTGGGTTCTGGGGTGGTATGTACCCTGTTACATGTTTGGTTGTGGGGCTATGTGTGTCCCAGTGATGGTTCACGGGGTGATGTGTACTCTGTTACGGAGCAAAAATGACTCCAATTTAGTTCACGGGGTGGTGCGTACCATGTTACATGTTTGGTGGCGGAGCAAAATGTACTCCGGTTTTAGTTCACGGGGTTGTGAGTACTCTGTTACATGTGTGGTGACGGAGCAGAAAGTTCTCCAATTTTAGTTCACAGGGTGGTGTGTACCCTGTTACATGTTTGGTGGCGGAGCAGAATGTACTCCGGTTTTAGTTCACAGGATGGTGTGTACCCTGTTACATATGTGGTGACGGAGAAGAAAGTACAACATTTTAGTTCACGGGGTGGTTTGTAACCTGTTACATATAGCTTTTGGGGCATTCTATGTCCCAATATTAGTCCTCAAGGTGGTTATGTTGTGTTGTGTTTCCCAAGGGAGGGGGATGGGACTAATTATCTGAGAATGTAATGTCATATTTTCATTTGCAATGTAAATGCTTTATTTTCGGAAAGTATGGTGTACATTGATGTTGATGTGTACACTGATGTTGATGTTGTTTACTCTAATTTCACTTTTGTTATTTCCCTAAAGAAAGGAGATGTGTTATATGTGATCTATGTCTCTTTTCCCTAGCTGGGATTTCCCTGTAGCTCACATGGTGTCACTGCTAGAATGCTTGGTGACATTGTGGAATGTTGGGGGCTTGGCCTATGTGTTAACAGGCAGTTGGCGGCAGGTAGGCTGAGCGACAGGGAGGTCACTCCTGGTGGGGTTTTACCTTTACATCTTAGGAACTTAACCTGCAACTCAACTTGAATAAAGCTATCCTATTTATACACCTGGCACAGAGGATCATTTTGTGTATAACAGCTTCTCTATGGGATGTGTCTCAAGTTTTGATTGAAGTTAAATCTTGGGGACAAAATGATGTTTTGACTTTAAAGTTGTTATCTTGGAAATATATGATTTTACTTTGACTGGGTCCTTTATGAGAGAATCTGATATTAGAGCCTTGGAGGCAACTTCTAGGAATTCCCAACCTAAGGGGGTGTGTTTTGAGTTACAGAAGAGGAAAAGGACTATGTCTAGGAATATATTTTATCGAAGCATGGAGGGACATGATGATTTGTGTGTGGTATGTTGTTTAAAAGAGTATGAGAAAAGAACTGAGAGGTCGAGAAAGGAAGGATATTCACATTTGCTGATTTCATTCAGACAAACTTTAAAGGTGGTGTCAGCAAGATGGGTTAAGGAGGTGATTGGCCAAGGTTTCATACGTAATAAAACTTGCTTGGATTCAATCCTCTCCAAATACCATGCAACAAATTAACCAACATGTCTTGTAAATACTAATAATTGCACCACACAACATTTACTTTATGTAGGGGAAGCTTGCATATGTGTTTTACTAATCAGTAACCAAAGTTTATTAAAATGGCTGCCGAAAATGCGGGAACCCTGTTGCGCATCCGTCTACTGCATCTACATAGTATGACGTCTTTCGCTTTTGGTGGGAAATCTTTGCAGCTGCACATTAGAGCTTATTATGGCCACTTCAAACTCACATGTTAATGCACATGCTTTTTCTTAAGCTAAACCCTCATGTGTTTCGCTAAATTCCTAATGCTATAGTTACATTAAAGTATTGGGGTGGGAAACAACCTTTAAAACGCAACTTTTACATCGCACTACCATTACAACGCAGTCATTACATTGCAACATCCTTCACAACGCATGCCATTACAACGCAACCATTACATCGCATGTCACTACAACGCATACCATTACAACGCATGTCACTACAGTGGAAGAGGTGTGGCGCCGCGGCCAGGGCGACTGACTCCGGAATCTGGGGACCACGGTTCGATCCCCGGCGGCAGGTCAGCCCAGCACCATGTGACTCTGGGCAATAGCTCGCTTAATCTTCCCGACGGCCCCCCAGCGCCTAGAGACCCTTACGGGTGATTGTGCGCTTTACAAATGTGGACTTTACTACAACACAGGCATTACATCGCAAGTCATTACAACGCATACCATTACAACGCTTAGTGCACTTACACTATCCAACACTTACCCTACTGTTGCACTCACTGGAGTTAGAATAGTAATTTTTACCCCTACACTATCCAGCACTTACCCTACTGTTGCACTCACTGGAGTTAGAATAGTAATTTTCACCCCTACACTATCCAACACTTACCCTGCTGTTGCACTCACTGAGTTAGAATAGTAATTTTTACCCCTACACTATCCAGCAGTTACCTTAAATGCGATGTAATGGTATGTGTTGTAATGGTATGCGCTGTAATGGTATTATGCGTTTCTAAAAATGCAATGTAATGGCATGCATTGGAAAAACATGCATTGTAATAGTATGCGTTGTAACATCATACATCCATTGTGGTTAGAGTAGAGATGAGTGGTATACAGTGCATTCATTTATTTTTGTATTCTAATGTCTCTCTCTTTGACTTTATTGATAGCTCGTATTTAGGCCTGAAAGGTGATTTGAACCGCCATTTTGAAATCCCTCTACTCATGTGCTGGGAGCACTGAAGGACCTGAAACGTTGGCATTGAACTACTTCCAAGTCCTGTTTTACCCACATGTGCTTGAGAAACTCAACCCTTGACGCGGAGAGGGGAAGACGAACTGCAAATTTGTTAAACATTGTATATTAAATGAAATAAATGTTGCTGGGTGACTTAAAAGACATGGGAAAATACAATTATGGACAGGAATCTAGCTTAATTAAAATGAGGCAAAATTACTTCATACTGGTATGGTGTAATGACCTCTCCCGTCTTTCTGACCAATCAAATAAAGGGAATACACAAGTTTGCAACATTAGGGGGTAGTACATGTCCTGGACATGGTATAACTAAGGTAGGCTTAGTCAGTTAGATTGTCTGACTTGTCACAGACCTGTCACTGACCCAACGTATGCTGGAGAAGAATTGTGGATGCCGCAGACCTCAGAAGGCTGATTGCGCACTCTGAAAGAAGAATCGGGAGTTTGCTGAAGATGAGAACTCTATCCTAGAGAAGGGGAATGAGAGTAGCTGCAGAGAGGGGTGTGATGCTGGTGTTGAACTTAGTGGAAGGTACCTGTCCTGTCCTGCACCTGTCCTGATCTGTTGGCTCCTTTTTAGTCGGGAGCCCGTTCTTTCCAGCCCTTGGCGAGGGGTTGGTCCTCACACCATTCTAGGTAAAGATAATCTGTGGGGTATGTCCTTGTACTGTTTCCCTTTCTCACCCTTCCCAGGTACCAATGTCTAGAAGTGTTGCTAAGTCTCTAAAGATATTTTTCTTAATCATTATTTTCTTACTTGAAAAGTCTTTGGTCTCTCTGTTTTGGTACCTGACTCACAAAATATTGCATAGATAAAGTGTTTAAAACTTTCCCAAGTCTGTGGTTATTTTTTGAGAAAATACATTTTGTATACTACTTATTATTCTATCTGCCAGATCCAGGTTCCTCGGTGATTAGAATACATGAAAGTGACAAGGAATTGGTAAGTTATGGTGTTCAGGCATAAATTTTAAAACCAGTGATAGGCAGGAAAATATATTACCGGTTTAAGGTGTGTATGTTTATGGGCCCAGGTGAGAATGGTATTAGAGATTATCCTGAACTGGTAATCTCACGCCATCAGAGGTAATGAGAATGACAGGTATTGACATAAGAATATTTTAGGCACATTCAGCTAGAGGGGCTATGGCTAGTAAGGCTTTTTTAAAAGGTTCCAGTTTGAGTAGCATCATGAAAGCTGCAGATCGGTCTACTGATTAAACATTAAAAAGATTTTATTTTACATCTTTGAAAGATGCTGTGTAGAGGGTACTGGATGAGCTTTGAACATGCAGAATATTGCCATCCGAGCCTTGCCTTAAATTCCACATTTGACACAGTTTAAATGGGAAGAAAATCATAATTTTATTAAAGGCACGGAAGCTAATATTATCCCTCCCTTAATTGTTCCCAGCCCCTCTGATGTGTTTTTTGATTTTGTGTTTCAGATTAAAGTTAGGAAGGCGTTTTTGGACATGGATTCTTGAGGATTTATAGGCTTCTGCTGGATTTACAGTTTAATATGAAGATGAACTTTTTAGTTAACGCGCAGCAAGGAATTAAGAACGATTGCTGCGTGTTCATTGATATATGCACGTTTTAAGGGCTCTAGATTTTTATTTTTATAATTCTATGTTCTTGTTGCTGCTGTGTATGAGACAATAAAAGAGAGATGCATAATATAAGCCTCTGTGCCTTTAATAAAATCATGATTTTCTTTCCATAAAACTATGGAAAATGTGCATTGCATAATCCATGTCCCAAACTGCTTGCATGGCATTCATTCTGACTCAGAACTCCATGCTAGCACATTTCATCCCTTTTCAGCTTTACTTTAGGATCCTTGGAAATATACTCTCAGTGAATTAAATGTCTATCTCTGTTTCATTGCTGATGCATCCAGGTCTTGCAAATTGGTGAATTAGCGTGGTTGCCAGCAACCACCCAAACAGTTGTTCACCAGGTACAAATCAATAAGGATGCCTAATAATGAGCAACATACTCAGATAATGCAATACAATCTTTAATAGGAACAATACATTAAACAAAGTTGCTAGGAAAATGTACAAATAGTACATATGCAGGGAAAAAGAACACACCAGTCCTTGTACTGAGATACAGAGAAAGAAAATGCCAAATGTATCTGGGCACCTGTAGAATTCTGACAGCATCAGGACGACTGCTCAAAAACCAATCGGTGGTATGGTGCAAAGGGAAAGTGACTGTGGATGACAACAGTTCTACAAGACTCCATCTATGTTCTTCCTTAGTTGCCTCGGGCCCCTCCTTCTTATAGACAACAAGCTGGCCTGTACTCCAAAAACATGATGAATGTGCCATTTTATCTTGTCATACACCAGTTGGTAGTCTATAATGCAAATCCAACCCATTATTTAGTATCCCTTTAATCTCCTACTGTCTAATCTCAGATGTGTCTTCATTCGTTCTGGTCAAAATTACCTGGAATGCACTCCTTTCCCTTACCTATTAAGCCTACTTTGATATTCTAAAACATCTTGCCAGCAGAAACTGTTTTAACTATTTGGGCACAATATATGAATTGATCCAATTTAGGATGAAAAAGCAAAATGCAGCATATATCCACAGTACACAGGTCAAGTTGGTATTTTGACTTTCACTCAACCCATGAGCGGATTACCTTGTAGTTCACAATGACCCACTTCACAATATCTTCCGCATTGTATGCCGTATATACCATACAACTGGACTCACCTGAATTCATCTCCTCACTCAGTATTCTGTTGGAATGCATACACACCAAAGGGATGGGAACATCAGAATCCAATTAATTCAAGAGAGAAACTCTTCTACTTGCAGGCACATTTAAATTGAATATTGACCTTCACTAGTCCAAATCCATGAGGATTATTGATATGACTTTGAAATACCTTCTACAAATAATTCCTATAGGACAAGAGCTGTAATTTTAAAGACAACATGGGAACTTCTGCAAGATACCATCTTCAAAAGCGAACGTATCTAAAATAAACTCTGTTTTAAGGAAATCTTGCATTTGCAGTTAAGGCCCTTGTGTTTTAGAATATAAATCAGGTCTTCTTATTGGCAAAGCAACATAACAACTAGAGCTCTCATTTTTGCTTTAGGTCGTTTCCTGATTTAATTTCAGGTTATGAGAGCTGCAGAAGTCTAGTTACGATTTATCAAAATCAATAAGATCCTATTCTCAAGAGTATGGGATTTATAAATAAATAACACATAGTCCAAATTTTCATGGATGAATGTGGATTTTGGTGTCTACTGCACTGAAATCCCTCATCACTGTAACTATGATATTCCATTTGACTGCTAAATTCCAGCAGGTATCAAATCCATCCTATAACAAAATGGGATGCAGAGCATTTGCAAAATAGATAAGTTCCAGGGCAGAAACATTTCTCAGGAGCCCCTACCAGATATCCCAAATAATAGTGCTAGAAAGACCTATTAACCAGCACACTCCTACAAATGTAATAATGTGGACTGTTCCAAGTTGCCCAAAAAGGACCTGAAACAAAATTATATCATTGTGTTTTTAAACACATATTCAAAATTTAAATTTGCTTTCAGCTCAACAGTAGGCAGAAAACACAACCACGTGGTGAGCTGTCAGAAATTAGTGCCAGTTTTAAGAATTAAGTACCAGTGCTTTGCACCAGTAAGCACCGGCACAAATGAAACACTGATTGCATCTGGTAAATTACTGAGTGATGTAAACTCCTCACAACATGGAATTCCAACCAGAGCTTAACCAGGTCTTTTTGCAGGGCTCAGACAACTCAAAACCATTTATAATCAAAAGGCCCAAAGGCCTAATACTACGAAGAGTGATAACATCCCCCCAGCACTCTGGGCCTGTTTTAAAGTTCGGCGGACATGTTTACTCCATCACAACTGTGAGGAACATCCCGGCCACCGTGTTTCAAGTGCATTATATCCAAGGACACTCATAAAACAGTGGATGAGATATTTGTCACAACTGTGACAGAGGAATCCAACTGCAGAACTTTAGATCAAATCCTTTGTGTTTCAATGGCTGCTGGTCAATATTTTTAGCTCTAGGAAAACAACCGCCTTCGTCAACAAAACCTCCTTCTAAAGTTAAAGGTTTTAGATGATTCTCAGTTACTTGACATGAAAACATACTCTCGCTGGAAATGCCCATATACTCCGGTATGCTCTCCATGTCCTTATGAGGAATGCCCCTCCCTTTATATATACATAAGAACAAGGGGCAACCCAGTAACCCTGGGACCTGGGTAATCTATTAATCTATTAATAAAGCAAAACAGTGGTACCTGAGGGGTGAAGTGTGAACATCTACTTCTTAGGAAAAATGGGCTTTAACCATCAACAGATTGGTTCCATAGACAAACAAGACAGTTTTATTCAATCTTTTTAACAATATAAAAAAATAATTACAATTTCATGATGGGGCCACTTTGTAGTAACAATATGAGACCAAATAGTGCAACAGCCCAGTGCAGGGGAAATAAGTGAGTGTAAAGTGCGCTGGTGCTATACAATCTATGTACATGAATTGTGACTGACTGAGGATGTCAAAGGTGGTTGGTATACACTCTGACACAGTTCCCTCCAATTATCACTAATTGGTGGAGCATGTGAAAAGCTGCTTGCACTGGTTTCATTCATCAGCCTGTTTTTGCTGCATCTAGATGTGTATGATGGATCATTTCAGATCAGTTACACGGTAAGCCTGTGTTTCCATACAACCTCTTTACAGTAGGAGGTCTCTAAATTTTTGAGCCAAATTACGGTTTTCTTTTCTATCGACTCTGCTAACAAGCAATCATTATGGGTCAGTTATAGTTACCCAACTCAGGCTTCATTTCTTATTCTAATAATGTCCTAACAGTGGATTTCTATAATACTTGTTTTAGTTATTATACTTTATTATTTCTACCTGTAGCCAGGGGAATCTTTCCATGAACAATTCAAGTGGCCTTTTGTAAATTATTGTTTGATTTATTCATGACCTCATGTAGTGAGTCTGAATTCTTTGGTTGACCCATCACTTTCACTAGTAATTTAATGTATACTGAACCTGAATTAGTGGTCATATAGGTTACAACACACTGATGGTCTACAGTGTTGTTTTTATTTACTTGGTGAGTCACATGATGTTTTTTTAAGGACACATCTCACCCAGACGTCAGTATATCCAATGACTGATCCAGTGCAGCGCTTTGTAACAACCTTTAGCTTCAGGCTGCCCCTAATTAAAGATTGTTGGTGAGTTTTGTATCCTGGTACATACCACCACAAGACACTTGCATATGTTCCCTCATTAATACCTCCTCTATTTACTAGAAGAATCCCAGAAGACCATCAACTCGCACAGGATGACACCAGCCAGAGTTCCCATGCTATCAAATACAAGTTTTGACTGGAGACCATATACCACAGGTGAGTCACCCAATCTGGTGTTCCCATCACAACCTCTTGAGTAAAGAGACATATACAAGCAGAACATAACTGCATTGTTTTGTTTTTTACCACAAATTAGGGATCATTCTGTGCCACATGTGAGCCATCCGGTGCAACAGTAGGCCTCTACTGCATATCCCGCTGTCGCCTCATCCATCTTACAAATTGGTTAGGTTAGTTTTGCCCTTCCAACAGTGCAACTAATACCTTTAATTTGTGTTCAATGCAATTAGACCCACTGAAATGTGTTTTTTCCCCTATAGGGTCTTCCCAACATGATGACCCTGTCTAAATTGTATGCATAGGTTTGTAAAATAAACACAATAATAGAGCTGTGTTTTTATTATGATTCTAGAGCATATCACTTTGTGTCAGAGTGTAAACTAACCACCTTTTGGAGCCCAAGTCAGTCACCATTCATGTACAGATTGTTTACCACCAGCACATTTTATTCTCACTGATTTTACTTGCCCAGCACTGTTGCGCCGTTTGGTATTACCTCATTATCTACAAATTAGCATGATTATGAAGTTGCAATGACTTATTCTATTGTAAAACAAGTTGAGTAAAATTGTCTTGTTTGTAAATGGAATCAATCTGTTGATGGTTAAACTTATTTTTTCCAAGGAAGTAGAGGTTTACACTTTCCCCTTGAAGGACCACTGTTTTGCCTTCTCCTTAAGCAGGCTTTTATAAAGCATTCACATCAAGAAGCATCTTAAATTTAAAGAACTGAATGCTTAATGAAGTATTCTTCTTGTGACTTCTTGTGTTAAATTCTCTACCTTGCTTTCTTATTCTACAGATTCCAAAGACAGTAATTAAGAAAACTAAACACTGTAAATGTCCTTATTTTGTTTCTGTCATTGCCTTAAGTCACCTATCCTATATTTATCATGCTGTTAGCTACTAGTTGGCATGGGCAGAGCTCATGGAGTTTAACTCCAATAAATTCCACAAAGTGTGTGTGTGAGTGATGGAGGAATACCATGTGTATCTGCGCACCAGTGTCTGCATGCCCAAGGTGCACAATCTGGTGGTAACGTGAGAGGCAGGGTGACCTGCGGATCAATCTGCACTCAGGAGACATTTCATAAGCTTTCAGGTACTGTACATACACATTTTAAATAACCTGTATGGAAGTATTAGCTGCCTGCACTAATAATTCTACAAGCGGGTGAGCCAATAAAAATAAATAAATTGAAAAAGTCAGGAGAAAAACGTGCAACTCACCGTAAAGTTTACCGCGAGGAGCAAAGAGGTCACGCTTAAAACTAATGACATTTCTAAGATAAAGTCTCAGAATTTGATCAACATTCCTGCAGACAACTTGAATCAAACGCCATTTACACCCAATCAATCAATCAAAACATTTATAAAGCGCGCTACTCACCCGTGAGGGTCTCAAGGTGCTGAGGGGAGGGGTACTGTCACTGCTCGAATAGCCAGGTCTTGAGGTGTTTCCTGAAGGTGAGGTGGTCCTGGGTCATTTGTAGGTGTGTGGGGAGTGAGTTCCATGTCTTGGCGGCCAGGTAGGAGAACGATCTTCCTCCGGCGGTGGTTCTGCGGATCCATGGGACGGTGGCGAGGGCGAGCCCGGCTGATCTGAGCTGGCGGGTGGAAGTGTAGAACGAGAGGCGGTTGTTGAGGTATTCGGGTCCTTTGTCGTGGAGCGCTTTGTGTGCGTGGGTGAGGAGCCTGAATGTGATCCTCTTGCTGATGGGGAGCCAGTGCAGGTTTCTCAGGTGGGCGGATATGTGGCTGTGGTGGGGGATGTCGAGGATGAATCTGGCGGAAGCGTTCCGTATGCGCTGGAGTCGTTTCTGAAGTTTGGCTGTGGTTCCTGCGGTTCACTTTAGGAATGGGGGCTAGGATAGGTAGATATATATGCCCGGGGCTTCCATCCAACACGTAGGTCAGCATGCATGTCCTATTGTGAACACTTGAATCCTAAACCCCATTACAGTTTTGGGCTTATGAAGCTGGCCCCAGAGATCCAGCAATATCTTGCCTCTGATAAATTGACAGCAAGCTGGATGGTCCCTGCCACATAACACCAAACCAGCATAGCAAGGGAGAGCAGGCTGACGGGGCTCAAGTCATCCATGGCTCCCTGCCTGTCACTGACAACAACACTGACAGGTATCAACACCTTGAATCAGTGCATCAATGATGAACGTCCTTCTGTTTAGGGAAACACTGGAGACCATCAGCTTTCATCATGTTGGTCAAATTAGGAAATTCAGATACAGCTGACCAGCATCTCCCAGGCAGACTCAACACTCCTTTTTTGAGCCTTCAACAAGTGATATTAATCAGGACTTTCAGTACTTTCAGATCACAAGACAGCAAATTCCCTGGATGAACACACTCAAATAGTCGTTTGGGAGTAGGAGGGACTTGTAATGTAAAAGATGATCTAGGGTTGGAGCATGGGCAAACCTCTGGTATTGTTACTGTGCTAAACACACAGGACCTCATTTATGAGAAATGGCGCATCGCTGCGTGAAAGCAGCGATGCGTCACTTCTCAGCGCGCACTCCTTGCGACATACCTGATCCGTCATATTTAATGTATGATGCATCATGTCGCAAGGAGTTACAGATACGTCAGTATTTTTGACATATCTTTAGGCGCAAAAGTGACGTATTGCTGGAGTGTGTCACAAAAGTGACGCAACTCCAGCAATGCCTCCTTTCACATGGGGCAAGCCTCATGTGAAAGGGCCTGCGTCAGTTTTACGCCTGCTGTGAGGAAGGAACAAGATTTTGATGAAATCTCATAGATTTCACTGCGTCACTTCTACGAGGCTTTTTGCGGGGGAACGCCCCCCTGCATACGTTATACCTGATGCAGGTATAATGTAGTGCAGGGGTTTACAAAGTGACGCATCTGCTTAGATGCGTCACTTTGTAAATAGTGCGCAACAGGAGGCATGTTTTACGCCGGTGATGTGTCACAAAAATAAATGAGGCCCACAGAATGTTGGCGTTTTCATTGGCTGTAGATTTCACATGTATACATGTGCTATGCAGAATGGGGGGGATTTGGTTGGTGGAAGACCAAGGGCAGTCAGTGTGACAGGCATAGGAGTGAGCTGTGTGTTTTTGTAGGGCTGGGTCTGGATAGCACTACCCTAAAGATACAGCTGCTTCAGAGAGACTAGGACTCCGTGTGCATAGAACATTTATCATCAGCACTCACATAGGTGATATTATATTTATCTACGAAATTGTTATCCCTCTAGTAACTTTGAAACAGTATTTTGTTTCTTGGCCCCAAAGAGTGAGCTCAGTTGGTGAATCACTAGAGCGCTTTGCTTTCCTTACCAGTCCGGTCTTCAGAGGTAAGCGGGCTCGTAAACTCCGCTCCAGCAGGGGTGTGCAGTGTTTTTTTTCAGAACTCTGCGCACCAACCAGAGCAACGAGTGCCAGCTTTCCACGAACTCCCCCGGTAGAGCAGAGTTTGCCAGCCACCATTAGCTACTAGCTCTTTCTGGTTTATTTCACATTAAACCATACTAGTGGCAAGCCATACTCTGTAGCATAATTCATAGATTGAATGTGGGCAGTTTAATCTTCTGTTATCTTGTTTTTCTCCTATGTTCTCATAAGTGTTTCTGACTTAAATTTTCTCTCAACAAATGTCTTACATTTTGTATATTGCTCTATTAGTGTATGTCCTTACCACACTGTGTGAAGGGGCATCAGTGTGAGCTGTAATTTACAAATTGTATGTAAACATACAACATCTACTATAGTTCATATTAAGCATTGAGAAGCCCAGAGGTTGAGACAGCACTTTTGAAACAAAGTTCAGATTATGTCAAGACTACCTATAGAGTCTATATCATGCATATTCTTACACTTTATATGTAAACTCCACAGTATATTGACGTACAACCTTTGGGTGCCTACCTTACATTTTTTACACTGGCAGCCTAACGGTCTTCTTCAGAGTACTATGAATCACATGAATAGCAGTCCATAGAAATTAATCTACATTCCTGAGGAATAAACTACTCAAATTATTTCCACCATGCACATTTGTTACAAATGCCCTGCTCCCATAACATCTGCATAGAAAATCATCATATTTATACAGGAATTGAAACACAAAAGGCTCCTCTGGCTAGGTATCACCTAGTATTTCACATTCCACCTTACATCTAAAAGTTCCATAAAATCAGGGTGCTTTCCAGTTTAAAAAAACCACAAAGCAATTAATTACCAATCTCAATGGGTATCTTGCCAATGCCCCTGCATTAGTTGTCTAAGATGTTCTATACAATGCTTTTTCAATGTCTGCTATATATCATGGTATTCAAGTAGCCTACATCGGGTCGTAGATCCACCATTGGGTCTGGAGAAGATACTCTAAACTTTGACAATGGAGTTAGAAGAGTTTCTGTCCAGTGCATGTCCACCACCTACAGGTCCTTGAATAAGGTGACCTAATATGACACTGGATGTGGGTGGGGAATCTATATTTAATTCATAGGGTTTTGTTGAAGAACCCTAAACTAAATCAGCCTCCTATCTCCTAAATTATGGTAATGGATGACTGCCTTTTGATTGGGTACACAAAGCATTTCTGTATTATTAACCCTACATTTTTGGTCAAATTTTTGTAAATATCTAGCAACAATCCTTCCTTTTACTGGCGGAAAACTGGAGGCATACCATCATACATTATGGAACTTATGAGAGGTTGATTAAAGTTTCAGAACTTCCACTGAAGACAGTGAAAGAACAAGGATAAGGAGATTGTTCACAGATCTTTCTCCAAATTCGCAGAGAGTCAATCCTAATGTCTTTTGGTGAATGATGTGCCACCAGCAATTTGAGGAAAGCATTTTCATTCTATTTGTTGATACCCCACCACGTCCATTAGTGACTCCCAGCCCTTTCCTGGCAGGACTCCCTCCCTATATGAAGGTAAAAGGTGCAACAGACTTCAAAACCCTCCCAGGGGCTTTGTTTTCTTTGAAGTTATTGATTTGTGTCTGCAAGATATTTAGGAAGAAAACAAAATGCACTTTCTAAAAACTCCACAAGCAATAACTGGACTAAGTGGACAGGGAGGTCATCTCACCAGCATTACTTCTGGTGAACTGAAAACTATCCTCTAAGCCCCTGAATCTGCTCCTTTGGCTAATACCAAATGGAGCATTTATTTCAGTTCTGGGTCATGTGGAAAGCAAATTAGACCCTGGTTCTCTCTTCAGACACTTTCTGGACCTGAGGAAGAAAAAAAGAACATTAAACCTGTTGTTGGTGACCTAGGAAGGTACCCCAAAGGACTGGACCAGTTTCATTTTGTTCCCAAGACAAAGAAGTGGACTGCTAGGGTCAAAAGACTGGCCTCAGTTTTAAGCTTCAGGAATACAAGAAGCTACGAGAGGCCTTTCCTAAAACTGCCCAGCTGGTCAGTGGCAACAGGATGGACTGGATCCCGCTGTTACTCCTCTGGTATATTGGACATAAAAGAATAAGTTAGAGGGTGTAAGGTGTTCTATGAAGGAGGGGGTGGACAACAAACCCCAGCTGAGTCTGTGGCAGGAAGCCACCCATGCTGTTTCAGTGCCAGGAGACACAGTAAAAAGCCCAGCAGGGCTCCCATAGCGTGGGAACCAGTGTTCTGTAAAGGATGGGCGGACCACAGCCCCAGCTGAGTCAGCGGCAGGAAGCCACCCATGCTATTTCCATGTCAGGAGTCGCAGTACAAAGCCCAGCAGGAATTCCGCAGCGCGGGATGCACCCGGACCAAGAGCGGGCCTGTCTGTGCCCATCCGCAGCCGATTGAGAATTGGCTGGGCCTACTCTCTTAGCCCCTCCGTTTGGGACTCAGTTTTTGCCGCAGTAACTAGAGGCCCCCTGAAGAGGTAAAGATCTGTATTTATTTCTTAATGCTGCCAACGACAAATCAAGCTTCCCTGAGGTGACAATTTGACTTGTTTCCCCTTTTTTTAAGTTTGGGCCAATTAAGACATAGGCAGACAGAAAGCCATACCCCCACCAGTTCTACATTGGATAGGTTTCTACAAAAAGCTATGGGGGCAATTAGTAAGGAAATCAGATGGACGGAGCGAAGACTTTCACTTATCTCTATCCCACTGTTATCTCCCCTGGTCCCTTAGTGACACTAAGCCTATTGCTCCAGTACCACTCTCTCCAGTGGTGAACACAAATGACAAAGTCAATGTTACTATAAGTGTTGATACAAACTTACACAAATCTAATCTGACTATGGAGGAAACCAGATGCCCACTTGTTGTAGGGGGAGGGGTTAGGAAAAGGCCAGAGGTCGCAGAGGTGGATTCCAAATCAAAGGGGCACTGCCTCTCATTAAAAAAAAACAGGCAAGAATCCTCAAAGGGGAATGTCAGCAGGTCAAGAGGTGGTGCAGGAAGAGGGCCACTTAAGAGAAAATGGACACCTCTTTCCTAAATAGAGTTCAACAAATGATATCAGATCCTATCCTAGAATGGTTGGGACACATTGATAACACATACCCCTAATTCGAATGAAATTTGTCTCCCAACTAGTCTATCTTGCTAGCTGAACGGGCCTCTTAGGAAACAGTTTCACCTAGGAAAACACAAAAATTGAGACAAGGGGTTAGCACTGCTGAGGTGAAATGATTTGACCATGGGCAGTGGTTCAAGAAGCACCTATTGGTCAGGAAGAGGCTCAGGATTTACTAAACATACTGCCAGATTGCACCCCCTACTTCCTGGTACTAGCTGGAGTCCTCTCATTGCCACCTGGCTATCATGAAAACTGTCAAAGTCTCATAAACAAGTCAGCTCACGGGTGCACTAGTAAAACAATGTGCCAGACTAAGCTGCTTGATAACATCATTATGGCATGGCAAGTGGGCCAGTTAGGCCACATTCTGAAATTTGTGGGAGGAGACTGTGCAGTTTTAACCTTTAGGGACCCTAGGTGTGAACTATTTGTGTTGAAACGTATTAAGGAAGTGATGTGCGTGAATGGTCCCATAAGGGCACATTCCTTGTTTTTTTTTTATCCTCCCCATACAGGACCTAGCTCTTTAGAAAGGCTGGATCAAACTAAACCCAAACATTGTAATTTTATGAACCCACAGGTTATAACCTAAACAAACTGTTATGAATCTCTTTCTTGCTTAACTGATATCAATTGACTGAACGGAACTGCCGTGTCAGCTAGACGATGTGGGAGGTTTGGAACATTTATGTAATAGTCAATGGGAAATGGCATGCAAGGAAGTAAACAAACCTGAAGAAGTGGTGTCTTTAGTTGATGGTATGCCTGATGTGCCTGCTCATATGATTTGAGGGCTAGCTCAGCTGGAAAACACTGCCATGAATTTTAAAATCCTATCATGGAATGTAGCGGGCATTCGCTCAAAATTGGAGAACGAGGAATGGTTGGGTTTTATTAGCGCTTTCAGTCTCTTATGTTTACAAGAAACCTGCTCCTCAGACAACATCTTTATTGATGGGTATTGCTTTTTTGTGTCCCTGTAACCTTGTGCCCATCAGGAAGAGCAAAAGGTGGCATTTTGGTTCTTATTGTGGTAAAATATGGGTCTGTAAAAGCCAAATGTATAAGCACATCCCCTTAGTACCAACAAATAATTATCTCTGGTCTGGCTAAGGTTAAAATATTATTGGTGAATTGGTACCATAACATCTTTGACAAAGATATGTGTAAAGTAAGAGTCCCTTCGAATGGAAATTACCCAAGCCACCACAAAGTGGCAGCCATTATGTATTCAATGGGTTTGGGATCTTAATTGTTCAATTTGTAAGTACAGTTCTCAGCGTGCATGTGGGCTGGAAGATACTCAGGGTCAGCCATTGGCTCACTTTATTCAATCTCCTCCTATCAAAGCCCTAAACTCTATTCTTGTAGCAAATGATCTAAGCTTTTTAAACAATTATGACTGTGATCTTTGCTCGCAGTACCCAACCTTCATTGGTGTTGGTAGGCTTAGCTCTATTGGTTTAGTACTAATAACAACAAATTCTACCACTCTTGTTCAAGATTTTATGGTTAAGCCACACAGTGCAAGTGATCACTATCCTCTTACTGTATCTCTTAACTTAAAACCAAAAATGGGGCATATCGATGAATGTCCAATTCAATAATGAATGAATGAAAATAGTTCTATTATAGCGCATGGCTACCCGGAGGCATCCCAGCGCTTGCAGCTACAACGGGAAGGATCAGAAGTGAAAGTTTAGTTTGTAGGAAAGAGCCAAGTTTTTATTTTCTTCCGGAAAGACAGATGATTGGGCTCCTGTCGAAGAGGGAGGGGCAGAGAGTTCCACAACCTTGAGGAGTTATAAGAAAAGAGACGACCACCCGTGCAAGCCTTGCTAATTCTGCTGATTTGTGCCAGGTTCTGGTCATTAGAGCGAAGGTTTCTAGAGGCTTTATGTGTTTTAATCATATTGGCTAGGATGGGGGGGCCTTTGCCCTGAAGATTGTTATGGGCAATGCAGAGGGCTTTGAAGTGTACCCGTTCTTTTATGGGTAACCAGTGGAGTGATCTCAGCGCTGGCTTAGCTGAGGAGCGGTGGTTGGTGCTCGTCAGCAATCTGGCGGCAGAGTTCTGCACCACCTGGAGTTTTTGGATTACAGAAATCGGGGCTCCCAAGTAGAGCGCGTTACCGTAATCCAGCCTCAACAGGATCATGGCTTGTACCAAGATTTTTTTTAGCTTTGTCAGGAAGTTGAGGGAGGATTTTTCGTAAGGATTTAAGTAAGCAAAGAAGGTGGCAGCAGTTTTTCTGGCTTGTACTTTAAATGTAAGATCATTATCAAGCCAAAAGCCACGGCTCCTAATCACTTTTTTTGGGATTGGGCTGGCACCCATGGAGGGGGGCCATAGGGTGGGGGAATTGAATGATGCCTTCCTGCCCATTAACATCAATTCAGTTTTTTGATTATTAAGTTTTAGCTGGGAAAAGCCCATCTACTTTGGTACCTCTTCAAGACAGTTGCTCAGACTCAGGTGGGACAGATCAGCCTGGTTAAGAGAGACCACAAGCTGAGTATCATCAGCGTAGCTGATTAGTTCAATACCGTAAGGGGCCACTATCTTAGCCAGGGGGGACATGTACACATTAAAAAGTGTGGGGCTAAGGGAGGAGCCCTGTGGGACCCCACACTGCAGGGGAAGTGGCGAAGAGTGGCAATCTCCTTCAAATACTTTAAAGTATCTATCGCAGAGGAAGGATTTGATCCAGGAAAGAGCCTTTCCCGAGACTCCGCTTTCGTTAAGGTGGGCTAGAAGGATACGGTGGCTAACCGTATCAAAAGCGGCGCTAAGGTCTAGGAGGATGATGGCCACATTGCCACCTGTGTCCAGGATCCTCCTAGACTCTTCCACCACCTTAAGGAGTGCCGTCTCAGTCCCTTTCCCCGGGCGGAAGCCTGTTTGATAGGGATGGAGTGAATTGGAGGCTTCCAGGAATGAAGACAGTTGTTGGTTTATAAATTTTTCTGCCAGTTTACTAATGCCCGGGAGAAGGGAGATGGGACGGTAGTTAGATATGTCTCCGGGGTCAAGGTTAGATTTTTTAGCAGTGGTTTGACCATGGCCACTTTCCAGTCCAAAGGGACTGTGCCTGTTTCGATCGAGGTGTTAATCAGATTGATAACTGGAGGTATTAATAGGGACAGGGTCAAGAGGGGAGCCACTCTTGATTGAGTTGAGGAGGGGGGATAGCAAATCCTTGGTGAGCGGAATGAAAGAGGAAAGTTCTAGGGTGGAACCTATAGAAGGGTGTTCAGGTGGCAGAGGAGAGTCGGCGATAAAGACGGGTGGGAGGGCCAGTGGTGTGGAAGAAGAGTGCCAGTTCTTCACAGCGAGGCCCAGATGCTTGTGGGGCCAAGGGGGGTTCAGGGGGTTTCAACAGACTTTTAACAATTGTAAAAATATCTTTCGCTGAGTTGGGGGATGCAATGATTTTCTCGCCGTAAAAGGCTGTTTTAGTAGCCTTTAGCACAGTTTTATAGGCTTTGATGGAGGCTCTGTATTTAATTTTAGTCTCAGGATCGAAGTCTTTCCTCCATAATATCTCCTCTTTTTTGCAGCACTGTTTAAGTTTTCAGAGCTCAGGACTAAACCAAGGGTGGTTGATAGATCCCCTTTTTTTGATTACGGATTTTCTGGGTAGAGTAGCGTCCAGTGAGTTCTCTATCCACAGGTTGAACTCTGAGTTCGCTACATTAATGTCTGGGTTAGCGGACGGAAGAGTGGTTCTTAACGCTTCCGACAAGTCGTTTATCTTAAGCTTGGACCAGTGTCTTGTTTGTTTAGTGCTAAAAGGTTTGGCCGGGGCTGGGGGAGGAATATTCCATGTGAAGGGTATGATGAAGTGGTCCGACCATGGGATAGGGTTCGGGTGCAAGGTTATAAGCTCAGTGATATTAGAAAAAATGGGGTCGAGCAGGGGTCCCTTTATGTGTGTTGGCTTTTAGATTGTTAGAAGCATTTCGCAAGTCTCTAGATCTTGAGCCAGATCCGCAGCTATCGAGTCAAGTGGATCATCGAAGTGGAGATTCAGATCTCCCAATATGGTAAAGTTGGAGCCTGAACTGGCAAGATTTACGACCGTTTCTAACAGTGTTCTGTGGAATTGTCCTAGGGATCCTGGGGGGCGGTAAATTAAAAGCCCCGTAAAGGAGGCTGAAGATGAGAGAGTGATCGAGAATTGGACATTTTCACAGTCCAGTAATGGGCTGCCTAAGAGGCGACATACTAAATGGTCCTTGTAGAGGATAGCAATCCCACCACCTATATTCCCTGTTCGATCTAGATGTTGGATTAAATAGCCCGGGGGCAGGGCCTGGACAATATCTGGCCAGAACTGGGCCCTAGCCATGTTTCAGTAAGAAACAGTATGTCCAGTGCCGCGTCCTGCAATAGAAATGAGATCTCAGAAGCATGTTTTGGCAGGGAGCGGCAGTTCAGAAGTGCCATGTTGAGTTTGTGTGCTTGTTTCTGCCTGATCTCTGGTGATTTGATCAGTTGATAGGGGCAGTGTCGACAGCGATATTGATTGTGCGAGGGGTCTAGCGAATGTTTGCACAGAGGGTTGGGGGAGGTAGTTGCATGAGTTAATTGCAGCAGGTAGGGACGCGGGTATGTCATTAAACCAGGCGTGGAAAGGGCAGGGGGACTGGTCCCTGGGCCCGTCCTAGCGCAGACAGACAGGACTCTGGCATGACTCTGGCGTGAGTCAGGCGTGAGTCAGGCTTGTCTGCAAGCGCGTCCGCTACGCGGAGGAAGACCGTCCTTTTTATCTACAACTAGAGCGCACCAGCACGATTCCTCACCCCCAAGATGGCCGCTGTGGAGGCTTCCGTTCCCCAGGACCACACCCTCAGCGTCAATGCTCAGCTGAGAGTGGGCCCAGGCAGCAGTGAGCTGGCGCTACAAGTACCTGGCAAGTAAAACGCGTATTAGTCAAGCGCAATGTCAATACACCATAAAAATTATAAAAACGCTTTTTAAGTCAAGCGATACACAGAATAGCGATTTAAAAGGTTTCAAGAGGAGTGAGGGAGGACCTCCCGGCTTCCGCCTCAGGAGGGTGAACAGAAATGCAGCTTGCTAAGGCGCCGAGGGCGGGAAGCCCTTTTATCTACAACTAGAGCGCACCAGCGCGATTCCTCACCCCCAAGATGGCCGCTGTGGAGGCTTCCGTTCCCCGGGACCACACCCTCAGCGTCAATGCTCAGCTGAGAGTGGGCCCAGGCAGCAGTGAGCTGGCGCTACAAGTATCTGGCGAGTAAAATGCGTATTAGTCAAGCGCAATGTCAATACACCATAAAAATAATAAAAACGCTTTTTAAGTCAAGCGATACACAGAGTAGCGATTTAAAAGGTTTCAAGAGGAGTGAGGGAGGACCTCCCAGCTTCCGCCTCAGGAGGGTGAACAGAAATGCAGCTTGCTAAGGCTCCGAGGGCGGGAAGCCCTTTTATCTACAACTAGAGCGCACCAGCGCGATTCCTCACCCCCAAGATGGCCGCTGTGGAGGCATCCGTTCCCCGGGACCACACCCTCAGCGTCAATGCTCAGCTGAGAGTGGGCCCAGGCAGCAGTGAGGTGGCGCTACAAGTATCTGGCGAGTAAAATGCGTATTAGTCAAGCGCAATGTCAATACACCATAAAAATAATAAAAACGCTTTTTAAGTCAAGCGATACACAGAGTAGCGATTTAAAAGGTTTCAAGAGGAGTGAGGGAGGACCTCCCGGCTTCCGCCTCAGGAGGGTGAACAGAAATGCAGCTTGCACAGGAGTTGTATTGAACCGGGGACAGGTAAACCCTTTAAAATGTGAGGAAGATATTATTGCAAGTACCTATCATTTAATAGATGGGTGCTTACAGCTAGATTTCTCCCCGGTAGTACTGGTTCGGGAATTTGAGTTACTTTGCTGTGATATACCGCAGAAGCTGATCATGAATGTCACCCAAAAGCAACCCTTAGATGTGCAATGGTTTAACACCAAATGCTCCAAGGCCACAAGGAATTAAAAAGTGCCCCACGTGTCATCCCCTTTGGTAGAAAGTTCATTAATACCAAGAGGCATAAATATAAAAAGGTGATTGATTACAGGAAGATGGAACTGAGGAGGATGCCTTTTGAGAATTTGGAAAACGCAGGTTCTCTCAAAGACAAAACACATTTTGGGAAAATATTAATCGCCCCTTGTTCACTGAAGATGCAAGGCAGATGGGCTCACTGATTTTGGGTGAAGCGTGGGAAACCCACTTCTCAGGTATTTTTAACCCCTTATACAAGGTGATAGGGGAGGAATCAAGGGAAACTCCCATTGATTAAACTTTAGCCATACAAATTAGTTTGTCCATCAAAGTTGAGGAGGTGGAGGTAGCTTTAAAGCAGGGTATCTGTCTGAAAGCCCCAGGCCCAGATGGGGTCTCCCTTGACCTTTTTAAAAGAAATCCTAATCTGTGGGCACCTCTATATTAACCCTTTGGATGCGTCAGACTACCCCCGTCCGTCCGATTTCACCGGTGGTGTGTGCGTCAGACGGCCGGGAGCCGTCCGATTTGCACACGCGTGAAATGTTCCCGCACTGCGGTAAAATTTCGCCAGCATTTAAAGGGCTAATGAATGTTTTTAGAACAGCCATTGTTGGCCGATTGCCCGTGTCATGGAGGGAAGCAATTGTAATCTCTGTCTTCAAAGAGGGTGATAGAATTGACCCCGCATTTGATATGCTCATTTCAATGATTGATGCCACAGCAAAGGTACTGGGCTGGGTCTTTCTTGCATGTTTGGAGGATTGGGCATCCACTACAGGGATCATGTCTAATACACAATATGGTTTTAGGACGGGGTGGGGTACATCTGAACAATGTCTTAATCTATCCCTAATTATCAGTAAGCATGTGAGGTCCATGAAGAGCTGTATTCACCTGGCCTTCATGGACTTATCTAGTGCTTTTGATACTATCAACTGGGATAAATTATGGGCCATGATGGAAGGCATGGTGTTGAAAAAGCGTAGGTAACCCTCCTCAGTAAGCTTCATTCCAACACTATAGTCACTGTAAGATATGGCAGTAAAGAGGAAAAAGCTCACCCAATCATTTCAAACAAGGATACTCAGCAAGGATGAATCCTTGCCCATTTTCTGTTTTTAATTTATACAAATGGGTTCGAGGCTTTTTTATTAAATAGGGAACTTGACTTTCCCAAAATTAGTAGTACAACTTTTCATTTATTATAATTTACAGACAGTACAGTTCAATTGGCAAGGACAGATATGACCTTGCAGAAATCTTTTTATGTGAAAAAATGTGAAGGTGACTGTGTGATAATAAACTTTAACAGGAATTTAGTGGTGGGGAGAATCCACACATCTGTTAGGGAGGCATCACACACTAATGTTTCTACTGCAATATTAGCCTTTCCTCTGGGCTTCTTTTAAAGGCCAGAGGCACTGAGTCTGCCCCCCCAGCAAATGCCAAGGTTCCAGTCACAGGATTAGAGTTGATTGATTAGTTCTGTTTCAAGTTGCCACCTCCAAAAGATATGCCCTTTTGAGTTCCCTTGATGTTTCCAACTGACTGATAGAGAAGGATGATCTGAGTATTACCAATAAGGTCCTACCCACATTTTGGTTGACTGATTATGCTGAATCAAACCTCAAGATGCTCAACTTAACCAGCTGTAACATTGCTGCACTCTCTGCCAAATTCAATGATGAGAATTGCTTAACTTTTATTCGTAGATTCAAGATCATTTCCCTGCAGGAGATGTGGTGTACTGCTGGTCGCTATCTTCTGGGGTGTTCAAGTCTTTTTTTGTTCCTGCTATTGAGTCTTGGGCTAGTAGATCCAAAGGGGGTTTGATTATTTTTGTTTCTCTGGTACTGAAAGGAAGGTTTGAGGCATTTAACATAGAGGTTCGTACCCATCAGGCACTATCTGTTCTTTTTCAAGGTCTCTAAAATCTGTGTTGGTGAATTTTTATAATGCTAAATCTGCTAATGTTGATGTTTTTTATATTCCTATTTTGGGCTCCTTCCTATGTGCTCTGGAAGGTGCCAAGAAAATGGGGGCCAATTTTATATTTGCAGGTGATTTTAATATTGATCTTTATTAGAACCCTTTGGCAGTGTCCAGTAATGTTCTATTTTGCATGCCTTCGGCTAGCCTTCAGATACAACATCCCTTTCAAGGGATGATGTTAAATGGGATTTTGAATTTAACTTGGTGTTCTCCCTGGATAAGCTCTTTGCCTCCAAAGGTTCCATTTTGTATCCCACATTCATGGGGAGAGGGAGTGATACAATGATTAATTTTATTTTTGTTTCTGTCCTAATCTTTCTTAACATTAGAAATGTCACAATTCTGCAGAGCCCCTTTAGTGAACACAACCTTGTGTGTCTATCCCTACATTGACCCAGACTGTGTGCAAAAGACTGCTAATGGTTAGTAGCTCCTGCCAGACAACTAGCCAGAGTAGAATACTAAGGTGGTGACACATAGTTCCTAAATGTTTCAATCAGTCCCTTCACGATGTGCATCTAAGTTCACAATATGCTTGACTAGTTACTCTGATCCAAGAGAGCTCTTTGGAACCTTTGAATCTGTCTCTCACATTGGACCCAATTCACAAAGTTAAACTTAGACCAAAAGTCTACGTTTAGACCTGATGTCGAAGTTTAGACCAAAAGTCTAACTTTACTTCTAATAAAGTTGGACTTTTAGTCTAAGGTAGCCTTTTGGTATGAACTTAGACCCAGGGGCATATTTATAATAACTGGCACATCCCTGCATATCATCAGGGATGCGCCAGTTATTGTACGCCACAGCTCCTCCACCATAGTTGCGCCGCATTTACAATGCGGTGCACCATGGGGCAAAAACAGCAGAGATGCCTGACGCATCGGTACCGTAAAAGTGGCGCATTGCTGGAGTTGCGTGGCAAGCTCGGCGCAGCTCCAGCAATGCTCTGGGGGACCTATCTTGTTAATGCTGCGTCAATCCTTACGCCTGTTTTTTCAACGCAGCATGGGCCTAAAAATGACTCGGTGTAATATTGTAGATTTCACTCAGCCACTTTAGGAGGTGTTCCTGCGCCGGAACGCCTCCCTCCCTCCCCCCTGCGAAAGAACGCCTACATGTGGCGCCGGGCTTTACAACGTGACGCATCTCCGAGATGTGTCACGTTGTAAGTACCCCGCACCATGGCCTAGGATTTGCACCGCTGCTGCGTCACAAAAGTGACGCAGTGGTGGCGTAAATTAGGCGCAAGGGGCTTGAAAATCTGCCCCAAAAGTCTAACTTTACTGCTTGTAAAGTTAGACTTCAGGTTTAAACTTAGACTTTTTGTCTAAATTCACCTTTGTAAATCAGGCCCGCAGTGTCTACCCTCTTGGTCATCTCTGCGCTGAGCAGTGTCTCGTGGTATTGAAATGGTTTGATAAGGGGTGCTCCCTAGTATTAAGGCATTTACAACATCTCTTGCATAATAAACTCAGGGATTACACCCTTATTAACATTTTATGGTAAAACATATAAGAAGGAAACTGTGAAACGTTACAATGAGACAAAGCAAGTATGTTGAGAAGTTGTGCCAAATTCTAGAGCATTATTAATGACAGTCTATTTGCTTCAGATTACACAGCAGCACTCGCCTCACACATTACAGAAGATAGTTGGGTTTCCCACTTTGAGGGAATTTATAGCAGTGTTCTCCCTTCTAACCAAGTCAATGGAGGATTCCTGGACGAAGGTAATTCCAGTTTGTTATTTAAACTAGATGAGGTCAAGAAGGGCATCCAACGTTTATCTAAGAACAGGGCCTCGGGGCCAGACTGTATACCACCAGCCCAATACATTAAAGATATAGAAGCCTGGGTTCCAGCCTTGACTCCAACCTTGAATGATGAAGTTTTAAAGGGTCCTTGACAGTAATGGGCCACTTCTATCATTGTTCCTGTATTTAAAATGGGTGGCAGGATAGTTTATTTTTAGGAATGGACACATTCGCTATCGCAGGGGGGAATTGCAAGACTGCACCATATCATTGTAAATATGGTGCAGCCTTGCGTTTCAGAAGTGGCTGAGAGAGGGGTTAAGCCAGGAAGGCTAACGCCTTTCGCCGCCACTTCCTTGTAAATATCCCCCCTGTTTCTTGTAGTACAACGATATTGAAATTTCAAAGGAAAATAACTGTTTCTGTGTATGTTTGTTAAGCATATGTTGATAAACCTTTGCTTTGGAAATACTTCCTGGTCATCACAGACAGGCTGGATCTAAGACGTTAGTGAGCCACAACTATTCTTGCATCTTTTCACCAGTATTTGGGGTTTGATTAGTGGATGGGAATTCAGGACACGGTGCTACTCTTAAAGTTATGTGCATCTTGTTTAAAGTATTTTTCTGATCTTCCTTTGAATTTAAAATTGAAAGTATGGTCTTTATTGGTAGCAAAGGTCGAGGGTATTGTACTGGCTGAAGCCTACATATTTCAAGCCCCCACTTGTTGGAAATGCTCAGGATGATTGAACATTTGGCTTGCAGTCTCTCTTTTGGCCCATGTTGTTAACATTGCTTCACAACAGTTTTGATATGGGTGCAGTAGTAATTGATTTGCCGTTAGATGTTATGAATCGATGTGTTTCCATGTCCGGATTTACTTTAAAATGATAGCACTGCACTTCTGTTTAAAATACTGAGCACTCCTCTAAATTCATACCTGCGGTAAGCATACGTTCTATGGCTGATTGTTTCTGGATTTTCCCCAACAATACTTCCCCCTGATGTCCCTTTTTCAATTTTGTTTGGGCCTCTTCATTGGACAATAGGACAGGAAACATCCATTACAATGCAGTCATTACATCGCACTGATTTTACAACTCAATTGTTACAACGTAACTGCCTTTACATTGCATGCCTTTATAACTCATGCTATTACAATACATGTCACTACAACGCATGCCATTACAACGCATTATAAGGTAAGTGTTAGAACTGGTGGTCTCTAGTTGGCAATGGTATACACCTTTGATCAAATAGGGACCCTTGCTTCTAAGTCAGAGAAAGGGGATTACACTACTCGATAAACCCTGCTCACCCCATTGGTAGCTTGGCACAAGCAGACAGTTTTATCTCAGAGGCAGTGTGTTAAGCATTTGTGAATATACACAGTAATACAGTGAAAACACTACAGAGGGACACCACACAGGTTTTATAAAAATAAGTATTCTTTATATAGACTTAATACAAGACCACAAACGACAAAAATCCTCAATACTGTACTTAAAATTGGCTTAAAGATGGTAGAAGTTACTTAATGCAAGTTGGGGATAATTGCGACATAGTTCTCACAAAAGCACCTGGATGCATAACGCAAAACAAACAAAAGGTTCGCAGGGGGAGATGACGTGTCCCGCCTCAATGATTGCGCAGAGTAGGGGATGTGTCTTGTTCCTTACCGGAGAGGAGGTGATGCGTAGATCCTCATGATGCATTCCAGTTGCGATGCGACAAGATGGCGCCTCAATGACATGCGACGATCCGGTGCGATAAGATGGTGCACTGGATGCGACAACGTGAAGACAATGCATGCACGCCCGGCGGCCCTGCAGCGACCTTTGTAGCTTTGGAGCAGTGACAGGCCCTGCAACACGCTTCTCCGGTGATGAGACTGCAACCTTGCGGCGGGGACTCACATCTCCGGTGATGGATCTGGCAACAGCTTTGGCGAAGGCACACTTCTCTGATGATGCGGCAGCAACCTCTGCGGTGGCGACATGCTTCTCCGGTGATACGACGGCAACAGCTGCGACTGTGACATGCTTCTTTTCGATGCGTCGCGCTTCCAGCTCCCAGCCACACACAAGCTTCAGCAGATAGAAATCCCAGCAAAGAAATTCAGAGGGGAGCTGGTATTGAAGACTTTTGTCTCTGAGACTTCAGCAGGAGACAAGCACAAGTTCAAGCCCTTGGAGCAATATTTACAAGATGATGAAAGTTCTCTCAAAATTCCTTCTCCTTTACTTGGCAATAAAAAAAAACCACTGCAGACCAACCCAGGAAAAAGCACACTGGCAGAGGGGCAGTCCAAACTCCTGCAGCTTCCTTGGCTGTTCTCCTTGGCAAAAGGTTTCTCTTGTTCCCAGAAGTGATATAAAGTCTTTGGGTCTGGGTCCCCATATTTATACTCAAATAACTTTGTTCTCTGAAGACAGAGAGGCCTCTGCCTATTACAAACCATATCTGGTCAGTCCTGGAGCACATTGTTGACAAGACTCCTTCTTTCCTTTTTACAGTGTAGGCCAGGGACATCGGACACACCACAGGAGGTGGAGCCAGCATTGTGGAGGGAAGGCACAGCTCTATTCAGGTCCCAGGTGCAACTCCTCCCACCCATCTAGATGCAGATTTCTCTATTCAGCCCTGTGCTGACTCACTCTCTCTCCTTGAATCCCCCAGCCCCTGTCACCCAAACTCCAGACAAGGAATAGACAACCTAGCAAAGGCAGGCTTGGATAGTAAGGCAAGAAAATACCTACTTTCTAAAAGTGGCATTTTCAAACACAGAATTGTAAAACCAACTTTACTAAAAGATGTATTTTATCATTCTGAATTCAGGCATACTAAATGCGAATTTCTAACATGTTACCTGAGTCAGTTAGCATTATAAGATGTAAAAAAACGCCACTCAGGCCCTCATCACCAGCAGACTCGACTACGGGAACGCCCTCTACTCAGGAACAACAACCAAGCTCCTGAGACGACTACAACGAATCCAGAACGCCTCGGCACGACTGATCCTCGACGTCCCCCGACGCAGCCACATCACACCCCACCTGAGAGGCCTGCACTGGCTCCCCGTCAACAAGAGGATCACCTTCAAACTCCTCATCCATGCACACAAAGCACTACACAACACCGGACCTACGTACCTCAACAACCGACTCAGCTTCCACACCCCCACCCGAAGCCTCCACTCAGCCAACCTCATCCTCACCTCAGTTCCCCGCCTCTGGAAAGCCACCGCCGGTGGCAGATCCTTCTCCTACCTCGCCACCAAGACCTGGAACATTCTCCCTACCAGCCTACGACAGACTCAGGACCTGCTGGCCAACAGAAGACTTCTCAAGACCTGGCTCTTCGATCAGTAGCGCCCCCCCCCCTAGCGCCTTGAGACCCTCACGGGTATGTAGCGCCCTTTAGAAATGTCATGATTGATTGATTGATCAAACTGCCCATTCTGACCTATGGGGAACAGGTAGCCTTGCAATCCAGAAAAACGAAAATGGCTGTAATTCACTATTACGATATGCCACACATACCAGGGCATGTCCTACCTTATACTTACAATGTACCCTGCCATTGGGCCTACTTAAGGGGTGTCTGATATAAAGAAAAGGGAAGGTTTAGAGACTGGCAAGTGGGTGCACTTGCCAAGTCAACATGGCAGAACTAGACTGCACACAGGCTCTGCAATGGCAGGCCTGAGACACACTTTACAAGCGGGTTCTGTGGGTGGCACAACCAGTGCTGCACGCCCACCAGCAGCATTTGATTTACAAGCCCTGTGCACACATGGTGTACTGTACTAGGGTCTGACAAGTAAATCAAAGAACCCAATCATCGAGTCACCATTCAATACATCAATTTAACATAGGGAGCACTTGCACTGTGGCACTGAATAGCAGTGACACAGTGCCCAAAGCATCTAACCAGCAAAACAGATAAAAAACAGCAGAGGCAATCAGTAAAAAATGGAAGGGAGACTCACGCCAATGATGCCATGTCTAACAGTAAGTAATGGAGTATTTTAAGTTTTAGGGTGGGTATGGGTTTTGGGGTAGTTGGGAATAGTAATTTTTACCCTTACGATATCCAACACATTCCCTACTGTTGCACTCACTGGAGTGGGAATAGTAATTTTTACCCCTATGCTATCCAACACTTTTCCTACTGTTGCACTCACTGGAGTGGGAATAGTAATTTTTACCCCTCTCCTATCCAACACTTTCCCTACTGTTGCACTCACTGGAGGGAGAATAGTAATTTTTACCCCTACGCTATCAAACACTTACCCTACTGTTGCACTAAAAGTATTATGCGTTGTAATGGTATGCGTTGTAACAGAATGTGTTGTAATGGTAGATTTTAAAAAATGCATTGTAAAGGCATGTATTGTGAAATCATGCGATTTATTGGTTGTTGGTATGTAAAAACTGTGTTGTAAAAGCATGTGTTGTAATTGTATGACATTTGATGGTTGTAAACAGAAATGGAGATGCTCTGTTAATGTAGTTAACCATTGTAGTCCTTTGTATTAGTATCTGAGTCCTTCAATACATTTTTGATATATTGTTTTGCATTACATGCTGTTGTGCATTTTGGCACTGAGGTTGTTGCCCTATATTGCCCCATTAGTTGTTTTGATTCTTTAGGTTGTTATTCCAGGGGTGTATTTGATAATGCTTTGACTTCCTGCAGGATTTTTTTTTTTTTATTATTGGTGATGACTGTAGTCTATCCAGAAATAGCAGGCATTGGCATCAGCTTGGTGAAGATGGCAGATCACCTGAGCCATATTTATGGACCGTTTAGTGCTTGCAATTTCTTGTCAATGTCTGCTATGTGAACTGCAAACATGTTGAGGTTATCTATATATATTTTGTTTATTGGCCCGATACCGAATTGCTGTTGAAATTGCAGCCATAGTATTTGAAGAGAAGTCTATGGGTCCCCTAATGGCTCCTCTTTTATGGGGGCGCAAGTGAACTCAGCGCCTGGTGTATTTGGAGCTGGCTTCTTAGCTTTCTTTACTTTTATTTTACAACTTTGAACTAGTTGGCCCCTTTTAAATGATTACATGTTTTTGGGTTTGTCTTTAGGAATACTTAATAAATGTTCCTTATATGTTTGCAGGAAGTTACTGGTCATCTGATTTGTAGTCAACCTGATAGGATGTGACATAGGGATTATCCCATAGGTACATTTTCTTTTTGCTTGACGCGGGACTTTGACCTTGAATGGAGGTTTGTTCTTGAGAGAGAAATTGACTCAGGCTTACTATGGAGGTATCTTGATGTTGAGGTATACCAATTGGTAGTGAGGTGGTTTTTCCATGAGTTCTATTAGGGGTTTCTCTTGACTATCTGACTGCACTGTCTGATGTTGAGCCTTGCTGTCCCCTGTCCCTAGAGGGCTATAACTAGGGAAACCTCCCAGTTGCTGAGGCTTTATATATACAGGGATAGAACTGATGATATTGTATTATCAGCATGAACCTGTATTTGTATCTATGGTAGAATAACTTGTTGAGTTTACCCCTTGATTGCAATAGTTGATTGCTGCTGGTTGGATTCCAATGGTGTTCCAGGAACAACAGGGATTAAAATATATACCGGTTCTGACATTTTCGATTTCAGAAAGTCTGTTATTTTGCGCTCTGTGGGTTTTTCCATCTTGATTTTTATTCCCCTTTTATGTTGGCCCTTTTTTTCTTTCTTCTTATTTCTATTGTCTTCTTCCGAGTTGGTCTCTATGAGAATATCTGTTTTCTTTAAAAATTGACCTTGATTTCCTTTTATTTTTCCTGACCTTATGGTGGGGACTGATTTCCAATGCTCTTTGGAAAAGTCAAGCTGATTTTTCTCCCCCTTATTGGAGCTCCTCCCATCCTGTCCACTCCTCGGTAGGGCAGGAGGGTGAGGGGGATGAATGAGGCTTGTAGGTATGGACACCCTGCCCTAACCGACTGTATGCTGCAAACCACTGGCTGCAAGCTGCCTGCTTGCTCAAACTGCAGGCTCCTTCAGAGATTTCAAGTTCAAAACAGGCACAGAGGCTTAGTTCATCTAGTCTGTTGAGGTCCCACATGCCCCTCTAAGTCTCAAAGTTGACCAGCATTCTTCCATAGAGGAAGCTGCTCCAATGACTCCTGCCGCTGCTCCAACTTGGTGCCTTACCATATTGCCCCTACTCTCACTAAACCACAATTCACTATTAATTTAACACAACTCAGCACAGCAAGGGATGCATGAAAGGGAGAAAGCTGAAATACTCCATACATACAACGATATGGAGCATTACTGCTGTCTCATCCAACTGACATGCGCAATGTAGTCTTGCACCAATGCAGGCACCCTTGCGCCATTGTTCAAGGGAGCCTCTGTTATAGGCCGAAAAACAATCCTTAGAGGCATATTCCTACAGAATACAGCAAACATAGAAAGAGGAAGTAACACAGAGAAATTAAGATATTTCTCCTTTTTAGACCTCTATCACGTAGGCACACAATTTTGGCACAACCACAGGTTTACAAGTCTTTGTAAATCTGGATTTGAATCAAAATATATTGGTGGATGCATGTGAACAGTCGATGCTCCACCCATGTAATACCTACCCGTTCCTGTGCATTTACTAAACCACGCAAAGTAGCCACAAATTATTGTGCCTTGGGGTTGCGCCACAAAACTGATGCATCACCAACACAAAAGCATACCAAATCTAGACATGCGTAGACAGCTGAACTGCTTTCTGATGGCAAGTTTGATGTATTCGTTTCTAATCCCATATACAATTGGATTCAAGGCTTGTGGCAAATTGAAGAGGAATACATTAAGGATGACTGCCTTGTGGGTAATGGTTTCATTTTTGGAGGTGTGTGTAATTGCTAGCACAATTATCATGGAATATAAAATGAAAACAACTATGAGGTGGGAGCTGCATGTTCCCAAAGCTTTGATAATTGCTCCTTCTGCATTGAGCTTCAACACAGCACGCAGGATCAGGCAATAGGACAAGAAGATCAATATCATGTCTGTCCCTAGTAGTAAATTGGCCACGGCCATTTGGTACATGCTATTCAAGCTTATGTCATCACAGGCTAGTTTTGTTACAGCCAAATGGTTACAAAAGGGATATTTGACAATGTAGTCGGAGCAATAGTTTAATTGGGCAACAAGGAAGTACCCTGGCACTGTGAGGGACACGGATCTCACAGTGATTCCCACCATAATTGTCACCACCATCTTGTTATTGAGAATTGTAGTATACCTAAGAGGATTACAGATTGCACAGAAGCGGTCAAAAGCCATTGCAGCAAGTATACCTGACCCAATCCCGTAGAGCACATTCATAAAGAACATTTGAGTGAAGCATCCTGCTCGGCTAATTGAGCGTGCATCAAACCAAAGCAGGGCTAGAAGTTTAGGTGCAATAACCATGCTGATAGCAAGGTCAACGATGGAGAGCATAGAGAGGAAGTAACACATTGGTTCATGAAGACTCTGATCCTTGTATATAGTTATTATGAGTGTTACATTGCCAATTACTCCTAAAACGAGGAGAAGAGTCAGAGGAACAGAGAACCACTGCTGCCAATGCTCGAAACCCGGAAAGCCATATAGGATGAAGTCTGTGACCTGCTCAGCAGTTGAGTTGATGCTCAAGAACCCTGTGGCTACCAGCATGATCTCAAGCTCTGAAAAAGAAAGTGAGACTTTAAGGTGCAGTCTATAGACATAAAACAATTTTAGATGCAAATATATTGGTGTTTGAAGAACATTAGTCTCGTTTATCTAAATTATGACACCTAATGAGAACTTTTTAAATATATGATTCTAGATAGTCACAAGTATCAATATTATTTCTTTCTTTGCAGTACAGGATATACAATCAAGTTTCACTTAACCATCACATAACCACCTACTTGTTTGTTAATAAATGGTTGTTTAACACTTAACAAAACACTAATAGTATAGATTGAGGTGCTGGTCATCAGCAACCTAAATATGTCACATCCATAACTCCACTCGAAAGTTTAATACCCTGTTAGAATTCATTATTGCCATATATCCAATGCCCCTAGTAGAGAAACCAATTCTAAAAGTGTGTGACAATGACTTATCTAACCTCAAACAATTTTTTCCAAAATAAATTACTTGAATTGCAACAAATGAAGAAAAACAGTGCCAAGTGTTAACCTTAAAACTCCTGTCACTTTTGAATTTTATAGCTATACAAGATTGGCGTATATTATGAAAACTGACCTGCACCACTGGAAGCGCATAATGGATAAAGATAAGGTAGCACACCAAACATGCATACTAATAAATGAACTAGTGACGTAACAAGATGTCATGGAACAGTCACATGGTCAGTTTGACCAAGATCTTGTCTCACACTAAAGCTTGGGAGCCCTCTGTGTTACTGTTGTATTTAACATAAAGACTAAATAAATCAAAATGGGTGTCTGTTGTTGTTGTTGTCCATTGATATTTTAGAATCTAAACTCTTCCTAAGTCTTAATATAATAAGGCAAACCTGTACAGTGCAGGCATTAGCTGATTCCGGCACTACCTCTACAGTGCAGCTGATAGCTGAAGCTGGGCAGGGTTTCAAAGAAACATCTGGCGCTTGCACTGGAAGCTTGCTTTTTTTTTTTATTCCAAGATGGGGTGAAGCGTAACAGCGTCCGCTTCAAACTCTCTGTAACATCCGCGTGCTGCAAGGTGCACTGATGTCACAAACCCCCAATAGCCACAGAGGACAGAAGCAGGTGAGTTCTCCTCATTGCGTCTAGTAGGGATTGCAGCCTGAAAACACCCTCCCCACGTTTGAGGTAAGCATTGTTGGAAAGAGGAGAGTTGCCCCTGTCAGCGTTACCTCTGCAAACACTTTCTTCCTCATGGATTACGGGTACGCGTTGATCTAACAGAAGGAAATCAATAGACTGCAGGGATATCTACTGGATCACAAGGGATATTGTTTTTACTGTGAGTTGGTCCCCCTAGTATAGTCCAACCTTCCTTATGGGACATTATTTTTGGGAAAAATTATTGTTTTATCCCCTTGGTTGACGTGATTACGTCCCCAGGTAAAAACAAAATAATGGATAGGCATTATGGGTGTTAACCATCCTCGGACACGAGCTGACCCCATTGTGGGCAACATTTAAAAATAGTAAATGTCAAATTAGGTAGTCCTCATTTACAAATCAGGGAAACTTTTGAACTTATAAAGGCAATCTTTAGAAGTGTTTTGTAAAGTATGGAGGACCGAACACATTTGTGCTTGATGCAGGCAATGTGTGTGGTAATATCAGGGACATCATCAGTAAGGTCCAGCCAGCAGGCCATAAAATAAACCCATAAAGCCATAAAAATGCTCACAAACTAAACTATCCGACTAGCTCTTCCTCCATTGCCATATTGTCCTATAGGCCAGTTTGACCCTGACGCTCATTCTTTCTGGGCGTCAACCCTCCAGAGGTACTTACAGACCCCACAGAGGGCAACTTTTTGTCAAGAATTTTTGTTTTCCCCTGCATGACATTAGTGAGCCACCCAATTGAAAATATGGTCCTAATCCACTAGACTACCAGGCAGTATGTTGCGCCCATATAATGGGTTGACCTGGTAGTACAACTCTGCTCTGCTCCAGGAGTTTGTAGAATACAACAAATGCACATTCCGTGGAGAACAAAGTTACTGATAAACTTTTTTCAATTGGTGCACTTGTTACATAATTTCCCACGAGAGACTTTCCAGTCGCTCATGAGCGCCCATGAGATTTCCTAGCCACCCATGTGCTCCTGCGAGATTCTGCAGCCACTAGCAGGGCTTTAGGATGTAGCAGCGACTTGCAGCACTTTTTTTGCATCATAGGCAAGCAACCGCGGCTGCAACCTAGAGAAGATTCCCTCCTCAAGAAGCAGTAAAGCTCCTCAAGAAGACAATTTGAAGCTAAAAAATTTCTCAAATGGACCATTCACATTGGTTTTTGAATGAGGAGCCTTTTCTGTATTTTACTTTTTTTCAACTAGGAGGAAGTGCCCCAGAGACTTCAACTTTCTTTTCTTGTCTAGCAGGGTCATCTCAGTGCTTTGCCCCCCCTCCTGGTCACTTCTCATTTGGGTTTGGAGCTGGAAGGATCGTTGTGTTTGTCTGCTTTTCAATTTTTAAAATGTATTGTGGTGGGTGACCATCAGTTTCAGTAGGGACCTAGTTATTTTTGGCATGCCATTTTCCTTCTTTTATGAATGTTGCAGACTTCAGTACATTTTCTCCATGATTTTAAAGAATAAATTTGCAATACTGATTTAATGCACATTATATGTTCTAGTCTGTCTAGTGACATTCTATTACTGAACTGCTTTAACAAAAAAATTATATATTTAGTGGTACAATATAATATTGTTTGTGTCTTACTGACTAATAAAGCCACACTGTGTGGCAGGATTGGATTTGTACCAGTGTGCAGCCAAAAAGCCTCCCCCTAATCCTTCAATGACAATGGACAGACAATGCCTTAATTCATCCCATGCCTATCCGTTCCATCATCTCCTTGCAGGACTGCCCAGAATATTTGATTTACAAGGCTACCCAATGCATGTTGCATGAATCAAAGAGGATCAGCAATGTACCGCTGTGTTTGAATTGAATCAGGTAACTAATGCAGCAGTGAGATATATATGAGTGATTGTTTGTGAGTGTTGTGGTGGCATAAAGGGTGTTCAACTATAACTTGTATGCTTTATTTGTCTTTGTGATGATTTACAATGTTGGTGGCCAAATGGGAGATCCTTTTTCCTGAGTGTGATGTTTTCCTTTCCCTTTGTTACTTATTGAGATTTGTTTGCCGGATCCACACTGATTTATTTTCTGGTTCTGTTGTATAGCATTTTAAGACCCTAGTGTAATTTTCCCGATTCATGCCCTTATATAGGTACATATCGACTTGCCCTAATATAGGCTTAGAAATCATAACCATATTTAGACATAGCCCATGCAGTCCAAATACAGGCATGGATACTTCCACTAGTCCTGAAAAGCCACAACAATTTCTTGGAAAACTCGCCTTCAGCAGTCAGGGACTTCCGCTTGCTTGAATATTGATTTGTCCAAGAACTCATGGATTTATCAAAGAACTTCGAGTCTTTGATGACTTTATTATGTCCAAATTACGTCAAACTCGGCACCTACAAGGTATAAATATGCCCACACTTGCCCTAGCAAACACACGCAGTTCGACTATCTACTTGCCCGACGCAGCTTGCTATAGCAAGTGCCGAAGGAAGCCGACCCTTCAGCAGACGCACTGAGAGAGACGCTGTCTTTTCTCTTGCCTAGAAATCCAGCTCCAGTGTTTCCAAGCTCCCCTTGCGTAGTGTTGGGAAATCGAGTCACGAGACAGAGATACCAGACCTCCTTCATTCTAAACCAAGGTACGGAGCTGATTAGACCCTAAGAGAAATCTTGGATAGATTCTTGGCAAAAGAGTACTAAACCTATGCTACACCATACTTACTTCTTCCCTCGTACTAGACTTAAGATAGGTACATTGGGGTAGACGTATTTTAGACGCACCAGTTGAGTACTTTTAGTATTTATTATTTATGTATGTATTTTATGGCTTAGAAACCATACCATGCTTTTACAGTAATATTTAATAATACTCTTCATGCTGTACGTATTATACTTTGCAGTCAGTATTGCGATTGTAGCAGTTCATTTCTCCTGCATGAGAAAGAAGACTGTTCAATAAATACTTTTATTGAAAACGCCTGTCTCTCAATTTCTCTGTACCTCTGGTGAAACGAAGCATGCCCGATTGACTGGGTGAAATATCTATCTAATTTTTCCACGACTCTGAAGATACGTTCTATCTTGGGGAAACAAAGTTGTCATGTTTATGTGGTTGTCAGAAACGAATCCCTTCTTGTTTATTCGAGAACGTTTCTAGTGACCTCTGAGCTAGCTGGCACTCACATTTAAGTTTAATATATTCGATAGAGACCCAGATGTGATATGGGAGCTCTGGAATGAGAGGGGGGGAATAATGGCAAAGGGGGGTATTTGTTTAGGGGGTTTGTGGAGTTTTTTTTTTTTCTAATGAATGTTATGGTAGGACTAAAGGCAGGGGAGGGCGGAGGACACGAGGCTTCCATGCGGCCACAGCTGCCACACATAGGTCCCACGGACCTATTTGCCAGTAGGGGGGGTGGGACCGTCGGGGGGGGACACAGGGGTGTGGGGGGGTTGTAAAGGGGGTGTGGGACACAATGTAACAAGCTATTACAGAGGAATAAAAGAAAAGAGAATTCAAAAGATATTGAATATTAAACAGGAGTGGAAGTTATGTTTGGTTAAGATAATGGTTGATTTGAGGGGTAAGACAAGATATGTTCAATTAAGTGATTTTTCCTGATGGCTTTACGGATAATGACATGGAATGTGTGCGGTTTAAATGATAGACAAAAAAGGCGAAAAGTGTCTGTTTTAATAAGTCTGAGACTGGATTTTTTACTCCTACAAGAAACACATATTCAAGCAACTGAAGTACAATTACTGGAACAATTGGGCTTTACTGTTTTAGCTTTTTCAAAACAGATGTCTAGGAATAGAGGAGTTGCAATACTATCTAGACAGAGGGATGTAACTACTAGGAAGAGATTGGAGGATATATGGGGGAGATGGGCCCTGATAGAATGTTTAGTGGGGGGGGAATGGATAACTTTCGGCTCTATTTATGGCTCTACAGGGGACGATCCAGAAATCTTTGAACAATTAGATGTAGAGTTGGCCACTTGGGCCCCTCGTATTCTGTTGGGAGGAGATTTCAATATTAACGGGGCTGGGGGACTGGGACTAGGACTAGGACTAGGATCATCTTCGAGATATCGAGGAAGGAAAAAAAGAGTTTATCGAGCAATTTGTTCTATGGCAAGGAATAATGGTTTGCTAGATATATGGGATGTTTTAAAGCCGGGAGAGATGGGATATACATACTACTCTGCGCCTCATAGGGTGAGTACAAGATTGGATTATTTTTTGGTTAGCAGTATTTATGCTTCAAATATACAGATCGAACGGCTACCACGCTTATTGGCTGACCACAATCCCCTAATTATAACTATAAGAGCGACAGTAATCCCAAGAGGGGATATAGTATGGACTTTTAAAAGAGCACTTCTACAGGATGAGATGTACATTCAGCACATGACGTGTTGGATTGAGGAATATCTGGCAGTAAATAGAGGGACTACAGTGGAAGGTATGGTTTGGGACAGCTTTAAGGCTGGGGTGCGAGGGGAGACTTTAAGTTTTAGCGTAAATAAAAGGAAGCAAGAACAACATAGAAATCAAATCCTCAATAAAAAGTTACTCCTAGCTGAGGAAGAATTGAATGGATGTGTAGAGAATGTAGTAGGGGGAGTGACAACATCACCTGATAATTCAGTGGAGTCTGCTATAATGAAATTAGCTAAGGCAAGAATGGAGGCAGAGGAACATATTGCACTTAAGGCAGCAAATATATATGTATCTAATAGGGAGAAGTGTCATGAGGCAAGTGAGCGAGTAGGTCGAACACTAGCAGTAAGAGCAAGGCAAAGGACAGCGATAGGGGAGATAAAAGTGGTTAAAGACAGTTCTGGGCAGGTCGTGACAGACACTTTGGAGATCAGAGAAGTTTTTAGACAATTCTATACGAAATTGTATATAGGAACAGCAAGAGAAAGATATAGATGAAATTACAGCATACCTGAATGAAACTCCAAGGGCAGAACTGAAAAATGAAGAAAAGGAGAGGTTAGATACCCCACTTGATCTACAAGAAGTTGTAATGGCACTTACGAGTCTACCCTCTGGGAAAGCAGCTGGCCCAGACAAGATACCGCTAGAGTTTTATAAAGTCTTCCGAAAAGTCCTTGGGAAGGACATGGTGGTTACTATGCAACAGGCCCAGTTGGGGGTATCGATACCAGGCTCTTGGTCAGCTGCTGAGATTGTAGTTATTTTAAAGAAAGGGAAAACATCTATGAAACCTGGGTCATACAGACCTATAACTTTAATGAATACAGATACAAAGATTTACTCAAAGGTGTTAGCAACTAGATTTGCGAGCACTATAACCCCGCTTGTCACTAATAACCAGCATGGGTTTATACCAGGGCGTGGAACTACCCATCATACACGGAAACTTATAACCCTATTTGATAAAATGGAAGTTACAGGAGACCCGATCGCGGCATTACTGTTAGACGCTGAAAAGGCATTCGATCGGGTCTCTTGGAAATATTTATGGAGTGTGTTAAGTAGGGCAGGATTTGGGGCGAATTTTGTGAATGCAATAAAAGTATTATATAGGGATCCGGTTGCTGTTGTAAGAATAAATTCAGGATTAACTAAAACAATACAAATTAATAGGGGAACTAGACGGGGGGTCCCTGCTCGCCGCTGCTCTTCGCTATGTACTTGGATCCACTTATTCGTAGGATGGAATTGAATGAAAATATAATACCTATAAGTACATATATAGGGGACTGTAAAAGACTTGCGTATGCCGATGACGTGGTAGTTATAACATCGTCACCCACAGAGGCTATAAAGGAGGTGGAACTGGAAGCTAAGAAATTTGGAAAAATATCAGGGTACTCCCTAAATACTAGTAAGTCACAAATAATAAAAAATGATAAAACAACATGTCAGGATCAACGAGTGATACAGGCGGGAATATATCTTGGAATTATAATTACATCAGATTTGGAGAAAGTGGTGGAATTAAATATGGATCCTATTTTGACTAAAGTCAGTAAAGATTTAGATAGACTCCAAAATCTTCACCTCTCGATGGTAGGTAAGACAAATATCATCAAGATGCTTGTACTTCCCAAGTTCTTGTATATTTTCAGGGCAATCCCACTTATGTTTGATAATCTCTGGTTCAAAAAGTTAGAACAAATGATTAATCGATTTCTCTGGTCCAAGGGTAAGACTAGAAGAGCACTAAGATTTATGGCACTACCACGGGAGCGAGGAGGTTGGGCACTCCCTGATTTGAAACTATATTATTGGGCTGCTGCCTTACAATACATGGTCGGATTGATAGGAGGAGCTGAGGCGGAAGGGGAGGATGAATTAGGAACATTAGCTATATATGGACTTTTAATGGGAGAAGAGGTAAATAATATACTACTCAGACAGTTTGATACAGCCTACTTTAAGAGAACCCGGTTTAAGACTCTTATAGCCGCACACGGTATTTGGAAGGCCTTCTGTAAAAAGTATGGTCTGGGGAAAATTAACAGATATACAAGAATTAAGAATAATCCAGTGTTCCCTCCTGATATTTTTTCTGATACGGTGTTTGCGACATGGCAGAGGAAGGGAATTGTGAGGGTGGGAGACTTGATGGATATTGATGGTATTATGCAATTTATTGATATGCAATTGAAATATGGTATTGACACTAGACATTTTTTCAAATACCTACAAGTAAGAAGTTTTATGGCAAATAAAAGGGGGGGCCCATGTGGTTTTGAGAAAAATGACATTCTGGAGGTGATACAGGAGGGAGGCGAATGTAAGATTAAAAAGTTTTATGCTGAACTACTTAAATCAAGACAAGATGATATGGATAAGTGGGGGGAAGGTTGGGCAAATAAGTTGGAGGTCTAACTGGATTGCTTTAAAATGTTCATTAGAACTTGGACAGAATGTATTGTGCTCTGCTGCATTACAGGCTCAACATTATAAGACATTGTACCGTCTATATTATACCCCGGCAAAATTAGCACAATGGGGGGCGGTTACTGGGATTAACTGTCCAAGATGTGGAAGTAATCAGGCAGACATAGTGCATATATTTGCGACATGCCCACACTTATCAATAATCTTGGAAGATATTAAAAAATTTATGCAGAGGGCTCTAAAATTAGTAGTCACCTTGTCCCCCTCAGTAAAAATACTTGGGGTTAACTCAGATGGTATAATGGGAGAAGGATGTTATTTTATTTTTGTTGCAATGGCTGTACTGAGACTAAGCATTGCTTCAATGTGGCTTGACCAGATACCACCCACATTCCAACAATGGTTAGCTAAGATCTTAAATATATATAATTTGGAGAAGGCAATATATGCTAGAAAAGGAAAAAAGGGGAGGAAACTAGGCTTGAAAATATGGGAACCAATATCAATTTGGAAGGAGGAAGTATAAGGAATAATTGAATGGATCTATTAGTGACATATGTTAAAAATAAATATAAATATAAATGATCTTGTCTGCCCTGTTTTTTTGATAGGTTTGCGATAGTAATATATTGGACAAACTTGATTATTATTATTTTCTTTTTTTCTTGTATGTATTGCATATTTTGATTGTGTCTGTGCGCATTGCTTTTCTCTGTCCATTGCTTTTCTGTGTTAAAAAAATTAAACTGTAAATAATGATGTGTTCTACACCCCTGGGGTAGGGGGATAAATTTATGTTTAAAAAAAAACTTAATAAAAATATTTTTTTTTAAAAAGAGACCTAGTCGACCTAAGTCCTACGTCAAATCTATAGGATATATTATTCCAATGCACAGAGCCTTTTGGGAATATAGGAACTACACTACAGTTAACAGTAACACTCCTCAAACACCCGACCAGTCCATATAGAAACAAATACAAATCTAGTCTTCCCAAAATAATTGCTCAATGTTTCTCTTGTTGTTTATCAACAGCATTGCCCTACAGGTCAATCTCTCTCATTTGGGTCAGGAATCAAAATGGATTGAGATGGAGAAATCACAGCATACAATGACAGCCCCACCACAATGCAAACTAAGCCTACCACCATCTACTTCTCAAAACTCACCTGCATCAGTGGTTCCCAAAAAGAAGAAAAAAATACATGGTACTATTATGGGCATTTTTAAGTAGGAGGGGCCCTATGACCACAACAACCCGATGGCACGTTTGTACAATAGGAGCTGTCAAAAATCTTAGTGATGGACCATCTCCCTTTTCTTTTATAGGAGGAGTGGGATTCTTAGAATGTATGACAGCCATCTGCCCAAAATAGAAGGCTTGAAGTCTGAGCGATTTTCCCAGAGTTCCTTTTCCAGCGCTGCATTGCGATGTGCTGCAATTGGTTGGACAACCTTTGCAGGAAAGTGATTTTCACACTATCCAACTGACTACAGATATTTAGACCAGTTCTCAGGCGATTGATTACATGTGCACCACTGAACACTGAATCTGCTTTCAGTGGGTCAAACAAAAACTATGTAGACTTGGCCCTGAAAAAGTGTGAAGAGCGTTTGGTGGCATACAACACTATTATTCAGCAAAAGGAGCATTATAGTAATAGGAAATGCATCAAGCGCGCCCTCCACTCAGAATCAATTACACACAGAGAATCCCAATGGCTACTGTGTGTATTATAGGCATTCAACATTTGCCATATTTCCCATGGAGAAATCAGATGCAACCATCTTGGATAAATTTAACAGCAAGTGTATGAATGGCTACTACCCAGAGTTCTCAGAATTTGGATTTGTTGCCACAGACAATAGAGGTAACATAACCAAAGTCATGGAAGATGGTGGCTATTTCAGGGTCTTGTGTTTGGCGCATTGTATCAACCTGGTGGTGCAAGACTTTTTTTAGAAAAGAATACATAGTCAGCAACATACTAACCACCTGCAGAAGAATCTGAACTCATTGTATTCATTCTTTTAAAGCCTGGAAGTAGTTGAAGATTATTCAGCATGCTAATAGAGTACCATTTAAAGCCCTGATAGAGGAGGTGACAACATGTTGGAATTTGACCTATTACAGGATGGAACGTCTGTTTGAGCAGTACTAACAGATCAATGACTATGTTGTTCAAACAGTAGGGGGTGCAATTGGGAAAGCTTTGATCATGGATGCAGACAAATGGGGGCATAGTCAAATGCTTGACACAGATGTTATTCCCTTTTGAGGTTTTCACACTGAAAGTTAGCAAGTAGGACTGTATGATTGGCCAAGCTTTCCTATTGTTAAATCTGTAATAGGACCAGCTAAATAAGGTGTCTGAAAGGTTTGTCCTCACAGCTGTGAATGAAAACACATAAGCGCATAAAATGGTTGAGAGCTTAATCTTTTGCTTAGCTTTTAATACAAGGCTGCAACAGGACATCCTCTCATCCAAAGAGTACATATGTGCCACATCACTCACTTGATGCACAGTACAAAATAATTCTGCCCACTTTTATTCCTTTTTCTGAAGGAAATGTTTGTAAATATAAGAGGTGGATTGTGAAACCTGGAAGAAGAATGGCTGGAACTTAGAGTCCCACCCCGTAGTTCTGGGGTGCTGCCTTTAATTTCCAGACAGGGAAGTCATGTTTTGAAGCAGCTAACAACCAACACCATCAACCAGAAAACAGGCAACAACAGCAACAGAGGAATTTGGACCCAACCTCTGCGTTGTATTGGTATCAAATGGCATGGTTTAAGTCCAGTGCAGAGGCGATTGCAATAAAGGTTGATAAGTGGCAGCAACTATGACCATCCAGAGTATGTTCCAAGAGTAGCTGGATGATCCCAAAGTGGTCTATGTGTATCATAACCCATTTATGTATTGGTATGGAAGATTCTGCAATGGCCAGAGCTCAACAGGCTGGCAATAAAGTATGTGGCTTGTCCTGTAGCGAGTGTGTCTGTTGAGCGTTTCTTCAGTGCAGCTGATTCAGTTCTTACAGTGAGAGGGACCATTCTCTTGCCTCAACACATGGAGAGATTGACCATGATCAAAATGAGCCAACATTTAATACCACATAATTACACCTTTCCTGCTACTGTACATAATGAGGAAGAGGAGGAAGATTGGTCAGAATCAAGTATGTTTGATGACCAACTTATGGGTGAAACACCTGTGTTGGAGGATGTACTGTACTTCCTGGACTGAGTATGCCAGTGGCACCATAGAACTTTTAAATTATGTCTTGTTGAACTTTCTTTGTAAAAAAAGAGAAAATGTAGTTAGTGGAACATTATGTTTGAGTCAGATGTATAATGTCACAACACTTTTTAGTCCACATTTATGATAGGTTACAGTTGTACCAGTGTGTAGTGAAGAAGCCCCCACAATTATTTCATGCCATTGGAGACATTACCTGCCTCCCTTGCATGCGTATCCTTTTCTGCATCACTTAACAGGACTTCCGCAAATGATCATTGATTTACAAGAGTGCCAATACCAAATTCTAATGTGTTGCCTGTATCAAAGATACAATTGTGTACCTACTACCTAACCTATCCATGATTTAATTGGAAGAGGTAACTACAACTATTGCAACAATAAATAAGGTATTGTGAGTGATGATCGATGATTCATGTGGTGGTAGAGAGTGAGGGAGGGTGTTTAACTATGATTTGTAAACTTGACTGTGATGATTTGTAGTAGTAGGGGGTCTAAATGATGGTTGACCATTCTCCCGGAGGTCAGTTGCCTTAACAAACTTAGTGAGATTTACTTGCAATGTCCACTCCTTTTTTCTAGTTACTAAGAGACCAGAACAGTCACGTTAGTTAACAAACAAAAACCTACACAAAAAGTCTGTTTTTCTACTTGATCTTCAGCAGCAATGCACTACTTGTCTATCTCACCCTGGTCGGGACTGGGATGGAGTTACTAGGAGTCAGGAGGAGGATGGAAGAACTCAGGGTAGGACTACTTCATCCACAGCTAGGATAAAGAATTTATCGATTTCAAAGGGAAACTATTGCTCTGAGACCTAGTACTCATCTATGTGGAATGGAGAGAGTTGTGTGGATTTGGGAATGTTGCTAAGTGTCTGTGTTGCACTGGTGGCAAAAGAGAAACTCTTAGTTCACTTTGAATCTTCTTGGTACACTCCTCATGAAGCTTACCTTCCTTCTATCCTTCCCACAGGCCTTTTTGTCTGCTGCATGAATGAAAGGTGGAAGCTGAGCATAACACACCTGCTCACCTACCGGACCGGTCCAGACAGGAATCCTAGAGTGATGGACATTCAGAATGAGAATGCAGATGCACCACCCAGTTTTGCAATGCCGTATTATTTTTTTTTAACAATCATTTTTAGAACTGAATGGGTTCACTTCTCCATAATTAGATTTTTTTAACCTAGAATACATAACATTTAGATATTTGAACAGAACTGTTTGCAATGCCTTTAACAGTACTGTGTCATACACATTCCTTTGTTTTCTTCCATAATAGATGATGACGATAACATGCAGCTCACCGCCCAGATGAGTACTGTCCTTGTGTAGTGCTTCTGTTTGTCACACCCTTCCACAAATCCCCATTCCCATCCATTCATCCACTCCCTAACCCTATTCCCCAAGGCTGTGTGATTTATTGAGGTGTGACTTAATTTACAACATAAATGGATAACCCACTTGGGGTTTCGGATGTGGTGAAAGCGACATAAACTCACTGCAGGATCTTCTATTACCTAAGAAAAGCCCACACTACCCTGATATACCCACCCATGCAAAAAAGTGATCCATATTTTAGATATGGAAGAACATCAGTTGCCAACAACATCATTCAGGCCTTGTGTTGTGTAAACACTTAGCCTTATCCACTCCACACTTTGAGTCCACGTTTCATGACTAGTGGATTTAGTAACTTTAGTTTTAATGAAACACTAGCTCCCTAGTGCTCTAAAGAATTTGCTATTGCTATTTTTTTGTTATTTTATTGCTATCAAGTATTCTTTGTTGTGTCATGTAGTAGTCTGGTTTCAATTCTTTGTAAAGCTATGATAACATTTATCACACACTAACTCAGTGTTTTTATTCCATTCAGATGCATGCAATTGATAATCCTTCCAAATAATCCTACAGTTTGAGCTGAGAGCTCGCTTGTGAAGTTGTGATGCCTTCCCTGTTAAAGCTTCATCTATATTCAGGCAAGAGAACTATAGAGTAAAGTGAACTAGTTGAGTTAGTAAGTAAGCAACTAACTGCTACTGGAGTTGGGGCCATTGTTGTGAATTTGTTGGGCGAACTGCTGCTACAACTGTTTCATCTTGTACCTTTAAAAAAAAGCTTATTTTGCACATAATCGCTTCCTGTGCTTGCGTGTCACGGGGTGTTTGGGAACTTTCTATCTCCGGCAGTGCCTCGCTCTGATTGGCCAGATCACAGCCAATCAGAGATCAGTCCAGGAGGAGCCACTTGTTTCCCCCAGGCATTTAATGCACGCCCCAGTGTGGACGAGCTGTTGGACCGAGTTGGAGGCATTGTTGTGAATTTGTTGGGCAAAACTGCTGCTATGACTATTTTTAGTCTTGTAACTTTTAAAAAAAGGTTATTTTGCACATAATTGCTACCTGAGTTTGCGTGTCACTGAGCTTTTGGGCACTTTTTATCACCAGCAGTGCCTCGCCCTGATTGACCAGTTCAGAGCCAATCAGAGATCTGCCCGAAAGGAGCCATGTGTGCCCCCCAGGCATTGAACGCACGCCGCAGCACGGAAGCACAGTGGACGTGCACAGTGGGCGTGCCGCTGGCGCACCAAAGGCAAGCCCGTCTGCGCCCGTCCATGTCGGGAGGTCGCCAGGCACTCTGCTCCATCTGTGACCAACAGACGAGTTTACTCACATGAAGTGCTAGTCACTCTTTCAGGCGAGGTTGCATGTGGGGATCACAGTTGGGCCCCAGAAGTCTGCCCTATTCTTTGTTGAGAGGCACCTTCGGGATTAACCCTCCCATGCACCCCACATACTCTGGTCCCAAGGTTCAGACCTACACAGGTGGCTTTCCTTGCAACCTTGAGCACTCTTTGCGAATATGACAGAGGCAGATGCACTGTTTCAGAGGTGGGTTACCCAAGCCCTGGACACCTGTATCCTGCTCAAACTTACACACTCAAAAAGCGCAAGGGGTAAAGTCTGGTTTAATCAGTCTCTGACCCTAGCCCCTCTGAACTGCAAGGTCCTGGAGCGAGCCTGAATGCAACTTCAGGCTAAAACACAGTATCGAAGTGTGATCAAGGCATATCACAAATTGGTCCGCCAGACTAGGGCAGCACAATACTTGAACCTGATCACCACAAGTAATAATCTTAGTAAAACCATATTCTCTCTTTTGAAGGACCTGGTCAAACCGCCCTCTGCTTCCGGCAGTGCCATATCCTCTAGTTTACAATGTGAAGTGGTGGACAAATTCTTTCTGTAGAAGGTGTAACACATCTACAGTAGCTTTCACCCAGGTGACACCTAAGGTGTCATTGGGAGGAACCTGTCTCCAGGCCCCGAAATCCTCTCTCTCGACTGGCTCCCTCCTATTTCTCCTGAAGCAATGGAAGCACTGTTTGTCAAAGTAAAATCAGGGTCTCCAGATGACCCAATGAGACCTGCAGTTTTTTAACATTCCAACAGTGTCTCCTGCCTGAGTGCTTGGAGTTGATCAATCTATCACTATCTCCAGTGGTGGTTCCTAAGTCCTGGAAACACGCCAAAGTGATCCCCTCACTGAAAAAATCAACACTAGATGTGTCCAAGCCGGAAAAATTCTGACCGATCTTGCTCCTTCCGTTTCTATCTAAATAATCATGGAATCTCATGTTAATTCTATTCTAACTCACTACCTAGAAGCAAACTCAATACTATGCACATCCCAGAATAAGTTCCAACCCCAGCATAGCAGTGAGTCTGCTTTGCTGACGGTCATAGAAAAGCTGCTGACCGCCTTGGATGCCGGCAGAACTACAGCATTAGTTCTGCTGGATCTGAGTGTGGCCTTCGACACGGTCTCCCACTAAATCCTGCTCCATCGCCTGGAGGAGATCAGGGTCAACAATAAAGCCCTTTCAGGGTTCTTGTCTTTCTTGGCAGATCGGATATTCCATGTAACTGTCCCTCCTTTCTCCTCCTGCACACACCAACTATGCTGCGGTGTTCCTCTGGGGTCAGCTTTGAGCTCTACCTTATTTTATGTCTACATGAAACCACTGGAACTGATGGTCAAACCCCGGGGCATCTCCCTAGTGTCATACGCAGATGACACCCAGCTGGTGATCACTTTTTCCAACTATCCCAGCCAGGATGCTGCAAAATTCTAAGAGGATATAATGGCCATCTCGGAGTGGATGAATGCTAATTATATGCAGTTAAATTCAGCCAAATCCAAGATCCTTTTGTAGGCAAGGACTCCCATCTCTGGGACAATGAATGGTGGCCTCCTGCTCTCGAAGTGCCCTCCGCATCCAAACCTGTGGTGAAGAACTTGGGCATTATTATGGATAAAGAACTCACGTTGGTGGTGCATGCCAGATCTGTGGCTGGGAAATCCTTCAGACTGCTGCGAGGTCCAAAGCCTATACTTGTTTGTTTTATATTCTTAAACATGTCAGCTGATCATCCAAACCTCCATCCTGGCTAGATTGGACTATGGTACATGTTCCTTCTAGGGTTCCAATAGATCTGTGATCAAAAGACTTCCGCATGACCAATACGCTGTGGCCCACGCTATGTTTGCCCTCCCTAAACACTGTCATGTCTCCAACCTCATCCACCCCTTACACTGGCTACCCCTTGAACAAAGAGTTTGTTTTAAAGCATTATGTATCACGCATAAGATTCTCACAGTCATCGGCCCAGGAATCCTGAGTGATCTATGCTCCTACTATGTACCCACATGAGCGCTGCGCTCAAAAGACCTGCTCCTGGCCAGAATCCTATGAATACCGGAAGGTCAGATCGGGTGGCAGATCTTTTATGCAGTTGGCTCCCACCTTATGGAACTCCCTCCCTCTAAATATTCATAGCAACTGCTATTTTTCCCGCCCTTCCTCCTCACTCAGTGTTCTGCTTCAGCCTAGGGACACCTCAATGCTGGGGCAGCCATGCACTATACCAGCATTGTAACATAACATACTGCAGATAAGTTATTGATTTTCTAGGTTGTTGTAGGCAATATAGCTCATGGCAGCATCCCCCTGAATGGTCAAAATAGTTACAGATTACAATAGGACGAGGGTATATTACTAACTATAACTAACTGGTATACGCTTTTATAAACAGATTTTTAAAAAATTGCTGCGCAAAAAGGCATCAATGCAAAGTAAAAGTAAAACACAAATAAACTACTTAAGGCATAAAGTGTGATGAAATAATTTCCCCATTAATAAAAAAGCACCCCCTCCACCCACAACAGGCCACTCCGCTCCCCAAACAAATTGAACAGTCCCATACCAATGTCCAAGCAAAATTCCAAGACAACAGCACCCAGTCCCAACTCCCTTCTCACCCTCTTTACCCACAAGAAATCCCTCCTACCAAAAAAGGGCTTTGAAGAGGGCATTGATCATGCAAGTCGTGGCCAGGTTCTGATTTATGCTCCCTATGTGGTTGCGCTGCTGCATAAAGCAAAGCTGAAATTGCACGTCCAAGCGGGTAGGGGAGGCAGCAGTGGCTGTCAGTGCACTGACAGCTGGCGGCGGTGCCAGCAATGTAATGGCCGTGAGGCCGGAGGCTGGGGCTGGCTTGTTGAAATGGGTCCCTAGTCAGAGAAAGCTACATCTGCCTTCTCATCCTCCAGCCACCAGCTGCCAGTATTCAGACGTGATGATCTACAGCCTCTTCAGCCGGACAGCTGTTTTCTGTCTGGTGGGGGGTACAGGTGGACCTGCAGGAGTAGCTACTACAAGGAAAACAAAAAGACAAATTGTAAACAATGTTCCTTGCAAACACTTGTTTGAAATAAAGTTGTGGGTGACACAGTAGTAGTACATTGCTGGTCCCCTAGCGCCATTTTAATTTGAGGTGTTTATGATGAGGCTAATCACAGGGTTAATTTGATTTTTTACTCACGCATGCCTTACAACAAAAAATAACAGACTGTCTGGTAGAAAGGAATTAAAGCGGAAGAACAACAGATACAAAAGAAAGTCTTGATTTTGTTTTGCTTTAACAGGTTTTTCTGGTAACTAAACCTACACTTTGAGTGAACTAATAAAAATAAATTCCCTCTCATCAATGGTTTAGGCATTATGGATTACAAGTTGTTGTGCTAAATTAATGGAGACATGCTAGTGAGCATGTTATGTACTTTGCTACTGTCTGCATCTGGGTCAGCTGTAGTTGACAATTATCTATCTTTAATTTCAATGGCCCTGCTCTTCTCAAAATGCCTTTCACTTTCTCCTCTGACTCCAAAGAGGCAGATGAATAATAGATAAGATACTACATCACACATGTCACATTTAAAATGTGGATTTTATTATCCTGTTTGCCATCAGTAGAAACTGAGGGAAATGAAGCACTGCTCTACTTGGAAAGGAATGGGCTATATATATTGTGTTTAGTACATTCATTACAGCGTATCCATTAAGCCAAACATGGAATAAAATTAGGCACTCACTCCCACTTTACTCACTGGCCTCGCCCACCACCACAAATTATTTCCAACAAATTAGTTTACTGGGCACTAAGGGAAGGAACTTGACTTACTCTACAGCAGGGTAAGGTAAAGAGATTAGGCGGGTAGGTAGATCTTTTGCTATAGAATAGAGGGGTGTCACTGATCATCTATTTTTCATGTGCCTAAGCTTTGGCTTATTCAGTCACTGTTACAGACAAAAGTCAAAAAGGAAAAATCTGAACAGGCGTAAAATAAATCTTTCATGGGAAACCATGAAATATATTTTTGAATCACTGTACATGGCCATAACAAGCATTTGCAATGTAATGAGTCTCGCATTTGAGAGTGGTTAAGCTATTGGCATTGTAAATGAAAATGCCTTTTATTTATGTTTTAAAAGCCAACACGTAAATAAAAGGCATTGTCATTTACAATGCCAATAGCTAAAAATATTGCAATTGTGAGTCCTATTGCATTATAAATGTTTGTTTACTAGAGGCAAGATGGCCGCCGTAGCTCTGTAGGAGATAGTCGCTAATTCTCCTCTCTCTCATCCATGGATTGAATGGACTCAACTTGAGAACACTTGAGAAACACGGGGATGTGGGTCTTGGACGGACTACTGACACGCATCTCGGCAGGAATACTCAGCCCAGGCTTAATTAAAACTCTATCGGTTAAAGCAGGGGCAACTTTGCTCAGTTGTTTGAGAAAAATAGTGAATACGACCAGAACACCCTGTGAAATGTCTCAGCGAAGCAAGCCGGATAAAGACAAAGACAAGTCCGCATCGACCAAAGGTTCGGCGGTAAGAGAAGGTGCGATTCCAAAGGTATTAACCGCTGCTGCTGTCACTGCCAGAAAGCAAACGGAACAACTTAGCCGATCTGCTAAGAATGCTTTACTTAGAAAAACGGTGAGGCAAGAGAAGAAGGCTGAAGTTAAGTCAGAGACCCGGCCTGCAGCGAGTAAAGCAACAAAAGAACTAACATCGGATATGGAAGGAAAATCCCATCGTGCGCAGATGGTGGCAGCAAAGGAGCAACTACGTCAATCAACCATACCGGAGTCCTTCTCTTCTAAACCGCTCCCATTGATTCAGATTCAGGCGCCTGATCTTCGACAAGCCGGGGATACGAGCGAACTTCCACCGGGAGAACAGAGAGAAACGGGATCTCTGCGGCTTCCAGCTGAGGTGAACGCGGGTGCCGGAGAAGCAACAGACCGCGAGGACGCCGACGTCGAGGGCCCGGTTGCTGGGCAACCACTGGAAGCTGCGGGAGACAGCACGCAGCAAGCACTACGGATCACAGAGGCTGGGAAGGCGGACGAGGAGGGAGGGCTGAAAGGCGATCCAAAAGGTAACGCGCTAGAGCGACTTGAGAGGCAGAACAATTCCCAAATGTTAGACGCATTACTGAATGTGGAATTAGATCTGAACAAAAAAACTCTACAGCACCTTGACTCGAGCTGGGGGAGTGTACAAAACTTAGGAGATCAACAGGGTTTTGTGCAGGAACAGGGGAATGGCAAAGGAGGTATTGAAGACAGAGTTAAGAGGGGAGGCTCCCCTGAATTCTTTGCAGTAAATGAGGGTTCCGACACTACAGACATCAGTGAGACTGAAAATGAGGATGAGGGGACCAGCACGGATCAGTCTACAGGTTCAGCTACAAGCAATGACTAGGTATTTAGCGTCCAAGAAGAAAAAATGAATTGGAGGTAGAAGAGATGGAAAGGGGTCCAGAAGCAGCATGAACAAGAAGTTATCTTGGGACTACTCAGCTACGTCGGAAACATATCAAGAAAAAGACCAGAACGAGGGAGGAAATGAGGAAAGGGTTAAAACTCAAAATGTAACTCTGGAAATGTTGTTTGGAACCTTGAAGCAGATGCAGTCTGAGGCTAGAGCAGAAAGCCGAAGAGCAAAAAGAGATACAAAAAAACTACAAGCCTCTCTCAGAAGGGTAAATAGAAAGCAGGAAGAGGTCGAAGTGAGAGTAACACAAGTGGAGGAAAGGACTAGCAGAGCAGAAGATGAGATAACAGATTGGAAGACTTTTAAAATGGAACAAGAAAAGGTAGTGGAAGACTTACAAAGGAAGTTAGAAGATTTTGAGAACCGCCAGAGGCGCAACAACGTAAGACTTTTGGGACTTGAGGAAGGACGGGAGGGGCAAGATCCTAGAGGGTATGTGATTAAAGTGTTAACAGAAGCCTTCCCAGAATCAAAATGGCAGTGGGAACTTGAAGTGCAAAGGGCTCACAGATATCCTCTGTTTGTAAAGAAAAATCGGGGGGGACAAGAGAATGCCTTGCCAAGGGCAATGCTGGTTTTCTTAGGGAACTTTTTAGCAAGGCAAGAAATAATTGACAAAGCAAGACCTGATTCTAGAAAAACTGCTGATGGTAACACATTCTTTGCCCGCCCAGATTTCTGCCATGTTACCGTGGAGAGAAGGTGGAAGCTAAGGCAGATGATAGCTCCCTTCCAAAAACAAGGAGCAGAAGCCTATTTGTTGTTCCCTGCAAGATTGAAAGTTATTAGGAAGGGGTACACAAAAATGTTCACATCAGAGATAAAAGCGGGGGAGTATCTCGCTGAGATCACGGAGTTAGACAAAAGAAAGGAAGATAGAGGCAGAAGCCCGCAAAAAACCCCAGCAGACAGCCCACTAAAAACCCCGTAATGGTAAAGAAAAAAAAAAAAATGTGGGTAGAAATATCTGATAGAAGAGGGAGTAGGATGAGAGAGAGTAGCGACTCTGCAGAATACAGGGGTTACACATAGGTCAGGAATGACCTATTTGCCTGTACTAAGGGGGGGAGACGGGGGGGATCCAAAGGGGAGGGAAGCGGAGGGGAAGAGGGGGGGGGAGTTGGGGGGGAGAGACCTGCACTTAGGTGGTGGGCACAAGCACAATACATGGAGGAGAGTAGAGAATGACTTGAGGGGTAAGCTAAATAACAGTGTTGGTAAAAAAGCGACTGATAAGGAAGTAACGAAGCAGACTGAGAATTCTTGGTACAGGCGTAAGCAGAAAATAGGAAAGAATAAAAACTATAATAACCTGTAGGATAGTCACAATAAATATTTGTGGACTGAATGAGTTAAATAAAAGGCTTAAAGCTGCTGCCCTGCTAAAATCATTTAATCCTGACCTGGTGTGCCTTCAGGAAACACACATTGAAGGTACGAAGGCTTATTTGTTAGACCAACTTGGTTTTAATGTATTAGCAAAAACTAATCAAAATACAAAGACGAGGGGAGTGGCCATTCTAGGCAAGAGGCATGACACACAGGTCAAAAGAAAGAAAGAGGACCAGTGGGGGAGGTGGGTCATAGTAGAATTAACATTCAGAGGGGAAACTATTACGGTGGTTTCGGTTTATGGATCCACGGGAGACGATCCAGATATCTTTCAATATCTAGATACAGAACTAGCACAGTGGCCGGAGCCTATCATATTATGTGGGGACTTGAATATACACGATGAAGATAGCAGTTTTTTAGACCCTGGTAGGAAATATTCAGGGAGGAAAAAAAGGACTTATAGAGCCGTAGCAGATATGGCAATGAACAACTCGCTGGAAGATCCATGGTTAAGGTGTCACCCCAATCTAGACGGGAGTACCTTCTTTTCAGCCCCACACCAGAGAATGGCTAGGTTGGATTATTTCTTAATCTCGAGAGATTTAATGGATAGAGTAAGGATTGACAGGGAACCAAGGATTATTTCAGACCATAATCCGCTAGTCTTAACTGCAGTAGTTGGGCAAAGGAGAAATAAAGAGATAAGACAATGGACTTTTGACAGAGCATTACTACAGGACCAGTCCTATAGAGAAAGAATGAATACTTGGATTAAGGAATATTGGGAGATAAATAGGGAGTCAGCAGCACCGGGGATAGTGTGGGATGCTTTTAAAGCCGGTGTGAGAGGGGAAACCCTGAGCTATGTTATTAAGATGCAAAGAAAGTCAAAGGCAAAAGCTGAACAAGATAACAAACTAATTAGGGAAGCAGAGGAAGCACTTATTGCAGCTATACTTAGACATTCCCCAATCGACCAGATATTACTGAAAATAATCGAGTTAAAAAATGAAGCTATGGACGGGATAGCGAAAAAGACAGTGGAGAAGTATGTAGCAAATAAAGAGAAGGTATATGAACTTAGTGAGCGAGTAGGGCATATATTGGCAGTGCGAGCCAGGCAAAAGGAGGGGTTGGTCGATATCAGGGAGATTAAAAATTCTCAGGGAGTCACGGTTAAGGAAGCTGAACAGATTAGGGAAGTTTTTAGACATTTTTACACGGAACTATATACCTTAGATGGTCAGGAAAGGGATGAAGATATTAGGACTTATTTAAGTGAGATAGAGCCCTCTGTGCTAGCAGAGGAGGATAGAAATGGATTGGAAGAGACAGTGCAGCTGAATGAACTGGTGGAGGCTTTGAGGGATTTACCATCTGGGAAGGCGGCTGGTCCGGATCAAATACCGGTGGAATTTTACAAAGTATTCCAGCCATCTCTCTTGAAGGAGATGTTTAATGTAATGTTCCTAGCACAAAAGGGTGAGTCTGTTCCAGAATCATGGGGCGGTGCAGACATTATTGTAATACCAAAGAAGGGCAAACCTGCAGATGCTCCGGGGTCGTATCGTCCCATTACTTTAATGAATGCGGATGTTAAGGTATTTTCCAAAATGTTAGCGAAAAGACTATCTAGGGTAATTGAAACACTGGTAGCTCCTTCACAGCATGGCTTTATACCGGGCAAGGGAACAACTCAGCATACCAGACAAGTAGTCATGGCATTTGACGTAGCAAATATTCTAAAAGACCCTATGGCTGCTTTGTTTTTGGATGCTGAGAAAGCATTTGACAGGGTCTCCTGGAGGTATTTGTGGGAAGTTTTGAGATGGAATGGTATAGGACCAAGGTATATAAAGGCTTTACAATCCCTATATATAAAACCGACGGCTAAGATAAGGGTTAACAGAGGTCAGTCTTCTGCAGTTAACATACAGAGAGGTACAAGGCAGGGGTGTCCTTCTTCCCCCCTGCTCTTCGCCCTATATCTTGATCCCTATATACGAAAGTTGGATAGCAATGTTCAAATTCCACCACTAGTGTTAAATGGATGTAGATTGAAAACGCTAGCATACGCAGACGATGTGGCCATTCTGACTGCAAGTCCTATAGTTGCTATAAGTATAATTGAGGGTGAAGCAGGGCGATTTGGACAATTTTCAAGCTATAATTTAAATAACACTAAAACCCAGATTGTAAAGAATCAGTGGGTAGTATGCACTGACGATAGAGTGGTGGGAGAGGCAACTTATTTAGGGGTGCGAATTACAGCAGAAGTAGATAAGATCGTTAAAAATAACATGGATCATTTGATTGTTCAAGTTAAAAAGGACTTGGAAAAAATGAACAACTTACATCTATCTCTGGTAGGATGTACAAACATCATCAAGATGATGATTCTACCTAAATTTTTGTACTTTTTTAGGGCTATTCCTCTGCTGTTTGAAGCCAGCTGGTTTAATGGTATAGAGGCCTTATGTAACAGGTTTATCTGGGCACATGGCAAAACCCGGAGGGCCTATAGATATATGACACTTCCTAGGGAAAAAGGGGGGTGGGGGCACCAGATTTCCGGTTGTATTATATGGCCACTGTTTTGCAATATATACAAGGACTAATTGGGGGGAATACGGATGATGTAAGAATGCAAACTATGTCTACCGAAGTTTATGCTGTTGTACTGGGGCCAAATGCTGGTAATTGTTTTCTAAAATGCACAGATTTCAGTTATTTTAAGAGAACCAGGTTTAAAACTGTTATGGCGGCAGTTACGGTATGGAATGCTTTTTTAAAGAAGGTTAAGTTGGGGAGATAATATAGATATGTCTCCCTGATTAATAATAGATCGCTCCCAGCGGAAATATTTGCTGATCAAACTATGGCAGAATGGGCAACAAGAGGGATTACGCAAATAGGTGATTTGTTTACTCAGGATGGCTTTAAACAGTTCTCAGAATTACGAGAGATATATGGTTTAGATAACAGGGGCTTTTTCAAGTACCTGCAGATCAGGAGTTTTTTAAAGAACAAAGCAGGAGGCCCAGCAGGATTTAATAAAATTGAAATAATGGAGAAAATAAAACTGATGGGGGATTGCACAATTAGGTCCTTTTACGCAGCCCTGTTGAAAGAAAAGCAAGATGATTTAGATAAATTTAGTCAGAAGTGGGCAGAAAAGTTGGGGGTAGAAAGTAATTTGTTTTTTGATTCTTTAAATCTAGGATGCACAGTACTAAGTGCAGCCCCTTTGCAATCCCAGCACTATAAAACACTGTATTTTCTTTATTTTACGCCGGCAAGGATTGCAAAATGGGGTGGGAACACAGGAATTAATTGCCCCCGTTGTAATGAATTAGAAGCAGACAGCATACACATTTTTGCAACATGTCCTCAGTTGCAATCTTTGGTTAAGGACATAGAGTGGTTCTTAGCAAGGTCCCTGGATATCGCGATCTGTCTTACCCCAACTAGGATTATGTTAGGAGTGGTTGAGCAGGAGCACGAGCAGTACACAGAATTTGTGTTTGTATTAATGGCAGTTTACAGATTAACAATAGCCAGGGCTTGGCTAGACAAAAATCCCCCAAAATTCCAAAATTGGTTGGCAAGTACGCTGTATGCTCAAAAGATAGAAGAAAATATTTATGCCCGGAAAGGGAGGAGAGGAAGACGTTTGGGGGAAAGAATATGGGAGCCACTAAGTAAATGGAAAGAGAAGCAAAGAAAGGAAGACTAGAGGGTGTATGGGAGGACTGGTTAATTTGTGTAAAATGTCATAAATTTATCTTGGTGAAAGCTACCCTTTGTATGGCATACTTTAAAGATGAGATTTAGAAACTAAAAATTAAGTAAATTACTGTAATTGTTAAAATATAACTTGTGCAAGTAGAATTGTGCTTATGTTTGTAAAAGAAAAATAAAAACTTAAAAAAAAAAAAAAATGTTTGTTTACTTTTCACTGAGGGGAGTGGCTGTGTTTGTCGTACACAACTTTATACCACAAAATGCACCTTTGGTTTTAGGTGTTTGCATTTGTTCCTCAGGAAACATGTTTAACGGTAACAGGAATTTTGTTAAAAATAAAAATCTTTAAACAAATAAACATATTTTCATGTTTGCATCATCAAAGTTAAACAAATGTGTGTGCAATGCTGAAAAATAGCCCTAGAAGGCCTTTTTAACATTCTGGAGTAATTACCGAAAAAAGTAAGCTCTTTATGTCTCAAACTTGAATTCTTAAAAACTATTATATTTTTTGACTGTGTGAAATTTTTATTATGGGAGGGTAATCTCGACGATCATGGAGCTAAAAATATCTTGCAAAATTTCTTTTTTCTACTTGCTGACTGCTTTTTCTCAGGTTAGACTTGTTTACAACAGACATCTCTTGTGGGACTGGTGAAAGTGCACCTTCTCTTATAATGTTTGCAAGGTGCTTTTTCTGGTTTCTTGGCACTGGGTGGACAAACCTTGTTGCTGATATCTCGCAAGCTTTTGTAGATAAATGTTTACCCCACGTATCTTTGTCTCATGAATGAATGGACCTGAGCTAGTAGCAAGAGAAACAGGAAATAATTTTCACTCGTAAACAATTGGCAAACATGAGGCTCTGGAGATGAAAACTATTATGACAGTCCCAACTTTCACACAGGTGCCCATCTTCGTGTACCACCTATATAACCCGTAGTATGACCAAGTGAGGAAAAAACTATGCAGCTTCGTCCAGCCCTAATTTCACGTTACTAGAGGCCAACCGTCATTTCTTTAGACGAGCCATGTCTAAAGAAAGGTCCGTAGAAGCTGTTAAAGTAAAAGCACAATATGCAGCGGTTTTTACTCCCAAAAAATATTTGTTTATCAAAAGCACCCTGTGGAAGTGCGCATGGCGCGCTGAATGTTGCAATAAAGCATGTAGTGGCAGCAGTAGGAGAAACGCATTAAAGAATATAGGGGCAGATGTATGTAGCTCGCATTTTGCTATTCCCTAATTGCGAATCACATGGATTCACAATTGAAAAACATCAAAATGCAATGTATGAAGGTGTATAGTACACCTTTTGCGATTCCTAAGGGTTCGCAAATGACCTACCTCATCAATATTAATGAGGTAGGTCCCAACTTGCGACCCTCTAGGAATCGCTAAAAATCACGAGGATGGTGGCCTGCTGAGATCAGCAGACCATCATGTCCATGATTGCTTTTCAATACAGCAATCTTTTTTTTGTAAAGCAGCCCATTTTCCTTAAAGGAAAATGAGATGCTTTACAAAACGAAAAATTCAAAGTTTTTGTTTAATATTTTTAACCATGGGACCACTGCCTGCTCTTAAAAATAGTTTTACAAACATTCACTGGACCCCTTCCCATTTGAGAATGGGTTACCACCTACTTGAAGTCAGCGGTAAAATGTGAATGTTTTGCAACCGCAATTGCGGTCACAAAACATTCATACATACCAAGGCCATTTTGCGATTCGGTAACAGGTTACCAAATTGCTGCAGAGGAAAAGCAATTTTTGCGTTTGCAAATAGGCAGATTCTGCGAATCTGCCCATTTGTGATCTCAAAAATGCTTGATACATCTGCCCTATAGTACTTAGAGTCTAAGATAAGATGCACTGGGTAACTGTCAAAGTAAAAGGGACAGTCCTCATGGGAGGTTACAAATGAAGACAAGGCAGTAGTATGGAGGGACTAACAAGCCTATAAACGAATCAGAAGCCAGCATGTACGTAGGACAAAGACATAAGCCAATGACAAATATGGGTGAAGAGTGGGCAGGGTTTCAAGTACATACTCCAATACAGCATGTCTCACAGAGGAGCGCATGCGCTGCTTAGGCTCAATCTAAAAACATACGCTGCCCAAGTTCGACATAAAAACATTATCATGTAAAACTTCCTAATAGCATCAAACATCCCATTTAACTTAAAGTACACAACTTTAACCTCAATCTATAAAGGAATTGCACAATAAGCTTCTATGAATTGGTAATTTCGAAATGCATGACACAGCATAACAAACTTTAAGCCTTGTGCATGACTAAATTACTTACACTGGGCTCCCATGGGGAAAAGTGCACCTCATCAGGAATAGTAATCGCTATCCATCCCACCGTACCTGTAAGCCTTTAATGTCTTGTTTCAAAAGGTAAATGTAAATGTCAAGGTATTTGTAGAGCGCACTGTCACCAAGCGGTTTCCTGGCGCTATTACTCATACCGCTGAGGAACCCATCCTGGCTTTCCCTGTGAAGTGTCCACTCCTGGGCAACCCCAGGGTGAAGCCAGGCATCCTAGCGCTGTTGGGGCCGGTGTGGAGGTTAAGCAAGCTATTGCCCAGAGTTGCAGCATGGGGCCCATGATTAGAATAGGCAAGAATTGTCAGGTCCGAGGAAATTGAGCCCAAGACCCGCCGAGGCGGGAATTGAACCCTGGTCCCGGGCCAGAGCTCTGCATCAGGGACTCCTCCACAGTGCAGGGTAAACAATTTCAGAGGACATTTGATGTTTTACTATCTGGAGGTTCCCATTTAGCCAAGAAATTGCCTCATTTTCCAGTAACAGATCAGTCATTCATTTCTTGTTTCAATGTTATCTTTAGAGATACATGTTTACAGATACCAGAATGGGATGCATTTGATGTATCTGGGTCCTACATGTATGGCGGAGTCTCTTAGCTAAACAACCAGGATTGGTAGAGTTGTATCAAACATCACAAAAAGTAACTTTGCATACAGGTAGCTTGGAAGTGTATGTGTCCAGGGATGTATCATAATAAACCAAGTGCTAGCTGGCAATCACTCTCAGAAGAACTCGGGGGTATGCCAAAATAGAACAATCTCCAGGATGCCAGGGAAATCGCACTTACCTATTTTCACTCATCATGTGTTGTATTGTAATCGCATTGTTATGGTGCTTATTACCCCCAACCGAGCGCTGATTCATACTCCTGAAAAGGTAAATTGCTCCATAGACGTCAGTCAATATAGTCATCATCTTTTCCAACCTGCATATCACCATCCAAACACAGCTCATTTTCCATGCTTTTAAAGAGCTCACCTTCTAAAACCTCTTACGTCACATTCATTGGACAGCCCACTGACTGAGGGGATACTGGGCATACACTGCCAGGAGAGTCAAAATGCACCACAGACCATTTCACAATTTAGCCAACGAACAGTCATATTAGATGCCCCATTTTTGACAATTCCTCTCAAAAGGTGTGGTTTTAGGAAAAAATAAAGCAACATTGTTCTGCAAAATCATACTGTTCATTGCGGAAGGAATAACTTATAATTTGGACGAAATGTATGCAAACACCACTGTGAGCCCGTAGACCCTGAAATAAATTGGAACATGCTTATGTTGTAACTAAGGATCTACACTCATGGTGTGCCGCCATCTCCTGTTCCTGGACGAGCGCTGCCTTCCACAACAGACTACACATTTGGCGGTAGTGGCGCACGTACCATATGGCTAAGAAGCGCGGACAGATGTGGTGAAGTCCATATACCCAGAATGGGTATATATTGAACACACTAAACAGTAAAATCTCTGGTTCAGTATTGTATAATTCACTTATCACATGATTTTCACCTATATTTCATGTATTTATTGCAGTAGCTACATTACCGACCCTGAAGAAAGCCATGACACTATTCTAAGTCTGATAGGCTGAAACATGTTGGTTTTGTACTTACACAGTGACCTTGAATTCTGGTACCTACATTACAAGCTATATTCTGTTTTAATCCTGACACCAGGCAGCTGAATAAATAGCTGAACCTGTAGCCAGTTTTAATCACTTATATCACAGCACTGCACTTCTTTCATCACACCAAACTCTCATGGGGTTTTAGAACACCCGTCCTCCCTTTCAAAAACCATCCCTGAGCTCCTCCCTCGCAGCGAGGGGGTTGTAGCCCTCGTGAAGACTACGTCTCTCATGCGAGGTGGTACCCCCATGATGAAGCATGACTGTTAGACCTGGCACCTTGGCGTGAGTTTCGCTTCCACTTTTTGCTGATGTGCCTCAGGTGTTTTTGCTGTTGTCCGCTGCTCAGGGCACTGTGCCACGGCCAACCCGTGCCGCAGTGCAAGTGCTCCCTATGAAAAGTGTAACTGTGATAGATATTCCTGATTGGTTCATGGGATTTACTGTCAGTCCCCAGTAAAGTGCACCAGGAGTGCCAGGGCTTGTAAATGCCAATACTGCTAGTGGGCCTGCAGCGCTGGTTGCGCCACCCACAGAAGCAGCCTTAAAATGTGTCTAGGGTCTGCCATTGCAGAACCTGCGTGCAGTCTGGTACTGCCATGCTGGCTCGGCAAGTGCACACACTTGCCAGCCCCTAAACCTTCCCTTAAGTTCATATTAGTCACCCCTATGGTAGGCCCATCGGCAGGGTGCATTGTAAGTGTAAGGTAGGACATGCTCTGATGAGTGTGGCATGTCCTAATAGTGAATTACTGCCAAATTCGATTTTCACTATTGTAAGGCTACCTGTTCCCTTTAGGCCAGATGGGCTGCTGGAATTATTACACACTATAATCCCAGCAGGCTCAGGGAACATGGTAGAAAATAATGTTTAGTATGCCTGAACTCAGAATAATAAAATACTTCTTTTAGTAAAGTTTATTTTAATATCCTGTGTTTGCAAATGCTACTTTTAGAAAGTTAGCATTTGCTTGCCTAACCATTTCAGCCCGCCTCTGCAGTATGCGTATCTGACTGTCTGGGTCGTGTGAGTGACAGGGCTGGGGGATGACAGGTGGTGAATGCAAGGATTACACCTTAGTGGGAGGGAGGAGTGCCCCTGGACTCTTAATCAGGCTGTGCTCTGCCACCACAATGCTGGCTCCGCCCCCCTGGGGAGCGACTGATGACTCAGCCTGCACCCGGCCCAGGAAGGGCGAAGCACTGTCATCAAGGTACTCCTGGCTGCCCTTGTCCACACAATGCTGGCTCCGCCTCCCTGTGGAGCGTCTGATGTGCCTGCCCTCACACTGAAAGCAGAAGCCAGAAGTACACCCAACAAGTACTCAGAGACTGAAAGCAGTTATGCAAAGGCCCCCCTGGCCTGAGAAGACAAAAGAAATGCTGTATAAAAGTAGGAGCCCTGCTCCTTGTAAATCAGAATCCTGTTTCCCACAAAGAACCTCTGCCTGAATAGAAGGAGAAGAAGATGCTGGAAGGACTGGCCTGCTGCTTGCCTTGCTGAGGAAGGAAGAGGAGAAGACTTTGAAAAGACTTTGCTGACTTGTGCTTGAAACATTCTCCAAGGGCTTGATTGAGCTTGCCCCCTGAACAGAACCCCAGGACCAGTGGGTTCTCCTGTGCTTTGGCTCGTCTGCTATCTGAGGCCAAGTATTTCCTCCAGCCGGAGGTGAAGTCTGCCCCCTCTCGCCCCCTCCTAGGGCCGTGGTACCCGGGAGCCAGCCTGCCCTCTTGCCCTTGAGAGCCTCGCTCCACTCGAGTCGCTCTCTGCCCCAGGGCTAAAGCCGGCCGCTCCTCTACCCCCGCCTGCTTCACGGAGTCCTTGAGTGAGACTTCAGCCCCTCCCGCCGGAATCCCGGGAAGCGAGCTGTCTGCAGCCTGGACGGCCGTCCGTGCATTCCTTTGCACCCGGCCGCCCTGCTTTGCCCTGCCCCCCCCCCAGGAGAGGCCGCGCCGCACTGAGAAGGGAGCCCCCTCGCTGTACCGTCGGTACTGAGGGCCCCCGTGCTGCGTGTCACCCCGGAGATCCTCCGCTTCCCGAAGAGACCCAAAAGTACTGAACGGGCCGAGTCGCGCTGTTCGAAGCCGACTCGCCCCAACCGTGAAGAAAAGAAGCCTTCACCAAGAGCTACATCGGGCTAGGGGCCCGCAACGTTTGCTTTCCCCCTTCGCGACCCAGTAGCTGCCGTTCCTGCCAAACTGTGAGTAAATTGAGCACTCACACCCCGGCACGCCGGCCCCCAGTCACCCGCCTCCCTGCTTGAATCACAGCGCTGGCGAGAGAGTAACCGGGGCCCTTCACTGAGCGAGCAGGACCTGTGCATCCCGCGGCCGAGTCCCGTAGTTGTACGTTCCTCTCCTGACTAGGCGGAGTGCACGCCGCGCACGAGGGCTCACGCCGGATGCGTGAGTCGTGATAGGGTGTTCTGTCTCTTTACCGCACGGAGGACACAGAAGCGCTGCGAAGCGTTCAGACGCCCCAAGACTGGTCGTAGGCCCCAAAAAGAGCAAGAAGGGAGCCCTGGTGGTTGGAAGATCATAACAGAGAATAAGAGAACTGTTGGGGAAGCAATTTGAGAAAGAAATCCACATTTGAACTTGCAACTAAGGAGACGCTTGCCTATTTACAATCTGTTGGCATCCTAAAACGTTATTGGTCTTGTAATAGGTCTGAACTGCTCATATATATATATTTTTACATAAAGAATCGTATTTTTATATATTCACAGCCTGGTGTCCATTTGTGGGGGGATTAGTACATTTTACTGTGTGTGTGATTGCAAATGCTTAACTTAATAACGCCTGAAGAATAGCCTTGGCTGCTCACGCCACGCACCTAGAGGGTGAGCAAGGGTCATTCTAAGGGGTCATCCTTCGCCCTGACCTAGAGGAGAGGGTCCCTGCTTGTCACAAGTGAATACTTGCGCCAACCAGAGACCCCCAATTCTAACAATGACACCTCTGGTGTGTGAGGGGAACTGTCCTTAAAAAGGGTAATCCCCTGCTCTGCACTAAGACACTTCTCGAGTCACATGATAGACCTCCATATCACTATGGACATGTGGCTTCTTTTGTAACGTGCCGCCATCTCCACCAACCTCTTGAGACACTTCATATCAGACACATTAAATAAATGTAAACGGGCCATGCAGATCTTCAGAGAAACCAACCACAACGCCCAGAATGCACAGTGCCACACTTGCGCTATAAGGTGATCTACAGCTTTGAAAGCCACTTCAAACCAAATCACACAGGCGCTGTTGAAAGGGACATGCACCCATGATTCCCAAAAGAAAACTAATAGTTTGGTGGCCATCTCAGGAAATGTTCTGTGTTGTTCGCCTATATGAGACCAGAAAAAGTAAGAGAAAAACACACTTTTATAAATACATTTTCCCCCCTCGCGTATCTTTGTCTTATGACTGAATGGACCCTGGATAGTAGCAAGGGTAACAGGAATTCATTTTCACTCGCAAACAAATGGTAAGAAGCTTTTGCAATGCAATAGGACTCGAATTTATATGAACCTATTGCATTGCAAACAGTAGTCATCACGGACAAACGGGAGGGTGGGTGGGGAGGCAAGGACAACAGGAGGACGGGTGGGGGCAGGGGGCGAGAAGGCACGGACAACGGGAGGAAGGGGGGAGTAGAGAAGGCATGGACAACATGAGTGCGGGCAAGGGGAGTGAAGTAGAGAAGGCAGTAGGAGAACTCTTTAAAGAAATCAGGGCTCACAGTCTAAATAACACGTACGGTGTAACACGTAAAGTAAAGGGGCCAGTAACCATGGGAGGTTACAAATGACTACATGACCGTAATAAGGAGGGACTAACAAGCCTCATAATCGAAGACATCATTTACGGAGGACAAAGACACAGGGCAATGACAAATATTCACAAGAGAGTGGGCGGGCTTCCCTCACATACTGAAGTACCACAGATCTTCCCTAAACCAGCGCTTGAGTGCTGACTCAAGGCTCGACCTAAAAATGAGTCACGTGTCAAAAGAGGGTTTTTACATTTTTAGGTTTTGCCTAGCAATGCGTACGAATTACGCATGCGCTAGCAAAACCTCTTGAGTTCTATGTCGGGTGATGACCCGCCTCTGTCTATCATTGGCTAGCTCCATAAATGGAGGCTAGCCATTGGGAGACAGAGGCTGTCAATCGCGCTTTCTCTTGAAAACGCGATTCGGGGGCGTTTCTGGTGCTTTTTTAAGCCCCGCCCCTTTGTCCTGGGCCGCGCTGCGATTGGCTGCCGGCCCGGGACACCCCCGTGACGTCATTCCCGGGCCGCGCTGTGATTGGCTGCCGTCCCGGGACACCCCCGTGACGTCAGCCAATCACAGCACGGCCCGGGACCTGACTTGTTTCACAGAACGGGCGCTCATTGTTTTCCTTCATCTTATACACTTGGTATTGATTTCTCCAGTCCTCTCGTGATCTTTTGCTATCATTTACACTCTATTTTAGCCGGCCCGGCGCTACCGAGCCTCTCCCCACCGCCCCCTCCCCAGGAGAGCCGCCTTGGGAGCCACCCCAGAGCCCCGGTGCGCGCGTTCACGGGGTGTCGCCTCGAGGTCTATGAGCGGATATCCGAGCCTGGCGGGATCCCCGCAAGCGCGCCTCCTTCTCCTGAGCTCCCTTTGCACTAGGATGTTGCGGCAGGTTCTGCACAGGGGACTAAGGACGTCTTTCTCCAGACTCGGCCACTTCATCGCCAGCCACCCGGTGTTCTTCGCCTCGGCTCCGGTTCTCATCTCCATCCTGCTGGGTGCCAGCTTCAGCCGCTACCGGATAGAGGACAACGTGGAGTACCTGCTAGCCCCGCAGCACAGCCTGGCCAAGATCAAGCGCAACCTGGTGGACAGCCTCTTCCCGGTGAACCGCTCCAAGCACCGCCTGTACTCCGACCTGCGGACGCCGGGGAGGTACGGCCGGGTCATCATCACCTCCTCCAGAAGGGCCAACATGCTGGACCAGCACCACACGGACCTCATCCTGAAGGTAAACCACTTCTGGGCATGGGCGGGAGGGGTGGGCCTTGAACGCACCTGTCTGTGTGAGGCTCGAGTGTGCCTAGTCACCTGTTAGCGCTGCTTCCTACCTGGGAGCACCTGTTGACGCAACACAGGCTTCCTGTGCAGCCCAGCTTTCATCTCAATGTCTTTTGGCGCCCCCACCCTTCAGCCGCAGTCTGCGCATTTATTAAATCCTCGAATTTAGTGGCTAGTGACATGCTGGGCTGGAGGTGGTCACATGGCCGCCTTGTATAAATAGATATCATGCCATCCTGGGAATGCCTTGCCGCCCAATACAGAGGTCGTCAGTACACAAACTATTGATCAGCGTCTTTGCAGTGTGGAGTAAATGGCACGCGCCTCTCCACCACACTTAAAAATCGATCGTGTAATTGCACAACCAGGCTTGTCTGCCAAGCGAGGTTGCATCGAAGAGGCAGGTGAATTTGTTTGGTGTTCTTTGAGCAGTGTAACGTATGAAGAACAAGGGGTTGCACCAGGGGTGCCACAAACAAGTTGGCATTCATATTAAAAGAAAAATACATACAGCCCTATGCAATATTCCATTGTGAATTTTTATAATTTGTTACACTCATAAATTCCATACCGTAAAACTCTTAAATTTCCGCCCTTTTTTTTTTTAAACAATACTAGTACAGTGAATGAGTGATTGAGCATGCATTCAGCCAATAGTGAACCTCTGAGTGGATGGAGTTTATGGCATTTGAGCCTTTCTGGTAGTTTTTGGGGACTTGTAGTTTAGTTATAAGATGCAAACAATGTGAACGAGATTGCCTTTAGACATCATCTGCAGCCCTTGTTAGGCGGAGGGTGGGAGCACGTCGGGTCTCAAGGGAGCGTAACCCAGCATGTTTATATGCCAGCACTCCCCCACGACGTCATCACATGTAAATGTTGCCAGTCCGTCTAAATTAGACAAATCGCCCCTTTGCACCATTGCTTCTGTATCCACATCTTTTTTTAAATGGGAGTGCTTTGAGACAGGCTAAACACATCTAATATCGAGCAGGATGGCGATTTCCTCAAGGCATACAGTTCCCATACTTGCTGGCAGCCACGCCCAAAGATGTCACATTGTCAACAGATGAACCGGAAGAGCTGTGTTCTAATTACGGTTTTCTTAGTTGACCAAATGTGTGATCTTCAACAAACCTGCATAGCAGAACCGAAACAGGCCCCACTTTTTCCGTAATTGAAAGCAAGTTGTAACATGCCAAATGCTTTTTGCAACTGGCAAATTGCAAGATCTATCCACGAAAACTGCCCTATTATTTTGCACCCTTTCCCTGTTCAGCCAACCCGGCCTTCTTAAAAAGCATTGGAACTGCAAGAGAGTTTTAACTCATTCTCATCAATTGAGCAACCTGAAAACCCTTTGCAGCTGTTTCTTCTTTGACCAAATATTGCGAGTAGTGGGAACTATTTTACTACCCAGGTTTAAATTGCAAGCGCAATTCTGTCAATTAAGGCAAACACTTTATCAAGTAGTGGGAGCGCGTCTTAATGGGCATGATGCTTAAAACAAGCCCAAAATATGAACGTTTTTAAGAACTCCCCCAACAGGGTGCAATTTATCTTCAGAAGCCATAAGTTTCACTCATGTATATCGTCCCCCAAAATGTAATTTAGGGGGTACATTTTCAGAATTGGAACAAGTCCTACTTTTTATTGTAGGTTTCCTCTTCTTGTTGAAACGGGTGACCCTTTGGCAAATTCTGGCCTCCATTGTCCCAAGTCCATTAACTTAAAAAAACAAGCATTTACAATGCAACGGTTTCGCCTTTGGAAAAGTTTGAGCTATTGGCATTGTAAATTACAACATTTGTATTTATGTGTTGGTTTTGAAAACAGATAAATAAATGGCATTGTCATTTACATTGCAAATAGCTTTAACATTTCCAAAGGCGAAACCGTTGCATTGTAAATGCTTGTTTTGTTTGGCAGGGATGGAAGAATTTAGGGAGGAATAAAGGAGTGAAGTACTAAGTGGTAACTGAGTGGGTGAAGGGAAACACACTTTGAGTGTTCGGTTTGCAATGCATTTAAAATTTTGTGAATGCTGCATTGACTCAAGCAGACAAATTCAATTCAAGTCACAGAATCTTATAAAGCGCACATATCACCGGTAGGTCTAATGGCTCTTGCGGAGATTCCAGAAACTGGAGGTCATGTCCAATGTGAGTTATTTCTGGTCAAACAGCCACATTTTCAATTCTTTGCGGAAACGCTGGCTGCAATAGAAAGAAGATGAAATGGCAGCTTGTTCCAGAGATGGGGGGCGAGAAAAGAAAAAGATTGACACCCATTGCATATGGTGCGGATGCGCCATGGGGTGAGAAGAGATTTTGAACTGGATCCTAATGTTCTTTATGGCTGATATATTTTAAGTTTTTTTGCTAAATAACCAGGTCCGGTGCCATAGGTAGTTTTATGAGTTAGCACAGGATTTTAAAGTGACCTCTTTTCCTAACTGGAAGCCAGTGGACGGATCTCAGACTTGGGACTGAAGGAGATCTTGGAGGTAAATTAGGATCAGTCTGGCCGCAGTATTCTGAAACATTTGCAGTTTAGAAAAGAGGCCTCTATTTAGGGAGGCTAGTAAGGCATTCCCATAGTCCATGCGGCTTACAATTAAGCCCTGGACCAGGGGCTTCCTGGGTTCGATAGGTACCCATTTAAAGATTTTGCGTACCTTCCACAAAATCCCATAACAAGTACCTAGCACGTGATTGACATGATTTTTCATGGATAGCTTGTTGTCAATCATTTTTCCAAGGTGGAAGACTACTTGTTTAGGGGACAGGCATGGGCCCAATGCCTGAGGTCAGCAGCTGCTAGACCAATACTCTTTGGCCCCTACTGAACAGAATGATCTCGTTTTACTGCTGTTTAGCTGTAATTTGTGATTGCCCACCCAGTTGTTCAGACAGTTATTAAACCCGATCATTGTGTCTGTAGGGTCAGGACCAAAAGTGATCAGCAGCTGGGAGTCATCAGCATATGATACGACCTCAAACCTGTAAGACCTGATTATTCTGGCTAGAGGTGTTACATTGAGATTAAAAAGCATAGGGCTCAGGGTGACCCCTGGGAAACTCCATTGCTTACTGGTCTGCTGCATAAGGCCAGAGTATCTACATGCACAGTAGTAGAGGGAGTCCAGAGCTTTCCCTCAGAACCCAATCTCCCAGAGCCGTTGTTCCAAAATGTCATCGGAGATGGTGTCAAAGGCGGCAGATAGGTCCAAAAGAACCAACATAGCTGATTCTCTTTTATCCAAAGCCAGCCTGATGTAATCAACCATCTCTACTACTGCCATTTAGGTGCTATGAGCCGACCGGAATCCTGATTGCGATGAGTCAAGAAGTCCATGACTTTCCAAATGGACAGTAAGATGTTTATTTACCAAGGAACATTGCACAGCCAGCACTGTCTTCAAACAGTGAACTATACTGCACTTCAGTCATGGGCAGTGAAATGCCATGGGCATGGATGGCGGTGATGAAAAATGATGGGTGGGATACATATTTGCCTCGCTTAACAAATACAGTGATTCAAGGGATTTAATAAAAAATTTAAATACCCTGCACTTTGAACCATAGCTTTGATAGCCATAAAACAAAGCAAACCAAGTAGGTGAGCAGCATGGCTCTCACTACAACACCAACCTTGTTTATTCATCCAAGCAAATATTTAATCATCCTTTCATTCTTCTATATTTTAACCCATAGTTACCATGATTTAAACTCTACTTTCTCTCATTTATTTATTTGTTTATTTATTTATTTATTAATTTATTTATACCATTTATAACATGTGGCTGTCACCAAACTGGTATCCTGGAGCTAGCGAACAAGGAAAACTGTCTTACTGAGAATGCACATGCACAGCATCCGGCCTTTTTCAGGTTATTTATGAAAAGCCAAGTCTTCAACGCCTTTCTAAATTGCAACAGCTCAGTTGATGCCCTTAACGTGTGTGCAAGCTCATTCCACATCTGGGCCACTTTAACTGAGAAGGCCTGGCTCACTTGCTTAGACCTTCGATTTTGGACCACAAATAGTATATGTGCCCACGATCCTGCCATGCATATGGTCTGACCATTATTTAATAAAATTCACGGCAATGATTCCCTTCAATAGCAAGACCCCCACGGCAGAGGGCGGTATGATAAGAAAATGGAGGGCCCTTAATAAACTGGAATTCCTTGACTCCTTAGCTAGTTCAGCCCCCGCTCTCAACCCTGATATCAATACCACAGAAGAAAACATCTCAGCCTGGCCACTAGCGGCCACTAATACATATGCCCCGCTCAGAAAACTAAACTGCGCTTGCTGAGCCGATGCACAGAAATGGTTCTCTACGGAGCTAAAAAACTAAAAGCTAGCCCTCCACCAGAAAGAAAGGAGATGGAGGTCAAGTTACGCCCGTGAAGAGAAACTTCTGTATAAAAAGGTGCTGAAAGAATACAAGAAAGGTATTACCAAAGCCAAAGCTGCCCACTTCTCTGATAGAATAACGAACTCCCACAATAGGTTGAAGGAAATTTTCTCTATAGTTAATGACCTTTGCAATGCAGAGAGAGTACAACCTAAACAGACACTCACTCAAGAATTATGTAATTCTTTGAACAACTACTTTATGGAAAAAATCTCAAATATCAAAGCTAGCAAGGACGTCGATCAGACCGTCTCCAGGTAATTCTCATTCACAACCGACCATCAACTAGGAACCCCTTGCGCTCCTTGGATAGTATTTTAATTAGAATTCCCTTACTCTTTATTTCTGGTCGTATAAATTACGCTGGGCCCCGGCTTGCCTGATTCATTCAGCCAAATCTTGCCACGCATACAGGCCTGAATATTACGTTCCATGGATGGTCTGTGCACCACCCTTATGGTTTCTATCTACTGAATAACAGGATTTGTCCTTCGTTGGCCCTTGCCACTTTACGGGTGAGTTGCTACAGCCAGTCCTTGTGTACTTTTAGTGTACATTCCTTATGGACCCTTGACAACAACTGTTGTTATTAGTATTGAATTGCAGGCATTGGTGTAACCAGGTTTTGGACTCCAATAGAGCATTGCAAGATTGATGAGGTGGGTTTAATACATTACTCCCACCATTTGATGTGCAGGCACCATGCCTGGGAAACCTATTAGGTCCCGCTCCTAAGTTCCTTGTTTTTATTCTGTAGGGTCACTTCACCTGCCCCCTTGTCCTGAGGAAGATCCGCATGGCTGAGGTATTAAATTCCCTTGGTTGCCAATAAGCCGGATCGAAACATTGACGCTACCCCTACCACACCTGGACCAATTTCCCCTTCCCTGTTACCCCTGTTTACAGCCTTAAGTAAACTCTCCTTACAACTTTAGAAAATATAAATCAAATCAATAATTTCCATGTTGCCAGGTTGCATCAAACTGTTCATTGAATATCAGTTCTGTACAGTCTCGTAAATATATGCCCTTTACTTTTCTACTAACTTTGAGCTCTCTTGACTCTTATATATACACTTGAGCACTTTTTCTTACATGTTCCCTAGAACATTCTCCTACCTTCTTGACCCTCTAATGATTGTCCTTTAAATGACTAAATAAATATATTGTAATACTACTTAGTGGTTTTTCTGCACCTCTGTTTGTTTTAATTATTTTCACGATTTACAGATGTTTGTGAGCTGATTAAGGTAAGCGCAAATAAGTTGATAATTCTGTTAATCTAACTCTTCCTTGAATATTTGGTCCAGGACCATTGTTTCTTTATAATAAACGATACCCAGATCCAGGGACCATTTGGGAATACCCCATTGTTTATAATGGATATTGCTCCTAATAGTCACATTGACAATAGAACTGTTTGTATGCAGTATCATTGCGATATTTGTAGTGGAGTACAATTAAAAGATCAGTTAGATTATAAATTGCTACACGTGGATGAAAGCTTGTCTGTGTATGCAAGGCAAATGAAAGGTTGGCACACCAATGGGGTAAGGAACTTAATAGATATATGTTTTCAGGTTTTTCCCGTATCCACTGCCCAAAGGACGTATTACACAGCAGAATGTTGTTACCCAGTTACCCTTTACTGTTACAAAGGACACTTAGACACAAAAATGTAGTGTTTACAAAAAGAATGGATATTCACAAAAAATCCTGAGAATAGTGATCATTTAGAAAGAGAGGTAGAATGGTCAGTACACAAGTGCGGAAGAGATCAGAACTTTCAATCTTCTGATAAAGGACTGTCCATCTGATTTAGAGATCTTCCCTTGGCAGGTAGTGATCAATAACTCTACATTAAATCCACCACACAGGGGTTAAATTCTTGGGTCCGTAAAATACTGTGGTGGCTTTGTGTGGCCTTCAGTCCATTTCTTTGTGTTTTATAAGGAAAAGCTCTCAGAGCATGAGTTTGTTTGTGTAAAACTAATAATGGACTGAGCATGCAGGCATTTTCTTCCTCTGCTTAATAATGTATATGAGACATAGTGGTCATTAGCATGGAGATCTATTCATAGCTGCCACACCCTTAATAGGTGGGCGGGAAGCTAGGCCACATTTTTCTGTTGATGAAAACCCTCTGTTTGCCTACCCATATCTGAGGCAGGCAAACCACGACTTTCACAAGGCAACTCCAAATTAGACCCATGTCTTTAGTCGGAATTGTGGAACTGGTTGAGATCACGTATCATAGTTGCGACAAATTTTCAGCATTTCAAAGTATACTGATGCCATTATTTTGTTAGGTGCAGTGGCTACTGGTTGCCCAAAGTCCTAGGTCATGGGAATGACGTAGGTTGTGCTAAGCACAACATTGCTTCTATATGAGGCGCTCAAGTTAATCGCAAAAGCAGGAGGTCTTTCACGCATATGAAATTTGGTAAGTGTAAAGAAGAGCACCACAGGGACTCTAGAACTAGTGTAGCACTGTTTCTAAGAAGACCATCATTCATGTTCCAATGGGGACATGAAATTACCTAACATGAAATTTTGGACATTTATATGAACATAAAATGTTATTGAGTGATGTTTTTTCTTCTGATATATGGCATATTCACTGAGGTCATTCTCATCCATATGATGAGTTCTCTACAGGCATAACAACATTATCATCCAAGCATCTTTATATGTCCAAAATACTAACAGTGGATAGGATAATATGTGTACCAACAGAATGGGTTTTCCTTTTCAGACCTGTATACAGCTTTTGAACCTCAGATGTCACTGTGGAGAATACAGACTAACTGAGGGGCATATTATCAAGCAAGGTGTTAACATTATCGCCGCTTTAGCGGCAGAAAACTGCAGCTAAAGCGGCGATAATAGGCTTGATAATACGCTATAGAGAATTCCAATAGAAGCCCATGTTCACTCCAGAACATGGGCTCCTATGGAAATTCACAAGGGCGTATTATCAAGCTCATTATCGCCGCATTAGCAGCAGTTTTCTGCCACTAAAGCGGCAATAATGTTAACGCTGTTTCTTGATATTATGCCCCAAAGTTTTAAGAACTACACCAATGGCCATTAGAGTGATAGAGATATTATAGGGTAACAAAGGCAGTTTCATGTAATGAAGACTTCGTATGGGTTTGCTTCCAAGGCCTCAAGGCCAATGCATTGTATCCAGTACATAAAGATATTTCAAATATTTTGTTAATGAGTAATCTATGTAAAATTGTGGCATTAATGGTGGGAATGTTTAGTGATGAAGCAATTCTGGGTAAAAGTGACATCCTATATATCAAACAATCAGAAAAGCAGGTTAACAGTTATGTATTTGTGAGTGGCCATCGTACTGGCCAAAAGTTTTATAGGGAAAGACGATGAATGTTACTCGACCAAGATAGTGGTCGAGTGACATTCATCGTCTTTCCCTATAAATGATGTTTGGTTAAAAAATATAAAACAATCAGATGTAATGTGGAACTAATGACATTATGTAAACTTTTGAGGTAGTCACAACTAGTTTAAGACTTGAACAATCATTTTAATTAGTGGTATTCCAGCTAGGCCTGATTAGGATTTCCTGGTAATGTTCCAGTCAATGGGTAAACTCCGGCCATAATTATGAGTTAGAATGTATTTGAAGCATCCAATAATTAAGGGATGAGTTATAATAATTCATCCTTCATTAACTTCGGCAGGTCAAACTTGCCAACATTTAACAGGGAAAAATTATGGTATTTACTGTATCTTGTTGATTTTGGTGCTTTAACTAGCAAAATCTGCATGTTATTTCCCAGGAGTTCACACTAGGTGTCCTTTATCATGCCTGGCCTGGTGGCTTAATGGACTAACGCATCCCATGCAGGGACCTATGTTCGACCTCATGCCTATCGCAAACGATTATTAATGTAGCCCCAGGGTATTTTTAGTTGTTATAAGCAATAAATAATGCCTTAGCTCATAATAGGGCCCCTAGAGTAACTCTGAGAAAGCCTGGCTGGAATTCTGCCTCTCATCTTTCTTAATGATATTCTGCAAAGCAATGACAACTGTTTCAGTGTTTCTGGAACAGCAATTACCAGGCTTGAAAAAAACATCCTGGTATTAATGGGTGCTTATGTGAACCCAGTAAAACCTCAGAAAGGAAGAGGGGCATAGCCGGACATCCATTTAATCTGTCCGGCACCATGGGGGGCAGACAATGCTCCCCCTAAAGACATGACAGCCTTTCCACCCACACCATCCCCCCAGCAGATATTTACCACCTTCCCAGGGCAGGTGCTAAATGTGAATGTTATTGTCCCTAGAATCAGGAGAAAAACAGTGTAAGGAAACCAGGTAATTATGGGTCTTGAAAATTATTCCCCAATACTGAAAGTGTGATTCACATGAACCATTGTTTCTGGCTCCAATATCTCCCCAATGAGGTCATAGGAAATTAAGAGTAAGAGCCATTTGTTGGCAATTATAATAACAGGAGAGGACACATATGATCTGGCTAATATTAGTCAGTCTAACAGTGATCACAGTAATGTGACAAGGGTGTCCTAGTAAGCAGCATATATGTTGGCAAATAATTTCCTTCCTGGACATGTCAGAGCAGGAATTTAAGATGTTTTGCTTAGAAAAAATAATATAGTTGAAATGAAAACGTTGTAGAAATGTACATACCACCATACCTCCTATGGTCAAGGGTCAAAGGCCTACTAAATCAGGAATATCTTAGCCATCTTTTAATGCTATGCATCCATATTCTGAGATATTTTGGGACAGAAAATCAAAGCATTCATGCAATTGAACACAGTAAGACAACTTGCTGTGCTGCCTGTCTCTTAGTAAATATGTGAATGCATTAAAAAGCATTGGATGTGTGGGAAAACCACTTTCCCCATATAACACCTTCCCACCACATAGTAACGCAAAGCAGCAACTTGCACTTCCTTGCATTACTCTGGATTTACTTAGCCATGCAGGGCCACAACCTGGTGGCATTGCGTGGCTTAGTCAATCTCACTGAAGCTCTTTTGCTGCCTTGCAGCACCTTGCATGACGCAAAGGCAAAACTAGGGATTCTTGAATCTGGCCATAGGTCTTTTTCCCCCGATACAGCAGTGATGAGGAAGGAGAAAGCAGGTTTTCATGGGAATCGTAGGTTCACAAAAATTGTGCGTGCATTGGATTTTACCCCTGTCGGACTAATTCCACAAAGTTTGTGAGCTAATTCTCCACACCAGAAAGCTCAAATACTCACAGAATTTGCATATGTATTATACAACTGTTTTGGCAAAATTATACTTCTATACCAGCTTCATGAGTTCATCAAAGAAAGCATTCGTATTGCACAGTAGAATTTATACAACAGTCATCATGGAAAAAATGCCACAGACTTGTTGCCGAGTTTTGGATTGAGACCTTCTTTCATGATAGTTTTAGTACATTAATTCACTGTGTTTGTGACAATTTCATGAGAAGGGTGTGCACTGAAGAAGAAAGGCATGTGTCTGTTTTATGTGACCAATTAGTGTACATATGTTGTGTGCAGTTTTGTAGAATGTCTGCAACTGTTTCAATTTTTTTCACCTATTGTTACTCCATGATATCTTAGGTCATATTCACCTTAAAGCCTCATTCATGTAAGTGATAAAGGTAATTGGTTCATTGTTTTGTTGTGCCAACGATGTCCTTCCTGGATGGTATATGTTTTGACCCCAGGTGCCATTACACACACCTTTTCTTCATCCTAAAATCAGCATGAAAAGTGGCAGGCTGTAAATATATGACTAGAAACACTCTTACACTCATTTGGACTGTTAAAAACCGATTATTTTGTTTGTAGGTTTCAGAGAGTTGTTTTATGCTCCAACCTGAGAAAGAGTGTCTAATAATCTGCTCCACAATATTATAATCCTACACTGAGTCCATTTTCTTTCACCAGTGAAGATAGATGTAGAAAATGTAAAGATAACTTGTGCCTTGTTCAGTCGGTAAAACACAGCTCCAAAAGAATGGCAAACGTGGTTGAAGATTTATTTTAATTTGTTTGAATCTATGTTGAAGCTTAATAAATTGTATTTTAATTTGAGATCTATGGGGCCGATTCACATAACTAAATTAAGACAAAATTCTAAACTTACTACTTCTGGTATTCACTGAAGTTAGGTTTTTGTCTTAAGTTTGTCTTAAGACAGACTTAAGACAAACGTAAGTTAGGATTTTGTCTTAAGTCTGTCTTAAGTCTGTCTTAAGACAAACTTAAGACAAAATCCTAACTTCTGTGAATACCAAAAGTAGTAAGTTTAGGATTTTGTCTTAAGTTAGTTCTGTGAATCGGGCCCTAAGTGTGGCCTTGTCAGACTCACAGTCCTACTGCAGGTTGCAGCACACATCGACAGAGGAACTAACAAGGAGACATTAAAGTATTTCTCCTCGTTAGGCTTCTCTCGGGTATATGCAGCATTATGGGGCACATCCAGGTGTACTTCATTTAGTACATTTGGGTTTGTATCATAACACATGTAGCACCTACTCGACGCAGTGTAACACGATACAACACAAAGTGCTGCTGTTTTTACAATGCCACGCAAGACAATGTAAATCAGGATTTAATGCATATTTCATTTGTTGAAGAAATGTGTGTTTATGTTGTATTGCCATAGACCCCATTGGGTAAAGGTCAGGAGGATGATTGCCTGATCTCACTGGAGTTTTCAAACGAAGTCAAACTGTTTGTTTTTGTTTCTTAAAGCAGTGTAACATCTTTAATTTTTAGATAAAATCACAGGGGCAGTGGAGCACCATCCCTCGCAGGCCTCCATCCCAGTGATTGTACTCAATCACAGGGGGTTGCACATTGTGATCTGACAACGAATATTAATTATGATACTACAACCCCAATGATTCGTTATTTTTTTTAACCAACCTATTACTATGAAAAGTAGCAGTTGTGAAGGGTCGGTAAGCTAAATTGCATTTGTTTTTTGCAACCAGTATTATTGTACATTTGGCTCATGGCGTATTAATAAATAAAGAAATAAGTTTGCAGAACTCACCCAAAATTGCTGTATTTCAGATAGAAGTGCAACACACAAACCCTGGTCTTCAGCTACACGCAGATTCTCACTGACAATTGTTAAGCCCCACAGTATTTAATACTTTCTGAAATGTGCTAATTGGCAGAAGACCTGCGTTCATTAGCCTGTTCTAAATAGTGTATTCCCAAAGCTACGTCCCTCCTGACACCGGGACATTTTTCAACTCTGGATGCGGGCAACATTTGTTGATTAGAAATTATATAGAAGAGAATTCTACTAGGAAAAAATATATAATTTTTCTTAAACAACATAGATTTTGTTTATTTATTTGGTGCAATGTAAGGAAACAATTATGAAGAGTCATGTAGATGGTGGGTGCTTGGAGGTGAGATACTGGTGGGGAGTTGTTGCTTTACTCTTAGGATGCATGCCGGCAGTCTCTTGCCACACACAGGAATTCATATTTTCTGAATCCTGGTAAATGTCACATGACTTTCATTAGTTAACCAGTGCTAATTGATATTTTCGAAGAGGTGTCTCCCAAATGTTTAGAGTTCCTAGCAAAGCTTCAGGACAACCCCTGAGGTGGTTCTACTTGGGAAGCATAACAGGAGATCACTATTTATTCAATAAATTAGGAAAAAATATCAGTACTGTACATTGTGAATAATCCCGTTCAATTTCATGAAATGGCATTGTTTATGTTTGCTTTGCTAATGTTTTGAAAACAGGGATAAAAAACAGAAAGCGAGTTTCCAAGACCGAAGTAAGATGAATCATTGTTGCCAATCATTCTCAAGGGATCCAAACACTGCAGCCATTGAATTACAGTGAGCAGTGCCAAAACCAAGGGGCATATTATCAACAACTAGCGATATTTATAGCTAAATAAGCTTAGAGACATTTTTTCTATCGCCGTGCATCACCGGATATTATTTCGGAGATAACGTGCTATTAGCACCGTTTATCTCAAATGCGATAACATTTCCGGCCATAGCAGCTTAATGCGTGAATATCGCTGGAAATCCAGCGATATTCAGGCATTAACGCCAATAGAGTCTTAACCTGAATATCCAACTCCCATTGGATATACAGGTTAAGAACTGGTCTGAGCAGGCGTTCGTTTTCAGCGATATTCGCGCAAATTTTTTTATTGCTACGCCTGCGTTGATAATAGGCGACAGTAATGTTAGCGACTGCTTTCAGTCACTAACTGTTTGGGTACGCCCACTTTGCATGTCATTAGCGATAAATATCGCTGACATGAAAAGCGGGTCCCAAACCGCTCGCTATCACCTCAAAGCTGTCCCTAACTGATGTTAGCGACAGCTTGCTAATAGGGCGATGAAATTATCGTCGCTTTGCGGCCGAAAACTGTCTCAAAAGCGGCGATAATTTCATATCGCCCGCCTTGCTAATATGCCCCCGAGAGTGTTGGCTTTGTGATTATGATAAAAAAAGTGCAAGTATTGCAGACAGATTGTTTTTGTATATAGTTTGTTGCAAGTATATGTTAAGCAGAGAGGTTTACTTGGTATGACTCCAAAACATGCATATAATGATGATCTGGTACCCACTCTCAGTTCCTGAATACTCACAGCATAGCCTAAGGCCAAACACCATGTGTGAGGAATGTCCTAAAGGAAAGAAGAAAATGATGCTTGGAAGTAATCCACACTCAACAGATAGGACCAGTGGAATCTGTGCATTAAATTCAACATTGCATCCCTCCTGCAAGACAGGCCATTCTTATTTTTACTCTCAACCAAAGGTCATGTGCAGGACTTGAGCACAGGCCAATAGAATGAGCTCTCTTCTGTTCACATTTAACATGACTGTCAAACTGCAAATGTGGGTGTAGATTTATCATAGCTTGGTGCCAGTGCAATATCACCAGGCAAAGTTGGGGCTTGCCTGTGACGATGTGGAAGGGAACTACCAGGGGGCCCATTAGGATGGCGGTGGTCACCGCCGGCCTGGCGGGGGCAATCCGCCCGCCATCCGCTCCAAATGACCCCCCACCATATTAGTATGGCGTAGGGTCCGCGGCAGACGGAAAGACAGTCCGCCGCTTAAAGCGACAGGGGTGGAAAAGAGTTTATAGGGTAGCGGTGTCTATTAGACAACGCCAGCCATATTAGCATGGGCTTTAAACAATGCCTTTCCGTGGCGGTATTGGCATGCGGAGACTCCCTGCAGGGGCCTGTTGCGGGCCCCCAGGGACTCCTGGTGGGATGAGGGGTGCACATGGGGGATACCTATGGTACCCCCCAGCAGTTCTATGCTGTGCATTGAAGTGCACAGCATGCCTTCCTGCGGTTGTGGAGGGCGGTGCTGTGAGCACCGCCCGCCACAATGGTAGGAATGCAAGATCCGCCTGCCACTGTGGCGGGCGCATCCTAATGCTGCCCACGGGACCCCCACCCTTATGGCGGGCGGTCCCGTTCACCGACAGGATGCCCGCCTGCCATACTAATGGGCCCCCAGGCAGCTGGAGGTGTGGTTTCAGGTCTCTAACTTCCAGTTTCTATCTAGGAATTTCTTAAATACGGAGCAGGATGGTTTGGACGAGACAAAGTGAGACTGTGTCATCCCTGAACTGGGAGAGGCACACATCATCTGGAACATCCATCCTCACTTAAAAACGTTTGCACGGGTGGAGAAACAGAAGATGGATTTTACGGGACTTATGTCAGAAAACAAATTTTTTGCATGGTCTATATACAGATTTTCACCTTGACTGTTTTTACCGGCTGTGAAATGCTGTGGGCAGTTTTATCAACATTTGGCACTACGCAGTGCAACACAGCAAAACAACTTGCCGCACTGCTTTAAATGGTAGAGCAGGATTGTGCCATATTTACTACCTTATTATTGCTTGCACACTTGTCACTGCAAAGTGCCAACATATGCACCCTTGCACTATGGTACAAGTTGCCCTGCATTACAGCCAGGATTGTGCTTGTGCAGGAAGAAACACCTTGCTCCACAAAACATAATTCTCAGAGGCATTTCCTTTTTTGATTTGTACTGCAGAATAGAATAGAGGAACTATTGAGGAGAATAAAAGATATTTCTCCACGTAATGCAACTGTTAGGGTTTACCTTTTAATATCCTTAGGAAATTTTGAAAAGCGCCAAAACCATGGGTGGATGCCTGGAACACCCTTGGAATGCCTTCCCAACAGAGAATGATGCAAGGCAGAGGCTTCCACTGCCTTGCATTGCTCTGGATATAGCAAGCCAGGTAAGGTTGTGCAAGCCCTTTGTAAACCTGGGCTTATTTGTTTTACCCCTGCTTTTTGTTGTAAAATACCTGTGTTCCTTCTTTCAAAACAATCAAATTGGTGTCCACATGATTGCCATATCTGAAAAGGAAAAGAGGAAAGCCACGAAACACCTGGTGCTAAGTTCTCACGGCTGACTGCAAGGAGATGGATTACACCTGGAGCCAGATTTAAAGAAAAGCCCCCGTCAGAGATGGTTGGAGAGTCCTAGTTGGTGGCCCATCTCCAGGTGCGGAATTAGGAAGAAGTAAGAAAGTAAGAATATTTTGCATATATAACTTACCAACAAGTGCCTAATATATGGTGCGTAGGGTATCCAGAGCCAGTAAGTAAAATGTTAAAAGTGGGCAAGTGGGTCACCCTGGCAAGGATTGTGAATATTGCTTAAGATGGGCCCCCATCTACTTTAGCTAATACTCCCAATTGCTCAAACTGGTGTTCTGTGGTTTGATACCTGACTTATGTTTTGCAGTACCACTTAGTGATGTGAGTCATAATACAATAAATACCTTAATTTGACATAAAAATTGGCTTCTGATTCTTTTTTTTTTACATTTCCTTCATTAATTCTGATGTTTAATGTTTGTACCTGTACATTTTGCAAGTATGAAATGGATCTCAGCAGCACAGAGAAACTCAGAATAGCAGATTTGGGGAAAATGTGCAAAGAAAGAGAGCCAAAACTGGTGAGAGAGTCCAAGAAAGATGATTATCAGATTGTCCTCAGATCACAGGAAGAAGTAACTGCTTTAATCCGCCCCACAGGAACAAATGAAGAGTAGGCGATGAAGGGGGAAACTACAAATAACATTGAGGCCGCTCCAGTGCCAGATGACTGTGAGTCCAAAAGAGAAACCCATCCTGCCTTATCCACAGCGAGACCAATGTCCACTCTACCAGCTGCACCCAATCAGAGCTGGAGGACAGGCAGGCAGAGTGGGAGTTAAGGTTAATACTGGTTACCCGAGCCATTAAGGCAAGGTCGGCTGCAGCAGAGATCGTCCTGGAGGAGAAGGAGGCAGCAGCAATCTTGGTTCAGGAGTAGAAAAAGTTGGTTCCAGAAGAAACAAGGATCCAACCGGCCCAAGAAAGGAGCAACTGAGATTTAGATTTGAGGTCTCAGAGGGTCTCTGAGGCCAGTGAAGCATGTGGAGTACTGCCATCAGTTTAACATGTGGTGGCATGGAATTGAACCATCCTGTTGCTTGTCCCTGACTGGAAGAAATCTTGTCTAACATCTCCAGAATACTCTCCTTCTTGAGTCTGTATAAATTAATTACCTCCTCCTTTCTGAGATTTATAAGGGTGATTCTTCTTCTAAAAATCCTCTTCTTCGCTATAGCTTTTGTTGAGCAGAGTATCACCTTGTTGCAGTATAATTATCTCTATGGCTGAGAAGATTTTGCCTGAGTGTGCTAGGTGGGTCTCTGATATATATTGGTGACCTTGTGTTATTGCTGGTGCCTGCATTGACAATGTTGGATTACACTGCGTGACACTGTGCCTCACAACAATATCTTTGTGAATCCCACTTCATTAATGTTGCATTGGAGATTGTGTGGGAACACCCGGCTTGCATACATTAATCCCTGCATCATGCAGGCCAATGCAGCCCATCACTTGTTGTGTTACTGGAAATGATGCACATCACCTCCTGGGTTGCTACATAATCTAATTTAAGCTATTGTGTTGTTTTGACTCACCTTGCATGACACCAAGGTATTGCAAAGGCTTAGTAAATCTGGGCCACTGTTTCTTATAAGCATAAAGACCGGATGAACTCTATGGATTCAACTCTCCAGGGACAGATTGCTGGGTCACTGACTTCTTCTGATTGACAGTAAAGAAATATGGTTGTGGAGGACCCAGCAGGATAAGGGGAACTGAGGAATGAGACTGCAAAGAGGAAAGTCTCATCAGAGGGTTACCACCTAACTACTATCACACATTTTGGCCTGCAAGTGGCCAGTGAGTGTATAAATGCAAGCAGTGTAAACAATGAGAGTATTCTGGTTTGTAGCCTGCAATTTGTCACTGGGGGCAACCCCAGATTGTACCTGCCAGAGGACTTCAGCAGAATGCTGAGATAAAGTTCAGAAACTTCAAGCACCCAAAGGAAGAATGCAATCGTAGTTGTTATGAGGACAACTACTAGAGTCCATGATGCTAGATTCTGCAATCAGGAGCTAAACAAGACGTTTTCCATCAAAATTGACCCAACAGGACTTGATAAAACAAAGAAAGAAGTGTGGTCCCAAGAAGCATAAGACTTCACCTCGATCAAAAGCAGCATTACCCTCCTGAAGTCTCTCAAATTTCCTGAGGTGGGTCAAGTCCTCACGTCATCTGTAGCCCTCTCATTAATTTTTAGGGACCCACATACCCCCAGCCCTTGGCAACAAAGGTATAGAAGACTGATACAACACATACAAAAAATCAAGAACACTGCTGTCTGTGGCAAACTTTTGGTGATGCTAGAGACCCCCCCACACCCTGCCAGGAACCAAGGAGCTGAGCCTTGGGGTTCCCTGGGAAGGTAGACGTGGAGAACTTTCCAATTCTTGCAAATGATTTGTTAGAAGCTCTTTATTTTGCGGTATTACTAAATACTCACAAGGGGTGTACCATGCACATACACAACATGTGCCCTTGCACACACCCCTGTGGCCTGATTCACCAGGGGGCCCTGTTCAGGCCTCTTCTGTTATGTCATGGTATTTTAATTTATAAAGTGCACGTATACCCGGAGGTGTCTTGGGGCTAGGGGCGGCGGGGGTCTGCACTGGCAACTAGTTCTGCCTTTCCACTACCCGTTTCATGACCGGGACTCCACCATAAAATGCCTCAACAACGTCACCATTTGCAGCCCCTCTCACCACTGCCACAGCTGCAGTATCCTGGATCCCAGTGGAATTGGCAATCTTGTGGAAGTCCAACTGCTACCACTGTAATCGGGTGGGAGACCTGAAGCCACGGCGGCGGTCAGACAGCTGTACTGGTAATTAGGCCCTTAGAGTGTTCTGTTTTTTTTCTATAATAATGGTATTTTTATCTGTATAATTATTATAATTATTTTTATCATCTTCTTGTAAGGTAAATTTATTTGTATTCCATGTCGTTGTTCTAATGTCTTGAGGAGGCCTAAAGTGAAGGTCTAAAAGAATCAACAATTTCTTTGTATTGAGTTTCAGATTTTAATTAAGGAGTGCTTCAACCACAAATCTTTAGGAGTAAATGATATCTCCAGCAGGGGTTGAGATTAATATATTGAAGCAAATACCTTGAGGTGAATTTTTTTCCTTTAATTAAAATTTTAGAGTTATCATGGTTTTTGGCTTCTTGGCTTGTTCAGATGTGAATGCTTGGAGGGTGTCATTATAGGTACTTCCATCTGTCTTCAGATGTATATGTTAGTAAATTATTATGCAGGATTATGTAGTGTGTATATTAAAGTACTTTCAATTTAATAAGTAAAAGCACTAATTGGAAAATTATTTTTTTCAGCCTTGTTTCTTGAGAGTCTGCAGACTGGAGTGATAGCCCACACCACCACCCCAAGTAGGCTTAGACCTCCCTGTCTTGCTACCCTGAGAGAGTAAAGTGCAACAATGGCGTTCTTAATTCAATGCAGGTTGCAGAGTAAGGGCCTGATTATGATGTTGGCAGACAGAGTAACAGATATCGTACCAACAAATTACAATTCCATTACATTCCATGGAATTCTAAATTGACAGATGGGATATACGTCACGTTTGTCAGGGAGTAGCCCTCTCTGCCAAACTCATAATCAGATCCTTAGACTTGTTACCATCTAATAGCCCATATTTTAACCCTCTCTCCTACAAATACAGCACTCTTACAAACATCATAGTTTTTGCATAAATATAAATGTTGCCATATTTTCCTCATTATCCATCATCTGCTCGATAATCTGGAGATGTTACCAAAAAATGTTTCTAGATCAAAGATTAAAAACACTACTAATGCAGCAAGAAGTGTTGCTGTGCGACAGAAGGCACTTTTGCAAAGTTTAACTGCCCACCTTTCTGTTGCTTATTGTTATGTTTGGGTGTTAAACTGGTACTAATGGGGTGCAGCCAGTTCCCTGTGCAATGAGTGTAAAAGTAACAAAATAATAATGTAATTCGGTGACAAAATGTGCTGTATTACTGCATCTCTTATCTTAAGGGATATGAACAGAAGTACGTCTTCTACATCTCTGAAGGAATCCATCCACAAGTGGTTGTATACAGTAGGATTTATTGTAACATAATATGTCACCTACAACTGAACCCCACTGCGTGACAGCATAACTGATTTCCCCTGAGCTCCACATTTGACTTGGAACTCCCCACATACATTCTACTCTTAAAGCTACCCCAACCCAAGAATACAACAATCTCCATATCGCTTAATCACTAAAGGTTACTTACTTAGAGCAATATAAACTATTTCCTAAATTTAAATCACATGTCTGATTATTGCAATGACAAAGTAGTGCACTTTTATGCAAATATGATACAACATGTCACTGAGTCCATGGAATACTGGCACACTGTTCTTGAAGTGTTGGACTAGTATAACGCTCTCAATGGGCATAGATGTGCAAAAGGCATACCTGAATACTACACTACTTTGGGTGTATACCAATTGGTGCATTGCCAGATGAAAAACTTTGATTCAGTAAGGATCAGATTGTATGTTAACAGAATCTCAAGTCTCACTTTCCTATTGAATGTCATGGAAACAAGATTGATACTACAAGTAACAAAAAAATGTTCAAGAAAACAGCCAACTTTCCACATTCCAAATTCAGTTTATACCTGCAAAGGTTTAATTTCTACTGATGAGTATTTTGGGCCCCAGTTATTACTCATTTGTTTTATTTAAAGCAGATCCAGTTGAATAATCTGAGACCTGGCCTGGTTGAGGCTGTAACTCAGTGCAGTCATCAATCAATTATCATTACATTTTATTTGAAGGAGTGCCAGACCCACTGTAACTCACTGTGGCAGCGTGAGGATAATGGACATTGTCACAGAGAGGAGGAACACAGACTTTGGTCTGCCCATACCAGCCTACCATGCTTCATAAGCTGTGAGATCTCATGTATTCATGTGTTCTTTTCTTTCTTCTGGCTGCGAGTCTTTCATCTGATTCAGCTTATCAAGTAGTTAAGGTGTCCCACTACTCATGCATCAATTAGTCTGAATTTAGTTCATACATTTAATTCCATATTTCACATCAAACAAATGTAATTCAGCATTACTCGACAATGCTTTGACAATAAATAGGAAAACAAATAAAACATTGGCTCCTAAAACAACTTTGAAAAACAGTAACATTAGATGAGACAAGAGCATAATTGATAAATTGTTTAAAACTGTACACACAATTTTTGATTGAATGTTCAATTAGTTTTGCATATTCAAGGTACTTTGGTAACTCAGAACAGTCATACCGATAATGTGGAGACACTTGTTGAGTCCTGATGAATAATCCGATTAACCCTTTGTACACCTGCACCTTAATCAAAACGGAAAAGGGACACACAACCATTGAAAAATGTTGCATGGGGATATACGTGTCAATGTAAATCCTGATGTTCTACTTTGTTCTACTTTGTTCCAAGTGGTATTCCATGGGTATTGCATGGGCATTCTTATACAAACACCCATCGGTTTTGAGAGCAAATCCCTAGTTACTAATATTGGTAGAGATGGATTTGAACCAAAAATGTGAGCCTTTGAAGCAAAGGTTTGGTAAAAAATGTCTTTCTGCAAAACTATTCAAACTTTGCATATGTGCTGGATTGAGTACACAGTCAATGTGGCAAACGACTTAAAGTCCAGACTTTGTACTGAAAGGGTCCTCTTCCAGCCAAAAACGTAAGGTTAACAGTATGCACATGATTGCATCTTGGTGTCTTTATTGGTACTGTTTCTGTTTTTCTTATTGATACAACTCAGTGCAGTGCACCAAATTCAGTTGCAGCACTGCATTGTGCCAATTTTTTTTTATTCATTTTACCCTACGTAGTTCAAAACACACCAAAGGATACTAATCTGCCACCAATTTACTGATGGAGGTGTATGGCTCATTGGGTATAATCCTTCTTTAAACCCTTCGCTGCGTAGCGTTTTCACCTGCTGTGCGAGGGGGAGGGGGGCCGCATGCGGCGCCGCCGTGCCGGTGACGAGCTCGGTTCGTCATGAGGCACAGCGGAGCTGCACTCGTCCGTTTTGGAACGTTCAGCACAGTGGGGTTTCAGCACAGTGGGGAAATTAACCCTGGTGTGAACGTTCCAACGGTTATGACGAGCTCAGCTCGTCATGAGTGCAGCTCAACCGTGCCTCATGATGAGCTCAGCTCGTCATGAGCACGCAACGGATTAAGAAGCAGATTTTTCATAACCCTTAATCCTTTTGCGAGGAGATTAGCATCCAACTCTCAAAAACTGCACCCATCCATCTGGTCAGGTTAAGTCCCATCCTCTGCAGCCTACACCAGCAGACTCAGTCCAACTTGGTGTAGTCCTTTATGACTGACCATAAAGAACTGCACATGCACCATGATGCACAATAAGCTCATCAAGTGAAACTGACATTGTCTAGTGAGTAAATTGAGCTGTAGGATCTCTCCATAGCAGCTGCTTCACACCAGTCCAGCCTATCCCTACCAGCTACAGTGAATAAAGGTGGGTGGATTAGAAAAAAGTGTATTATTTATAAAGAAAACTATCAGCATATTACTCTTAGTCTCATGTGGTCACTCCAGTTACAAAACCTAATGGAAACAGGGAAATTAAATTGATGAAAGCTAATGTGAGTCATTTTATGATAGTGAAGTTTTTGAGACAACTGTTTGTAAAACTGTAAACAGCCTATCGGTGAGAGTAGAATTAAGAAACCTACGTGCATCGAGACGTTTCAAGAAAGGAAGTGTGAGGGAGTAAATTATTTATTGGGGTGGATGTTAGTACATCATAAGTAATAAGGTCACTATATTGTTAGGTCCCGTTCAAAGTTGCAGTGATTTAAACCTAGGCTCTACCCCTGTGTGCTTTGCCAGGAAGCAGACAGGCATAACTTAGAGAAAACATGTGAAGGAACTAAATCTGTTAAAAAAGTAAAAAAATAGACTTTTGTTGGATTCACTTGTTTATCATGTCACTTTGTAATGCTGTCTCCTCCTAAACTTGATGTGTTCTGTGACTAGCCACAAAATAGGAGCTTGTTAATCTTCAGCTTCATTTCACTGTTTAAATTTGATTTTTTTACAATGCAAAACTGGTATATCTCACAAGTGCCACCAGTTCAGAATGTGGTTTTGTAATATATGGCCTTTTAGCAAACTTAAGTGGAAATTGTGCTGTAAAAATGAACAAATTGACCCTAGTTTTTGAATATTTTCTCAGGAAGCAATCTTCCAAACCTTCCACATAGGTGACATCCTCACACTTTTTCCAAATGCTGCAATTCTCGTCAAGTTTGAAACACAACTTCGGGTGGTGACCATTCAGTTAATGGGTGTTGCCAGTGGTGTTAGAAAAATGTTTCCATTATTTTACAATACTAGGCCAAAAAACAGCAGTATTTGACTCAGATGTTCATATCTTTTGTATGAAGGTCAAACTTGTCAACTCATCTCTTTCTGACAATTTAGACAACATACATTTCTTTCAAAATTATTTTAGCTAAATTTGAGGCTTGCAGAAGATTCATTGTTGGGGGATCCAAACAAGCCATGAATCCCTGGACTCCCCTGGATGTCTAGTTTTCAGAAGTGTCTTGGTTGGGTAGGTTTCCCTTGATTGCTGATGAGCCTCAGACCAAAAACGCAAACCAGGTAGTTTTGCGTTAGATGATTATGGGACATTTCCTCTTGTGGGCACAAGGCCTACCCACACAAGTGAGGTATTATTTTTATCCGGTGCCTAGTGTGCTTTCTGCTTCTCCCGCAGGGGACAGATTGGGGGCTTTTGCCCCACAACAAATGGGGGTGCAAAGGCCCTTGCATCTCTCCTCCCTGGTGTCCAGTAGGTGGATCCCTGTTTGGGAGAGTCCTCTGAGCACATAGGCAGTGAAACTGAAATGAGTCAATCAGCTCATTTCAGTTTCTGTTTTAGTGAAATGAGGTCAACGAGACATTTTGGCTGATCGTCATTTCACTGAAACAATCCAAACAGCCTTGGGAGCTGGGGAAGCCCTTCCCCAGGTTCAGAGGCTGTTTTGGTCTGAAAGAAATACCTCTGGTGCCTGCATCAGAGGGATTTCAATTGCCCTTTGGGCGGACAGCCAGGAGCCGTCCCCCATACTCAAGCACTGTGAAGTTAGGTGGCCATCCGACATTTGGAAGGGGTTAAGATCTGTGAACTAGGGACAATATAAAGTACTGTATGAGAAGATTATTGAGGTTGCCTCTTCAATATTGAATTGATGTCATATTCGTGCTGTGAACTGCATGTCTGTGGAGGTTGGCAGTACCATTTTGTGGCTCAATACTTTGAACTCTTGAAAGTGGGGACTGCCACAATAGCTGTCTCTGTTCTAAAATAAATGAATAGATTGTATTATTATTTAGCAGTTGTTGTACCCTTTTAACACTCTTTAAGGTAATAAAACCAATAAATAATACAGATTAAATTGAGCCCTATGCACATAGAAAAAAGGATACACTCACTGTAAATCATGTAGATAATAAACATATAGAACTATGAACACTGTATGATGGCACAATTTGTAGAAATAAGGCTGTACTGGGCAATATGTGGTCTTCACCATGTACAGATTTGTTCTTTAAATTAGCTTTACTAACTTCTTAGAATAAAATATCAAGTTGCACAAATATAGAGTTGTTAATATCGTGGATCAGAAATATCGACAGCAAGAATATGGTGGTCAAGAATATTGACTTAAGGTAAGCAATATCAATTTTATAAATATCGAAGTGTTTAATACCATTTCCAAACATTTAGGGGGTAATTAGGATGGCATCCCAACATGATTTACCCCCGCCATATTATAATGGGGGGGCATCGGGGCGGAAGCAAAGTGTGCCTGCCGCTTTTCCGCCGGTCGGCAATCGATCCAATTGTTGGCTGGGTAGACCTTGCCCTCAATGTGGTGGTATCATCCTCCAAAGAAAAAATGTGTCTAACAAATCATTATGTTCCAGTAAATGTGCTGTGAGATCCAGAATTGCTGCTTCACAATAAGTTCAAACATTTGGGGGTCGATTCCGATTCGGGAAAAACCACTCCGAATAGCTGTACGGGGCGTTTTTCCCGTACGAATCGTACCCTGCAACGTCCCCCGTACGTACGACAAAGTACGACTCGTACCAGGAGCTGGACTCCGTAAGAATCGTACAGAGACCGTACGAATCAAATCCCCATACAAATCCCCCTCGGAACCTGCTGTACGCGACATCCGTACGGTTCGCTGCTGGTTTTTCTGACCCAGCAAGTACGATTCGTGTCGGGTACGCACCATACAACGCTTTTTCTACGGGAGCCGAAATCATCTGGAGAAGCAGAGTTCTCCTCGAAACAGGTACGGAACGTCCCCCCGGGTTCGGTCCGTACACCCCATGATTGCAGGGGTACGGTGCGTACCCCTGGGATAATGGGGTGGACGCACTGTACCCCACGATAATGGGGTGTACGGACCGTACCTCATGTTTGCTAGGTGTACGGTGCGTACACCCTGCGATCGCGGGGTACGGTCTGTACACCCGATGATCCCATGGGTACGGTCCGTACCCCTGCCATCATGGGGTGTACGGACTGTACAGTGTGTATGTGATTGTGTGCTTTTCCGTACAAATCGCCCTTACCTGACGTGGACCGTACGAATCGCGTCCTCATACCCCGGGTCGGATCGTGCTCGTCGGGTCGTACGGCATGTATGCGATTCGTACAGAGAGGGCTATGGATACAATTTGTACGGACGTTTTTTTTCCAGGATCGGAATCGACCCCTTGGAAAGGCTAGGCCCCCCTGATTTATTTCCAGCTGTATTATGGGAAAATTATCCCTTGAGGCCTTCTTAATCCAAACGAATTCATTGAACATTGAGTCAATTTCTTTAAAATATTTGGAGTTAATCTTCAAGGGTATATTTGTAAAAAGGAATATTAATAGGGGAAGAATAGACATTTTTAATAGAGCTGCATGGCCAATTAGAGTTAAAGGTAGAAGCGTCCACTTGTCTAGCAGGGCTTTAATTGTATTCAGACTAAATATTTTTTCTAATTGATCTGAAACCTAGATACCCAGATGTCTGATCAGCTCTGCTTTCAATGCCTGAGTTTTTAAATTTGGGGGTAGAAAGTTGCAGTCAACATTCAATGTTAAAATCTCAGTTTTATGTTGGTTTAGTTTATATCCCCCTATTTGCTCAAATGTACTAAATTCTTCCAGAACCTGTTCCAAATTCTGTTTAACCGGGCGTAAATACAAAATTATGTTGTCAGCGAAAAGTTTTAATTTGGCTATCAATTGGAGCTTTAATTTGGGGATTTCCGCTGATTCTTATAGCCAAGGGCTCGATAAACAAGGTGAACAATATAGAGGACATCGGGTAGCCTTGTCTGGTTCCATGATTTATATTTACTACCCCTATTAAATCAGCATTTACTATGACCCGGGCTTGAGCACCTTGATAGATATTTCTCAGCATATTCAAAATTTGGATGGGGATACCAAATTTTCCCAATCCCAAAAAAAAGTGCATCCCAGTGAACCAAGTTGAACGCCTTTTCAGTGTCGACCATGGTAACAAGGGTTTGAATTTTGTTATTAGTCGAATAATAGAGGGCTTGAATTAAAATCCCAATTTTGGAGGACATAGACCTCCCCGCAACAAACCCGGTCTGATAACAATGGATTAGTGCCTGTGCAATGTGAGTAAAGCATTGAGCCCAGACTTTCATTAACATTTTGAAATCTGCATTGAGAAGACTGATCGGCCTGTATGAATTGAGTTCCTTACAATTTTTCCCCTTTTTTACAAAACTGACCAATATAGACTCCTTGAAACTCGGGGGAACACTGCCTCGCTGTTTAATAGTATTAAGTATTTCACCAAAAAGGGATTCAATTCCTTAGAAAAGGTTTTATAAAATTCAATTGGGACCCCGTCGGCTCTGCAGGCTTTTGCCCCTGCAATTTACTTCACCACATTTACAATTTCTAGTTCAGTATTATCAAGCTGGAGTTGTTCCGCTAGTGGTCCTGAAAGAATCTGAAGATTTACCTCTTCGAAATCATTAGAAATTTGATCCAATCCTACTTCATATCTGGTAGCATATAGCTGCGAACAGTGCTCTAAGAAAATTTGGGCAATTATAGAGGCTCTGGTTTGGGATCAATAATTTCAGAAATCAGGGCCGCTTCCTGTTTTGTTTTAGTGGCACCGGCAAGCATTTTGCCCACGATATTTGTCTCCTCATACACTCACTGTTGATATGTTCTAGAGCTGGTTATCTCTTCAATTGTAAAAATCTCCTACAGTTCATGCTTCGCCATTTCCTGCTGGACTCTGGCGTCCCCTGAGACTGTGTATTTCTCTTTTTTTTTATTATATTTTTTATTATTGCATGATGTCATAATCACATTTATCAAAATTCATCTTTCAATACCAATTTGACTTTTATACAATAAGAAACAAAAGAGAAATTAAATAATGAGTAAAGATCATCATGCACATTTTTATTTATTTATCCCCACCCACCCACCAATCATGAGTTGTACACCATCCCTAATCCTTGGTTTGAAGATAAATTAAATAAACACAAAGAAAAAAGAAAAAAGAAAGAACAATTAATAGTAGTGTCTCCCCACTATCTGAGTCCTCTATCTTTCAAGCTATTTAGTCATTGGTCCCCAAATTTTTAAACCTTTTGATCAGGCCCACATCCCTCTTTTTTCATTAATAGCTTTCTCAAAATTATAATTAGCCGCCCGACGACTCAACCATTCCTGAAAGCCTGCGGGGGTGAGATCTAACCAAGCTGAAGCCAGGCATAATCGAAGTACTGCCATGCCTATAAAGATACATTTTTCTCCTGACTTCCCTTGTAAATCAGAATCTACTCCTAATCCAATTAGAGCTGGAGAGAGAGAAAGATCATAACCAAGCACCTCCTTAAAAAAAAGATTGAAATCTCTTGTTTTAAATTACTTTGAGTGTTGCAAATAGCAAACATATGGTTTAGATCCACCTGGTATAATGAGCACCTGGGGCATAGAGTCCCTCTCCCGGTCCCCCACTTTGCAACCTTCTTTGGGGTATAATAATGTGAATCAAGAATTATAGTACTGCGCCTGTAGTCGGGCTGGAATTAGTAAGTGTTGTGTATGCTTTGTCGGTTGAATGGAAAAATAACTCTTCCGATATTCCTATTTCTTCTTTCTACTTTATCGCTTGTGCTTCCATATCGTCTGGCATTAGTGAATTTAAAGAGTTATAAATACCTCCAATAAGTAATGGCTTATTATTTCTCAGATTGTCTGTAATATGGTTATTACCAAAGCCACTCGGGCCTCCATATTTTTTATATAAAAAGTTGTGTATTTGGAGATATTTCTAAAAATCGCCCCTATCTAGTCTGTAACTTTCTTTGAGATTCTCAAAAGAATCTATATAAGTTAACGTGTAGAAATCTCCAAGTTTGGATAGGCCTTTTTCCTGCCACTTTCTAAATATAGAGAGCCCCATTAGATCTGCCTGCTATCTTCCCATTACAGACCCCCTCGTCATATTACCATGGCGAGGGGGTCGACCGGACGGAAAAGGGTTTAATATGGTGGCGGTGTCTTTCAGACACCACCAGCCATATTACAATGTGGCCTTTCACATGCCTTTCTCTGGCGGCATTGCTGCCATGGAAAGGCATGCGAAGTCTCCTTGGGGGCCCGTTGCGGTCCCTCATGGACTCGGGGGGGTGGGGGGTGCACATGTCTTTCAATGAACAATGTGGCAAGCACCGCGCGGTTCCTGTCACGTTGTGCATTGAAAAGCGAAATATGCATTTTTAGCATTCAGCACCGCCTGCCGTAATGTTAAAAATGCAGGATGCAACTGCCAGTGTGGTGGGGAAATCCTAATGGGATGAATGGGACAGCCGCACCCTTAGCAGCAGGTCCCAGTTCCCACTGGTATGGCGGGCAGACCGCCATATTAATGTGCCCCTGAGTCTTTGAAAATTTTCGGCAGATTAGGATTGTTACAAGTAGGTGTGTAACAATTCAATCGGCCTCATCCCAGCATTTTACAAATCAATTTAATAACTTTATATCACCAGCCAGCGTCTAAAGCGTACCTTCTTATAGTGGCAATCATTCAAGAATCTCCAAGCCCATACCCATGCATCTTCGCCCATTACAAGTTCAATGGGTGTCGATATATCTTCTAAAGATTTTTCTTATGGCTTTTCCATAATAAGATTTAGATTAAACACAAGAGCTGTTGCCCAATAATAAAACCTTACCTTTGCCAAAGCAAACGCAGACCCTTTCTTTTGGCAAGGTTAAGTATTTGTAAGCCCTTCTGGTTTTTTCATAAGCCCAAATGAAATGTGAGAATAAATCTTCAATTTTCTTCAAACAATTGGTAGTAAATTCTAACGGGATTTCCCTTAAAAAATTATATTACATCTACCTATAATTGATAGATGTAGGTTATGCAACCATACTAGCTCAGTTTTAGTTTTAGTTATCAGTGGGTCGATATTGCCATCCACAATATTTTCTATATTGGTCATAATATCTACTCCAAGATTTGTGGCCTTATCAACCTGCCTAGTATCATTGCCCATGCTAACGTTCTTGCAAATTATTTGTGCTTTAGTGTTATTAAGAGGGTATCCTGAAAGTCACCCATACATCTCTGCCTCTGCCTCGATCTCACACATAGATCCTCCCGGGTTACAGGTCATTAAGGCAATATCACCGGCATAAGCCAAAACTTTGGTTTCCCAACCATGGGAAGTGATAAGACTAATATTTAGATTAGCCTCCAGTTGTCGTAAAAAAGGACCTATATAAAGAGCGAACAGAAGCTGCGAGCTCGGTCATCCCCGCCGGGTATCTCTTGAAACATTAAATGAATCTATGAGTTCTCCATTTATGTATAGTTTTGCTGTGGGTTGAATATAAAGCATCTTAAATGCCCGTATGAAACCTTGGCCTATTCCGACCCTTGCCAATGTCTTCCATAAAAAATTCCAGGAGACCCTGCCAAAGGCCTTTTCGGCATCAAGCAAAATCAATGCTGTTGGATCTTTAGTGACATTGGCTGCATCAAAAAGTGATATAGCCCTTCTAATGTGATCTGTAGTGCCACATCCTGGAATGAATCCATGTTGTCTATGTGACACTACTTTATGGATTACCCCCGCCAAACAAAACAGCTAAAATTTTAGAATAGATCTTGCTGTTAGCATTTATCAAAGTTATAGGGCAATAGGAGCCATGTTCTAGTGCTTTTTTGTTCTTTTTCAGGAAAACTATTATTTTACCTTGAGTCCATGATTCAAGGGGCCTCCTCCCTTTATATACATGTTCAATTAATTGGTGCATACCTTCTTTCAGTTCAGTCGAAAACTTCTTATTGACTTCTAGCGGGATGCTATCTTGCCCAGTGGTTTTGCATTAGGTAGGCTGTTTATACGGATCACTGACATAATATCGATGTCATAAATATCGATGTAGCAAAATATTGAATAAAAAATATAGAATACCAAAATATCGACTTCCTATCTCCAAACAGGTAAGTACAAAAATATAGAATCAAAAATATCGATGTAAAAAATATAGTTAGTCAAAATATTGAATTATTTAAATATCTTTAAAAAAATGTAAAAGTAATGAAATAATAAATATAATTAACTTAAACATACTTAAAATACTTAAATAACATTAAAATTAATAAATAATTAATTTAAGTTAAATACATAAATAAACATACAATTGCATTTTTTAACACACACATATATATATATATATAAACATAATATTAATAACAAATATACTATATTTTTATCATAGGATAGCAGGAGAGTAACATTTACTATTACCACTCTAGTGAATACAACAGTAGAGAAAACGTTGGATAGCAACAGGGTAAAAAGTACTATTCCCAATCCAGAGAGTGCAACAGTAGGGAAAGCGTTGGGTAGCGCAAGAGTTAAAATTACTATTCCCACTCCAAAGAGCGCAACAGTAGGGAAAACGTTGGATAGCGTAGGGTTAAAAATTACTATTCACACTCCAGAAAGTGCAGCAGTAGGGAAGGCGTTGGATAGCGGGAGGGTTAAAATTACTATTCCCACTCCAGAGAGTGCAACAGTAGTGATAGCGTTGAATAGCGGGGGAGTTAAAATTATTATTCCCACTCCAAAGAGTGCAACAGTAGGAAAAGCATTGGATAGCATTGGGGTAAATATTACTATTCCCACTGCAGAAAGTGCAACAGGAGGGAAAGCGTTGTATAGCGGTGTGGAAAAGTAAATTTTGCCATGTTCTGTGTCCCTACGTGTCCTCCATCTTATGTTATGTGTGCATGATTAAATATGCATATGTATCCCCCATGTTCGATTAAAGACGCAATTACAGTTGTGTCCATCTCTAGTATGCCAGTTTCCAGTTCTCGTGAAAGCTACGAGTATTAGGCCTATGTAAAGTTACGTTGCCACGTTTCTCAGTGTGCACGTTATTTCATTGTAAAGTCCCCGTTTTCTAGGCCTCAAAAGGGCCCGGACACCAGATTCAGCTTCTGTCTCCTGAGCCCTCGCTGAGGAGCGATACAGCCCCCACCTGTATCCTCGACCCTTCACTTACTTCCTGCCTCGCAGTGCCCGGCTCGGCCTGGCTCTGCCTACAAGTCTGCCAAGAGTATGTTATGATTCTAGTTATCAGTCCAGCCCTCCTTCTCTGCATTCCTAAGCTACTGAATCGCATCAATAGTTTCCGTCATTGTCTAGCCTTTACGTCTCCATGTAAGAGAAATACTGCATTTAATGGTCATTTAATATTCTTCAACGCACTACATGTAGAATAATGCATGCTCCAGTCTTAGAGTCTGTTAGCCTTTACCCCGATAACTTTTAGATTCTATCAACATGTTCTCTAAAGATCAGATACTAGATATTGTTTAGGTACGTGTCGCCCTGACTCTCCAGACTTCAGTCTCTGCTCCTAGCACAGAGTTCATAGCCCCCAGCTTCTCCTAGTAACACGTCATTGTTAGTTTGCGCGCACCATTAGGTTAGAGGTCCCGGCTCCTTAGGTAGCCCCCTCCATGTTTCCGCCCCATTTATGACATATACTATTACGTTTACATCACATGTCTATGTATACGCCCCTGTTACACCCATTTTTCACCCTTATCTTTCGCGACTGCTATTGACCACACCCACTGCTCCGCCTATTGTATTCACTGTAATGTAACTGTTTTAGTATATATATGTTATGCATTTGTTATTAAAGTTATCCTTCCTTCCTTCCTGTCCTATCCTGGAGCGCGCTCATCCCAGATCTTGTCCGTGCAGGTTGTCCTGTTCCTGTCCTTTATGCTGTATTAAACCTGCAAACTCCTACTACCTCGAATCTTGACTCTTATTTATTGAGCTATCTGTTATTGCTATGTCCAGACAAACCTAGATCCGGTATTATTTATTTATATACCACATAATGGCGCCCGAATAGGGACTTGCCCTTTCCCCACGCGCCGGTGAAGCCACGCCGGCCCCCTGACCCTCTGCAGCCGTGACGGAACCATACCGTGCACGTGCAGATATTTCTGCTTCAAGTATCCCTCAGGCCCACGGAGGAGACGGAGGTGGCGGTCCAGCATCCAGACGAGGCGGTGGAGGAACGCGGCGAGTCCCGACCAGAGCCCAAGCCGAGAGTCCAAGGTCCGAGGTATCCGGAGGCCCACCCGTAACAGAAGTCCGAAGTTCGTCCGTCCGGCGTCGAAGCAGTCCAGTCCAGTCCGAGGACTTCCGTTCTTGCTGCCCGGTGAGTACCATTGCTGGGGGAGTATCTAGACAGGGTCAATCTAATTGACTCTGGTCCGTGGGTTGGTGGTACACAGACCCCACAACGAAGTGTCCACTTTGGTGGATGCGGGTCCTGACGTGTCTCTTTATGAGACCGGTAAGTTTCGTACTGTTTCAGCAGTGCATCTAGTTTCTGTTCTAGTCAGTCCTGTTCTCGAGAAGATTCATGTATTCTGTTTGCAGTATTCCAGGCAGTATTCTGTTCGAACTGTTATTTTAAATGTTCTTCATGTATTTTAATGTCGTGGTATGAATGTGGAGTAATTATCGTGTTCATTGTGTATTGTATTGTGTCTAGATTACAGTTCAGTTATGCCCTTATTTTCTAAACTACGTCAGTTAAAAACCAGAAAAGGTCTGCTAGAAGCAGCAGTTCCTGTCCCGCCTAGGGACAGTCCAGGTCATTTTATGTATCAAAAGCATGGCATAAGTGCCATATTATATCTAGATTTATGGGTAGAGTATACCAAGGAATTAGAGGAAAAGTATAGATGGCCCGTATCGGGTACATGGGATGCCGAGTGCATCATGAGAGTAGAAGAAGCATTATGGAAAAAGAAAGCCAGACAGTCACAGAAAGATGCCATCGAGTTATGGCGCAAAGAATCTCATAAGAGAACCGAAAAAGAAATCAGAAAGTCAGAATTGAGTAGAGAATCTTTAGAACGAGCCCAAGAAAGGGAATTAATCGAGATAGGTGAACGAGTTAAAACAGAACAGTCAGACAGACAGAGGAATGCCCTCATCAAGGGTATGTATCCTCTTCTTGCCGAGGGCTTGCCAAAAGCGACCCCGGAGGCATCCAATAATTTTCCGCCACCATTAGTTCCGACCAAGCTACGTCACAAACCAACCGCAGCTGATATTTTTATTTCATCCTATTTGGACGACACAGTCCCAGAATATGCAAATCCTGTTCCGCCAGCTCCTGTAAATAATGTAAATCCTGCTGCTCCAGTCACCGGAGTACCCGCTACGGTACCCCCGGTCCAGCCAACATTACAATTTCCCACTCTGCCAGCACGAAGAGTATCAGTCGATGATTCCAGTTTAGGGGCCGCAGGAGGAGGTCCTCCTGGTACCCCGCCACCACACCAACGTAGAACGTTGGCCGAGTTACATGAATGTGCGTTACAGCGTACGCCCAAATATAAGTCCGTTGCAGATATCCGACGAGCTCTCACTGAATGCCGCTATGATCCAGTTGCAGGTGATGATAGTACAGTTATATATTCCATCCGTGTAAGACGGGTGACCGGGTATTTGGACACCCTACCGGATATGAAAGGAGATCTAGACAGAATATATCGTTTCATCCGTACAGGGGATGATCCAGAAAGTATTGGCGAAGCCATGTCTCAAAGGAAAGCTGAGATCCAGCTCATGATATTAAAGTTTCTGATTAATTGTCTAATAAGAGAACAAGATTCCCCGACTAAAGATCCGGCCGAAATGAGAATCCTGACAAGGTGGAGTGATAATATAGCCGAGGGTAAGCACAAGACACTCAGTAGTATAGAGAGTATGTACAAGAAAATCCGTAAAGAAATAATAAGGTTACACGAGAAACGCAAAGAAGCACTAGTAAACGAGAAAGAAAATGACTCTTCTACTGAAGAGGTAGACGACGAGAATCCCACTAGAATAGCGTATGTAGGTAGAACTAGACTTTCCGACCGACATTCACGTCTAGACTACAAGAAAACTGTTCCTCATCCAGCACCAGAACAAGGTTCTCTAGAACAAGTATTTCAAGCTACCGATCACATTCTGAAATCACGAATCGGTTACAGTGAGTTAAGTACTATGCATGAACAAGAACTAGCCCGATCAGCAGTCCGATGGACTACTGATTCTACCACTTTTCCAGACGAAATAGTGGCACAAATGTTTCTGAAACTGCCCCCAGCCGAGCAACGACTGGTGGGTATGTATATGATCCAGCACCTCATTACTCTGTATGAGGGTCAGCATTCTGATCCTGGTCCATTACATGATGTCCTGAACGAGTTACTCCAGTATAGATGGAAAGGTCTAGGTACCGATTTAATTAGTGTCATTCTAGAACAGCGCCACAAATATAGAACGTTTTTGAACCCGCATTTTGTTCATGTCTCACCCCCAGAAAGTAAACCCTTTTACATAGATAGACAGAATCCGTTACGAGAAGTACACCCAGTCAGGACAACAGATGGTGAAATGCAACGAGTGTTTGTTTACACCCCGATTACAAAGATGGAACTCTTAGAGATGAAGAAATTAATTCCCTGTCATGACAAAGATCCAGCAGGGTTCCACCGAGAATTAAAAGACATGCTCTGTATGGGAGAATACACGTATCCAGATATTATTAAAATGTTAAAGGTCCTGTTGCCCGCAGGGGTATACGAGAAACTCAAGGAAAAAGAATGGGAGGTGGGAGAGAAAAAGATCGATTGGGCAGTTCTAGAAGCTGAAGACAAGATACGAGTCCCAGGTACCGGTCTAGGAGAGAAATGTAAAGAATTACCAGAACTGTTAATACAAGTTTTGCCAAGATTATTGGCCACTAAAAAGGAAGACTGGGATGCAATCTCAGCCTGTAAACAGAAACAAGACGAAGACACTAGTGATTTTTATTCTAGATTTGAGAAATGCTTTAGTATTAACAGTGGCCTCAAGACAAGTAGCGAGTCATACCCTCATCTCTTTGTTACTAAATTAGTCGAGAATTCAAGTCCACAAGTTAAGAACCGAGTTTTGAAAGTCGAAAGTACCTGGCAAGCTAATACCCCGTCCCAAATGTTACAGATGCTTCAATATCACCAGAATAGAATCAGAGAAGAACAAGATCACGAAAGGAAACGTATGAAAGACACGAAAATGAAAGTACTAGTTGCACAATCTGTTCCTCAAGACAGTCAGAAGAGGGGTACGAATCAAGCCAGTCATCCTGCAGTTCCCGTTAAAGGGACCTGCAATTATTGTAAACAGCCAGGTCATTATATAAACGAGTGTGCAGTTCTGAAACACAACATAGCTACTGGTAAGACTAAAGAAAGACCACGTCCGCCTAGACAAGAACAAGTTTCACAGACTTCTCAGCCACAGAATGTACAACAGACAGTTCCAGCACCGCAGCCTATTGCTGCAACACAGCATGTTACACAGCAGATGTACCAGTATGCACAGTCCGAGTATCCAGAGTATCAGCCATATTCATGAAACAGCCTAGAGAGGGAGGTAGGCTTGCCTCTCATCGAGATACCTGTAGATCAAGAAGGTCCCTATGTTCACAGTCAAGTATTAGGGAAAGACAGAAAGTTTCTGATTGATACAGGGGCAAGTAGGACCACCATCAGTCACGCCGAGGTTCCAGGGGCTCCGCTCTCAGGCTCTAGAAATGTTTCCCTTGGATTTTCAGGAAAGCCTATTGTAAACGAGATATCTCAGCCAGTTACTCTAGAAGTAGGTCCATTGTCCCGCACTACTGATCTGTTACTTACGAAGTCATGCCCAGAAAATCTGTTGGGTATTAAAACACTGAAAGAATTAGGTGCAGTTATTTGCTGCTCCCCAGAGGGAATACGACTGTTCTTACGTGACTTCAAGGGTCACTATGTAATACGAGATTTTGATCCGAGATTGTCTAATGTTCCGCAGCATCTATGGGCACAAGGACCAACTGATGTTGGTTATATGCAAATCACACCCCATCGTGTGACTCTCAAACCAGGTGTAGTGTTACCACGAATCAGACAGTACAGATTGCCACCTGAGGCTGTAGCAGCCTTATCCAAAATTATTGACGAGCTCATCGCTCAAGGAGTAGTTGTAGAAACTGACTCCAATGTATGTAATTCTCCGATCATTCCAGTCATGAAACGTACTGATCCAAATGCACCCCCAGTATATCGATTAGTTATCGACCTTCGAGAGCTTAACAAATGTATTATTCCCCAGTACCCAGTTGTCCCAGATATCTCTTCCCTATTGACAGCCATTGATTCTGAAGCCTCATTTTTTACAGTCATAGACCTCAAGAACGCGTTTTTCAGTGTCCCCATTCATCCAGACAGCCAGTTCCTTTTCGGTTTTTGTTTAAATGGAAGGAGCTATATGTTCACACGAGCTCCTCAAGGTTTCACAGAAAGTCCTAGTATTTACAGTCAAGCACTTAAGAGACAATTAGACAATATTCACATGCCAACTGACACTGCCCTGCTCCAGTATGTCGATGATCTACTGATCACAGCCCGTTCTGAACGTGCTTGCGAGCGAGCATCCCTTACAGTCTTGTATTTCCTTGCCGAGATGGGGCACAAGGTGTCCCCTTCTAAGCTTCAATTCTGTGTCCAGCAAGTGATCTACTTAGGCCACTTACTGTCCAAGAGGGGTAGGCAGTTGACACCTGACCGTATCCAGTTAATAGCGAGTCTTCCTCAGCCCAAGACCCAGAAGGAGGTACGTGCTTTTATTGGCCTCACTTCTTATTGCAGACAATGGATTCCTCAGTATGCATTTCTAGCCAAACCACTGATACAGTTAACGACACAGGAGGCAGCCGTATCGACTGTCCTCCCTTGGACATCTGAACATACACTTAGTTTCAATGAGTTAAAGAAAGCTCTATGCCAAGCTCCAGTTCTAGCTACACCGAACTACAGTAAGCCTTTTACACTTTTCGTCACTGAACGCGAAGGTACAGCATTATCTGTTCTTACACAAGATCAAGCAGGACAATACAAGCCCTGTGCTTATTTTTCGAGCACATTAGATCCTGTAGCCCAGGCTCTGCCTGCGTGCCTCAAGTCAGTTGCAGCCACAGCACTAGCTATCAGACAGAGTGATTCCATAGTGTTAGGACATTCCTTGACAGTACAAGTTCCACACTCCGTGGAAGTTCTTTTAAACCGAACACAGACTCAGCACTTGACAATTGCACGTTTAACAGGTTATGAACTGACACTGTTCCAGCCACACATAGAAATCAGACGCTGCAACGTTCTAAATCCTGCTACACTGTTACCATCAGTTACTTCAAATCCTGCCACACACGACTGTGTGGAAGTAGTTAACACTATGACAAAGCCAAGACAAGATCTGACAGACATTCCATTACCAGATCCCGACCTGACACTTTATGTGGATGGTTCATGTATGAGAACAAGTACAGGAGAACTAGTAGCCGCGTATGCAGTGACTACAGACACTGAAGTTATAGAAACACACCGTATTGACACCTTGTCTGCTCAAGCAGCAGAGCTAGTTGCTCTGACACAAGCCTGCATACACGCCAAGAACCTGAAAGTTAATGTTTACACAGATTCACGTTACGCATTTGGAGTCGTACACGACTTCGGAGTGCTCTGGCAGGAGAGAGGTTTCATGACTTCTCATGGAACCAAGATTCAGCATGGTCTCCTTATTCAAGCTCTGTTAGATGCCATACACTTACCGACATCTATTGCTATTATGAAATGCAAAGCACATACGAAAGTTACTGACATTATTTCTCAAGGTAATGATCTAGCAGATCGCACAGCCAAGCTTACAGCACAGACTCCAGACATGTCAGTTAATCCGACACAGACACACACTTCAGATCTGACTACCTGTATGACAGTTAAGGACCCTACTCAAGATGTCATAGATATTCAGTTACATGCTACTCCCGATGAAATCAAGAAATGGTCCGAACAAGGAGGGGTCCAGACAGATCAGGGATGGGTAACGAAGGGTAAAGCCACATGGTTTCTCCCCGATTCTATGGTTCAAGTCATTATCAATACCGCACATAGTCCAGCACATTTAGGAGAAAAAGCTATGTTAGACAGTATCCAGAACATTTGGTCCAACAAGCATTTACGAGCTGCAGCCAAGCAGAAAGTCCGTACCTGTATGATATGTTGCCAGTTTAATCCAGGTAAAAGTGTCCTGGTGGAACAAGGTGGATTCCAGCCCCCTGACCACCCTTTTGAAGTCCTCCAGATGGATTATATTCAGATGGAGTGATGTCGAGGTTTCAAGTATGTCCTTGTAGTTGTATGCGCTTTGTCCAGGTGGACAGAAGCATATCCAGTCCCAGATTACACAGCCGCGACCACTGCCAAGCAGTTGGTTCGTGAATTCTTCCCCCGTTATGGACTCCCTAGAGTCGTATATTCTGACAACGGCCAACCATTCTCATCTGAGCTTATGAAACATATTTCCCTGTTGTTAGGGTACCAGTGGAAGTTCCATTGTGTACGCCATCCAGAAGCAGCCGGTCTCGTAGAGAGACATAATCAGACCCTGAAAATCCGAATTGCAAAAGTATGTAAAGAGAAAGGTGTAGACTGGCTAGTAGCTCTGCCAGTTGCTCTGTTTTATATGCGCATGGTCGCACATTCCAGATCAGGTCTGTCCCCGTACGAGGTCGTATTCGGCCGCCCCCCTAATATGTGGGGTACACCTAGACCCCGAAGTATTACCGATGTTTCAAGTAATATGCTGACAGATTACCTAGCTTCCTTGATGTCTGCCCTACACTCTTGTCGTTCACAGGTTGCCGCCGCATTTCCAGACAATACCGAGGTGGCACCGCATGAAATCGTTCCCGGATCCATGGTTCTTGTCAGGAACTTTGATCGTTCAAGTCCGCTGGAGCCTCGCTGGAAAGAACCCCGACTGGTCCTCCTAACCACCCGTACAGCCGTCAAGTTGGAAGGCAGGAAGGGCTGGGTCCATCTGTCGCATTTAAAGAAGTTTTATGGACTGAAACCTGTTTCAAAGAACATTCCCGAGGATTCTAAAAACTGCCAAAGTACTATTCTTAAGGACTGTCCCGCAAAAGACAATGATACTGAACCCTCCCTGTTAGAGAAAACTCCGCAGCAGGAGTATAAGCTTAAATTAAGGTCTAGTAAAATAAGTCAGCCAGTTTGATTGTCTAAGTCCTCCCCTAGGTGAAACGGTTAGACCGGTTTCTGACATGTATATAATAGACCCCCATAGTGAGAGAGTTAGTCAAAACTCAATCCGATGTATCGTTTTTCTAAGTTTCATATTGTTTTTCAGCCTTATGATTTCCTGCACAGGTTATGCTTTTTATTTGTGTTTTCCAGTTTCTCATGTAAATAAGTCTGCTAATGCTACAGTAGAGCATACGTTTAGTGATCTACCTCCTCATGAACTCTCATATCGTCTTGCTATGCGTAATAATTCTTTTATCCGCATGTTACATTATTCACACCAGACCAGCAATGCCACTAATTGTTGGGTGTGTGGTCGACTCCCCCCTTTCCAGACACCGAAGGGAGTTCTGCCACTCTTTCCTTATCCATTTTCACATAATGGTTCGTGTGGAGCATGGTCCACGTTAACGTCATCCTCAACAGATATGTCTTTACTTAACAGTACATGTTTCCCAGACAAGCAAGGTCTTCCCCACAGAACAGGGTTAGATCTAGAAAATGAAGTTTATAATTTGGGTAATTATTCTTCGAATTTCATGGTCCTGAATGTTCAGTCTGATTCTACTCCAGACTTACCTGCTATGTCAGTATTACCAGTCAAAGGTGAATTATGTGTCCGAAATAATGGTTCCATACATGTAGGCCATAGTGATTGTACGACTATTGTCAAGTATGGTGACAGTAGGAAATCTATTTTCAAAGCTTCACGTCATTCTTATTTTGTTTGTGGTCAGACCGCATATGTTCGTCTGCCCCTTGATTGGGATGGTACATGTTACATTGCCTTCCTACTGCCACCAGTTTTCCTAGCCCCACCTGACTATCATAGGAATTCCCACCTAGTACATACGAGACACAAGAGAAACCTCCCGATTGTCGATTATACTGAAACTGCTCTAGAGCAATACATAGATATCAATAAAGGTGTCTTCCCCTACTTAGGTACTGTTGTGAATAGTAAACTGATACGTAGATTAACGAGAACCCTTGAAGCAGTAGTGATTGAGACTACCTCTGCTCTAGGTAACTTAACCGAAGAACAATCCTTTATGAGAATTGTCGTACTCCAGAATCGTCTCGTCCTTGACGTCATACTGGCCGATAGGGGCGGGGCATGTAGAGTCATCGGATCTAGTTGCTGCATTTTCATTCCTAATAACGCGCCGTCTGTTTATTCAGCTATAACCAGACTCCATAAAATTGCCTATATGTTACACCAAAATCCAGGCACCTGGACATGGTCCGGTTGGTTCTGGAATATAATTTCCGCCTGGGGATGGAAAGTATTGTCATTTCTGGGTATTGCAGTAGCGATCATATTCAGTTGCTGCCTCTGTATACAATGTGGCCCTGCGATTTGCGGCATTTGTGCTACATCTTGTATTCCTAGTCCCAAGTCCCGTTCTAAATCCCGTTCCAAGAAAACTCGAGACGAGCAAATGATATTGTATGAAATGATAGATGGTATCATGAATATTGATGTTTCCTGATGGAAACGTAGTGACAAGGAGGGAATGTGGAAAAGTAAATTTTGCCATGTTCTGTGTCCCTACGTGTCCTCCATCTTATGTTATGTGTGCATGATTAAATATGCATATGTATCCCCCATGTTCGATTAAAGACGCAATTACAGTTGTGTCCATCTCTAGTATGCCAGTTTCCAGTTCTCGTGAAAGCTACGAGTATTAGGCCTATGTAAAGTTACGTTGCCACGTTTCTCAGTGTGCACGTTATTTCATTGTAAAGTCCCCGTTTTCTAGGCCTCAAAAGGGCCCGGACACCAGATTCAGCTTCTGTCTCCTGAGCCCTCGCTGAGGAGCGATACAGCCCCCACCTGTATCCTCGACCCTTCACTTACTTCCTGCCTCGCAGTGCCCGGCTCGGCCTGGCTCTGCCTACGAGTCTGCCAAGAGTATGTTATGATTCTAGTTATCAGTCCAGCCCTCCTTCTCTGCATTCCTAAGCTACTGAATCGCATCAATAGTTTCCGTCATTGTCTAGCCTTTACGTCTCCATGTAAGAGAAATACTGCATTTAATGGTCATTTAATATTCTTCAACGCACTACATGTAGAATAATGCATGCTCCAGTCTTAGAGTCTGTTAGCCTTTACCCCGATAACTTTTAGATTCTATCAACATGTTCTCTAAACATCAGATACTAGATATTGTTTAGGTACGTGTCGCCCTGACTCTCCAGACTTCAGTCTCTGCTCCTAGCACAGAGTTCATAGCCCCCAGCTTCTCCTAGTAACACGTCATTGTTAGTTTGCGCGCACCATTAGGTTAGAGGTCCCGGCTCCTTAGGTAGCCCCCTCCATGTTTCCGCCCCATTTATGACATATACTATTACGTTTACATCACATGTCTATGTATACGCCCCTGTTACACCCATTTTTCACCCTTATCTTTCGCGACTGCTATTGACCACACCCACTGCTCCGCCTATTGTATTCACTGTAATGTAGCTGTTTTAGTATATATATGTTATGCATTTGTTATTAAAGTTATCCTTCCTTCCTTCCTGTCCTATCCTGGAGCGCGCTCATCCCAGATCTTGTCCGTGCAGGTTGTCCTGTTCCTGTCCTTTATGCTGTATTAAACCTGCAAACTCCTACTACCTCGAATCTTGACTCTTATTTATTGAGCTATCTGTTATTGCTATGTCCAGACAAACCTAGATCCGGTATTATTTATTTATATACCACAGCGGGAGGGTTAAAATTACTATTCCCACTCCAGAGAGTGCAACAGTAGGGAAAGTGTTGGATAGCGTAGGGGTAAAAATTACTATTCCCACTACAGTCTATATTCTGTCCATTCTATATTTTTGTTGTCTATATTCTGTCCATTCGATATTTTGTCCATTCTATATTTTTGACTCGATATTAATGTAACGCGATATTTAAAACTCGATATTTTGAGTGTATACCTGTTTATACATACTAAAGTATCAATCCACTGAGGGGTCTGTTCCAATTGTAGCTGTTCATCTTGAGATAATTGTGCAGCTGGGAGTTGATTAAGGTAGGTCCTAATGTCATCCGAGTAATCAGAGTTGGTCTCATGATATAGATCTTGATAATATGAGTAAAATGCATTCAGGCTCTGTAATTTTACCTTGTGTGGTATCAGTAATAGCTGCAATTGAATTCCGTGTATCTTTTTGTCTTGCCCTAATCGCTAGGTGGTGACCAACCTGTTTGCTACATTCATATGCTTCCTGCCTCCAAGCAGCTAATCTATCTGCTGCCCTTTTTGCTATTATTTCCATAATGGACAATTTAACTACCATTGTTATTGGAAGCACGCCTTTATTACTGTAATCAGCTCTTCTTCTGCTGCTGCTGCCAAACACCTTGTTTGTCATTTAATAGTTGATGTTTTTCTTTATTCGGAGAGAGTGAAAAGCTGAGTGTCTCTCCTCATATTGCTGTTTCAATGCATCCCACACTACTTCTATCCCTGTACTCCCCAAGTTCTCCCTAAAAAATTGAGGGATCCACAGCCTCATATATGTACAATATTCATTATTCAGGAGTAAGGATCGCTCAAAAATCCTGTTGGCCATAATTCTATTTCCAAGCCCTGCCCCTCTTAATTCAACTATTAATGGGTTTTGGTCTGCAACTATAATGGGTGCTTTTTCTATTGAGCAGATATGCAAAATAGAATGGGATGCAAACATGAAGTCTAGTCTCACAAGTTTATGGTGTGGAAAGGAATAGAATGTGTATCCAGGGTCTAAAGGGTGTTGTGCATGCCAAACATCAATGAGTGCTTGTTCATGGCCTAATGCCGTCAAGGCTCTCCACACCTTTAGTTTCCCACCACTATAAATCCAGTTATTATCAGAAATTACATTCTTGTTGGCGGGCAAATTTATATTAAAATCTCCACAGATAATCATAGGTAAAGGCCATGTAGCCAATTCATTATTCATATGGTCAAATACTACTGGGTCATCTAAGGTGCTTGCATATATTGTACCTAAGGTGAATATATTTCCATTCTCTCTATGACATTCTGTGATAACCTTCCTCCCAATGTGATCGACTGCTGTGCATGTAAATTGGATCACACGATAAGCAAAAAGAATTGCTACCCCAGGTGTCCTAGTATTTTGTGCTGTCGCCCCTCTAACTGTATATCCAAGTGTATCTAATAAGTGAATCTGGGCCTTTTCAATGTGTGTTTCCTGCATACATATGATATCATCTTTAAGCAAGTGAAGCGCTGCGGCAGTATTCCGTCATTTTTTAAAATCAATAAGGCCGCAAATATTAATTGTTGCTACTCTTAGCTTACTCATTGTAGTTTAGTACAATTTTTAAGCTCCTATAATCAATACCAAAGAAAAGAGAAAGACACCAAAATAAAGTTAACCCCCTAAGTGCCAACCCCTGCCCCCACCCAGCAGCTACTCCCACCCTACCTTGTCCCCAACCTCCACCCCCACCTACCATTGAGGCTACCTGGCTCTGTAAGAGCCAGCATGAGAAAATCTGAGCAATCAGACCCCTGTACCCTCCCACCGACCCCACCACCATACTTAATGTTTGCCTTGTTATAAGCCTGCCCTTCCATATGTCTACTTCCTATTCATTTCAATAATCCTTTTCCCAGAATTTTAGAAAGAGAGAAAAGATTGAGGTTTAATCTTTTAGTCTTTAGTTTGGCCCCTTCCAGCATCAGTGATCTCCTGAAGATATAGCTGAGCTTGGATTTCCAAAGTAAAGCTTCATGTAGCCCCCTTATATATAACCTTTAGCCGTTTCAAATGTATACGGTGGTACCTAGTTCTTGTAAGGGAGCAAAAAGTTGTCTCAACATCCACCTGCGCTCTACAGTAGCATGGGCAAAGTCAGGCCTTGTAAAGAATGTAACGCTGTTTAATACCCTCTTGTTAGCAGGCATTGCTAGGTCATAATGTAGCTGGAGCAGAAGGAAGTTGCCAAAGTACAGTAGCATAGCGTGTGGATATTGTGTTGTCGTAGAAGGAAGTTTAGATGGTGTCAACGGAAAGCGATGAGCACATTGTATCTCTTTATCCCAGTCCAATGAGTGTAGTTCATGAAAAGCACCTTTGAGAAGTGTGACCATAAAAACCCTTGGATCACCCCCTTCTGCTCCCTCCGGGATCCCAAGAAAACGGAGACAGTTACATCGGATGTCTTTTTTCTTTCTACTCGACTTTCAACATTCAATCCTTTACTATGCCTTCATGTTCATCTCCGTGTGCCTTCAAGGTTGAAACATCCTTTTCGAGATTCTCTTACGTATTTCAGCTGTGGCCATTCTGTCAGTAATTTCAGTGCATGGTCTACCCACTTTCCTTATTGTTCCTTGCAATTTTCGTGTAGCATGGCGTGATTGTCGATTATCCTGCTTGACTTCTTCTTGAAAAGCTCTTGATTGAATGGAGCAGCTCAAAGAGAGTTTGTTAGTTCATATCACCAGAATTTCCCGGATTTCCTTCGTTCACATCGCCCATTGCTCCATGGTTGCCACGTACGTTGCCACCTATGCAAGGGATTAGATCGGATGGAGATACTGATTGTGATACTGGTTGTGAAGATGGTTGTGGAGATGGATGGTTCAATCTAAAATCTGCTGTGCTGACTTGATCCACCCTTCAATGTCTGTTGGATTTTTTTAATCAGCTGCTTTTTTTGTGTAGCATTTTGTAACAGGGTTTCTGAATCTGTGTTACTATCCATGCTGCTGTCCCCATTATGTCTCTCTCCATCACTAGATAAAAAAGTGCCAGTATTGGAGATTTCTGATTCCTCTGATGAAAAGTATGGAACTTCCATAATATCCTGCTTCTTGGGTAGAGAACACGCTGGTTTGGATGGACCTTTTGCTTTCTTCTCTATGGAAACATCCAGACCAACCTGGCTGACTTTCTTTTTAACAATAGTAATAGCAGTCTCAGTCTCTGTCTCTATCTCAATCTTATTAAGATTCTCCGGATCGCAAGATGGCAACTGCGTAGAGGTCGACTGCAGCACTGGCGGGCTGGTCTGGTCAGAAAGTGTAAGACCCCCATCCCCTGTGGGAATGCCGAAATGTAAGAAACCAGCGCTGAATTAACCAAGACGGACCAAAGAAAAAAAGAAAAGAAAAAGGGCTTTTTAACATCGAGGAGTTATGAGGACTTACCCCATATGTATATGCTGGGACGCCGGGGGAGTCATCTGTCGCTCTGGGCAGCAGCAGTAAGGTCTGGGCAGCGGTATCTGGAGCGTTCGTTCTCAGATAACTGCTACACCTGTGGGCTCAGTAAAGTGACGGCGGAGAAATGGCTCAGAAAATGGCAGCGAATGTGGGAACGAAGTTGGCGGCAGCGGCAGCTCGTAAGCAGCAAGGGGAGACGGGCACAAGCTCGATCGCTGCGGGAGCGAATATTGCGGAGAAGACACCGGGCGATGCACAGCAAACGCCAACCCACTGTGGAGAGGGAGAGGCGGAGCTGCGAACAAGAATCGTCTAGCTGGCCCCACGATAGCCGAGCTGCTGACGCGCAGCAAAGTGCTGCTAGCAGAAACATCGGGGAAAGAAGCAGAGGCGATCGCGGAGACACCCGTCTCACAGCAAGAGGGGCCCAGTTAATCGATGTGAGCCCAACTGAAGTCCAGATCTCCTCCCAAGGGGTCTCGAATGCCCAAATCTCAATGACTGTAGCAGGGGATAGTAATCTCGACACAGACCCAATGACAGCGATCTAGACCCCCCTCCAACTACTCTGAGACCCAACACTCAGCCAGGGACACATGGTCGAGGTGGAAACGACTTAAAATGGGATTCCTCACCTACCACCCCACTTTCTGGTATACCTGCTACTGAAACTACGGCAGATCCCCCCCCCCCCCAAATGTTGGAGATAATCCACCAGGCTATTCTTTCGCATAGGGAAGAAACGCGTCAAGATAGCCGTAAGTCCCAGGCAGCAATGAGAAAAATGCAGGGGGTGCTAAGGAAACTCTCCAAGGCCTGCACAAATATAGGAGATAGGGTTTCGAACCTAGAGGAGAGACTTGTAGCGACAGAATCGGAAGCAGCTCCTCCCTAGTTGAGTCTCAAAATGCCCAAATCAAGGATATCCAGTGGAAACCGGAAGACTTCGAAAATAGACAGAAGAAAAAAAAATCTCAAGGTACTGGAGGTTCCTGAGGGGGCAGGAGGGTCGGATATTAGGGCCTATATAACGGATCTATTTAAATCTGCCTTCCCAGAGCTGTCGGAGTGGAACTGGTCTTCCGAAATACAAAGGGCACACCGCACCCCGTTTAGGGCTCGAACATCAAGAGAGGGGGATAAGCCACGGGAAATTCTGTTATTCCTGGGGAACTTTCTCTTGCAGCAGGCAATTGCAGAGAAGGCTAGACTGGAGTCAAAGATATTGAGTGGTGGGGTCTCTTTTTTCGTCCGCCCTGACTACTGTCATGCAACAGTAGAACGACACTGGAGGCTGAGGCTCCTGATCAAGCCTTTTAAAATATCCAGGCGTATGTGATTAATCCTGCCCAGCTCAAGGTGATTCATGATGGACAGACAAAATATTTTTCCTCGGGAAAAAAAGCAAAGGAATATTTGGACACCGTGGGTAACCACAGAGAATAATCATTATTATGTGGTAGGGAAAGCCCAGGTGCATGATCTAGATTGGTTGGGATGATTAACTTTGTTTTTTCTTTGAAAGTTGGATGTGCTACTGTGGGTGCATGGGGGTGGAAGGCAGGATAGGAGTGAGGCACTGGGGGATGGAGGAGGTATAGGAGGCAAGGGAGGGGAAGAAAAGGAAAAATCTTAAAACTGACAATACCCGGTATTATTCTATGTCTATTCTATGTGTTGAGGAATCTTCCAAAGGGGCATACTTTCTTTTGTTGGGAAGGAAAGGGAAGGAGTATCTTAAACAGAAATATGGTGAAACTTAACCTATGCTCTATTAATATTGGGGGTCTAAATGATTGAAAAAAGAGACAAAGGTTAGCCGACTTTGTTAGATCAAAGCATATAGATGTTCTATTTCTACAGGAGACACACTTGCCATGGGAAAAGAAACAACTGCTGAGCTTGAGAGGTTTTGATATATTGGTTTGCTCCTCCCAGACCTCCACAGTTAGAGGAGTAACAATCTTAGGTAAATCATCACTTGGGGGTGCAAAGCGCCATAAGGCAGATGCACAAGGGAGATGGGCATTGGCTGAGCTATTTGTTGGCTTTACAATCTGTGGAATATATGGCTCCAATCAAGATGATCCTGAGGTGTTTGATCTACTAGAAAATAAACTGACTAGTTGGCCTACTCCTATTGTAATATGCGGAGACTTAAATATCTTTGCTGATCTTACTAATAAAACCCCGTATGCCGGCCGGAAACCTAGGGTATTCCAGACGCAGAGCTCTTTAATTAGGTCACATGGATTAGTGGATGTCTGGGGAAACAAGGAACCTAATAACCAAGGGTTTACTTACTTCTCTTGTACATATCAGAAATATACAAAATTGGATTCTTTTTTAATTTCTTTAACAGAGTTGAGAAATGTTATTATCAGCAAATTGCCAAAAACAATCTCAGATCATAGTCCATTAATGTTGTGTTATGATTTAGGAAGGTTCAAGAGAAAACAGTTAAGATGGATTTTCGATAGGAAGTTACTAGCGGATAGTGGATATGTGGAGCATCTAGGAAAATGGACCCTAAAGTATTTTGATGCAAACCATTTCAGCGCACCTAAAAACAGCATCTGGGACGCGTTTAAAGCTGCCTTGAGAGGTGAGACAATCATCTATGCTGCTCGGCTTAGGAAAAAGGAATGGCTAGAAAAAGAGAGGCTGACAGGTCAATTGGTAGCAGAAGAAGAGCAACATGGGAATGACATTTTGCATGGAAAGGAAGGGAAGGAGAACCACCAACAGAGGATTAGCACAATCAGAGCAGAGATTGATAAGCATATAGCTCAGAAGGCAGCTAGCGAATACCAGGCCCACAGGTGCAAACTGTATGAAACAGGAGAGCAAGCGGGTAAGGCACTGGCACTACGGGTTAGGCAGGGAACCACAAAGAATGTTATTTCAAATATACAGGTGAATGGGCAGGATTATACAGAACCAACGGACACCCTGAAAATCTTTTAAAAAAATTATCCAGCATTATATCAGGAAGAGACGAATTTTGGTATGCCGAGTGAAGAGTTCGGGATGAGGGTCCTCAGTTGGATGATTTAGAAAGGGAAGCCTTAGATGAAGATGTGTCAATGGGTGAGGTATTGGAGGCATTAAAAGATATAGCAACATGTAAGGCCGCAGGGTCAGATAGTATTCAATTGGAAGTCTATAAGAGTATTTCGAGTGAAATAGCCCTGCTATTATTAGACTTATTTAATGGGATATTCTGTACCAGTCTAATCCCTGAGACCTGGAAAGAAACAAATGTTGTGGTGTTCCACAAAAAAGGAAAACCAACAGAAAATCCTGGGTCTTATAGGCCAATATCCCTCATAAATGCAGACACCAAGGTATATATTAATAATAATAATAAAGAAATTTATAAAGTGCATGGTTACGCCATCTCGGCGTGTCCCCGCGCTGAAAGGCTGGGGAGGATCATTGGTGGTCTGGTCTTCCCCTGGCAGCATGGATTCATCCCAGGTGAAGGGACTACTGAACATATTAGACGTGCGATAGCTCTTTTTGATGTCCATGCTGCTACGGGGGGACGGATGGCCATGATCCTCCTCAACGCAGAAAAGGCCTTTGACCGTGTGAAATGGAAGTATTTGGGGGGGTACTGGTATGTAGGGGTTTTAGCCCCAAAATTCAGGGGGCGATCAAGACCATGTATCGGTACCCAGAGTCCAGAGTTCAGCTAATGGGTGAAAGCTCAGAGAAAATCTATATCACAAGGGGGACAAGTCAGGGGTGTCCCTGCTCACCCATACATTTTGTGTTATATATTGATCATCTGGTGCGTCTGATCCAGGGATGCGGGGATATTAAGCCTATACCTGTTAATGGGTTCGAAACTAAACTGCTGGCGAATGCCAATGACTTGGTTGTGATTACCCCAGAACCAGACAGGGCCATGTCCACACTCGTCGAGATTGCAAGCAAATTTGGCCGTCATTCAGGTTAGTGCCTGAACGAGAGTAAGACCCAGATAATCTGCACTATTAACATCACTAACACTGATTCAAGATATGTTGAATCGGCAGTCTATCTGGGAACTTTGGTTAACGCAGCAACAGATTCAATTATTAGAGATAATTTTACTCCTCTCTTAAAATCAATGACGGTAGATCTGAAAAGAATCAATGCGCTACAATTGTCTCTAATATGGAGGTCTAATGTTTTGAAAATGACCATATTCCCCAAAATCCTCTATATGTTCCGCGCTATACCATTTACAGTAGAGGAAGTCTGGATTAAATCAATAGAGGCAATTTTTATGAATTTCATATGGCAATACGGTAAGATTAGGCGATCATTAAAATTCATGTTTCTTCCAAAGGAGCAAGGAGGGTTAGGGATCCCCAATGTCAGGTTTTATCGGGAAACAACCATCCCAACGCAACTTTCACAACGCACTACCATTACAACAAAACTTTTACAACGCAAGATCCATTACATCGCATGCCATTACAAAGCAACCATTACATCGCATGACACTACAACGCGTACCATTGCAATGCATGTCATTACAACTCAGTCATTTCAACGCATACCATTACAACCAATACCTTCACAACGCATAGTACCCTTAACCTATCCAAAACCTACCCTACTCTTGCACCCCCTGGAGTTAGAATAGTAATTTGTACCCCTACACTATCCAACACTTACCCAACTGTTGCACCCCCTGGAGTTAGAATAGTAATTTTTACCCCTACACTATCCAACACTTACCCTACTGTTGCACCCCCTAGAGTTTGAATAGTAATTTTACCCCTATACTATCCAATACTTACCATACATTGCTTACCATGCAATGTAATGGTATGCATTGTAATGGTATGCGTTGTAATGGAATGCGTTGTAAAGGTAGTTTTTAGACAATTCATTGTAATGGCATGCGTTGTAATGGAATGCATTGTAAAGGATGTTGCGTTGTAAAGGCATGCGTTGTAAAAGTATGCGTTGAAACGTCATACAAACTTTTTTATCAGTGGGTATGTTTGTTAACCCAGATGGCAATACTATTTGATCCAGCCACAAATGTGGCAGATATGCCCTGGGGGTATCAGAATCCCCCCTCTATATATGAGCTGTTATTGGGTAGGGAGGCTGTGGGATTGTTATTAAGGAAAACGGATTAATGGTATTTTAAGAAAATGCGATACAAAATCATTGGTAGTGCATGGGAGGTTTGGAAATCTGTACAAAGAGCATTGGCAATGCCGAAAATCAACTGTCATACGCCACTGAGGAAATCTGGTATCTTTCCTCACCTTAGTAATGATGGAATATGGAAAATCTGGGAGCAGTTGGGTATTAGAATAGTAGGTGATGTTATGGAAGGAAATTCTGTGCTGAGTTTTGAGTGTATCCAACAGAGATATGGCATTTTTAATATTCAAGGGTGTAAATATGTTCAACTTTCTCAAACATTAAAAGCCAAGAGACCCCGGATTCTCCCTGGAAATAGAAACAACCTCCTGGACTATCTGTTAAACGGCGGTAGGAGGATCCAAAATGGTATACAGGGCATTAATGACTGTGATCCAAGATGATATGGAAAATTGCGAGGTCTCTTGGGCCTCAAAACTGGGAGATCCGGATGTGGATGTGGATAAAGATTTCCAATTAGATAAGAAAGTATTCCAGTCCTCGAATCTAAAAGCACAACATTTTAAGACACTGTTTAATCTATACAATACACCTGCTAAACTATATGAGTGGGGTAAAAGGGAAGACAATAGATGCCCTAGATGTTTAGAAGGACCGGCTAACCTACTGCATATGTTCCACCATGTGAGAAACTGAACTCAATTAGGGAGGGAATTGAAACATTTTGGGAGGGGCTGCTAGGTTTGAAGATTAATCTATCCCCTACCCTAATGATTCTAGGAAGCGATAGTAAGCTAGGGCTGAAGTACGAGACCGAGGCATTTGTGTTTATCTCTGTTGCGGTCCTGCGTATCCTTATAGCAGCAGGATGGAAGGACACGAAAGCACCTTCCTTCCAGATGTGGTTGACTAGACTTTTGGGGATACACAATATTGAATCCTGCCTATATGAGTATAAGGGTAGGAAGTCACGGGAAATGGGGTTAAACATCTCGGCCCCACTTAAAAGTTGGAGGGATGCTCGAATATATAATAAAAGTGGGCAGGTAAATCCTCAATTTGAAACAGTACTGTATAACGCTCTCTCTGTCTTGTACTCTGGGGCTAGTAGATACTATTTAGTATATATACAGACATAATATCTGCTATGTAAAAATGGTTTTTAGTATCAATATGAATTTATATTATGTATGGATTTAGAAGATTATTTCTTGTATATATATATAATATATGCATCAACTGTATTGTTTATATATGTTTTGATTAAGTATGTTGTGTTGTATATTGATGTTTGTACCAGGTGAATTCTCAATAAAAAAAAGATTCTTCAAATCTGATAATGATTCATTTATAAGTGGTCTGGAACCGCTCTCTTCCTCAGGGGGCATTGATAGCTCAACGACTGTTTCTTCATTAGTAAAAACGATGACATCAATTGGGGTCATTTGATCCTCCGGCACAACCCCCACATCCGTTTCCTGATTGTGTACTTCCCCTCTTTTACGCCAAATATATTGGAAATTAAGGGCTGTATATTATATGCTTCCTTAGAGTCCATGAGTTTGGCCCTTTTAGGTTGTACTTTTTTCCCTGTTTAGCCACTCGATCACTTCTCTCTACAGAGTTAAGACTCTTAATTTGGTCCGGATTTTTGGCCCCTCATGTCTCGGGTCGCTTCTGACAAGCCTCCATTGTAAAATCGGGATTAAGTTGTGTAAACTAATTTATGTCAGAGGCAGGCAAAAGTACATTTCTATGTTTCAATGATTTCACCCCTCGCCCCGCCATCCTTACTTGACTGTTTCCAGAATACTGGAAACAATGTATCCTTCGTTCTTCACTTCTCATCCAGCTCATGTGCTGAAGTCGTCATTTGGAGACCTTGCTCGAGTTTTCTGTGGCTGTGGCTGTCAGGGAACATCCAAGGCCCCCCTAAGCCCCGGGAACTGCCACCCCGGGGCTTTTTAAAATGTTTGCAGGGGCACATGGCCCCCCCGCAGCCCCAGGACCGGCACCCCCCGTTTTTTTTTTTAAACAACCTGTGTGGGGGCTCGAGCCCTCCCAGATGTCCCGGGGACCGCCACCTACCCATGGCACTACATATTTAAATGCGGGAGTCTGTTACGGACCACTGAGCCCCCGGGACCTCCACACCCAGGGGCTGTGCAATAGGTGGGAGGTGGCCCCTCATGGAGCCATTGATGGCCCTGGGCACCGCCACCCCCCAGGGCAGGCTCCTGTACTGTCCCGGGGTGCCCACCCCCTGGACACTGCTGTTTGCTATGGCAGTGAGGGAGCCCTGTCATAGCAAACTATGGTTTGGGTTTTGAAAGCTAGAGCAGGATTTCGTAATCAATACGAGTGTGCAAATCATCATAGGCGGAGTAGTGTATCCTGCCTTATCTGGGCATCTAACTCGCCATTCATCACAAAGATCCATGCTTAGCCGCACACTTTCTAGTGCTCTGGCCACCGCGGAATGCCGTCTAGTCAGTCCTTATGACCTATCCAGATCTGGGTTCCTGACCAGATTGAAATCTTCCCCCCAAAGGAAGCGGGCCTCGGGAGACTTAGAGGCAGTGCAAGCAAGGGAGTCATAAAATTCTGGGAAATCATAGTTGGGGTCATAAACATTAACTACTATGATATCTACTCCCTATTGAAGAACCCGAATCTTCATTCTCAGGGATCTCACTAATACTTGATAACAAAGAAGTTGGCGCAGAAGCTGAAATATGAAAAGACATCTTTATTAAACTTAAATAAGTGAGACTACGTCACACAGAAGCCTCAGCAACTGAATGAGGCAGTCTCAGGAGTACAGGAAACAGAGGCCTTATATATGATCAGGGTTACAAACTCAGCATAAAAGTAAGGGGCAGTCCTAGCTTTAGCAAGCATGCAAAATGCCTTTTATGGGCATACAAGATCTGCCAAATATTTGCGAATAGGAAAACATTCAAAACAAGGCATCATGTAATCAGAACATCCCCCTTGAGTCGTGCTTTTGCCCAACCTGATAAGTCACTCAATTATACCACCTATAGGTCAATCAGTAATGGCAGGACATGTCTGTATGCTTCAAAAGAAAGGTTGTGTAATAGGTAAACACAGGGAGAAAATAGCGAAGGCCAAAAGATAAGACACGGCATGAGAAGAATACTAAAGGCTAACAGATAGTTGATACAGGGATTAGGTAGTCCAGACAAGAATTAGTTAGGCCAGCTGGTGTCTGAGATTGGTTTCAAAACAAGGACAGAGGGGGTTTTCAACACGTTGCAGTCCAAAGGGCAGAGACACTTCGTGAATCATGCAGCCTGTGTAAAGGCAACACAAAATGGAGTTGAATATAAAATGGAGTCAAAATGAAAGTACCTCACTTTCCCCGGCACCTGGAAATCACAAAGCGTTCTTCCTTGTCTGTGTCTAATTGTACCATTGTGATGGCCGACCTGGAATTAAACCATGTTAGCACCCTTCTAGCATGAGTGGTGAGTCCTGAAATGGAGATGTCGTTCAAGAGTCCTCTACTTCGCAATAATACACTATTGAATGGTAAATGTGTCTCCTGTATCAGAGGTATGTCAATATTATATCTGTTGCGATAGTTCAGTACTTTGCGCAGCTTACGGTAGTCATTAACTCCTCGTACATTCCATGTAAGTGTACGTAAGGAACATGGGGTCTCTAGCTAACTTTTCTCACCGCTTCCCACCACCATGTGTTGTGGAGCACATTATGTTTCCAGTCGTAAGCAACAAAGTCACATCATGTGTTGCGTAGACATATGGACGTAAAGCTGTAAGCAACTGCAACATCCAAACTTTCCCCCATTCAAACCTCCCCCCACCCACAACAGACCACCCCCAACTTGTCCATGGCTCATCCCCCAATATCCCCAAATGACCTTCCCCTCACCCCCCAAAATGCAAATCTCCTCCCACTAGTGTGATGCACTCTCAGGCGGATGTTGCTCGTCCTACTATGGATAACAATGAAATGAAACAATGAAAATATAACTCTATGCTGCCCTGCCCCGTGCATCATCAGTGACTAGATGTACATTCCCACAGACTCAATATACTCATGTCATAACTCTCACATAGCATTAGTTAGGAAGGTGTACCCCCATGCCCAAAGCATGTCATTTCATGGAGCTAAAGTAACCGCTAATGGCGGTTCTTCCGAAAGTGCAACCAACCCAGCATGACCTTGCTCCAGCCGACAACTGCCCCGCCATTCCTCTGCCCTGAATCTAATAGCCCCACAACAACGCCCTAATGCATTTCAACCATACTAGTGCCCCCCGCACGTTGCTAAGGACAGGTATCCACTTAGTTACTTAGTGCTAAACTTAGCGCCCGTGGCTACCCCCGCAGATTGATAAAAACTTCGTTAAAAAGAGCGTGGTTTTGTCCAAAGGAAGTGTTATTGGAATCCAAACAAAAAAAGACACAGAACCGGTTGGTCTGTGTCACCACCGTCTCTCCAATATCTAATTCCCTCACTAAGAGCATTAAAAAACACTGGCCCGTGTTGAATGCTGACCAGCTACAACTAGAAAAACCTATGTTTGCCTTCAAAAAGTCCAAGAATTTAAAAGACCATCTGGTGCGGGCAGCATTACCCACCCCTGCAGAAATGACCACAATTGATATACTCTGGGGACTGCCAAGACTCACTGGACATGTCAGATGCGGTAATTGTTCCATGTGTGACAGCACTATAGAAGGCAAAGAGTTCATGTACAAAGATATTAAATATGAACGTAGAGAATTCTCTAACTGTAACAGCTCAAATGCGATCTATGCAATTTTCTGTCCTTGCTCTATGATTTATATAGGACAAACAATACAAAAGACACGAACGAGGATGTGCCAACATCGGAGCAGGATACGTTGCAGAACTGCGAATGCTCCCCTTGTACAGCATTTCACTGAACAGGCCCACACAGAAATGGATTTCAAATGGACTATCATCTGCCTGGTCAAACTCCCTAGCCGCGGTGGCAACCTACAACAACTTCTGAACAAGGAGGAACTACGTTGGATTTTGAAGACAAAAAGTCTTCATACTGGCCTTAATCGGACTGAGGATTGGACCTCTTTGATCTAACTGTCTTGAACTGACTCTATGGTCTGAAATTGTTTTTTTCTACTGGGTTTTTTCTACTAATTTTTTTTCTACTGATATTTTGACTGGCGCCTACAAACACAATTGTCTCCCCCTTTTTTGTGTATATGCAAATAATTTAAACTATTATTGCCAGAAATCGTGAACATATGGTATAAATTTAATAATTATGTTGGCATTTTGTCACTGCATGTCTAAAGTGAGTTGAACGTATCGGCATGCATTTCCCCGTCCTTCACTCGGTTAAATATTAATGCACTCTCAATTCGCCCTGGTGTTCCCACTATTACAACCCTTTCTATGTTTCCTGTTCCCAACCCAAAATGTCCGACAGCTTTTGCCGTATACCGATTGGTTCACAACACCCACGTGACACCTTTTGCTCACTACATCGCGTCCTGCCTTTGTAGTTGACGCCGCGCAGATTCCCCGTGCCAGCAAGAACCCCTATTGTGGACTTGCGTGCTGTATTACCAGGTGAGACCCATTTCTGCTCTCTGGTTGCCTCCATTCTATTTGGCTAAAGAGATACCGGCACTCACGCCGCCGGCTTGTTTGTTTACTTTTTCAGACCCGGATATCGAAAGCAACTTACTTCGGGTAAGCTGTATTCCCCTGTAAACGTTACCTTTAACGCTATCACTTTGTCGTCACCCTAACTATAATTCGTCCTCTCCACTCACAGATCCTATTCTACCCTGGGAAATTTCAAAGGTAGGATCCGTTCTTACAGCCCTGTAATTTTTGCAACAGTTCGAGTCATTTCACAGTTTCTTCCCCCCCCCCCCCAAATAGATCAATTACGTTTTTTGCCCTGGAGCAAAATAAATATAACACGTTTTCTCAAATTGAGTGCTACACAATTGGTAAGCAACTCTTTTTTGAGCCTGCACCCCATTCGTTCACATACCAGTGTTTGCACTTACCGGCACTCCTACTTTGTTGCCGATTCACTTCCCGCACAATCATTTACCACTATTGCACCCCGGTTTGTACCAGCCAGAGTCACCTACAATCACTGTTGATACGCTGCGCCACTAGTCTTGCTCCTTCCGTTGTTTACACTGCCTGCACCTAGCATGTACTACACCCCGCTGCCGTCAGCACTTTGGCATGGTATGAGTCATGCAATCTATGCACGCAGTTTTAACAATGTTTTAATGACATGTCTATATCTTTTTTATGTCTCCCTTCTCTTCCTATGATATGGCATATTTATATTTACACTAGTGATATCTTTACAAATGTGTATTCTTAAGGCAATTACCCTCTGTCCTGAGGATGAACCTTTATTAATTGTGGTTCGAAACGTCGTCGACACCATTACACTAAATGCATAAATTGATTTACACTTTTTCTTGCATATGTGTATGTAACAGATTGTCTGGTTTATGATTTACCCTAATCAGATGTCCTGCTATTGCCTGCTATTTCCTTCATGTTGTATGTTTTCTTAGTGTGTTAGTCGGACACCGGCTGGTGTCCCGCTTCTATCACACTCAGTGTTTTATTGTTGTATGATTATTCTTGTATCAGGGTAATAAATTGTCCGGCTGGACATTCCCCTCCAAAAATATAGTTCCATTTGGTCTATATTTATCTCTTTCCATAGTTTCTTTCTTCAAGGACCCCTGTTCTTTATAATAAAGGACAGGTATCCACAGCCCATATTATGTATCTTCCTGACTGGACATAACTCCGCCAGTCACTTTTACTTCAGCAATTTAACCATACTTATCATCCAGCTACCAAAGTTCTCAGTCAGTTTTGCTCCTGTAGAGATCCCCCAGCTGCCTCATTTAGAAGTTGCCGTTCCGGGGTATGACGTCGCTCCTTGGACCATTCTTTCAATGCCTTCTGCAAAACCTTGGGGTCAGTGAAGATGTGAGATCTGTCCTGCCGATTAACCCTGAGCTTTACCAGGCACAGCATGCTGTAGTCAATGCTCATATCTCATAATTGTTTTTTCATAGGGGCAAACTGGCAGCGTGCCTCCTGTACTTGAAGTGCAAAATCAGGAAACAACGATATCTCTGAGCCTTCATAGTTCAGCAAACCCTTTTCCCTGGCCAGCCTCAGGGCAGCGTCTCTGTCACGATAATTGAGCAATTTTGCAATGATTGGATGTGGTGGTATCCCGAGAGGCGGACGCGGCCCCAGGGAGCGATGCACCCTCTCCACCACAAACATGGCCGAGAAGACCCCTTCTCGATGAAGTGTTGAATGTTACCAGTCGGAGTGGACTCTGGCAAACTGGTAATTCTTAGGTTACAGCAACATGAACGAGCTTCCAAGGCCTTCATTTTATCTTGGCGTACCCGCAGGACCTTCCCCAATGTGGTATGCGCTTCTTCGACCTCGGTTAATCCCCAACTAGGCATTCCGCATGTTTGTCTAACCGTTCCACCATTCTGTCCATTTGGTAGCAGAGGGTGTCCATCTTCGTACCCAGTGATGCGATGCCGCTTTCTATGCTTTTTTCCAGGGCTACAAACATTCCCCGAATATCCGAACTAGACTCGTCGGACATGGGGGCGGTCTGGGTCCTATCTGCCCCATCCATGGCGGCGTCATGGGATTTCGAGCATTGCTGTTCAAATGAGAGCTTGGGCTGGGCCCTGTCAACTCTGCCCATGTTGCTGCTTACTAGATCCTTCCACGCAGTGCACACCAGAACTCCAGCCCTGAAGTTATGCACTCCGGATGTCAACCAGGATTCAATGGTGCCCTCAACTGCACCAGTGCACACCATTGTCCCTTTTATTTATGGGGCAATATCCTGTACTACTGTGCTTACGCCTGCAGTTGGGTCCTTTCTGTGGAGCGCACTTGTTATGTTATGTTATGTTATTGTGATTTTTATAGCGGACAGCTGCCCAAGCAAAGGGGCGTCCCGGCGCTTTTGACTGGCAGGAGGAAAATACCAATACACAACATAACAGAAAGCAAAAAGGAAGAGCCCGAATACGCTCTTATGGGCCAGGAGGGAAGAGGAATGTTTTAATGGCCCTCCTGAAAGCAGACGAATCCTCTAGAGCACGGATATGAGCTGGTAGTAAGTTCCAGAGCTTGGCCGCAAGGTAATGGAAAGACCGACCTCCGGCCCGATAACGTTTAAACCGTGGAACTGTGGCCAGATTTTGACCCAATGACCTCAAAGAGCGGGAGGGAACATATGTGGTAAGAAGATGCGCCAAAATCTGGGGGAAAGACAGCTTAAGAATTTTAAAAGAAAGACAAAGAGTCTTAAACTCGATCCTTTGAGCCATAAGGAGCCAATGGAGCTTATGAATGGTTGCTTTCGCCGAGCAGAACCTAGGTAAGCCCACCAGGGCTCTGTCCGCAGCGTTCTGAACACGTTGCATTCGGATGACTTCCGCCTGATTGGCCCCCAGCAGGAGTAAACTCGCATAATCTAATCGCAAGAGTATAGTGGCCTGGATTATCAACTGTCTGGTCAGGGCATCAAAGAATTTCAGGACTGGCCTAAGCTCACGCAATATACCGAAACAGGTAGCAGCTACTTTTTTGGTGTGTCCGCAAAAACTGAGGGCGGGATCTAACCAGACACCCAAATGTTTCACCTCAGACACCGGGATGGGAGTTGGACCTAGCTCTGAGGGCCACCACTGATCGCCCCAAAGGTTGCTGTGTTTGCCCATGATTAGAACCTCTGTTTTCTTCGCATTAAGCTGCAAGCAGTTTGCCATCATCCAGCCAGCCACTCCTGTCAGGCCATCCCTGAACCCAGAGGCTCCGGAGACGGCGTCCCCACTAAGGGCCACCGCTAGCTGCGTGTCATCAGCATAGGATACCATATTCAGGCCCCACTGCTTGGCAACCGCAGCCAGCGGCTGCACATACAAGTTGAACAGTGTGGGGCTAAGTGCCGACCCCTGAGGTACTCCCTGCTCAATGGAATAGGGCTTTGACTCAAATGGAGGTATAGCGACCCGGAATGTGCGATCTGCTAGGAATGACCGAAACCAATCCAATGCCCGCCCAGAGACACCTGCTTCTCCCAGACGACGCAGCAGTATCACGTGTGAAACCGTGTCAAACGCGGCACTGAGGTCAAGTAACAGCGGTGCCGCAGTCTGACCGGAATCCAACACGGAACGCAGATGTTCCGTCATAGCAAGGAGAGCCGTCTCGGTGCTATGACCTGCCGGAAACCCGTTCTGACAAGGGTCCAGGATATTGGCGGTTTGGAGATGTTTAGACAGGGTTTCATTTACATGAGCCTCAGCGACCTTAGCGGCCCATGGGAGAAGAGAGATTGGACGATAATTCTCCAGTTTAAGGGGGTCCAGCGCAGGTTTCTTCAAGATAGGCGTGACATAGGCTTGTTTCCATTTGGTGGGTACTATGCCAGAAGAGAACGAGAGATTGATAAGGTTGTGGACAGGGGGAAGGCACACAGCAGCCGACTCTCTCAACTGCAGAGGTCTAAACGGATCCGCCGGAGACCCAGATTTAACTTTCGCCGCCAGCCTGTCCTACTCTACCTCAGAAATGCCAGGAAGTACAGATAGAACCACGTTAGTGATAGAGTTGGGCTTCTGGTCCTCACTCTGGAGGACGGCGCTAGGAAAGGAGCGATAGATGGTCTGCACCTTTTCCAGGAAAAAGGTAGCAAGTTCTTCGCAGTGAGACTCTGAGCAGATCTCAGCTGCGGGGGCTCCTTTGGCAGTCAAGTCTTTAAGGACTTTAAAGATCAGCTTGGTGGGATTAGAGCTACGTCAGCTAAGTCCCACCGAAACATTACACTCAGGCAGGCGCTGATAGAATCATCACAGCACCACAGGGACCGGCTCCTCTGTATGCAGTCTTCATTGTACACCCTTTTTAGGTGACACCTCTCTTCACGCAGTCTGGGCCAGCTCCTGCCATCTGGAATCTCTGAGTGCGATATTACTCGCGTCTCAAAATGGCAGCCTCAAGGGGGGAGAATACCTCTCAGCAGCGCCGGTACTATTTTGTTTTAACACAGGGCCCCCAATTGTTGTGTTCTCAGCACACCAGCCCAGCGCTCTCGCTACAATATTACAGTGGTTGAAGAGACCGCTTGTTGACCTATCCACGCTCAGCACATCACCCGCAGCCAAATCAGCCGGCCAGTCCCGGGAGTCTGCACTTCCCCCTTTCACCACACAGCTGCAATTCCGGCACCACGATCGTTCCCCTGAGGTGCCGCGCTGACTTCAAGCCCAAGCAGGCCATGAACAAGCAGTCTTCCCCTGTGCGCGATGTGGCGAGCCACTTCCCAGTTTCAATTTAATCATTGAAGAACTGAATCAGTGTGTCTGAGTCTCTTTCTATCTCGCATCTCACTTCAATCCCTGCATATGTATGCAAATGTTTGCCTTTTTCCCAATTACTATTAAGAATCTTTCCCACAGGAAACACTGTTTTCCTTACAATACTTAATCACCCTGGTTCCGTCATGAGTAGGGTTCCCTTGTTTTTACTTTACGACAGTTTCACAGTGGCTTGTGATATCTCAGCCTCCGCGGTTCCGCCCACTGTGGCTTGGGGATCCGGGCCCTGCGGGGCAGGTAACTTCCTGGCTACGCCGCTCATCTTCCCTCGATCGTAGAGGAACCGGAGTTCAATCACCAAGCACCTGACTTGTTCCTGCACACAGGCCGCAGTGATGCACGTGAAGGTCTCCGTGAGAATGTGGGATAATTTTAAAGGTTAGAGTTCCGATGCCAGGAGCTATGGGCTCAAGCGGCCATGTTGGTCGTGAGCAAGCTCCGCCCCCCAACTACTGAACGGATTTACACCATTTAACCCCTTCGATGCTCATGACGAAATGGTTCCGTCATGAGCGTCGGTTGAGCTGTGCTCATGACGGAACCATTCCGTCATGAGCCCGTTGGCTCATTAGAACGCTCAGCACAGCGCGAAAATTCGCGCCGCGCTGAAGCGGTTAAAAAAAGGGCGATTTCTGAAGCAAGCAGGAAACAAAACAAGCATAGTCCTGATGACTGCCCAAAATCCAATTGGGTTAGTCAGATGATAGAACCACGTCCAGTGAAAAGACATGAAGGGTCCTGCCATGCATTGTTAATTCATGTCTAACGTTTACAACATGCATAGCAACTTCGATTCTCCACTCAGGTTTGAAATAAATTAAAAAAGACCCTTTTGAGAAAATATGATTTATAACAGAACATTCACAATAAAACTATTTTGCAATAAAATTATCACAGAAAACAAATTGAGGGACAAGCTATCAACTTTACATTAATAAAATGTGAAGTGGAAGAATATTGACTTCAAATCTAACATCAACCAAAATATTTGCTAGATTTGTTAATAAAATCTACTCAATATTATTGTCACTTTTTAAAATGTCAATTACCTTTTCAGACAAATGTAATTCATTTTAAAATATATATAAACACATGTAAATATTACAGTAATTATTTCACAAACATCAATAAAATGGCTTGTAATTAAAAAATATAGCTTCAAAAAGTGATATAACAATGTAATATTAATGTAACATTTAAAATAAATATATTATGCAATAAATGTATTAAATGAAATGTATCATTAATGTATAAAACTCTAAGTGAACAGACATAATTGTTAAAATTATAGAATTCAACAACTTGTCCCAGTTATCAATGTACTCCTTTAATTCAACAGTTTAGCAGGGAAAACAGAATTTTTTTTTTATTGTTAACACATGTCAATGTGAGTTCTACCAAATTAAAATCTCAAGTGCTCACAACATATTTCGATCAGTTTAGCTCCTCTTGTATCAATGTTCTAAGTGATTACAATCACAAGAGGCATCCAGATGAGTGCCTAACCTGATTGCTTTTCACGTTTTCAAATAATATCTAAGAGTCCTTTCCACAGCTTTAAGGACACATTATTCCCTTTTTGTTACATATTATATTCTCCGTCTCCAAACATTTTTTTCGATCACCCCCCAAATGGGCATATTGTCCAGAAATATCTGTTTATTTCTTATAAGACACACCTAAGTTCTACCCTAGGTGCTCAAATGGTAGAGTGCATAGTTATAAAAAAGCAGGAACAATATAAAATATGGTTTATTTGCCCCAATGGAGAAACAGGCAAAGTTGTTTTTCTCTATTGTGGCACTGCTCGCCCAATAAGGTAGCATGGGGAAGGTTTTATTAACCTCAATAAAGCCTATCTTTGTTTTGGAGCTAGCTAGCAATATCCCTAGTCTGAACTTAATAGTCAGATTAAATCCAACAACTTGCCAAGTTTAGATTTAGGGTCTGATTCTGATGCGGGTTGGAAAGCTTCCAGACTGAATCAGTTTGGAGATGGTTTCTGACCCGCTAGGATTGGGAGATTCCGACCGACGGAGTACAATGCATTCGGATGCTTTCAGATACTATTTGGTTGGACTCCTATTGACTTCAATGGGAGCATATGTTCCTAACCGCATCATAATTGGGCCCTTGGTTGGGTAGCAGGCCTTCCTAACTGCATCAGAATCAGGCCCTAGGTGGGAATGCTTTCCTAACCACATCAGAATCAGGCCCTAAATATAACTATTACAGGAAGGTAGTGTTAGAATTTATCCTGAAGTTACATAAAGCAGCCCAGTAGCACGCTACTCTGACTGGCCACCCTTCGACAGCCTGAACCAAGCTGCTGAGTAGGTGAGAAGAGGCCTGGGGCTGAAACAATCCAACCATTTGGTAGGAGCATATTTGCTTCCTGGAGAAGCCAGGGTGAGAAAGGGGGCTGTGGAGATAAGCTGTACTTCAAAGACAGTAAAACAGATGTCATAGGACCTAGGCCATCCCCACTTCCTTCATCCCCAGTCAGATGAGAGCACTCCTAATTAGATTAGGAGAGGTACTGTAAGGGGGTGTAGTAATTTGTTAGCCACATCTTTGAGTTGGGTTACACAGACGCACACACCAAGAAGATATTTACTCCATTTTGAGTTTTGGAGAACAGTGGCTGCCAGGTCACAAAAATTGCACAATTTGCAGGAATTGGCCATAGCAGATGGAGGTAACTTTACCTCTATTGGTTGGCATGTGCTCCCCTTTTACCAGCCCAGAATGGAGTATATATATTGGAGAGCTGCTTAGCTCATCACAACACTGTCTAGAAAATCAGAAGAAGAGGACTGCTCTGCTAGGCTCCTTGACTGCATTCTAGAAGGCTTGAATTTGAAGACTGCACATACTGAAGACTTCATAAAAACAACATGTAGGACATAGACTTCCAGATGATCACTAAGGCATCATGCTGCAGCAGGCTGCCATCGGTGAATCCAACTTTGGATCCGAGAAGCAAGAGGACTCTCTGACAACTCCATCGACAGAGAAAAGCTTCAAAAAGTACAAGACTACATCCAAAGATAAACTTTTGCCCAGTACCTAGCGCTCAGCCAATACCACCTGCGTTTTATTTGGGTCTGCCTAAAACTTTGTCCCAGTCCAGCATGACCAGATGACTGCTAACTACGTTTAAGCTTTTTGGTGTTTTAATACACAATATTTCATTTAATATTTAAAAATTCAAATCTTTAGTTTCCTACATTGGATGTTTGTCATTTTGGTATTGTTTTAGAGATAAGGATATTCTCTTTGTTTATAAATTGGTGTTAGATTCTTATTGTGTTGTTTCTTTCACTTATTGACTATTTTGGTGTCTCCTAAGTTAAGCATGACATCTCATCTGCTAAGCTACAAAGGGTTCAGCAAGGTTTAATTTGTTGAGACTTGACTTGACCTGACCTGACCTGACCTATTAGTGATTGTGGTATTATTATTCGCTGAAGGTGACTATCTCCACCTACTAATATCCACTTTCCTACAGTAGCAATCTCTTGTACATAAGCAAAGGACCGCCCTTCGACGGCCCTATGACTATTTAGGTCAAATATTTCACATTGTTATTCTAGAGTTCTTCTATTCACCAGGCTGCCAAATATGAGTGTACATCAGTGTTTTCATTATTTGATCATTTTATCTTAAGACACCTGACACTTTTGATTGGCTCCTTCCTCTACATTCTATTCTAATAGTATGCCTGTGGTAAACACATGTTCATAAATATGACATTCTGCTTACCTGCAGGAATAGCATTACATAACGAATGAACCATTTCTGGCTTTAATGATATTAGGGTGGAATGGAGTCATCATGTCTGGAAGGAAAGCTAGGTCAAAAAACATCCACTGTCCTCTTTAACTTCCTTATCAATCAGCTTTACAACTAAACTGCTAAGAACCTCATCTCAAGTGTCAATCCTATTTGTGGTGGGTTATAACACTGGACATTAAACCCTCCATAATTGTATTCCACAAATGATATTACAGTCCATATTTGCTTTCTTTTTGATTAAGATCTTGGGCATTAAAAATGCATCCTGGGTCTTTGATGTACCCTGGAGTGGTCTGAAAAATGAGTTAACATTCGGAAAAAGTGCTGTGCAAATACTTTAAATAAAATAGCATCACATAAAGATTGTTTTTTGCTAACAATTCCCTCCACCTGCAGTCTTCAAAAGTAGAGAATTAGGAAAAAAAAAGATTTTGCCATCATTTTTTAGCTTTAGAATGCACTCTCTTATTAATTCCTATTTTAAGATTTCTAGATGCTAACAACATCTTTGTAAAGAGTGTACAAAACTGATTGGTGAAACCAGAAAGATAGACCTTTTTGAGAACTAGGGGGCATATTATCAAGGACCGGTGTTAAAATTATTGCCGTTTAATCCACAGGAAACTGCCAATAAAATGGCGATAATGGGCTTGATAATATACCCTTGTTAATTCCCATAGAAGCCCATGTTAACACAATCACATGGGCTTCTATGGGAATTAACAAGGGCGTATTATCAAGCGCATTATCGCCGTTTTATCGGCAGTTTCCTGACGATAAAACGGCGATAATTTTAACACCGGTCCTTGGTAATATGCCCCTATATGTCGTTTGTGTGGAATTGCCAAGGTTTCCCCTGAACAAAAACAATGAAGTAAAAACTGAGCCACATCTTGCACTGTTTTATTCTTTATTTAATTGTACTCAGGAGGCTGATTTAGATGTAGATAAAGATATAAACAGTACAGTCTAAAACATTCCAATATCATCTGTACCATGAATGTTTGACAACCTTCTTCAAATTGCATTTTTGTGGACGTTCACTTACAAGAAGAATTGAACAATGTTTTCTAAATTACACAACAATATATATATATATATATCTTATTACCCCACCCTAACCAGCCACAAATCTCTTGATCTAACTGATTACCCTTAAGTGTGGATGGGCATCTCACATGAGGCAGAAATGAGCCAAGATAATGAGTGGAGTGACTTTTTCAGCACTACATTTCATACAGAAATGCCTAGGAATTATCTACAGTATTTGTTCCTGATGTGTCCAACATAAGGGGAGCCCTATGAAGTGCAAACGTTTTCCAAAACAATGGAATTCATACACATGTAACTTACATAGATACATCAATTGTCTAAGGGACCCACCACTATTTGAAAGTAAGTTGACGTTGGGTTATATAATAATTATAATCCACATTTGTAAAGCGCACAATCACCCGTAAGGGTCTCCAGGCGCCGGGAGCCGTCGAAAAGATTAAGCAAGCTATTGCCCAGAGTCACAGGGTGCTGGGCTAATCTGCTGTCGGTGCCGGGGATCGAACCGTGTTCCCCAGATTCTGGAGTCAGTCGCCCTAGCTGCGGCGCCACACCTCTTCCCTTGGGTCTTGCATGCCACTCCCCCTCGCATAGGTCATAGTGACTGGGACCATAATCAGCAACAGCGATCAAAGTCCTGCTACCCAGAGGCTTGCCTGCCTGCCTGGAATTTAAGCTCCTTCCATTTGGTCATGTCATTTCAGTGTTTGTGCTGGGTTGATTTAGTTCATTTAGTTGGGCTTTCTGTTGTTTATTTGCTATTGTTTTGTTTGCTATCTGGTCTTTATTTGTTATTGTTTTTATTATACTGCCATGTTTGGGTCACTGGTCCCGGTGGTTGCCCTGACCATTTCCTGCCATTTCTCTCCATCACCCTCATCGCTGTTCTTGCTTCCTACCCTCCTGCTCCCCTAACAGCCCTCGCACCATCCCTGTCAGCCTCTTCCACCTACCAAGACTGCTTATTGAGGCCATGCAGCGGCTTCAAAAGCAGAGCCTGACCTCTGGTTAGATGCCGCCCTGCCTCTCCTATTGCATAGCTTCTCATGACTAAAAATGGGATCAAAGATCCCAATGCCACTTGTTTGTTCCCGCTGCCCAGAGACCCACCTGGTTGGAATTCCAAACCCATCAGCTAGTCTTTCTGATGCAGGGTAATACCCAGAAACCGATCCCAGGATGCGTGTTTCCAGTCCAGTGAGGACCTGGCTTGGCAGTTCAGTCTGGACTGTTCCCATGAGGCACAGGACCAAGACTGATTTGCATATGGCTGGGTCTAAACTGGGGTGGCATGGTGAGGAAAAGAACAATGGATTTAACCCAGATCTCTTGACTGGGGATGAATGTATGATTCATTGAGCATTCCATCCATCATTTGTTTTGCGTAGCACTTTTCACCCTAAGGGGGATGCGTATGCCCAGACGTGGGTCCCTTGCTCACTGTGCCACTGGATTCAAGCTAGCCTTGCTGATTAATGGTAATACCCAGAAACCGGTCCCAGGATGCTTGTTTCGGGTCTAGTGAGGAACTGGCTAGGCAGTTGGAAGTTCGGTATGGACAGTTCCCATGAGGCAGAAGGTCAAGACTGATTTGCATATAGCTGGGTCTAAAATTTGGTGGCATGGTGTGCAAAAAAGGATGGATTTAACACAGATCTCTAGGCTGGGGTGAATGTATGATTCATTCAGCATTCCGTCCATCATTTGTTTGCGCAGCACATTTCACCCTAAGTGGGATGGCTATGCCCAGACGGGAGTCACTTGCTCACTGTGCCATTGGATTCAAGCTAGCTTGGCTAATGGATGGTAATACCCAGAAATAAACCATTGCCAAGATGCTTGTTTCCGGTCCAGTGAGGACCTGACTTGGCAGTTTGGCCTGGACTGTTCCCATGAGGCACAGGGTCAAGACAGATTTGCATATAACTGGGTTTAAACTGAGGTGGCATGGTGAGCAAAGAAAAATTAATTTCACCCAGATCACTTGACTGGGGGTGAATGTATGATTAATTCAGCATTCCATTCATCATATGTATGCGTAGCACTTTTCACCCTAAGTGGAAAGGGTATTCCCAGACATGGTTCCCTTGCTCACTGTGCCACTGCATTCAAGCTAGCCTGGCTGATGAAGGGTAATACCCAGTACCCGGTCCTACATGCTTGTTGCCGGTCCAGTGAGGACCTGGCAGGGCAGTTCGGTATGGACTGTTAGCATGAGGCACAGGGTCAAGATTGATTTGCATAAGGCTGGGTCTAAACTGGGGTGGCATAGTGAGCAAAAGAACAATGGGTTTAAACTAGATCCCTTGACTGGGGATAAATGTATGATTCATCCAGCATTTCATCCATCATTTGTTTGCATAGCACAATACCATGAAACTGGCACCCTCTCCAATAGACCATGGTATACCCACCGGCCTTCTGCAACACCATCTCCAACCTCATTGCCCCACCTTTGTCATCAATGTTCTCCACTACATCCTGCTCAGTGACCTCAATTGCCACTCTGATGATCCCACTGACACCAACCCATTACCCTCCTGGAGAACCCCAACAACATCTGCCTCACCCAACTGGTCACCGAATCCACTTACGGAGCCAGATACAGACTCAATGCCATCTTTACCTCCAACAATAGAATCAAATTCACTCACGTCACAGAGCCTACCTGGACCCACTATGCCATTGTTCACTTTGCAATCTCTGACCGCCAGCACCCTACCGTCAAGCACTACAGCAGAGACTATATGAGCACAAGCCTTCAGCGACACACAAGCCAGACATTGTTCAGGACATCCAGAACTTCTTCTTCCGGATCAACATATGCATAGACAGACCCGCCTGGTTAAAATCAGCCACAACCAACAAAATTTCAAATGAAGCCAGCTGGTACTCCCCATAGCTCAGAACTACCAAACGCAACTGCTACTGACTAGAGAAGTGATGGCATGCCACCAAAAAGCCTTTCAGAAAGCAGCCCTCAGCAACTACTACCTGTGCATCAAGGAAGCCATGCGAGCAACCAACAAATCCACATCGATTCCATGGCCAACCACATGAAGGAACTCATGGAATACACCAACCTGACAGCCACAGAGAACATCATCCACCCCTCCCAAGAACTCTGAGTTACCCTCTCAGACTATTCCAGAACAAGATTGCCACCATTTACAACAACTTTGACCCCAACCCATCAATAACCATCTGGTCGCTGTTGAGCACTAAGACTACCACAGCCATAATGTTGATTATCCACTCCAGGGTACCCAATGACCCTTGTTGCAACCATCACCTCAACCCCGGAGTCAACACAATCATCAAGGATCCTATTGCCATCCTAAACGCCTCCATCTCCACAGCAACCATTCCAGATATTTGGGAACCCGCACAGATACCTCCTATAAAAGCCTACTGCTAAACCCATCGACATAAAGAAATACCAAATGATCTCCATGCTTCCCATCTCTACCAACATTTTCAAGAATGCCATCAACTTACAGCTCCGCGAATACCTGGAACAAAACCTCCTACTTGATGCCTCCCAATCAGGATTCCGTGCCAACTATAGCACTGAGACTGAGTTGATTCCCCCATAGACTACATCAGAACTCTCCTTGATTGCAGAGAAACGCTGGCCCTGATTCCCCTCGACCTCTCTGCTGTCCTTTACACCATTACCTACCACACCCTCATTGATTGACTACGCAACTTTGGCATACAGCAAAATGTCCTCTAAAGGATATATTCTTTCATTTCAAGGTGCACACTGAGTATCTGACTCTCTCCCTTCACCTCTGCACCCAAGAAAATCATGTGCAGTATATCCCAAGGATCATCCCTTAGGCCCACCCAGTTCAATATATATAATGCCTCCCTCACAGAAGTTATCAGATCGCATGGATTAACAAAATCTCCCAATCTGAAGACACTCAACTAATCCTCTCGCTCACTGAGGAAACCTCCATTGACAATATCAACTTCTGCCGCCCATGACCAATGTTGCAAAATGGATGAGAGACAGCTGCCGCAAGCTCAACTGTGACAAAACAGAAGAACTTATCTTCCGAATACACCTCCATTTGGGACCAGAACTGGTGACCAGCAAAACTCAGATCAATACCCACACTAACCGACTATGCACGCAACTGCGAGATCATCCACAACCGTCAACTGAAAATGACACGCAGGTTATTGCAGTCCCCTTCTCCTGCTTCCATACTCTGTGCATGCTATCAATACTCTTCAGATGGATCCCATTCAACACCGAAATGTCCGTCACACAGGCCCTCACTACCAGCCACCTCGACTATGGCAATGCTCTCAATGCCAAAATCTCCATCCAGCTCCTCAAAAGACTCCACACCATACAGAACACCCCTATTAGACTCATCCATGAACTCCCCAAATCCACATGCATCTCCCCTCGCTGCAGAACATTCACAGGCTCCCCATCCAGAAGAGATGGCAGCACTAAAACTTCACAGATGCATACTAAGCTCTACAAGACCAAAGACCTTTACCTCAACGGTTGAGTGACAGAACACCACAGGCATTTAATTGGCATGCCTTTACAATGAATGAATGAATGAATGAATGAATGAATGAATTAAATGAAAAGACGATTTATATAGCGCGGTAGCTACCCTCAGGCGTCCTAGCGCTCAGACGTCACACGTGGGTAATAGCAATCAGAGCTAGTCAGATTTGTTAAACAGCCATGTTTTCAACAGTTTGCGAAAAACAAGCAATTTGGGTTCCGATCTGAGTTGGAGGGGGAGGGAATTCCACAGCCCGGCCGCATTGTAAGAAAAGGAGCGACCTCCACACCTGGACCTCCTTATCTTGGGTATGCGGGCCAAAAATGTTGTGCTTGACCTAAGCTGTCTGGATGGGTGGTAGGCGGTTATCAAGGGTTGGTTGATGGTAGCTCCTGTTCCCCAAAAGGTTCGGTGCGTAATGCACATTGCTTTAAACTGGAACCTTTCCCTCACTGGGAGCCAGTGCAGATCCCTGAGTCTGGCTTTGACAGAGGAGCGACAAGGGATTTGTAGTCGGGTTCTTGCAGCACAATTTTGAATTATTGGCAGTTTGTTTAGAGTGGTCCGGGCTGCACCTAGATATAGAGCATTTCCAAAGTCCAGGCGGGACAGGATTAGCCCCTGGACCATAGTTCGTCGTGCATGGAAAGGTAGAAGGGGGAGGATTTTACGCAAGTGCCTTAGTAGGCCGAAGCAAATGGCAGAAAGCTTGGCCACCTGGCAATTGAAGTTTAAGGGCTTATCAAACCATATTCCTAGCCTTTTTATTTTATCCTTCGGTACAGGGGGAGCTCCTAGACAAGGGGGCCATAGTGAATCGATGGTGTTATTCGTGGGGGTACCCAGGAGCATCAGCTCTGTTTTATCCCCATTCAGTTTGAGGCAGGAGGAGGTTATCCAACTATGGACTGCATCCAGGCATTCCTTGAGTTGGTTATGATTGCCTTGTGGGGGGTTGAGAGCCACCACTAGCTGAGTATCATCTGCATAAGTGATGATTATTACGCCAAAAAGACGGACAATCTCAGCTAGGGGGCTCATATAAATATTAAACAGCGTAGGGCTCAGGGAAGAGCCCTGCGGTACACCACAATAAAGGCGTTTGCTGGATGAAATGTCGTTGCCCTCAAAAACCCGAAAGGAGCGGTTAGACAGGAAGGATTTGAGCCAGGTTAGTGCCAAGCCCGTGATTCCCCTGCTGCTCAGTCTGTGCAGTAAGATGTTGTGATTCACTGTGTCAAAGGCGGCACTTAGGTCGAGAAGGATAATAGCGGCGGAGCCTCCATTATCCAAAATCTTCCTCTCTTCTTCCGTTACGGCCACTAGGATGGTTTCGGTCCCATGAAGGGGGCGGAAGACGGTCTGAGTGGGGTCTAAAATGTTGTTAGTCTCCAAGTAATTCGTTATCACTGTGTTTATGTGTTTTTCCAGGAGTTTGCTCATCCATGGCAGCAGGGAAATTGGTCGATAATTAGCTGGGTTGTCTTGGTCCAGATTTGGCTTTTTCAAAAGAGCTTTTACCATGGCTTGCTTCCATGGAAGAGGAACAGTGCCCGAGATAAGGGAATTATTCAATAATTCCAAGACGGTGGGTAGAATATGGGTATCAACTGAAAGTAAGACGCGGGGGTGCTGGATCATTGGGGGAACCAGATTTCACCTGGTGCATAATAAGCTCTAAGGTGTGTACATCTAGAGAGGGAAAGTGGTCGAGAGTGGCGTGGGGTTGGGGGTCGGATTGTGGTGAGATTTTAATATCCTTCAGAGGCTTGGGAAAGGATGTATACATTTTTCCTATTTTTTGGTCAAAAAAATCAGCCAGGTTGTCACAGTGGGTTTGGGCATCTGGGATGTCCTGCTGTTTTTCTGGTAGATGTGATAACGTTTTAGCAATGCGATATATTTCTTTAGGCTTACATGCGGCTTCAGCGATTTTACCTTCAAAAAAGGATGCCTGTGTGAGTTTAATACTAGTTTTGTAGGCTTTAATTGCTAATCTGTATTCAGTTTTTCTGGAAGAGGAGTAGTCGAGGCGCCATTTTCTTTCTAATTTTTTGCAGGCGCGTTTCTGGTCTCTAAGTTCAGAGGAGTACCAGGGCGCTGTCTTGTTGCTGCGTTTAGGTATGATGGGTTTGATAGGGAGCACAAGGTCGAGTGACGTAGAGATCCAGTTGTTGAATCTCTCATTGCAATGCAATCACTTCCCTGTGTACGATGTTACCAATGCATAACTTTAGCACACAAGTTGTTATAATGACTAGCTGGACTTTGGAAAAGTATAAATTACTATTCCAATTTCAGTCTATGCAACAGTAAGGAAGGTGTTGGACTACTTGCACAACTTGCATGGTAAAGTGATGTATCGTAATCTTATAAAGACTGGTCATTGTAAAGATTGCGGGGTAGAGAATGTTTCTCATGCATTAACCATCAACTGAACTTCCACCGGCCCGCAAGACACCTGTGCTCTGCCTCATTCGCCCTCGCACTTGCCCTGCATCCGCTGTAAATGTAAATGTAAATGTAGTTGAGCTTATATAGCGCACAGCTACCCGCAGTGGGTTTCCCGGCGCTTGCTTAGGGAACCCGTCCTGGTATTCCCCTGTGAGATAGCAGGGTATCCACAAGGTGAAAGTCAGGCATCCCGCCACGAGGGGCCGTTGTGGAGATTAAGCAAGCTATTGCCCAGAGTCGCAGAGTGTGAACCCGTGAGTCGAGGAGGCACCGGGGCGAGAATTATCGAGTCCGTGGAATTTTTAGCCCAAGACCCGCCGAGGCGGGGAATTGAACCCTGGTCCAGGACCGATCTCAGCTTCCGGGTCTGCTGCCTCTAACCACTGAGCCACACTTCTCCACTACTGCACCTACAGTGGGGGTCAGCCCCTTCCCCTTCATTGCTGCCAGGACCTGTAAGACCTGCCCCTCCACCTTCAAACAGCACTCTCCCTGGTGGACTTCAGCAATAAACTCAAGACCTGGCTTTTCGACTGATACACAGCATACTCAACATCTACCCTTAGGGGTGACCTTTGCCATGCTATGCAAATACTGGTTGATTGATTGATACGGTTATAGCATAGTTACTTAAAACTATCACAAAATACATACACATCAAGGGAGCATCACACTCCCCTCGATATACATTTGAACTTAATAAAGTTAATTTTAGTAAAAAAAACAAGATTCCATACAATTGCGTGATTTCTTAAAATCTGAGGGCCTTGTTTCAGAAGAATTGGTGTAGGTCAGGAACACAAGGCTTCTTGGTGTGCTGCCCTACTCCACTGTGGAAGGGTAGGAATGCACCATATTTATGAAATAAGGTACTTTCCTGCTTTTCCCGTGCGGTGGAGCACAATTTGCCACCTAGTGCCGACATAGCCACCCTAGCACTATGGTGAAAAAGATGCCTCCATTGGATTTTTATTGTGCAGGAAGAGGATTCTTCCTGCACAAAAACAAACCCAAGAGGCATTTTACTGTTTCCACGTGTGCCGCAGAATGCAGCACACATGAAAAGAGGAAAAACAAGGACACATGAAAATATTTCTCCTCATTACGCCTGCTCTGGGGAGCCGTAAAGTTTTGGCACTGCGCCAGGTTTACCTGATTAGGTAAACCTGGGGCTGCATCAAAATACATGGGTTTTGCATAGGAAAAGCCACGGCACCAACCACAGAACACCTACTTGATGCAAAGTAGGGCAAGGCAGCAAGTCGTGCTGCTTTATCTTACCCCGAAATTTATGAGGCCATGCAAAGCCACGCAGAGTGGCTTTTCATGGCCTCTTATATATGTTTGAGAGGCCTGTGCCACCAGGGCATCAAAAAAGTGACACCTTGGTGGTGCAAGCCTCTCACAAATAAACCTCTCATTGCTTAAATTACCATTACCTATAAAATCTACTACAAAAATAAACCTGATATCACAAAATTTGGGTCATACCCGACAAACAATCGTTTTCACTGGGTCACAGTCTCTGTTGTTTAGTTCATTCTCTCATTCTGTGATATTTGACTATTGATTATGCCTCTCCCAGTAAAATCTTCACCTGGATTAGTATTTTCATACCCTAGGAAAAAGAAGTATTGAAATTCTACTCAGCCAGGCCAAAACAGCCAATCTACAGGCCCATACTTGTAGTTGTATGAGTGATGGTCTAAATACAATTCGGCAGGTGCAGAATATATAGGTGATTGAATCTTGCTTATTTTCGCATAATAAGCAATTTGGTATCAAATCATTTGTAACAAATTGTTCTAAACAATACAATATGGAGTGATGGAGCTGTGGACCCCCCCTCTGACTTTGACAAATTTGTGTCACTATCCATTACTGATACAGAGAGGCTCCTATTGTCAGCAAGATTAGGCTCCCCTTATGATCCCTGTCCAGTCTCGGTGATCAAACGTGCCCGGGACCTGTTGCTCTTTTACTTACCTCACTGTTCAAAGCAATGTTTGAAGCAGGGTATTTCCCTAAACTTTAGAAGGTAGCCGTAATACTACCTCTGCTACAGAAGCCCAGTCTGGATCCCAAGGATCCCAATAATTTCCGCCCAATCTCATGCCTCCTACTACCAGCAAAACTGATTGAGAAAACAATGAATGTGCAACTTAGTACCTTTCTACGTGAAACCCAAGTTTTAGATCCCTCTCAATATGGGTTCAGACAAGGGCACAGCACAGACTCCGCCCTCATAAACTCTACTGAAGAGATTAGAGAAGTTCTAGATAATGGAGGTAAGGCCACCATAATCATACTGGACATGTCGTTGGCCTTTGATACGGTCCAGCATGATTTACTGATGGACCGTTTGTCAGCATGTGGGATCCAGGGTAAAGCATGGAACTGACAGATCTGAAATTGTGGCGCTGGACAAATTTCATTCTAAACTTTTCTCTCTGCCTTGTGGGGTCTTCGCTTAGCCCCACACTTTTTAATGTGTATGTTTCATCTTTATCCTCCTTAATTGGCTCATTTGGTTTAAACCTTACCTCCTACGCAGATGACACACACATTGTTGTGGCTGTGCGGCCAGGACAGGGAGCAGGAATAGACATTTGGTTCCATGACTGTATGGAAGTAGTCAGGAGGTGGATGTCAGAAAATTGACTAAAAATTAATTCAGGCAAGACTGAGGTCATTCTATTTGGAAATGATGCCAATTTCTGGACCCCAAATTGATGGGTAGATGCATTGGGCACTCTTCCTACACCCACTAGGAAAGTAAAAAACCTAGAAGTTATAGCTCTGGCTGTGAACAAAGGCTTCAAGGAGCCTCAGGGTATTTCAATCCCCTTGCGCTCCCTTAAGGCTTTGTTTTATTTGTTAGAACATTCTACCCTCTAGTGGTAGAATGCTTTAATAGCCTTATAGCCCTTCGTAGCTGGGCTATACCGGCTATTAAAGTCCCTCTCCCTTGTTAAAGGCCCTCGCCTTTGGCTCGGGCCTTTAACACTGAATCAAGTGCGTTGAGAAGTAGTGCCGAATTCTGAAGCATTTTAATAAACTTCTATTTGCTCCAGATGACACAGCAGCACTTGCCTCACACTTTACAGAGGATGCTTGGGTTTCTCATTTTCAGGGAATTTATACAAGTGTTTTCTCCTCTAACAAGGGCAATAGAGAATTCCAGGAGGAATATACTTTCAATTTGTTACTTACACAAGATGAGTTCAAGTAGGGCTTACAAGGTTTATTTAGGAACAAGGCCTAAGGTTACAGACGGTATACCACTAGACCTATACTTTACTGATATAGAAGTCTGCCTTGACTCAAAACCTGAAACCTGAAGTTTTGAAAGTACAACACAATCCTGGGCTACTTATAGCCTTATTCCAGTCTTTAAAATTGGTGACACGGACATCCCTCAATGCTACAGGCCTATTTTCCTGATATATTCAGTGGCTAAGGTGATAGGGTGTGCCCTCCTAGACAGGTTAGTACAGTGGGCCGAGGTACGTAATATCTTATCTAGTATACAGTTATGTTTTTTGGTAAGGGAGGTTGAAAGTGGACAAATGTTTGAATCTATACTTGGTTTTTAAGTAAGCATACAGTCGCTCGTTCAGTTTCCATCCACTTCATCTTTATGAATCTCACCTCAGCTTTCGAATGAGTTAATAGAGTAAAGCTTTGAAAGCTAATGTTACCCCTAGGGCGGCTCGGGACATTGCATATTTTCTAAGATATCTCCATGCTAATACATCAGCCTTGTAGCATTATTCTAAAAACCTGGAACGTACCTTTTGTTTTAATATTGTTAGAGGAGTGAGACAGGTAGGCATCCTGGTCTATTTTTTATTTACCCTATACTTAAACAAGCTGGATCTGGCACTGATAGATATCAATGCTGATTGTCCACGTGTTGGGTCTCAAACTCTACCTGTATTACTCTCTATAGATGATTGGGTTTTATTGGCCAAAACGGCAAGGGGTTTGCAGGCCCTGTTGTATGATATTGAGGTTTTAATGGATAATTTTAATTGTTGGTTAATGTCATCAAATCATATATGATGATTGTGTGCCCCTGCTCAACAAAAAAATATATATTTTCTCGTTGGAACACATACATTACCCTTGACTTAGGGCTGTTTCATATTTTTTTAATAGTTAAGCTGAAGCCCCATTAGGGCATTTTTACAGGATTATCAGGCTCAATGAAGTCCAAAGATTGTATGTGGGAGTGAGATCTGGGGATACAGCAAATTGAACCAGCTGCAGATATTTAAAAACACATTTTAAGATGACTGTGTACCCCAAAGGGTCTCAACTTTTGTAATGAATGAAGAACTGGGAGTTGCTTACATAGCTGACTTAAACTGAAAGTTGATTATATAATCAACATAATGATGGTCCTGAACTTCTTTGTATAGATATTTGGTCTAGGGAGGTAACCAAGCTGGATAAAGACATGCTGAATGATTGCCTTGCCCTTGATCATTCCCTACACATCCCTTGGATTAAGCATATGAAGGGGGCCCTGCAGAGACTAGAAAGGGTCGAACTATTTAACACCCCTATGATCATAGTGTAGTCTGATCACATCTGGATAACAGATAATTTTATGAGGTTAAGGATTGCTGTCAGAGAAGGAGGTGCCGCGGGTGCTCAGATATATTTTGGTGAAATCTGTTCACACAATGGAACACTATATTTTAGTTGTAAGGAGTAATTATGAATGGTTCTTGCTCACCAGATTTGGGGTGGATCTTTTGCATTGTTTATTTGCTTTCTCCTGAGGTAGATACAACGCTCATACTCTTGTTGTCTGTGACTGCGACAATGTGTCTCTGTAGGACACATTACCCTTTCTAATGTTTTGTAATTTTGTTTCAGCAACATTGTTACTTTGTATTTGCTAAACCACGCAAAGACACGCAAAGTGCCCAAAACTGTTTGTGCGTTGGGACTGCGCCACAAAAGTGACGCAAAACCGACACAAAATCATACCAAATCTAGACCTACATACAAAGCTGAACTGCTTTTTGATGCCAAGGTTGATGGATTTGTTTCTAACCCCGTATATAATTGGATTCAAGGCTTGTGGCACATTGAAGAGGAATACATTCAGGATGACTGCCCTATGGGTCATGATTTCATTTTTTGAGGTGTGTGTAATTGCTATCACAATTATCATTGAATATAAAATAAAAACAACTATGAGGTGGGAGCCACAAGTTCCCAAAGCCTTGACAATTGCTCCTTCTGCATTGAGCTTCAACACGGCACGCAGGATCACGCAGTAAGACAAGAAGATCAACATCATGTCTGTCGCTAGCAGTGAATTAACTGCAACGATTTGGTACATGCTATTCAAGCTTATGTCATTACAGGCTAGTTTTGTTACAGCCAAATTGTTACAAAAGGGATATTTCACAATATAGTCAGAGCAATAGTTCAATCGGGCAACAAGGAAGTACCCTGCCAACGTGAGGGACACTGACCTCAGAGTGATTACCAACATTAATGTGGCCATAAGCTTGGAATTGAGAATTGTAGTATACCTCAGAGGATTGCAGATTGCATAGACGCGGTCCAAAGCCATGGCAACAAGTATACCCGACTCAATTGCGAAGAGCACATGAGTAAAGAACATTTGAGTGAAGCATTCTGCCCGGCTAATTGAGCGTGCATCAAACCAAAGGAGGGCTAGAATTTGAGGTGCAATGACCATACTTAAAGCCAGATCAACGATGGAGAGCATACAGAGGAAGTAACACATTGGTCCATGAAGAATCTGCTCCCTGTATATTGTCATTATGAGTGTCACATTGCCGATTACTCCTAAAAGCAGGAGAAGAGCCAGAGGAACAGAGAACCAATGCTGCAAATGCTCGAAACCCGGAAAGCCATATAGGATGAATTCCGTCACCTGCTCGGCAGTTGAGTTGATACTCAAAAACTCTCTGGTCACCAGCATGATCGCAAGCTCTGAAAAAGGAAGTGAGACATGAAGGCACAGTCTGTAGACATAACTCCATTTATTGATTTAAGATGTTTGTTATTTTAAATACATTAGTCTCATTTATCTAAATTATGATTCCTAATGAGAAACATTTTAAATATAGGATTCTATATGTGCAAAAATCACATTATTATGTCTTTCTTTGCAGTAAAGGAGATAAAATCAAGTTTCACTCAACCATCACATCACCACTCACTTATTTGTTAGCTAATAATTATTTAACATTTAACAATACACTGCTAGTATAAACTGAGAGATTGGTCAGAGGAAAACTAAAAATGTCACATCCAGAACTCCACTTGAGTTATGTTATTTTCAAATTATTTATAGAGCACACTTACACCAGGCGGTTTCATGGCGCTAGGAGCGGAGGATGGCAGGAAGATAACAAAAACTTTATTCATAGGCTTGTGAGAACAGGAGAGTTTTAAGGAGAGTTCAGAATCGAGTGTAGCACGTAACCAATCTCAGCTCAATTGGGAGGGAATTCCAGAAGCGGGAGGCCAAAAAAGAAAACCTGAGACCACTATGTTTTTAGCGTTTGAAGGTGGGGATAGTGAGCAAGTTAAGATGAGAGTAGCGGAGTTTGCGAGAGGGGACATAACGTTGGATCCTGGAGGAGATAAAGGCAGGGCCCTGACCTGCAAGGGATTTACAGATGGTACAGCCTAATTTAAATACACAGCGTTTGGCTACCGGGAGCCAATGAAGGCTCTTCATCAGGGACTAACATGTTGATGTTTGGGTTGACGGAAGATGAGTTTGGCTGCTTGGTTTTGCACGAGCTGAAGGCGATGAACTGGTATGCTGGGATGCACACATAAAGTAAATTGGCATAGTCAATTCGAGAGTCGACCAGGGCCAAGATAACAAGATGAGGGCCATGCTAGTCAAGAACCTGCAGATCTTCCGAATTCTGCGAAGGTGGAAACAGCAGGAGGATACCACAGCATTGATCTGTGGCTTTAAGGACAGGTCGCTGCAGATGATGACCCCAAAACTTTTTACAGAGTCTGCTAGGCGAGGGGGGGATGCCCAGGGATGACGGCCAAAAGCTGGAGTTCCAGGGGTTAGTGGCACCTCCAGTAAGTATGAGTTCTGTTTTGTCGGGATTTAGTTTTACTTGATTGGTGTACATCCATTCACTGATGGAGATCATGGTGGATTGGAAATTGCTGATGGATGTTTTGGAAGAGTCTATGTTGAACACCAACTGGAGGTCGTCAGCGTAGTTAAAGGTTGCGGCTGGGCTGTTGCGAAGAGACACAATCAGGGGTTGCATATATAGATTGAACAAAAGGGGCGATAGAGCAGAGCCCTGGGGGACCCCACAGGTCAGTTGAGTTTTTTCTGCCGAGAAGTTGGCTAGGTGGACTGCCTGGAAGCGCTTATGTAGGAAGGAGGTGATCCCTTTAAGGGCCAGACCCTGGATGCCAGAATTACTGACACGGTCGATCAGGAGTTCATGATTAACCGTGTCAAAAGCGGCCAACAGATCTAAAAGCACCAGGGCCTGGGTGATGTTTTTATCAGCTCCTCTCCTAAGCTCGTCCATGCCCAACTAGGAATGCTCAATGAATGAGCTGAGGCAATTTGTGACATGAGCCTCTAGTATCTTGCTGAGCTAGGGGAGCAAGGAGATTGGACGGTAATTGCGCATCGCTGATGGATCGGCATTAGGTTTTTTCAGTATTGGGATGATTACGGCCTTTTTAAAGGTATCCGGAACGATGCCTAGTTTGAGGGAGTTGTTAAGGAGTGAGAGTGGCTGGTCAGGGCAAGTAAGAAAGGCCTCTTTCAGAATGTGGGGGGGCAGCAGTCGTTAGGAGAGCCAGATCCAACCTTGTTTAGAAGGGCAAGGAACTCATCTCTGGAGAGGAGGGGAATTTGGTCGAGCGTGAAGGGGTTTTTACATGGTGTAGGGAGAGTAGTGGGGGAGGTAGGGGTAGGGATATGGTTCTTGATAGAGGTGATTTTATCAATGAAGAATGAGTTCCGCAAATTGCATAATGTTTGGGAGGGGACAGATTTAGCGATCACATTGTCGGGTTGTGCAAGCTCATCGACAATTGTAAAAATTTCTTTGGCCTTTGTGGATGAGTTAGTGATTTTTAGGGAGAAACAAGCAGTTTTGGTCTGAACGATGGAATCTTTGTAGTTTTTTAGCAAGGCTACATGCACCGCTCTCTCCTCAGGTGCATAAGGGTGCCACCATCGGCACTCTGCTTGTCTGAGTGCCCGTTTTTTTCTTTTTAGGTCATCGGTAAACCAGCGTTGGGCGTCATGGGGGCGTTTTAGGTTCTTTTTTCTAAAGGGGGCTACCTTATTACTGGCTGATTCTAGCCATTGATCAAGGTTAGAAGCCTGAAGACAGATGAGGGCATCTTCGGTGGGGAAGTGGCTGTTAAAAATGAATGGAAGTCGTCCATGTTGGCCTGTTTCCAGTTTCTTACCAGGAGGTTACCCGCCGGAGGCGAGAGTCTAGGCCACCATCCTGCAGACCACAGCACTAATACTTCCAACAGCCAGGGTTTCCCGATGCGGCGTTACCGAAGGTGTCAATTGGTATCGCTCCTGTTCCCTGGCGACTTGTGCAGGCTGAGATCTGCTGCCAGATTGCTGCGCTGGGCCCGCTCCTCGAGGAAGGCCCGGCCCCCCTCTACCTGAAATCTGGCTGGACAGTTGGGGAATCCACACCGCCTGGAGGACGCCGGAGGCTCCCACGCTGCTCGATCTGGTAGAAGCATTTCCGGAGTGGGAGTTGCAAGAGAGTTGTGAGCGAGCGAGCGAGCAAGGACGACGAGATGTGAGGAGTGGGGAGCGAGCTGAGTAACTGTGATACCGCCATGCCACGTCATGCAAGCCCCTTGTGACCTGCTGCGGACACCACGGACACCGCGGCATTAAGGGGCAGCTCTGCTCTGTTCTGTTTTGACCCCTTGGAACGAGAGTGAATCGACTTTCGACACCCCCGAAAGAGGTCGCAAGCTGCTACGAATCAAACTGCGTTAGCCGCTTCAGTAACCTGTACCAGCAACCCGCGCTGTAGTGACCGCGCATAATCAAGCGGCAACCAGGGGAAGCCGCGGCAGTGCAGCGGCAGTGCAGCCCCCTGCTATCCCCCGCGAGGTTTTCTTGGAGCTGCACCAGAGGACCCAGCGCCCACACCTAAGCTGCAGACCGAGGTGAGATTGTACAGAATCACAATCAGAATCATATAGAATTACATAGAACTGACTTTGGGCTGCCTAGTCTAGACCGGGTAAACGTGGGTAAATGCGAGCGTGGCCGCCGTTAGAGGCAGCTGCGAAGTAAGAGCCGGGGGTGGTGGTCCAGGCAGGTCTGACTAGGTCCGACTCTGCCAGCGGCCCCCCCTGTGTGCTCCGCTCGCTTTAGCCAGCCCTTTAGCGGCGCCCCAACAGAAAGACGTAGACGCTCGGAAGGTGCCAGAAGTACTTCAACTGTGGGCACCAAGTACGTCTCAATCTATTAAACAACCTTTCTGAAACCAGAAGCAACGTCTGCCCTCATTACGATCCTATTACGATGCGCACCAGGAGCAGTTTTCAATTGCAATCCACTCACCGCCCCCAAAAGACTGCCAAGCGTCAGAAATCGAAGCTGCTGTATCCCCAGGAGGCAGGCCCATTGTGCCTTGAACGAACGGAAGAGGCCGACGTGAGGCTTTCAAAGGTTCTACTGGAAGCCCCAAAGGGCGGAAAAACTCCAATTAACCCTCTCGCATAACCCGCATGTCCTTCACATTCATCTAAAATCAAAATCAACAGCACTGTCGATATCAGGGATCACTTTCTCCGGATCGCCCAACTAAATAAATCTGTTTCTCAATTTTCACGAGACAAGAATATAAAGCTACCCTCATCAATCAATAACTCCGCCAGTTCCTCCTAATCCAACCTCTCTTTACCCCGAAATAACTATCTGTCGCAAGATCACAGCTACTGATTCTGCCACTGATCCAGTTAACCTATCAGCCAGCCATTCCTTCCCTCATCTGATATTACCCCCGTCTCTGCCAGAGAAACAACTTTTACAACCAAGCCCTAGCAAATCGTCTGAAATTATGCTCTCCTCGGCAATGTCTGCTCTCCCGGCTTCGTCGTACGCCAACAGTCCTGTCAATGTCTCTGATCCCTGGAAAGAATATTCAACCCCCCAGTTGGAAAGATAAAGTCAAAACCATGACACGTACCCTAGCTGATTCTATGATCTGGATTACATCGTCTCATTCCTCGACTCAATCGACAAGGCTCTCCCCCTTGCAAAGTCTACCACCGAATGAAGATGAGTCAATTCTGCCAAAGGGTTCATTGAATGATTACCCTCAAAAACGCAGTTTTGATTTCCCGTCGCAAACATCCACTCCGATCCCTAATGGGGCACTTCACTTTACTCCTTCCAGAAATAATGATTCACTTGAGGCGACGACCAAAGCAAGCCCATTAAATGTTCCATCAACAACTATTAGCAGTCATAAAGCAAGAACTAAAGATTGTAGTTCCAACCAAGACCCAAATAAAAATCTTCAAAACGATCAAATTAATTCATCTATCAATTCACCTTTCGTCTACAACCACCCCATTGAAAACAATCACTTCACAACAGGTCTAAGGAAAGAGGCCTCTCAAATTACCCCAGGTATGCTTAAAGTCGAAGCACTTCTCGCAGCCACCAACCAAGCTCTGATCTCCATGGCCAATGCTGCCCACATGCACGCTGATAAACTTGACACCCAGATAACCATCTACAAATGGTAGCAGACTCCATAATGGGAATAGACTTAAAATTGGACCCGCTAAACTAGCTGATACGAAGAGCCCAAAAAAATGTGGCCCAAAATCACATTTCCATAGCGAATCCAAGTCAGGTACAAACTGCAAATACAAATTCTCATCTAAAACACGCACAATTCAGCTGCAACTGTGAGCCTCTATTAAAAAAACTTGAGTCTCTGCCCAAAATAATGTCCACTTTGATAGAAGATTTGAGGATAGAGACTCAGACCAGACTACAGAAACCAAGTACCCTTACTCAACTTCAAACTTATGAAATCCCTAGAATACCAAAATTTTTTTTTTTTTTTTTTCAAAAACCTTTATTTGAGCAAGCATAGAAAAATACAAGAATGGGCCTACAACCTCACGGGCTGGCCGCTAATAATAAGGCACAAGGAAATAAGTAGAAATATACTCCCGTGGTCAGGCACAAATCAAGTACCAAGCATTACTCCAAACATATCACAGAGCATATTGATTTTCTGTTTTATACATAAACACAACAAACACTAAAAAAGGCGAATGCATAGTAATCAAGGTCAGCCCAAAGAACGGAGGGGATGGTCAGCAATTAGGAGAACATAACAAGAGCCCTGAGACTCTAATAAGGTTGGGGGGGGGGGGGAGCAGCGGGGAGAACCGGAAATGCACAAGACAGTATGAAAAGGTTCCGGGAACGCTCGCCTAGGGAGATAGAGTAACATCAGTAGTGCCAACAAGGGGAGGGGTACAGATATCCCCACGATATTCATTCCACTGGCCCCAAATCTTCGTCCATGCCCTGGGTCTGCCCCTGGCCACATATACAGTCTTCTCACGAAACATGGACCAGTCCATGTTGTCCTCCCATTTCGAGACCTCAGGGGGTCTGGATGCGCCCCAGAGTTGCGCAATATCCCGTTTTGCAATCATGTAACCCAAGGTAGCCCATCTGGTCTGGGCTACACAGTAGTCAGTGGGTTCCCACACATTCAACAGACACCGTCGTGTCTCCGGCCGCAGGGCAACACCAGTCACAGCAGTCATCACCTCAAGCACAGCAGTCCAGTAGGCCGCCACCACTGGGCACTCCCAAAGAATATGTAAAAAAGTAGCACTCGACCCACAACCACGCTTACATAACCCATCCGGGGAAAAGCCCATTGTCACCAGACGTGGGCCAGTGACATACACTCGATGAAGGATTTTAAGTTGAACCAAACGGAGACGGGCAGGGATGGCTACTTCTTTCGGAGAAGAGAGTGCCGATTGCCAATCCTCGTCGTCCAGTTCCAACCCATCGCCGACCCAAACCTCCCGAAGTCGGACCAATAAGTCTGCCCGATTATTGATCAGCTTCTTATAGATCAGGGAAATAGTGCTATCAGGCAGGTGGCCATCAAGGACACGATCTTCGAGGGGGGAAGACTCGGGCAGAGTCTCATCAGGAGTCAGGACTGAGGCGAGGGCGTGTCGGACCTGCAAATAACGAAACAATTCTCTACCATTCAAACCGTATTCCGCCTGGAGGGCCTGGAACGACTTCACACTACCTTTCGAACAGACATCACCCACCTTACATATCCCAATCATATCCCAGCGGTCAAAGCCCTTAGTAGACCAGAGGCACCCCAAACGTTCAGAGGCATAAAGCGGCGTCGCCAATGTCATTCGATCCTCCCATCCCAAACTCACATTCGCGGCTCGCCACACAGTGACTGCAATCCTGGACGGACCCACAAGATGGCGCCCGGCTGATCGAGAATAAAACGCTCTATTAAAGTCCCCACCCGGCAGCTGGAGTTTATCCATCTCAAATGCAGGATTTCGACCCGGTGAAAACATCACGTGATTAATAGCAGACAACTGGGAAGCCCAATAATATCTCTTGATGTCGGGGAGCGCCATGCCCCCGTCGTACCAAGGGATGGTGAGTTTCGCGAGGGCAATACGTGGACGCCCGTCCCAAATCAATTGCCTTTGAAGACTCTCGATCTCTCGGAAGTAGGTCTTGGGGATGTCGTCACAGGAATTCTGGAGCGCATAGAGGAACCGCGGCAAGGACATCATTTTAAACAGAGCCGCCCTGCCCAGAGGAGACAAAGGGAGCTTACGCCAACGGGCCACGTCCAGTCGCAATCGAAGGGGGAGGAGATTACGCTCAAATCGAAGCGAGGAGTCCAACGTAATGAAGATCCCTAAATATTTGAAGCCAGACTGGACCACCTGTATAGGAAGTCTACTCGGCAATGGGGGTAAAACACCCGAAAGAACATACACGCAGGACTTGGCCCAGTTAATAACGAGGCCTGAGTTGGCTCCAAATGAAGTAAGAACATCAAATAAAACAGTCAGAGATTTACGCGGGGAGGTGAGATATAAAAGAATGTCGTCCGCGTAAAGCGAGACGCGGTCCTCAAAGTCCGGTGACCAGCGAATCCCTTTAAGCGAAGGCTCCCACCGAAGCCATGCAGCTAACGGTTCCAAGGAAAGTGCAAAAAGCAACGGAGACAAGGGGCAACCCTGACGGGTTCCCCTACCAAGGGTGAAAGGGGTCGAAACTCTACCGTTTACCACTACTTGTGCTAGGGGTTCAGCATACAATAACTTGACCCAACCAATAAACTCAGGCCCGAAACCAAATTTCTCAAGAGCCGCCCAAAGATAAGGCCATTCCACAGTGTCAAAAGCCATCGAGGCATCCAACGACGCCAAAATGGCCGGCTCCGTCAGAAGCCCCGCCCTCGCAATCGCACCGTGGAGACGACGTAGGTTAAGAGCCGTGTTGCGATGCGGGATAAATCCGGATTGATCTGGATGGACCAAGTCACTAATGACCGTCAGAAGGCGGGTCGCCAGGAGTTTCGCCAATACCTTGGGCTCAACATTCAGCAGGGATATGGGTCTATAGGATGAACAAAGGTCCCGCGGTTTACCATCCTTGGGGATGACAACTATCGTGGCCAGACGCTGATCATATGGGAGAATACCCCGTTCCCGGGACTCCAGAAACATGGCGCGAAGATATGGCGCCACTCTGTCGGGACGTAGCTTGTACAGTTCAATTGGCAACCCGTTCGGGCCCAATGCTTTGCCCGAACGGAGTGAACGGATGGCAGTAGCTATCTCATCAACCGTAAAGGGGGAATCCAACGCTACACGATCCAAATCGGAAACACTGGGCAGAGCTATATCACGCAACAGAAGGCGAGAGTCAGCCACATCCCTCACAGACACAGGGGTATAAACCACGCGAAAATACTCAGCAAAACAGTCAACTATTCCAACCGGGTCCGTCACACTCTCACCACTCGATGACTGAATCACGGGCACCACACGATTAGATCTCTCCTTCTTATCCAACCATGCCAGCAACTTACCCGCTTTGTCCCCCACATCATACAAACGACCCTGTTGCTCCCGAAACATCAATTTAGCAGCATCCGTGACCATAGATTTATAGGCAAATTGTTTCAGACCCAGGGCGTGGAGTTTCGCAGACGTGACCCCCGATTCCAAAGCAGCCTCCAATGCAGAAACCTCCCCCTCAAGGTCCACCACCTCCCGATTCCTCGCCTTCTTAGCTTCCACAATAAGGGAGAGGGCCTGCCCACGAATCACCGTCTTAAAAGCCTCCCACAGGGACACCGCAGAGGAAACCGACCCCTCGTTATCCAGAAAATATGCGTCCAAAGACTTAAGCAAAAGGCTGCGGGTCTCGGGGGAGGTAAGGTACCACGGGTTGATAGGAGCCACCCTGCCCACCGCCTCCACTCCAACCTCAAAACGGAGCCAGAGTGGAGAGTGGTCAGAAATGCCCCTGGGTAGGTGTACAATCTCACGCACCGCTGGCGACTGAGCCGCAGGCATCAGGAAATAATCCAGTCTAGACAGACTCCCATGGGCCCCATAGTGAAAGGTGTATTGAAGCTGAGTAGGATGCAAAAGCCTCCAGCAATCCACCAAGCCAAATGTATCCAAAAACCCACCCAACCACTGTTGGGCCGCAGGAGTATCTCTAGGGGGTGGCGGTCGTGTAGACCGGAGTACACCGAATTAAAATCACCAGCCATAAATAGAGTACTATTAGGGAGGTCCAACAACACACGGCCCAAATCGGAAAAGGTAGAAGTCTGCAGGCCGGGGGGCACGTAAACCGTAAATAAGGAGAGGGCACGACCCTCATAGCGACCCACAAGGACAGCATATCGCCCCCGATCATCCAGAATCACATCATCAATAGCTAGGGGGAGGGAAGCCCGAACAAGGATACCCACACCCCTAGAACCCGAGGTAAACCCCGAATGTGCTACGAGGCGATAGCCCCACCTATTCATCGCATGACAGATATTGCCCACCAAATGAGTCTCCTGCAGGAAAACAATATCTGGAGATAAACGTCGTATGCATTTCAACACCACACTCCGTTTGATACGGTCCCCCAGACCGTTAACGTTCCACAAAACAAATCTCAACCCGCTACCCCCATCCCACCCAACAACGCCAAAACCCCCCACCAATGAGCATGACACAAGAAACATCATCAAATACAGGATAAAGTCGCCTTGAGAACAGAACACACAAACAACGAACTTCCCAACCGCCCACCCCCCAACTAACAAGAGAACACCCCCCACCCTGCACCCCTGCAAAAAGCTAAAAAGCCACCCCAACCTGCAGTGTGCCTGTCGCCGAAGAACCCCCATTCTAAACAAAGACCCCGGAGGAGGAAAGGCTCCGTCCCACCCGCCACCCCGATCAAGACCAATAACGAGAAAAAACATACATCAAATCACATAAGCAGTAGAGGAACGTAGGCATACACTTCTGGAAAAAGTTATTCAAGACAAGGCACCAGGCGAAGACGAAATGTTCAGCTCTCTACACCACCTTCAGCAACGCCCAGGTGGGCATCGGACTCAGTTTCAGGAGGTCGGTCAGGCAAGGAGTCCAGCCAGTCATTCACAGCATCCGGCCGATCAAAGAAAAAAGTTCGGTCATTGTACTCAACCCGCAGCCTGGTCGGGAAAAGCATAGCGTAGCGCATCCCCATGTCCCTAAGACGCTTCTTGGCACCACGAAATCCCATTCGCTGCTTCTGGACCTGTTGGGAAAAGTCCGGATAAAAGTTCACCGTGGCATTCTCAAAGGCCACCGGGCCCTTCACACGTGATGCTTGCAGGATAACGTCCCGATCCCTATAGTGGAAAAGTTTTGCAACAATAGGTCTCGGCGGGGCGCCTGGCTTACCCTGGCCCCCCGGAACACGATGTACACGCTCCACTGTGAAAAATTTACTCAGTCCAGATGGAGAGAGGTGGTTTTGGATCAGGTCTTCAACCAGGAGATCAACCGAGTGGGGTTCTGGATTCTCCGGAACACCAACCACGCGAACATTACAGCGACGTGCCCTGTTCTCAAAGTCTTCCAAGCGCCGGGTCATGAAATCGTTCACCCTACGGAGATTGCCAATCTCCGTCTGTATCTCAGAGACGTCCGCCGTGAGGCTGGAGGATTTGATGTTCAATGATTTCACCTTTTCATTGGTTTTTGATAGATCGGCTCGAATTAAGTTCACATCAATGGCCACGGTGTCAATTTTGTGGGCCAAGGTTTCATATTGTTGGCCTATCGACTCCCTCATGCCAGAAATGGCGCCCATGATGTCCTGCAAGGAAGGCTCCGTCGACGCATCCACGATGTGGTCAGACGCGCTGGAACCGGGCAGGGCAGCTCCGGGGGACCCCTTAGAGTGGGTATAACGGTCCATGACGTTAGATTGGACCGGACCCCCGCGCAGAGGTGTCTTCGTCTTCCGTGTCTCCCGGTCCCCTCTGCCCGCCATTTTGGAGATGCGTCACAAGGAGATTCACCAGGGTCAACGGACCGGGCACCAGAAATGGAGGCCTCGGGACTAAAGGACCGCCACAAGGGTACCGCTAGGATAGGGACAGCCAAATAGGAGAATAGTCCAGCCAAAGGCCCGACAGCCGACTCGTGCCCTGGACCCAGCTCTGGCCCGACTCTCTAGCCGAGGTCTCAGCCTGAGGCAGAATCGAAACCGAAACTTAAGAGGGGGACCCACAAGTCCAATCCCCCTGCCGTTGTTGTTCAACTCCAAGACGGCCACTGAACCTCACCCAGTCCCGGGCGCACCTCAAGGGCGGAGCCCAAAAGTTCGAATCACCGTAACTCCGGCACCCGGTGTCAAAATAAATTTCTGAAAGGTCCAGGTAGATCAGCCCAACGTCCTCTATACCAATCCTCGTGGAAATTCAGGATTTGTTCAGGATATTATGCCGGGAGTGGCGGGGGTCCGGGGAGCGCTGTGCTCACGCGGCCATCTCGGATGCCCGCCAAGCTCCTCCTCTCTAGAATACCAAAATTAATCTCAAATAACCCAGACTGCCCTAACAACAATAACAATAGCTCTAAATTGGATCAATCATTATCCAATGCTATCCCCGTAGCTCAAGATCCCACCTCGGGCACCCAAGGAAATGTCTTCTATCCTGATAACATTACCATTTCTTCTTTACAAATATTGAATGCCGAAGAAACGACTACGCAACCCAACACTGAAGAAATTCCACCTACTTCATTAAGTCTTCTTAGGCCTTCTATCGAGACCATACAAAACCTGAAGGAAGGTACCTCCTTGTCCAGAAAGAACAAGAAGTAATTGAAGAAATTAAATAAAGCGAATGGCTCAGAACTAATATGAGTGATCCACCCACAAATTTGACTAAGCAGTCAGAAAAACCAGTCGACTACCGAAAAAAAAGCTGAAAACTCGAAAACGTCTTTAAATCAGGTGCAGAAAATACCAGACAAAAAGGAAAACAAAACAACTAAAAATAGTAGTAACGATAAAAAATCTCATAGCAATCATCCAAAGCAAAATAACAATCCTATTAAATTCCTCAATAAAAGTTCCTTTCCCTCCTCTGGTGAAAAAAATAAACCTATTACTCAGGTACCAGGTCAAAAAACAAGAACTCATATTGAAGTAGCTTCACTGTCAAGAATAGAAGAGGAACAGGCATACAGTGAGGCCATTACAGAGGCGGCTATACCTGACAACAAGCCGCCCTTCCGTCAGGAGACAGCAATAGGAAGCGACCCGTCTACAAGTACCTGCCTCTCGATTTTAAAACCAACTACTCAAGACATTTCGGAGTATCCACGCAATGAAAAGCTTCACATAGTCTCTCTAACCCATAGCTCCAATCTGGTCCTACCACAGAAACCGTATTCAGACAACCAAGAGTTTCAACCAGTGCAGCAGCATAAAAAAATACTACTATACCCGGAATATGAATCCTAGGGACAATGGGATATCCTAAACAGAGGAAACATCCTAAAGCTATGCTTGCATCTCCCAGGCTTGGAAAGTGTTAATTCCGTGGATATTGAAACAGTGGCCTTTATAGACCCCGCACTCGGACTGTGGTAACTTTTTTTAATCCAGACCAGCTGGTAACATTAATGAAGAACGCAAAACAATTGAGTGAATGGGGCATACAGGCTAGTCTTTACACCATCACTAACTACCCGACCTTTCTAAAAAATACTTCCGAACCCTCAACGACTGATAATAATAGACCAGATTTAAATCAGGATAAGAACAATCAGCAGCTACCCCTGATGCTACGCGGCCTCCAACAAGAATCAAAAACAGCACCCTGGATCGAGAACCCGCTTCAAGTAATAGCCACAACAGCAGGAGGTCCTAGCAAATGTGTACTTAGCCACATAAATCCCAAGACTGGTCCTGGCTTTCCCAGGCCTTGGGGTAGTGCACGGATAATCTCGCATGGAAACAAACCCAACCATGACATAGTCCACAACCTAAATATATGTTCTTGGAACATCCGGGGTCTAACAAAAGAGAAAATCGGATGATTAACCACGGACCCCTGGAAGACTCAAGACATCTTCGCTATTCAAGAGACTTGGAGAACACCATCTGGGAAGATTTTACCGTAATTTAATCTTTCGCTATTCCATCCATTGTAGGTGGCCATGCATCCGGGGGCGTGCTGATTGCTGTGAAGAATACACTGGTCGCAAAATTGGAAACACTTTATAATGGCGTGGGCGACTACATCTTCATCAGCATCGAGGCTAAGAGCCATGAAAAGGGAAAAATAAGGCAAAAAATTATCCTTGGCTGTGTCTACTTGCACCCCACAAAACAAGACGAGAGTCTACTTTGAGTAATATGCTACCTATAATAAACAATCTTGAAGTCCTTTTCCCAAATGATCTGTGGCTGATAACGGGGGACTTCGACATCGACTCCACCCATTCCTCTCAACTATCATCAGTCAATGAAATGTGGGCAATCCCGGAGATAAAATCTCAGTATAAACGGAAGGAAGCCAATGGAATAAAACTAGCAACAAAACTAAATCAATGCGGTTTGCGCATCCTCAATGGAAGGATTGCCTCGGACCAACCAGCTGCATACACCCACGTATCCCCCTCCCGAATGGCCCCCTTAGACTACACATGGATATCATTCACCGCCTTTCACCTGGTACTTGAGTTTTTGGTAACCCCATCCTTAGACAGCGATCATGCCAACATAACGTGCAAGATAGCCCTTAGCCAGCTACATCGCCCGAATATTCTCCTGATTTGAACGGAATCGAACCTACAGAGTGTAAGAAATCTGAGATGGTCCGAAGGAAACTGGGAAGCAATAGAAGCAGAAGTGCACAATCTTATGACCAAATGGGCTTCGGCCGGCACTAGTCACCTGACAGCACCCTCTTGGGAAATTATATTGACTAACTTCAAAGATCAATTAGCCTTAAATCCAACAAACAGCCTTTCGAGGGACCTTCCGGCTCAAACTACCCTTTTAGAGCAAAAACAACATACAATCACTACAAAAAGTATACTTAATAAGTTGCAACGAACCAACGTGAATAACGAAAGTGAATATAAATCTCTGAAGAGCGACATATCAGCTGCTGGAAAAGAATACAGGAAGGCCAGGTTCCTTCTAACGAAACTGGAAGAAGAGTACCACTGGGCGACAGCTTTCGAGATCATAAAATCTAAAGAGCAAAGAAAATTTTGGAACTGGGTAAACAAGGCCACCAAAGCCATTAAACCTCCCAACGCAACTAATATTTCTCCTGCCGATTGGGAGTCCTATGTCAAAAAACTTTACACAGCTCTGCACGCTTCAAATATCAGTAGCCTGTCCACTCTCGCTCAATTAATCCCCCAGGATGACATATCCCCCCCATCAGGATAACAACAGACGAAATAACAGGAATAATAAAGAAAATGCGCTCAGGCGGCGCCCCCGGACCCAATGGGATCCCCACTCAAGTATTCAAAGCCCTCGCCCAGAAATAGGCCTCGTTACTGACTCCGCTCTTCGAGGCCGCAATATTGGGAGGCCCTATCCTGCCCTCTTGGCAAGGATCACTTCTCGTTCCCTTTCATAAAAAAGGCTTGCGGTCCAATCCCGACAATTGTCGGATGATAGCCCTCCTCGATGTGGACGGGAAGGCATACGCTAGCGTCCTTTTAATGGCACCCACAAAGTGGGTGGAAAATACCAACTTAATCCCATTCTCCCAAACTGGCTTCCAAAGAGGCAGTCATATCGAAGATAATCTGATCTGTATAGCCCACTTGATGGAAATAACCCTAGCTGCGAAAGGTAAATCGATATACTAGGGATTTATCGACTTTCGTAAAGCCTTCGATAGTGTGAGCCGACCTAAACTCTGGGAAAAATTGGCAAGATGGGGCATCCCTTGGCCGCTATTAAAAGCATTAATAGCCCTACAAACTGACACTTGGGTTAAAGTAAGATTTACATCGAGATGGTCCACCTCTAATAAAATTTATACTAGCAGAGGTCTAAAACAAGGGTGCACTCTTGCACCATTACTCTTTAATTTGTACCTCGCAGACTTCCCGGAATGGCTGTCCCGTTCCTGTGCCTTTCCTCCTGGAATCGCTCAAAGGAAAATTCAAACTCTACAATACGCAGATGACACCATTCTCTTAGACCAAACTCAAGTGGGCCTCCAAAGACTGCTTGATTCCCTAGCCCAGTACTGCTATTTCAATATGCTCGAGATAAATGTTACCAAAACCAAAGCAATGGCAATATCCTCTGCGAAAATAAAAAAGATCACGTGGTTTATTGAAGGGAAGCCACTGGAAACTGTCACCGCATATAAGTATCTGGGCGTTTGGATCGATCAGAAAGGGAGACCTTCTGTGCATACAACTGAAATGCAGGCAGTTGCCCGAAGTCTGGAGGGGGCCTTCATAAGAACGAAGAGAGCTTTGCACTCCCAGGACTTAGTCCCGTTAATAAAATTGATTACTGCTAAATTCCTTCCTACAATCTCTTTCGGCGCAATAACCTTCAAAGAAAAAATGAATAATTGGTTAGACAGAGCGCAATCGTCATGTTATCAAAGGGTTTTTCGATTGCCAAATTCGACCTCCCATGCCCAAATTAGGAAAGAATTTTCTCTATCCCCTCAGCGATGGATCATGAGTGCAAGATACCTCACCTATTGCTTAAAAACAAAACAAGCCGGCCCTCACACTTTAAAGAGTTGTATATGGTCATTGCTCAGTAACCCCAAAACATCGTGGAATAAATATTTGACTTATAATACACCCATTGGTGTATTGGTATAGGAAGAGGCACCAATGGCCGTGATCAGCAGGAGGGCGATAAAGTATCTAGCTTGTCTTTTAACCTTTTAAACACACAATCATTCGTCAGTGGGGCCCATAACACTGCACATTTACTCTATTTTGGTGAATCGCAATGGAGAAATGCTGTAACATTCGGTGGAGTGTCTAAAACCTATCTGGTCAGTTATTATTTACACCTACAGTTTATTACATTTTACCATGGTTTATTCAAATATTTAATTGATTACTTCGCACTCATAGCGTTTCATACTGTAGAGTTCACTGTCTGTGCCTCTGTACGGCTGTCATTCTAAGTTATGTACGCTCATCGTCAAAGTTTGAAAATTCCAACTTTCCTATGTATTATATGTTTGGTTTACGCAAATGCATAATTCATGATGCTTCTGCTCTAATGGGGTGGTGCTAATATCTCTCCAGGTCATGTTATACATTCCGTTGTGTTACCTTGGATGCAACTCTCCTCTATCTGCCTGCTGGACATTATATGTGGAACCCTGTTTGCTTTACTGGTCTCGATTCGTTTATCTTTTACTATTCCTTATTTTACCTAATCTTATGATTTTCTTAATGTACTTAATTTTTATTGTAAATGATTATTTCTGTACTGATGTATCTCTTTGAAGCTCCAAATAAAAAGAACTTTGAACACAAAAATAATTTAATTCTTTATTCAGTAAAATCTTAAACTTTATTTCAAAACGATCATTTTATTTAGAGCTCAGAAAAAATAGCTTATTTTAGAAATCAGGTAAAAGTTTAGCAAAGAACAGATAGTTCCAAATTCATTCTCTCCTAACATCCCTAACTAACACCCTCATCTTATCCTTCAGTCCTTCAAAGCAAACAAATAATGTTCACAAAGAAAAGTTCTTACATCCAGGAGTCAATCTTCAGTCTGGCAGCACTTCGTGTAGAAGTCGAATAAGCGACCCCCTTTAGACGAAACCTGGGGTTTTTATACACTAATGTCCTAACTTATTCTAGCTAAATTGTATCTTCTATTACTTATTTGGATTCTGATTGGACAAATTCGGTGTGCGTGAGCATCTCCTCACCATTACAACATCATTTTCTCAACGATTCAGCAGAAAAATAAAGGGGCTTTGTTTTAGGACAGTCTTTGGCCTAGTCATTTCCTTGAGTGGCAACGTCAGGACCTTTTCCCATTATCACAACATTCAAGCGTCCATGTTTGGCACCCATCCTAGGTTCCGGGCAAGGTAGCCTGAACCTCCTTGAGCACAGGCAGTTCACTCTGACTTGCAGGCTTTTGGTGCGCCTGCCCAGTCCAGCTTTTGCTCACAGTTTACCCGGGCAGCAATCTTTCGTACAGGCCTCAGAGGCCACTTTTTGGAACTATCATAGAAACAAACCCAAATTCATGTTAAATCTATACTAATATAATAAAGAGAGAGCCCAAACCTTTGAGGCTGGTAATCTCAGGAACCACAGCACCAATCACAACACCCAATACAGCGTTGGAAAGGGCAGTTGCAGCAGAAGGACATAGGCTATGCAGATGCGCACCATATACATTTAAAAGGTAAAACAACCGTGCCAGCAAAGTAGTCCCTTGTGGGCGTGTCTGCGATGTGCTGTGGCGTGTGCTGGGGGTGTGACAAACGCTGGGGGCGTGTGGTACGTTCCGCCCTTCATGTCATGTCTCATATCGCGTGCTAATCCCACCCATCTCCCTTTAAATACCCCTGCACCGCATAATCATAACCCACCCTTGCTCCTTAAAATACCCCAACACCCTTAAACACTAACCCATATTAACCCCGTAAATATACCCTGTACCCCAAAACTCAAACATATCCCTAAACCCTAAAAATACCCCTGTACCCCGAAACCCAATCCTAGCCCTGAACCCTATAAATACCCCTGTACCTCAAAACCCAAACCTACCCCTGAACCCTAAAATTACCCCTGTACCCCAAAACCAAAACCTAGGCCTCAACCCTAAAATACCCTTGTACCCCAAAACCCAAACCTAGCCCTGAACCCTTAAAATACCCCTGCACCCCAAAACCCAAACCTACCCCTGAACCCTTAAAAAACCTGTGTACCTCAGAACCCAAACCTAGCCCTGAACCCTAAAAATAACCCTTTACCCCAAAACCCAAACCTACCCCTGGTACCTAAAATGCCCCTGTACCCCAAAACCCAAACCTAGCCCTGAACCCTAAAAATACCCCTGTACCCCAAAACTCAAACCTAGCCCTGAACCCTTAAAATACCCCTGTACCCCAAAACACAAACCTACCCCTAAACGCTAAAAATACCCCTGTACCCCAAAACCCATACCTATCCCTAAACCCTAAAACTACCCCTGTACCCCATAACCCAAAACTATATCTGAACCCTTACAATACCCAAACACCCCAAAACATATACCTCAGTACCCCAAAACATATACCCCTATACCCATACTTACCTTATCCAAACATAAAAAAACATGCTTTTACCATTCATACATTTACAACAAATTGCGTTGTAAATGTATGCGTGGTAAAAGCATATAAATGGTCCGATTCCGATTCGGGTAAAACCGCTCCGAATAGCCGTTCTGAGCGTTTTTCCCATACGAATCGTACCCTGCAATGTCCCCCGTACGTACGAAGAAGTACGATTCGTACCAGGAGCCGTACAGAGACCGTACGATTCTCCCTCGGGACCAGCTGTACGCGACATCTGTACGGTTCGAAGGCTGGTTTTTACGACCCAGCAAATACGATACGTGTCGGGTACGCACCGTAGGACCCTTTTTCTACAGGAGCTGAAAACAGCCGTAACAAGTGCAGAACGGTGCCCCCGGGTACGGTGCGTACCCCCCATGATCGCAGGGGTAAGGTGCGTACCCCTGCGATCATGGGGTGTACGCACCGTACCCCATGTACGATGGGTGTACGCACTGTACCCCATGTACGATGGGTGTATGCACCGTACCCCATGTAAGATGGGTGTACGCACCGCATCCCATGTATTATGGGTACACCCAGCGTACATGGGGTACGGTGCGTACACCCATTGTACATGGGGTATGGTGCGTACACCCTGCGTACATGGTGGTATGGTGTGTACACCTCATGATCGCAGGGGTATGCACCGTACCCCTGCGATCATGGGAGGCACGCACCGTACCCCTGCGATCATCGGGTGTATGGACCGTACGGTGTGTATGTGTTTGTGTGCTTTTCCGTACGACTCGCCCTTACCTGACGTGGACCGTATGAATCGCGTCCTCATACCCCGGTCCAGATCGTACTCGTCGGGTCGTACGGCACGTGTACGTGTCGTACGGCATGTATATGAGTCATACGGTTCACAGTTTCAGCCTTGCAATACGTACGGATTGCGACAATTCGGACGGATTCACGGAATACGGATCGTACTACGGGACTCGGACAGATGGGTACGATTCGTACGGAGAGGGCTCCGGATACAAATTGTACGGACGTTTTTTTTCCAGAATCGGAATAGACCGCAAAATGTAATGCCATGCGTTATAATGGCATTGCGGAGTCATGGTACTTTCGTAATGAAAGTATGCGGAGTGATGGTATGCGGAAAGAAAGTTGCGGAATAATGGGTGTTTACCCTCCCCCGGTAAGTACATTGGTGGCACGGCAGCCCACATCTCCAGCAACATACTAATATTTTTTCACCACCCATTTGAAAAATGCATAGGTCTCTCTCATTGATGGCCAGCACCGACATATGCTTTTAGATACACCCCCCACCACAAGTTCTGGAATTGCGAACTTTAGAGCTGGGGAGCTCTGTTTGAATCTCGGCATCAGCTCAACATCCTGTGATTCCAGGCAAATCGCTTTGTCTCCCCGTGCATACCACAATTTAATGTGTTCTTCTGTAATGTAAATTGTGCTCATCCCATGTTGTCGAGTTTGCGCTATATAATATTGCAAGGAAAAATAAAGTAGGGAAACTCGAATTCACACACTACTGAACGTGCACTCTTAAGTGCATCACCAGTGCACTGTGAATCAGAGCATTTAACAGGCCTGTCACAGATAAGAAATGCTATCTAAACAAAATCCTACAAAACAATATACTACTGGCCGGCGGCAATTCATACCCGGACAACGTCGGGACGGGCTACTAGTATAGAACTAAAAGCCTTCTGTTTACCTCCCACCATACTAATGTTTCCCCATTAGTTTTTACCTAGCGAATAAGCCACACAAATGCGTTTTATACTTACATATTCGACCACTTCTTAGCACAGAACGGGTACAATTATCACACTTAAGCTGCGTTTATATCTAGGCTGTGCATTAATTCACAACACTATAACAATACATATTAGTTAATTTTATTGCAACATGCAGGCAAAATTAGTACTCTCGTGTATAATAAATGTATGCATCTTATACTATGGTTGATTAGTTGACAAAACATTCCATTAGTAAATTTTAACGTTATGGAACATTGACTTTGAGAGGGGTACACAAAATTTTGTTTTTACCACCTCGCTCCAATACCCCTTTCTGGTTTTGAATCTAATTTGAGTCATATCAAAGTATTTGACGTATATGAGTCTTCAAATATTTGAAAAATAACCATGCTTGTGCACTGCCAATTTCTTGCATGTGATAAATATTGTGTCGCAGATTGTGTTAATGACACCATCCTTCAATAATAGTTATTTTTTTTAAATTCTATGCCAGCTGCGTATCATGTATTCAATCTGACTAACAAACACACATGGTGTGAACAAGAAGTCTCAGGAATGTGTCCTAAAGTAATGGCCAAAAATATCATTCAATCCCAGAACATGCAGATGTGCTCAGTATTGACGAACTTGAGACATTCACAATCTGGGTAGCTGTGAATTTTGGAGATCCATGTTAAAATGTTGATATAAAAAATATCGATGAAAAAAGATATTGATGTAAAAATATCGATAACAAAAATAACGCCACCCAATACTTAAAAAGGTACAGTAATATTGACTCAAAAATATCGATGTAAAAAATATTGACTTTAAAAAATAACATAACTTAAATTAAATTAATTTAATATTATTATTATTAACAAACTAAATTAATTGTAATATATATTTTAACTAATTATAACAATAAACTAAATGTAATTAATATAAACACAAAAAGTGTACATATACATAAATTTACCTGAATATATTTTATTAACTATTATGTTTATTTTATTTATAAACTTTATTAATTACATACAAACAAAATAAAAACATATATAAATAATTAAAAATAAATAAAAATATTTACTATATTCTATATTTAATTATTAAACTAATAAAAAAATATTACATATATTTAATAACAAAATAAAAACATTAATAGTTAAAACATTAGATAGCAGGAGGGTAAAAATTACTATTCCCACTCCAGAGAGTGGAACAGTAGGGAAAGTGCTGTATAGCGTAGGGGTAAAAATTACTATTCCCACTCCAGTGAGTGCAACAGTAGGGAAAGCGCTGTATAGCATAGGGGTAAAAATTACTATTCCCATTCCAGAGAGTGCAACAGTAGGGAAAGCGCTGGATAGCGTAGGGGTTAAAATTGCTATTCCCACTTCAGTGAGTGCAACAGTAGGTAAAGCGCTGGATAGCGTAGGGGTAAAATGTACTATTCCCACTCCAGTGAGTGCAACAGTAGAGAAAGTGCTGGATAACGCAGGGGTAAAATTTACTATTCCCACTCCAGAGAGTGAAACAGTGGGGAAAGCGCTGGATAGCGTAGAGGTAAAATTGACTATTCCCACTCCAATGAGCGCAACAGTAGGGAAAGCGCTGGATAGCGCAGGGGTAAAAATTACTATTCCCACTCCAGTGAGTGCAACAGTAGGGAAAGCGCTGGATATCATAGGGGTAAAAATTACTATTCCCATTCCAGTGAGTGCAACAGTAGGGAAAGAGCAAAGTCCCAAAACAATAAAAATAAAAAATATCAACATTTTCAATACAATTAATTTCTAATTTTAACATAATTAATATGTAAGTATTAATATATTATTATTAACAAAGATAAAATAAATTAATATTTAGCCCTATAAAATCCACAACAAATACCTAAAATTAATTACATAATTACATTTAATATTTACTAATTAATTATTGAAAATTCCTTTTTTATTATTTATTAATTAAACAAATAATTACTTACCAGCTTTCACACCATTTACAGATATAAACACCACAACACACACCGAAAATATATTACACTATTACAATTAATATTTACTAAATAATTATTTTAAATTATTTTTATTATTTGTTAATTAAACAAATAATTACTTACCAGCTTTCACACCATTTACACATATATACACCAAAGCACACACCTAAAATTAATTACACAAATACAATTAATATTTACTAAATAATTAACAGAAATTATTTTAAACTATTTAATAATTAATCAATACAAAATTAATTACTTACCACCCTTCACACCATTTACATATATAAACACCACAACGCACACCTAAAATAAATTAAACAATTAACATACTTAATTATTAATTAACTAATTTAAATTAATTAACAACTAATTATTAAACTATACCTCATTAATAAATTAATTTTGCATAATTAAATTACTTCCCACCCTATTCCCCTATAAACCCACAACCCAAACGGAACTAATAACGCAAAACTAAACTTAAAATAAAATAATAAGTAGAAAAATTCTAAAACATATAATAAAATGATGAACAATTCTTATTAAAAACACTAAAATACATAACTATAAAAAAATCTATATTTAGTAAACTATATTTTAAGTAAACAATGTTTATTACAATGATATTTTTGTAATCGATATTACTTACCTGTCAGTCGATATTCTTGTCATCTATATTTTTGTGGTCGATATTTCTTCCAAAAGATATTTCTGCGGTGATATTTTTGTCCCACGATATTTCCCCATCGCTATTCATGCTCTGCACCGTTTTTGGGGCTTGGCTGGATGCCACCCAAAGAACCCTACCAAACCTACACATTTCAGAAAACTAGACAACCAAGGGAGACCAGGGATGCCAGACATGCTAGCATCTCACTGGGCTTCTTTCACTTTACATTTCTGTATAGTGCCCTGTGTGGATTTTAGGAAAGCGGGGTATCTTTAGGAAGGGCATCAAAACCAGGCTCTTTATGCAATGCTAATCATAGTGCAACTCTCAGATCACTACCTAGCGCCAAGACGCATCGGCATTAGTGCTCTATATAAATACCCCCAGTCAGTCAGTTATGTAATGAAGAAGCGTAGGTTTTGCTTTGTAATACTTGCATAACCCCAAATAGGTTCTTGGTAGAGGGACACAGAACAGTTGGGCTTTACTAGAGGAACATGTGTTAAGCATTTCACAGTACCAAAATGGACAATAAGTAATTGACACAACTCAAAAGAAATCAGACAACAATATATAAAAATCGAGCAGGTGTTTATATAATTTTTGACTCCAAAATGAAGACAAGTCGGATAAGTATCACTGGAGTTATAGACTTTGAAATAGAAAATACATCAGTGCATTTAACTCTTGAAAACAATTAATTGCGGTCAATGAGAAAACTAACTAGTGCTCTCAATCACTTGCAGTTGCAGCCCAGTCAAAACTGTAGTAAGGTGATGCAGGTTCCAGGACCAGGCTTTGACAGGCAGTGAAATTTTACTCAGCTCATAGGACCTTGGACCAGAGGTGTCCTGACTGACCCTTGTGCTGAATAAGGGTGCCCAGTTTACTGCTTTTGCTGTTTTAACAGTGTAAGTAAGGTAAGGAATGCAAAAACTTTAAAACAGGGCCATTGAGTTGGCTGATTGAAGATAATATGAGTGCCTCTATGTGCAGTATCGAACAAAGTTAGTGTTATCCTGACTGGTCACCAACAAGCCTCGGCAGTAGCAAACAAAGCTACAGACACTTCGACATCCTGGAGTCCATGATAAAACAGTGGGCAACTGAAACTTGCTGGAGGTCAAAACTATGTTTCCTACATTGCACTAGACCATTTACTTTGACAGCCCACATGAGGCCAAATAGCCTGTGATAATTTGGTTTGAGGAGCTTGCTTTAACTGTGGGCTGCAGGAGACTAGTAACTCTAGCCCAATGGAGCTCGGAAATTGCTTTTGGCTTGCAGAGTGATTCTCTTTTCGTTTAGAAATAGTCTCTAGATCGGGAGAAGTTACACTTGTGGACTTACAGTGTGGTTGCCACTGGTAAAGCTTATCGCACCTTTGCTTTCTGCTGGTACAAAAGCCACAGACCTGGCTCTTTGGCTAAGGTGCACGACCCCCCCCCCCCCCCCACCCAGCTCCTTGAGACGCTTACAGTTGAGTAGCGCGCTTCACAAATCCCTGATTGATTGATTGATTGATTGATAAGGGAATAGCAACATTTCCTGTTTTTGTGTGCGACTGGTTAACTAATTCATCCCCACCGTCATACTCTGAAACACATTTTATTGCCGGATTGGAGTTGCAACTGTGTGCAGTGAAGAAGTCCTGAGTATCCCCACACCCATTTTATTTCTCTCAAGGCCATTCAATGGAGAATACAAATCCATGTGTGACTGCCTCCATCCCTGTGATTTGACGATCTATCCTTTCCTGTTTTATTACCCTAGCCATGACAATATTTTATTTACACTGGCCAATCTCTGCTTTGTGTACAAATGGATCTGCATTCTGCAATGCACCATGAATCAATCATAGTTAGGACGCCAGAAGAAGAGGTAAATGGATTGCATTGCACTCTGAATGATTGCTGTTTGTTGTGAACTTGTGATGGGTGTTGAGAGATGATTCATGTGGTGGCAGGCAGATTGGCACTGGGTGTTTGTTTATCTGTAAATATTATTCTTAAAATGTGTTTGTGTACTGATTTACAATGTTGTTGGCCTATTGACAACTGATACATTTTCCACTGAAGTTGATTTTTTTCCTTCCTCTTTGAGAGATAACGAGAATCCTTCACCGGGTCCACACTGCTTTGCTTTATTGTTTTCTGCTTTATACTCCTCAAAGAGTCAGATCCGATCACTCCCCTAGCTAGCGGAAACACAAATCTAGTCTACATAAAAAAATATTCAATGTTTCCCATGTTTTGCAACAACAAAATTGTGCTACAGGTTGATTTATTGCATTTTGAGTCGGGACCTGGGACACAGTTGGTTGGAGTTGGACACCTTACTCAGAGTCAGCCTCAGGAGGATCAGAGATGATGGAACGACTCAGAGCGTGGGCTTGACTACTTCGATAACTGCAACCAGAAGAAGGAAGTTTTAAACTTCACTGAAACCAACATATATTGCTCTGTGTGTTTGTGCTCAATGCTGTCTGGCTCAAATTCTAAGCAAATGGTGGTTACTTGGGAGGGGCCCTGTTGTTGAAGGTAAATGGTAACTGGAAACGGACATTTAGTCAACAATGATAATAATATTATCGATGTTGCTGTTACTGTTAGTCTGCATATCATGTTAACTTATGATTCATGCTGATGAATTGATGATCATCACAAGTGTGAGTTTTATCAGCCCAGTACCGAGAGTTACATGCAGCCACTTTTTGTGTGATTTTTGGCTGTTGTAAAATTGCCCTCCCCTAGATGATCATTCACATACCAGGCACAAAATGTTGAGAATGAATGCAAAAAGGACTATTCTTCTTCTCTTCTCTCTTGTTTTGTGCTGCCTCTGAGTCTTCTCTGTGCAGTTCTTATGCAGTTGAACTTCTTTCTCCTTGATTCTTCAATATATTTTGTATGTTTCAATCTACAGGCCCTATTACCCTGCGCCATACTGGAAAAACAATATAATGAACATACGCACACTTACCTTGCCAAACCGCCTCTGCCAGTCACTAAGAAAGTCAGACAGCCCAAGAGAAATGCAGATGCAACTCTCAATTTGGCAATACAGTATCATTTATTCTTTTAGTAATCATTAGAACTGTGTGTGTTGTTTATGTTTACTTGACTCCTACAAATATTTCAATTTTATATATTTGCTATCTTTTAAAGCAATTTCTACTGACACTTGGGTCTCTCTGGGGGCAGACAATTTTATTTGGTTTACCTGTACTGATCATCATTCCTCTGTTTCATTTTCTTCCCATAACAGATTTATGATGGTCAGCTGCTCGCAGCCAAGATAAATGTCCTTGTGTAGTGCTTCTCTTTGTCAAACCTTTCAAATCCTCTTCCCATCCATTCACCGAACTCCTAACCCTTTTCCCCAGGGCTGTGTAATTTATTGAGGTGTGACTAAATTTACATCATTAATTGATTACAAACTTGGTGGGGCAAATGTGGTGAAAGCAATACCAACTAAGTGCAAGGTGAGGATCTTCAGCTCTAAGTATGGCCCACACTGGTAATATATTTGTAAAAGCCACCCATGCACAGTATTTAATATTGTTTTCAGAGGAACATCATTTCCAGCATCATCTTGCAGGCACTGTATTGCTTCAAAGGTTAGGCATGTCCAATTCGTGGCTCAAGTCGACTTCATTTTGTTACTGTTACTGGCTAACCATTCTGATGAATTCAATTTAGCATTGTTTATCATATTTTCCCTATTGTCTTTCTTCTTGTGTACTGGTAGGCTAGTTTCTGCTGACTGTCTCATTTGTTTTAAAGCCTGCATATGATAGTGGCATTAACTTAGTTTATATTTCAATTTGTTTAGTTCCCTGCGAGGATTAGTCCTTTTCATTCAGTCTGAGTTTAGCTAGAAGGGAGTGAGTCCTTGCTTCTGATGCCTTCAGTGTTAGACTAGTGCGCTAGCATGCTGCTACTCCTACCACCACCATGGCACCTTGGGAAACTATGCATCAGATGAGAGAAGAACTATGCGTGATTCATTGTTGAACTGCAATAATTCTATATACAATGGAAATTCACACACTCACCTCCACCAAGTCCTTAGGGGTTAAGAGTTACAGACTACAGAGATTAGGAGGAGAGAGTAATAGGACAAGGGAGGGTATCACACAACTAATTCATGATTGTTACACTATCAGCAGATTTTAAAAACTGGCTGCAGCTAAGGCAGCCATGAAAAGTAAAACAGTAACCCCCCAAAAAAGATTGAAATCTTAGGGTACAACTATAATAAATATATTTCCCAAACAAATATAATTAAACTAGTAAACCAACAACTGGCTCACCCTTCTCACTAACCCCAACCAATATCCAAGTCAAAATAAAATCACAATTGTCCCTAAAGAAACAGGAAAATCACAAAAATGCCCCAACTACCACATTCTCCCCCTCTCCCCAACAAGTCCCACCCACCCAAAAAAAGATTTTAAAATGGGCAGAAGAGTAGGCCTAACAGTAGGCTAGGAGCTTCCTATTGTGCCTCTCCAATGGGTCCAGATGCTCCTCCTGCCTGTCTTCCAGGTGTGCCAGCCTCTGCAAAGTGCCACACTGAAATGCACTAATATAGGGATGAACAGCAGTGGTGGAATGGCAGCTTCCTTTGGACTGCAGCGATGGTCTACCGGAGTCCCTGGGCCTTGGCTAGTGCTGCTGCCTCCTCCTCTTTGGCCACTAACCGCTGATTCTCGGCCCTGATGGCCTCCAGCTTCCTCTGATGGGTCAGGATTGCTATCTCCTGCCTGTTAGGTGATGTTGGATCTGCAGGAGTATCTATATCAAGAAAGAAAAAAGACAAATTGTAAACAAGGCTCTTAGCAAAATACATAAAATTATATAGTGCCACAGTATCAGTATCAGTACAATTTTGATTTCATTATAGTTTGAGAAAATATGCACTATGGAGTATACATGTAACTATTCTCTCTCTTGGTGAGATAAATTAATGTAGGCATTCTAGCTCAGCTGGTGCCCTAGACACACTTACTTGTGTTGCGTTACTTTGCTACTGTGTGCAGGTAGGGCAGCTGTACTAGACAATTATCTCTTATTCCTATCATGGACATGCTCTGTTACATTTCTCAATTACACCTTGACTACAAGGCAGATAAATAGTTACATAATATGAATGATATACGTCGTGTGAGGTACTACTTTATGAAGAATACACTATAAAAAGAAGACAATTAGGCAAACAGACATCCTGCTGTCTGCACATGGGAAAAGTAATACTCTACAGTGCAGAGAAATGATTAATGAACATGATATTCTATTTGGCATGTTCATCATAGACTATCTCATCCACAAAATGCAAAGGTACTTACTCTTAGTCCCACTCTCCCACTTTAATCTCCGGCCTCACCCTCCATCACCACATTTGACCACATTTGACTTAACTTTTTTCCAACAAAAGTGATTTGCTTGGCAGCAAGGAAAATAATTATGAACTTAGTCTACTGCAGGTAAGTTAAAGGGATTAGGCAGCATAGGTAGGCGTTTCACTGATCATCATCCTCATTGTGTTCTGCAATTATTGAAAGGGAAGAATTTGAACTGATGTAATCAGTTATGGAAGCAATAATAAAATGTATCACTATACCAGAGGAAAGTGGTGCATGACATGAACCTTTTATTTTTATTTTATGGAGAGTTTGAAAAGAAGGTACTTATGTACTAGGAAGTGACTGAGTGGGATGGGAATTGGGAGTGAAGGGAAACACAACTATTTATTTTTCGCAATGCCATGAAATTTGTAAAGGGTCCTACACATCAACTGAGCCAGATGCACATTGCACAACAAACAATGCAGTGTTGCCAATGTGACCATGCAGCTGATAGGTTAACCATCACTTGTGAAATGCCATGATTAGGGAAGGAGGTGATTAATGATGATGGGTGGGTACTAGGAAAGATACAAAATATAACTTGCGTTTGAAAACTACTGTGAGTCAAGGGAGTAGTCTGAAATACCACCTCAGCCCTTTTATTCCACATCCTTGATAAAAACCATTCAAAGCAAGTGAAGATGAGAAAGACGCCACTACAGAGGAGCACCCTAGACCCTTGTTTATTCTTCTTCCATGGGATGTTTCCATTCAACATTGCATTGATTTTCTAGTATTTTTTTTATTTTTTTTTTACAGGCATGCATATAATATTGACATATGTTGTTATCTGGTTACACTCATCCTGATACATTTTACAGAGGTTGAAGAAGCAAATACTTTAAGAAGTTACGTCTCTGTCCACCTTCCTGTGCATTTCTAACTCCACCATGGGTGATACACAGATATCCCCACTGTAATCGTTCCATTTCATCTATTTTATGTCCCATTTATTCGGGCACCCCCTGGTTTAAACACCTCTTTCTCTGCAATCATACATCTATCTTTCACCCATACCGATATGGAAGGCGGTGTCACTCCACCGCATCCTTGCCAGTTCTCTTTTTACCAATGTGTACACCAACATCACCAGCTGCTGTTTAATTTCAGTCAGGTCAGTGTCTGCCCATATGTTTAGCAATCCCAGTCGGGATGTCAGGCCCACCACCTTTCCCAATGCAGACTGTATATGATTTGTGGCTCTCTCCCAGATACCGTGTACCAGCGGGCATTCCCACAGTGCGTGATAAAAGGTAGCCAGCTGTTTGCAACCCTTTAGGCAGAGGTCATCCTGTCTCACCCCTATTTTGGCAAGAGTTATCCATGTCATATATGACCGGTGTAAAATCCTGAGTTGTATCAGTCTTAATCTAAGCGTGATCCCTGGGTGACATAAGGGCCAATCACCTATCTTCCTCTTTAATCGGTCCCAGGTCTCTCTCCCACTGCTCCTAGAGCTTCCCAAAATTGGTAGATTATTACTACGTTTTTTGTAAGTTAAGGATATTGCATTAGATTGCAGTGGCCCATCGAGCAAGCGGTCCACCAGAGGCGACGAGTCCGGTATGTCCTCGCAGCTCGGGAAAGCCGCCCTTTAGGCATGCCTTATTTGCAGGTATCTAAATACCTCCCCTGGATCCATCTGGTAGATCCTTTGAAGTTCTTCAAATTTAAGTATTGCACACTTCTTAATTAAGTCCTTCACTATACAGAGCTTCCTATCATATCTCACCTATCAAACTCTGGTTGATAGCACATCATGCCTAGTTGCTGAGTGTACCATAATGGTGTTACCTTGGTGAGAACGCAAGTTTGCCAGATGCCAAATGTGTATTGTGTGTAGTGTTAGACCAATATATCTCTGTGTGGGAATAAAGGGCACCCAGATAGCCCAAGAGATCCGTCTGGTCTCTGTCCAGGGCGTAAGCCGGGTCAGTCGGTGGGACGTACATCCAATGTTTCACGGCCACCAGCTGTGAGGCACAGTAGTACAGCCTGAGGTCTGGCAACGCTATCCCCCTATCGTACCACCCATTTGTTAGTTTCTGAAATGCCACTCTAGGGGCCCTATCATCCCACAACAGTGTTCGTACCTGCCCTTAAACCGCTACACAGTACGCATCTGGGATTTGATGAGGGCAGTTCTGGAGAATATATAAAAATCTCGGGAGCGCCAACATTTTAAAAAGAGCTGCACCGCCCACCAAAGATAAAGGCAGCGACCTCCAGTGTTTAACGTCTGCTTGCAGTCTGGCCAACGGGGTTGCCAAAAAAGAGAGCCGGGTCTGATGTAACAAAGATTCCTAGATATTTAAATCCTTCCACAGCAACTACTAACGTGCAGTCTTTGGGGAGACGGGGAGTCTGTCCCTGCAGCATAAACAGCCCAGACTTACCCCAGTTGATTGCATATCCCGAATATTTCCCAAAGTTTGTAAAAATATTGAGAACATATGAACTTGTACGGGGAGGCAAGATATAATATTATGCCATCGGCATATAGGGAAGGATATTCTGTCCTCCCATTCCAATGTCCATCGTAAACCCTCCACCATCACATCCCAACGGATCCTGGCTGCCAGGGATTCCAGCATATGGGAGAACAGCAGTGAGGACAGTGGAAACCCCTGCCTGGTGCCCCTTCTTAGCTTGAACACCCGGGATGTATAATTGTTAACCCTCACCTCCCCCTGTATTTCAGTGTACAACATTTTTACCCATCCTATAAATTTAGGGCCCATTCTGACCCTCGTGAGAACCACAAATAAATACGGCCATTCGATGGAATTGAATGCCATGCAGGCATCTAAGGACAATATAACTGCGTCTTCCATCAAAAATACCATGGGCGCCATCACATTTTTTAGTCGGTGTATGTTAAGAGCCGTATTTCTTCCTGGCATAAAGCCAGACGGATCTGGATGCACCAAGGAGGAAATCACTGTCTCAAATCGCGTGGCAAGCACTTTCTCCAAGATCTTTGCCCCCACATTAATCAGCGCTATAGGACACAGGGTATCTATTAGCAAGGTAGATATAGGATATTTGATGGGCGATGCTTCCTTATCTCTTGTTTAGGACATTCATCATTCATTTAGTTCATCCGTGACACACGGATGAACTAAATTCGATACCAGGGATACAATAAAGAAGATGATTTATTGAAAAGCATCTCCAAACGAGTATATAATATAGAAAGGATACAATCATCTCCACTGCAAATAATCTGAAGAAACTAATAAAAAGCCAAGTTTCCCAACCAAAATAAGAAATCTTGAATATATATTGTGTTGATGAATGTCCTAAACAAGAGATAAGGAAGCATCGCCCATCAAGTATCCTATATCTACCTTGCTAATAGATACCCTGTGTCCACACAATAAGGAAACAAACTTTTCTCTGTAGGTCCTGAGGAAGGTGGTACCAGTCCACCGAAACGCGCGTCGACCTGGTGTGGAAATTCACATTACAATGTGTGTCACCTCAGGCACAGAAAAAATACATTTTTCTTGATGAAAAGTGAAGTGCGTGCAAGTGTATGTATGAGTAGTATGTGAGTGTATAGAGGTGTGTGGCATGAAGGGTGTTTTCTTTGACATGTACATACAATTTGAGAAAAAACATGTACTTGATGTGTATTTTAATGTTTATATGAAATAATCAAAAGAGTCTAATGAAATTAAAAAGAAAAATATATAAAAAACGTAGAAAAACTTTTTGATACAATACAAAAAATCAATAAATCACTGAGAATACAAATAAAGAAAGTGTTGTGTGCTATGCTTTGAAGGACTTTTTGAAAAGTAGATGAACTATGTCACAAGATAAAAAAATATTTAGGCCATGAGGGAATTCTTTTAGCTGTCTTTTCCCTGGCTTAAAGTATGTTAGAGGGGCTACCTAATTTATGTTACTGAAGTTTCAGGTGATTTACATGGAAAATGGGACATGACCCAGTCCACTTGTCCTGGAGGGTCCTAGGAGCTATAGGCTCCAACACCCAAACCAACCGACCAAGTTGGTACTCATCCAGTACTGACTTTTTGTTATACCACAGCTTGACAAGTTCTTGACTAGCTTCCAGGATCTTGTTTGTGTTCTTCATCTACTGAGCCATGCAAGAATGTAGATTTAGTAAATAGTTCAATATGTACAACCTTTTGAGGGGCTTCTCCCAGCCTTTCTGCAACAAACGTAGCGGATGCCCTGCAGGGTGGCCTAAAGCTCAAAGGGACTAAAAACAACCTGTACGCAAACAAGAGGCAAAGTAACAGGACATCCTATCTACTTCTGAGTTTTTAATGGCGGCCAATTATCGTGCCTTTTATGGTTTTAGTGAATTTCTCAACTAAACCATTTTTCTGTGGGTGATAGGGGATAGTTACACTGCCTTCATCCCACATAGCTTTTAGGTATAGAGACATGAAGATAATCCCTATATCAGAAACAACTTCCTTAGCAAACCCTTCCCTGTTAAAAATGCCAAGAAGGGACTTTGCTACTGCTGGAGCATTGAAAGGCCTGAGGGGGATTGCCTCTGGGTACCTAGTGGCATGGTCCACTATCAATATAATTCAATCTGCTCCCAGAAGCAGTTTGGTGGCCAAGGCGACCAACAATGTCATTCAGTCTCCCTCAAAATGAGTCCCAACCACTTGAACTTGGATTTGGAGAGCCTTTGGTTCTTCACCTGTCATGCTACTGGCTTGAATGATGACACCGCAACACAAATCCTTCACTTTTTCAGACACCTGGTCCTAATGAAAATGGGCAACCAGTCTATCCTAGGATTTGGTTTGTCCCAGATGTCTCGCTAAGGGAATATCGTGGGCACTTGGAGGACTACCACTCTTCTGGTTGCTCGTAGGTTGGAGTTACTGGCCTTATTGTATAGGAGCCCATCTTCCCAGCACACCATATGGGCATCTCCCTCTTCTTTATGTGCAGCCTGCTGCCTAAGCTCTTTAATAGTTGGGCAGGTCAGGCCAGGCTTCTTCAGATGTAGCTGACTCCTCAGGCATCAGGGATTCAACCTCAGGAGAAATCTCCCCTGGGTCCTCTGACCTCTTTGAAGTTGACTGGGCAGATGTATTGCCATTTCTCTTGTACTTGGAAGTTTGGGCTATTATGTCAGACCCCAAACTCCCATGACTTCCTCATTGTACTGGGTGCGCTTGAGTTGACACACGCCCAATCAGAGGAACCTCAGCACTTCTGCACAAGCCTTCCTTTCCACTTCTGCCCAAGCAGAAGTTTCCACATAATTTCTCAAAAGACACTCCACTAGAATGGCAGGCGTCACACACATCTTATTTGGGCCAGTAACCACTCCCCACTCTAAGCTTACCAAGGCCATTGGAGGAAGGTTAATGTTATTGTCAGCATTAATCACCTGGTGACTAACACCAGCTATCATTTGGTTTGGAGAAACCAGTAAGCTGCCACCATTGTGACACTGGCACCTGTATCCTACAGAACCTCTACTGCAGTCCCATAGATGTAATGCCTTTGTACATTTCCATGCTTGGAGGTAAGACTGCCAGAGCTTCCATTTCCTCCCTAACCATGGACTCTAAAGTAACCTAGGTGTAAACTCGAGTCTCTCCAAAGTAAACATCCATCCCCACTCCTTTGGTAGCCACTCCCTTGGACTATCCAAAACTGGGGATCTTTTTGGGGCATGCTGAATCCCCGTTTGTGTACCCCTACACTTCAATCCGTACTCTTCCATGGTGAGTTCAAATCCTTCAATTAAAGTTTCCCTCACATGCTGATAGGCCACATCGAAATTAAGGGTCAGAAGTCTATCTCTGACCCTGACTCTTGACTGAGAACAGCTCCACAATAGGGAGCCCCAATGCTAGTAACTTATCCTTCTAATTTTGCTGGCCCTATCACAGGCTTCAACCCACTTGTCAGTGTCAATACCATCACTTAACTTTGGGACAATCCTTTTTGGTATCTTAGAATCAAATCTTTCCGATTTTTCCCTGTTACCATTGCTGCAATTATTATTGTTTGCTTCAAGCCCATCTTGAATGTTCTTTCTTCAAGGGCTATTTTCATTTCCCCAAGTTCATTCCTTTTCTCCTCTTGAGACAGGGGGTCCTCTTCCTCAAGTCTTACTTCCACCTTACCAGTAGGAGGTCTTCTAGAGTGACCTCTGTCACTTCCTGCTGGTGAAGAAGGTCAAGGAAAGGCTGAATAGTTGTGGGCCCTTCCTTCTTCCTCATCATCCTCTATTTGGGCAAAGACATCATACTCACTCTCTTCAGGGTGATCCTCTGAGGAATGGGCTTCTCGCTCTAGCTTTTGTTTCTCATGGGAGCTGAGGGCTTTTCAAGGACCTACCTGTTGGTTGTTACCCTACAGACAATGCCCCTAACTTTGCACAAGGCTCTCAAATATGTCAACTTCAGACCTGTGAGAACAGTGAGTTTGATGTTCTAGTCAGCCTACATTGTGCACTTTTTATTTCAAGGTTGGGACCTTTTAAAAACTCTTTCCTCAATGTTTATGGGCCATAAGTATGACCGTTTTTTGCATGCGCAAATGGGTTTGCGAAACTTGTTTGTGCATGCAAAAACAGCATGGGCCATGTACAAAGCCTATTTAGTGAGTCACTATTTATTTGCGACTCGCTAAATAGGTTTTGCGACTCACTATTAGGAAGGGGCATTCCATACCTAATAGTGAGCGCAAGCCCATGTATGTAGGTATTGCGGTCGCAAAACTCTTGCTAATTACCACCCATTTTAAGATGGTGGTACTGCACTTGCAAAGGGGAAGGGGTCACCAGGGGACCCCTTCCCCTTTGCAAATTCTGGGGAAATAATTTTTAAGGGCAGGCTGTCCCAGGGACAACTACCTGCCCTTCAAAAATGAAACAAAACCATTTCATTTTTATTTAAATGCATCCAGTTTTCCTTTAATGAAAACGGGCTGCATTAAAAGAAAAAACTGCTTAATTTAAAAGCAGTCCCAGATATGGTGGTCTGCTGGAAGGCCCTGCCATTCCCATTTGGATCGCAAATTGCCAGAGGTACATTAATATATGTGAGCCTCTCAATTTGCGACCCCATTGGGAATTGCAAACAGTGTGATACACACTGTTGTACATCCAAAATAGTGCCTCACAAATTGCGAGTCGCAAAAAAAATTGCAATTTGCGAGGCGCTATTTAGCGCATCATACATCTGGCCCTAGGTTTTTGATTACTCTTGAATAGGGGTCTACACGGGACCCCAACAATTCCAATAACAATCTTTTGAAAATAAAGTCTGAAAAATCCTTTTGGGGACCACAATCAATGGTGATTTCTTGTGCAAAAAATCACTTATGACCAAGTGGTACTACACAAGTTCAGAATCTCAGCGCTGTAAAACTAGTTAAGTGGGGTATTATGCAGTGAAGGTGGTTAAGTCCTACATTGTAATACCTCCACGTTACCCCAAATAGGTCCTTTGAATTCAGCATTTCATTTTACCAACATGGATGTTAAGTAATTGAGATAACTCTTAAGAAATCCAACATAATTTAAAAAATGGAGCAGATTTTTATATAATTTTAGACACCAAAATGAGTCATTGATTTTAAAAGGGAAAATAAATCAGAGCATTTAACTCTTGCAAAACGTTAACGTTGTGGTTAATGGGAAAACACAAAAGTGGCACTCAGTCACTTGCAGGTCTAGCTCAGTGGTAACAAATAGAGGGTAAGGTGAGGTGGGTCCCAGAACCAGTTTCCGACAGTCAGTTTTATATTTCCTGGCTATTCGGGCCCGGTGCAGAATTGTCCCTGGTCCTGAACACGGGAGCCACGGCCTCTCGCTTTTCTGCTAGGAGGGTGGAGGAGAGGAAAGGGATGAAACATCTCAACAATGGGCCACAGAGCTGACTGGAGGTAGGTGCTGCAGCATTCCCTTGAGGCGTAGCATCAAACAATGGAAGTGGTAGCCCAACTTGCCATCAGCAAGCCTTAACAGTAGAAAGCACAGCCTATTGATACTTCAAAATCTTGATATTTGGGAGAAAATAGTAGCTACCTGAAACTTGCTGAAGGTAAGGACTATGGGGCATATTATCAAGGCAGGCGAAATGACATTATCGCCGCTTTTGCGGCCGTTTTGAGCCGCAAAGTGGCAATAATTCCATCGCCCTACGTCAGTTAGCGGCAGGTTTTAGGTGATAGCGAGCGGTTTGGGGCCCGCTTTGCATGTCAGCGATATTTATCGCTAATGACATACAAAGTGGGGTATGCTAACGTCGCTATCGCCTATTAGCAAGGCAGGCATAGCGATAAAAAAATGTGCGCTAAGCGCGAATTTCGCTGAAAACTAACGCCTGCTCAGACCAGTTCTTTAGCCTGTATATCCAATGGGAGGTGGATATTCAGGTTAAGACCCTATTGGCGATGATGCGTGAATATCGCTGGGTTTACAGCAATATTCATGCATTTTTCCGCTATCGCTGGTTATTTTGTCGCATTGGAGATAAATGTTGCTAATAGCACATTATCTCTGCGATAAAATCCGGCAATGCTTGGCGATGAAAAAAATGTCGCTAAGCTTCTTTAGGATAAATATCGCTAGTTGTTGATAATATGCCCCTATTTTTCCCACAATGTACTACACTATTTACTTTGGGCAATCCCTTGGTGGGCCTGATGGAGAGGGATTCTTTGGTTCTGTTAGCGTGCTTTACCTGCAGGCTGCAGGGGACTCGTACGTCTAGTCCAAGGGAAGCCTTTGGCTTTGCAGAGTGGCTCTCTTGTTTTGGAACTGGTTTCTGAGTCACAGTCATGCAGTTGCAGGGTTGCTGCCACAGATGTAGATTATAGTACCTTTTTTTTGTGAAAGTCCTGAAATCTCAGACTCGGGTCTCTTCATTGTCCTTGGTTCCAATTCAAGCAGATTTGAGGTTATTGTGCAAGGAGTATCCCTTAAACCCAATATTTCGGGGCATCAGGGCTGTGGGCGCATGGAGCCAAATTACTGCTAGCCCCCATGGCTAACCTGCCCCTGACCACATTTAGGGGAATACAACCTTTTCTACCCATAACCCTATAAACTGTTACTCTTAGAAATGGCAGAACCCATCCTCACCTGTATAGAGCAGGTAGTCAACCCTATGGGTGGGCCTATCCTACTGGGCATGCACGCCTCCTAACTACCTGATCTTTTAACCTTCCCAGGTGCCAATCCCTTGGAGGCAGGGGATTGGCTTTTTCCACATTTGGGAGGCTACCTGGTTGCATTTCAGAGGCAGTGGAAGCTTTGAAGCTCACCGCTTGAAAGTGCCACTTCACTAGTCATCAAGTCAGAGCGGGAGGTGACACCTCATTTCCTGGAAGGCCTTTGTTTCTGTCTCCTGTGAGTGTTCACATCTCGTGGCAGGGGGTCATATGCCTATCTTGGTGGTAGCAACTGCAGGCTGTCATCCACGGCAGAGGAAAGAGGTGGGAGACCTGTAAGGTAGCCACCCAGGTGCATGTCACATTAAATCCGACCCTTAGAAAAAGTTGGAGTTGATAATATAAGGTGTTTGATACCAAACATGACCCTTTTCTGTGGACCATGAAGGAGATGGCAAAGTCGGATTTACTGGCTGCCATTCGATGTTATTCTCTGGCCCCCTGACCATATGTAGTAGTTCTTAATAGAAAGAGGATACTATATGGGTATATAAGCTTTCACTTATATGCCCACACCTTTAATATAATATACCCTGCCTCCTGGGCTTAGGAGGCCTACCTTAGAGGTGACTGCCACTTCTGGTGAGGGCAAAGTCAAGTGGGAGAAGTTTGTGCTGCTCCAGCAGTCTGCCATGACAAGCCTGCTGTCATCTCTTTGCTTCTTTCACTCATGGTGGCCAAAGCAATGTTTCAGGCCCTGCGGAACCCTTTAACTCCTATGCACTGGCTACAACTGGTACCACTTACCACAGCCTTATGAGGGGGTTAAAGTCCTTGATAATTGCGGTTACCAATTCATTTACACAATTTTTAGGGAGAGAGCACTGGCACTGGGGCCTGGATATCAGGCTCAAGTGCACTTTCAGAGTCATAACCATCAGCACTGCGGAAGCAAATGTAGAGGTGACAATAAAAGAGAGCACGTCCTACAGGGATCTTCTATCTTCCTACCACCCATTATTCTCCCAATTATCCAAAAAATACGATACCCGACTTCTGTGGATGGGCCAAGAGGCCATAACACAAAAGGTCTCAAAATGGTACGTGAAAAGATCAGCGATAAGGTTAGTTGCAGTATTTAAGTCAGTTTCTTACCTTTGGAACCTAAGAACCTCAGGGTTTTCGGCAAGTATACACCCACAGGATTCAAGGCCTGTGTGTATTGAGTGGATTCTGCAACCCTTTCAAATCCACAAGACCCTGCAAATCTAAAACTCTCTCTACAAATCCTAAATTTTTCTTGCATTTGTGTGATGCAAAGTTCCAGAATCATCAGGACTCTGAAGAATCCACAATCCATGAAGTTCCTACGACACAGCATTACCCACATGTACCGATAAAGATGCTGCCCCCTTTGTGGCTGTGCCTAGCAACTTGAATGTTTGATCCATTCCATTTTGGGCACTATCCTCTCGTGGAGGATAAACCCACTCAAACAAGTGAGGCACCATTTTTACTGTGTGATTTGGTACAACAATAGGTGGTGGCACATTTTTGGTGCTCCATATTTTCCAGAACTTTCCATCAAAGAAATGTAAGGAAAATATACGTTTTTTGCCAAAGTCTGAGGTTTCAATGAGTTTCTGGGTAACAAAACCTAGTGAGAGCCATACGTCATGCCACCCGAGATGATTTTCCTTTGTGTTTAGTGTTCACAAATGTACAGGTTTGATAGCTTTCCCTTTGTGCTGGCCGAGCCAGAGCCTAAATTCCACAGCCACCAATATTGCAGAAGCGTGTCAGTTTTAGGGTTGGTAAAATGTAATCTGTTCAAGTTGCGGGAGCAAAGGCCACCCACACAATTTATGTACCATTTTTGTAGGAAAATGTAGGGGAAAGCTGGGTGGTAGGTAATTTGTGGATACCTGTATATTTTAGTACGTGCCTCACAGAAATATGAAGAAAATGCATGTTTATAGCATTCAGAATCATCTCTGTATGATAGGTTTCTCTGGATGGTGACTGGGCAATGACCCAACATCTGCAGCTATCCACATTGCATGAATTCTCATGGATAAACTATGATGAGACTGATTAACAAACTTCACTTTCGAGTAAGCTTACACTTTTGAGTACATTTACTACTTTTTGGTATTCACAAACTGCACTTTTGCAGCAACATACAATTTATCGACTGGTAATGCAACACCCTTCCATAGAAATAATGAAAGCTGGTAATTCAAATGAAACCTGATAGGAAATACGTTTAAATTATATCGCATTATTCAAAATCGATTTGTAAATACATACATATAAATTAATATTAATAACTACAATTGATAATTTAATTATACATATTTAATAACCTATTTTGAACTTGAAAAATTTTGTGACAATAATTGTTACTGAAACAACATTTATCTCAGTTAGACTAATAACAATTATGAGTGTATTGTTCCTTCTTTTTCTCTAATCTGGATTGACCAAGGAAAGAGCAACTCTCTCCCTGAGCTATGTTTGTTCCTATACTTGCTAGTAGCTTACTGGCCTAACTCATATTGCAAAGAGCAGGTCACAAACAGAGTAAAAAGCCTAATAGGTGTAGTAACATTTCCCAAGATGGAGCCACAAAGATGAGAAGAATGAAGCGCAGTCTGATATTAACTTACCCACATCGGAAGACAGAATGGACACCAGAGACAGAATTTGTTGTGGAGAACATAGGGAAATACTAGAAGACTGTAGATAAAAAACAAATAAAGTGGTGAGGAAGGTGTTACAACATACTGTCTGAATGCACGGTGGTACACCCTTTCCCATCTCTTGTATGAAAAAGGTTTTTATTAAAAGTAATTTGAGCTCCTCTAATGACACTTTCCTCTCTCAGAATTCTGCAAATCAACCTCCTTTCATCTCATCTAGAGAACACCCAGACCCACAAGAAATTCATGGAAGAATTTTCAAATCTAACCCCCTCTATCTCCATTCAACACTCAAACAAAATTTGAAAGTTACCTCCCACTCTTTTAGTGCCATCCATATAGAATATATCCAAGAAGAACAAATCAACCTTCTGAGATAGTTCCAGCCCTTAACAGACATCCTTCTCAACACCTACCATACCACTTTAAAGCACCATGTACAATTTATGCTTCTCTGAAAACTCACTCCTTCGAGCCTAAGGGATCAACACCCTTATACACACAAAAACTTACCAAATATTACTATACCATGTAAGGTCAAGAGAAAGAATGGAAAATATCAAAAACTACCATTTTTTAATACCACCTCCCACAAAGACGCCTGTGACATTCTAAACTCACTCCCTCCTCCATCATCAAGTTGTTGCAAGAGGAACACCTCACACTCATTTTACACATTGTCAATACCTCCCTAACCCAGGGCACAATCCATGTTGGACTCAAGAACAGACAGATATCCCTGCTGCGTGCCAACATATGTGGTTCATTGCTAGCTAGCTATGTGCATATTTTAGAAATACCAAAATATACATAGAGAAACATACAGACATAAGGGTCAAATATAATAAATCTTGGATTGGGAAGACTTTTATTTGGAGACTAGGAATACGGTTATCTTGAAATGGTTAGAATAAAAGACCAGGGCCCTTATTTATGAAGGTCTTGCGCCACCGGTGCGTCACTTTTTTCCATGTTAAAAGTGACGCACCGGCGGCGCAAGTCCTTCATAAATAAGGCCCCAGGCCTCAAAAGAAGATTATTCCAATAGTGGTGAAAATAAGACAATATGGCTGGCACCAAGACATGGCCCCTAATATTGCCAGTAACCAAATAGAAAAGTAGCAGACAACTGAGATGGCTAGTTGCAAATTACAGAAAATGGCAACTGGCTGAAGGCAACCAGCCTGGAATAGGAATGGTGATTTGGGGATGCTTCCACTTTGCTACCAGGGTCACAAAGGCAGCAGAAGAGGCTGTAGCATCTGATGCTGTGAGCTGCCAAAGAGGCCAAGAATAATTACTACGATAAGTAAATGGTAACCAGAATCACACCTCTTTGATCTGAGGCATACCAATTAACTATAGTAGTTTTAAATTGGCAATCAAAAAAGTAATACTATTATCACACATGCCTTCTTTGCAAAGGGTGAAAAATAATCAAACAAATGTGGTAAAAGCCAGTCACAGCATAGTGTGACATATGCAAAATCAAACGTCTTTAACAAAAATACTGATTTCACAAGGTGATTTGTGTGCAACTCAGGGGAGGGGCTCTAGTGCGCATAAGCCGGGTCAGCGGTCTAGCTGTTGAAACTCGCTGTACCACGGACGCATATAAGGGCAACTGAAATCTCGACCGCGCTGCAATTGCCAGCCGGGTTCTGCCCTCATAACGACAAAGTAAAGGTCACCTCCTTGAACTTTTTTAATCATTCTTAACAATTTTTAAAAACCTATTGCTGCTGTTTAATTTGAAACTGTCACTTGCTGTCACATGTTTTAACAAAAATACTGATTTGCACAAGGGGAATTGTGTTCAACTCAGGGGAGGGGCTAAAGTGTGCATGGTCTGGGTCAGTGGCTCAGGGGCAGGAACCCCTGCATCTCTAATCCCAGACTACCTCTATTACACTAGCACAGAAATAAAACAATTAAATAGAACCCTTGAGCCTATCTGAGGAACCCCAGGAAAAATTTCATCATTGTCAGTATGGATTCTTCTCCACTTGCCCCCCCATCATCTCCGGCAGGGAAAACTTTCACACTCCTCTTGCTCAACTGTAGATCTCTGCCAAAAACACAACGGAGATCTCATAATTACTAAAAGACTGGGAACCAGACATTCTTTTTCTCACAGAGTCCTGGCTCGCCCCAAGCTCAAAACCAGACATTGTACAAGCGCTTACCCCAGGCTACCTGATCCAGCGTTCAGATAGATCAACTGGCAATGGCGGTGGGATCGCAATTATCTATAAAGACAACATGACCTGTCGCCTGTTGGGTAGTCCTCTATCAGAGTGCGAGAATGCCTTTTTCTCAATTGAAGTTACTTCCTCCTAGACCCTGTTTTCACTAACTTCCCGGAGACTATAACAGAGGCGCCCAAACCCATGGGTTGGATGGACCACCACTTAATCAAATTCACGATACTGATTAAGGAAGCGTTTAACAGGGCTGAACCTACCCGTCACCTCAAAAGAGCATGGCACAAACTCTCAATCAATGACCTGCACTCCACTTTAGGAGAATTCCACCAAGAAGCACATATAAACATAAACACCACATATGCTGCTTTTCATAACTGGATCACTCAAGGATTAGACACCCTTATATCTCTCAAATGGACTATGGGACGTGGCTCCCCCTCCAACCCTTGGTATAACAACACCCTGAAAGCCATGCGGAGGGATTGTAAGAAAGCCGAAAGAGCATGGAGACAAGAATACAGTAACAAAGACAAATCTGTCTATCGTATCAAACAAAAGCTATATCACAAAGCCATTTGTTCCGCTAGGGCCGCCTTCTATGCTGAAGAAATTAATGCTAGTCCTAACCCCTCCAAAGTTGTGTTTAAACTAGTAGATGAGCTGCAAAGTAATAGATCTCCCTCCTCCAATATCATGTCTGCACAGCAATGTGAAGATCTTGCTTCATTTTTTATTGACAAAGTGCACAATATCTATAAATCCTTCCCACACCATTCTGCTACATCTCTCAGCTCCCCTTTATCCATTAACAAAGGCACCAGGATGGAGCACATACCTGAAATCTCTCATGAAGACCTGACTGTACTTTGCAGGAAAGTCAAGTATGGTTCCCCAGCAGACCCTATGAGACCGGCCCATTTAATTGAATCCCTGGACTTTTTTCTACCCTCCCTGGCATATATACTGAATCTGTCCTTCTCCTCGGCCACTGTGCCGACTGCCTGGAAGCAAGCGTGGGTCTCTCCCATCATTAAAAACCGACCCTCGATCCCTCCAAACTAGAGAACTTCAGACCCATTTCATTGCTCCCATGGATATCCAAACTCGCAGAGGCCCACGTAAATACCATCTTGTCCAAACACATGGATCTAAACAACACCTTAGATCCATCCCAAAACGGGTTTAGGCCAGGCCACAGCACTGAGTCTGCCCTCCTAGCCACGTCGGAACATCTCCGGACGATACTTGATGCCGGCCAAAGTGCTGCGCTGATCCTATTGGATCTCAGCGCGGCCTTTGACACGGTATCCCATCACATTCTGCTGAATCGTCTGGCCACTGCAGGTATCGCGGACCGTGCCTTGGAATGGTTCCGTTCCTTTCTGGAGGACAGGTCTTTCCGGGTTTCAGCCCCTCCATTCCTCTCCCAGTCCCACTCCATCGGACAGGGAGTTCCTCAGGGCTCTGCACTCAGCCCATCCCTCTTTAACCTATATGTGCAACCGCTTGCGGCTGTAGCCAGAGAATGGGACCTCTCGCTGGTGTCATACGCTGATGACACGCAGCTGGTTATCACTCTTACCGAGGGTCCCTCTATCTCTGCAGCGAGGTTCAGGGATGGGCTGGCTGCTATAGCCCAATGGATGACGGATAACTGCCTGCAGCTTAACGCAGGCAAGACGGAGGTGCTGCTCCTCGGAAAGAACACTAGCCACTGGAACCAACACTGGTGGCCATCATCGCTGGGCACCATCCCTCCCCCAAATCCTTGGTCAAAAATCTAGGTGTTTGGATGGACTCCTCACTCAACTTCCAGACTCACACAAAAAGAGTAGCGGCCACTTGTGTGGGCCTGATGAGGTGCCTTAATCCCATACTCGGCTTTTTTGATCCCAAGGTTCGTCAAACGATCATTCAAGCCACAATTCTGTCCCGCCTGGACTATGCTAACGTCTTACTTCTGGGCGCCAACAAAGCAGAGATAACGCGTCTGCAACGCGTGCAGAACACCGCGGCAAGAACTTTGGTCGGGCTTCCCCGCAGGTGCTCAGCCAAAGCTACAATCCGAAAGCTGCATTGGCTACCGATCGAGTCCCGCATCCAGTTCAAAGCTCTCGTCATGATCTTTAAAATCCTTAAGACTGGATGCCCAGAACTTCTCCGGCCACTCCTTACACCTTATGTGCCACAGCGCAATCTGTGCTCACTAGGCCAACAACTATTGACGGTACCTCTTACAAAGCTTGCTCGTACTGGCGGACGCTCCTTCAGAGTGCTAGGAGCCAAACTTTGGAACAACCTGCCAGTGAACATTCGCTCACTGGAAAATCTGTCTGCCTTCCGGAGAGCTGTCAAAACCCACCTATTCCCTCCCCTTTAGATCCCTTGCCTCTTGCTTCTGTCCCCAGTGGAGTTTCTGTGGTTCTTTAGCGCCGGGACGCCCCTTTGCTGGGGCAGCTGTTTGCGCTCTATCAAATTTTAACATTACTCACTCTTGTAAGTATCCTTATCTATCGAGCCCCAGAAGCAGAGGGTCAATTTTGTAAATCTTTGCTGGAAACAGCTTCGAATCTCGCCAGCATTCCAGCCAATTTCAATCTCCTCGGAGACCTTAACCTACATTCCGATAACACCAGAAGCGGTCTGCTAATGACTTAGCCCAAGACCTTGTGGCACACCAATTATATCAGAAGGTCCCACAAACAACACATACTAAAGGACATCTCCTCGACCCCATTAGCTAAAAGGGAAAGTCCCCATTCCACTACCATGGCCGGACCATTTTTAGTCCCCTTTCCATGGTCTCCACCAGCTACGACCTCACTCACCTTTTCTACACGTACGCAAATTCGTCCCTGGTCCAATCTTCTCGTAGAGGGCTGGACACGTGGCCGACTCTTCTCTTACACCGCTGTCAAATTCTGGAACTCCCTCCCACTCCTCGGTCGCTTGAAATCGAACCACCTTGCATTTCGCAAACAGCTAAAGACATGCCCCCAGATTCATCAAGAACACATTTTGCTATTCCTTAATAGCGAAAAATACCGAATCGCTATTAAGGAATAGCAAAATGCTATTCATCAAGAAATCTCTTACAAAATAGCGATTTTTAATAATTCCTTAATTGCGACTCGCAAATTGAGAGTCGCAATTAAGGAATTTTCCCCCATTCATTCCTATGGGCCTAGAGGCCCATCGGAATGAATGGGAAGACAATCTCAATTTGCTAATCGCAATTAGCGATTCGCAAATTGAGATTGCGATTTCAAGGGTGCAGGGGCGTCCAAAGGACACCCTGTTGCACCCCTGAAATTGATGTGTGCACATGTGTGTGCGCAAAATGAAACTTTGAAAAATGCACTTTAGTGCATTTTTCAAAGTTTTTGCTATTTACTACGTAGTTACACTTCGCGGTAAATAGCGGCCCCAGATTGCGAATTCGCAATCTTAAAATGGTTAATGAATTGCATTTAAGGAATCTCAAATTGAAATTCCTTAAATGCAATTAATCGCAATTTAGCCATTTCTAGAATTGCGATTTTTGCATTTGGGATGATGAATCCCAAATGCAAAAATAGTGCTCGCAAAGGGCCAGATTCTCAGAACCTGGCCCTTTGCGAGCCGATTTCAGTTTGATGAATCTGGCCGATGGTTCTTCCCTTAAGGATCTCCCCTCCCCCTTGGCTTCGCTGCAGCACTGGGATGCCTCCATGCGCTATATAAAAGCCTTTTACATTAAATTTCTAAGAAGATCTTCCTCAGCACCAAGGTGGTATCTAACCCCAAAACCTGAAAGGAAGAAACTCTGCTCACTTGTGTCATCCCTTACAACTCAATAGCCAATAGAAATTGGAAGTTTGTGGGTAATTTAAAGATCCCTATACCTTTGATTTAATTCAGAAAAGGTTCTTACTTATGAGATAGGTTTGTGAAAGCAGCCCGCCCAGGGGAAAGAAAGTAATCAGTGACATGTTGGATCCGCCCCCTTTGAAAGGCCATTATAGGTTTAACAACAATGCTGCTTGTCAAGTTTGAGAGACACTTAGACCATCACACTCAATGGGAAAACTCGCCATCGAACAATGTTTTCAACTGTAATAAACAAAAACATTTTTTTTTGCCTGCAGTGCCCATGTAAATTGGTGTATATTGGTCAAACTAACTAGCCCATGGAAGCATGTGTTGCATCACAGATCCAGAATTAAATGTGTAGTGTCAAGTGCTTCACTAGTAGACCATTATAGAGACATGAACCACTCAGAAAACAAAAGGCTCTGTTCAGTCATTTTTGTATTTAAAAAAAACTACAGAGGAGGGTCCCCTGATTTTTCCTTGATAGGACGGAGGCCAGAATGATAGAAATGTTCAGTAGAGCCACACTTGGGGTGAAGGACCTCAATGAGGTTTGGTCATTATTATGATAATGTCTGGAATCATACCTAGCTGCTTAATATTACAGATGATATTTGCAGCAAGACATTATAGGACTGACAATTATCGTGCAATGATATCACTGATTTTTTTTCTTTGTTATGTATCAGCATTGACAATCAATGTAACAGACATTATAATATGTGATCAATTTGAAGGTAAATAATGGTCAGGCGTGTATTTGGTGCACATTTTCTGTTGCTTTTGCCGAATATTTTAAATTTGTAATTGTAACCCACTTGCCACTTAGTTGTGCCAACACTGCTCATCAGTTTAGGAACAGGTGGAGGGGAGCACTTGCATACGCATACACGAGTGATGTTATAACACCTTAGAATATGGCGTCGAGGATTGCGTAGGGAACACGTGCACTGCTAGGTGCATTTCCGCCACCAAAAAATATATGGGGCCTCATTTATGAAAAGTGACGCATCGCTGCGTGAAAAAAGCGATGCGTGACTTTTCACTGCGTCCTCCTTGCGACACCAATGATGCGTCATATTTACAGTATGACGCATCATGTCGCAAGGAGTTACAGATACGTCAGTATTTCTGACGTATCTGTAAGCGCAAAAGTCACGCATTGCTGGGGTGTGTCACAAAAGTGACGCAACTCCAGCAATGCATCCTTTCACATGGGGAAAGCCTCATGTGAAAGGGCTTGCGTCAGTCTTACGCCTGGTGTGAGGCAGGCGCAAGATTTTGACGCAACAGCGTCCTAAAAGTGACGCAGTGAAATCTCATAGATTTCACTGCGTCACAATTACGAGGCTTTTTGCGGAGGAACGCCCCCCCTGCATACATTATACCTGACGCAGGTATAATGTAGCGCAGGGGTTTACAAAGTGACGCATCTGCTTAGATGCGTCACTTTGTAAATAGTGCGCAACAAGAGGCATCTTTTACGTCACCGTTGCATCACAAAAAGTGACGCATCGGAAACGCAAAACTGACGCAAGGCCTCATAAATGAGGCCCATGGTCTGATAACAAGAAGATCAGACACATGAGATAAGCAGATTTAGAATATGCAACTGTGCCGAATGAGTGCAAAACCAATTTAGGTAACCCCTGAACTATTGAAACAACTTAGACAAATCAGACTGCCACCACGAGTATGCCAACATACAACAAGGCTGACAATGTTCTGCGCCATGTCATGTTAACTGTGCATCAATGTTGCCAATTTCCCAGTCCACTATTGGAAGCAACTCACATGAGTCACTGTGAAGCAGAGCCTTTGCTTCATGTGTGCGGTTTTGTACCGCATGAAGGGAGGTGGTATTGATACCAGCCAAAGGAGGACTCCTCTGTAGCCCTGCACACTAGTTGGTCCCTATGCATGATGAATAGACACATCAATGTAGCTTTTACTGCCAGGCACAGCCATGACAGTTTGCTGTTTCTCTTTTTCTAGCACCTAATACCTGTGTGCGGAATGCGTTTCTACCTGGCACTTGTGTTGTTGACACGTGTACGTTCTCTCCACATTAGCACGCACTACAACTCCCTCATTGATATTAAAAGTTAGACTGATGTCTGTCTGATTATTTCTTCTATAGCACCCACCCCAGTGACTCCTGGTTTTGGGTCAGGTGGCAACACAACAGGCCATGAAGGACACAATAAGGTGGGCAAGGGCATACCAGGGGGTGAAGGAAAGTGCATGGTTTCATGACTGCAATAATTAAATGAAATGTGGCATTTATAGAGTGCAAACTGTCTCCCCTAAAGGAGCCTCCTGGCGCTACACAAATAATGAGCAGACTAGTGAGAAGTTAGGGCCTGAATAAGGGCAAGACAGGATACTTCGCTTATTCCATAAATCCAGGTCTTTAGAGCTTTCCTGAACAGTATTTCTGATACAATTATTCTCAGTTTGATCGGCATAATATTCCAAGCTTTTACTGCTAATACTGTAGCAGTCTTCCCCCCCCTGGTTTTAAGTTTAAAACCAGGCAATTTAAGGATGTTAGTAGATGTAGATCTAAGTGTCCTACCTGTGGTGTATCGTGTGAATCTCCTAGAGAAATATTCTGGTCCAGTGTGGCGGGTATCTCTGAGGTGATGACCAGGAGCTTGAATAGAATTCCCTTGTGTAGCGGGAACCAATGGAGAGTTTTCAGAGCTTCGGATGCTGATGACCTATGTGGGAGTTTCAAAACTAGTCTGGCGGCAGCATGTTGTACTACCTAACGTCTCTTCAAAGTTGCTTTATTAACCCCTGCTAGAAGGCTGTTACAATAGTGTAGGCGTGAGAGTATTAACGCCACAGCCACAGTTTTCCTTGCCGCCGGTGGAATCAACTCAACTAATGTTTTCATGGTCTTAATTAGGCTAAATGAAGTACCCACCACCTTAAGGGTATGGTGTTTAGAAGAGAGAGAGGAGTCAAACCACACCCCCACATCTCATGGCTCATCGACTTCAATCTGCTACTCATGAATGGCTTGGAAATCGATATCTCGTATTCCTACAAGATGGTGTTCAACAGTGTCTTAAATTTAGTTTTGAGTAAAAACAAAATAAAGCTCTAATTGTTCATAAGAACTATGTCCTCATGCTATTCTGAGTCAACTGAGAGATGAAAAAGGCATTTGACCAAACTTGAGCTTTCTGGAATACTAACCATCATTTCTATTACAAAAAAACTGCTCATTTTATTACATTTGTTGATCTTCCAAGGACAATGCTTTGTATTTTACAGGTTTTATTCTATCAACATAGCTTAAAGTGTGCCAAATGTTGCAGAATGTGAGTGCTCTAGTTGTTGATTAGAACAGTGTGAGAAGCTGCAATAGAACACTGGAGAATGAACTAACAGGCTGCTGCTGTTACTGGAAGATCATGTCTTACTCAGAATATTAGATTTTATTCTCAGATGGCAGTGAAAGACCTTGCAAATGTATTACAAATGTTCACCTATATCAGCTTCTGTAACATCTTGTTTAACTTCTATTAGAAAATTATGAATGGAAAATGTTTTCCCTCAAACATGGTTCATCAAATCCCAGCAGAGGGTCAGCATTTTTCACACAGCAAAATCACTTGAGAACTCACTAGGATTCCAAAAAAATGAGTATACCACCAAAATACACTACTATTAATATTATTAATGTTATTTTTATTATTATTATTATTATTATTATTATCATTATTATTATTATTATTATTATTATTATTATGGTTGTGGTTGTTAGCATTTCTATTATTTGTATTATTATCAATACAAAATAAAAAAAAGAGTTATAAGAAAAGAAAAATTATTCTGCATACTAAATGGATGGAGCAATTGCATTCGTCTGGTATTGTCTGCCTTGGGTTCAGGGAGGAATGACAGAGCAAGAGAATTTACATAAATATTAAATATAAATAATGTGTAACATTAATTTTAAAATTACATTAGCTTCATAGTTTTTCCGTACAACTTACAGATGCAGGAATCTTTGCCCACCACGCCCTGTCCACGGAGTCTCCCCATGGTATAGGGGAAATAAAAAAAATATTTACCTCAAAATAAATATTAAACCTTTTTTTATGGTAAATATTAATTGAAATATGGTGCATATTTTGACTTTAAATGTAGAGCAGAAAAAAAGACAACATCACTATTACATTTATTAGAACTTTGATTCACAGAAATTTATTACATTAAATTATTTTCTTTCAGAAGTTTGAATATAAAAAATCATTTCCCACCTGCATTAATAATTATTGAAAGTGATGTAGGGAATTAATTTTTTAATTACATGTAATGTTACATTATATCTAAAAATGCACACTATTTTAATAAATATTTAACATTAGTTCATATTTATTTATATGATAAGTATTTTTTTTTAAAATAACAACTTCCTACAGGTTATTTTTTAAGTTGTACCTCCATTATTTTCTGTGGGAGTGTTTTGCACTGGTGCTGTAGCTACTACATTTTTTTCATTTAGTAGTAACTCACACTCAGATTGTGAATATCAAAAACTAGTAAACTTACTCAAAATTGTAAGTTACCTTTGTGAATCAGATCCAATGCCTTTTCATTTTCTTGTTCATACATATAAGCAGTGCAATCTTTTGAATCTTCACTGGCAGCAAACCATGAGAAATAAACACATGAGAGAGATGAAAGGGACAGAAAGGATCTTATAAAGCAGAGGCTTCCTTTGCCAACTATGATACTATTGTTTTTTGCAAGGTTTACTGTTGAGCCAGAGGCAAAATTAGTCTTCTGCATCTATCACCGCTCAGTCAGGTCCATCCAAAACTTGCTATGTCCTCCGTAATTGACCATATATGCATTGCACACTGGTCCATTCCAGCCTATTTTTTAATAGCTGGCATATGCCATGCTACCACAGACCAAATACATACCATTTATAAAGCATTCATATCTGCTGTTGCTTTATATGTAAAGTAGAGTTTGTTTTCAAAGTCAGAGGGTCATCCGGAGGATGATCATTGACCATGGTTTTGATGTCATCCACGGATGTGTCTTTTGGAGTTTGAAAATTTTGGGGATTTAAATCTGTATCTAGTCATCGTTAATCTCTCCATCGAGAGACTGGTCCTTCTGACAGTGACAAATTCCCCAAACTCATGCACAGAATGCCAATGTTTCTGGCAAAGCTGCAAATGATTATCAAATTGAATGGGAAGAGGATGAACATACAAAGAGTCATTTGTGTGGATTTAGTAGGAGAATATAGGAGCTCGGCTTTTCATAAATTAACCATAAATTTGTTTAGCACCACCCAGTGGTAAATAATTGTATGACATTCAGATATGTATTCTTGGAACAGGAGAGAGAGAAATTTGGAAATTTAAAAAATGGTTTATGTGCTATGATGTTCATGCTTTTTGTTGAACCCATCATTCACCACAGTTTCTATGAGCTCCTTATTACACAACACAGTTAACAGAGCTAGAAAACTAATGATTAAGACCCAGGCTATGTAAAAGCAAGGTCTTTAGTTTCCTTTAAAATTGTTGGTACTGAAGAAGAGCATGTATGTTAAATTAAAGTTTATTTAAAGTCATTGCTGCAATCAAGGAAAAAAGTCTGTCCCCAAAATCTAATTTCTTGGTTTTATGGATTTCGAGGACATATTGATTAGTAGACAGCAAGACACATTGTGACTTAGAAAGTTAAAATTAGATGTTTAAACTTGAGAAGAAGCGTGTTGGATGGATGATAACAAAGATTTTATCTGCTTTCTCAATCCTATGCAGCCTTATTATACATTTGGCTGGAAGACCATAGTGTATTGAATTACTGCAGTCCATACTTGATTGTTTTAGGAAATTGACTACAGCAATATGATGTTCATAATTAACAAAATGCCTAATCTATTTTATCAGTTAAATTTGTCAGAAGTAGATACTGAACACTTTACTACTTATGGCTCCAAGAATAGGTCAAGGAGAACGCGAAGATTGCAAACAGCCAATGATGAGTTGGGTGAGGGTCAAATGATTTTTAGACCTGAGTTCTAGATTATGGTTTTAAGGATATTCCAGTAGCTCAATCTTCAAAGTTTCAGTAAACTAATCTTAGAGTGGGGGGGTGGGGGGGGGGTGCCGCTCATCTAAGAAAAAAGGGGGGAAAATTGATCATTTTGCAGATTAAAGGAGTAGGCTCCAATAGGAGGGAGTGCCCTCATACACGAGAGGTGTCATGCTTCATCATTTGGGAAAGCTCAATTAAGAGTCTTAGGTTTCAATTAGTCCTACGAAGCTCACCATCACAAGGTGGCTAGGGCATTTGTGATATCTATCTTATGTAACAGACGGATCACTGAAATAATATCGACTACCAAAATATCGACTACCCAAAATATCGAGGAAAAAATCTCTACAACCAAAATATCGAGTTTGTATGTACAAACAGGTAAGTACAAAAATATCAAGTACAAAATATCGTTTACAAAAATATCGTTGTAAAAAATATCGACTTTAATAAAAACAATGTTTAATTACATTAATATAAAAAATTAATTACTAAAATATAATTAACAATACTTAAATTAACTTTTAATAATTAAATAATTAATGAAAGTAAAAAAATAATATTTTTTTAATCATATTTCTTAAAACATATATATATATAGTAACAACATTTAATTAAATAATAGCCAATATTATTAACGTACAAATACAAAAGAGTAAAAATTACTATTCCCACTGCAAAGAGTGCAACAGTGGATATATGACGTTACAACGCAACTTTTACAACACACTACCATTACAACGTAAGTATTGGTAAGTATATAATAATTTTTTTTAATTTAAATTATTTAAAAATATTTAAATATAATTTAATTTAATTTCATTTCATTAAATTAAATTAATGTAAATTTAATTTTACTTTATTTTTACACTGTACCCCTGTACCCCTGTACCCCAAAACTGACCCTGAACCCTAAAAAAAACCTTTACCCAAAAACCCAAAACTGACCCTGAACCCTAAAAATACCCCTTTACCCAAAAACTAAAAACTGACCCTGAACCCTAAAAATACCCCTTTACCCAAAAATTAAAAACTGACCCTGAACCCTAAAAATACCCCTTTACCCAAAAACTAAAAACTGACCCTGAACCCTAAAAATACCCCTTTACCCAAAAACTAAAAACTGACCCTGAACCCTAAAAATACCCCTTTACCCAAAAACTAAAAACTGACCCTGAACCCTAAAAATACCCCTTTACCCAAAAACTAAAAACTGACCCTGAACCCTAAAAATACCCCTTTACCCAAAAACTAAAGACTGACCCTGAACCCTAAAAATACCCCTTTACCCAAAAACTAAAGACTGACCCTGAACCCTAAAAATACCCCTTTACCCAAAAACTAAAAACTGACCCTGAACCCTAAAAATACCCCTTTACCCAAAAACTAAAAACTGACCCTGAACCCTAAAAATACCCCTTTACCCAAAAACTAAAAACTGACCCTGAACCCTAAAAATACCCCTTTACCCAAAAACTAAAAACTGACCCTGAACCCTAAAAATACCCCTTTAATTTAACATAATTAGCAATTAATCAATTAAATTAAAATAATTACCAATTACATTTTAATTAATTAACAAATATTATTTAATTACCAATTAATTAAATATTACTACCAATTAATACATTTACATATTTAATAAATAATAATTAAATTACTTCCCACCCTATTCCCCTATAAACCCACAACCCACTGCAGGAAATACATTAATTTAATTTACATAATTAGCAATTAATAAATTAAATAAAATTAATTACCAATGAAATTTTAAATAATTAACATATATTATTTAATTACCAATTAATTAATTATTACTACCAATTAATAAATTTACATATTTAATTAATTATAATTAAATTACTTCCCACCCTATTCCCCTATAAACCCACAACCCGCTACAGAATAAAATTACACAATAATTTAAAAAAAATCATTAATTAAAAATATTTATAACATAAAATGACACTTTTCACACATATTATAACATAAAATCACTATAAATAATTACATATTATATAAAAAAAGATATTTTTTACTTTCGATATTTTTTACAGTCGATATTACTTCACTTACCTTAAAAACGATATTTTGGCTGTCGATATTCTGTCCTGTCGATATTTTCTCCAAACGATATTTAAAACTCGATATTCTGTCCAAACGAAATTTTGGAGTCGATATTATGTCTGTGTACCGTAACAGACCTGATTCCTAAGGATAATCAACGATCGTCCTAAGGAATAAGGGATAGATTAAGGATTGATAATCTGGTATCATCAGCATCCACGCACTATTTAACTCTGGCCATATGTAACACATGCATCACTGTCAACATGTATGTTTAATATAAGTGATGATAAAACAGAGCTTTGTGGAACATAGATTTAGATTCAAATTTAAAATGTGAGCAATCAATAATGGTTTCTTCCCCTTAAGTAAAAAAATACACTTTGTCAGCTTTAGGTTCAATGTCTCCAATCCTATTTCTTGAAGTCTGTCAATGGAGTAATGGTGGGAAAGGAATGATCAGTGGTGTAAATGGTACGTCATCTGGATGTCGATGGGTATGGAAGACAAATGAGGAGTTCATGCCAATAGGGGGGATGTGATAAAGGGAATCTCAGGGACCAGGAATGTGGGTGTGGAAATGTAGAATTCTAGGCTATTGGGAACAAGTAGTCATAGAGGTTAGTGGAGATGTATATTAGGGTGGAACAGTTATTATGTAATATGTTGTGGGGTACATTGTAGGTAGGATGATTAAGAGTGTCAATGAAGTAGGATAGGTCAAGCACTATGAGGATGGGGAGAAGAGTTGCTGTTAGTTAATTGATGACATTTGAAACATGTGAGAGTAGTTTCCAGTGAGTGTTAGAGCACAGAATGACAGGAACTCCCCAGGGGTTTGATGATTGTGTTATTCTGATAAAATACTCATGTAGGAGAAGTGCTACTGAATTGTGATAGTTGTGAGGTATGTAGTTGAGACGTTATAGGTGTAGGTAAGGAGGGATAAGGGTTCATAAGTAGTGTTGTAAACAGTGATCCAGTGATTGTAATTGTATTGCAGTAATACTTTAAATATTTCCTAATAGGCCATATCGTTTATAATATATGCAGGTGGCTTTGTGGAGTAAGGTAAATAGGCTTTTAAAGTATGTTCATTTGGAATAAGCCTACCTGGCTCTGCCAGGGCTTGCCTGTACACTCAAAGATTGTCTTCAGTGTTATTTGTGCACCTTCTGTGAAGCAAACTGAGCATTTTAACCCCTTTGCTTCTAGGCCTTTTCCCTCACTGTGCTAAGCTTTTTTTGTCTATTTGGGTTAGTGTGTAACTTTTTGTCCACATAAGGTCCCCACACCAAATGCGCGTCCTTTTCTTCCCCAGGGTATGTGGATTAACATGGATGGGGCCGAGAAATTGGTCAAAATGCACCTATTTTTTTTTCAGACAAATGGGGAAAAGTGCTATAGAAGAAAGCATTTTTTTCCCTCAAAAAGTTAGAAACATAGTGTTTTTGGTGCTAAACAACATCTTCAATGCTTTCAGGAATAGGTAGACTTTTTTTCAGAAAACCAACATTTTCTTCACAGTTTTGACTTTTTACAGTGGAATAGCTTGTTTTTCCTATTTTGTGTGCTTTCAACATCCTTCCAGTTAGTGGTAGGAATGGGTATGAAATGATGGGTCCTGGGAAACTCTATATTTTTCAAAAGTAGACAATATTATGAATTCAGAAAGGGGTCATATGTATAGATCCGTTAAGGTTTATTTATAGAAACTAACAATTAAAAATAATAAATACTTGGATTGAGTTGAAAAAACTGCCCTTTGTGCCAATAAATTCACCTAAAACTTCTTCTAAGTATGGTGGATTTTTAAAAGCAATATACCTTTATGTCCGGTGAACCTTTGAGGATGTGAGAATATATAGGACCTGTAGGTTCACCAATAATCTGAGGAAACCAGAGCCAATAACTGAGCGGTGTCTTGCAATGGTTTTTCATACCGGGTATATAGCAATTCATTTGGGAAAATGTAAAGAGAGAAAAATAGGTATCAAGAAAACCTATACATTTTCGAAATAGGAACAGAATTTAGAGTTTAGAAGTAGTGGTTTTTTGCAGAACTCCCAAATTGTGGGTAGCCATACAAGCATTTGATTTAGAGGACATTTTTCAAAATGACTTCTTTTTTACACTTTACACATTGTCTTACATTTGGAAGGCAGAAATGCAAATAAAGTCAATTGGCAATAAGTTTTGTTTTACTATTCTGTATTCCTCTACCTCGCTTGTGTGGGTACGCCTAGTGTCTGCAAAAGGAAATGCCCAAAATGCAACGTGGACACATCACATTTTTCCAATAAAAACGTACCTATTTTTGGCAATGTGCTGAGCTGTGGATTTGGGCCCAAGCTCAGCCGGCACCTAACGAAACCTAGCAATTCTATATATTTTTGAAAACTAGATATCCAGCTGATTCCAAGATGGGGTGACTTGTGTGGCTGTCACCAGGTTCTCTTACCGTGAATTCTTTGCAAAATGTGATTTATTTAGCTACATTTGAGGTTTGCAGGAGGTTCTGACTTCCTACTTTTCAGAAATGTCTGGTTTAAGTAGCTTTCCCTAGATGGTTGCTGAGCCCGGGACCAGAAATGCAGGTGCCCCCCTTGAAAACCCTGGTCAATTTGCGATTTTGATATCTTCACAATACATTTTAGACCCTTTCCTGCCATGGGTACTTGGCCCATCCACACAAGAGGGGTATCATTCTTATCAAAAGACCTTGGGGATTGCTGGGTGGTAAGACATATGTGTAAGTCCAGTGATCCCACAACTTTCTTACACAGAGACGTAAAGAACATTTTGATTTTTTCAACTGAATTTGAGGTTTGCAGGGAATTCTGGGTAGGAAAACTATGGGGGATCCATGCAAGCCATACCTCCACGGACTTTCCCCAGTGTCTTTTTTCAGAAAGGTCTTGGTTAGGTGGTTTCCCTAGATGTCCTCTGAGCCTGGAACCTAAAACGCAGATGACCCCCTTGGAAAACCAAGTAATTTTGTGATAGGTAATTATGATGACTCCTCAATATGTTTTGGGCCCTTTCCTGCTGTGGTACCATTTTTATCAGGAGACCTGGGGAACGCTAGGTGGTAGTAAATATGTGTCAACCCGGTGATTCCACAACTTTCCCACACAGATATTTTAAAATTTTTATATTACAGCTAAATTTGAGGTTTGCAGGGGATTCTAGGTAGGAAAACGTTGGGAAATCCATGCACGCCATACTTGTCTAATTAACAGAAATGTCTGAGTTAGGTAGGCCTCCCTTGATTGCCGCTGAGCCTGGGACCAAAAATGCAGTTGACCCCCATGCAAAACCATGTCAATTTGTGATAGGTATTTTTGATGTCTCATCAAAAGGTTTTGGGTACTTTCCTGCCTCGGGCACTTAGCCAACCCACACATGTGCGGTACCATTTTTATCAAGAGATCTGGGGGAACACTGGGTGGTAGGAAATGTGTGGCAGCCCAGTGATCACACAACTTTTTCACACAGAAATGTGGGAAAAATTAGATTTTTTCAGCTAAATTTGAGGTTTGGAGGGCATTCTAAATAGGAAAACATTGGGGGGTCCATGCAAGCTGTACTTGCATGGACTCCCCAAGCTGTCTAATTTCCTGAAATGCCTGGGCAAGAAAGGTTTCCCTAGATGGCTGCTGAGCCCGAGACCAAAAACACAAGTGACCCCTTTGCAAAACCAGGTTGGTTTGTGATAGATAATTTTGATGTATCTGCAATACATTTGGGGCCCTTCACTGCCACAGATACTTGACCCGCCCACACAAGTGAGGTACCATTTTTATTGGGGGGACTTGGGATCTGGAAAATTATTATACACTAGGAAAATGTGTCTTTCGTCATATTTTGAGGTTGTATGTATGTATGTATGTATTGCGACTTATATAGCGCACGTATCACCCGAAGGTATCAAGGCGCTTGCTTAGGGAACCCGTCCTGGTATTCCCCTGTGAGATACCCCGGCAATGTATCCACAAGGTGAAAGCCAGGCATCCCGCTGCGAGGGGCCATAGTGGAGATTAAGCAAGCTATTGCCCAGAGTCGCAGAGTGTGACCCCGTGAGTCGAGTAGGCACCGGAGTGAGAATTGTCGAGTCCGTGGAATTTTTGAGCCCGAGACCCGCCGAGGCGGGGAATCGAACCCTGGTCCACGGCCGATCTCAGCTTTTGGGTCTGCCTCCTCTAACCACTGAGCCACGCTTCTCCACAGGTTTGCAGGACATTACGAGTAAGATACCTTGTTGGGATCCTCATGAGAGACTCCGCAGTGTAGTCCCCTGGGAGTTTAGTTTACAAAAATATCTAGAGTTTTTCCTAAAGGGAATGTACACCTTGGAAGAGAAAGACAAAAAAGACAAGTATTACTGCACAACCATCTTTTCCTCAAGCACACACACATCCTGGTTGGATGTGGTACGAGGGTGAGTGATGGTTCAATATAAGACATTTTATTAACAAGAGATTTCACAAAAATCAAATTCACTGTTAATAATTTAAAGGTAAAAAAACTGAACCAGTGACCTATAGTTTGTGAGCTATAAAGCCGAGTCAATAGGCCATTCATACATCTTTCATTTGAGTGAGACACACAAAACCATTCACAGCGCCAGTCACAGCCTAGCATATTACAACACTTTCATACACCCACATGCCTAACACAGCAACCACACCAACGTACAGATTATATGGACTAGCATTTGGATACTAGTGTGTGGAGTGAGTCACTAGTCAAACACCGCAATCCGAGTACCAGTCCACACTCACCACCAGCCAATCTCCAGTCCATGCACCCTGCCAGGCAACCGCAGTCCACAGACACCATTAGCCAAACACCATTCCACACACACCACAAGCCAAGCACTAGTCCACACACACCGCCAAACAAATTGTTGGTAGATACAAAACTGCAAACACATAAGCTGAAACTAAATACATCCCACTAATGCCAACCTTGAAACTGAACAAAAAATGTAAAACAATACAGACCAGGGAGTTCACTTTAACGCTCATCGGTGATTCCAAACATTCTAAATAAAGCAGGTACACACAGTGCAGGTTTAGCAGGGGACTTGGGCAGTACATACGAGTCTCCTTCTGTATACCTGTTCACCAACAGCCCCTACATCTTCTACTGGGACATTCTTTGGCGGGTAGGGAAGGAATGTGACCGGCAAAGTGGCAATCATTTAATCTAGGCACATCCTCCACCACTCTAACTTTAGGAACACTTGCTGTTCCACCATAACATGGCTATCTACCACAGACTCCTGAAACAGACCAAAAGTCAACCTTGACTCAGGAGAACAACCCCAACTTCTTATACCAAATGTAAGCCTTACGAAGAGCAGTGTGAGGTTCCAACCTCTGATCTACTCTACCAACACCAGCCATGTGCCTATTATAGTCTAAGACACACACAGGTTTGTGCACTTCAGCAACCTGATCCCAAACAGTCACAGGACAAGTACTTTCATCATGGATGGTAGTCAGCATGTAGACATCTCTCCTGTCTGCAAACTTCACAGCTAGAAGTACCTCACTACGCAACACACTGCACAGGCACCGATGAAGCTTTTGAGAAACATGTTCTTTTGTGAAACTTTATGGTTAGAGTGGATTGTGCTGCAAGCAACAGTGTCCACTTTGACCAAATCCCTGAACAACTTCACACAAGAGTAGAATGTATCTACATATAAATGGTGACCCTTGTTCAAAAGTCCTCTACCAAGTACCCACACAATTTTCTCACTCAATTTTCTCACTCACTCTGAAAGTAGACGGACAACCAGGGAGAACGTTTTGAAATCCCTACCTGTGAACACCGTGAAATTAGAGATATATCCAGTACTATTGTCACACAACATATACATCCAAATTCTGTAGCGTGCCATCCTGCTAGGAATGTACTGCTAAAAAATAAGAAGCGGCCCTTGAACAAGACCAAAGACTCATCCCAAGATATTTCTTAACCTTGAGCATAGATCTTAGAAAAAGTGATCAAGCACAGGCGAATCTTAAAAAGACGGTCACAGTCAGGGTGATCTTGTGGTAACGCTTATCCATTATTGACAAAATGCAGCATCTGAGGCAGAAGCAAATATCAATCATGACTCATGATGGCTGGAAAAATAGCTGTTGCTATCGAGGGACTAGTAGACCAATATGAAGACATCAATGGCTTCTTTATCAAGCCCATCAAACAAGTTAAACCCAAGAACTTTTTCAACTCTTCCAAAGTTGTGGGAGTACACTGGGTAGCTCTAGAGTGGAGCCTAAGTCTGGCACTGTTGTCCCTCAAATACTGTTCAGCATACAAATTAGTCTGCCCAACAATATCCTCCAAAAGTATATTATCCATAAACACCTAAAAAAAAGGATAAGCAAAACATTTTCAGTGTTAACTCTACACCCTGGGACACCAGTAAAGTCAGGCAATGCCGGCTGCACCATAACTAGGGCAACTCAGAGTTCAGCTCTTCCAATGGGAAGCCTTGCAGCCCCCGGGTACAGTCCAGATGCCTCTTGCTGAACAATTCACACATTAATGTCCTCTTCTAAAACAGGCACTTCATCATCCGATGATTCTTCTCGGACAGAAATGATACTGCCTGAACCTTCCACTCCCTCCTCTGCCTCAGATGCAGAGTCACTCTCATAATCATGGTTCGAGGAAGACTCAAAAAGCACACCAACAGTCTGCTGAGAAATCATCTTGTGGCTAGCCATAATCCTTACTAAGAAAGAAGACATCACAAACAGGTCAACAACAACTAACATTGTGTGGAATAAGTAATAAACAAAGTGGGACTTTATCACAAAGATCTATAACCTCATAAACTATACAACTCACTTGCCAGAGACAGCAAAAAACACCAGAACATATTCTGCAGAGACATAGCCAAATCCATTGATATCCCATTCGAAAGAAAAAACAAATTACTAACAAGACAACAAAATAAACATTTTATTTTTCCAAAACCTTTATTGACAAGTTCAAAACAGTCAGAATACAGATTGCATTAGATCATATCGACATACACAGTGGATTCCAAGTCAAATATCGTAGACGTAAAGACATTCCCCAAATGCAAAGGACAGATTCCATGTGATACTGTTGTGGCATCAAAATGAACTTGATTATCCCCTTCCAAGAGGAGATATGGGCACCAATACAGTTATGGTAGCAAGGGCAGCAAACAGGGGAGGCAGAGGGATGGAGAGAGGTAGTCACTGGCCAGCACGGCGGCCGCTGTGGGTCGGGCGCCGGCGGGAAGCGCGGAAGAGGCAGCACGGCTCGAGGGAGTTTGGGAACGGAGGTATGTCACTAAAGGCCCCCATATGTCAATCGGACGAGACCACGCAAGAAGTAAGTCCCAGAATTCGGATAGCAAGGTTTCCTATCTTGAGGCGTCCTCAAGCCAATGAGCGAATTTAGGTGCGGGTCTTCGACCCCAGCACATGGCAACGCAACGCGTACAACCATCGCTGGGAAAGAGTCCTAGTTTGTGAAGCTGGACAGGAGTGCGGTATAGCCTACGTAGATACTTGAAATGAATAAGACGAAGCTGGTAATTGGGTGACAGTTTCTTTGTCTGATTGCAGCAGTAGAACCAGTCGACCTGGGTGATATCCATGCCCACGTCTCATGCTATGCGCGCCCGATCAGGGCTGGCATCGTAGGCGGAGACTGGAGGAACGTAGAATGTAACTCCCGGCATATATCGAGTAACTGATAAAACAAGAGTGTGTCAAGCGGGCCAGAAGAGGCAGGAAGAGAATAAAATGTGTTACCAGGATATAAATCTGCCAATGTCGACAGGCCCGGACGGGATGCATGTTTGGACATGCCGGAAGGCTGGCTAGGGGGAAAAGTAGGATGACGCACTATCGGCATGGCATTTGCCGACAGCATCGGGAGATTGGAGATTCATCGAAGACCGGACCAGGCCCACCGCAATGTCATAACCGTGCCCACCTCCGCCCGCAGGTGACACACCGGGGCAAATAGGGCCGTGATCAGCGGCCAGGTGGATGCAATATCAGTCTCCACAGCCACGTGTGGTTGATAAGGGGAGGGTGCATCCAAAAATACAGAAAGCTGGCCTGAGCACATAAAGCATAAAGCCTGAAATTAGGAGCACCCATCCCACCCACCAACGTAGGGAAAGTGAGGATATCATACGCAACTCTAGGTTGTTTACCGGCCCAAACTAGCGAGATGAGCAAGGAACGGAGTTTGTGAAAGAAATGAGCAGTGAGGAGGATAGGAATTTTCCAAAAAAGGTCAAGAAATTCCAGCAAGACCACCATTTTAGCAATGGCTATGCGGCCGGCAAGAGACAATGGAAGCCGATTCCAGTTCAGAATTTTGGGTTCCAGCCAATCCACCGCACGCCTGAATTTAGATCACCAAAGGCCAGCCAGAGGTCCAAATAAAAGGAAAATCTGGCATAAATGGTCTGGTGGCATCCATAAGGTGGAATAACACAGACTTAGTCCAGTTTACCTGTATGCCAGACAGTCCACCAAAACGTATAATCTCACGTACGAGAAGGCTAAGACTGTCTTGGGGGTGACGAACATACAGATGCCGCCCGCATACATAGAGACCAGGAGGGAGCAGGTTGAGAAACCTATACCCCTCTGAGTGTAATGCTGCCGGAGTTTGGCCATGAGAGGCTCCATCGCGATGGCAAAATGCATAAGTGGCAGAGGACATCCCTGCCGCGTGCCGCGTGCAATACAGATGGACTCCGATATTTGCCCATTGATTCGGAGTCAAGCCGAAGGGCGGGTGTATAAAAGAGAGACCTTTCGTATAAATATGGAGCTACAGCCAATGCGCTGTAGGAGAAAAAATAAATAAAAAGCATGGGGGCAGAAAGGCCAAAAATGTGGTCTGATCTGTCCCGAGGGGGGGTGGCGGACAGAAAATGCTGGACAGAAAATCACACCCTTTGGAAGTGACTCTTGCGAAACGAGACGCTTCCATTTGAAAATGAAAATAAGCACTGGTTCTAGTGGGTTTTCTCCCCCCCCCCTGTGGTGCAGATGTGCCTTCGAATGGGACCTATTCACTATTGAGGGTGCAGAAAATGCCCAAAGTATAAAAAAATAAAATAAATTGGGAGGTGAATCTTGCCCAGGAGATCACCCCCATGCACATTCAAACAGTATTACTAGTTCTAGTAGTGTTTTCTGGCGTCGATGGGGACAGAAAGGCCAAAATATCAGCCTTGATGGGCTGACCATGGGGGAGAGCAAGCACTTTCCCCATGGGTGGGTGCCATGAAGGAATGTTCCAACATGAGCACACACCCACCATGGCTCATGATGGAGCCATTCTATCATGAGCATGGTAGCGGTTAAGATTCAAGAATCAAGTAAACAGTGACATGCATGTTTGTGAGTCTGGGATGATAGGAGAGAAAGTCGGAGATTAGTGAGTGTCAAATGCATGTTGCAGGACACTGTTGTAGGAGTCAAGTAATATTATGAATCTGGCACAATGTATTAAAAGAAGGCATTATGTATTTTTTTACCATAGCTACAAAACACACTTTTGCCGAAGCCATACCAATAAATGCAAAATCTGAAGCCTCACTGGTTTGTCTTGAACAATTTTATCTTATTAACTATCGATAGAGTGATACCGTATAAGTACATGAAAATCTTCTACTGTCCACAAAAAAACTAATGATAAATATACCTTCAACAGTAAATTGTAATAATGAGAAAAAAGAATAACATTGTGATAACAAAATGTTTATAAACAAGAAATTATCCCAAGCAGAAGGAGAATGAGTTGAGAAGCTACAACAGATAAAAAAGCATTATGTTTTGAGTTCCAGACTTGCTATAGAAATGTGTAAACTTCAGAATGCCCTAGCAGAATATTTCAAGCATTTTGACACATAACTAATGAATTATGAAACTGATTACTGAAGAAGACAAGAAGATCACCATTACAACAAATTGCATGTCCCAGATGGCTTTTCTGCACATTACTGCAAACTCTTTTGGGATATTCTGGCCCAGCAGCTAACACCATCCCAAATCTAATATACCCACGGCAGCATATAAGCAGTAATAAAGTGAAAACAAAATACATTAAAAATTCCACAACAATTATGAAAAACTGAGTAAATTTTAATAAATTATATGACCTCCAAAATGACAAAAATCCAAAGAGTATACCTGGAGTTATTAATTGTTATAATTTAAATTCAATAGTAGTACCTGAAAGATCAAAACTCCAACCGCCGACATCCAGTCGTGCAAGACAGGGCCAAAGTCAAATAATATTGGCAACCGCACTGGAATGTTGGTGCGATACAAAGATCTGATTAGGCCGGTCCCTGCTTAACTTTGGACTTAGGTAGTCAGCAAGGCAAGGCTGGAGGCAATGTCCAATTACAGAAGGTTGTTGTCAGGGAGTCGCTGGAAGAAGTCAAAGTGAATACTTTTATGTTTGAAAGTGATCACTGTTTTTGGAGTCAAAGTCTTCAGCAGGTTGAAACTGGAGATTGAAGCTCACAGGGATTCCAGAATGTTGGATACCCCTTCACTGAGGGTCATCTGAACAGGATTTGCTGGTGCGAAAAGAAAATAGTGGGAGCTGCATAAAGTCATGCCAACCAGCAATGTACCTTGGGTGGATAGACCAGCAGGTTGGTCCCAGTCTTCTCTCAGTTCTGAGAGCAGTTGTTTTGCCAACAAAAAGTGCATTAGTTTAGATTCTGGCTATCTGGGTAACTTCAGCACCACCACAGAGGATACAGGACTGGCTGGAGCGGAACCACTTGGGGAGTTGGGACTCATTGAGGCTAGGGTCAGACGTGGTTTCAGGATGGAGGGAACATCTTCTGATAATCCTTGGGGCAGGCAAAGAAACAGGGCTCAAACTGCAGAACAAGCCTCTGCTGGCTCAAGGCAGGCTCCAGGCAGCACAGTAGTCCTTCCAGGTGCAGAAAAGCAGTTTTATATAGTACACAGCAATCAGCAGCAGCAGAAAGTACCCTAAGATACCTTCCGCTGGTCCTGACCTGAAGGGTGGGTCCCCATTCATACTTGGTTCCTTCTCTGTAGTAGGAGACATTTCTAGAGAATTCCCTTTGAAGTGCTTGACATTTCCTGACTTCCCTGACCTGGATCCAAATTGGGTGCATGAACAATGCAGGGGGGACAAATTGTGTGTGTCAATGGAGAGCACAGACTATTAATTTGCAATTGGGGCTGTGCCTATCTCCTCTACCAATATCCTGCCTGTTGAAGGTCAATCTAAGCACACCTAATCCCGCTATAGTCTGTTTGTCTGGAAGTGAAACTACACCCAATCGAGTGACCCAGAAGATGCTGCTGGCACCAAATAGATTAGGATATGAAAATTGCAACTTTCTAACTTTTTAAAAGTGGCATTATCAAAATTGTAACTAATCTGAGGTTACCAATAAAAAGGATTTTTAATCACATTTTCTCAGACACTAAACATGAAATGCCTACCTGTTCCCAATGAAATGTTACCACTTATTAAATATAATAGGCAACAAGATGTTATCCAATGGGAGAGGTAGGCGTCACAGTAGTGAAAAATAATTGTATGACCATGACTGATAAATCTTAAAAGTACAAGTCCAACCTTTTAATTACTATGCTCCCTGCTCAATGGGATACTTAGGGCCTCCCTAAGTGGTGACTTATATGCAATTTTGTATTTTGCATGAATTTTGCACATATCACCGAATATGTCCCTAAGCAAGTGGGCCTAATAAAAACATTAGATAACCATGGCTTTAAACCAGCTGAAACCATTCAGTAGCTTGGAACACTGCTACAAGGAACGTGAAATCCCAGCTCAAAGAAAATGTTGAGACAGGCTTTATGATATGATGCAAGTTACTCCTAGCACAGATTGGGAAACCACATTCCACATGTTGTTTACCATTTGTTAAGCAGATTACGATTCTTCTAAACAATATTTACTGTAAGAAAAAATAGAAGCAAACATGTTTGTGACAGAATGGAAGAGTGATGGTGAAATGGGCCAAATCATAAAAGCAGAACGTCAGATGATAAATTATTGAACCTGAAGCTGCAGAAAAAAGAGACACTACAATAGTTAGATGTGTCACAATGCTAAGAATATTGACTAAAAGCTTTTTTTAGAGATGTGCAAACATACAGTGGGATGAAAGCAATACCAGATAACAATTGCAGGAAAAATTGCAACCAAACTAGGGATTCTGATTTGAAGAATTATCTAGATTCTAGATTCACATGAGAACAAAAGATCCCCCAATGTGTTTCACACCAAATCATGGAAGACATATAAATTTAGGAGGAATTAAGAAAAGATTAAACTTACACACACTCACATTAGAGTGAGACCTTTTGGTCACACATGTTTGATAAAAGGATGTTGGAGTTCAATTATGAACAAACAGAACACCCAAATTAGCTTTTATGAAACTGAGAAGATGAGTTATAAAGAAAACAACTACATTGGACCATACTAAATGACTTGTGACATGGACATGGACAAATCAGGCACAAAACTAGCATAAGAAATGGAGAGAGCTCATTGGAGATAGATGCTTCAGCAAATGAGCCATGTATGGATTTGTTGGGCACTTCTGTTCTGAATATTCTTTATTAAATGCGTCACTTGCAGTTACATAATGCAATGTCCATAAATCCTTTTCCATGAAAAAACAGTGGGAGGGAAGGAGAGTCTCACTGATGGATTCGTACTCAGTCAGATTATATAAACAACAAGAATCCACCCAAGAGGGAAGTGTTTACACGGTGGTGTGGAGCACTTAGTGTTCTTTAAAATACCCCTCACACACCAAAAGGACCCTTGGTGTCATGCTTCATCATTGGGGTCTTCGCACCCCTCTAAGGGATGCAGCGTGCTACGACCTACCTACCTGTTTTTTACATTGAAATACGTAAGTAAGGTGGGGAAGTTGTGCACCCTGTCCTGAAGAAGGAGCTCAGCCTCCGAAACATGTTGACACACACACATGAGGTTCTGTCCCTAATTACGACAAACTTTACCTCGCACTTCACTTCTTTTATTAGTACCAGCCCGGGGACCGAATTAACGTTTTTTTCTAGTATCCCACTAGCCAGGTACTTTTTAATCTCACTCATCCCACCACTCACTAACTGCACTATAGAATACCCTCACATGCACCATACATAGTCTACTACTATAAGTGCTTCCGCGTAGTCGTAGGTCGTAACACGCCGCATCCCGTAGAGGGGTGCGAAGACCCCAATTATGAAGCATGACACCAAGGGTCCTTTTGGTGTGTGAGGGGTATTTTAAAGAACACTAAGAGCTCCACACCACCGTGTGAACACTTCCCTCTTGGGTGGATTCTTGTTGTTTATATAATCATAAATCCTTTTCAGCATACTTACTAGTATGCACCAAGCGTAGAAATGTGTTTCCTACATTAAGAACAATTCTCAGCTAACATTGAAAATTATAATCCTTTGTCAAAATTGGTATATCACTAAATATTGTGTACTACACCTTAGCCCCATTTATAAATGAACACACTAATGGACTACGAATGTGATGCAACTTAAGGACTTTTTGAAACATTACCAAATCTAATCATGTGACACACTTTTGTTAGGTATGGCAGACATAAAAGCATTGTGAATAGTTATCGTAATGCATCTATCACACAATAGGATCCAAGGAGGTTTAGAGACCGGCAAGGGTTAGCTCCCCTATTTCATATAATTCCACAAACACGAAAACCATTGGTCTGTAAAAAGTTGCTATTGTAACCAAAGACCTATCTATGATGGAGTATCCCTTTAAAAGATTGATTTACCTCACCCATCGCAGGTGGCATGCGTCATCTTTGGGAACTGCTAAGTCATGGCTTGTGCTACACCCCCCTCACTGAGAAGAAGGAGCTCAGAGATGTTTTGCTGTAATGAGAAGTATACTAAATACCACAATAATGAGCTGAAGTTGGTGGGCGCAGCAGAGCAAAGTGAAAGTGAGAGATGAAATTATCCACAGTGTAGAAAGCATCCTTGATTCATGCATCCCTGGGCCAGGATTAAAAACAGGGCATTGAGGGGTGAAAGTATACAGGCTTTTTATTCCAAAATGAGGTTGAAATGTTTCAGCCTCTTAACCCTCAGCAGAGGTGTGGCGGTTTTATTCAGGACCTAATCATAAGTGCTGCTGCTCAATGTGCTCACACAGAAAGTGTGTATGTACAAATATATGTCAGAGAATTACAATCTACAAACCATCCAGTGAGCATATGAATCAACATATAGTGACAATGACTTTGTGATCAACAATCAAATATGATTAGGCCTGCATGAAATTTGGAGGGGTAAGTAATGCAATATCATTCGGACAGTGGGGTTGCCTTATTTACTCCACAAATGGACACATTTGAACCTTTTATTACTATACATTTTCTAAATGAGGTAATCCAATTCTTCTAAATTATAAATTAATAAATGTGGAAGCGGTTCAGCTTTAGCTGAAGTTAAGAACTGCTGCTGCCTTTTCAACAAAATGCCACGTTTTGCACATTCTAACTCAAATGTACATGGTTGTATGTGGACTTCATGTATGACAGAAACAATGTTGACAATTTGATGAATAAAAATGCATTCACCAGGTTGATAAAATCAACCTGGTCAGTGCCATTGTAGACAAAAATGATTTTGAAAGTATTATTCTACACTTTTCTCTAATTGTGAAGTGATGAAGTAAATACTGATGGCTAGGACACACATGGCAACCTACCGCAAAACAAAAACTAGAATGTCTTCTACAAATGATCATTATACAATCACAAAGAAACAGAGATATACTTAGAATGACAGTGAAGAAAGAAAGCTGTCTTACAGTTTGAATACAATGCGCTTGTAGTCAGACTTTGAAGTGGATACTAAAAAATAAAGTGAACATTTGCTAAATCATGAGGAAATTCAAAGCAAAACATTCTGTGTGCTCTGCTCCCACAGTTAAAGTGGAGACAAGACAGCTTTCCTCTCAGAAAACAGATGGAAGTCTGGGATTTTTTTTGCCATTGCATGTATTGGAGGGTTATAAACCAATAATGTGGCATGCTTGATTTGTGTTTGCGGAAGTGCGTAATAAGTAAAGCTGTGGGTATGTTTATGACTCGTTTTGGTGACTAGCTTGATCACTGCTACCTTTGTCAACCTATAATATGTGGGAGACACACGAGTCATATGCTATCACGTGTGTGTCTCCCATATGTCATTTGAGTGGTACTGGAACTGTCTGAGTGACAGGACCGAAATCCACACAATAGGAGACCTCACTTAAGCACCTGAATGACAGTAATGAAGTGATGTTATGGCTGGGGAGCTGTGTGCACAAGTTATACCAGTGCTGATTTGACCTAAGGTTGAGGAATGTAGGGTATGGTTGGTGTGGGGTTGCTTTACCTGTTTATTCAATTGATACGTTTAAGTTTTATAGACATTTACATTACATTTAGCATGGTATGGAAGCCTATTCACATTTTAATTTCCCAAAGACGGGTGCGTCTGTGAATGAGTGCAGAACTATGTTTTGTAATGTGAGGAAATAGAATTCTTAAGTAACAGAACTTTAGGTCCCAGAGTTAGGACAAGTGATAAAGACTGATGAAATAAGCACAGTTTGTAATGGTAACCTCTCAAAGAGGGGCAAAACCAGATTTGGTTTTTTGCTATTTTTTTCCATTTGAAAGTGGCCCCTTGGTTTGACTCAACATTCCACCTGGGATCCACATGGTACTAAATTGTACAGCACACAGATGTGTAAGCATGGCAGGAACGTCCATGATTCTCTTCATACATGTCAGGCGCGGGCTAGAGCAATTGTCTTCAAACCTTTTAATGCCCCCCAGTGTAAAACAAATCATGGGGGCCCCCTCAATTTTTTCCACAATTATTCTATTAAAATGACAATGTTTAAAAACGTCCAGATCTATTTAAACATTGCAGTTCAGTTCTATTACTGTTTTGAAAAATGCTTTCAAATACACGTTTGCCAAACATACTATTCTGGTCAGGCAGGCCTTACTCCAGTGGGATTATTAGAAATGGTGAGGGGGTTTTTTAAGAATATTTCGAGTCCTTTCCCTTTTGACACCTTCTCCTAAACAGGATATAAATGACAAAAGATGTTAGTGATGGCACATTACAGGGAGGCTTACTGCTTCTCATATTTATTTCCCACTGAAAAGAGAGCACTGTTCTCAGAATAATGCTTCTTTTGACCAGAGCCTGACCCCCCCACCCCCAGGATCACTTGTAGCTGCCCTAGGGGGGGCCAACCCTCCATTCAAAGACCCCTGGCCTAAATGGACATCTATATTAACATAAAGGTGAGTGAGCTTTGTTTCTTTCTCTGATATATGGTATATGCACTGAGGTCATTCTCATACATCTGATGGTGTCAGTTTGGGTATAGGAGCATTATCCCTCATGCATCTTTATATTTCTAAAACACTGAACGTGGCTATGATATAATGTGAACTAACAAAATAGGTAAGTATTTTTCAGACCTGTAATCAGGTTTTGAACCTCAGATGTCATTTTGGAGAACACAGACTAACTGAGTTGTTAGAACTACACCAATGGCCATTGGGGGGATAGAGAGGTTATTTGGTTTGCTACAAAGACCTTAATGCCAATAATTCACATAGGGTACACAAAGATATTTCAAATCTTGTGTTATTATTTAATCTCCACAAAATGGTGTTATTATTGGTGGGAATGTTTAGTGATGGTGACTTCTGGGTAAAAGTGACAGCCTCTATATCAAAGAATTTGGATTGGGATTTTAAACCTTCACTGAAGCTATATAAGTGGGTATTGCAGCTCCGTAAAAAGAAAATTAGATGAACAGTAATGTACTTATGAGTGGCCTTGGTACTGGCCAAAAGTTAAATTAGTGGTAGAGTGACATCCATCCTCTTTCCCTATAAATGATCTTTTGGTAATAATCAGAAAACTATAGGATGTAAATGGAAGCAATGAAAGGATGTACAATTTTAAGATAGTCACCAATAGTTTAAGATTTGAGAATTCATTATGATTGATGGTATTCCACCAAGGGTCTGATTAGGAGTTCCTGGTAATAGTCCGGCCCATGCATCAACTCCTGTTTACTCGAGGACTGTAATTATGAGTTTGAAGGTATTTAACGCATTTGATAATTATCAGATGTGTTATACAACTGAATCTTCATTAATTTCGACAGGTCAAACCTGCCAATAATTAACAAGGAAAAACTGATGGTATTTACAGTACCATGTTGATTTGGGTGTGAAATAGCAAAATCTCGAGGAATTCTTAATAGGTGTCATTTATCGCAAACAAAAAATAATGGACCCCGTGGTATTGTTATTTAGCATTGGTGATAAATAATGCCTTAGCTCATACTTATGTTCCTAGAGTAAGTCTGAGAAACTCTGGCTAGAATTCTGCAATCATATTTCTTGGGGATACCGTGCCAAGCAATTACGACTGGTTCAGTGTTTGCGGAACAGCAAATACGTAATCTGGAAATACCATACTGTTATTGCTGGGGCAGAGGCACAGCCAGACCTCCATGCAACCGCTCCAGCACCATGAGGGGGGCAGACAATGCTCCCTTAAAAGAGACCACATACAACCTACCAACATCCTGCGCCAGACCGTCAACCCACATCATCACCCCTGCAAATATTTACCACCTTCGCAGAGCAGGAGCTCAATGTCAGTGTTAATGTCTCCAGAATCTGAAGAAAACCAGTGTAAAGGAACCTGGTAATTCTGGGTCTTGAAGATTATTCCCCAATACTGAAACTCAGATTCACCTGAATCATTAATTCTGGCTCCAGTTTCTCCCTGATGTGGTCATGGGAAATGGTGACTAAGAGCCTCAGTTGGGGGTTATCATATCAGAAGAAGGACACATTTGATTGGGCCAATAGTATTCAGTTCTACAGTTATCAAAGTAATGTGACAAGGATGGTATTGTAAGCAGCAAATATGTTGGCACATAATTTCCTTACTGAACATGTCAGAGCAGGCATTGGAAAAAGGAATATGTTTTACTTGTTAGATAAAATAACATTGAAATGCAACCTTTGTGGAAATGTACACACCACCATACCTCGTGTTGTGAAGATTTTGTCTAATATCCAGGGTCATTGGCCTTTTGTCATTAGGATATCTCAGCCATCTTTCTATTTACCCTGATTGCCATGCTTTCACATTCTAGGACATTTAGGGACAGATTTGCAAACCTTTCATGCAATTCAACACATTAAAACAAGTTGCTGTGCTGCTTGAAAGGGAGAGAACAGCAATGTTACTTATCTGCTAATTTAAGACTCATTCAAGCTTTCAGTTTGTACCGATGTACTCTTTGCTGCCTAGTATCAACCACACACCCCTGTGTTACAGTCAGTATTGTTGTTGTGCATGAAGGAGCACCTTTCTACACAAAATCAATCCCTAGAGGGTTTTCACTTAACCTCTTCTACGCTCATGACGAGCTCAGCTCTGAGCGTAACCTGCGCTACGCGGATGACGAGCTGAGCTCGTCACGTAACGCGGGTTTTTTCAAAACGCAGCGCGCAGCGGGAAAACCGCTAGTGCGCATGCGGTTAATGTCTTCTGCAGAATGCAGCACACATCGAAAGAGGAAAAAAAGGAGGAGAAATAAACATTTTTCTTCTTGTTTCGCCTCTATCGGGAAGGCGTACAATGTTGATGTATTCCCAGGTTTACTTCTCTTAGTAAATCTGGGGATACATAAAAAAGCATGGATGGATGATTGGGAAACCCACTCTCCTCCCATATAAGACCTTTCCAGCACATAGTAACGCAAAGCAGTGACTTGCATTTCCTTGCATTATTCTACACTTACTAAGCCATGCAATGTGGCCTTGAATGGCTTAGTACATCACACTGAGACCCTTGCACCTCCTTGCACCGCATTGCCTACTGCAATGGGAACACAGAGCTTCAAGAATCTGGGCCTAGGTCTTTTTCCCACTGATACAGCAGTAATGAGGAAGGGGAAAGCAGGTTTTCATGGAAATCACAAAAGTACGTGACCCGATGTTCGACACCAGAAAGCTTCAACACTCACAGAATGTATATATCTATTGTGCAAATGGTTTGGCAAAAAGCTATTTTCATACCATCTTCCTGTGTTCAGCAAAACAGCATTTATATTGCACAGTAGAATTTACACAACAGGCATGATGGGAACATGCCGCCGACTTGTTGCCAACGTATAAATTAAGATCTTATTTCATGCTGTGTGTGTGTATGTGTGTGTGTGCGCATCCATGTGTGCACGTGACAAATCTGGGATAAAGGAGGGCCAGCCTAGTACATTAGTTCACTGTGTATGTGACATTCTTGTGGGAAGGGTGAGCATTGAAGAAGAATGTCAAGTATCTGTTTTTTGTCACCTATTAGTGTACATGTGTTGTGTGCAGTTTGGTAGAATGTCCACACCTGTTTGTGGTTTAGCACCTATTTATACTCCATGATACCTTAGGTCATATTCACATTAAAGTCTCATTCATGCAAGTGATAAAGTTAATTGGTTCATTGTTTTGCTGTGCTCCTTATGTCCTTCCTAGTGGGTCTATATTTTGATCCCAGGTGCTAGGGCACTCACATATGCTTCTTCCTAAAACTCTGGCCTGAACAGTGGCATGCTGCAAATATATGAGAAGAAACACTCCTACACTCAGTGGACTGCTTACAACTGTTCCTTTTGTTTGCAGGTTTCAGAGGGTTATTTTAAGCTCCACTTTGAGGAAGATTGTTTAATAATCGTATTCTGCTCCAAAATACTATAATCCTACACGTGCGGAGTTAGATGTATACTTTTAAATAAAACTTGTGCCTTGTTCAGTCGGAAAAACACAGATCCAAAAGAATGACAAACATGGGTGAAACTCATTAGTATGTATTTTAATTTGTTTGACTCTGTGTGTAAGCTTACTAAATTGTATTTTAATTTGAGCTCTAATTGTTACATTTTCAGACTCGCAGTTCTGCTGCAGATTGCAGCACACTTGAAAAGATGAACTAACAAGGAGAAATTAAGGCATTTTACCTCGTACGCCTCTCTTGGGTAGATGCAGCATTTTGGGACTTATCCAGGTTTGCTGCATTTAGTGAACTGGCTTTGCAACAACATGTATGTATGGAGGTATGCTCATGCGCCGCACACATGTAGCACCTACCCGACACAAAGCAACTTAAATCAGCCCTTGCATGGCTTTATAAATGTCAACAAGTATTTAGTGCTGTGACTGCCCCTAAGAGAGTGCTGCAACCCCATTGCAGAATACTAGTAAGTCTGGGCCCAAGTGTATTGCATCCTATCATAAACACATCAACCCACATGTTGATTCCTATGGGAACATTATGCTTAGCTCTGACTGTGTTCTTCCATCACTGAACATATTTAGACAAAGCTCAGTGCCTAACGTGAGCTGAGTATTTAATGCATATTTAATTTGTCGAAGAAATATATACATTTATGTTAAATTGCCACAGACCCCAGAAGATGATTGCCTCATCTCACTGAAGTTTAAAAAAAAAAAAAAAAAAAGCAAACTACTCGTTTTTGTTTTTTAACAAAGCAGTGCAGGCTCGGGTTGCTTTAAAAAAAATATTTCAATTTTGAAATAAAATCACAGGGACAGTCGTTTACTGTCCACTGCAGGTCACCATCCCAGTGATTGCAAATTGTGATCTGCCAAAGAATATTAATTTTACAGGTCGTTCTGCAACCCCTTTGATTAGTTATTTGTTGTAACCGACCTTTTACTCTAAAAAGTAGCCCTTGTGAAAAGTTGGTAAGCTAAATTGCATTTGCTTCTTGCAACTACTGTTATTGTAAATGTGGCTCACGGTGTCTTAATAAATAAACATAACATTTTGCAGAACTCACCCAGAATTACTGAAGTAGGAATAGAAGTGCAACACTCAAAGGTTGGCCTTCAGCTGCAAGAAGATGCTCACTGGCTGATAATTATTAAGTTCTGCAGTATTTAATACATTCCTAAATGTGCTAATTATCACCAGACCTGCATTCATTAGCCAGGTCCAATTAGTGTATTCCCAAAGCTATGTCTCAGATTTGTAAAATGTATGTTTAACCTTATTAGGTTCAAAGTGAGCAATTGAGACTGTTTTCTAGTGATCATACACACAATGGTGATCTTTGTTCCTCATGTCAAATTTCGCACATGAGAAAAATAGACCTTTCATCTACATTGCAAATTGTGATGCCACTGTCTAGAACAAAATATATTGTTTGTCTTTGCACTGTTAATGTTGATACAGAGAAAGTTCACTTTGAATAGCCACCACCCTCACAGTGGCAAGTGTTTTGACCCCCACCCCAGTTCACAAAACAATCATGTGTGTCACTGAAGCTTGTTTATGATAATGTGGTAGACCCAGTGTGAGGCTTTGAAGTCAGATGGGTGTACCATGTGAACACTCCTTGCAGGAATGTGACAACTATCACCGCAATGGGCTGTAGGCGACTGATAGAGGTGGCAGCAATATTTATTACAGTAAGCAGGACAGGCTGGTATTCAATCTAATGTTGTCTATTGAATACTGTGCTACGAATACCTTGTAGTCAGAATATCAACCATCAAGGAGGTAACTATATCTAGGTATGCTTTTATTTTACTTAACTCCAGATCCATGTATATATATATCAATGGAGGAACAGATATTGCAGCCGGAGAAAGAGATACAGGGCACACAGGCAACACCAGAGGCGGGGGGCAAGAATGAAGAAGTGGGTACACTGATAACTGTTAGTGACAATACATTGATCCATCTATCCGACAAAACTTTAACATCAGCTGAGATACAATTGCTTTCTCTTGGATTGACATTCTGCCCCGAAAGCAATTTCGAGTATAATCAATCCAGAGTCGACGTATACAAGTTTATACGCAAGCTAAAGCTTCTCAAATTCTTTCAACTTAACCCCTTCGGCGTGGCGCGAATCTCGTCTCGGCGGGCGTGGCCGTGGTGCCACGGTGTTCATGATGGCTCCCAGCCGTCATGAGTCACAGTAGGCGTGTGCTTATGACAGCCGGGAGCCATCAGAACTCCGCCCACTGATTGATTTGCCCACACAGGCAGGGAATTAATCACACGTGGGCAGAGCGGCAATGTTCTGACGGCTGCTGGCCCTCATGAGCACACGCCTACCGTGACTCATCAGAACTCCGCCCACTGATTGATTTGCCCACACAGGCAGGGAATTAATCACACGTGGGCAGAGCGGCAATGTTCTGACGGCTGCTGGCCCTCATGAGCACAGGCCTACCGTGACTCATGAAGGTGTTAAAGGTGTTAAAAACTCAGATAAGAATTCAGACAAAACCACCACTGGTGCTCATCAACCTAGAGAATCCAGGCCTAATCGAATGCCATCTGATGCCAGAACTCTCAAGCTTCTTCAGTCACTGGCCAATGACAATGAGGATGGCAGCAGTTCTACACAGGAAGAGTTACAATCAATTGCATTTATATTAGTAGCTCTGTGAACAGATGTAAAATTATACATTGAAGGAGGGCAAGTTCACACTAAACTGCATGGTAAGAGTACGGCGGGGAACTCCATTTTACATGCTAGGAGTTCACATCCCAAACACTTAATCCGCAGCATCCCATATGGGGAATTGCTGCATATGCGCAGTGTATACAGCACTGACAACGAGCTAGAAATTTGCCAAAATGAGGCAATCAGTGCTTTAAAGCTCAGGGCTATTTGAGTAAAGACCTGATTGCAGCCCGTATCAAAGCGAACTCTCAGCTGAGAGAACTGGGCCCTAATGTTGTCAGCTGAGAGGACTGGGCCCTAATGTTGTTCTTGATGTCCATAGTTATCTTTCTGAGTCCAGTAATGAGAGGATTGACCCTCCCCATGATGTCATACTCATCACTGCTTACAGCAGACAAGAGAGGCACATTTGGAGACCCTACAGCAGTTGCCACTGTTGACTTTCAAACGTGCACCCTCTAGGAGAGATGCACTGGTTATAAACAGTCCCAAAGTCAGCACTACCAGTACATGGCTATCTTCCAAATGTGGATTTTTTAAATGTAGCTCCTTCCGAGCATGTACATTTGGAATCACGACCACCGAATACACCACTGCCTTTGGCACCAAGCCCATCAAGATCCACGGATCTTTTACTTGCCGCACGGACTTCGTGGTCTATGTGCTCCAATGCACATGCCGACGTAAATTTATTTGGAGCACCAAGCTCCAGGTGAATAATAGAATTCTTCAGCACCTTAGAGCAGTGGTTAATTCTGTCCCCAGTTTTCCAGTGGCAAGACACTTACAACTAGTGCACAATAACAATCTTAATGACCTACAATACTTTGTAATTGGGGCTGTCCCTAAGTCCATACGCAGGGGCAATAGTTAAAAACAACTGCGTCAACTGGAATCATATTTTTTCTGCATCTCACTACTAAGATGCCCAATGGTCTTAATATCGGGGCGATTTGCACAACTTCCTTTAATTATCCCGGTATCTGCTGTAGTGTTATCACATTATTCCTATATGTTTCGTGCTGGTTTTCACAGACATGTATCCGCGTTATAATAACATGTCAAAGATTTGACCAGTCTGGCTCTACCAAGTGTAGGCTTTCTCGGGGGCTCTGGGAATTTTAATTCTATATTTAACTAGTGGTTATTTTTAACACTTAATGCACAAGCACTTTATTTTCTTGCAGTCAATCAATCAATTTGTCTTTATTCGATCATGTTAAAAAATCTTAAAAGCACATATAAATAAGTCATTAAAATGAGTTAAAATTTCTATCTTTAAAAAATACAAATATTTCATCACAATTCTAGGATAAAGATGAAAATACATAAGAAATGTTAAAAGGAAAGAATTCCATTTCATGTACATGCTCGGTGTGCTTGAATTATTATTTTTATAGGCTCTGGATCCTACAGACTAGCCAGTTCCTCTTCCTCATGCAAGCCCACAGGAATGACGCAACTGAATAACAAACCAGAGGGTCAGGGAGTGTTTTAAAAAAATATAATGCTACCTGGCACTGCTTAAAATTCGTTTTCTTTAGTATTGGTTTAAGGTGGACCTTCTCATATAGGCTGCAAAATAAAAATACGTGCAATTCTGTTTGAGGTGACAGGTTGTCACAAGGGCTCGTACTTATGTCGGTCCGTTTATATATTTTTTCCGGGTAATCTAACATCAGAGGAATAAAGTTGGTGCGAAAGCTTAGTAGTATACATTTATGGTGCATCCTAGGTACATTTACTAGAGAAGAGAAACCTCCAGTTAATGGTGAGTTTAGGCCATATACCCGGGCTGCATATTTCTATTTATGGTATTCATTACGTTTATACTTGACCATCAACATAAACATATCACTAGCCCTGTGTTTGAGAACCTTCCTCCAGGCTAGGGGATCTTTAAAAAGTTTGTGTACACTGATCTCCTTTAGCGCTGACTCTACATAACTGAGCCACCTAGACCTCTTCCATTTGTCCATTGTTAGATAGCTCCTTAATATTGATTGATTCCTCCAGATTGAATGCCAGAGGAGGAGTAGAGCTAACTGTATGTATGTCTGAGATATAAGGTAGATCCAGTTCTGAGTGTACATTCCCATTTGTATGGGAGGGAGGTAAATCCACTACATATTTAAAGTATATATTTTCAGTAATTTGTAGTGGTGTAGCTGCCTGATATATATTTTTTATCGGTATTAGGGGTTTTGCACCCAATTTTCTGGCAAAGCTTTTTATAGCACCAATACCCCTCTCCATCACCATCTTTCTCCCCTCCACCAGTTTGCCCATGACAGATCTTTATCAAAAAGGATGCTCAGGGGGCGTGGCCAAGATGGCGGCGGAGTAGGACGCACTTCTCGTCCTCTCCGGCGCCGCGCTACACAAAAGCCTTTTAACGCCTGGCTGGGAGCCCATCCGTGCTCTTCCCGGTGCACGAACAAGCTTGGCGCCTCAGTCTACAAGCGGGAGCCTTTCACGGCGGCTTTCGGCTCCCCAGAAGCGGAGCTGCAAAGTGCGGCCTCCAGTGCGGCCAGCCTGGAGCGCCGCGTGACAGCAGCGGCCTAGCGCCAGTCGGATGCCCGGGTGGCCGAACCCGGCTTAGGAAGGCAGCAGGATCGGAACTGGACCCAAAGTCTCCGTGCCCCAGTGGAGGAAGATGTGTGCCTCGAACTCCCCCCTCCGTTGAGGGAGTCGCACGGCGGCCGAGGCGGAGGACCCGAGCGCGCCAGTGCATGCCTTGGAGGTGAGCGCGCGGCCTGGTGAAGCGGCGTGGGAGTTGGGAGACCCCGGGGGCTTCATAGCAGTCCCGGTACAGAGTGTCGTATGCGCATACGGAGCCTGGCCTGAGGTACCCCGGTGGGTGGTGTGCCCCGAGATCACGGCAATATAAGTCGAGCCAGAGGCCTGGGAGTGTTACTGCTGGCGGCCGGGCGGGGGCCCCTGGCGCCACAGCGAAGGCCTACCCTGGACCCTGCAGTGGCCGTCGCTGGGTCGGCGGTCGGAGGCGGGGGGTCCGATTGGGGCTCCCCCCTCTGTGGAAGTTGAATACTGACCCTGGGTATGTGGAGAGGCTCTGGGTGAGCAGCATAGCAACTAGAGGTAGCGGCCCTACAGGACATTTGAGGGCCTGCTGAGGCCTAGCTCTGGGACTCTGCTAGACAGCGGTGGAGGGGTCTCCCCAATCCAACGGGGGCGAGGAGCGGCCGGCAGCCAGAGTTCCCACGACCGGGTCCGAGTGGATATACCGGGGGGGGTAACTATGGAAAGACAGCCATTCCATCCGTGGTGCAGGGTGTTAACGGTCCTCCTGTGTGGTACCAGGGCCTTCAGGAGGCAGCGACATTTCGGCCAGGCAGCAGAGCGAACGCTGGTTGTGACAGAGCCCAGATACAGGGACTGGGGATGGTGGGGGCCCCCTACCTTGTGGATGTTCGTTGGCGGACAGCACTTGGGACAGTGAGTCGTCGTCCTTGCGATGATTGGCCGCCCAGAGAGGTGCCCCTCTGAATTTTTGCTCGCCTTCCTCAGAGGCTCCATGGGGGTCGAACATGGCGACAGGCAAAAGCCAGAGGGACAAGCCAGGAAAGGAGGGTCCCCCGAAGGTGTCGACAGCGTCCTCGCCACCGGGAGTGGCACAATCTCCACGCAAAGATGACTCTGAGGCCCCGGCAACCAAGGCCTTTATGGTCGAGCTCTTTGCCGCAATTAAGGAAGACATTGCTGAGCTACGCTCGCAGCTGGCATCCGATCTGCGTGAGTTGCGGCGCGATGTGGATAATGTGGGGGTGCACATCGCGACGCTGGAGGAACACGACTTGGGGACGGCAGAGGATATTCATCAGCTCCAGCAGGACATCATCCAGTTGACCGAGCAAAACCTGGACCTACAAGCCCATGCATAAAATCTTGAAAATAGGTCCCATCGGAATAACATCCGGATACGAGCTGTGCCGTGTAAGGGTGAGGGTCCGGACCTGTGGGAGTATGTGGAGGCACTTTTCCGGTACGTACTACAGGAGGAAGATCTACCACCCATCCGAATGGACCGCATCCACAGGGTGGGTCTACCAAGGGGTGCCAATGCCCCTCCTCCCGACATCCTGCTCTGTGTGCACGATTTCCAACTCAAGGAGAGGATTTTGAGGAAGGCACGTGATATCAACCCTCTACAGTTCCGCGACCATCACCCTCAGCTTTTTCAAGACCTCGCGGCTTCCACCCTGATCAAGCGAAGAGACTTCAAGCCCATCACTAATTTCCTTCTCGACCGGAATGTGCCCTACTCCTGGGGGCACCCCTTTAAACTCATTTTTAAGTGGCAGAACAAGCTTGTCCAGGTCCGGTCCTTAGAAGCAGCATACAACATCATCGGGCTGGATCGCCCGGCCTCAGCCCCTGACAGCGGTGGCTCACCCAGCAGGCATCAAAGGGCCTCCAGGGACTGGCATCGAGTTGGCAGAGCTGCTCCCGTGTCGAAACCTGACTTGTCCACAAGCTTACAGGAGCGGGGTGCGGCAGTTGCCTCAGTGGTGCAGGTGACGGAGGTCCCTGCAGGCACCTGAGGTATGATTCCGACGCTTGGCCCCAGCTGGGCCGACTGCTGGCACCGGAGGGGAAGCACTGACTGCAGGTATTGTGTTGTCCTGTTCTGTCCCGGAGGGGCAGTTGGCCCTATATCAAGACTGGCTATGTGACTGGTTGGTGCCATGTTTCCCTCCACATGGGACTTTTGGTTTGATCCTTTTTATGCTCCACTCTCTCTTCCTTCCTTTTGGTGGACTGCGGGGGGGTGGTGGGAGGGTGGGGGTTAGAGAAGGGTGGGTTCGTAGTTGGGTTGGGGTTGGTGGTTGGGTTGGTGTGTGGGTGGGGGGGTCATGGTGGCGGCTTCTTGTTGTGGGGATTTTTGTTTTCTTTTGCACTGAGATGTCCGAATGTTGTAACAAGCATTTTTCTGTGGTGGCTGGGCTTAGGCGCCGCGACTCTTCCATAGCCCCTGATTTGCGCAGCGATTTCCCCTTAATATCATGGCTCCTATCACGATAGCCACCTGGAATGTTAAAGGCCTCAACTCACCACAGAAACGGCTCAAGGTCTGGAAATATATTGTGGATCACCACTTAGATGTAGTCGCATTGAAGGAAACTCACTTGGCCCGGGTAGATGAACTAGACCTTAAGCATAAGCTCTACTCACTCATATATTGCTCCCTGGCCGCCACCAAACACCGAGGGGTAGCCCTGCTCTTCCGTGCAGCGATTCAATTTCAGCCACTCAGGGATCGGGGGGGATAGGGAGGGTCGCTGGGTCATGGTCAAGGGCATTTTGGTGGGCAGGGTCTGTACTTTTGTGACTCTCTATGCTCCTAATGTTGGCCAAACTCCCTTCCTTGCCGGTCTTTTAGAGAACATAACAGATTTTGTAGAGGGGCCTCTCATCCTCATGGGCGACTTCAACCTCATATGGCAAAAGGGGTTGGACAGCACACACTCCCAGAGATCTGACGCAGGGACATTCACGGGAGAGACACAACAACACTTTCAAGACATGGGGCTTCTGTATACGTGGCGAGCACTGCACCCACATACCCGAGACTTTACATTCTTTTCACACGTTCACAGGTCATACTCCCGCCTCGATTACATTTTCAGTAGCCAATGTCTGCGGGGCGCCCTCCAGGATGCTAAGATCTTTTCCCTCGCGGTCTCCGACCATAGCCTCTACTCGATTTGCCTGCGGTGGCAGGGACCTCGGCCGTCCGCTCCCGGGTGATACTTCCCACCCTCCCTCGTCCGCGACAAGGAGTCCTGTCTCAAGCTCCGCACTGTCATCACCGACTTCTTGAGTCTAACCCGTCGGAGCATACCTCCGAATTTACCAATTGGGATGCTTTGAAGGCGGTGAATTGGGGGTGAGTGCATCGCCTTCAATAATGCATTAAACAAACGGCTGAACTGGCCGTAGTGGAACTTTCCCACAAAACTGATCCCACTGTGGGAGAGGTGTGGCGCCGCGGCCAGGGCGACTGACGCTGGAATCTGGGGACTACGGCTCGATCCCCGGCTCCGGCGGCAGGTTAGCCCAGCACCATGTGACTCTGGGCAATAGCTCGCTTAATCTTCCCGACGGCCCAGACCCTTACGGGTGATTGTGCGCTTTACAAATGTGGACTTTACTTTACTGTGTCGTACTTGCTGGGCAACAAGGTAGGCAGACACTTGGCACGCCAGTTTTGGGACAAACGAGAAAAGGACTACATTGGAGGGCTTTTTGGCCCGCCTGGCCGGATCACCCACAAGGACGAGGAGAAGGCTAATGTGTTTGGGGCTTTCTTTGAGGGCCTTTATAAGGGGGAATCCCTAGATAATGATGCCCAACAGGCATTCCTTGACTCCCTTTCGCTCCCACAGGTCTCCGGCGACTGGAATGCCTGACTCACAGCTCCCATTACCCTGGCTGAGGTCACCTCGGCGATTTCCTCGCTGAAAGTTAACAAGGCCCCTGGGCCTGATGGCTATATATTCTCCCCTGAGCTTTCTCCGCGATTGGTCTCCCTCTTTAACGCAATAGCCATGGAGAGTAGAACGGCTGCCACCATGGCAGAGGCGGTGATCACTGTTGTTCTCAAGCCCGGAAAGGACCCCCAACACTGTGCCTCTTATAGGCTGATAGCATTGCTTAACTTGGATATTAAGCTCTACGCTTCAATTGTCGCTGCAATTCTGAATGATCTCATGCCGCTTCTTATCCACCCCGACCAGTCCGGTTTTATTAAAGGGAGACAGATGCATGACAACACCCGCCGCATTGTACATCTCACAAACTTCGGGTACCAGCAGTCCTGGTGGGACTTGATGCGGAGAAGGCCTTTGATCGGGTCAACTGGCCGTTTCTGTTCAAGGCGCTGGCCGCCTTTGGATTCTCATCCAAGTTCATCGCCATGGTCCAGGCAAACTACCGGGCCCCTGTCTCTCGAGTGGTGGTCAATGGAGCACGCTCAGGTTTCTTTGGGCACTCCCGGGCGACTCGGCAGGGATGTCCCCTCTCACCACTCCTCTTTGCCCTGAGCTTTGAACCTCTGGCACACGCTATCAGGCAGTACCCAGATATACAAGGCATCCCATTCACTGGTGACCCCCACAAAATTTCCTGTTTCCCGATGAAGTCCTTCTCTCCCTTACGGATCCGGAAAACTCCCTGCCCATCCTCCACGCAGAACTCCATAGTTTTGAACTGCTCTCCGGCTTCAAGGTGAATTCCGGGAAATCCTTTTTTCTCAGCGTCTCTCTCCCGGTGGAACAAGGGGCCCGCCTCCGCTCCTCGACGACGCTTGCCTGGGCCTCAAAATCGCTTCAGTACCTGGGGGTGTCTCTTACCCCGACACTTCAGAGGCTCTATTGCACCAATTTTCCCCCTTTACTCACGCAAATTCAGGCAGATCAGGTGAAGTGGAAACCGCTCTTCCTCTTCTGGCTAGGCCGTATCCACGCAATCAAAATGACGCTTCTGCCTAAACTCCTCTATCTTTTTCAAGATCTGCCATTGGTCTAGAACCTGACTTTTTCCGGAAACTCAAATCCATGGTATTACGCTTTATTTGGCAGGGAGGGTGTGCCCGTTTCTCCTTTTCTCATCTTCGTCGTCCGCGTTCGGAGGGGGGGGTCGGCTTGCTGGACATTCAACTATACTACAAAGCGGCCCATTTGCGAGTTATGGTTGAGTGGTCCCAAAGGGATTCAGAGAAACATTGACTCCACATGGATCGCAGCGTGACGGGTCGGACTTTCTGGGACTTGGCCTGGCGCCCTCGCAGAGATAGACCTCCGAACACTTATCTGAGCACACCTACACACACTACACAAAAATTATGGGACACTCTGACCTGTGACGATAGATGGACCACCTTTCCCTCGCCATATTCTCCGATCCACCACACATCAGCTTTCCCCCCTGCTCTTCATGACGGCCCCTTTGACTCCTGGAAACAGGGTGGTTGTTTAGCACTGATTCACCTGTTTTGGGATGGCGATCCCCTCTCCTTTGAGAACTGCCGAGACGAGTTCCGTTTACAGGAGTCCGAGCGCTATCGTTACACCCAACTCATGCACTGGGTTGTTCGAGAGGCGGCTACACGCACTTTGACTAAATTCGAGCTCTTCCTGGCCAAATCTTCCTCCATGAAAGGCGTGATCTCCTTTATATACTCCCTTTTGCTCCGAACCGCCATCTCCCCAAGACCCAGGTATATGGATATGTGGGAAGACTTACTGCATTACCCCATCTCCGAGGAAGAGTGGTCTCACCTGTGGACTGACACTAACCGTTTCAATCATTCCATTGCGCTCAGAGAGGCCCATTTCAAGACCATGATGGACTGGTACCTTCACCCCTCCAAACTCAAGCGCATCTTCCCTAGCACCTCAGATAGATGCTGGAGGGGATGCGGCCAACTGGGAGATTTTCAACATATTTGGTGGGACTGCCCCTCCATTATACTCTACTGGGAGGAAATCGTGGTGCGTATTAAGGAAATGTTAGGCTACCCTATCCCGACTGATATGGCGGGGGTTCTTCTGGGATTGCGCGACCCATCTCTCTTGCACCAGACCAAGGCAGACAAAATGATCATGTGGCTTTGCATTGGAGCAGCAAAGATTATCTTGGCGGCTGCCTGGAAAAAGAAGGAAGCCCCAGCTATCTCCCTCTGGCATGCCCGCCTCTGGCAGATCCAGAGTCTGGAGAGGATGGCGGACATCTTCACAGATGACTTCAAGAACTTTGAATTTAGATGGGGCCCACTGGTGTCATTCCTCTCCCGGGTTCTCCCGTCGGCGGTGTGCCCCTCCTCTATCAGGGCACGGCATCACTTTCAGGTTTGAGCGCCTCACCAACGCTGTCACACTGTCTCATCTCTATCCCGTTCTATTGCTTATTGTTAGTTATCCTGTGTTTAGCTTTGGCCGCCACCATGAGGGGTGGGGGGTGGGGGGTGAGAGGGTAGGGAGGGGATGAGGGGTTTGTTTGCCTACTTCTATGCATACCTTGCCTCCTGTTGAGGCCCCTCGACGCTCGCCAGTTCTTCTACGCCTTCTTCAGCTGCTTTGAGGGAGTCTCCATATGGACATAGCAGTCGGAATGAGGTGATGCCACTATCTACGACTGGTCTACGTTTGGATGTTCCCTCATGGTTTTACCAGCCTGACTACCGTTCAGGGGGCGGGGGACTCTCCACTTTCAATGGCTTATAAATGCTACGCCTTAATTGCCTTCTCTAGTTGCTTTTAACGTCTGCTGACTTGCATACTCGCCTGCAAGGGACTGCTGGCGTTTGCCATGATTCTCAATACACTGTTTACCTGTGTATTCTTCAATAAAAATATATATATTTTTTTAATAAGGATGCCCAAGTGGGGAAAGGAGTCCACTACCTCAATTTTTTGCACTTCTGCATGGAAGGGATGTACCTTTTCTTTCTTTGTTGTCCCTGCTATAAAAGATTTAGTTTGGTTCACTTTTAATTGAAGTGAATCCATGAAGGAGACATATGCGGTTATGAGCCTTTGTAGCCCAATCCCTGTTCTAGCAATTAAAACCGCATCATCTGTGTAAGCCATCTCAGGTCTAGCCATTAACCCGGAAAAATCTAATGGTTTTTACTTTCGGGACATCCCAAACCCAGACCTCTTTCCCTTTGGGGCATATCTTATCCCAGTAGCTCCACTTATGTTCAAATACCTGGGGATCCAGGTATACAGAACAACCGAGGACCAGATAGACGGAAACATCAAGAGGGCCATCACACGGCTCCGCAGCTCAGTGGGGTTCTGGACTACGTTGCCATTATTGGTAGTGGGCCGGTTCGCAATTTCCAAAATGGTGATGCTTCCCAGGATACTATACTTCTTTGTCAACCTCCCTGTTACTTTGCCCCAGTCTATTTTTGACACTCTTAATACGCTGCTAGTTACCCTAATATGGGGAAATGGGAGACGCCGGATCGGTCTCCGTAAACTACAGCTGGGGCCTAAAGACGGAGGGCTAGGGGCACCGGATTTCAAAGGTTATTATCTGGCTAGTCAGCTCCAGTGGCTCTCCTATTGGACGGCAGGGCGGAACCTGCACGAAATAGGCTACACACCTGACAGGCTGGACCGAGGTGAAATGCACACATTATTACTCCCACGGAGCCTCATCCCTGCGGATAGTCACCCACTCCTCCTTTGGCATGCTGGCAGAGGGCCCTGGTGTACACAGCCCCAACAGTAGCGTACGTGGATAATATCCCCCTATTGGGAATCCCGATGCCTCAAGGTAGACTCACTGGTAGAACAATGCGCCCCTGGCGGGAGGCTGGGGTAACTGAGGTGGGTGATTTTTTCGGAGACGACAATTTGGTGGACCATGACGCCTTCCAGCAGGCTAACGGTGCCCCTCCACAATTGTATTTACTTCAAGCCTCTGTCACACATTTCATACGCACCAGATGGGCACCGCAGCGACTCCGCCCTCCACAACATGAACTGGTTCACCTACTGTATTACATGGGTGCAGGGGGTCACCTGGTACATTGTCTGTACACTGGCGTCAGGGCACACGCTGCGCTTCTACTCACAACACTAAAATATACATGGGAGCGGGACACGGACAGGATACTGACAGAGAAGGAGTGGCATGTTGCACTGGAGCATCCCAGGAGGGTTTCACGAAACGTTAGATTCAGATTCATACAAGTAATGATATTGCACAGGGCATACCTCACCCCTAAAAGACTACACCTGATGTTCCCGGACGCCCCACATAGATGCCCGCGTTGCGGGGAGGATGATGCTGGGTTTCTCCATATGATCTGGAGTTGCACGAGACTCCGAGGGTACTGGTTGGAACTGTGCCGGGTGCTCCATACGGTCACGATGTAATGTAAATACATGGGCCTTCATGTTAGCTTAATATTTCTTGCATGGGAGACTTAATTACTGGCATCCTAAAGCAGGACGTAAATGCAGAGGCCTCTTTGTTCAGGCCACTTAAGGGAAAATATGCATGGGTGACATGCACATATATGTACCACACATGTAACATAGGGTACACGCAGGGGACATCTTGGTCAGGCAAAATTTCATTTTCCTCATTCCCTCCTTGTCCCCTACGTAACCCTTCAGGATACATCTATATTCATGAGACCGTATAGTTGATCATACAGCATCATTTGTTCGTCCTTAACCCTTTGTATACTTGGATGTGGAACACATGCAGTTGCACACAGGCCGCAAATGGCCGGGCCACACTGCAGACAGAGACAGCAACCAAATATCATGAGTAGGATCATTCCTAGGAAGGACAACACTTTCCATCCCCAAGCAGATATCACACCCCAGAGCCAACTGGACCAAGTCCATGTGCCTGGGTCTTGATGTATGTCATGAGCGATCTTGTGGAGCCTTGTTATCGCTGCATACACAGATGGCGCGTTATTCGGGATGAAAACGCAACAACTAGATCGGATCACGCTACAAGCTCCGCCCCTATCCGCCAAGATGACGTCTAGAACGAGACGATTTTGAAGAACAACAAGTCTCATAGCAGACTGTTCCTGGGTCAAGTTCGCCAGGGCAGATGCAGTCACATTCACTACTGCTTCAAGAGTCCTTGTTAATTTGCGTATCAGTTTACTGTTTTGGACGGGACCTATGAAGAAAAAGAATCCTTTGTTGAAATCTGTATATTGCTCCCAAGCTGTTTCTGTCTGATCAATCCCTGAGGCATCTGTCTCTCTCTTTACTCTAACATGTTCTAGTCGTGAATCTCTATGATAATGGGATGGGGCCAAGAATACAGGTGGCAATAAGAATGCTATATAACAAGTCCCACCCCAGTCTAAGGGCAGATGTACATCGGCTGTCTGACCGCAAATGAAATAGGTATGGCGTGATGTTTTGAAAGAAGAAAGTCCTTTATCATTAAACACTACTACAACGTTACACTCGCTGTGTCCCATATGTACTGAGCCTTCCTTATTAACACATAAATCACCTTTTGCTGGTAGAACTGAAATAAAAGGTGGACCTGTATTTTGCTTGGGCTGAACATTTAACATTATAAAATTAACGGATGCATTTCCCTGCTCGTACTCTTCATTCTCTAGATCGGTTCCCTTCCTTTGAGGAAATCCGTCTTTGTCTGGAAAACATGCTTCATTCATTACTTTATTCAGGTTTCCATATATCCAGCCACCTGGATAAGCTATGTACTTTCTATCTATTGAGGTCATTAAGGCAAACCATGCTCCACATGAACCATTGTGTGAGAACGGCAGAGGATAGAAGGGCAGAACTCCCTTCGCCTTTTGATAAGGTGGCAGTTGGCCACATACCCAGCAATCAGTCGCATTGCTGGTCTGATGAGAATGGTGTAACATTCGAATAAAAGTATTGTTACGCAATGCAAGTCGATATGACAGTTCATGAGGTGGCAGTTCACTAAATGTATGCTCTATGGTGCTGTTACTGGAAGAGTGTATATGTGGGGAAATAGGAAAGAAAACATATAGTAATAAACTGACACAGATTATAACAATGCACAGAATAAAAAGAATGATCAAAGTAACTATACATCTACTGCGTAATAGCTTGCAGTACTTTTCTCTCATGTTTATTTTCTTACTATTCTCGTATGTGATCTTATACATGTCAGAAATCTAGTCTAACCGATTCACCACCGAGTGGACTTAGACAATTAAACTACGTCTGACTTACTAGATCTTAACTTAGATTTATACTCCTGCTGTGGAGTCTTTTCTAGCAAAAGCGGCGCAAAGTCTGTATTGTTTGTAATGTTTTTAGTATCTGTATCAGATTGTCCAAAGTGTCTTTTATAGTGTTGAGCGTGAAGTTTCCCTTGCGTCCTTCGACTTTCAGCGCGGTCCTCGTGGTCAGTAGCACCAACTTCGGCGTCTTCCAACGTGGCTCAAGGGGGCTTGATCGATCAAAGTTCCGGACACAAAAAAAAACGAGGTCCCCAGGGACTATGGCGTGTTCCTTGACCTGGGTGTTGTCAGGGAAGGCGGCAGCAACCTGTGAATGACAAGAGAGTAGTGCAGACATCAAGGAAGCCAGGTAATCTGTCAGCATGTTACTGTCAACATCAGTTATTTTTTTTGGCATAGGCGTACCCCACATATTTGGCGGTCTACCAAAGACTACTTCATACGGAGATAGGCCTGTTCTGGAATGAGTTACCATTCGCATGTAAAAGAGGGCAACCGGCATGGCCACCATCCAATCCACGCCTTTATCTGCACACATCTTTGCAAGCTTTATCTTAATTGTCTGATTATGTCTTTCTACAAGGTCTGTTGCTTCAGGGTGTCTTACACAATGGAATTTCCAAGTATATCCTAACAGAAGAGACACTTGTTTAATTAATTCAGAGGAGAATGGCTGACCGTTATCAGAATAGACGACCCGAGGCAATCCATACCTGGGGAAGTACTCGCGCACTAATTGCCTGGCTGTTGTCACAGCAGTATAATCTGGAACTGGATATGCTTCTGTCCATCTAGATAGTGCACACACAACTACCAAGACATACTTGTAACCTCTACATCTGTTCATTTGGATATAATACATCTGGAGGACCTCAAAAGGGTGGTCAGGAGGATGAAATCCGCCTTGTTCCACCGGAATGCCTTTACCTGGATTGAACTGGCAACAGATCATACATGGTCGTACTTTCTGCTTCGCTGCTGTACGCATGTGCTTGTTAAACCAGATATTCTGCAAGCTGTCTATCATTGCTTTTTCTCCCAAGTGTGCTGGACTATGTGCTGTGTTTATGATTACTTGTACCATAGAATCTGGAAGAAACCATGTACCTTTTCCCTTAGTCAGCCAACCTTGGTCAGTCTGGACCCCTCCTTGTTCAGTCCATTTCTTTATCTCATCTGCAGTGGCATGTGTCTGTATGTCGAGTACATCTTGAGTGGGATCCCTGACCGTCATACATGTTGTCAGTAATGGTACCTCTGTCCTTGTCGTGTCTGTTGGTGTCTGGGCTGTCTGGGCTGTAAGTTTAGCTGTTCGGTCTGCCAGGTCATTACCCTGGGAAATGGTGTCTGTAATTTTGGTGTGAGCTTTGCACTTCAGGATAGAAATGGCTGTAGGTAAATGTATTGCTTCCAACAAGGCTTGAATGAGCTGGCCGTGCTGGATCTTGGTCCCATGGGAGGTCAAGAAACCTCTTTCCCTCCAAAGTACCCCGAAATCATGAACTATGCCAAAGGCATATTGTGAGTCAGTATAAATGTTTACTTTCAAGTGCTTAGCTCTTATGCAGGCTTGTGTCAGAGCGATGAGCTCTGCTGCTTGTGCTGATAGTGTGTCTATTTTCTGTGTCTCTATGACTTTAGTAGCAGTGGTCACAGCATAAGCTGCTACTAACTCTCCTGCACTCGTTCTCATGCATGATCCGTCTACATAGAGCGCTAAGTCTGGGTCTGGAAGTGCAATATCTGTCAGGTCTTGTCTTGGTTTTGTCACTATATTCATTACTTCCACACAGTCATGTGGTGGTGCATTTACTGTACTTGAGGGCAAAAGTGTTGCAGGATTTAGAATATTACAACGTCTGATCTCTATGTGTGGTTGAAATAATGTCAGTTCATATCCTGTCAGTCTTGCTACAGTCAAATGTTGTGTCTGTGTCCTGTTTAAGAGAACCTCCACTGCATGTGGTACACTAAAAAATAAAAACTGGCGCTTGACATAATGCTCTTTTTAATTCCTCAAATGCCAAGGTATGTTCTTGTGTCCAAGGGAGGACAGTCGAAGTGGCTGCCTCCTGTGTTGTCAATTGTATGAGTGGTTTGGCTAGATAGGCATACTGGGGAATCCATTGCCTACAGTATGAAGTGAGGCCAATGAAGGCCCGTACTTCCTTTTGTGTCTTGGGCTGTGAAAGGTTAGAAATTAACTGAATGAAAGGCTTGTGTTAGCTGTATACCCTCCTTGGAAAGTAAGTGTCCAAGGTACACCACTTGCTTTTCACAGAATTGCAACCTTGAAAGGGACACCTTGTGCCCCTTGTCAGCCAGAAAATGTAAGACTGTCAGTGATGCAATTGCGCGTTCTGGTTCTGAATGTGCTGTAATTAGGATGTCATCTACGTACTGTAGTAGGGCAGTGTTGGGAGGCATATAAATACTGTCTGCGTAATGAGACTGAGCGTGTGTGAGACCGCACTACAGGACGCACGGCTCTAACTGAGTGAGCTGCAGAGCGGGGGGGCGAGACTGATGCACCTCACACACGGCTCTAACTGAGACTGAGCTCCAGGGCTGAAGGGTGTGTGAGACTGGGCTGCAGGGCCCTGGCTGTCTTTTTAATGCCTGACTGTAAATACTAGGGCTCATTGCAAGAGCGAAACTCCTGCCAATTATTCTGTTTACACTACGAGGGAAAAACTATTCATTTGCAAGCATGCTTTTATCTGAAGTCAATGAAGCTTTCAGTGCTGGCTGTAAGGAAGAGCAACTTGACCCCCACCTTTTATAAACATTTTCTCCGCGGCTCATCAAGTTTTTTCTCTACACTGCCTTCCCCTTCACCATGATGTCACCCACAGGGCGGTTCCTCCACCCTTTCAAAACTCTGAGAGCTAAGAACAGCTGCCAAGCTACTGACGAGAGACCTTAGTCAAATTGCAAGCATTCTTTATCTGCATGCGAAGGAAGCCTGAGTCAGTTGGAGGACTGCCAATAACTGTCCGCGGAAGAGAATTGGGGTATGGCCAATAATAACAAGACAGGCACTGCTCGGTGCTCCAAGAGGGAAAAGCCCTCCCTTCACAAAATATCTTTCCCTGCGAGTCAGGCAACTTCAAGGTCGAAAAACACATTCTCTGTAATTCAAAACATATCTGCACCCAGTCCAGGGAGCTAACCAACATTCTCTAACTTAACTGAAGCAAATTAAAAACGTGATAAAAAGCATCCTAAAATCAGTAATTAATAAGGACATATTTAACTTATTTCGTAACCTAGACACATGCTAGCATTTGAAAATAATTATATCATAAAATATTGTTACTAGCTGCAAAGGAAAAAAAAAGAAACAGAACATGACATGGAAACACATCACATTTTACTTTTTGAAAATAACATGTGAAAACTCCATAATTTTGCATTGCAGAACCAACATTTTCATAATTAAGTGTGCAAGCTCTTCTATTCTACCTATTAAAAGGGCCAGATTCATCATTTTTCAAAGAACCATGTTTTCTAATTGATGTTAAAAAAAAAAAAACATGTTGTCTAATTGAGTGGATTAACTCTCACACGCTATACTAAAGGGCAGCTTGCATTGGGAAAAAATAATAATGTATATTTTGTAGAACAAATTTTAATTTAAAAAAAACAACACACGGTTGCATTACACTAATTAAAAGCACATTCTATGATGGGTCTGTTTTATACTTTCTTCTCAACCGTGAAAACATTAAAGCACCCTCCGTGCAAACCCTTATCTCAATCCGACTGGTTTTATTTACAGCTTACCGACCTCTGAGTCAAAACACATTAAATCAAGTGTTCCAAAGCAAACCTACACAAATACACGGACGCATTTGAAATAGAATGTTCAATGAACACTACTTTACCCTCCATGCAATATGTTACCATTTAGTCAGCAAACTGACAAAGCACATAGGCAGACCCATCAACCAATGAAAAAAAATTAAATCAACCCTTCATTCATCTAAAACACTCACTGACTTTTAGTGTCAGCTCACATAACCATGCATGTGAGCTACACAGCCATGAAATCGTGCCAAAACGCACTTCCAAACTACGCCAAAAAGACACCTTTCCCTCCACCAATTTCCTTCAAACTACTTTGCCGCAAAACTAGATACTCCCAAGTTTCAGCCGATCCCGCAGACTCAGTTAAGAACTACTTAGCACACCACGAAATCTCGGCCTAAAAGCACGCACAAATCAAAACAGCTCCATTTTCCAAAAATACACATTAGCCAAACACACCCTTCCGCCAAAGCCAAAAATCCCCAAAATTCAGCACACCTGGCCATCCACCTCCTCTACCGCTGATCCAACCCCCGGGCCCCTCAATTTTCAGAAAAACGCCCATTGGATAACATGGCAAATCGCACCTCCGCACAAAACATGCTTTTTCCACCACTTCCTCAGCTCAGATCCTTTTCAAATTTGGCATCACAGTAGTACAAGCGATTCCCTAAATCCTCACCAAAAAGCAACCAAATCCATCTACTGGAACGGGTACGAATAACCGCTCAAATACACGCCCCCCGCAAACACCAAAAACGGCCATAAATCGGCCAAATCTCGACCAAAACGCCAAAACCCCTCAACACTTTGTTAAACAGCATGTTAAAACAAATACTGCCTTCTCAATACAAGATATTAACTCTTTGGCAGCTGAAGCACAATCTTTCCCCAATGACCGCAGTACATGGGAAAGTCATGAACTCATCTCTCCACGTTATCACATAACACGTACTCACATCTTCAAAACGTTTTCTCCAAGCACTTGAAAGAGATCCAGCTCTCTCCTGCCTAACGTAATGATAACAAGCTCTGCACAAATCATAACCACATGGCGCTATTCACAAGCCATATTCACAAGAAACTCAACAAGTTATAATAATGACATGCTCTTCATAAACCATATTTACAAGGAGCTATTTACAAGGAACTCTGATGCTGTCAGCTTCTTTCTACATACTCTAAAGGGTACAGGTGGTGGCGTTCGCGACCTACTGGTTTTTTCTGAGGAGGTCACTCTAGCTAGTTCTTTTTCTTTCGCTTTTTCCGCTGCTTGTTTAGTTCTCTCTACTTTATTAAATTATTTCTCTATTCTCCTATGTGAATCTTTGCGCCACAATTCGATGGCATCTTTCTGAGAGGGTCTTGACTTCTTTTTCCATAGCGATTCCTCTACTCTCATAATGCATTTAGGATCCCAGGTTCCTGAGATAGGCCATCTATACTTCTCCTCTAAACCCTTGGTGTACTCTACCCATAAGTCTAAAAACAAAATGGCGTCTAGTCCATGCTTATTATACATATAATGACCAGGTGTGTCCCTAGGTGGGATGTTAACTGACTCTTCTAGTATATCTTTTCTGGTCCCTATCTGACGCAATTTTGAAAACAGTGGCATGTTTGAAACCAATATTCACAAAATAGTCTGAAACAATCAACAATCATTCACACACAAACAAATATTAAACACTAAAACAGTTACAACCTAAACTGATACAGAGAGCTAAACATGTACTTGAAAAACTTTATGCACTGGAATACAGTACAACCATACCGGTCTCAAAAATGTGACACGTCTTGACCGTGCCCACGTTTACCATGGACCCGTCTTGACCGTGAACATGTGAATGGACACGTCTTGACCGTGCTCATATAAATGAGACACGTCTTTACCGTTTTCACGAATAACGTGAACCCGTCTTGACCGTTTCCACGAATAACGTGGATCCGTCTTGACCGTGTTCATATAAAATGAACACGTCTTGAAACTTTATGCATTCCCCATAGTGGTACTCACCGGGAAGCAAAACTTGAAACTTGAAGGCCTCGGACTTCTACGCATCTACGTCTACGTCTACGCATCGGAACGGGTGGACCTCTGGAAACCTCGGACCTTGCTCTCTCACGGATTGGGCTCTGGTTGGGATGATCCGGGATCCTCACCGCCTCGTGTGGACGCCTGGTCGCAGTCCGTCTCCTCCGTGGGCCTGAGGGAGTAAGCAGGAAGTCCCGCTGCGTGCACTTCGGAGTCCGTCACGGCTGTAGAAGGGGCAAAAGCTGGACCCACGTCGCCGGCACGTGGGGAAAGGGATAGTCCTATTCGGGCGCCAAATTAATGTGGTAAATAAAATAATTACCCTGGCATAATTTCTAGGCATTAACAATTAGCATGTATCAAATGAGAGGCAGAGAGTCTGTGGTGTCCAAGTTAAAAGGGCTTTATTCCAATAACTCGAGTTAAGGGAGAATCTGTTCCATCACCACTGAGGTTCAGGAAGTATCTTCTAACATTTAATAACAAATGAACAACATATATACATTTTGTCTTGTACATAGGGCGTAGGAAGGAACGCAGAGCAGAGAAAGAAACAGATATGAGCATGTGGGCGTACATGTGGGTGTACACTTTATGAGTCATAGGTAGGTGATAGGTAGGTGTCATAGGTGGGTGGTACACAGAGGAGGAGTTTGCATGACCAGCTGGAACTTTGCCCTACTTGTGTGCAACTTGGTCATGACGTGCAATTGACGTGTAACTGGGAGGAGAGCTGACTTTCAGTCTAGTAGAGAAGCCTTCAGTGTCAGGGCGACCAGCACGTCTTGTACTATCTGATATCTTAGAGATATCTAGAGTCGGGGATGTATTATCTGAAGTAAAGGTTGTTCGTCACTAGGAATCAGAAAAAGCATATATTTCTTCGTTCATTGCCTGGGGCTGTGAGCTTTCTATGGATGCAAGCACTGTGATTTCATCTAAACGGAGACAGGAAAGCTAGGCCCTATCTTTACAGACGGGTTCTGTTTACCCTCCTCACTGGGCAGGAATGTGACTCTGTACAGCAGGCAGATAACTGTTATTCATAATAATATCTTGGCAACCCTTGCTGGGTTTCTTTCGGCTGAGCTAGAAGCATGCGAGGTCAGAGATACGTAATTGCAGCTTTCAGTGTGTCAGGAGTCATGAAAAACCCTTATTTCAGAAAGTGGCTCAGCTGAACCACAAAAAAGGTTTCATCGTGATTTATTTAAAAGTGCACAATGTAAATACATGGGCCTTCATGTTAGCTTAATATTTCTTGCATGGGAGACTTAATTACTGGCATCCTAAAGCAGGACGTAAATGCAGAGGCCTCTTTGTTCAGGCCACTTAAGGGAAAATATGCATGGGTGACATGCACATATATGTACCATACATGTAACATAGGGTACACGCAGGGGACATCTTGGTCAGGCAAAATTTCATTTTCCTCAGGACGCCCCACATAGATGCCCGCGTTGCGGGGAGGATGATGCTGGGTTTCTCCATATGATCTGGAGTTGCACGAGACTCCGAGGGTACTGGTTGGAAGTGTGCCGGGTGCTCCATACGGTCACGAACCTACCGGTACCGGTTGAGGCACTGCCCTGTCTTCTGGGGCTGCGAAGACGACCCAAGTCGCAGAAAGCCCGACTGAAATTATTAGACTTTGCCATGTTACTAGCAATATGGGCATTAACAATGAGATGGAAATCTCCAAGGGCACCGGGAATACACACATGGCAATCAGAGGTATTGAAATGGGGCAGAGCAGAGGGAGTGGCCCTCAGGAAGGAGGAAATGCGGGTCTACAGAAAATATCCCATATCCCAGGATTGGGAGGTCATGCTCATAGTGCTTGAAGATATGGATCTAGCACCGGCACCAGGGCTTGGTTCTCAGGGTTAGAGGGTGGGAGTCGAGGACTGCAAAGGTGAGACCTGATGGCCCCCGCGAACCGTAAGACATTTCAGGACACACTACTTATTATGTTACGTGATGACCAGTACAACCTTAGCTCAGATGAAGAGAATTGCACGGGTCACCAGGAGACGTGGAGGGAGGGAAATGTTTGGGGAGAGGGAGGGTGGGGAAGGGAAGATGAGTTAATCTCTTGTTAAGGTCCCACGATGCTACAGACTACAAATATGAACGTGTGAAAGAGATATGTTACTTACCGTGGTTAGACCACCTGTATTGTGATGGCTCCTCGTTTAGGAACCAACAAGATGAAGTGGGTTGTTGTGGTTAGAGGGGGAAAATAGAAAATTCCAGCTGATGTACCGTAGACGTATCATATACTGTCATTGTTCTGATGATGCAGCTGTGAATAAAGAGTTAAAAAAAATAAAAAATCTGTGTAAGCCAGTAGTGGTAGCATTTGATTATCAAAAGGGGAACAATCCTGGTGGCTGACGTTAATGCCTTTTATACTCCGTTTGTGTATAGTGAAAAGAGAAAAGGGCCCAATACACAACCCTGCCTTACTCCCCTGAAGATTGTAAAGGAACGTGTACAGTCTCCGGTTTTGGTGTAACGCACTGATGCTGTAGCGTTTGCATATGACTGCCTAATAAAGTTTAGTATAGCAGGTTCAACCCTCATCATCTCCATTATGGACCATAGCTTATCATTGGCCATGCAGTCGAATGCTGCTCTGAGGTCCATGAAGGCCATATATGATTTACCCTCCTTCATTCTGGTAAATTTATCTATGATCAGTGCTAAATTTAAACACTGATCCACAGTACCTCTTCCCTGCTGGAAGCCATACTGGGCCTGGATCAAGATCTTGTTTTCTCTAGCATAGTCCTCTAATCGAGAGAGGAGAAGGCGGCCCATTAGCTTTGACGTTGTATCCAGCAGGGAAATAGGTCTGTAATTATTTGGGCTTGCCCTATCCTCTTGTTCATATATAGGTACTATGACCCCTGTAGACCATGAAGGGGGGGGGAGCTACCAATACTATACTGTTCAAGACATTAGTTAGTAGTGGCATCCATAAATCTGGATTAGCTTGCAAAAAGTCTATTAGGACTCCATCTGGTCCCCAGGCCTTTCCTGAGCTGCATGAGTCCAGCCCCACTTTGACTTCAGTAAATGAAAATGATAGGGGCACTTGGTACATCTCCTGCGTTGGTGCTTTGCAATTTGTTATACCTGGATGTGAAGTAAAAATATTCTCAAAATGAGATAACCATGCCTCCTCATCGACATGTGTGTCTAATGATGAATCACAATGAGTCTTAAAACAGGGCACATTTACCAGTTCCAGAACTCAGAACTGTTACCAGAACTGGCTCCATTATCCAGTTTGTCCCTTAAGTCCACCCTAATTTACTTTTCTCTAGATTTCCTTGCTAATTTATATGAGGCCCACACTGTTCTTACTTGGTCGCTATTCCTGGGCTAAGCTTTAAAAGCATATAACAGAGCCTAGTTTTTGTACAAACGGGGTCGAACCAGTTCTCACCTTTTCTGCTATTTTGCACTTTTATTTTTGTTAGAGCTACTTTTATGTGTCCCAAAATATTACAAAAAGCTGGTACGACTTCGCTTGCTTTAGCATCTTGGTCTAAACATAGATATATCTTCTTGAGTATGTTCTATGATTTTTGGGACTGTTTGAATTTTATTGATTTGTGGCCATTTAAGCTGTACCCTATTTTTCCTGACCACAATTGGTATACCAACATTACTACTCTGTTGTCTCTCTGGCACTAATATCTTCAATTCCATTGAGACCATGGCATGGTCACTAAAAGTTGTAAAGCTGGTGCCTACCTTTATAACCCTTGCGATAAGCGGAGCGGTTAAAAGTATATAGTCAATCGTTGACCCCACTCCCTTTCATTGGAAAGTTTCCGGCAAGATGTCAGATTTGAAATCTGGATTACAGGTTCTTTCCATATTTAGGGAGGCTAAAATGATTGATGAAATGTTGTATAGAATTTCCCCTCATGTCCTCTAGACCACAACAGGCAGTATATTATACTTTCAGGGATTTATATTAAAGTCACCTAACCATATAATATTAATATTCGAGGACCTATTACTATGCACGGTGTCAGGCACAGCTATATCTACTTCGCCCACAATCATATGCACTGTTGGGTCAAATCTGTTATTGTAGAAATTTACCAAGACCCATATCCCTTCCTGTTGTATATCCAGTACCAAAATATGAAAATGTTGGTTTAGTTGTAGGTCCATTTTCATATTTACTGCTAAATCATTCCTAATTAGAGTAAAGATTCCTCCCTTTGCCCTCCCTGAAGTAGAAGGAATTGCTTAAGTCTGAAAGGATCTATAGCTGTTAATGAAAATTCGGTCCGTTGCCCATGTTTCCTGGAAGCATACTATTTCCTGGTCCTGCCATAACTGTAACCAGTTAGTATCAGTCAGTTTGTTGGCAATACCAGCCACGTTCCATGCGGCTATTTTCCAAAAATTTCTTTGTTTTTCCTGTTGTATAGCAAGTGGCTATGGACTAAGTACTTGCACTCAACATGCAGCCCTTTATATGTGTGCACTATGACTATACTGGCCCTTTGAAATTCAGTACTGTGAGTTTTTTCAATGATTTTGCAAGGTTTTTAAATGCTAATTCCTAACTATAACGTTTGTGAAACCTATGGTTTTTTCAGTGAATTTCAAAGGTTTTGTAAATGATAAGTTATAAATGTATTATTTATTATGTCTTTCTTTTTATACTAATGTCTTATGTTTTAATATAAATATTTATATGTATTTAAGTTTTTAGATTATATTTCATATTTTTATTATAAAATAATAACAACACTAAATTGCAAACTTATTTTTGGATGAATTATTGCTTGACTTCGGTTGCAAGTATAACACATCTCCAGCAATGCTCTTGGGCCCTATGCGCACAAAGCTGTATCAATCCTTACACCTGCTTCAAGCATGTGCAAGGTTTTGACACAACATAAGCTCAAAAGTGACTGAATGAAATGTTATACATTTCATGCAGTCACTTTTAGGAGGCATTGCTGCATCCCCTTCTGCACAGGAAAGCCTCTTCTGGCACAGGGCTTTACAATGTAATGCACCCTCCAGATGCGTCACATTGTTAATAGCACACACCATGGCACATCTTTTGCACCACCGCTGTGTCACAAAAGTGACGAAACGGCTGTGTAAAAGAGGCACAAGGGGATTGTAAATCTGCCCCTAACACATACAAATTCATCCAGGCAGTTTCACCAGCAGCGCAAATTGAAGCATAGACTTCCAGCATATTTATGTACATATGTTACATTCAAGTGCTTCGCACATACTACAATATACTATAGGTAAACACCTTATAGATTTATGCTGTAGCACTTCCTTATAGCTCTGCACTTTCACATTCTCCATACACTAGTCATTCATTCATTTATGAACTACACATTCATTCGGACAAACTTTTACACACTAATATAGAAATATAGTTCTTTCTTTGACCAGTGAAGGTAGTTCTAAAAAGAACTGTTTTTTTTGTTTCGTATTTCTTTTGTGTTTTCTCAACAAATTCCAGGTGTAACAAAAGAATGAAAAAAAGAACAACTAATGTCCAGGACAGCAATGATCCTCTATCCTACGTTTCATCAGGTCTATAGACTGTTCCCCATAACACAAACGTTTATTGCAATAAAAGCAAAGAATTTTAACTTTAGCAAAGTCAGAATCAATATGTGGGTGTGGCCTGCTTGCTGAAAATGCTGCCGCAGTTGATGTGCTTGGTGTAGCAGCAGGTGGGTTCTCGTGCAACCTCCGTCTTTCAGCTCAAGCAAAGTTCTTGGGGTGCAAATTCTTCACGTGTCGCACGATAATTGCTGTGCCAAAGGAGTATTTTTTACATGGATCACCCCTTGAAAGAGTTGTTTGGCAAATTTTACAGGTTACTTTTGCAGCATTAACCTTTTTTTGACCTTCTGGAAAAGTGAAAAACTTCCAAATTAGAGCTTATTTCCTCTTCTTTGGAGCTTCTTCAGGAATTCAATATTCCTCTGAAGAACTGCTGGAAGATGACTCCAATGCTCTTATTATGGTGATCTTCCTTCTATTTGAGAAGATTCTCACAACAAATGCATCTTCTTAGAAAGTCGAAGTCGAATAATTATAATGAGATGGAACTTTTAACAGTCGTAATAGGAAAAGTTACAAACCAATCAAATCTTTACTCTTAAAGTCACATGGCTTTGAGTACGCTTATGATGCGCTTGCGCAGCTCTTTTAGTACGAGTAGGCATGATGTTCTACCGCGATTTGTGTAATTCTTTTTAAAAGTAATATAGGAATATTAAAAGTATTTTAAAAAAATCATAGTTATCCCAAATGTCTGCACTTAGTATCTACATTAAATACCTACATGTTTTAAACCAAGTAGAAATATTGCCCCCTTTCGCGTACAGAACGCCGTACATGACGTCACACCGAAGCTTTAATGCGATGCGTAACATCAAAGCATATTCGTACTGTTAGACCTGGGTTCACCAGACTACATAGGGTAGCTTGGCGCGAAGTGGGTAGGTCTATCCCAAAGGCAATAAGTATTAAGCTTGCGTCGCACCCTTACAATAACACAGTGTCCATCCACTCAAAAATGACACTACACCGTTATTTTATAAAAGTAGAAAAGTTTATCTTTCCTCTTTGAGTGTGCTTTCAATCACGTTTTTCTTAGTAGTACTTCAAATCACATTTAATACCCTGCAGTTCACAAATCATCAATAAATCATGGAATACAAGGAAATGTTACTTAGTCCTAACCTTAATCATAGGTTTCGATACAGCTCAGACTATATTTCAGTGCTAAACTTTCTTTTGATCATATGTACAAAATGACTATAGATAAGCCTTGTGAATATCCATTACAAATTATAATAGCAATAATTAGGCAGTGCTTAAGCTGACAATTAGCTAAAGTCAAAATTACAAAAGGAAGGGATTTATCTCCTAGAACCTTTTACTCTCATTTGTAAATGTAATTGGACACCTTCTCATGTATCTTGAACATACAAGGAATAGAGAACAGGTCTTGTTTCATGAACTTTGAACAAAGGAGTTACTTTACTGCCCTCTTGAATGAACTGTCTTCCATTGGCTCTTCATAGTAAGCTTGGTTGAGTAAGGAAAGAGTAAACACTGTCCTTTAGTTCTCTGAACCCTATAAGCGTTATAAGGGAAATATCTTCTTTCAGGTCTCTCTTAAAGGTCTCTGCGCCCAGCCAATTGGACTTTTTATAAGGGCCGTGGGAACCCACAAGATTAATCTGGCCAAGCGAAGGGGTCTACATGCCCAATTTCCTCCTTTCACCCCCCTCGCAGTGATCTTCCCAGCTTACTTGGTTTCGTGGTGCTGCTCCGTCCGCTGATATCAGCCGGCCGGGACGTCAAGGCACCTCCCCCGCAGATCCTAGCCGGGGTACAAAGCCTGCAGGACTACGAAGGTGGGACCCGCCTTCCGCCAGGCGAGCGGCTCTCCGTTCGTCAGTAACCTCCCTTTCGCCACAGGAAATGCCGGCTCCTCCCTCAGTGCTACTGTCACGCCGCACTTCCTTTCCAGACGCTCCTCAAAGCAGCGCCGAGGTGGGGCTAGGATTCAACTTCCTCCGCCTCACTCTCCAGCCACCACGCAGGGCACACCTCTTCCCAGGCTCTCCCACGGGTCCCGGTACTCAATCCAGCCTGCGCCTCACTCCCGGACCTCCCAAACCAACAATCAGGGGCTAGTCAGGCGGCCACGGCAAGCTCCACTTCACGAGCTTCGCACCTCCACCAGTCACAGGCGCTCCTACGGCACAGATGCAGCCAGATCAGGCTAGCGCAGGCAACCCAATGAGACTGGGGATCTACAGACGGGACGCTGGTAAGTTCCTCACTCTAATGAACTAACCCAGGCCGTCAGTTGAGAGAATCAGGCTGTGTCCAAGGAAAAGGGTGGGGGCAAGCAGCAAGGCAATGGCACGTCGTAAAAGTCTTGGCCACAGACCGAAGGCAGGCTCGGACCCTCTCACCTCACTTTCCTCAACTCCTTAGTTAGAAGTGGTCTTCGTTTGTTCCAGCTAGGGCAGGTCAATGGAAGAGGGACAATATCTCGAGTGAGGATAGCAACCCCTCGAGGCAGTCAGATCCCCTCTCAACCCACTGATCTCCTCACTCCACAGCCTCCACTCCAGCTATAGAACACTCCTCACCAACCTCTACAAAATGGCTGCCCAACATTCCACCTTTTATAGACTGACCCTAGAATGTCCAGGGAAGTCCAGAAGGTTCTGGAAACACTCATTCTGTTCTATGGCCCTGGTTCCTGAGGTAGCCAGGCAGGTGACAGTTGAAAGCCACCATTTTGTGTAACCCGTGGATTTTGTCAGAAAAGTGACCTAAGGCAGGGGAAAATGACTATGAGGGACAAGGAGCACCTAACCCCTAGGTCAACACCTAAAAAGTCCAGTGGACATAAAAAATGAAAGGATTGAGGGGCAGAAAAGGGGACAAAAATAAATAAATAAAAGGAGGGACCACCCAAAGGGCTGACAGGTCTAACACGTACCGTATGCGCGGGTACATACTGAGTATGATAAGCAGTACAAGATATGGTGCGATCACCCTCTCAGTGACAAATCAGAGTTCAGGGTGCGCTAAGGACAATGATTAGAAGTGCTGACTCATTGTAGATCAGATTCTGGGCCTGCCTCTGCGTACATTATGACACCGCCCCCAGCTCTCTCTGTTGTTAATCGTTAGTGCACACACTCACACTTGCACATGTGCCAAAGCACGCCCGCCCACACTACCCACATGCCACCACCTAGCATGCCTGCTATCATTTAGCCTGGAAACCAATACATTACCCAATAGCATGTCCCTCAGGGCCATCATTCTTGCAGACCGCGAAAACGCTACCAATGACGGCCATGGGCTTGGTTTGGTCAGCACCCCCGGTTCCCATATAATGCTGGCACACGTGAGCACGCTCTCTTTTGCGTGCCTGTGCTGCGGTGACAGACAGACTGCCTTACTCAGCCAAACCGCAGCCTTTCAAGACACGACAAAAGACGACAGAAGCAAAGGTAAGAGAAGACGTCACAACATCAGCCTCCAATGTAAATTGTATATGCCTAATACTATTTTTTTATCCTTCATATGGCTTTCCTACCCCTCAATGGTTTTAAATTGTACTTGCATAATTGAAATATTTCTTTATAAGTCACGAGGTCCTATACACCTCTAATCTTAAAAATTGTGCGTGCATACATTTCTGTGTCGTATTTCTGTACTACGCCATGTGCTTAGGCCTCTATTATTATTAATTGTGCATCCTAATACTATTTTCCTTTTTGCGTCACGAGGCCGTCCCAGGCCTCTATTAACTTATTGATCTTCCATTGTTTGCTGGAGCAGCAACAGTCTTAACTATGGAATATTAAGAACCCACATTAAAATTCACTTTTGATAGTAATTACGCAACTCAGTTTACGATGACTAATCAAAATGTCCTTTTGTTTCCTTCACCAAACATCGTTCAGAAGCAACCATGCCCTATCGAGCAACAGCAATGGAATTCTCTGCAACCTATTGAATATACTTTGACGTATAGAGGCAGAGTTCAAGTCGAATGGTGAACTCCGGTGGCCGCACTCTTTATACAAGGTAAGCACAGCACCCTAGATCTACAAAGCCTTCATAGCAATGCATTAGAAATAATTCGCCATAACGGGCATCAGTAACACAGTAGGTACTTCCATATAGACACCACTTGAACGCAGCACTATAACAACTGAAATATACCAGGTACACTGCCCTCGTAAAACTGTACTGTTAGCTTTATTTGTGAAACGAGAGAGGGCCATATCATCAACCTTTGGTTACAAAATTATCGCCACTTTATCGGCAGCAAACTGTCGCTAAAGTGGCCATAATAGGTTTGATAATATGCTCTATGGAATTCCAATAGAAGCTCATGTTAGATGTGAAGGACATCTGACATGAGCTTCGATTGGTATTCCATAGAGCATATTATCAAACCCATTATCGCCACTTTAGCAACACTTTCCTGCAGATAAAGTGGCAATAATTTTGTCGCCCAGGCTTGATATTATGGCCCAGAATGCACAGTGTACAGCAGCTTCTCCGTAAAATCTATAATGACCTCCTAGCAGTGACAACAGATAGGTTACAACAGTCTGACAAACAGGTCCACAACCTTATTACGCACATTTTGAGTCACTTTTAACATGGGTAAAGTGATGCAAGGAGCTAGTAAATCTACTTCTGGGTCAACAAAAAATCTCAACTCCAGACTCTGCGACACAGTTTTAATGTTGTTTTCTCTCTCTCTCACTCACTGTGACATCATTTATCTTTCTCTCTTAAACTTAGACACTGCTGTCTGCTTGGATGTGTAGAAGATCATCCCATCTTAAGTTGTGAACTCCACTTCCTAATGTGTTTAGGCGCAAGGTTTACACAACGGTAAGCACAGAGGCCTAGATCTCCAAATCCTTCATAGGAATGCATTAGAAATAATTTGGCATAACGGGAGTCAGTAACGCAGTAGGCACTTCCATATAGACACCACTTGAACGCGGCACTCTAACAAATAAAATGTACCAGGTACACTGCACTCATAAAACTGTAGTGTTAGCTTTATTTGTGAAACGAGAGAGGGCCATATTATCAACCCTTGGCGATGGAATTATTGCCACTTTATCGGCAGCAAACTGCCGCTAAAGAGGCCATATTAGGTTTGATAATATGCTCTATGGAATTCCAATCGAAGCTCATGATATTATTATTATTATTATAAAGTTTTGTATAGCGCGAACAAGACCCGTGGGTATCAGAGCGCTTAACAAGAAATAAGCAATTGCAGTGAGGTAGATGACATATATATTCGTACCACATGTGACGTTAACGTAAGTAAATATTCTATGATTAAATAGTAACAAAACATGTATATATAAACAGATATGAGGTAGCACGGTATAAGTTCGAGAAAGATGCTGTTATCTTGTTCAATCAAGTATTCATTCCTGTCGGCCTTTGGGTTGTTCTTATACATATTCTGTTATATTATAGTCTGTGCTTCCCATTTTAATATCGTACTTGATCTAAACTAAGGCATTAGTACAGCAGATCCATGATCAGTGATCTCCACTAAGTAATGTATCTATTCATCAGTAGGCTCTTCACTTCCCGTTTGAATATTACCAGGTTCTGGATTTTCCTGATGTTTGGAGGGAGTGAGTTCCATATTCTGGGGGCCGCTCCTGAGAACGCTCTTTCATAGGTTTTTTTCTTTCGGAAGAAGGCTGGTCGTAGTAGCAGCTCCTCAGCACTCCTCGATGGTCGCTTGCCACCGGACAACTGAATTTTCTTTGCTAGATATCTTGGGGTGTTGTCGTGTAGTGCTTTATGTGTGATACATGCTATCTTCATTTGGATTCTTGCTTCATATGGTAGCCAGTTTAATGCTTTCAGGTGTGGGGATATATGGTCATATTTCCTAGTTCCGGTGATAAGTCTTGCAGCAGCGTTAAGACAGGCTTTCAATGGTGCTGTGGACGTTTTTGGTAGACCAGCCAAGGTGGTGCACCCATATTCAATTCTCGAGATTACCAAGGATTGGATTGCCAATTTGAGGTCTGACTCTGTGATGAAGGGTTTCAATTTTCTTAGGTAGTTCAAGTGAAAGCGGGCACTTTTCGCCATTGAGTTAATGTGGGCTTTCATGTCTAGATTCTCATCTAAGATGATTCCTAGAGATTTGGCTGAGTTGACAAGGGTTGGGGTGCAGTTTAGCGCAGTCATGACTTTCATCCATTCCTTTATTTCTATGTTGCTCCTTGGTGGAGAGATAAGTAGGAACTCTGTTTTATGTGCATTCAGCTTCAGGTGGTTAGCCGTTAACCATTGAAGTGCCATTTTTATTGTCTCATTCATTAATTCCAGTTCTTTTATGGATCCGATCTTTACGTAAATTTGCGTGTCATCAGCATACATGTGATAGGATATTCGGGATTTTTGGAGAATTTTTGTGAGTGGTTCAACGTATAGGTTGAACAGATCTGGGGATAGGGTCGATCCTTGAGGGACTCCAATTGCGTTAGGGCTAGGAGGTGAGATTGATTGGTTAACCAGGAAGCGCTGTGTTCTGTTCTGTAAAAAGGACTCAAACCATTTCAGCACTATTCCCGATATTCCCATCCTGTCCCGTAGTCTGGTCAGTAATGCTTCATGATTTACCGTATCAAATGCCGATGACAGGTCTAGGAGAATAAGTAAGCATGCTTGGTTTTGGTCAAGGGCCTGTAATGCGTCATCAGTAATGTGGAGAATCGCTGTTTCAGTGCTGTGCCCTGCTCTGAATCCTGATTGGCATTCATCTAGCAAGGAGAATTTCGTGATGTGTTGGGTCAGTTGGTTCTGCACACATTTCTCCGTCAGCTTGGCCAGTAAAGGGATGTTGGTCACTGGGCGAAAGTTATTAGGATCTGATGTATCTGCTGTGGGTTTTTTGATTATGGGAACGACTTGGCCTGTTTTTAGGCAGTCGGGAAGGATCCCTTGTGAAAGTGACGCATTTATTATTTCGGTCCATATTGGAATCAGGATGTGATTGATCTCTTTTACGCATTTTGCAGGCAGAGGGTCTTGGTAGTGGTTGTTAGGTTTGATTCCAGAGAGCGTCTTGGCGATCATGTGTTGGTCGTACATTTCGAATGTTTCCCAGCTCGCCTTGTTTTTTGTCATGGTGCAATCCGTTGTAGAGTTGGCGTCGTTAGTAGACCGAGGATCGTTGGGGAGATTCACCGCCGAGTTTTTAAGCTCTATTTCGAGGGCTTTGGCCTTTTCCGTGAAAAATTTGGAGAACTCATCACAGCTTAGCGGTGTTTTTGAATTTTCTTGCACTGTTTTGGCTAGTTTGTTTGATTGCTCCTTTAGTATTTCAAATAGTTTTCGTGGTCTGTTTTTGGCATTATCGAGTTCTGCTCTTATAAATTCCTTTTTTGAGTTGATGATCTTTTTATTATATTGTTTCCTTGTTTTTCTGAGGGCTTCCAGTTCAGGAGATGATGGGTGTTGCCTCCATTTTCTTTCGGCCATTCTCAATTTGCTTCTATATTCGTTTAGAGCTTCGTCGAACCACGGGTTTTTGGTCTTTTCAGAGATTCGTTTCAATTTTAATGGCATGGTATTATCAATGATATTTTCAACAGTTGCTATGTAATGTTCCGTCAGCTCATTAACATTTTCCAGGTTGTTGGGTGGCTTTAATTCTCTTTCACATCTTTCGACCAGTAGTTCCATATTAGTTTCTTTTGTGTCTCGAGTCCATTTTTTGGTCTTGAACGGTTGCCTGGTCCTACCTTTTCTCGTTGTGGGTATCATGAATATTATGGCGTGATGATCAGACCAGTCACATGGTGTTATGGAGTGGATTGTTGCAGCTTTGTTTCTTGAGATTATCCAGTCTAACGTCGCTCCTTTAGAATGTGTGGGCAGTGTGCACGCTTGAGTGAGGTTTAGTTCAGTGAGGAAACCTTTTAGCATGTTGACCAGTTTGTCATTGCAGTTCTCCCAGTGCAGGTTGAAGTCGCCTAGAAATATGCTATTGGCAGCGTCATTAGAGTTAGCTGTTATGATCTCCATTAACTCTGCTATAAACTTTGAGTTATCTCCTGGTGGGTGGTAGAAAGAATGCAGGTTGCACCATTGAGTGTTAGTTGATCTTATGTTAAGACCAAGATACTCACAGGATTCAAGTGGGTCGGCCTGAATTTGTTTAACCTCTATGTCAGATCGATGAATACAGGCTATCCCTCCCCCTAGCTTTCCGTGTCTATCCAGTCTCAAAACGTTGAATTGCGGTGGTATCAACAGATCCATGGTTGGGGATGAGGATTCCGTGAGCCAAGTTTCTGTAAGGATTGCCAGGTCAATGTCCTTGTTGAGGATGAGGTCCGCTATGTCCGATGCATGTTTGGTTGCTGATCGGCAGTTGAGTAGTAGGCAGGATAGATGTTTTTCATTTTTACTAGCGTTCTCATTTTCGGCTTCATTTGGTGTTAGCTGTATGTGCTGTAAATTGTGGGGGTTGGATGTTCTGTCGTTTTTTCTCACTGTTCTGTTAGCGTCTATTGGGACTGTTTTGATTCTTTCATCTTCTTTGTGGTCCGATAGGTCATATGTTCGGATTAGGTCACGCAATTCCTCTTTAGATAATGATTTCGTCCTGTCTGGTCGGTTGTCTCTCTGTTTTAAACGCATGTCCGCCTCGTTGCTCTTTCTATGTGAGGCATGAACAAGATTTTGGATATCCGTGACTTTGGCGTGAGTATTCGCCGTCAACTCTTTGATTTTTTCTAACGCCTGTACGGTATTCATAGTGGCTTGTGCTAGCTTGCTCACTATTTTCTGAAGCTTATTAAAGTCCTTCTTGTTCTGGTGAGATTTCTTTGGGGCTGCCGATCTGTACATCCGCTCAACTCTTCTCATTTTTGGAACGTGATGTGAAGAGAGGTTGATGGAGTTAGATGAGTCCTGTGTTGTTGGTAGTTCGTTTGTTGCTGGAGGTGTGTACGAAGTTGGTATAGTGCTGGCGAGGGTTTGGGATGTAGGAAGGCTGATATCTTCTGTCTCCTCCAATTCCTGGTTGTTAGGTGGTACTATCCTCACTGCCAGTGTATGATCTACTTGATGGGCCTCATGGTTCGGGAGTAGGGACGAATCTTCTCTTGGGCGTTGGTAATGTTCTTTGTTTGTTTGATGGGTAGACCTCTCAGTTCTTCTAGTCGTGTTCTCTGGTGATGTCCTTACTGGACCAGTTAACTTTACCTGAGTAGTCGCTGGTGTTGATGCTGGCGCATGATGGCTCCTGGTTCTAATTGCGTCTCTGATGATGACACCGTGAGTGTCTAGAGAGTCTACTGGTGGGGTTAGGAGAGGTTGGTTGCTCGGGTCGTCCATTGAGTCTTTTATCGATAGGAAAGTCTTGGCAAATCTCTCTAGATCTCGATTTGCTGCTTGTATCAGCACTATTCCAGATTTATAAATCGTGATGCTAAGTTCGGCTCTGCATCTTTGTGACGTTGTGGTTGACATTTTTAGGCCGTGAGGAATGTTTTTCGTAGTTTTTATGGTAAGCATCCTTGTGATGGCATTGCGCCATTTAGCTGCTCTGAATGTATAGAATATGAGGTCATTTATTTTCGTACCATTAGTTGCATTAAAGTATAGGTCTGCGAATAGTATATCCGGGTTTTTCCTCAGGAAGTTGTGTTTAAACTTCTTAGCTGCATTCTTGGTTAAATTATTGGGGTATTTTATACTCTGGGCACTCAAGCCAGTAGATTCAGGGTATCTTTCGCTCATTTTCGCTTCGTTCTGTATGTATTATGGAGTTTCTTATTCCGTTTTATTCTAGGTAGCCACACTGCTGAATGTTATTTCTTACTTCTTTTAATCCCTGATCTAGAATCGTGCATTTATAGTTTCAATAAATAGTACTGAAATGGCTTCTCTTTTGCATAATTAATTCCTCATTTACCTCCAGAAGTTGTACTTTCAGGGTGCTTATTACTTATTCGCCTGTTGACATTTGTTCTGCTCTTTGTATGGTGTAAAAAACAGTCCTTGTAAGATGGCTGCCGTTGTGTTTGTTTATGTCTGCAGGCAGGGAGTCCTTTCTCACTTTTCACTTTTTTTTTCTCTATTCCAGCTTCCCTCGTTGATTGGTCCAAACTTCCCTTGCTTTCCCTAGCTAGTTAGAATGACTGCCGATGCATGTAAGCTTTCAGAGACTCCGCTTCTCTGTAGTTGCACCCAATCTAGCCGAGTTCCGCACTTCATACAAGTGTGTGGCTACTTGTGTCTGCCCCTCTGCACTGTATGCCAAATGTTTATTGTTGATTGTCCGCATTGGCCGCCATTTTGAGGTCAGGCGGGGCGGACTGCAGACTATTTTCCCTTTCCCGGTCCATCCCGTAATGCGACAGCGGGGGGGGGGGGCGGCGAGGATTGGGCGCTGTGGAGCTGCGCTGTAGCAGCGTGAGTACCTGTCCTTCTTCGACGCTGAGCTCGATCTCCGATCCCCGTCCTGGGCCCCGGTGAAGCCGCCTCGTCTCTCTTAAGCGTCGGACCTTGCTCAGATCGTCCCGAGAGTCTGCCGCTCTCTGCCAGCTCCGTCAATCGTCTTCAAAGTGTCAGCCGATGTCGTCCCTGCCCGGGCGCCTCCAAGTCCCCTCTCAGCCTGGACGCTGCAAGGCTGCTGCTTCACCTATGGAGGTAATCTTGTTAACCTCTTCTTTATTTGTCTTCCGTGTCCTGGGTCGGCAGGGCTAGGGCTGTAGGGTCGGGATATTCAGGGATTTCTGCCAGTATTGGCGATCCCAAATCCCGGAGCCCTTGCCTAGGACTCCTGGTCAGCGGCCATTTTCGCCTAATGTTAGATGTGAAGGACATTTGACATGAGCTTCGATTGGTATTCCATAGAGCATATTATCTAACCCATTACCGCCACTTTAGCGACACTTTCCTGCCGATAAAGTGGCAATAATTCTGTCGCCCAGGCTTGATATTATGACCCAGAGTGCGTAGTGTACAGCAGCTTCTCTATTAAATCTATAATTACCTCCGAGCAGTGACAACAGATAGGTTACAACAGTCTGACAAACAGATCATCAACGTTATTACGCCACTTTTGAGTCACTTTTAACATAGGTAAAGTGATGCAAGGAGCTAGTAAATCTACGTCTGGTTCAACAAAAAATCACAACTCCAGACTCTGCAACACAGTTTTAATGTTTTCTCTCTCTCTCACTCTCTGTGACATCATTTCTCTATCTGTCTTAAACTTAGACACTGCTGTGTACTTGGACGTGTAGAAGATCAGCCCACCTGAAGTTGTGCATCCAAGTGCCTGCAGTGTTTGGCCACAAGGTTTATACAAAGGTAAGTACAGCGGCCTAGATCTACAAATCCTTCATAGGAATGCATTAGAAATAAGTCGCATTAACGGGCGTCAGTAACGCAATAGGGACTTCCATATAGGCACCACTTGAACGAGGCACTATAACAGGAATATACGAGTCACACTGCACAGGTAAAACTGTAGAGTTACCACAACTTGTAATGCTTCAGCTCATTTGCTCACATCTACATAATTCTAAACTCTAATTTTCTTTTTTCTTTTGCAGATTACCATTCGGACACCTTTTGGAATCCATTTCACAATTTCTTCATAACATTGTTAAGGTATTTTGCCAGTTCTAATATAGTTATAATTGAGTTTCATTTATATTTATTGTTTAATAAAAGTTAATTAAAAAAAAACGACATACTTCTTTTATTTTGTGGGGGAGGGGTATGATGGTCCACAGTAAAAATAATGTTGAAATACTATAGTAATATATTTAAGAATAGGATTGAAAACTACTGAGTTCTAACTAACTGATATAATAAATACAACAGTGAGAAACTACTAAAATGGCGGTGGATGGAGTACGTAATCAACGTTTGGCGCCTCGGCACTACCTTTCAAATAAATGTATAAAAAATCTGACTATTAATACTGTACAAAAGTACAGCACCGGATGAATCACACAAACCAGGAAAAGAAAGCGACAGATTTACTAACTGATATATAGAAAGGTTTGCTTGTTGAACTTGATGAAAAAGAAAACGTGAACTTCGAAACGACGATGAGCATGCGAAGAAAGTACAACTGCTGCACCAAAAAAAAGAAAGCTTTACATACAAAAGACAATACTTTATTGCCGCTTTTATCGACAGGAAACTGCTGATAAAGCGGCGGTAATGTGCTTGATAATAGGCCCTTGTAACTTCCCATAGCAGCCCAGGTTCTGGTGTTAACCTGAGCTGCTATGTTTATTCACAAGGGCATATTATCAAGCCCATTATCACCGCTTTATCGGCAGTTTCCTGCCGATAAAAGCGATGATGATGTATCGCTTTTTGTTGATAATATGGCTCATTGCTCTTTTTTTGACTAATAAACTTAGGTGCACATCATCAAGGACCGGTGTTAAAATTATCTCCATTTTATTGCCAGGAAACGGTCGATACAACGACGATAATGATCTTGATAATACGGCTTTCTTATTTCCCATAGAAGCCCATGTTAACACCTGAACATAGCCTTCAATGGAAATTTACAAGGACGTATTATCAAGCCCACACTCTCAACATTAACAAAAAAACATTTGTAAATTGCCATAGCAGCCCAGGTTCTGATCCTAACCTAGGCTGCTATGGTTTTTCACAAGTACATTTTATCAAGCCCATTATCTCCACTTTATCTGCAGTTTCCTGCCAATAAAAGCGATGATGATGTATCGCTTTTTGTTGATAATATGGCCCATTGCTCTTTTTTTGACTAATAAACTTAGGTGCATATCATCAAGGACCGGTGTTAAAATTATCGCCATTTTATTGCCAGGAAACGGTCGATACAACAACGATAATGATCTTGATAATACGGCCTTCCTTTTTCCCATAGAAGCCCATGTTAACACCTGAACATAGCCTTCAAAGGAAATTTACAAGGACGTACTTTACAAGGAAACTGCCTGGCAATACAGAGAAGCTCTGCTAGATTGTAGAGCCTAGCGTGCTCATAAGGAGCATTACAGCATATTTTAAACCCCCGTTTTGCCTGTTGAGTTGGAACTGTTTTATTTTCACATTGTACCTTGGTTTAAAATTTATCAGCCACCTGCCGCATACCTGCACTTAAAATCTGTGAAAGCACCGCGTTTGGAGCGGATCCCTTTCCCCTCGAATTTGCACTACACCGCCAGAACGGCGGACATCTTGTGTGAGGGCTTAGGAGTGGAGCGGTCTAGTCGTCACAAGGACGCTAGACCCGTACGGGCCCGGGGGCAGGGATCTCTGGCCAACGGCGCACCTACTCCTCGGAGGAGTTGCGTAATCTGGATAATGGGGAGGTACGTTTGGATCATGTAACCCTGGTGAAACTCAGGAAGTATGCGATATCTCTCCCCCATAATGCGATCCCCTCAGGGTTGCACTCCTCATTGAAAATAGCCAGCCTAAACACCCGCCCGCTCCACTGCCATCATGTGGAAGTCTATAACTTGTTGCAGGACAACGAGATAGATATATTGACCCTATCAGAGACTTGGATGGGCGATAATTCGATGCCAGATATCCTTGCCGCTCTCCCCAGCGGTTATGATGCTATATGGCACAACCGCCCAGGAAGTGTACGGGGAGGAGGGGTAGCGGTCCTTTTTAAAAAGGCTCTGCTAGTGGAAAAACTATTGTCAGAAACAGTCGATCTAGCTGACTTGCTTGGGGTAAAAGTTACTGTGAATAACACATGCTGGGTGGTGCTAGCTGTCTACTGCCCACCCAATGCAACCCCACTGTTCTATGACTCCTTTGGCCCCATTATGTCGGACTTATGTACCCGATACACAAAAATCGTAGTAACAGGTGATTTTAACCTACATTGGGATGAGTCCCATTGGGACCTGCCTACGCGCCAATTGGACACCATGATGTCAGCCCTAAGTTTTAAACAACTTGTGGAGGCTCCCACACACAATAAAGGTCATATTCTCGACCTTGTGTGGACCACAGATCCAAATGTGGCCCTTAAAGATGTCGCCCCATGTATATGGTCTGACCATCACCTAATATCCTGTGAGGTACACATCAACGGCCCTATAAATAACCTACCACCGGAAGTCAGGAGTATCCGTAAATGGGCAGAGGTTGATTTGCTAACCCTGGCCAAGGTGCTCCTGCCAATGGATTGGTCTCTGAGCCCAGGCCGCAGCTTGGACCGGGACTACGCGGATTTAACGCGGAGCTTGACTCAAGCCATAGACCAGTTAGCTCCTATGAGAACGAAGCTAAAAAAAGGACCTGGTAAAGAGGCCCCATGGTTCACGCCATCACTAAGGGACCATAAAAGGAAACTTAGAGCATTGGAAAGAGGATGGAGGAAAACCAAACTGGACTCAGCTAGGAACCTCTACCGAAACTCTCTTAATCAATACAAAAAGTCTATTACCCTAGCTAAAGCTGAATATTATGAGTCCCGCCTAAGTAAGGCAGTTAATGTACAGAAAGAGACGTTTAAGATCCTGTCGGAGCTGAGTAAAAAATCTGAAAGCTCTCAGCCACCCATAAATTGCAATGCCTTCCAGGGATATTTTTTGGAGAAAGTAAGATCTATTATCCAGGACATAAAAAGTGGCATGGCATAGGGGATGGCCTTGCCCAAAGTCCCTCATAAGCCGGTCAACTGCTCCATCGCATTGTTTCCAGAGATTGATACACTGAGTCTGGAGCAATTGATGGGCAAAATCAAATCTGGATCTCCAGCAGACCCGTGTCCTCCCAGGGTCTTTCAGGTAGCTCGCCCCTTTTTGGAGGAACGTATCATCTCCCTTCTTAATAGATCTCTGGAGACGGGGTATATAACAGTTGAGCTTAAGGAAGCACGTGTGAGACCCCTATTGAAGAAACCAGGCGCAGACCCCGCTGTGCTGAAGAACTATAGGCCTATTTCTCAACTGCCATTTCTCTCAAAAATACTGGAACAACATATATTAAAATCTTTGTCCATGTATTTGGAGGGTCACCACCTGCTTCATGAACGACAGGCAGGGTTTCGAGCCCATCACAGCACCGAGTTGGTGATGCTCTCGGTGCTGGATGAATTGAGAGGCTTAGCTGACGGTAAGAAACCGAGCGCCCTGATTTTATTAGACCTTTCAGCGGCGTTCGATACCGTCAGCCATGCCCTGCTTCTGGAGAGACTGAGTGACTTCGGGATCAAAGGCCTGGCGCTCAGGTGGTTGCAATCCTTCCTTTTAGGAAGGACCCAAAGGATACAACTTGGGGATGAAATCTCTGAAGTGGGGACTCTAGAATGTGGGGTGCCTCAGGGCTCGGCCCTGTCCCCACTTCTATTCAATCTCTACCTGCAACCCCTGATTGCTTCCCTGGCGTGCATGGGCTGTACAGTATTTAATTATGCGGACGACACACAGCTGTTGCTGAGTGTCGATAACACCAACGCCGCACAAGTCCATGCCCAGAACATCTTGAGGTACACTGTTCAATGGATGACGGAAAATCTTTTGAAAATTAACCCAGATAAGACCGAGGTACTGGTGATTCCATCTGCCACCTCACCATGGTGTGACCTCTATTGGCCTGCGGAGTTAGGCCCGGCTCCAAAACCCAGCCTGAATGTAAAGAGCCTGGGGATCAAGCTGGACTGTGATCTATCTATGGTTAGTCAGATCTCTTCTGTGGTGGGAAGCTGCACTAACATCATTCAACAGCTACGGAAGCTAGCCCCCGTTCTCTCCCAATCGATGATGCGCTCCATCGTAGCGGCCACGGTGATCTCGAGGCTAGATTACGGGAATGCCCTCTATCTTGGCCTACCGAAAACTTTAACAAACAGGCTACAGGTCGTCATGAATGATGCTGCACGTCTCATCTTCAGGCTACCTAGACGATCTAAAGCATCCCCACTGTTAAAGAGCCTGCACTGGCTCCCTATCAAAGAGCGTGTGGAATTTAAGAACCTGTGCACAGCTCATAAGGCAATATACGGTCTGGCACCTGCCTACATTAAAGATCGTCTGGTGGTGTACAGCCCAATGAGAACTCTTGAATCTTCAGACTCTCAGTTACTGGTCTGTCCTCGGTACAGACTTGTGACCAAGGGAGGGAGAGCCTTCTCTGTGCTAGTTCCTCAGTTATGGAACACACTACCTGAAACGCTGCGCAGGGAAGGGAATCTCCTACGGTTTAGAAAGGTGCTAAAAACACTGCTGTTTAGAAGATCTATGAGTGCGATATAGGCTAGTGGATGCCTCTTTGTGATTGCCAAGTTGTTGTTTTTACCATCGATTTCCGAGCGCCTAGAGACCTGCAGGTGAATGGGCGCGATACAAATTACAAATAACAATAACAATAACAATAACATGTTAACACCAGAACATAGCCTTCAATGGAAATTTACAAGGACGTATTATCAAGCCCACCCTCCCAACATTAACAAAAAACATTTGTAAATTGCCATAGCAGCCCAGGTTCTGATCCTAACCTAGGCTGCTATGGTTTTTCACAAGTACATATTATCAAGCCCATTATCTCCGCTTTATCTGCAGTTACCTGCCAATGAAAGCGACGGTAATGGAGAAGTGTGGCTCACTGGTTAGAGGAGGCAGACCCTGAAGCAGAGGTCAGACCCGGGACCAGGGTTCAATTCCCGACGCGGCAGGGTCTTGAGCCCAAATATCCACGGACTCGATAATTCTCGTTTCGGTGCCTACTCGAATCATGGGTTCACACTCTGCAGCTCTGGGCATTAGCCTGCTTAATCTCCACTACGGCCCCCCGCGGCGGGATGCCTGGCTTTCACCTTGGGGGAAGCCAGGACGGGTTCCCAAGGCAAGCGCCGAGATGCCTACGGGTAATCGAGCGCTATATAAGAACGCATAATAATAATAATAATAATAATGTATCGCTGAAATTTTCTGGAAAATTGAACATTTTGTTGCTGAGCAGCCCCTGAAAATTTGGGGGGGTTTCGTCAAGCGGGGGCCGAGAAAAAAGGGGGGTCCCAAAACGTGTTTTTAACATTGAGTTTTCCATAGGGCGGTTGGACTCACTTTTAGCTCGAACGGCTGAATGGATTTCCACGAAACTTGGCAAAATTGTAGGGACTGGTAGCCCGATGTGCCTTTGCTATGTCTCAAGATATATGCTCCAGTGGTTTTTACGAAAATTAACTTTGAAAAATATATATTGGGCTACATTGGGCTATATATATGTTGGAGCCCAAATGTAGCCCAATGTAGCCCAATGAAGCCCAATGAAGCCCAATGTAGCCCAAAGATGGCCGCCAGAGACAAAAAAAAACAAATGTAGCCCAAATATCAGCCAGATGTAGCCCAACTATAGCCCAGTGACAGAATGTCCCAGAGTGTTTTAAAGAACAACTAGAACGCTAACAGTCTTACTTATGACAAAAGTATGGCACACCTGAAGTCATCTTGATTGGAATAAAGTGGTAACACTTAATACATTTAATTTGAAAAGGAACAAAATAAGGGGTTTCATTTTGCCATAGAAATGTTATATATATATATATATAATATATATATATATATATATATATATATATATATATATATATATATATATATATATATATTACCTACTGGCGGTCGCCAGTAGGTATATATAGTTAGGATTTTTTCTCTATGGGATTTTTGAAAATTCTATGTCTAATAACTTTGCCGTTTGTGGACGGAATTGGCTGAAATTTTCAGGAAAATGGCACATTTTGTTTCTGAGCAGCCTTTGAAAATTTGGGGGGGGTTCGTCAAGGGGGGGCCGAGAAAAAAGGGGGGTCCCAAAACGCGTTTTTCCCATGTTAATTTCCATAGGGCGGTTGGCCTCACTTTTAGACCGAACGGCTGAATGGATTTGCACGAAACTTGGCAAAATTGTAGGGACTGGTAGCCCGATGTGCCTTTTGTAGGTCTCAATATATGTGCTCCAGTGGATTTTGAGAAATTAACGTTTAAAAAAAGATATATATCTGTAAGCGCGGACCGGGCAGCGGCCTAGGACGCGTACTTTTCGCGCAACGGAGCTTTGTGAAGCGAAGCTGATTGGTTCTCCGGCGTCTGTCAACATTCCAAACAGTCCGTAGTGGCCGCAAACAGTCCGTAGTGGCCGCCATCTTGTCTCTCGGTAGGATCGAGAGACAAGAGGAGGCCAAAGCGAAGGGGTAAATGACCATAAGGGGGAATAGTAGATCCTCGCTGACCCCCTAGGTTTGATGTGGAGGTTTTAAAAGGGCCCCGCGGGGCAAAAAAAAAAAATTATAATAATAATCTTACGGCTGAATGGATTTGCACGAAACTTGGCAAAATTGTAGGGACTGGTAGCCCGATGTGCCTTTGCTAGGTCTCAATATATGTGCTTCAGTGGATTTTGAGAAATTAACGTTCAAAAAAAGATATATATCTGTAACAGCGCACCGCTTCGCGTACTTTTCGCGTTACGGAGCTTTGCGAAGCGAAGCTGATTGGCTCTCCGGTGTCTGTAAACATTCCAAACAGTCCGTAGCGGCCGCCATCTTGTCTCTCGGTAGGATCGAGAGACAAGAGGAGGCCAAAGCGAAGGGGCAAATGACCATAAGGGGGCATAGTAGATCCTCGCTGATCCCCTAGGTTTGATGTGGAGGTTTTAAAAGGGCCCCGCGGGGCAAAAAAAATAAATAATAATAATAATCGAACGGCTGAATGGATTTGCACGAAACTTGGTAAAATATTAGGGACTGGTAGCCCGATGTGCCTTTGCTAGGTCTCAATATATGTGCTTCAGTGCATTTTGAGAAATTAACGTTCAAAAACAAGATATATATCTGTAACAGCGCTCCGCTTCGCGGAGATAAAATTATATCTGTATTACCTAGCTGTTGCTAACACCAGTTAGCGACGGCTAGTAGGAGATAGCGACCATCTTGGGCCCCACTTTGCATGTGAGTGATATTTATCACTAATGACATGCAAAGTGGGCATGCCAAGATGTTAGCGACTGGAAACAGTCGCTAACATCGCTATCTCCTATTATCAACTTTTGGAAATATTCGAGATAAGCGCGAATATCTCCAAAAAGTAACAGCTGCCCTGAGCAGTTCTTAGCCATGTTATCCTATGGGAGGTGGATAACATGGCTAAGAGGATTAGCTCGGTAATGCATGAATATCGCTGAGTTTTCAGCGATATTAATGCATTGCGGTCGGTTTTTATCGTATTTGCGATAAACTTTGATAATAGCAAGGTTTATCTGCGATAATTTCTGACGGTAAAAAAATCTTTGCAATGCATCGTTAGGGATAAATATCGCTTAACTTTGGTAATATGCCCCAACGTCTGTTAACGTTCGATTCGAAGGAAATCAGGAAGTGTTGAAAAACATTGTCTGCGCCATCTTGTCTTTTTTCAAATGCCACACTTTTGTCGTGCACGGCAGCCATTTTAGATGCCTTGACCAGACCCACTCTGTGCACGCTGTCGATCCTTAGCATGGCTCCCCACCCTCGCAAGCATCTCCCCCAGGCAGTGGTCACCCCCGCTCTCTGTTTTATGCATGGGTAATAAACCTCCCCCCATCTGCGCTGTTCTTCCCTGAGAATCACACCCTGTGCCCGCCCGACACCTCCCTTTCGCCCTATTCACTACCGCACCCTCTGACACTCCTTTTCCTCTGTGTCCGATTGTCCAGGCTGGTCCTAGGGTATCAGCTAGCCCTGCAGATGTAGTTTATGGCCACAGCTGTAAAGATTCACCCCTCTTCAAAGGAGTTATAGTAGATCAAGGCCCACACTCGATGAGATCCGTCACAGCAGAAGCGTTGCTATTATCTGAAAACCATCCTGTATTGTGATTGGGGAGGGGACCGAGCGTGAAGCGGAAGATTCCAGGGATGACTCTTTGTACATCAAAGTTTTTACAATTATGTGTCACATTAAAAATATATAGCACTCCGACAAAGTAGTAAGATTATAAAACTTTAATAATTTATAAATATATACAAGAAAACAAAAATAGTAATAACATATAAACATTTTTAGGGAAAAACAACGAAGTAGCGGTCGGCTGTGCGAATAGTCCCAACGCAGTACAACGTCCAGATTTCCGGCGTGGGGCGGGTCATCAGTAGCAAACTGTTGTGCGAATAGTTCCAAGGCAGCAGAACGCGCTGAAATCTAGATGACACGAAAGTGATGTCTAGTAAGTTGCCACCCAGCAAATAACGGCGTGGGGCGTCGCGGGGGGTGGGTCTTCAGTAGCAAACTGTTGTGCGAATAGTTCCAAGGCAGCAGAACGATGGCACCAAGGTGATGTCCAGTAAGTTGCCGCACTGGTTTTGGTATCCTACAATGCTGCTCCGAATAACGGCGTGGGGCGCCCCGGGGGAGGCGGCGTGAACGGGCCTCTCCAGGTGGAGTGTCATCTGTTGTAGTGGGGCGCCCCTTTACCGTTTCAGTTGCCATTCCGTCCGTTTTTGGTCCACTGTGTCAAAAGCCGCAATTCAGCTGAGTTGCGCCCACTCTTGCGGTGCAGCGATAGGCGGCTGTCACAGGACTCTCAAAATGGCGGCAGGCTCTTTCCTTTTTGGGCCTGGTCCACTGAAATGGCCCTGGGACACCTTGGAAATCGGACGCTTGTCTGCTAGGTCTTGGACCCCATTCTCGAAAGCGTCCCCTCCGCCTTGAGAATTCATCAAAAGTTTTGGGGGCCCCGACTCCTGCAGGCTTCTGGTGGGGAGCGGCTGCCATGATTGCTCGCGGAATGACTACGACGGAGCTACGAGATGGTGGTGCTCTCATGCTGACGCCAGCTTCAGTCTGAAACATCCAGAAACAAGGTGGGGCTTTCATCGTTTGGAAAAAAAAAAAGTTTTCATCCAATGAAAAGTGTTGTTTTTAGGTCATATGATCAAGCCTTCCATCATTAGGAAACCAAAAGTAAAATGAACCAATGAAAAGTTTTATAAACAAGTCACATGACCTGTTATGCGGCATAGGGTATAAAATGCGGAGAAAATACGTTGGCACGTGAGGCGGCGTCAGTAGCGGACCGATGTGCGAATAGGCCGAAGGCAGCACAACGCGCCAAGATCCGGATGGCACCGAGGTGGTGTCCAGCAAGTTGCAGCACTGGTGTGGCCATCCTACAATGTTGAAAGTCGGCGTGGGGCGCCCCGTTGGCCTGTGAGTTTGCGTCAGTAGCGGACCGATGTGCGAATAGGCCGAAGGCAGCACAACGCGCCAAGATCCGGATGGCACCGAGGTGGTGTCTAGTAAGTTGCCGCACTGGTGTGGCCATCCTACAATGCTGAAAGTCGGCGTGGGGCGCCCTGTTGGCCTGTGAGATGGTGTCAGTAGCGGACTGATGTGCGAATGGGGCCAAAGGCAGCGCAACAATATTTTCTGACGAGAAGACACCACAAGGCGCTGAGATGCCAAGATCCGGATGGCACCGAGGTGATGTCTAAGTTGCGGACTGATGTGCGAATGGGGCCAAAGGTAGCGTAACAATATTTTCTGTATGGAAGATACCACTAGGCGTTGAGATGCCAAGATTCGGATGGCACCGAGGTGATGTCTAGCAAGTTGGTGTGGTCATCCTACAATGCTGAAACTCGGCGTGGGTCGCCCCATTAGCCTGTGAGATGGCGTCAGTAGCGGACCGATGTGCGAATAGGCCGAAGGCAGCACAACGCGCCAAGATCCGGATGTCACAGTGGTGGTTTCATAGTTGAGAGGCACTTCATCTGCAGTGGGGCGCCGAGATCCGGATGGCACCGAGGTGATGTCTAGCAAGTTGCTGTACTGGTGTGGTCATCCTACAATGCTGAAAGTCGGCGTGGGGCGCCCCATTAGCCTGTGAGATGGCGTCAGTAGCGGACTGATGTGCGAATAGGCCGAAGGCAGCACAACGCGCCAAGATCCGGATGGCACCGAGGTGGTGTCCAGCAACTTGCCGCACTGGTGTGGCCATCCTACAATGCTGCGCCGAAAGTCGGCGTGGGGCGCCCCGTTGGCCTGTGAGTTCGCGTCAGTCAGTGGGGGCTGTTTGAGGATCTGACTGCATTGGAAAGCAATGTGATGCTGTGCGTCGCCCCCAAGATGGAGGTTCCTCGGCTGCAGTGGGGCGCCCCTTGGTGTTTCACTCGCTATGCAGCTGAGTTGCGTGCGCACTTGTGGCGAATAGGCCGAAGGCAGCACAACGCGCCGAGATCTGGATGGCACCGAGGTGGTGTCCAGCAATTTGCCGCACTGGTGTGGCCATCCTACAATGCTGCGCCGAAAGTCGGCGTGGGGTGCCCCGTTGGCCTGTGAGGTGGCGTCAGTAGCGGACCGATGTGTGAATAGGCCGGAACCAGCACAAGGCGCCAAGATCCGGATGGCACCGAGGTGGTGTCATAGTTGAGAGTTCTGAGCAGCGCTTGTAACACTGTCTGAAGCTTATTTGCACCTGCTGCAGCTTCACTATTGCCCTGGTGTGGCCTAAGATCGCCCATGACATAGGCGGCCACCTCCCGGGGTCCGGCGGAACTTTTTTCCTTTTCCTTTCTGCATCTTGTCCCAAATTCGTTTGACCTGAAGACACGACCAGGTCCCTGAATGTGTGCAGGGGGACGCTATTGATTGAATCAAAATGGCGGCTTCACACAAAGCTGACTCAAGCGTTTTCTGGTGGTTTCATAGTTGAGAGGCACTTCATCTGCAGTGGGGCGCCGAGATCCGGATGGCACCGAGGTGATGTCTAGCAAGTTGCTGTACTTGTGTGGTCATCCTACAATGCTGAAACTCGGCGTGGGTCGCCCCATTAGCCTGTGAGATAGCTGTTCTTTGGATTTGGGCCTGGTCCACTAAAATGGCCCTGGGACACCTAAGAACTCGAACGCTCGATTTTTTTTTCCTTTCCTGTACATGCAAAAAAAGGTAAATGCCCGGTATGTTACACGCTTCATCTGCCACGATGAACTCTCCAGAGGAAACGAAAAAATATATAGTTGTGGTAACTATACCATGCATCGTCATATGGAGAGGTGGCACCAATTAATTATAGTGCTGCATAAAAGAGAGATTTGGAGGAGAACCCCTGACCTGCTAGTACATTCATCAAAGAAGTGGCACTGAGAGCTTCAGAGGCAAGGGAAACGGTCCCAAATATTTAGAAGAACTTTGGAAAGATTAAAATGACATGTTTAGATTGTGGTAAATTAATTTCATGTGGGCAGATGAGTGTTACTCTAATAAATACAGCATATGAACATCATCATAGTCGATGGTTGGTAGAGACATTTTGACTATATCCTGGACCTGCCCGTCCTCGCCCAAAATGGCGCCGGAATAAATGGGACTCGTAACTCCTTGTTGTGTACTGGTTGCAGAACCTTGAAATCACGAGATACGTATGCAGTTTTGAAGCACATGGCGGGCGGGGACGAGAATTGATTGAATATTTCGACATCCCTATTGATATTAAGTTCTGATGTGTTATTGATTACTGTACTGTTGAAAGTTCGAATTAACGTCACCCATGGTACTTGCCCGCAAATGTATATCTAGATAATTTTATTGTAACTGGCCCTGTCGTATTTTAATTATAAAATGTACGTCCACCGATTCCATAACTGTTAGACACCTTAGTTCTTGCAACCTAATGGCCCGCCCGTTACGTTCCTCTACAGTGTAAATGTCTACTCATCACATACGATTACAGTTTGCTCCGTGGCCGGCCCACGTGGTTATAGGCTCGTATTTGTATAATGAAATTTTCACAATAAAGGTTTTTAAAAGAAAACATGGTAGTAGTATATACATTGGTAAAGTTTGTAATAATAGTCACTGTTTTAGAATCATTAAAAGGCAAGTGAAATAAAGCAGACCAATTACATGAAGGGTAAAAGGTATAATACGAAGGAACGCAGTAAAGATAAATGGTCAAGGGCTGTTGTGTTTTCTATTCCTGCAACATAAAGTGATCGATAAGAATCTCATATTCAGGCGTATCGGCGACTAAGACAGCAGGTCGACCCTCTTTTGCTCAACGGCTCCATCATGGGACGAAGAAACGCTCTTTTTCTCGAAAAAAGAATATATTTTACTTGCAGGACAGTTGTAAAATTTCCGGGAAAGTACATTAGCCTGGAACATTATAACATATATTTAAGAAAAAATAATGTTCGGAAGTAATGAAAAGCGTAATTTTTAGGTCATATGAGCAAGCCTTTCATCATTACAATAAGAAAAGTAAAATGAACCAATGAAAAGTTTTATTAACAAGTCACATGACTTGTTATGCTTACGTTACGCGCTGCGCGCCCCGGATGACTTCCGGATGCGTTAACGCGGCGCGTCATATGACGCATTACGCGACAACGCAGGTCCAGAATATAGTCAAAATGTCTCCACCAACCAGCGGTCGGAACACAACCCCTTTCAGCAGGCTAAATAGTTCTGTTAAATGAGAACAGAAGGGACAGGCAACAAGAACCATCAGTGAAAGAGGGGAGGGCTAGTTCTTCTCTACCGGGTTACATTGGGGCGCTACCGGAACTGATCGAATTGGTAGTCTACAGTGTTTCTGGATGTTTCAGACTGAAGCTGGGGTTAGCATGAGAGCAGCATCATTTCGTAGCTCCGTCGTGGCCATTCCGCAACCAATCATGGCAGCCGCTCTTTATCGTTATTTTGGGCGGGGTGGGTGGCGGAGCCGAGCTGTTTTGCAGCCATCATTGTGTGGAGTTCAGTTCATCTCACTAGTTTTGTATTTGTCATGAGGGGTTGTTCCTAATGTTTCTATTTTAGCGAGGTCAAAAAGAGATCCCATTAGTGGCCTACTGATTTTGCTCGATTCCTTTTCTTTTTTTTTTACACGATTTTTCGTTATCTGCAAAGACTAAACAGAGTATTGCGACTCTGTGTTTGTTTGTAAATAGAGAATGAACCAAAGAGAACTAATTCTAAAACAGTAAATACTTGGATAACAATCAATCAAATGGAGAGAGAAGCAGGCACGACGGATTACAACGGGGGCAAAGGCCTGCGTTAACTACCTTTCACTATCTGCAAAGAGAGAGTACTCCTAATAGAAATGAGGGGGGGGGGGCACCATTCAAAGCAGATCAGTGTGCATAAACACGAAAATGTTTTCACTTACCACGTACTTGACATTCGACAGCTTATGATATTTGCTATTAAAAAACCATTGAAATTCACTGAAAAAACCATAGGTTATAGACCATATATAGTTAGGAATTAGCATTTACAAAACCTTGAAAATTCACTGAAAAAACCATAGGTTATAGACCATATATAGTTAGGAATTAGCATTTAAAAAACCTTATTTTACTCACACAAAACCATTGAAATTACATATATAGTTAGTTGCACTAACTATATATCGCGCACCTGCAATCCACTGCTGATGATGTCACATATTACATCATTCATGACATGGTCAGTGACATCACTGATGACATCACTGATGACATCTCAAATGACATCACTGATGACATCACTGATGACAACATCCAGTGACTGTATGTTTCTGTAAAGTTAAAATGTGTCTTACATATTGAAGAATGAGTGGAAGTATAAGTGTCTGGACAAAGGATTTAGTAGGTGCATGACTGAATGCATGAGTGAGTGATTAAATGTGTCTCACTGAGTGCATGGGTTAGTGACTAAAGTGTCTTAATTTGTGCATCATTATGTCTGTTGTTCTGTAAACTGCTGCATGTTTTGATCAGTAGCTATATAATTAACTATATGGGTTACTGATTGATTGTCCAAGTATTTGTATGGGAGACTGAGTGTGTGTGTGGCTGGCTGGGAGGTGTGTGACTCTGTGCAGATCAATGTGTACTTGTATCAATGATTGTATAACAAGGTAAGTATGTGTTAGTATATGTTTGAAAATGTAAGGTGCTCTATGTTTAACTGTATAGACAAGAAAATGGAAGTGTCATTGATTCTTTACAGGACTGACTAGGTGTGTGAGTAACTCCATGGATGAGTGGCAGACTGTGAGTGTCTGTATAGGTGTATGAGTGCATATGATAGTGTTGTAAAGATGAGTGATTGTATGTATGAATGATAGTATGGGTGAATGAGTGAAGGTGTGTGTAGACGTAGGAATCAGTGAGTGCGTATGTAGTAACTAGTATTGGTGTGTCAATGGTTTCAAAAATTATATTCTGTATTTAACACTGGGTGAAACAGAGGTTATATTAAAATGTGAGGAGATGCATTGTATTGTCATATGAATGATATCATCAGTGATGTGGTCATTGATGTCAAATGAGATGTCATCAGTGATGTCATCAGTGATGTCATTTGAGATGTCATCAGTGATGTCATCAGTGATGTCACTGACCATGTCATGAATGATGTAATATGTGACATCATCAGCAGTGGATTGCAGGTGCGCGATATATAGTTAGTGCAACTAACTATATATGTAATTTCAATGGTTTTGTGTGAGTAAAATAAGGTTTTTTAAATGCTAATTCCTAACTATATATGGTCTATAACCTATGGTTTTTTCAGTGAATATATATATATATATATATATATTACCTACTGGCGGTCGCCAGTAGGTATATATAGTTAGGATTTTTTCCCTATGGGATTTTTGAAAATTCTATGTCTAATAACTTTGGCGTTTGTGGACGGAATTGGCTGAAATTTTCAGGAAAATGGCACATTTTGTTTCTGAGCAGCCCCTGAAAATTTTGGGGGGGTTTGTCAAGGGGGGGCCGAGAAAAAAGGGGGGTCCCAAAACGCGTTTTTCCCATGTTAATTTCCATAGGGCGGTTGGCCTCACTTTTTGCCCGAACGGCTGAATGGATTTGCACGAAACTTGGCAAAATTGTAGGGACTGGTAGCCCGATGTGCCTTTTGTAGGTCTCAATATATGTGCTCCAGTGGATTTTGAGAAATTAACGTTTAAAAAAAGATATATATCTGTAACAGCGGACCGGGCAGCGCCCCAGGACGCGTACTTTTCGCGCAACGGAGCTTTGTGAAGCGAAGCTGATTGGTTCTCCGGCGTCTGTCAACATTCCAAACAGTCCGTAGCGGCCGCCATCTTGTCTCTCGGTAGGATCGAGAGACAAGAGGAGGCCAAAGCGAAGGGGCAAATTACCATAAGGGGGCATAGTACATTGTCGCTCACCCCCTAGGTTTGATGTGGAGGTTTTAAAAGGGCCCCGCGGGGCAAAAAAAAATAAAAATAATAATAATCGAACAGCTGAATGGATTTGCACGAAACTTGGCAAAATTGTAGGGACTGGTAGCCCGATGTGCCTTTGCTAGATCTCAATATATGTGCTCCAGTGGATTTTGAGAAATTAACGTTCAAAAAAAGATATATATCTGTAACAGCGCACCGCTTCGCATACTTTTCGCGTTACGGAGCTTTGCGAAGCGAAGCTGATTGGCTCTCCGGTGTCTGTAAACATTCCAAACAGTCCGTAGCGGCCGCCATCTTGTCTCTCGGTAGGATCGAACAGCTGAATGGATTTGCACGAAACTTGGCAAAATTGTAGGGACTGGTAGCCCGATGTGCCTTTGCTAGGTCTCAATATATGTGCTTCAGTGCATTTTGAGAAATTAACGTTCAGAAACAAGATATATATCTGTAACAGCGCTCCGCTTTGCGGAGATAAAATTATATGTGTATTACCTAGCTGTTGCTAACACCAGTTAGCGACGGCTAGTCGAATATAGCGACCATCTTGGGCCCCACTTTGCATGTGAGTGATATTTATCACTAATGACATGCAAAGTGGGCATGCCAAGATGTTAGCGACTGGAAACAGTCGCTAACATCGCTATCTCCTATTATCAACTTTTGGAAATATTCGAGATAAGCGCGAATATCTCCAAAAGCTACCACCTGCCCTGAGCAGTTCTTAGCCATGTTATCCAATGGGAGGTGGATAACATGGCTAAGAGCATTAGCTCGGTAATGCATGAATATCGCTGAGTTTTCAGCGATATTAATGCATTGCGGTCGTTTTTTATTGTATTTCCGATAAACCTTGATAATAGCAAGGTTTATCTGCGATAATTTCTGACGGTAAAAAAATCGTTGCTAAGCATCGTTAGGGATAAATATCGCTTAACTTTGGTAATATGCCCCAACGTCTGTTAACGTTCGATTCGAAGGAAATCAGGAAGTGTTGAAAAACATTGTCTGCGCCATCTTGTCTTTTTTCAAATGCCACACTTTTGTCATGCACGGCAGCCATTTTAGATGCCTTGACCAGACCCACTCTGTGCACGCTGTCGATCCTTAGCATGGCTCCCCACCCTCGCAAGCATCTCCCCCAGGCAGTGGTCACCCCAGCTCTCTGTCTTATGCATGGGTAATAAACCTCCCCCCATCTGCGCTGCTCTTCCCTGAGAATCACACCCTGTGCCCGCCCGACACCTCCCTTTCGCCCTATTCACTACCGCACCCTCTGACACTCCTTTTCCTCTGTGTCTGATTGTCCAGGCTGGTCCTAGGGTATCAGCTAGCCCTGCAGATGTAGTTTATGGCCACAGCTGTAAAGAATCACCCATCTTCAAAGGAGTTATAGTAGATCAAGGCCCACACTCGATGAGATCCGTCACAGCAGAAGCGTTGCTATTATCTGAAAACCATCCTGTATTGTGATTGGGGAGGGGACCGAGCCTGAAGCGGAAGATTCCAGGGATGACTCTTTGTACATCAAAGTTTTTACAATTATGTGTCACATTAAAAATATATAGCACTCCGACAAAGTAGTAAGATTATAAAACTTTAATAATTTATAAATATATACAAGAAAACAAAAATAGTAATAACATATAAACATTTTTAGGGAAAAACAACGAAGTAGCGGTCGGCTGTGCGAATAGTCCCAACGCAGCACAACGTCCAGATTTCCGGCGTGGGGCGTCGAGGGGGGTGGGTCATCAGTAGCAAACTGTTGTGCGAATAGTTCCAAGGCAGCAGAACGCGCTGAAATCTAGATGACACGAAAGTGATGTCTAGTAAGTTGCCACCCAGCAAATAACGGCATGCGGCGTCGCGGGGGGTGGGTCATCAGTAGCAAACTGTTGCGCGAATAGTTCCAAGGCAGCAGAACGATGGCACCAAGGTGATGTCCAGTAAGTTGCCGCACTGGTTTTGGTATCCTACAATGCTGCTCCGAATAACGGCGTGGGGCGCCCCGGGGGAGGCGGCGTGAACGGGCCTCTCCAGGTGGAGTGTCATCTGTTGTAGTGGGGCGCCCCTTTACCGTTTCAGTTGCCATTCCGTCCGTTTTTGGTCCACTGTGTCAAAAGCCGCAATTCAGCTGAGTTGCGCCCACTCTTGCGGTGCAGCGATAGGCGGCTGTCACAGGACTCTCAAAATGGCGGCAGGCTGTTTCCTTTTTGGGCCTGGTCCACTGAAATGGCCCTGGGACACCTTGGAAATCGGACGCTTGTCTGCTAGGTCTTGGACCCCATTCTCGAAAGCGTCCCCTCCGCCTTGAGAATTCCTCAAAAGTTTTGGGGGCTCCGACTCCTGCAGGCTTCTGGTGGGGAGCGGCTGCCATGATTGCTCGCGGAATGACCACGACTGAGCTACGAGATGGTGGTGCTCTCATGCTGACGCCAGCTTCAGTCTGAAACATCCAGAAACAAGGTGGGGCTTTCATCGTTTGGGAAAAAAAAAAAGTTTTCATCCAATGAAAAGTGTTGTTTTTAGGTCACATGATCAAGCCTTCCATCATTAGGAAACCAAAAGTAAAATGAACCAATGAAAAGTTTTATAAACAAGTCACATGACCTGTTATGCGGCATAGGGTGTAAAATGCGGAGAAAATACGTTGGCACGTGAGGCGGCGTCAGTAGCGGACCGATGTGCGAATAGGCCGAAGGCAACACAACGCGCCAAGATCCGGATGGCACCGAGGTGGTGTCCAGCAAGTTGCAGCACTGGTGTGGCCATCCTACAATGCTGAAAGTCGGCGTGGGGCGCCCCGTTGGCCTGTGAGTTTGCGTCAGTAGCGGACCGATGTGCGAATAGGCCGAAGGCAGCACAACGCGCCAAGATCCGGATGGCACCGAGGTGGTGTCTAGTAAGTTGCCGCACTGGTGTGGCCATCCAACAATGCTGAAAGTCGGCGTGGGGCGCCCCGTTGGCCTGTGAGTTTGCGTCAGTAGCGGACCGATGTGCGAATAGGCCGAAGGCAGCACAACGCGCCAAGATCCGGATGGCACCGAGGTGGTGTCTAGTAAGTTGCCGCACTGGTGTGGCCATCCTACAATGCTGAAAGTCGGCGTGGGGCGCCCCGTTGGACTGTGAGATGGCGTCAGTAGCGGACCGATGTGTGAATGGGGCCGAAGGCAGCGCAACAATATTTTCGGAATAGAAGACACCACTAGGCGCTGAGATGCCAAGATCCGGATGGCACCGAGGTGGTGTGTAGCAATTTGCCGCACTGGTGTGGCCATCCTACAATGCTGAAAGTCGGCGTGGGGCGCCCCGTTGGCCTGTGAGTTTGCGTCAGTAGCGGACCGATGTGCGAATAGGCCGAAGGCAGCACAACGCGTCAAGATCCTGATGGCACCAAGGTGGTGTCTAGTAAGTTGTCGCACTTCTGTGGCCATCCTACAATGTTGAAAGTCGGCGTGGGGCGCCCCGTTGGCCTGTGAGATGGCGTCAGTAGCGGACCGATGTGCGAATGGGGCCAAAGGCAGCGCAACAATATTTTCTGATTTGAAGACACCACAAGGCGCTGAGATGCCAAGATCCGGATGGCACCGAGGTGGTGTCTAGCAAGTTGTGGCACTGGTGTGGCCATCGTACAATGGTAAAAGTCGGCGTGGGGCGCCCTGTTGGCCTGTGAGATGGTGTCAGTAGCGGACTGATGTGTGAATGGGGCCAAAGGCAGCGCAACAATATTTTCTACAATATTTTCGGAGTAGAAGACACCACAAGGCGCTGAGATGCCAAGATCCGGATGGCACCGAGGTGATGTCTAAGTTGCGGACCGATGTGCGAATGGGGCCAAAGGCAGCTCAACAATATTTTCTGAAGAGAATACACCACAAGGCGCTGAGATGCCAAGATCCGGATGGCACCGAGGTGATGTCTAAGTTGCGGACCGATGTGCGAATGGGGCCAAAGGTAGCGTAACAAGATTTTCTGTATGGAAGATACCACTAGGCGTTGAGATGCCAAGATTCGGATGGCACCGAGGTGATGTCTAGCAAGTTGTGCCACTGGTGTGGCCATCGTACAATGGTAAAAGTCGGCGTGGGGCGCCCTATTGGCCTGTGAGATGGTGTCAGTAGCGGACTGATGTGCGAATGGGGCCAAAGGCAGCGCAACAATATTTTCTGACTGACACCACAAGGCGCTGAGATGCCAAGATCCGGATGGCACCGAGGTGATGTCTAAGTTGCGGACTGATGTGCGAATGGGGCCAAAGGCAGCGTAACAATATTTTCTGTATGGAAGATACCACTAGGCGTTGAGATGCCAAGATTCGGATGGCACCGAGGTGATGTCTAGCAAGTTGGTGTGGTCATCCTACAATGCTGAAACTCGGCGTGGGTCACCCCATTAGCCTGTGAGATGGCGTCAGTAGCGGACCGATGTGCGAATAGGCCGAAGGCAGCACAACGCGCCAAGATCCGGATGTCACCGTGGTGGTTTCATAGTTGAGAGGCACTTCATCTGCAGTGGGGCGCCGAGATCCGGATGGCACCGAGGTGATGTCTAGCAAGTTGCTGTACTGGTGTGGTCATCCTACAATGCTGAAACTCGGCGTGGGTCGCCCCATTAGCCTGTGAGATGGCGTCAGTAGCGGACCGATGTGCGAATAGGCCGAAGGCAGCACAACGCGCCAAGATCCGGATGTCACCGTGGTGGTTTCATAGTTGAGAGGCACTTCATCTGCAGTGGGGCGCCGAGATCCGGATGGCACCGAGGTGATGTCTAGCAAGTTGCTGTACTGGTGTGGTCATCCTACAATGCTGAAACTCGGCGTGGGTCGCCCCATTAGCCTGTGAGATGGCGTCAGTAGCGGACCGATGTGCGAATAGGCCGAAGGCAGCACAACGCGCCAAGATCCGGATGTCACCGTGGTGGTTTCATAGTTGAGAGGCACTTCATCTGCAGTGGGGCGCCGAGATCCGGATGGCACCGAGGTGATGTCTAGCAAGTTGCTGTACTTGTGTGGTCATCCTACAATGCTGAAACTCGGCGTGGGTCGCCCCATTAGCCTGTGAGATAGCAGTTCTTTGGATTTGGGCCTGGCTCGTCTGCTGTAGTGGGGCGCCCCTTTACCGTTTCAGTTGCCATTCAGCTGAGTTTCGGCTGCTCTTGATGCTACAGCGACAGGCGGCTGCAACAGGACTCTCAAAATGGCGGCCTGTTCTTTGGATTTGGGCCTGGTCCACTAAAATGGCCCTGGGACACCTTAGAACTCGGACGCTCGATTTTTTTTTCCTTTCCTGTACATGCAAAAAAAGGTAAATGCCCGGTACGTTACACGCTTCATCTGCCACGATGAACTCTCCAGAGGAACCGAAAAAAAATATAGTTGTGGTAACTATACCATGCATCGTCATATGGAGAGGTGGCACCAATTAATTATAGTGCTGCATAAAAGAGAGATTTGGAGGAGAACCCCTGACCTGCTAGTACATTCATCAAAGAAGTGGCACTGAGAGCTTCAGAGGCAAGGGAAACGGTCCCAAATATTTAGAAGAACTTTGGAAAGATTAAAATGACATGTTTAGATTGTGGTAAATTAATTTCATGTGGACAGATGAGTGTTACTCTAATAAATACAGCATATGAACATAATCATAGTCGATGGTTGGTAGAGACATTTTGACTATATCCTGGACCTGCCCGTCCTCGCCCAAAATGGCGCCGGAATAAATGGGACTCGTAACTCCTTGTTGTGTACTGGTTGCAGAACCTTGAAATCACGAGATACGTATGCAGTTTTGAAGCACATGGCGGGCGGGGACGAGAATTGATTGAATATTTCGACATCCCTATTGATATTAAGTTCTGATGTGTTATTGATTACTGTACTGTTGAAAATTCGAATTAACGTCACCCATGGTACTTGCCCGCAAATGTATATCTAGATAATTTTATTGTAACTGGCCCTGTCGTATTTTAATTATAAAATGTACATCCACCGATTCCGTAACTGTTAGACACCTTAGCTCTTGCAACCTAATGGCCCGCCCGTTACGTTCCTCTACAGTGTAAATGTCTATTCATCATATACGATTACAGTTTGCTCTGTGGCAGGCCCACGTGGTTATAGGCTCGTATTTGTATAATGAAATTTTCACAATAAAGGTTTTTAAAAGAAAACATGGTAGTAGTATATACATTGGTAAAGTTTTTAATAATAGTCACTGTTTTAGAATCATTAAAAGGCAAGTGAAATAAAGCAGACCAATTACATGAAGGGTAAAAGGTATAATACGAAGGAACGCAGTAAAGATAAATGGTCAAGGGCTGTTGTGTTTTCTATTCCTGCAACATAAAGTGATCGATAAGAATCTCATATTCAGGCGTATCGGCGACTAAGACAGCAGGTCGACCCTCTTTTGCTCAACGGCTCCGTCATGGGACGAAGAAACGCTCTTTTTCTCGAAAAAAGAATATATTTTACTTGCAGGACAGTTGTAAAATTTCCGGGAAAGTACATTAGCCTGGAACATTATAACATATATTTAAGAAAAAATAATGTTCGGAAGTAATTAAAAGCGTAATTTTTAGGTGATATGACCAAGGCTTTCATCATTAGAATAAGAAAAGTAAAATGAACGAATGAAAAGTTTTATTAACAAGTCACATGACTTGTTATGCTTACGTTACGCGCTGCGCGCCCCGGATGACTTCCGGATGCGCTAAAGCGGCGCGTCATATGACGCATTACGCGACAACGCAGGTCCAGAATATAGTCAAAATGTCTCCACCAACCAGCGGTCGAAACACAACCCCTTTCAGCAGGCTAAATAGTTCTGTTAAATGACAACAGAAGGGACAGGCAACAAGAACCATCAGTCAAAGAGGGGAGGGCTAGTTCTTCTCTACCGGGTTACATTGGGGCGCTACCGGAACTGATCGAATTGGTAGTCTACAGTGTTTCTGGATGTTTCAGACTGAAGCTGGGGTTAGCATGAGAGCACCACCATTTCGTAGCTCCGTTGTGGCCATTCCGCAACCAATCATGGCAGCCGCTCTTTATCGTTATTTTGGGCGGGGTGGGTGGCGGAGCCGAGCTGTTTTGCAGCCATCATTGTGTGAAGTTCAGTTCATCTCACTAGTTTTGTATTTGTCATGAGGGGTTGTTCCTAATGTTTCTATTTTAGCGAGGTCAAAAAGAGATCCCATTAGTGGCCTACTGATTTTGCTCGATTCCTTTTCTTTTTTTTTACACGATTTTTCGTTATCTGCAAAGACTAAACAGAGTATTGCGACTCTGTGTTTGTTTGTAAATAGAGAATGAACCAAAGAGAACTAATTCTAAAACAGTAAATACTTGGATAACAATCAATCAAATGGAGAGAGAAGCAGGCACGACGGATTACAACGGGGGCAAAGGCCTGCGTTAACTACCTTTCACTATCTGCAAAGAGAGAGTACTCCTAATAGAAATGAGGGGGGGGGGGCACCATTCAAAGCAGATCAGTGTGCATAAACACGAAAATGTTTTCACTTACCACGTACTTGACATTCGACAGCTTATGATATTTGCTATTAAAAAACCATTGAAATTCACTGAAAAAACCATAGGTTATAGACCATATATAGTTAGGAATTAGCATTTACAAAACCTTGAAAATTCACTGAAAAAACCATAGGTTATAGACCATATATAGTTAGGAATTAGCATTTAAAAAACCTTATTTTACTCACACAAAACCATTGAAATTCCATATATAGTTAGTTGCACTAAATATATATCGCGCACCCGCAATCCACTGCTGATCATGTCACATATTACATCATTCATGACATGGTCAGTGACATCACTGATGACATCACTGATGACATCTCAAATGACATCACTGATGACATCACTGATGACATCTCATTTGACATCATTCTTGTGCTAATACGATAAACCTCTTCAGACTCTAATATAACCTTAGATACACTCAGTGTATACAGACACTCACACACTGCCACTCATCCATGGAGTTACTCACACACCCAGTCAGTCATGCAAAGAAACAATCTCACCTCCATTTCTTCAACTATACAGTTAAACACACCTTACTTATTGAAACATATACTAACACATATTTACTCTCTTATACAATCCCTGATACAAGTTCACAATGATCGATACAACCACTCACTCATTCAGTGGCTCTCATGCACAGTTATTTATATATGCCAACTCTCACATGTACTGTGTTTTACATATGTACTTACTATGACATGTAGCATTGAGATATCCATTCACTCATCAATACACTCATGCACACAGTCAACTGCCCATGTAGCTGTTTCCACATGCAGTCTTGAACTCATACACCTAGTGAATAAACTGCTCACACATCTATGCATAGAGTCACACACCTTCCAGCCACCCCCACACAAACTCAATCTGCCATAGAAATACTTGGGCAACCAATTAATAACACATATAGCCTCTCGTATAGCTAATGATCAACACATGCAGCAGTTTACAGAACAACAGACATAATGATGCACAAATTAAGACAGTTTAGTCACTAACCCATGCACTCAGTGAGACACATTTAATCACTCACTCATACATTCAGTCATGCACCTACTAAATCCTTCGTCCAGACACTTATACATCTACTCATTCTTCAATATGTAAAACATATTTAAACTTTACAGAAACACACAGTCACTGGATGACGTCATCAGTGATCTCATCAGTGATGTCATTTGAGATGTCATCAGTGATGTCATCAGTGATGTCACTGACCATGTCATGAATGATGTAATATGTGACATGATCAGCAGTGGATTGCGGGTGCGCGATATATAGTTAGTGCAACTAACTATATATGGAATTTCAATGGTTTTGTGCGAGTAAAATAAGGTTTTTTAAATGCTAATTCCTAACTATATATGGTCTATAACCTATGGTTTTTTTCAGTGAATTTTCAAGGTTTTGTAAATGCTAATTCCTAACTATATATGGTCTATAACCTATGGTTTTTTCAGTGAATATATATATATATATATATATATATATATATATATATATATATATATATATATATATATGTATATATATATATATATATATATATTACCTACTGGCGGTCGCCAGTAGGTATATATAGTTAGGATTTTTTTCCTATGGGATTTTTGAAAATTCTATGTTGAATAACTTTGGCGTTTGGGGACGGAATTGGCTGACATTTTCTGGAAAATGGAACATTTTGTTGCTGAGCAGCCCCTGAAAATTTGGGGGGTTTCGTCAAGCGGGGGCCGAGAAAAAAGGGGGGTCCCAAAACGTGTTTTTAACATTGAGTTTTCCATAGGGCGGTTGGACTCACTTTTAGCTCGAACGGCTGAATGGATTTCCACGAAACTTGGCAAAATTGTAGGGACTGGTAGCCCGATGTGCCTTTGCTATGTCTCAAGATATATGCTCCAGTGGTTTTTACGAAAATTAACTTTGAAAAATATATATTGGGCTACATTGGGCTATATATATGTTGGAGTCCAAATGTAGCCCAATGTAGCCCAATGAAGCCCAATGAAGCCCAATGTAGCCCAAAGATGGCCGCCAGAGACAAAAAAAACAAATGTAGCCCAAATATCAGCCAGATGTAGCCCAACTATAGCCCAGTGACAGAATGTCCCAGAGTGTTTTAAAGAACAACTAGAACGCTAACAGTCTTACTTATGACAAAAGTATGGCACACCTGAAGTCATCTTGATTGGAATAAAGTGGTAACACTTAATACATTTAATTTGAAAAGGAACAAAATAAGGGGTTTCATTTTGCCATAGAAATGTTATATATATATATATATATATATATATATATATATATATATATATATATATATATATATATTACCTACTGGCGGTCGCCAGTAGGTATATATAGTTAGGATTTTTTTCCTATGGGATTTTTGAAAATTCTATGTTGAATAACTTTGGCGTGTGGGGACGGAATTGGCTGAAATTTTCTGGAAAATGGAACATTTTGTTGCTGAGCAGCCCCTGAAAATTTGGGGGGGTTTCGTCAAGCGGGGGCCGAGAAAAAAGGGGGGTCCCAAAACGTGTTTTTAACATTGAGTTTACCTCAGGGCGGTTGGACTCACTTTTAGCTCGAACGGCTGAATGGATTTCCACGAAACTTGGCAAAATTGTAGGGACTGGTAGCCCGATGTCCCTTTGCTATGTCTCAAGATATATGCTCCAGTGGTTTTTACGAAAATTAACTTTGAAAAATATATATTGGGCTACATTGGGCTATATATATGTTGGAGCCCAAATGTAGCCCAATGTAGCCCAATGAAGCCCAATGAAGCCCAATGTAGCCCAAAGATGGCCGCCAGAGACAAAAAAAAACAAATGTAGCCCAAATATCAGCCAGATGTAGCCCAACTATAGCCCAGTGACAGAATGTCCCTGAGTGTTTTAAAGAACAACTAGAACGCTAACAGTCTTACTTATGACAAAAGTATGGCACACCTGAAGTCATCTTGATTGGAATAAAGTGGTAACACTTAATACATTTAATTTGAAAAGGAACAAAATAAGGGGTTTCATTTTGCCATAGAAATGTTATATATATATATATATATATATAATATATATATATATATATATATATATATATATATTCACTGAAAAAACCATAGGTTATAGACCATATATAGTTAGGAATTAGCATTTACAAAACCTTGAAAATTCACTGAAAAAACCATAGGTTATAGACCATATATAGTTAGGAATTAGCATTTAAAAAACCTTATTTTACTCACACAAAACCATTGAAATTCCATATATAGTTAGTTGCACTAACTATATATCGCGCACCTGCAATCCACTGCTGATGATGTCACATATTACATCATTCATGACATGGTCAGTGACATCACTGATGACATCACTGATGACATCATCTAGTGTCTGTGTGTTTTTGTAAAGTTTAAATACGTTTTACATATTGAAGAATGACTGGATGTATGGAAGACTGAGTGTGTGTGTGGCTGGCTGGGAGGTGTGTGACTCTGTGCATATCAATGTGTACTTGTATCAGTGATTGTATAAGAGAGTAAGTATGTGTTAGTATATGTGTGAAAAGTATGGTGTTCTGTGTTTAACTATAAATGAGGAAATCGAAGTGTGATTGATTCTTTACAGGACTGACTAGGTGTATGAGTGCATATGATAGTGTTCTAATAATAAGTGACTGTATGTATGAGTAATTGTATGGGTGAATGAATGAATGTGTGTGTAGACGTACGAATCAGTGAGTGCGTATGTAGTAACTGGTATTGGTGTGTCATGATGTCATCAGTGATGTCATTTGAGATGTCATCAGTGATGTCATTTCAGATGTCATTAGTGATGTCATCAGTGATGTCACTGAAGTATGGTGTTCTGTGTTTAACTGTATAGATGAAGAAATGGAAGTGTGATTGATTCTTTACAGGACTGACTTGGTGTGTGAGTAACTCCATGGATGAGTGGCAGTGTGTGACTGTCTGCATAGGTGTATGAGTGCATATGATAGTGTTGTAATAATAAGTGACTGTATGTATGAGTGATTGTATGGGTGAATGAGTGAATGTGTGTGTAGACGTAGGAATCAGTGAGTGCGTATGTAGTAACTGGTATTGGTGTGTCATCATGTCATCAGTGATGTCATTTGAGATGTCATCAGTGATGTCATCAGTGATGTCATTTGAGATGTCATCAGTGATGTCATCAGTGATGTCACTGACCATGTCATGAATGATGTAATATGTGACATCATCAGCAGTGGATTGCAGGTGCGCGATATATAGTTAGTGCAACTAACTATATATGGAATTTCAATGGTTTTGTGTGAGTAAAATAAGGTTTTTTAAATGCTAATTCCTAACTATATATGGTCTATAACCTATGGTTTTTTCAGTGAATTTTCAAGGTTTTGTAAATGCTAATTCCTAACTATATATGGTCTATAACCTATGGTTTTTTCAGTGAATTTCAATGGTTTTTTAATAGCAAATATCATAAGCTGTCGAATGTCAAGTACGTGGTAAGTGAAAACATTTTCGTGTTTATGCACACTGATCTGCTTTGAATGGTGCCCCCCCCCCTCATTTCTATTAGGAGTACTCTCTCTTTGCAGATAGTGAAAGGTAGTTAACGCAGGTCTTTGCCCCCATTGTAATCCGTCGTGCCTGCTTCTCTCTCCATTTGATTCATTGTTATCCAAGTATTTACTGTTTTAGAATTAGTTCTCTTTGGTTCATTCTCTATTTACAAACAAACACAGAGTCGCAATACTCTGTTTAGTCTTTGCAGATAACGAAAAATCGTGTAAAAAAAAAGAAAAGGAATCGAGCAAAATCAGTAGGCCACTAATGGGATCTCTTTTTGACCTCGCTAAAATAGAAACATTAGGAACAACCCCTCATGACAAATACAAAACTAGTGAGATGAACTGAACTCCACACAATGATGGCTGCAAAACAGCTCTGCTCCGCCACCCACCCCGCCCAAAATAACGATAAAGAACGGCTGCCATGATTGGTTGCGGAATGACCACGACGGAGCTACGAAATGGTGCTGCTCTCATGCTAACCCCAGCTTCAGTCTGAAACATCCAGAAACACTGTAGACTACCAATTCGATCAGTTCCGGTAGCGCCCCAATGTAACCCGGTAGAGAAGAACTAGCCCTCCCCTCTTTGACTGATGGTTCTTGTTGCCTGTCCCTTCTGTTGTCATTTAACAGAACTATTTAGCCTGCTGAAAGGGGTTGTGTTCCGACCGCTGGTTGGTGGAGACATTTTGACTATATTCTGTACCTGCGTTGTCGCGTAATGCGTCATATGACGCGCCGCGTTAGCGCATCCGGAAGTCATCCGGGGCGCGCAGCGCGTAACGTAAGCATAACAAGTCATGTGACTTGTTAATAAAACTTTTCATTGGTTCATTTTACTTTTCTTATTGTAATGATGAAAGGCTTGGTCATATGACCTAAAAATTACGCTTTTCATTACTTCCGAACATTATTTTTTCTTAAATATATGTTATAATGTTCCAGGCTAATGTACTTTCCCGGAAATTTTACAACTGTCCTGCAAGTAAAATATATTCTTTTTTCGAGAAAAAGAGCGTTTCTTCGTCCCATGACGGAGCCGTTGAGCAAAAGAGGGTCGACCTGCTGTCTTAGTCGCCGATACGCCTGAATATGAGATTCTTATCGATCACTTTATGTTGCAGGAATAGAAAACACAACAGCCCTTGACCATTTATCTTTACTGCGTTCCTTCGTATTATACCTTTTACCCTTCATGTAATTGGTCTGCTTTATTTCACTTGCCTTTTAATGATTCTAAAACAGTGACTATTATTAAAAACTTTACCAATGTATATACTACTACCATGTTTTCTTTTAAAAACCTTTATTGTGAAAATTTCATTATACAAATACGAGCCTATAACCACGTGGGCCGGCCACGGAGCAAACTGTAATCGTATATGATGAATAGACATTTACACTGTAGAGGAACGTAACGGGCGGGCCATTAGGTTGCAAGAACTAAGGTGTCTAACAGTTACGGAATCGGTGGACGTACATTTTATAATTAAAATACGACAGGGCCAGTTACAATAAAATTATCTAGATATACATTTGCGGGCAAGTACCATGGGTGACGTTAATTCGAACTTTCAACAGTACAGTAATCAATAACACATCAGAACTTAATATCAATAGGGATGTCGAAATATTCAATCAATTCTCGTCCCCGCCCGCCATGTGCTTCAAAACTGCATACGTATCTCGTGATTTCAAGGTTCTGCAACCAGTACACAACAAGGAGTTACGAGTCCCATTTATTCTGGCGCCATTTTGGGCGAGGACGGGCAGGTCCAGGATATAGTCAAAATGTCTCTACCAACCATCGACTATGATGATGTTCATATGCTGTATTTATTAGAGTAACACTCAGATGTCCACATGAAATAAATTTGCCACAATCTAAACATGTCATTTTAATCTTTCCAAAGTTCTTCTAAATATTTGGGACCGTTTCCCTTGCCTCTGAAGCTCTCAGTGCCACTTCTTTGATGAATGTACTAGCAGGTCAGGGGTTCTCCTCCAAATCTCTCTTTTATGCAGCACTATAATTAATTGGTGCCACCTCTCCATATGACGATGCATGGTATAGTTACCACAACTATATTTTTTTTCGGTTCCTCTAGAGAGTTCATCGTGGCAGATGAAGCGTGTAACGTACCGGGCATTTACCTTTTTTTGCATGTACAGGAAAGGAAAAAAAAATCGAGCGTCCGAGTTCTAAGGTGTCCCAGGGCCATTTTAGTGGACCAGGCCCAAATCCAAAGAACAGGCCGCCATTTTGAGAGTCCTGTTGCAGCCGCCTGTCGCTGTAGCATCAAGAGCAGCCGAAACTCAGCTGAATGGCAACTGAAACGGTAAAGGGGCGCCCCACTACAGCAGACGAGCCAGGCCCAAATCCAAAGAACTGCTATCTCACAGGCTAATGGGGCGACCCACGCCGAGTTTCAGCATTGTAGGATGACCACACAAGTACAGCAACTTGCTAGACATCACCTCGGTGCCATCCGGATCTCGGCGCCCCACTGCAGATGAAGTGCCTCTCAACTATGAAACCACCACGGTGACATCCGGATCTTGGCGCGTTGTGCTGCCTTCGGCCTATTCGCACATCGGTCCGCTACTGACGCCATCTCACAGGCTAATGGGGCGACCCACGCCGAGTTTCAGCATTGTAGGATGACCACACCAGTACAGCAACTTGCTAGACATCACCTCGGTGCCATCCGGATCTCGGCGCCCCACTGCAGATGAAGTGCCTCTCAACTATGAAACCACCACGGTGACATCCGGATCTTGGCGCGTTGTGCTGCCTTCGGCCTATTCGCACATCGGTCCGCTACTGACGCCATCTCACAGGCTAATGGGGCGACCCACGCCGAGTTTCAGCATTGTAGGATGACCACACCAGTACAGCAACTTGCTAGACATCACCTCGGTGCCATCCGGATCTCGGCGCCCCACTGCAGATGAAGTGCCTCTCAACTATGAAACCACCACGGTGACATCCGGATCTTGGCGCGTTGTGCTGCCTTCGGCCTATTCGCACATCGGTCCGCTACTGACGCCATCTCACAGGCTAATGGGGTGACCCACGCCGAGTTTCAGCATTGTAGGATGACCACACCAACTTGCTAGACATCACCTCAGTGCCATCCGAATCTTGGCATCTCAACGCCTAGTGGTATCTTCCATACAAAAAATATTGTTACGCTGCCTTTGGCCCCATTCGCACATCAGTCCGCAACTTAGACATCACCTCGGTGCCATCCGGATCTTGGCATCTCAGCGCCTTGTGGTGTCAGTCAGAAAATATTGTTGTGCTGCCTTCGGCCTATTCGCACATCGGTCCGCTACTGACGCCATCTCACAGGCCAACGGGGCGCCCCACGCCGACTTTCAGCATTGTAGGATGGCCACACCAGTGCGGCAACTTGCTACACACCACCTCGGTGCCATCCGGATCTTGGCATCTCAGCGCCTTGTGGTCTCTTCTACACCGGAAATATAGTAGAAAATATTGTTGCGCTGCCTTTGGCCCCATTCACACATCAGTCCGCTACTGACACCATCTCACAGGCCAACGGGGCGCCCCACGCCGACTTTCAACATTGTAGGATGGCCACAGAAGTGCGACAACTTACTAGACACCACCTCGGTGCCATCCGGATCTTGGCGCGTTGTGCTGCCTTCGGCCTATTCGCACATCGGTCCGCTACTGACGCAAACTCACAGGCCAACGGGGCGCCCCACGCCGACTTTCAGCATTGTAGGATGGCCACACCAGTGCGGCAACTTCCTACACACCACCTCGGTGCCATCCGGATCTTGGCGCGTAGTGAAGCTGCAGCAGCTGCAAATAAGCTTCAGACAGTGTTACAACCGCTGCTCAGAACTCTCAACTATGACACCACCTCGATGCCATCCGGATCTTGGCGCGTTGTATTGCCTTCGGCCTATTCGCACATCGGTCCGCTACTGACGCCGCCTCACGTGCCAACGTATTTTCTCCGCATTTTATACCCTATGCCGCATAACAGGTCATGTGACTTGTTTATAAAACTTTTCATTGGTTCATTTTACTTTTGGTTTCCTAATGATGGAAGGCTTGATCATATGACCTAAAAACAACACTTTTCATTGGATGAAAACTTTTTTTTTCCCCCAAACGATGAAAGCCCCACCTTGTTTCTGGATGTTTCAGACTGAAGCTGGCGTCACCATGAGAGCACCACCATCTCGTAGCTCCGTCGTGGTCATTCCGCGAGCAATCATGGCAGCCGCTCCCCACCAGAAGCCTGCAGGAGTCGGGGCCCCCAAAACTTTTGATGAATTCTCAAGGCGGAGGGGACGCTTTCGAGAATGGGGTCCAAGACCTAGCAGACAAGCGTCCGATTTCCAAGGTGTCCCAGGGCCATTTCAGTGGACCAGGCCCAAAAAGGAAACAGCCTGCCGCCATTTTGAGAGTCCTGTGACAGCCGCCTATCGCTGCACCGCAAGAGTGGGCGCAACTCAGCTGAATGGCGGATTTTGACACAGTGGACCAAAAGCGGACGGAATGGCAACTGAAACGGTAAAGGGGCGCCCCACTACAACAGACGAGACTCCACCTGGAGAGGCCCGTTCACGCCGCCTCCCCCGGGGCGCTCCACGCCGTTATTCGGAGCAGCATTGTAGGATACCAAAACCAGTGCGGCAACTTACTGGACATCACCTTGGTGCCATCGTTCTGCTGCCTTGGAACTATTCGCACAACAGTTTGCTACTGATGACCCACCCCCCGCGACGCCCCACGCCGTTATTTGCTGGGTGGCAACTTACTAGACATCACTTTTGTGTCATCTAGATTTCGGCGCGTTCTGCTGCCTTGGAACTATTCGCACAACAGTTTGCTACTGATCACCCACCCCCCGCGACGCCCCACGCCGGAAATCTGGACGTTGTGCTGCGTTGGGACTATTCGCACAGCCGACCGCTACTTCGTTGTTTTTCTCTAAAAATGTTTATATGTTATTACTATTTTTGTTTTCTTGTATATATTTATAAATTATTAAAGTTTTATAATCTTACTACTTTGTCAGAGTGCTATATATTTTTAATGTGACACATAATTGTAAAAACTTTGATGTACAAAGAGTCATCCCTGGAATCTTCCGCTTCACGCTCGGTCCCCTCCCCAATCACAATACAGAATGGTTTTCAGATAATAGCAACGCTTCTGCTGTGACGGATCTCATCGAGTGTGGGCCTTGATCTACTATAACTCCTTTGAAGACGGGTGATTCTTTACAGCTGTGGCCATAAACTACATCTGCAGGGCTAGCTGATAGCCTAGGACCGGCCTGGACAATCGGACACAGAGGAAAAGGAGTGTCAGAGGGTGCGGTAGTGAATAGGGCGAAAGGGAGGTGTCGGGCGGGCACAGGGTGTGATTCTCAGGGAAGAACAGCGCAGATGGGGGGAGGTTTATTACCCATGCATAAAACAGAGAGCGGGGGTGACCACTGCCTGGGGGAGATGCTTGCGAGGGTGGGGAGCCATGCTAAGGATCGACAGCGTTCACAGAGTGGATCTGGTCAAGGCATCTAAAATGGCTGCCGTGCACGACAAAAGTGTGGCATTTGAAAAAAGACAAGATGGCGCACACAATGTTTTTCAACAATTCCTGATTTCCTTCAAATCGAACGTTAACAGACGTTGGGGCATATTACCAAAGTTAAGCGATATTTATCCCTAACGATGCATTGCAAAGATTTTTTTACCGTCAGAAATTATCGCAGATAAACCTTGCTATTATCAAGGTTTATCGCAAATACGATAAAAAACGAGCGCAATGCATTAATGTCGCTGAAAACTCCGCGATATTCATGCATTACCGAGCTAATGCTCTTAGCCATGTTATCCACCTCCCATTGGATAACATGGCTAAGAACTGCTCAGGGCAGCTGTTACTTTTTGGAGATATTCGCGCTTATCTCGAATATTTCCAAAAGTTGATAATAGGAGATAGCGATGTTAGCGACTGTTTCCAGTCGCTAACATCTTGGCATGCCCACTTTGCATGTCATTAGTGATAAATATCACTCACATGCAAAGTGGGACCCAAGATGGTCGCTATCTCCTACTAGCCGTCGCTAACTGGTGTTAGCAACAGCTAGGTAATACACATATAATTTTATCTCCGCGAAGCGGAGCGCTGTTACAGATATATATCTTGTTTTTGAACGTTAATTTCTCAAAATGCACTGAAGCACATATATTGAGACATAGCAAAGGCACATCGGGCTACCAGTCCCTAATATTTTACCAAGTTTCGTGCAAATCCATTCAGCCGTTCGATTATTATTATTATTATTTTTTTTTGCCCCGCGGGGCCCTTTTAAAACCTCCACATCAAACCTAGGGGGTCAGCGAGGATCTACTATGCCCCCTTATGGTCATCAGCCGTTCGATTATTATTATTATTTTTTTTTTTGCCCCGCGGGGCCCTTTTAAAACCTCCACATCAAACCTAGGGGGTCAGCGAGGATCTACTATGCCCCCTTATGGTCATTTGCCCCTTCGCTTTGGCCTCCTCTTGTCTCTCGATCCTACCGAGAGACAAGATGGCGGCCGCTACGTACTGTTTGGAATGTTTACAGACACCGGAGAGCCAATCAGCTTCGCTTCGCAAAGCTCCGTAACGCGAAAAGTACGCGAAGCGGTGCGCTGTTACAGATATATATCTTTTTTTGAACGTTAATTTCTCAAAATCCACTGAAGCACATATATTGAGACCTAGCAAAGGCACATCGGGCTACCAGTCCCTACAATTTTGCCAAGTTTCGTGCAAATCCATTCAGCCGTTCGATTATTATTATTATTATTTTTTTTTGCCCCGCGGGGCCCTTTTAAAACCTCCACATCAAACCTAGGGGGTCAGCGAGGATCTACTATGCCCCCTTATAGTTATTTCCCCCTTTGTTTTGACCTCCTCTTGTCTCTCGATCCTACCGAGAGACAAGATGGCGGCCGCTACGGACTGTTTGGAATGTTGACAGACGCCGGAGAACCAATCAGCTTCGCTTCACAAAGCTCCGTTGCGCGAAAAGTCCGCGAACCAGAGCGCTAACCGGTCCGCTGTTACAGATATATATCTTTTTTTAAACGTTAATTTCTCAAAATCCACTGGAGCACATATATTGAGACCTACAAAAGGCACATCGGGCTACCAGTCCCTACAATTTTGCCAAGTTTCGTGCAAATCCATTCAGCCGTTCGGGCTAAAAGTGAGGCCAACCGCCCTATGGAAAACTCAATGTTAAAAACACGTTTTGGGACCCCCCTTTTTTCTCGGCCCCCACTGGACGAACCCCCCCCAAATTTTCAAGGGCTGCTCAGAAACAAAATGTGCCATTTTCCTGAAAATTTCAGCCGATTCCGTCCACAAACGCCAAAGTTATTAGACATAGAATTTTCAAAAAACCCATAGAGAAAAAATCCTAACTATATATACCTACTGGCGACCGCCAGTAGGTAATATATATATATATATATATATATATATATATATATATATATATATATATATATATTCACTGAAAAAACCACAGGTTATAGACCATATATAGTTAGGAATTAGCATTTAGAAAACCTTATTTTACTCACACAAAACCATTGAAATTCCATATATAGTTAGTTGCACTAACTATATATCGTGCACCCGCAATCCACTGCTGATGATGTCACATATTACATCATTCATGACATGGTCAGTGACATCACTGATGACATCACTGATGACATCTCAAATGACATCACTGATGACATCACTGATAACAACATCCAGTGATTTTTTGTTTCTATAAAGTTTAAATATGTCTTACATATTGAAGAATGAGTGGATGTGTAAGTGTCTGGACGAAGGATTTAGTAGGTGCATGACTGACTGTATGAGTGAGTGATTAAATGTGTCTCACTGACTGCATGGGTTAGTGACTAAACTGTCTTAATTTGTGCATCATTATGTCTGTTGTTCTGTAAACTGCTGCATGTGTTGATCAGTAGCTATATGAGTAACTATATGGGTTATTGATTGATTGCCCAAGTATTTGTATGGGAGACTGAGTGTGTGTGTGGCTAGCTGGGAGGTGTGTGACTCTGTGCAGATCAATCTGTACTTGTATCAATGATTGTATAAGAAGGTAAGTATGTGTTAGTATATGTTTGAAAATGTAAGGTGCTCTATGTTTAACTGTATAGACAAGAAAATGGAAGTGTCATTGATTCTTTACAGGACTGACTAGGTGTGTGAGTAACTCCATCGATGAGTGGCAGACTGTGAGTGTCTGTATAGGTGTATGAGTGCATATGATAGTGTTGTAAAGATGAGTGATTGTATGTATGAATGATTGTATGGGAGAATGAGTGAAGGTGTGTGTAGACATAGCAATCAGTGAGTGCGTATGTAGTAACTAGTATTGGTGTGTCAATGGTTTCAAAAATTATACTCTCTTTTTAACACTGGGTGAAACAGAGGTTATATTAAAATGTGAGGAGATGCATTGTATTGTCACATGAATGATATCATCAGTGATGTGGTCATTGATGTCAAATGAGATGTCATCAGTGATGTCATCAGTGATGTCATTTGAGATGTCATCAGTGATGTCATCAGTGATGTCACTGACCATGTCATGAATGATGTAATATGTGACATCATCAGCAGTGGATTGCGGGTGCACGATATATAGTTAGTGCAACTAACTATATATGGAATTTCAATGGTTTTGTGTGAGTAAAATAAGGTTTTCTAAATGCTAATTCCTAACTATATATGGTCTATAACCTGTGGTTTTTTCAGTGAATTTTCAAGGTTTTGTAAATGCTAATTCCTAACTATATATGGTCTATAACCTATGGTTTTTTCTGTGAATTTCATTGGTTTTTTAACAGCTAATATCTGTAGCTGTAAAATGTATTCTTCTTTAAATCCAAAAATATATTTTATATGTTTATGAATAATTATTTTTTTTAATATTTTTTTTCTTCGTTCCCGCTTCGCGAATCGGGAAGCTTCCCGTTAGCTGACCTTGATGCCGCGAAATAGACCGCGAGCCGGTAAACGTTTCTTTACCGCAAGTGCCGCGTTAGAAAACAACATCGTGACGCCTCCCGTCCGCATGACGTTTCACGTTGTCGCGTGATACGTCATATGACGTGCTACGTTAGCGAACTGGTACGCGAAGCGAGTCGCAAAGCGCAGGTTTCTGGAAGCAAACCGGGAGGCCCTGCAAAGCGCTTAACGTAAACACAGCAAGTCATGTGACTTGGTAATAACACTTTTCATTGGTTCATTTCACTTTTGGTTTCCTAATGATGTAAGACTAGGTCATATAATCTAAAATGAACACTTTTGATTGGTTGAGAACTCTTGTTTTTCCCAAATGATGAAAATCCCTCCTTCTTTCCTCACTCTGACTTTCATCATTGTGAGAGAAAGACCCTTTGTGATCACTGAGCAATGGCTTCTTTAGTAGCTTCAGCTGGTGCTTCCCCACCACCTCCACCACATCCAAGGAAGAGTGGACCACCTGCTCAAGTTATAATTCAACAAGAAGAAGAAGAAGAGGAACAGGACGACGAGCACGAAGAGAGGCAGTTTTTGCCTGAGCAGCCCAGGACGTCTCACCGGAAAGAAAACTTCATTTGGCAATTTTTTAAAATTCCCAAAGGTCAGAAAAAAGTAAATGCAAGATACGTAACTTGCCTTATATGTCAAGATAGACTGTCCAGAGGAACCGAGAAAAAATACAGTTTCGGAAACTACACAATGCATCGCCATATGACTAGGTGGCATCCTAACAACTACAGTGCTGCACAGTTTCGGAACGACCTAGATAATCTCCCTATTATGGCCAGAAGATCTGTTGTACCGGAAGTAACGGGACCAGAGGGCAGGGAGATGGTGCCAAATATACAAATGAAATTTGGTGAAGTAAAACACACCTGCGTATTTTGCGATGGATTCATTTCCTACGGAGAAAAAAGCATCACTCTGATCAACAGAGCTATTGACTATCATATGCAAGTTTGTACGAAACGCCCAAAATAATAAATACTTCTTTTTTTGTTTTGTTGCTCCTGTTGAGCCCTTTACAATGAATCGTTTTCATTGCCCCCTCCAAGAAAAACCCAAAAAAATATAAAACTTCAGAAAAATTCAAAAAAAGTAAAAAAATGTTCCGAAAAATAATAAAAAAAATATAAAACAACAAAAACAATACAAAAAAAAGTTCTTTTCAGAACTACCTCCCCGTTATTAAAAAATTGGTACAATATTTGGAACTGTGCCAACCTCTATTTCTCTTAGTTCGCTTCCCAGTTCGCTCGCCGGTACGCGAACTAGAAGCGAACCAAAAACAGTAAGTATAAGGGAAGGAAACAGACACTTATGTTAAAAGAAAGACAGCTATAGGGGAGTAAACTAGAGATACTATTACCCGTAATCCACTGCTGATGATGTCACATATTACATCATTCATGACATGCTCAGTGACATCATCAGCAGAGGATTGCGGGTTTTTTGGCAACGTGCCTTATCCACGGTTTAATAACGCTGCCTTTTGCTTTATATAAGTTTTCAAATTGTATGAAATATATACCAATAGGTCGTTATGAACCTTTAGGTAGTGCTTTTCTTCATGAGGTCTGGTCGCTTCCATACACATACAGATGTTTCAAAGATGATCAAGAAGTTTATCTGAATGGAGAGGAATGCACTGAGACGCCAGATCATTCACTAATGTGTAGGCACATACAGTTACACGGTTCATGCAACAAACACCGACCAAATATGGCTTGCGTGTTGCAAGGCACGCCAGTTCCTGCTATCATACCCACGTTCAAGTTGTTGGAAAATGGTAGTTATTTGATGCTCAATAATGAAGATTGTTCTGAGTTAATTGAAAAGGGTCTGCACCTCTGTACGGGTGTTCGCTATGTGAAGCACGAAAGTTTCACGGGCCGAACTCAAGGCCACCTCTCTCTGAGACAAAAGAGCTCTTATTCTTGCCATGCCGTTGAAATCTGTCCCAAGGTTGGTATTTGTGGCCAGATTGAAAACTCCCTATGTTCATGTGTGGGAGGAAATAGAACATTTCTGCAGCAAATAACCCGTTCACTTACTGTTACGATAAAAGGAATACTTTTAATTCAGATTTGCCTTTCAATTTCAGCAAGATGGTTCCGACTATCTTTAACGCATCCTCCACAAAGACCCTGGCGCAATTTTTTAAAGTTGTTACCAGTGGTCTCGTGACTTCATTTGAGAAAATCTTTGGAGTCATCCCTGCTTCCTTTCATTCTATTTTCTCCACTCCGGTTCGTGGATTGGCATTTTTACTTGCCTTACCAGCGGACGCTCTTGTGCTTTTTTACATTTTTAAATATGGATGTCCCTCCTATGCAACCTCCCACCCTGCAGCTGCTGACACTGTTCCGCAATCGCATGCTAGAATATTATGGCACAATGCCGTTGGCGATATTAAGCACGGCATATGGATTATCTTTTCGATTCTCCTACTTCACCTGTGTCCAGCCTGTATTTCACTGCCTGACCTGTGATTTCGATTGGGCCATTGATTTGTGTCTCTGCGGACCGGTTTCTCCTGACGTCGACTTTAATCAGCTGATGACTCCTATCATTACTCACGAGTTGGTTTGTCCTGGCGAAAGGATTATGGCTGTGGCATTGATGCATGGACTACTTGGTCCCTGGAATTTACTGGCGGCAGCACAGTCTTTCTTGGAACAGAGCTTTCTTGAAAACCCACCGAGCTGTCCTCTGATGGTGATAGAGGATCCGGTGCTGGGAGAGCACGTATGTTCTTTTCCGCTTTTAAATTGGATGGCTGAACTGTTTTCGGATGAAGACGGTGACTTCCTATTGGAGGCTGTTGCAGCTTATTTTGCATACACAGTTATGTCATAGACCTTTTTCATGTTTGATATGCTGAGTACTAGCATTTCATTGACAATTCATTGACTTATTTGTCAAGTTTTTATTATTTACCTTGCCTATTGGCTTAAGACTCGATAAAGTACTTGGCTGTTTTATTTTTCTTTAGCATTAAATTTTCCTAGTTTTTAATGCTTTACCTTGCGGACCGTCCACATATAAACTTGCAATCTGCTCTCATGAGATGGCACTTCTATTATCTTATTCAGTTCGTTTCCGGATCATGGGGAGGTGTCATCTAGGTCCTGGATATCTTTACACCGTGTTAAGTTAGCATGGGCTCATTACCGGTTTAAACGCCATTTTTCCTTTTTTGCAACTTCTGCACACGACACTTAGTTGTTGCTTTAGCTTTCCTAGTAGTTCATCGTGGTTTACATGAGAATAATATGTTATTGCTCTACTATCTGCTTTGCTTGTTAAACTATATCTGTACAGCGAGTGCTAAAGTTTCAAGAACAACACGATACAGAATTGTTATGAGGTCTGATCTCCACGACTTCATACTCATAACATAAGTGCAACTTCTGCCAATTCTGGGCATGAGGCGGGTTTTATATTGCTTTGCCGAACACACATACACAACAGTTGATGCGGTTCACATGAAGAGAGAGCTGGTGTATGCTGATGTGATTCCTTCAAATCTAAGACACTAAAGTATGGGCACGCCCTAAACCAACACAAAGAGACCTTCTTAGCAAATAATATAATATGTGTATTAGGGAGGGTGAGATATAAGCAGCCGCGGGCCGTGGAGGGAGTTACGGTGAGGCAGGGAGGCGGGGAGGGGGAGAAGCAGGGTGGAGCCCTCTCTACCTTGCCCCTCCCCCTCCCCGCCTCCCTGCCCCACCGTAACTCCCTCCACGGCCCGCGGCTGCTTATAAGTGTTGCTAACTCTTATTCATTTACAGCATGTTAACATACTGTCACCATTCGCTTTTTATGTACTAGTAACTATGCTGGTAATTTTGCTACTGATAATATGTGTACTTCTATTATCTAAGATACTACGCCTGAGAAGACGGCATTAGTAAATAAACATTTCAAATACACATGTGTTCTTCTTAACTCCATGTTCTGGTTTCTAAGAAATATATAACGACCGACTGTTCATGAGTTCCACGTATCCTGAGGTACTATAAGTTCATATTCTGGATTGTCTAAACATTGAGAGTTTGTTATATCCAATGTGACACTGTACCTAGCTTGCTAAGGAGTTTTTGATTACTAACGTGAGTTTTGGGACACCCTAATTCGCCGAGGTTCCAATCCTCTGTCCACAGTTCTGTGTGAGAACAGAAACCCTGCGACAGGGGCACCCCCGACCCTTGCTGGAGCTTCATCACACTTGCGATACAACTCCAGCAATGCGCCACCTTTACGGCACAGATACATCACGCATCTGTGCTGTTTTTGCCCCATGATGCGCCGCATTGTAAATGCAGCACACCATAGGTGACGGAACAGCGGCACAGAATGACTAACACATCCCTGGTGATGCGCCAGTCATCATAAATGTATCCCTATGCTTCTTATCTTGTTAGAGATGAACCGCCATATGTATCATCAAAGTTTTTTGCATTTCCTAAATAGCGAACTTTAAGGAATAAATAGCGATTCTTTACCATTCCTAGTTTGCGATTAGCTATTTGCTAATTACAAATTACCCATTCATTTCCTTCATTTCCATAGGGCGGTTGGACTCACTTTTAGCTCGAACGGCTGAATGGATTTCCACGAAACTTGGCAAAATTGTAGGGACTGGTAGCCCGATGTGCCTTTGCTATGTCTCAAGATATATGCTCCAGTGGTTTTTACGAAAATTAACTTTGAAAAATATATATTGGGCTACATTGGCCTATATATATGTTGGAGCCCAAATGTAGCCCAATGTAGCCCAATGAAGCCCAATGTAGCCCAATGTAGCCCAAAGATGGCCGCCAGACACACAAAAAAACAAATGTAGCCCAAATATCAGCCAGATGTAGCCCAACTATAGCCCAGTGACAGAATGACCAATCAGCTTCGCAAACCTCCGTTACGCGAAGCGGAGCGCTGTTACAGATATATATCTTTTTTTGAACGTTAATTTCTCAAAATCCACTGGAGCACATATATTGAGACCTAGCAAAGGCACATCGGGCTACCAGTCCCTAATATTTTGCCAAGTTTCGTGCAAATCCATTCAGCCGTTCGATTATTATTATTATTATTTTTTTTTGCCCCGCGGGGCCCTTTTAAAACCTCCACATCAAACCTAGGGGGTCAGCGAGGATCTACTATGCCCCCTTATAGTTATTTCCCCCTTTGTTTTGACCTCCTCTTGTCTCTCGATCCTACCGAGAGACAAGATGGCGGCCGCTACGGACTTTTTGGAATGTTGACAGACGCCGGAGAACCAATCAGCTTCGCTTCACAAAGCTCCGTTGCGCGTAAAGTACGCGTCCTGGGACGCTGCCAGGTCCGCTGTTACAGATATATATCTTTTTTTAAACGTTAATTTCTCAAAATCCACTGGAGCACATATATTGAGACCTACAAAAGGCACATCGGGCTACCAGTCCCTACAATTTTGCCAAGTTTCGTGCAAATCCATTCAGCCGTTCGGGCTAAAAGTGAGGCCAACCGCCCTATGGAAAACTCAATGTTAAAAACACGTTTTGGGACCCCCCTTTTTTCTCGGCCCCCCCTTGACGAACCCCCCCCAAATTTTCAAGGGCTGCTCAGAAACAAAATGTGCAATTTTCCTGAAAATTTCAGCCAATTCCGTCCACAAACGCCAAAGTTATTAGACATAGAATTTTCAAAAAACCCATAGAGAAAAAATCCTAACTATATATACCTACTGGCGACCGCCAGTAGGTAATATATATATATATATATATATATATATATGTATATATTACCTACTGGCGACCGCCAGTAGGTATATATAGTTAGGATTTTTTTGAATAGGGATTTCTGAAAATTCTATGTTGAATAACTTTGGCGTTGATATACGGAATTGGCAGAAATTTTCAGGAAAATGGCACATTTTGTTTCTTAGCGTCCCCTGAAAGTTTGGGGGGGTTTCGTCAAGCGGGGGCCGAGAAAAAAGGGGGGTCCCAAAACGTGCTTTTAACATTGAGTTTTCCATAGGGCGGTTGGACTCACTTTTAGCTCGAACGGCTGAATGGATTTCTATGAAACTTGGCAAAATTGTAGAGACTGTTTGCCTGATGTGCCTTTGCTAGGTCTCAAGATATGTGCTCCAGTGGATTTTGAGAAATTAACGTTCCCAAAAAATATATATCTGAGACAGCGTCCCGGTTAGCGCCCCGGTTCGCGTACCAGACGCGTAACGGAACTTCGCGAGGAGAAGCGGATTGGCTCTCCGGTGACTGTCAACATTCTAAACAGTCCGGAGTGGCCGCCATCTTGTCTCTCGGTAGGATCGAGAGACAAGAGGTGGAAATAAACGAAGGGGGAAATGAATGAAAGGGGGCAAGGTAGACCCCTCCTGACCCCCTAGGATTGATGTGGGGGCTATTAAAGGGCCCCGCGGGGCAAAAAAGAAAATATTTTTTTTTTCGATTTTTCGCGGTGGAAGCGCTACCCGGTACGCGAACCGGGTAGCTCACCGGTAGCGTAATGGGAGTCCGCCATCTTGTGTTTTGGACGAATTTAGTCACAAGATGGAGGATAAACAATGTTGGGAATGGGTATAAGGGGGCACGGGAGACATATCCTGACCCCCTAGGTTTTCTGAGGGTGGCTGAGGAGGCCCATATATGTAAAAAAAAAAAGCGGTTAGCGCCCGGTCCGCGCACCGGGTAGCGTTCCGGAAAGCGTAACAAGGGGAAAACCAAGGGCAATATTAAAATAATATTTTAGAGTGCTTTGAGGTAGGGTAGCTCTGAATAGAGCTGTTGTGTTGTGTGGGTGATGTAAGTACCAACATGTAGGTACCAATGAAGAGTCTAAAATTCAATGTACACCGTCTCCTCTGTAGATATTTTGTATGTTCTAATATGGGTATTTAAATGTAAATGTGTGGAAAAGCACTTCATGCTTTAAAGCAATTGTATTTTTGAACTGATTGTTCTTTCCTCTTAGTCCTCCTCTTTGTTTTCTTTTCCCCACACTCTTCTTCAGCATGATAGTTGATAAATTCGTTCCCTCAAAAAATGTATATACATAAAAAAATTATATTAAATACATATAAAATATATTTTTCCTTTAAAAGAAGAATACATTTTACAGCTTTTGATAGTTACTATTAAAAAACCATTGAAATTCACTGAAAAAACCATAGGTTATAGACCATATATAGTTAGGAATTAGCATTTACAAAACCTTGAAAATTCACTGAAAAAACGATAGGTTATAGACCATATATAGTTAGGAATTAGCATTTACAAAACCTTATTTTACTCACACAAAACCATTGAAATTCGCATATATAGTTAGTTGCACTAACTATATATCGCGGAACCCGCAATCCACTGCTGATCATGTCACATATTACATCATTCATGACATGGTCAGTGACATCACTGATGACATCACTGATGACATCTCAAATGACATCACTGATGACATCACTGATGACAACATCCAGTGACTGTATGTTTCTGTAAAGTTAAAATATGTCTTACATATTGAAGAATGAGTGGATGTATAAGTGTCTGGATGAAGGATTTAGTAGGTGCATGACTGACTGTATGAGTGAGTGATTAAATGTGTCTCACTGAGTGCATGGGTTAGTGACTAAACTGTCTTAATTTGTGCATCATTATGTCTGTTGTTCTGTAAATTGCTGCATGTGTTGATCAGTAGCTATATGAGTAAGTATATGGGTTATTGATTGGTTGCCCAAGTATTTGTATGGGAGACTGAGTGTGTGTGTGGGTGGCTGGGAGGTGTATGACTCTGTGCATAGATGTGTGAGCAGTTGATTCACTAGATGTATGGGTTAAAAAGTGCATGTGGAAACAGCTGTATGGGCGATTGACTGTGTGCATGAGTGTATTGGTGAGTGAATGGATATCTCAGTGCTACATGTCAAAGTAAGTACATATGTAAAACACAGTACATGTGAGAGTTGACATATATAAATAACTGTGCATAAGAGCCAGTGAATGTGTGAGTGGCTGTATGGATCATTGTGAACTTGTATCAGGGATTGTATAAGAGAGTAAATATGTGTTAGTATATGTTTGAATAAGTAAGGTGTGTATAACTGTATAGTTGAGGAAATGGAGGTGTGATTGATTCTTTGCATGACTGACTAGGTGTGTGAGTAACTCCATGGATGAGTGACAGTCTGTGAGTGTCTGTTTACACTGAGTGTATCTAAGGTTATATTAGAGTCTGAAGAGGTTTTTCGTATTATCACATGAATGATGTCATCAGTGATGTGATCAGTAATGTCAAATGAGATTTCATCAGTGATGTCATCAGTGATGTCATCTGAGATGTCATCAGTGATGTCATCAGTGATGTCATCAGTGATGTCATTTGAGATGTCATCAGTGATGTCATTTGAGATGTCATCAGTGATGTCATCAGTGATGTCATTTGAGATGTCATCAGTGATGTCATCAGTGATGTCACTGACCATGTCATGAATGATGTAATATGTGACATGATCAGCAGTGGATTGCGGGTGCGCGATATATAGTTAGTGCAACTAACTATATATGCGAATTTCAATGGTTTTGTGTGAGTAAAATAAGGTTTTGTAAATGCTAATTCCTAACTATATATGGTCTATAACCTATCGTTTTTTCAGTGAATTTTCAAGGTTTTGTAAATGCTAATTCCTAACTATATATGGTCTATAACCTATGGTTTTTTCAGTGAATATATATATATATATATATATGTATATATATATATATATATATATATTACCTACTGGCGGTCGCAAGTAGGTAGTTATAGTTAGAACCTAGTTTCCATAGGAAATCCACAACATTCTATTTGGAATAACTTTGGCGCCGGTGGACGAATCTTCATGAATTTCTCCAAGAAAATGTGTATTTACGTGCACAAGCTGCATGTTGATTGGTTGTCAACACTCCAAACTAGGAAGTGTTGGCAGTTGTGTTGTTGGTCGCTAGAACCGAGTCACAAGAAAACAGTTAAAAAATGAAATTAAACAAAAGGTGAGAAATAAGGAAAGGGGGCATGGTAGACAATTTAGGTCTTCTCTCTGAGAGGTTTAAATGTGTATTATGTTTACATATCTTATTGTTACTTTTAAGTATACGGTTGATATTTCAAGCATGAACTGATTTTACCAGGTTTTAGATTCAGCTGAGAAATCACTAGGTTTTATTAGTATTTTAGCTATTTATGAACTGTGGTTTATACTCATAATATGGTATGCACACCTGTAACCTCTCATGTACTGTATGGTTTTAATCACATAACCTATGGATCTTATGATTGTTGCGAATCCATTGTATTTATACGGAGATTTTGATAAGGCAATTGCCCTCTTTCTTCTAAAGTTTTAGTGCAAGTTTACAATTTACAGGCATTTATGCAGTAATATGTTGGAAAAGTATTTCCTTTATGTCTATTTGCGCGTCATGCACCTTTCACTTTAAATGGGTCACCAGCCCCCATGACTGTGTCATGTGATCAAGGCTTTGGCCGAAACGCGTCGTGGCAAACTGGTGTTTGGGTTCACAATAAATATTTAAACACCAAGAATTGGGTCTCGCATCATCCTTTGGCAGCACATGCTGAGCTGAGTCAAGCTGAGGACGACATACACCACATATATATATATATATATATATATATATATATATATATATATATATATATATATATTACCTACTGGCGGTCGCCAGTAGGTATATATAGTTAGGATTTTTTCTCTATGGGATTTTTGAAAATTCTATGTCTAATAACTTTGGCGTTTGTGGACGGAATTGGCTGAAATTTTCAGGAAAATGGAACATTTTGTTTCTGAGCAGCCACTGAAAATTTGGGGGGGGTTTGTCAAGGGGGGGCTGAGAAAAAAGGGGGGTCCCAAAACGTGTTTTTAACATTGAGTTTTCCATAGGGCGGTTGGCCTCACTTTTAGCCCGAACGGCTGAATGGATTTGCACGAAACTTGGCAAAATTGTAGGGACTGGTAGCCCGATGTGCCTTTGCTAGGTCTCAATATATGTGCTGCAGTGGATTTTGAGAAATTAACGTTCAAAAAAAGATATATATCTGTAACAGCGGACCGGGCAGCGCTCCAGTTCGCGTACTTTTCGCGTTACGGAGCTTTGTGAAGCGAAGCTGATTGGTTCTCCGGCGTCTGTAAACATTCCAAACAGTCCGTAGCGGCCGCCATCTTGTCTCTCGGTAGGATCGAGAGACAAGAGGAGGCCAAAGCGAAGGGGCAAATGACCATAAGGGGGCATAGTAGATCCTCCCTGACCCCCTAGGTTTGATGTGGAGGTTTTAAAAGGGCCCCGCGGGGCAAAAAAAAAAAAAAATAATAATAAACGAACGGCTGAATGGATTTGCACGAAACTTGGCAAAATATTAGGGACTGGTAGCCCGATGTGCCTTTGCTAGGTCTCAATATATGTGCTCCAGTGGATTTTGAGAAATTAACGTTCAAAAAAAGATATATATCTGTAACAGCGCTCCACTTCGCGTACTTTTCGCGTTACGGAGCTTTGCGAAGCTGATTGGTTCTCCGGCGTCTGTAAACATTCCAAACAGTCCGTAGCGGCCGCCATCTTGTCTCTCGGTAGGATCGAGAGACAAGAGGAGGCCAAAGCGAAGGGGCAAATGACCATAAGGGGGCATAGTAGATCCTCCCTGACCTCTTAGGTTTGATGTACCATTTTGCCAAGTTTGGTGTAATTCCGTTCAGCCATTCAGGCTGTAGACGTATCTAAATGTCCTATGGAAAATTGCATGGGGAAAACACATTTGAAAGTGTTGAAATTTAGAACCAATTAAAATGTTACTTTGGTTTTGTATTTGTGTGTGATGAAAGTTAATTGGTTATGTATATATCTAAAATGAGAGGAAACCACAGCCATTTTGTGATACTACTGTCTGAGGTATATTTGTGAGGAATTTTTGGTGCTCAATTTCTGGTGTTTGATTTACACAGTACTAACACTTCTCCTACTTTTAAAAAGGTGAGTTGTTAATTTGTAAGGGGAACTATGTTGTACACTTTAAGATAATTTGAAAAATGTTTTCTGTTATTTATTTACAGTCCTTCTGTTATACTAAATACTTGATAAAGTTAGTTTTATATTATGTATTACTAAAAACGATAAATGAAAGTGATTATTTTTTTCTGCAATTTACAGCAAGCAATTTCAAAATAAAATGGCTCACAATGAAGAGACCGTGGCAATTTCTTTTGAATTATCCACTACATTTATTGAAATTGACAGCACCAATAATGAAATATTCTCACAAGGAGGAGATGACTTGATTGATTTTTTTGATCAATCTCTTGATGGCGAATTTATCGAATGTTTGGAGACCATGGAGTCACAAGAATCATCATTGCAGACTTTTCATGAGGAGATTCCTGATGAGATGATTGAAGAGGAAATTCCTGATGAGGACATGTTACTAGTTCTTTCAAATTTTGAAAATTCAGAAGAATAAATTTATATTTAGAAATCAAAAATTGTTTGAGACATTATTCATTTTTATTTTTAATTTATGAGGTTGTAGCGAAGTGATTGTAGTATAAAATGAGACTTATAGTATAGAGTGCAAAATTTTTATGTTACATGGTAAGTTTACTCATATTTACTTTCCTTGTCCCACTATATTATCTCCAATGTGTATTTGACATCTCTTCTTCATCTCCGGCCTCCTTTCTCTCACTGTCTGTGTCTGATGCATCTTATCGCTGCCATTTTGTGTAATTACAGAAGAGAGTAAAATAAAATAGTTCGGAACGTGAAAAGGGGGCAAAGTAGAGTACCCCTCACCCCCTAGGCCTTCTCAGGCGGTCCCAAAAGGATCAGTTTCTGTTTTCCTGAGAGATTATGGTATGAGTTCCATATACCACAATAACTTGCATTACAACATGCAAGATATCTATCTCCTATTACCAAGTTTTGGAGATATTCGCGCTAAGCGCGAATATCTCCAAAAACTAACACCTGCCCTGAGCAGTTCTTAGCCATGTTATCCAATGGGAGGTGGATAACATGGCTAAGAGCATTAGCTCGGTAATGCATGAATATCGCTGACTTTTTAGCGATATTCATGCTTTGCGGCCGTTTTTTATCGCATTTGCGATAAACTTTGATAATAGCAAGGTTTATCTGCGATAATTTCTGACGATGCTTAGCGGTAAAAAATTCGTTGCTAAGCATCGTTAGCGATAAATATCGCTTAACTTTGGTAATATGCACCAACGTCTGTTAACGTTCGATTCGAAGGAAATGAGGAAGTGTTGAAAAACATTGTCTGCGCCATCTTGCCTTTTTTGAAATGCCACACTTTTGTCGTGCACGGCAGCCATTTTAGATGCCTTGACCAGACCCACTCTCTGCACGCTGTTGATCCGTAGCATGGCTCCCCACCCTCGCAAGCATCTTCCCCAGGCACTGGTCACCCCCGCTCTCTGTCTTATGCATCGGCAATAAACCTCCCCCCATCTGCGCTGCTCTTCCCTGAGAATCACACTCTGTGCCCGCCCGACACCTCCCTTTCGCCCTATTCACTACCGCACCCTCTGACACTCCTTTTCCTCTGTGTCCGATTGTCCAGGCTATCAGCTAGCCCTGCAGATGTAGTTTATGGCCCCAGCTGTAAAGAATCACCCCTCTTCAAAGGAGTTATAGTAGATCAAGGCCCACACCCGATGAGATCCGTCAAACCACACGCGTTCCTACTATCTGAAAACCATCCTGTATTGTGATTGGGGAGGGGACCGAGCCTGAAGCGGAAGATTCCAGGGATGACTCTTTGTACATCAAAGTTTTTACAATTATGTGTCACATAAAAAATATATAGCACTCCAACAAAGTAGTAGGAATATAAAACTTGAATAACTTATAAATATATACAACAAAACAAAATAGTAAAAACATTTAAACAATGAAGAGACCGTGGCAATTTCTTTTGAATTATCCACTACATTTAATGAAATTGACAGCACCAATAATGAAATATTCTCACAAGGAGGAGATGACTTGAATGATTTTTTTGATCAATCTCTTGATGGCGAATTTATCGAATGTTTGGAGACCATAGAGTTACAAGAATCATCATTGCAGACTTTTCATGAGGAGATTCCTGATGAGATGATTGAAGAGGAAATTCCTGATGAGGACATGTTACTAGTTCTTTCAAATTATGAAAATTCAGAAGATGTTGCCTGGGTGCCGCACTGATTTGGGTATCCGGCGTGGGGCGTCCCGGGGGGTGGGTTGTCAGTAGCGGTCTGTTGTGCGAATAGTTCCAAGGCAGCAGAACGCGCTGAAATCTGGATGGCACGAAGGTGATGTCTAGTAAGTTGCCGCCCAGCAAATAACGGCGTAGGGCGCCGCGGGGGGGGGGGGGGAGGCAGTCCAAAGTTCCGTTAAAAGGGCAAAGGAAAGGATCGGTGGTTTGAACCATCAGTCAAAAAGGGGAGGGGGTGCAACAATTTTTCCTACCGGGTCACACTGTGCTTTCACCGGAACTGAGGTCTGCAGGTTTCTAGTCATTCAAACTGAGGCTGGCGCCAGCATGGGAGCGCCGACGTCCCGCGGCTACAGTTTCGTCACTCCACGGGCGATCATGGCAGTCATTCCCCATCGGGGGTGTCTGCGGGGGTCGGGGACTCCCGCGGCTCCTCTAGAATCTTCAAGGTCGTGGAGGACTACGGTGGTGGAGTCAACCAGTGACCGGGCCATTTCTTCATGCTGGGCCCGCTCTTGCCAGGTCGACCGCCATTTTGAGAGTTCGGTAGCTACTGGCGATCGCGGGGTCAAATGAGCGGACGGGCTCCACCCTGCCGGGCGAGACGTTGCAGCATCGCCACAGTGGAAGAACCCTTTTCCGGGCGCCTGGAGCGCTGAGGGTGCAGCTGGGAAGCCTCCACCTGGGGAGGCGGGAGAGGCCTGTTCGCACCGTCTCTCCCACCCAGTGCACCCCACGGCGTCTCGCTTGACATTTGTTATGGCCGGACCAGGCGATGAGGACGAGGGGGGGGGTCGGAGGCATGTGCAAGACATCCCCCCCAGTGTTGTCGCAGCCATTATAAAAGAAAGAAGAAATGTCCCGTCCGTCTTTGGGCCGGACCTCCGGTGGATGGCGGCCGGACGCCCTTTGCTCTGGCCCCATGAACGGGTTCCTTGGCTCATCCGGTGGGGCAGGCCTTGGCGTGTGGTGCCTCTCCTGGGCCTTTCGTGCAGTGGTCTCTCCACTCCCAGGCCCTCCATGGATGCTGGCCCAGACTGGGAGAGAGAGGGTCTAACCTGCAATTCTCCAGGGTTACCGCCACCGCGGCCGGATCCCGTCGGCCTCGGCCTCTGGTTGATGGTGGCCGGACTGGGAGAGAGAGGGGAGGGTCGAGGACACGGACATTCCCCCCCTGCAACTCTCCAGGGTGGTCGTAGCAATCCCCCTGGCCGGGTCCCGCTGGCCTCGGCCTCTCCTCCGGCTACACCCTACGTGATGATCTCCTGGCCGACGGTTGGCAGCAGGACCCGCCTTATATGTGTTGCTTCCGGCTGGGCGTATCCGGAAACCTGTTTCTCAAACAAAGGATATTGAGGCAAATGTGGCGCATACTCTCTTCTTAACCTATTGTATTCCTTAACACAATCTACATCCGCACAAATGTTTGTGACATCACACTCAATCAAGTACAATCCCGATAAAGTTTCCAGAATGGGGCGGATGTCTGCTGACTTGTATCTTTCCCAGTTTGCCGTTATTTGGGCGTGGCAGGCGGTGGGACAGACACGTTTTGGGGCAGTGAGGGGCGATGAAGCCTCGTTGCCTTGTGGCCGTTGCAATGTCACACTTGGTTTCTCTTACTGTTTTCAGGTTTCTTATTACGGGCTTACTTCTAATGTTTCTTGTTTCTAGGACAATAATAGGTTTTATCATTACGTATTGTTATCGTTTCTTTGTTTGTTATTTAATAAAAAGTTCATCAGTGGCCTACTGATTTTCGTTTTCCTATTCCTTTCTTTCCAGGTTGTTTCATGCTAAAGTTTCTGTTAACAGGATACAGTGATCACTTCGTTATTATTGCATATGTCCTTTTCACTAGGGGTGCTCTCTGGTCGGGCCAGATGACCTATCTCTAGTAAATGGTCCGGGTGAAACAGGTGCATCAATCAGTGGGGAGTAGATAGGCATGACAGATTACAACGGGGGACAAAGGTCCGCATTACCTACCCTTTCACTACTTGCAAAGTTTTTCCTACGTTTATTTGCAAACAGGGAATACCTCCAAAAAGAACCAATTCCCAAACAGTCAATGTTCGGGCAAACAATCAATCAATGAGGAACGAAATAGGCACGACGTGTTAAAGGTTTGCGTTACCTACCTTTCACTATCTGCAAAGGGAGAGAGAATATTCCTATTCTTCCTCGTTTGCAGGCAGAGAAGATCCTTAAGAGAACCAACTTCGAACAATTCAATGCTCGATTCAAACAATCAACAAGGGGTACTGTGAACACAAATGAACGCCGCTTATGTACATACACATTGCTATTTTCAACAGGTTGTTCCTAATGTTTCTATTTTAGCCAGGTCAAAAAGAGATCCCATTAGTGGCCTACTGATTTTGCTCGATTCCTTTTGTTTTTTTACACGATTTGTCGCTATCTGCAAAGACTAAACAGAGTATTGCGACTCTGTGCTTGTTTGTAAATAGAGAATGAACCAAAGAGAACAATCAATGAAATGGAGAGAGAAGCAGGCACGACGGATTACAACGGGGGCAAAGGCCTGCGTTAACTACCCTTCACTATCTGCAAAGAGAGAGTACTCCTAATAGAAATGAGGGGGGGGGGCAGCATTCAAAGCAGATCAGTGTGCATAAACACGAAAATGTTTTTACTTACCACGTACTTGACATTCGACAGCTTATGATATTTGCTATTAAAAAACCATTGAAATTCACTGAAAAAAACATAGGTTATAGACCATATATAGTTAGGAATTAGCATTTACAAAACCTTGAAAATTCACTGAAAAAACCATAGGTTATAGACCATATATAGTTAGGAATTAGCATTTAAAAAACCTTATTTTACTCACACAAAACCATTGAAATTCCATATATAGTTAGATGTACTAACTATATATCGCGCACCCGCAATCCACTGCTGATCATGTCACATATTACATCATTCATGACATGGTCAGTGACATCACTGATGACATCACTGATGACATCTCAAATGACATCACTGATGACATCTCAAATGACATCACTGATGACATCACTGATGACATCTCATTTGACATTACTGATCACATCACTGATGACATCATTCATGTGATAATACGATGAACCTCTTCAGACTCTAATATAACCTTAGATACACTCAGTGTAAACACAGACTCACAGATTGTCATTCATCCATGAAGTTACACACACACCTAGTCAGTCATGCAAACAATCAATCACACCTCCATTTTCCCAACTATACAGTTATACACACCTTACTTATTCAAACATATACTAAAACATATTTACTCTCTTATACAATCCCGGATACAAGTTCACAATGATGCATACAGCCACTCACACATTCACTGGCTCTTATGCACAGTTATTTATATATGTCAAGTCTCACATGTACTGTGTTTTACATATGTACTTACTTTGACATGTAGCACTGAGATATCCATTCACTCACCAATACACTGATGCACACAGTCAACTGCCCATACAGCTGTTTCCACATGCACTTTTGAACCCATACATCTAGTGAATCAACTGCTCACACATCTATGCACAGAGTCATACACCTCCCAGCCACCCACACACACACTCAGTCTCCCATACAAATACTTGGGCAACCAATCAATAACCCATATAGTTACTCATATAGCTACTGAACAACACATGCAGCAGTTTTCAGAACAACAGACATAATGATGCACAAATTAAGACAGTTTAGTCACTAACCCATGCACTCAGTGAGACACATTTAATCACTCACTCATACAGTCAGTCATGCACCTACTAAATCCTTCATCCAGACACTTATACATCCACTCAAGACATATTTTAACTTTACAGAAAAATACAGTCACTGGATGTTGTCATCAGTGATGTCATCAGTGATGTCATTTGAGATGTCATCAGTGATGTCATCAGTGATGTCATTTGAGATGTCATCAGTGATGTCATCAGTGATGTCATTTGAGATGTCATCAGTGATGTCATCAGTGATGTCACTGACCATGTCATGAATGATGTAATATGTGACATGATCAGCAGTGGATTGCGGGTGCGCGATATATAGTTAGTACAACTAACTATATATGGAATTTCAATGGTTTTGTGTGAGTAAAATAAGGTTTTTTAAATGCTAATTCCTAACTATATATGGTCTATAACCTATGGTTTTTTCAGTGAATATATATATATATATATTACCTACTGGCGGTCGCAAGTAGGTAGTTATAGTTAGAACCTAGTTTCCATAGGAAATCCACAACATTCTATTTGGAATAACTTTGGCGCCGGTGGACGAATCTTCGTGAATTTCTCCAAGAAAATGTGTATTTACGTGCACAAGCTGCATGTTGATTGGTTGTCAACACTCCAAACTAGGAAGTGTTGGCAGTTGTGTTGTTGGTCGCTAGAACCGAGTCACAAGAAAACAGTTAAAAAATGAAATTAAAAAAAAGGTGAGAAATAAGGAAAGGGGGTATGGTAGAAACATCCTGATCCTGTAGGCTTGCTCAGGGGGTCGTTCATGGATTTTTAAGCTCTATGTATTTTTTTTATTTTTAATAGAAAAATTGCGTAGTATGTGTATTTACGTGCATGCTCATTGGTTGTCAACTGTCTATCAACACTCCAGACCAGGAAGTTTTGGCAGCTGTGTTGTTGGTCGCTAGAACCGAGTCACAAGAAAACTGTAAAAAAAAAAAAAGAAATAAAAGTGAGAAATAAGGAAAGGAGGCATGGTACAAACATCCTGATCCTGAGCATGTTGATTGGCTGTCAACGCTACAAAGAAGGAAGTGTTAGGAGGCATGTTTTATTTTGAAGTGTGGCCAAGGGGGGGGCGTACATGCCCCGGGGTCTGCCACCTTCCTGGGGCAGTAGTCTTTAAAATAGCTCCTAGCTCCGGGGATTACCACTTCTCTGGGCTTTTTAATTTTGGGAGGGGGTCATGCTGCCTCCGTCCTGGAGCTCTTGATTGTTCTGGGGACCACCATGTCTCAGAGCCGACTCCTGCAGTGTCCCGGGGTGTTTCTACCTCTCTTCAGAATGAGTTCCACAGCGTAGCATCTGTGGCAGTGTTGTCTTTTTGTTTGCCTCCCTCCACCCTAATTGACAACGTAATGGGAGCACTGCTGTCGTCTCTGTTTTACGTTTTTTACACAGTAGGTAGGATAAATAAAGCACTTGACACAATGTAGAGTGACACTATTTATTGTATTTAATTTTCCAATGTTTTTAAAATAGAATATACTCATGCACAAAATATTGTTTTATTTGAAAAATAAATATTTAATATAATTTTTTTGAATCACCACATGAGCTGATATTATAATAAAGATAAAAAGAAGTGTTTATGTACAAGGAGCTATAACTGAAGAAATTCAGTATGGAAAATCAACAACAGAATTTGAAGACATTTTCGAAATTAGTAACAGTTTATTAGAAGAGCCGAACATACTTTTTACAAGTAGCGAGAATGAAGAGGAAGATATACATGCTGGAGATATTAGCTATGATTTCCTACATTAAAAGTTAGATGTTGATTTTCTAGAAGAATTAGATGACATCGAGTATGATCATATGTGTTTCGAAATTGATAATGAGGTATATGAAATACATGATGAAATTATTTTAGAAGGTCTATTAAGTTATGAGATGTTATAAGAATACATGCATTAAAATGGTTTGAGACATTCTTGTTTCAGAATTGTAATCATTCAGGTAGTACAGAAGTAGTCATTTTGCAAAGTTGGCCTTAGGGCATGAACTGCTTCAAACCCGTATAGACTACGTGTGCAGTCTTCCATGGACCAGCAAATTTGTCTTTTATACCTTTAATTGCCCAGTCTGTATCCTTAAAGTTCCAGGAAACACTAACACACTTTTAGAAATGCAGCAATTGTGCAAATTTGTTATTGCCTTCGGCTGGGGTAGTTGTTACAACAAAAAGGCTCGATAAAGGGTCTGCAGTTTGAATACGTTTATGATACAGAATAATTGATAACCATAGCTAAGAAAAGCAGGAAGTTGGTGTGTGTACCTGTAGATGGTGTGTTGATTGAGTGGAAGATGAATAATGGAAAAAATAAGAAAGGCTGCAAGTGTGCAAAATACCCAGTGCCTTTAGCAGGGAAGTAGTTACAACAAAAAGGCTCGATGAAGGGCCTTGACGTTTAATCAGAATGTGATATTGAAGAATATTTGATAATACCAGTCAAGAAAGGCAGAAAATGTGCAATTTAAGCACTGCTTTCGGCTGAGGTAGTTCATACTAATTAGAAGATAATGTCAAAAAAGTAATGTTGAGCATAGTGATGCTCCTGATCCATGCACTTTATTAGGTCGATAGACTGTTCTTCGTAAGACAAAACTTCATCACAATAAATGCATAGAATGTTAATTTCACTGAAATGAGGATTCATTTGTGGGTGTGGATTGCTTGTTGAATATGCTGCTGCAGCAATTGCTGTGCTTGGTGCAGCAGTAGGTGGGTTCTCTCTGTAAATGAAAAGGAGGACATTTTTCTGTCTTAGGACCTATACGAATAATAGCCCGAAATGGATGTAAACATTTAATAAGAATAGACTCATAGGTATTTAAATCCATCAGTTCAGAAGGAATCATTACAAAGTCTACATTATTGTGCACAGCACTAGGAGGCATTTGTTCTTGTCTAATTTGTTATAAAAATATTTAGAAATATGCTGATTAGAATGCAATTCAAAACAATTCTGTGACAAATAAGTTGCGAAATGCTTTGTCATTATTATTTTACTTTTTAAATACAGATGAACAGTACTGGTTTGATTATTATAGCAAGTTTGTTGAAAACAAATGCAAGAATAATTTGGTGTTTTGGTGTTAGTTAAATCACCTACAACTGTGTAACAATTATCTACAGTACAACATTGTACATTCTGTTCCACATTTTCTTCTATTAATATCTCAGTTTCTGCACGGTTTTCCTGAGGACCAAAGTAACTAAGCTGACATTTGTTACATCTGATACAGATGCACGGAAAAGAGTACTGTTCAATTTTTTTTAACATTAGTGCTGGAATTTTTGCTTAATACAATGTTCTGATTAATTTTCTGATTTGAGTATGATGAACTGGTAACATTCTGATTTGGTGAAAAACACTTTGGCATACTTTTTTTAGAAAGACAAGCCAGAGAATGATTTTGCAAACCAGTATTTTCTCTCACTCTGCAAGAGTCTAGTGTTTGCCACATCTTAATCTTTTGTTTAACACTGTTGTTATTATACTTAGGTAAGAAGTTGCATACAAAAATTAATAGATGCTTAACTTACAGTATAAATACTACTACAATTGGAAGTGTTCACTGGAGTTTTAGAACGTGTCCCTAAAAGTTCCTCAGGTAACACTTCTTTTGCATTTATAGGAACAATGTTGTGTTTCACAATAGCACAACCATTTCTAACCTCACAGGTACGAATACTAGTGTCATCTGTATGCAAATCGTTACTCTGAAGATAACTTGTCATTAAAAAAGGCTTGATCTATCATTCCATTCTCCTAAGAAAAATGTCTATAAAATTACATGTTAGTTTCTCTTTTCAATTTATTTTCGGTCTCCATTAAAGGGATCGATGAATGCAATTTTGTCACAGTTAACAGTATGTGTGGACACAGTACAATTGTCTGTCTTAAATAAAGCAAAGCTACATTCAATGTTGTCCTTAGTGTAGATGGAAAGCAGAATTGAAGTTGTTAATCCTCTTGTCCGTAGTGTAGGTCGAAGGCAATAGTTGACACAGAAATGGAGGAATGCTTTTTGTCTCTGTTTTAATACAAAATCTGAAGACATACAGTAGAAACATCTATAATTTTAAGAAATGAAGGCTGAATTTTCTAATGTACAAACTGTAAGGAAATGTGATGACATTGTGAAATTGTCTGTTTTAAATAAATCAAGATTGTATTGAATGTTTTCTGTACTACTGGCGGTATTGGTATCTAGTTGTGAACTCTAGTGAGCGCAGAATTTATTGAAGGCTCTTCTTTGTAGACATAAGAGAAATTTACATGCAAAAGTGAATTGAAGTTGTGAACCCTGCTGTTCGTAATGTACATCGAAGATACTAATTGATACAAATATTGATGAATGCTATTTTGTACAGTTAACAGAATGTGAGGACATTGTATACTTGTCTCTGCTTTAAGGAAAGCAAGGCTGAATACAATGCTGTCCTTAATGTAGAAGGTAAGCTGAATGCAAGTTGTGTACCCTGCTATCTGCAGGTTAGATTGAAGGCAGTTGTTGATACAAATATTGCAGAATGCTATTTAGTTGCAGATAACAGAATTTGAGGTCACAGCAAATTGTATTTGGGTTAAGGAAAGCAAGGTTGAATACAATGCGGTCCTTAATGTGGAAGTAAAGCTCAATTGAAGTTGTGAACTGAGCTGTCCGTAGTGTAGATTGAAGGCAGTTGTTGACACAAAGGTCGATGAATGCCATTTAGTCACAGATAATAGAATCTCAGGATACTGTATAATTGTGTGTGCCTTAAGGAAAGCAAGGCTAAATTCATTGCTGTTCTTAATGTAGAAGGAAAATTGAATTCAATTTGTGAACTCGGCTGTCCACAGTGTAGATCGAAGGTAGTTGTTGACAGAAAGATCGGTCAATGCAAGTTGTGAACCCAGTTGTCCGCAGCGTAGATTGAAGGTAGTTGTTGACAGAAAGATTGAAGAATGCTATTTAGTTACAGATAACAGAATCTGAGGACTGAGTAGAATTGTATCTGTCATAAGGAGAACCATGTTGAATGTAGTGGTGTCCTTTAAGTAGAAGGAAAGCTGAATTGAAGTTGTGAACCCTGTTGTGTGCAGTGTAGATTGAAGGCAGTTGTTGAGACAAAGATTAAAGAATGCTATTTAGTTACAGATAACAGAATCTGAGGACAGAGTAGAATTGTATCTGTGATAAGGAAAACAGTGTTGAATGTAATGCTGTCCTTAATGTAGAAGGAAAGCTGAATTGAAGTTGTGAACCCTTCTGTCTGCAGTGTAGATTGAAGGCAGTTGTTGACACAAAGATTGAAGAATGCTATTTAGTTACAGATAACAGAATCTGAGGACAGAGTAGAATTGTATCTGTGATAAGGAAAACATTGTGAAATGTCATGTGGTCCTTAATTTAGAAGGAAAGTTGAATTCAAGTTGTGAACTCGGCTGTCCACAGTGTAGATCGAAGGTAGTAATTGACAGAAAGATTGGTCAATGCAAGTTGTGAACCCTGTTGTGTGCAGTGTAGATGGAAGGTAGTTGTTGACAGAAAGATTGAGGAATGCTATTTAGTTACAGATAACAGAATCTGAGGACTGAGTAGAATTGTATCTGTCATTAGGAAAACCATGTTGAATGTAATGCTGTCCTTAATGTAGAAGGAACGCTGAATTGAAGTTGTGAACCCTGCTATCTGCAGTGTAGATTGAAGGCAGTTGTTAACACAAAGATTGAAGAATGCTATTTAGTTACAGATAACAGAATTTGAGGTCACAGTAGAGTTGTCTCTGCCTTAAGGAAAGCAAGGCTGAATACAATGCTGTCCTTAATATAGAAGGAATGCTGAATTCAAGTTGTGAACTGAGCTGTCTGCAATGTAGATTGAAGGCAGTTGTTGACACAAAGATTGAAGAATGCTATTTAGTTGTAGATAACATAATTTGAGGTCACAGTAGAATTGTCTCTGGCTTAAGGAAAGCAAGGCTGAATAAAATGCTGTCCTTAATTTAGAAGGAAAGCTCAATTGAAGTTGTGAACTGAGCTGTCCGTAGTGTAGATTGAAGGCAGTTGTTGATACAAAGGTCGATGAATGCCATTTAGTCAGATAATAGAATCTCAGGAAGGCAGTTGTTGACTCAACGATTGAAGAATGCTATTTAATTGCAGATAACAGAATTTGAGGTCACAGTAGAATTGTCTCTGGCTTAAATAAAACAAGGCTAAATACAATGATGTCCTTAATGTAGAAGGAAAGCTCAATTGAAGTTGTGAACTGAGCTGTCCGTAGTGTAGATTGAAGACAGTTGTTGACACAAAGGTCGATGAATGCCATTTAGTCACTGATAATAGAATCTCATGATACAGTATAATTGTGTGTGCCTTAAGGAAAGCAAGGCTAAATGCAATGCTGTCCTTAATGTAGAAGGAAAGTTGAATTCAAGTTGTGAACTCTGCTGTCCACAGTGTAGATCGAAGGTAGTTGTTGACAAAAAGATCGGTAAATGTAAGTTGTGAACCCAGTTGTCCGCAGTGTAGATTGAAGGTAGTTGTTGACAGAAAGATTGAAGAATACTATTTAGTTACAGATAACAGAATCTGAGAACTGAGTAGAATTGTATCTGTCATAAGGAAAACCACGTTGAATGTAATGCTGTCCTTAATGTAGAAGGAAAGCTGAATTGAAGTTGTGAACTCTGCTGTCTGCAGTGTAGATTGAAGGCAGTTGTTGAGACACAGATTTAAAATTGATATTTAGTTACATATAACAGAATCTAAGGACTGAGTAGAATTGTATCTGTGAAAAGGAAAACAATGTTAAATGTCATGCTGTCCTTAATGTAGAAGGAAAGCTGAATTGAAGTAGTGAACCCTGCTGTCTGCAGGGTAGATTGAAGGCAGTTGTTGACACAAAGATTGAAGAATGGTATTTAGTTACAAATAACAGAATTTGAGGTCACAGTAGAGTTGTCTCTGCCTTAGGAAAGCAAGGCTGAATACAATGCTGTCCTTAATATAGAAGGAACGCTGAATTCAAGTTGTGAACTGAGCTGTCTGCAATGTAGATTGAAGGTTGAAGCGCTTGCTTAGGGAACCCGTCCTGGTATTCCCCTGTGAGATAACCCCCGGCAGGGTATCCGCAAGGTGAAAGCCAGGCATTCCGCCGCGAGGGGCCGTTGTGGAGATTAAGCAAGCTATTGCCCAGAGTCGCAGAGTGTGAACCCGTGAATTGAGTAGGCACCAGAGCGAGAATTGTCGAGTCCATGGATATTTTAGGACTAAAGACCCCGCCGAGCCGGGAATTGAACCCTGGTCCCGGGCTGACCTCTGCTTCCAGGTCTGCCTCCTCCCACCAGTGAGCCACACTTCTCCACACCCAGTGATGATGTGTGGTAGGCGGGGTACAGTAATTGAAGTAATGTGTTGTGTCGATTGAATTCTGCATGAATTCCATTTAAAAGGTAAAGTATGTCTCACTGTGAAATAAAACTGTTCACTCTTTTTTGTGAGGATTTATGGTGCAGTGAGTAAGTAGTATTTTTGGCGCTGAGCTTGTATGTTCCCTGTTCAGTGTATATTGAAGGCAGTTGTTAACAGACATAGACACATGGTATTTGTCACTTATTTAAAGAAAATCTGAAGATATACAATAGAAGCATCTCTAAATTAAATAAATGAAGTCTGAATTTCCTATTCTTCAAACTGTAAGGAAATGTGAGGGCATTGTGAAATTGTCTGTGTTTTAAATAAATTAAGATTGTATTGAATTTTGTCTGTAGTGCTGGCGGTGTTGCTATCTAGTTGTGAACTCTACTGAGCGCAGAATTGATTGAAGGCACTTCTGAGGACACACAGTGAGGAGAAATTTACATGGAAAACTGAATTGAAGTTGTTAACCCTACTGTCTGTAATGTAGATCGAAGGTACTAATCGACAAAAACATTGATGTATGCTATTTTGTACAGTTAACAGAATTTGAGGACAGAGTACAATTGTCTCTGCCTAGGTAAAGCAAAGCTGAAAAGAATGCTGTCTTTAATGTAGAAGGAAAACTGAATTGAAGTTGTGAACCCAGCTGTCCGCTTTGTAGATTGAAGGCAGTTGTGCACACAAAGATTGAAGAATGCTATTTAGTTACAGATAATAGAATCTGAGGAGACAGTATAATTGTGTCTGTCTTAAGGAAAAAAAAGGCTGAATACAATGCTGTCCTTAAAGTAGAAGGAAAGCAGAATTGAAGTTGTGAATGCAGCTGTCCGTACTGTAGATTGGAGGCAGTTGTTCACACAAAGATCGATGAATGCTATTTAGTCACAGATAAAAGGAACTGAGGATACAGTATAATTGTCTCTGCCTTAAGGAAAGGAAGGCTGAATACAATGTTGTCCTTAATATAGAAGGAAGGTGAATTCAAGTTTTGAACCCAGCTGTTCGTAGTGTAGATTGAAGGCAGTTGTTGACACAAAGATTGAAGAATGCTATTTTGTCACAGATAAGAGAATCAGAGGACACAGCCTAATTGTCTATGTCTTAAATAAATTGAGAGTAATATGTCACACTCTGTTTTAAGAATTATTTTGCCTTTTTAAATGCACTAAGGCAGGCATTAAGGGCCAGATGTAGGTCGCCAATTACCGGTCAGTAATGGCCGATTTCGTACGTTACCGACCGGTATTTGGGATTTGGCATGTAGGGGGCATTTTATTTACAGAATCGGTATATTTACCGATTCGGTAACTTTACAGAATCGGTAAAATACCGAATCGGTAAATTTACCGATTCTGTAAATCAAGATATAGGTGGCACTGTAATCAGTGCCACAGGCCCTTACCGAATCGTTATTTACCATGGAATTCTATTCCATGGTAAATAATGAATTCTAGTGTACATGCACATCTGTGCATGTACACCTGTGCCATGTGGCACACAGACATGCCCTAAGGGCATGTCTGTGTGTCACATGGCACACAAGCCAGAAACAGGGGTGCAACAGGGTGTCGAAGGGACACCCTGTCCCCTTTGTAAATTCGGTAATGTTACCGATTCGGTAATTACCGAATTGGTATTTGCTATTGAATCCTATGGGCTTCAAGGCCCACAGGAATCAATGGCTAATACCGATTCGGTAATTACCGAATCAGTAATTACAGAATATTACCGATTCGGTATTTTTACAGAATTTTTTAACTACATAGCAATTACCGAATTGTAAATACCGAATCGGTAAAATTCGGTATTTACCATTCGGTAATTTACTATTACCTACATCTGGGCCTAAGTTTGATACCATGCTTACGTCATCAATATTGAGAACTTTAATTTCTTTCAGAGTCTTCACAACAAGCTTCTCCAGATAGCTTGTGGTATTGTAATTTGTTGTCATGCTCCAGAGATAGATTAAGTTAAAGATGTAATGTAGCATTTTTTGAATATATGGAATTCATTACAAATATGCGACAAGTATATGATGCTAGTTATGGAAGTATTCTATAAGATATAAGAATTGGAAAAAAGAGTGAACATGGCAAAGAAGTTTTACAGATACGATTACTTTGCAATTTGTTTGCAAATGAAAATATTGTTTCTGAGTTTGTAGCTATTTTTAGAATGATTGATAACCCTAGTTAAGAAATGCAGCAAGTGTGCAAATTTCCAACTGCCTTTGGCTGGGGTAGTAGCTACAACAAAAAGGCTCGATAAAGGGTCCAGACTTTGAATCAGAATATGAAATTGAAGAATAATTGATAACCCCAGTGAAAAAAGGCAACAAATAGGTGTGTGTATGTGTGGATGATGTGTTGATTAAGTGGAAGATGAATAAGGTAAAAAATAAGAAAGGGTGCAGACGCGCAAAGTACCCACTGCCTTGTCAGGGAAGTTGTTCTTTAGATATTCAGCTCATTACACAGACTGTGCATGGCAAGAAAGGATTAAAGTGTGGAAATTAACCACTGCTATTCAAGGGATAGTTACCAAGAAGGCTGACTAAAGTGTCTGTACTTTGAATTTGGATTATAAGAATAATAATTCATAACCCCTGAGAAGAAAGGCAGCAAGTGCAACATTTTCAACTGTCTTCTGTTGGGGTAGTATCTACATAAAAAAGTTGTTAGCAGAGATACTGAAAATAAATTTGGATTCAAAGCTGAATTTAAGTTGTGAACTCTGGTGTTCGCAGTGTAGATTGAAGGCAGTTGTTCACAGAAAGATTGATGAATGTTATTTCGTTACAGTTAAGTGAATCTGAGGACACAGTACAATTGTCTTGGTTATAAAAAAAAAACAAGGTTGGATTTAATGGTGTTCTTAGTGTAGATAGAAAGCTGAATTGAAGTTGTGGACCCTGCTGTCCGTAGTGTAGATTGAAGGCTCTAGTGAGCACAGTTATAGATGAATGCTATTTGTCACATTCTTTTACAAAATCGAAGACATAGTATCCATTAATCTGTACCTTCAATAAAAAAGGTTAGATGAAATTTTTTCTGTAATAGTGCTACTACTGGTATGAAGATTTGAACTCTAGTGACCAACGAATATATTGTAGGCAGCTCTTGGCACAGATAGAGAAGACAAATGTGGATTCAAAGATGAATTGAAGTTGTGAACAGTGCTGTCTGTGGTGTAGATTGAATGAAGAATCAGTTAAATTATGGATGAATATGGATATGTGGTGATGGTAGGAGGTAGCGGTTACCAAGACTTCATGTGTGTGTGACAGCTGTACAATATTGTTAATTTAGTGTATGTGAATGCAGCTCCGATAAGTGTTGGAATGAGTTAGTGGCATTTGAAGCAAGTAATTTGTGGAGTCTGTAATTATCCATGAGCAAAGCAGGATGTGTTGGTAGCAAAGTCTTTAAAATTACGTTTTCTAATAAATATTGGTTGTCGTTTCACAGAAGTTAAGTTGAAGTATATCTCCATAAACTAGCAAATACGTCATGTCATAATTGACTCTGCTCTAAGGAAAGTAAGGCTGGATTCAATGCTGTCCTTAATGTAGAAGGAAAGTTGAATTCAAGTTATGAAACCAGCTGTTCGTAGTGTAGATTGAAGGCAGTTGTTGAAACAAAGATCGATGAAAGCTATGTTGTTACTGTGTGCATAACCTGAGGACAGAGTATAATTGTCTCTGCCTTAAGGAAAGCAAGGCTGAATACAATGTTATGTTATGTTATGTTATTCTACATTTTTTAAGCGCACAGGCACCCAGGGGTTTCATGGCGCTGACAGTGAGGAGAGATTGAAAAGCAGATAACCTATCCAGAAGCTTGCTTGAATAGCCAGGTCTTCAAGGCTCCCCGAAACTTCATAAGATTAGTACTTTTCCTGAGCGACAGAGGGAAAGAGTTCCACACCTTTGGGGCAAGATAAGCAAATCGGCACCCACCCTGACGCATCCGTTTGAAAGAGGGAAGGGTAAGAAGGGACAGATGGGCAGATCGAAGATTGCGGGTAGGCTCATGCTTGACAATTAGATTAATGATGAACATGGGGCTTTTCCCATGAAGAGCCTTAAAAACCAAACATCCCACTTTAAATATGACCCCTTGGGCTACGGGTAACCAGTGGAGAATAGCCAGCAATGCTTTAGCCGATCTCCCACCACGGTGTTTAACCCCTTCCGCGCTAATGACAAAGCCAGCTTGTCATGGGCGTTACCTGCGCTACGCGCATGACGAGCTGGCTTTGTCACAAACCGCGTTTTTTTCAAATTTCAGCGCGCAGCGGGAAAACCCGCTAGCGCGCATGCGGTTAAAGATCAACCTGGCAGCTTGGTTTTGCACAATTTGTAGACGTTTAGACAAGAACAAGGGGAGACCTAAATAGATGGAATCAGAAAAATCTAATTGGGACAAGACCAGGGCAAGTACCACTTGAATGAGTGCAGAGTGGGTGAGCAAATGAGCAATTTTTCTAATTTTGCGCAGTTGATGGAAGCTGGAAGAGATTACAGCTCCCACCTGGCCTTCAAGGGAGAGATCAGAGTTGATGGTGATCCCGAGACTTTTCACCGAGAGAGAGGGGGAGGGAGAAGATCCCATTGTTGACGGCCAGTAGTGGGGGCCCCAGCTAATCGAGCTTTTGCCCGGGAGTACTAACTCCGTCTTCCCTGGGTTGAGTTTTAGATGGTTCCACTCCATCCACTGTTAAATGTGCAGCCTGGTCGCCTGGAATTCCATGACAGAGTCAGTAGAGTCCAGTGGGAAGATTAACTGCAGGTCGTCAGCGTAGTTGTAAATTGTTACCCTCCCGTTCTTCAAAGAATGTAAGAGGGGTTTGAGATATAAATTGAACAGGAGGGGAGACAGTGACGAACCTTGTGGGACGCCACAGGTGGTAAGCAATTTGGGCGTGGTAAAGTCCCCAAGTTTGACTGCCTGGGTCCGATTGCTCAGGAATGATTTCACCCAACTGAGAGCCTCGCCTCGCAGACCAGCCTGTTCGACACGGTGTAGTAAGATGGTGTGATCCACCGTGTCGAACGCTGCCGACAGGTCCAGGCGCACCAAGGCCTGATGTATACCCCTGTCGGCATTGGCCCTCATAGTGTCCAGAACTGTGAGAATCACGGCTTCAGTTGAGTGCGCCTGGCGGAAACCGGCTTGGTTGGGCTCCAAATACTCCGATGTTTCAATGAAATTGGAGATGCAGCTTGCCACATGGGCTTCCAAGATCTTAGGACTAAATGGAAGAAGGGATATGGGCTGGTAATTAGAAAGATTAGCCGGATTGGCCCCCGGTTTTTTAATTAACAGGACCAACGTAGCATTTTTTAAAGTAGTGGGGACCCTTCCCTGTACTAGGGACTCATTCAAGAGGGAGAGTATGCCTAGTGGAAGTGCTGAGAAGACATCCTTTAGGATGTAAAGGGGGCAGCAATAATTAGGTGAACCAGACTTCACACGACTCATCAGTTCCACTAGCCTAGACTGATCAATCAGGGGAATAACCTCGAGTTCAGATGGGTTCCTATAGGTGTCCTCAGTAGCAACCGTACTAGGACTTTTCTGTATGCTTTCTTTTATGGTAGCTATCTTATCCATAAAGAAATTATTGAGCAGATTACAAAGCTCTTGCGTTGGAACTTGGGGGGGGGGGTTCTTACATCGTTACAGATTGTTCTTAATGTAGAAGGAAAGCTGAATTTAAGTTGTGAACCCAGCTGTCTGCAGTGTAGATTGAAGGCAGTTGTTGACACAAAGATCGATGAAAGCTATTTAGTCACTGTTTGCATAACCTGAGGACACAGTATAATTTGTTAACCATAGACCATACTGGCTCTTTTTTAATATTGGTAGACTTTTATAAAGCTTTTTATTATATATAACCGGTAGGAAGTGCGCAAATTAACCACTCCCATTGATGATTAATAGCTACGAAGAAGGCTCAATAAAGGGCCTGCACTTTGAATTTCAGGAAAAATTATTGATATGGCCAACTAAGAAAGGCAGAATGTGCGCAAATTTCCCACTGCCTTCTGGCAGTGCAGTATCTACATGAAAAAGGCTTGATAAAGGGACCTGAGTTTGAATCAGAATATGAAATTCAAGAGTATTTGATAATCCCAGCCAAGAAGGGCAGGAAGTGTGCAAATTTCGCACTTCCATCGGCTGGGCTAGTAGCTATAACAAAAAGGTTCGATAAAGGGCCTGCATTTTGAATATGGATATGAAATAGAAGAATAGTTGTTAACCATAGCCAAGAAAGGTAGAAGGTAGGTGTGTGTGTGTGTATGTGTAGATGTTGTGTTGATTGAGTGGAAGATGAATAATGTAAAAAAACAAGAAAGGTTGAAAGTGTGCAAATTACCCACTGCCATTCACGGGTAGTAGTTACCAAGAAGGCTCAATAAAGTGCCTGTACTTTGAATTTGTATTGTAAGAAGGATAATTGATAACCACAGTCAAGAAAGGCAGCAAGTGTGCAAATTTCCCACTGCCTTCGGCTGGGGTAGTAGCTACAACAAAAAGGCTTGAAAAAGGACCTTGACTTTGAATCAGAATATGAAATTGAAGAATGAAGAATGTCTATTTACCTTACCCATTCTAAAATAGTATTGGTTCCACTTTGGTTAGAACAAAAAGGCTTGATAAAGTGCATGAGTTTGAATCAGAATATAACATTCAATGATAATTGATAACCCTAGCCAAAAAAAGACAGCAAGTTGGTGTGTGTTATGTGTAGATGATGTGTTGATTAATAAGATAAAAAAGGAGAAATAAGAAAGGCTGCAGAGGTGCAAAGTACCCACTGCCTTGTCAGGTAAGTGGATGTTTGGTTTCCCACCTCATTATACAGATAGATTGTCGAATTTCGTATTGGAGTCTGAGAAATGACTACCACATGAAATGAAGGAATGTAAGTGTACTAAGTTACCACTGTGGCGGTAGGGCTGAAAAATTACAACACCGGGCCCATTTCAGGGACTCCATTTTGAATTAGAATAATACTTGGCAAGGGGAGCAAGAAATGTAGTAGGTAGGTGTATTTGAGGTAGTGGATGTAGAATAAGGTGAAAAGCAAGAAAGGTAGCAGAAGCGGAAAGAACCTACTGTCTTGTAAAGGAAATGGGTGTTTTGTTTTCCAGTACATTACAGAGTGTTAGTCGGATTCTGCAGTAGGAGCGTAAGAAATGGTTGTTAACCATAGGCAAGAAAGATAGAAAGTAGGTGTGTGTGTGTGTACGTGTAGATAATGTATTGATTGAGTGGAAGATGAATAATCTAAAAAATAAGAAAGGCTGCAACGTCAGCAAGTACATAAAGAGCAGCTCTCTAAACATGAACTCGCACAAAATGAAGGTACTCATCCTCAGACCCACTCTCTCAGCCTCGGATGACTTATGCTAGCTGAGTACATTGTGGACAGTACCAACACCTATCAAGCATGTGCACAACCTAGGATTCATCCTCAACTCCTCCCTTTGTATGTGTAAGCAAGTCTACACCGTCTCCTCGTACTGCTATAACACCCTCCACATGCTCTGCAACATTTACAATTGGATCGTAAACAAAAGAAAAACAGTGACACAGTCCTTCATGAGCAGCAGACTACACAGTGGCTAAACACTGTATATAGGAATTCCAGTCAAATATGTACAACAGTTACAACAAGTCCAAAAGATCTCCACCTGAGTGATTATTAATGTCCTCTGCTGCAGCCACATCATTCACCACCTGATACACCTACACTGCCTTAATACCAAGAATAGGATCACCTTCAAGCTGGTCACCCTCACTTATAAAATACTCTGCAACACCAGAGTAATATACCTTAATAGTAGTAATCCTGAAAGGCCAAATTTTGATCTTCAAATGTTGACTTTAAAAATATTAGGTAAGAGTTTGTTAACACTTTAGGCAAACATTGCTTATAAACTAATAGCCTCTCATTACAATGTAACCAAGCTTTCAGTGATTTTAAATAACAGTGAAATGTCTAGATGTTGTAGAAGGTCCATTATGAAAAATAATTGCAACAGCTACAAAAGTTCTTCCTGATATTGAAACTTGACCAGCTACAACATTTTTTATTAAAATTTCCAATATTGTTATGCAAACGTGCAAATTACCTAGTGTGTTTAGTTGGGGAAGTAGTTACAACAAAAAGGCTCGATAAAGGGCCTTGTCTGTGAATTAGAATATAAAATTGAAGAATAATTGATAACCCCAGCCAAAAAAGGCAGCAAGTAAGTGTGTGTACGTGTGGATGGTGTCTAAATCAAGTAGAAGATGAATTAGGTGAAAAATAAGAAAGGCTGCAGATATGCAAACTACTCTCTGCCTTATCAGGAAAGTGGATCTTTCGATATCCTTTTTATTATACAGAGAGGATGTCGCATTCCGCAGTGGGAAGCTGAGAAATGACTACCACATCTAAGGAAGCAAAGCAAGTGTACTAAGTTCCCACTGTGGGCCGTAGAGTTTAAACATAACAACACCCGGCCCTTTTCAGGGTCTCTACTTTGAATTAGAATAATAGTTGGCAAAGACAGTCAAGAAAGGCAGCAGGTGTAAGTGTGTTTGTGCTAGTGGATGCAGAATAAGGTGAAAATTAAGAAAGACAGGAGATGTGGAAACTACCGACGGCTTTGTAAAGGAAATGGGTGTTTGGTTTTCTAGTCCATTACACAGACTGTGCGTCAGATTCTGTAGTGGGAGCCTGAGAAATGGGTATCACATCCAAGCAAACAGTGCAAGTGCAGAAAGTACAGTCACTGTGCGGTAGAAAGGACGGAAGAAAGGACACAAGTGTGCAAATTACTCACTGGCATTCACGGTTTGTAGTTAGCATGAAGGCTGAATAAAGGGTCTGCATTTTGAATTTGGATTAATTTTAGAATAATTCATAACTCCAGCCAAGAAAGGCAGCAAGTGTGCAAATTTTCCACTGCCTTTGGACGGGGTAGTTTTTACAACAAAAAAGTTTGATAAATGTCTAATAACTAATGTTAAGGACAGTGAAGCTTCTGTTTGTTGTTTTTGATGAAGTTGATAGACTGTTTCACGTAACACAAAAGTTATTCGCAATAAATGCTTAGAAATTTAAGTTTACTAAATTGAAGATCAATATGTGAGTATGGACTGTTTGCTGAAGATGCTGTTGCAGTAGTTGATGTGCTTGATGCAGCAGGAAGCGGCTTGTTCTGCAATATCTGTGTTGCAGTGAAGCTAAGTTGTTGGGGTGCAAGTTGTTAAAGTGTTACACTATATTTGCTGTGCCAAAGGAGGATTTTTTGGATTGATCACACCTTGAAAGAGTTGTTTGGTAAATTTAACAGGTTACTAATAGTTGGTGTGTTTCAGTTAGTATGTGTGTGGACTTTGCTGGAATCTTTAAGGGACACATTAGAGCTTTCATAATACAGCAACACTTTGTACTTAGTGACGTCCAATTCTATTTTGTGAAGAATCGTTGAATTCTACATCCGCCTTTAGAACTAGTGGGAGGGTAGAATTTTAAAGTGTTTGATAGGTTACACTACATGTGTGCATGGAGCTAAAGAAAACTTAGTAGGGTTATGCATGGGCATCGTCTCACAGAAAACGTAGCATTCAGGATTGTAAAAGCTTGACATAGTAATCTTTTTAGAGTTGGAGTAGAGTTTGTGTAACATTTATACTTAATTTTCTTTTTGAAATTCAGCAATTATTTTGATTACCTGTTGAAATATACATTTAAATGTTCCTCTTTGAAGGTCAAGAAGCAACACTGCTCCTCTACATAATATTGTGCAATGGTAGTCTAAAAAGTAGTGGCAATTCCACCGTCACCACGGTAGATATCTGATAATCGAATGAGTCAATTATTTTGTTTACACAAATATTTCATAGTCCTAATGGAAAAGGTGTTTAGACTCAACAAAATGTTTTTTTGTTTTACATATATAGGCAGTAAAAGGTAAGTATGATTTACATTTCCTTTTATAGAATGAATGTGGTCATCTGCTGCATTCAAAACATTGGGCCTGTTGAAAAGAAAGTGAAAAGTAAGTTGTAATTAATATTGCATCGTTTAAAGGTGAATAGGTTGTTGAAATAAAAATGTTATAAGTATTTATACGGTAAACATAGTTCCAGGGTCAGAATATGCGGTTTCATAACCTGGATATCGGCACACAAAGTAGTTTTGTTCAGTGCCATGAACTACTGTGGAAGTTTGTGCTTTTTAAAACCAAAAATATTTTGGGGTTTTGCCAAAGTTTGTTATAATGGTGAGGGCACAGTAGCTTCCACTGCAATAACGTTTTAGAAACACAATGCCAAAAGAAGTCACGCAATGACAAAACTAAAAAGCTGACCATCAATTTTAGACTTACTGCCTTTGCCAATGTTTGCTTAATTTTGTTTTCCATACTCTTTTTGAAACTAGTTACAGAGATTTCCCATAATGACATTTTTGAGAAATAGTATGGATCAACACTAAAAGATTCTACAAAAAAAATGGGAAGTGAAATTTTATGGCAAAATGTTTTTTTTCCTGCTTTCTCTTTTTTATGAAAATTTTAGTTTGAAAGGAAAGAATCATCAATCTTGCTTTTAAGCTTCTACAATTATTTGCATCAAATCGCAGAGCATTCTGGGAGCAGGAAACATAGCCTCATAGTAGAAAACTTTGCAAATGTGTGTACACTTTTTTTTACTAGAAAAGCTGTCAGTAGTGTAGTCTCAGATTACAAAATTCACTCTAATAATAATGACTTTGGATCAATGTTGTGGAAGGTCATTAAAATATGGACACAAATATTACGTCGGCATCAGACAGTTCCCATTCCTGCTCCAAAACTTTTTATTGAAAATTGGCAGCTGAAGGATTTGTGCTGCAGGGGATGGGATTACATGTTCCAAGGACAAAGTAAATGTGTATTTTTGATAGCCCAGGCCCCAATACATATTTCATGGTGATCATTGAGAGGTGCAAGAGTTCCTTACAAGTATACGTGGGTGAGATGTGTTTCAGAGCTGTATGCTTTTGTATACTGCAAGCACTGACAGTAGTGCAGTGAGAGCTTACAACATTTACTTAGAGTGTCCAGCTGAATAATAAAGGCATTCAAATAATGAAGTATAAATACAGGTTTGAAAAGCATTACCATATGGGCAAACATATTACCTTAACTGCAGACAGTGCCCTTCCCTGACCTATTATGTGATACTGCTAACTGGTAGGCAAAGGGTTTGAGCAGCTGGGAGTTGGGCCAACTTGTTCCAAGGATATAATACACATGAAAACTTGCTGTCTTTGATCCCATCCAATATGTCCTCTGCGTCGGGCTTTAGGAATTCCACATCCCTACATAGTGGAGGCAACTCAGAAAAGATCCTTACCATAAAGTTTTCTGTAGAAATTGCTGAAACTTTTTAGTTGTAGACAGCACAAGACTTTTCAACAGACTGTAAATGTAAAAAAGATGTATATATAAGCGCATCATAATAGCAATGCTAAGCATTGGAAAGTTAATTTGCAAATTATTGTAGATGTTGCAAGTGTTTTGAAATCAGAGCAATGGGACTGTGGCAACTATTCAAAACAACAATAATTATTTGTATTGGGGTTGAAAACCAAACATAGGTTTGATAGCATCTGTGTTAGGACCATAGTAGTGGTGAGACAAAATGGCAATTTTATATTTGTGCAATATAATAAATAATAAAGAGATAAGGAACATTTTTTGTAGGGAATAGTTACCTTCAATTTAATGAAAACTTTTGATAGGTTTGAATTTTGTTACTCTGTGAATCATGGTCGATTGTCTTTGTTAAAGGTTTGGAAGTGTATAGAAAATATGATTTTTAGCATGGAGAGTTTACATTTGACGCTACAGATGTCTACATTAGATACATTACTAAATTATTTGAAAATATTACCCTTTAAATTATTTGATAAATTTTTTTTAGATAGTTTAAACTATTACAACCAGTTATATTTTCCAAGAATAACTTTGAAAACGGACTAATAGATGTTGAAAAACTTGCACTTACCAGAAGTATCCAATGACAGGCAGTATTTGCCGGAGTAAGAAGAATGTCCATTTTCTGAAAAGGTAAATGTCGAGTTAAAATGCAATCATTAATAGCTTTACATTACAACCCAATTACATTCGTTTAGACTTATATGTATTATAAGTGAATATTACTTAATATATTTTCAAAAGAAACAATGTTTTATTGAAACACTTTAAAAATATCTTACATTTGTCATAGTCTGCTAAACGTTACTCAATTCTACTCTTAAACATTAATTCAAATAGAGGTCTGAGAGGTCCATATAAGATAGCAGTAACTATTACAACCATGTACGCATAATTTTAAAGAATACAGGTTTGAGAGTGTCACGTGACGCAGTAATAAATATTAAAACTAATGGGAGAATTAGGAGGCGGCAAATACGATGAACCAGAAAGTATATATTCCGCAAAAATAAAACAAAACAGAGCACGTGACAGTTTAAAAATACGAAACTTAAATTTATGCACGGAGATTTTTAAAATTAGAGGTCTGGTGGACCTCGTGACGCAGAAAGAAGCATTTATACGAGATATATAAAATTTAAAACCGTTGAGGGGTAGGAGGGCCACGTGATGGAGAAAAGAATATTATCATGAATGTACAATAAAAAGAACACATACCAAAGCACTTGACAGTATTCAAAAATACGACACAGAAATTCTTGCACGCTCAATTTATAAAAAAAAAAGGCCTGCTAGTGGTCCGTGATACAGAAGGAAATATTACGATGAACAAAGGAAGATCAATAAGAATACAGGCCTGGGACAGCCTCGTGACGCTAAAAAAAAAATACCATCATGCACGCACAATTAATAATAGAGGAGACCTAAGCATGTGGTGTAGAAGAGAAATACGAAAAATAAATTAATGCATGCTCAATTTATAAATCAAGCATTTAAAGTTAGAGCTATTGGCATTGCAAATGGCATTTTTTTCATTTTTTTAAACATAAACAAATGGTATTGTTATTTACAATGGCAATAGGTGATCATTAGAGAGTAGTAGAGAGTATTAGCAGACACAGAGCCACACACATAGACAGAGAGCCCCACACACACAGACAGAGAGCCAATGAAGTCATACTCACAGAACCCAAGACCACGGTGTGTTCAGCGTTGTTACCTCCCTGATAAAAACACAAAGGGGGCGTTTACTATAAAATGTAAAATTAGTCCACTTCCTGACAAAACATAAAGGTGGCACGGTTAGTGCCAGACTCCACTTGCTACACAACACCTGCGCCACTCAGTCGATGCCCATGCAGGTCAAGGGCATGCCTGACTATCAGCACTGTCCTGGAGCATAGCTTTTATTTCTGTAGCAGGTGTAGTGGTGCCGTGCCCATAGGGGCCAACTGAACCTTCAGTATTACTATTTCACAGTTCAAACAGTGGGAGGAAAGGGAGGGTGGTAATACAGGGCACACGAAACACCTGTTACGCCACTGCCGCTGCTTTGTGTTACAGCACACCTGATCTAATAGGTGCATTCTTTCACTTGGTAACGTAGGGTCTGAAGAAATAATTTCCACTGAAATGCCCTAGTGGGCAATGTTGACACATCATCCGATAATAAGGATGCAGCATTTAATCAGTTGCGAAATGTTGACGTTGCATTGGGGGTAGATCATAGCGTATTAGCCATGTGATACATGTATTATAGGCTAACAAGGCAGAAGATAACTTCCGACCTGAAAATGGCTATTCTTCCACCGCAGTCGCCCGTTAAAATGTACATTTCAATAAAGTGGACTGTCCTTTAAATTGACTAAGTGACCTTCACATCTACCCTTCAATCAATAAACTCCCTCCTCTGTGATGGGAGGTGCTTCCTCTCTCCTCTAAGCGAGCTCTTACCTAACACCTGCACACCAAGCCCGCGTCCATGGGAAGCAGGTGGACTATCTTCCCTTTACTAGGGGGGTAGCACAATAAACGAGGGGGGGCAGCACAACCAACGAGGGGGGGGCAGCACAACAAACGAGGGGGGCAGCACAATGAACGAGGGGGGTAGCACAACAAACGAGGGGGCCAGCACAACAAACGAGGGGGCATAACAACGAACAAGGGGGGAGCACAATGAACAAGGGGGGGCAGAACAACAAACAAGGGGGGAGGAGCACAATGAACAAGGGGGGATCAGCACAACGAACGAGGGGGGGAGCAGCACAATGAATGAGAGGGGTAGCACAACAAACAAGGGGGGGCAGCACAACGAACGAGGGAGGCAGCATAACAAATGAGGGGGGGCAGCACAACAAACAAGGGAGGGGCAGCACAACGAATGAGGGGGGCAGAACAGCAAAGAGTACTCACCGGAGGGCTCAGTAGGTTCTGGACTTCTTTCAGCGGCGGTCGGACAAAAATGGCGTCAGGAAAGCGGCGCCATTTTCACATTCGGGAGCGTGTTTTTTGCGGTTGAGTGATGGATGACGTCACAGACTTAAAAACTGAAAAAACACGCCCCGAATCTGAAAAAGACGGGGCTTGAACGGAGTGACGCCTCTCTGCTTCAATGGCTGGCCTCCGTTTAGGAAGCCAGCCAATGGAGAAGAGGGGCGGGTTCAAGCCCCCACATTGTGTTTAAATTAAATCTCGGCTGCGCGAACACTGCTGCGCAGTGTAACGCTAGGCCGAGACGTAAAAAGAGGCCTGGAGGACTTTGTGACATCAAAAAAAAAATGCCCATTACGTATGCACAATTTGAAACCATTGAGGGGTGGGAGGGCCACGTTATACAGAAAAAAATACCATCATGCACCTTTAATTTATAACAGAGCCGAAAGCGCGTGACACTTCTAAAATACGACACAAATTCATGCACGCTTAATTTATATAAAAAGAGACTTGGGAGTGTTCCGTGACACCGAAGTAAAAATATTACGATCATGACCAGAAGATGAATAGTAATAGAGGCATGAGAGGGGCTTGTGACGCAGAAATATATAATATGTTCGCACAATTAATAATAAAGACGTAGTACAGAAATACGACATAGAAATGCTTTTGTGGACATTTTGTATGATCCGAATAAAGCTTGTTTTGACTTTGACATAGAAATGTATGCATGCACAATTTATAAAAATTAGAGGTGTATAGGAACTTGTGACTTATAAAGAAACATTTCAATTATGTAAGCACACTTTGAAACCATTGATGGGTAGGAGGGTCATGTGATGTAGAAAAGAATACCATCATGTACATAAAAAAAAACAGATTCCAAAGCACGTGACACTCTTCAAAAAAACGACACAGAAATTCATGCGAGTATAAAAAAAGAGGCCTGGGAGTGCTCCGTGACACAGAAGGAAATATTAGGATCAACAAAGGAAGATGAATAAGAATACAGGCCTGGGACGGCCTCGTGACGCAGAAAAAAAAATACCATCATGCACGTACAATTAATAATAGAGGCCTGAGCACTATAGAAATACTACACCACAGGTTTCACACCTGTTATAGTTAGCTGGAAGTTTTACTCGCATAAAACCATTGAAATTCCCACGTTATAGTTAGTTGGGCTCACTATAACTTGCGCGTGCAATGCACTGCTGATGATGTCACATATTACATCACTCATGACATGGTCAGTGACATCACTCATGACATAACAGGTGTGAAACCTATGGTTTTTTCAGTGAATTTAATAGGTTTTTTAAATGCTAATTCCTAACTATAACTGGTGTGAAACCTATGGTTTTTTCAGTGAATTTCAATGGTTTTTTAATAGCAAATCTCTATAGGTATGAAAAGTAATATTTTTTATAACGAATTTTATATTGTATAATTATGCAACAGGTTTTTTTTTTGCCCCGGAGCGCTCCCGGGGCGCGTACCGATGCGCTCACCGGTAAGCGCAGTGTTACGGCGCGCCCCGGGGCGCGTACCGGTGAGCGTCCCGTTAGCGCTATTCCCGCGAACGAAAACAACATTGTGACGTATCGTGATGCGTCATATGATGCACTGCGTAAGCGCACCCGGAAGCACGCGAGCGCATACGATCGTGCAATGTCCTGACGCGCTTACGCTACGCGCCCCCGGGCGCGCCCCGGGGCACGTCCCGGGGAGTGTAGCGTAAGCGCGTCGGGTCATGTGATCTGAAAATAACACTTTTCATTGGTGCAGATCACTTTTGGTTTCCAAATGATGAAAGCCCGGATCATTTGACTTGAAAATAACACTTTTCATTGGTCCAGTACAGTTTTGTTTTCCAAATGATGAAAGCCTCACCTTTTTTCCTTATTCTGACTTTGTACTTTGACTGAGGAAGACCTGTTTGGAGATCTGTCTCTAATCTTTTCTACTTTAAAATGGCTACAGTAGCAGCAGCAGCTGGAGCATCTGCACCACCACCACCACCACCACCACCAAGAGGACCACCACAACATCACATTGGTGGTCAAGAAGAAGAGGAGGAGGAGGACGAGGAGGGGAGAAGGACATTCCTCCCAGAAGACAATACCCCATATAGGCCAAAGGAACACATTGTATGGGAGTTTTTTTCCATCCCAGAGGGCAAGAAGAAAGTGAATGCGCCAAAGGTGACTTGCCGAATCTGTGGCATGGAACTTTCAAGGGGGAACCCTAATAGGAAATATTCATTTGGTAATTACACCATGATTCGGCATATGCAGCACAGCATCCCAACAACTATGCTGCTGCAGAGGTGAGAGAACTGGCCAGTAACCCTCCCCAATCTTCACCCAGCACCTCCAAAAGAAAGCAACCCACTCCATTGGGACCAGACACAAGGGAGACAATGCCAATCATACAAGCACGGTTTGGTGAATTCAGGGTCACTTGTATTTTTTGTGGTAAGACCATCAGCTAATGTGAGCAGAGTGTAAAGCTCATCGTTCTTGCTGGTGACAACCACAATTGCCCCAAAAAACCCTAATTTTTTTCAGATTTTTTTTTTTTGCTCCAGTTGAGCCGTTTACAATTCCCTGTTTTTTGTTTCTCCCCATAAAAAATACAAAAAATATATAAAACTGTTCAGAAAAGCCAAAAAAAGTCAAATATGTTCAAAAAAACAATAAAAAAATATAAAACAACAAAAAGAATAAAAAAACAGTTCTTTTTAGAACTACCACCAATTTATAAAAAAATGCTACATTTTTTTAAAACTCTGTCATTCTTTTTTCCTTAGGGTACGCGCACCGGGGCGCGCACCCAAAAAAAAAAACAAATAATGAAGGAGTGAGCATGAGGGAAAGAGACAGAGAGAGTGATGTTAAGAGAAAGAGAGCTAGAGGGAGCTACACAGAGGGGCTGTGTATTACATAAGACAGAGAGAAGGTGTAATAGGGTGTAAGTGAGAAAAGGAAAATGAATAAGGGAGCAAAAGAAGGGAAGGGAGAGGAAGAAAACTAAAGCAGAGGTACTGGGAGAATGTGAGTGGGTGTTGAAAGTAAAGGGAAGGACAGTAAAGGATGGGGAATGAGGGGTAGTGACGGAACCGGAGTAAAGGAACAGCGGTGAGGGAGGGTTAGAAAAGAGCAGTGACTGTAAGTAAAGAGGGGTGAAAGAGGGTGGATAAAAGTGAATAAGGATAAGACATGGGGAGTGACAGAGAGAAAAGAGAGAGAGAGTAAAGGAAGGAGTGACTGAAAGGTAGTGAGTGAAGCAGCAAAGAAAGGTAAGTGAGGGAGTGTGGGTGAGTTGTAGGGAGTGAGCATGACGAAAGAGTATTGACAGAATGAGGGGACAGATACAGTGACGGTAAGAGAGACAGAGTGAGGAAACGGAAGTGAGGAACTGTGAGGACAGACGGACTGAGAGAAGGAGTGAGAGGACTGAAGTAAATGAGTAAGAGAATCGAGGGAAGGGAACAGGGGGTAAGGGAAGTAAAGCAGGGGGACTGAAAGAAGTTGAATGTGGTAGGACAGTAGGGAAAGAAGAGTAAACATGGAGGAAGAATAATTGAGGGAAGCAGAGTAAGGAAACAGGAGTTGGGTAGGGTGAGAGAATAGTAATGAGGTTAAAGCAAAGGGTGATGACAAACTACATTTTGTAGTCATACTTACCATATAATTAATGTAAATTTAATTACATGTTTTTACTACACTTTGTATCTGTGAAAGAGAGAAAAAAAATCAGTTATAATTAGTAAACTATATATTTTAAAATAGAAGATACAAGTGAAGAGGTTAAAAATCATAAAAGTGTACTAAGAAATAAAGTAAGAGTGAAGGGCACAGAAAGGGAAATAAAGTAATGTAGAGGGAAAAAGAAATAGAAGGAGAGCAAATTACTAAGACTAAGGTAGATACGTTCAGTGACAGAGAGGAAGAGAAGAAGAGAGAAATGAACTGAAGGTAAGAAAGATACTAAAAGAATGTGAGTTACCAAACGTAAATCAGAAAACAGGAGTAAGTAAAAAGGGAATGACTGAGAGGGAAAGGAGTCTGATTGAGGATGCATTTACAAGAATGAGGAATGGAAGATGAGTGAGAGTGAGTGAAGGGGAGTTACAGAGTGAAGGGATGAAGGGAGAGAGGATAATATAGAAGGATTGAGGGAAAAGGAGTGAGGAACTTAGTAGACAGAGGGACTAAGGGAAGGACTGAGTGAAGTGGAATACAATGAGTGAGGAAATGAAAATGACTAAGGAAGGAAAAGAAGAAAAGAGAGGGGAAGGGGAGTAAAGCAGTGGAACAGAGAGAATGTGATTCGTTGATGAAAGTAAAGAGAAGGAGACTGAATAATAGGAAATGAGAATTAGTAATGAAACCGGAGTAAAAAAAAAGAGATGAAGAACTATGAGAGAGGAGCAGTGAATTTATTTTAAGAGAAATGATAGAAGGTAGATAAACATAAGTGACCATAAGACAAGGAGAATCAGGGACTGAGAATATAGAGGTAGTGAAGGAAAAACAAAGAGAAGCGAACAAAAGAAAAGAGCATAGAAAGATAAGTCAGGGAGGGTGTATGAGTTATAGTGACAGACTACGACAAAAGAGCTGAATGAGTAAAGAGGAATTACTAAAACAGGAAAGAAGGAAAACACGGAAAAGGGAAATAAAACAGAGAGACTGAAAGTTGAAAACTGATGCAAGGGAGAGAGGGGATGCAAACAGTTGAAATGGGAATAAGGGATTGTGAAAGAAGTGGAGTAAAGGAACAGGGGTGAAACAGAGTGAGAGAAAGACATTATAAGTGAGTAAAAAGAGCTGAAAGAGGGTGGAAAAAGGAAAGTGAGTAGGAGACAATGGGTATACAATTTAAATTACACAATACAAACTATAGAATAACGTGTACAACATGTTACATAGTTTATTTTTGCTGTTCTCAGAATATATTGAATTTCACTTAAAACAGTGAGTTCAATTTACTCATCATATGACAGCGGGAAAAAACGATTGTGTTTTATAAAAAACCTTTTAAACTTAAAAATCACAAATGTACACTAATCTTTCATTCACTTACTTTTCCTTTAGGCCAAATAGTATATCATGAAGGTCCTTTTCGTTAGAAAGTACTCTGCTGTTCACTAAAAAATCCATTTCATCGACTTTCTAGAAGAAAAGCTCCAAGAACATCTGAAATATTTTCATTATTTTCATATTTTTCAGTCATAACTCTTTGCTCATTCCTTCACTTTTCCTTAAGGCCAAATAGTGTCAGATGTATGAGTATATTTTCAAATTACTTAAAAGAAACTCTGAAATTACCGTTTTCCAGATGTTTTGAAAGAAAGGCTCATACAACATTTTCACAATATTTAAATATTCATAATTCGATCTCTGACTCACTCATGTTCATCATTTTGTATGATACTGATATCACTTACTATGAGATCCACTTGCAGTACCTATGTGACAACTCAATTTTTTATATTATCTTGATCACTTTAACTCAGAATATAATTTTAAACAGTAAACTAACTTTTATTAACTACTCCCGTCTTCATAGGCCAATTACCTTTACTTAAATTTTGGTTCTAAAAACACTAGGTAAGAATTTTTTAAGTCAAAAGGCAAACGTTGTTTGAAAGTCAAATGAGTGTCATTACAGTGGGTCCAACCTTTACGACATTTTAAATAGCATGTGTAATGCCCTGATGTTGTTGAAGGACCGTCATGATAAATAATAGCTATAGTTGCAAAGGTTCTTCCTGAAATTGATAACTGAGAAGCCACAAAAATTTTAATAGAAGTTGTCAATTTCGTTCCATCAGGTCTACATCGTTGGAACATTAAAATGACATAGTGACCATAACTTTTTAGAAATAATGTAGACAGCATTGCAGACTTACATTGGGTACACACCATATTGTGATCAGCTGCTTTAACTAGATTATTAAAAGACACTGATTTGCAGTCTGGTAAAGTCAAATATATAAATCTTTCAGTGTCTATTCTAGTACTACTTGATAAACTACAGTTGTCGCAGTCATGCTGCCATTGATAAGAAAGACTAAAAATATTTTTATATCTACTCCTTCTCCTTCCAATACATCATACATATCCATTAAAAATTCCTGACAATCCTGCTGAATATTCTGTGAAAATTGATTTTGACCAGAACATGTCTAGAAGATTTCGAATTTCTAAAACACTTTCTATTTTTGCTCTATAACTGCTACATTTCTGAAACACAGAATTCAATAAACAGCAGAATGTTTCATCCCGATTTTCAACAATCTGTTCTTGTAAATTTTGAAGAAAAAAAACAACATTAAGCACTACATTTGCATAGCAGTTGCCCCCAGAACTGTTTTCAAACTGAAATCCAACAACACCTTCAACAGAATCCTTTTTCTTTCTGCTTACATTTACAGTTTCATCTACTTTTGGTCTTTTTGCTAGTACCACACTGCAATTATTCTCATTTCTTCTTTTTCGGCCTACCACACGTTTTTCAAACAGAGGATATTGAGGCAAATGTGGAGCATATTCTCTTCTTAACCTATTGTATTCTTTAACACAATCAAGATCTGCACAAATCTTTGTCTCATCACACTGAACCAAGTACAACCCTGATAAAGTTCTGACTCGTGATAATGCCACATATGCCATACCTCTTTAAACACAGAAGTTCCAATGTTCACCAGAGCACTATCTACACTTAAACCTTGAGATTTATGAATTGTCACCGCATATGCCAGACAAATAGGAAACTGTTTTCGGCGAACATATAAGTCTTTCACAAGCAAAAATCTAGCAGAACAATGACTGATTTGCTGTACTTCCTCAATGCCATCAAATTTAATTTTTAGAAATTCAATTCCATCTCTATTTCTGTAATTCACAAAGTCAACAACATGACCCATTGCTCCATTTACCAGACCTCTTTCAACATGTAAATTCCTTCTCAAAATGATACAACAATTTAAACACACATTCAGAGTCTTTAAAAAACCAGCAGTTTTAGATATACTCTTCTCTTATGAATCCAATTTTGATTTCAAATTTTCAGACAAAATAATTGTTGCTCCCATATGCTCTATTTTATCTACAGCTTCCAGTTTCACAATCTCTTCATTTTCTAACTTTAACATTTTGTTGTTGAACATGGAACATTCTTTCACAGTTGGCATCAAACATATCCCAGATCTGTTGTCAGTAATTTTCTTAAAAATATCCTCTGGAAGAATGTTTTCATCTGGATACAAGTTTGAAATTAATCGTGCATGTAAAGCTTCCTTCCCATGCTCACTTAGTTTTCCGATTCTTACATCTTGTAGAATATTTTTATAATCTTCATCCTTTGCCTGTCGCATATTTTGAAGCAGTTCTGCATATTTGAAGATTAACCATATATTAACGTTTCCAATGCTTCCTAGGCACTTTCTGGTATCTTCATGCGTGAGCATTTTAAACACAGGTTGTCCTTTCACTGGAGTCAACTGCAGTAGATCTCCAAAAACAATAATGTGTTTTCCTCCAAATAAGACATCATAGTCTGTTCTAAGAATTTCTTGCATTCTCAAATGCACAAAAGGAAGCATTAGATTTGAGACCATGCTTACTTCATCAATGATAAGAAGTTTCATTTTCTTCAGGATTCTCGAAACTTCAGAACACGCATCTCCAGATAACTTGTGGTATTGCAATTTATTATCATGCTCAACTGGTAGCATCAGTAAACGATGTAATGTAATCCCTTTCATGTTATGTGCTGCCAGCCCAGTTGGAGCGATTACAACACAAGACAGCGGTGATTCAGTCCTTTTCTGCAAATAAGTTGCAATTGATTTAATCAGAAAACTTTTTCCAGTTCCCGCTTCTCCACTCACGTACAGTCGGACAGGCTTAAATGATGTACATGAGCACTCTTTCTACTCATGACTGAATCCATGTTCAATTTGTTCTGTGACTTCGTCATATATCTGTTTCTGCTCAATGTTTAGTTGTTTCACCAAATCTTCTAAGTTAATTACATCCTCTTCAGATTGTTCCATAGCTCTTTCCACCTCATCCATGGCAGTGGCAGCCTCAATTTGAATAATTGGTCCTCCTAGTGGATCCTGACTCAATGAAGTAGAACTCTGACTGCCTTGAGAACTGTCTCTAGCAATCTCTGCAGCAATTGTGGCTTCTTGCTCTATTTCTTCGTTCAACATTTGCAGATAATTTGGAAAAACAGGACATTCTATGGTATCCTTGGTTGCATTAAAAGAATCTTCGTAACAGAGAAAATCTCAAACTAGTTTCTCTTCTGTACACTATGGTTTAAAGAGTTGCAAAAGAGCCAAATAGTAAAATTCCCTTTTGTCTGGATTTTCGCAACTCAATTTTCGATGATTAATCAAATGACCTTTTCTCTGTTTCACTAGACATCCTTCACATCCAATGACAGCATATATTCCATTATTGATATCTTCTCTGATGTTTCTCTTATAAATATAGCTTTGCAGAACTTCATAGAGACAAGCGTTCTCAAGGTGAGGACTTCTATTTGGATAGTATGTATCCAAAATGTTTGTCTTCAAAATATCTTTATTTTCTGGTTCTTTCTCCGCCAAACACTCTATTTGTTGTACAGATTTCAAAACTTGGTTTCGTGTTGCAGCAAGACCTAGACTCACCCAAATGATGGTTCTAGATTTGGCATATAGACTTGCTGATGACAATCGATCAGAACATTCATATGCTCCAATTTCTCGATGTGACAACATCTTCAGACTGTAACTGTATAATTTCTTGCTTAGACTCTTTTCATGTGAAATATCCTCCCACATTTCCTTCAGTTCTGTCTTTTCTTTTTTTGTGATGTAAGACGTCACATATCGAGCCACAGCAATAGAGTTGTCAGCAACGAACTGAATATCCATGTTAGCATTCCACATGGACAAAATCACTGGGTTGTAGTCCTTGATGTACTTGGACTCTTCGTTTCTTTTTAAATTGTATGTATTTTTGGGTGATTTCCTCGTCACAGTATGTCGCAGAGAAGACATCAAATTATTTACTCTTCCTTTAGAAATCACTGGTCGTGGAAACCCGAAACTACATTTTGTGTAGAACTTGTCCTTGTTTCTGAATTTTCGACAACAGTACTTTCCACAACGATGGGATTGAAAGCGTAAAACTTGTTGCCTTAAACTGTTTTCTTCGGTAGTTTTCGGAACAGCACATGTTGAATACTCTTCAATGAAGCTCATCCCTGTCTCATCCAAATCTGTTCCAAATTTGGGTGCATCTTTAATCCACAACAACATATGTATGTGAGGAGCACCTCTCGCTTGATACTCCTTTCTCCAAAAGAAATCCAAAACCTCCCCAAGGGGAGGATTTTTTTGTTGGTAATGAAAGACATCATAGCTTCAAATCTATAATTAAAATATCTGCATACATTCACTGGATCCAAAGAACACAGTTCTCCAGGTGTTTTGAATTCTATATTTTGTATATTTGCATTTGCCTCGCGTATAAATTGAAGTAAGTCGTCCCATGCATAACCGGCACAGCTAAGAGTGAGGAATCATGTAGGAGTTCCTAAGTTTGTTAGCATACATTTCAATTCCCCATGATGACGGTACCAATACTCGTTTGTACCACGCTGACATGCCATGAGATTGATTAGATGAGATTCCAAAATATTATCTTGCAAATTGACTTTCTCCATAAAGTCCTTCACCGAAACATTTTGCAGATGTGCTCCACTTTTCAGTATTTGATTTACTGCATAAGAAAGCCCAGGCAAGTCACTTTCATACAGTAGATGAAACAAATATGGAATGCATTGACGAAACCTTGGATCTTCAGCATATAATCTTAAAGTCCGGTATTCAGATGCAGGAATTTGAAGTGGTCGATCGTCATATCGTCCATCTCGACCTGTTGGAAATAGCTGTGGAAAACAACGAGCTTCCAAACTTTCTTCCCATACACTAATGGGACTTCCTTTTGCTGCTTTCATTTGAAACAAGTCAATTGCATTCCCCATCACTTCTTTGGAATGCAAAGGATGAACAGTATAATGTTCATATATTTCTTCACTTCTAGACACATCAACTTTTTCAATTCGGCCAGCTGAACAATCACTGTCTTCATCTGCAGCTGTTTCCTCTGCTCCAACACATACATGTTTGTAGTACTCATTGTTTTTGACTAAATACAACGTTGCCTTTTTGACTTTCCTAACATCCACTAAATCTTGCCAGATTTTCTTACTCTTTGTCGGAACCCCATTAACTAGAATAACTAAAGGTTCCTCTTCTACTTTTTCTATACCAATTGTATCAATATTTTTCTTGAAATCTAGAGGCAAATAAACAACTCTTCCCTTTAATCCTCTCTGCAAATCTGAAGGAGGCAATTTCCCTATCTTAGTGTCCATGCGAACAATAGCCTGAAAAGGATGGACACATTGAATCAAAATAGATTCATATGTATTTAAATCCATCAATTCAGCAGGAATGTCTACCAACTCAAGATTATTATGAACAGCTCTAGCAGGCATTCTGTTTTCATTTAATTTATTATAACAATATTTACAAAAACGCTGATCAGAAATCAAATCAAAAGAATTCTCCACCAACAAATAAGTTGCAAAATTCTTCCATTCTCTATTATTTTCCATTTCACTTTTTGCATATAAATCAACTAACCTAGTCTGAATCTTATAATGAGTCCGTCGACAACACACACAAGTAAAATTAGGCCTTTCACTTGATTTTACCTCAAACTTAGTAATTTCCTGGTCAAACTTTTCTGTACTTGAAATCTGTACATTGTCTTCCACATTACCTTCTATTACTGTGTCAATTTCTACACGGTCCTCTTTTTCACCAAAATAACAAAACTCATTGTCTTCACAAATCTTCTTCACATTCAATTCAGTTCCATGCAAAAGAGCACTGTTTAACTGTTTAAGCTTAAGTGCTGCACTTTTTGCATAATACAACCTTCTCACTAATTTCCTCATTTTGTTATGATGCACTGCTAACATCCTAAAATGATGAAAAAGACTCTGACATACTTTTCTTGAAAGACAAGCACGCGAATGGCCTTGCAAACCTGTGTTTTCTCTCACTCTGCAAGGATCTAAGTCTTGCAATATCTTCATTTTTTGTTTTAGACTTTTCTTACTATATGTACGTAAGAAATTACGAAGTAAATCGATTGATTCCTGTCACACACTACAAATACTACTACACTTCCAAGTGTACACTGGAACCTTAGTACGTCTCCCTAAAACGTCATCAGTTAACACCTCTTCTGCATCTCTAGACACAAGTTTCTCTTTTTCAATCGGACAACCATCTTTCACCTCATATGCTCGACCACTGGTGTCAACTGCATGTACCAAATCATTCTCCTGAAAGTAACTCTCCTCATTAAAAAATGGCTCACAACTTGAACTATGCATCCATTCTCCAGAAAAAACTTTACAAAAAATAGTCCGATTAATTACTCTTTTGCATCTACTCTTTGATTTGAAAACATCAATTGTCTTGTTAAGTGTCCTAATTCTATTGATTACTAAAATAAAAATTTTTTTCTTAACTTCAAAAGCCTGATCAACAATTTTCTCTACATTTTTCTTTTTCTTCTAAAAAGCAGCTCTCTGTTTACCTTTCTTAATGTTTTTTAACAAATTTAAAACTACCCTATTGCGAAACATTCATTTACGAATGTCCCTAAATTGGTTTTGCCTTCTATTCCTATACATATTATTCTCTCCTGCTGCAGTATTAACATTTTTGGGGGGCCTCTCCTTCCTTTTCAAATTTGCTCTCTCCTTCTCTTTATCCACATTCTGACCAACATTTTTTTTTTATCTACATATGTTCCATAAGAAAGACTTAGTTGTCTTACCAGGAGCTTTTTTCCTGTTTTTTGAAATATTTGTTGTAGGAGACTGCTTTAATTCCGTTGCTGTTTTTTATTTTTTCCGCTTAGCATCTTTCCGTTTCCTCTGCCTTGAGGGCATATTTCCTTACTATTGAAATCTTGATTTCAATCTGTGGTAAACAAAAAAAAAAATAATAACTCATTATAGACCACTATTACCAAACAACAAAACAATGACAATAAGCAAACGATATAAACACTATAATGCTTATACATATGACTTATCTCTGTTTTTAAATGTAATTCTAAAAAAATATTTCGGGCACATGACTTGGTTTTACATTATTGACAAGGATTAGATAGTATCTGCATGATTAAAAAAAATATTTGCACATTTCACAATCATATCACCTGTGTTTCCTCAGATTAGTAAGCAGATTGTACACATGAGGTAAGTCCTGTCCTGGGGAGCATAGGTGGTGAGACCGGTGTCTAAGAGTGCACTGGACTGGACTTCATGAAGCCTATCCCCCACTACACTCTTAGACACAGCCCTCACCTTCTTTCCACCCCTGGACAGACCTCTCTTCCACAACACTCTTCAACACAGGCATCACTTCCTATGCCCTCCTGGACAATCCTCACCTCATCTGCAACCCTGAATAGACCTCAAATCATCTACACCATTAGACAGGCCTCAGTTCATCTACACCCCTGGACATGCCTCTTCTCATATGCACCCTGTTACCATCAATTATACTCAAAGTATTAAGGTCTGTCCAAGGGGCACAGATTAGATAATGCTTATCTAAGGGTCAGAGGAGGTAAGTCCTCTCCATAGCACTCATGGACACAGGCCTCAACTCCTTTGCGCCCCTGGACATGCCTCACCTCATCTGCACAATCCACTTCCTAATTTGAGGAAACACAGGTAACATACATTTCCTCTCTCTTGCAAACATTCCTACCAACCATTACCAAAACAATGACACAAACCAACAGCAAAGAAGCTCAGTGTCTTTCCTAATCTGAGGTAACACAGGTGACATGATTGTGAAAGGTTCAAATATTTTTATGTAATCATGCACACACTATTTATTCCTTCTCAAAAATGTAAAAGCCATTGATTTGCCCCAAAATTGTTTTTTGAATAACATTTTAGAAACAGAGCACAGGTTCTATCTACAAGCATTCCATTTCAGTACTGAAAACTCACTATTTTACAAAATACATTTCCTCTCTCTTGCAAACATTCCTACTAAGCATTACCAAAACAATGACACAAACCAACAGCAAAGAAGCTCAGTGTCTTTTCTAATCTGAGGGAACACAGGTGACATGATTGTGAAAGGTTCAAATATTTTTATGTAATCATGCACACACTATTTATTCCTTCTCAAAAATGTAAAAGCCATTGATTTGCCCCAAAATAGTTTTTTTAATAACATTTTAGAAACAGAGCGCAGGTTCTATCTACAAGCATTCCATTTCAGTACTGAAAACTCACTATTTTACAAAATACATTTCCTCTCTCTTGCAAACATTCCTACTAAGCATTACCAAAACAATGACACAAACCAACAGCAAAGAAGCTCAGTGTCTTTCCTAATCTGAGGGAACACAGGTGACATGATTGTGAAAGGTTCAAATATTTTTATGTAATCATGCACACACTATTTATTCCTTCTAAAAAATGTAAAAGCCATTGATTTGCCCCCAAATCTTTTTTTGAATAACATTTTAGAAACAGAGCGCAGGTCCTATGTACAAGCATTCCATTTCAGTACTGAAAACTCACTATTTTACAAAATATATTTCCTCTCTCTTGCAAACATTCCTACCAAGCATTACCAAAAAAATGACACAAACCAACAGCAAAGAAGCTCAGTCTGCTTCCTAATCTGAGGTAACACAGGTGACATGATTGTGAAAGGTTCAAATATTTTTATGTAATCATGCACACACTATTTATTCCTCCTCAAAAATGTAAAAGCCATTGATTTGCCCCAAAATCGTTTTTTGAATAACATTTTAGAAACAGACCGCAGGTCCTATGTACAAGCATTCCATTTCAGTACTGAAAACTCACTATTTTAAAAAATTCATTTCCTCTCTATTGCAAACATTCCTACCAAGCTTAACCCAAAAAATGACACAAACCAACAGCAAAGAAGCATAGTCTGCTTCCTAATCTGAGGTAACACAGGTGACATGATTGTGAAAGGTCCACATATTTTTATGTAATCACGCACACACTATTTATTACTTCTCAAAAATGTAAAAGCCATTTATTTGCCCCAAAATCGTTTTTTGAATAACATTTTAGAAACAGAGCACAGGTCCTATGTACAAGCATTCAATTACACAACTGAAACCCATTGATTTCCCTAAAATCGTTTTTTAAATATCATTTTAGAAACAGAGCGCAGGTCCTATGTACAAGCATTCAATTTCACTACTGAAACCCATGGATTTGCCCCAAAATCGTTTTTTCAATAACATTTTAGAAACAGAGCGCAGGTCCTATGTACAAGCATTCCATTTCAGTACTGAAAACTCACTATTTTACAAAATACATTTCCTCTCTATCGCAAACATTCCTACCAAGCATTACCAAAAAAATGACACAAACCAACAGCAAAGAAGTTCAGTCTGCTTCCTAATCTGATGTAACACAGATGACATGATTGTGAAAGGTTCAAATATTTTTATGTAATCATGCCCACACTATTTATTCCTTCTCAAAAATGTAAAAGCCATTGATTTGCCCCAAAATCATTTTTTGAATAACATTTTAGAAACAGAGCGCAGGTCCTATGTACAAGCATTCCATTTCAGTACTGAAAACTCACTATTTTACAAAATACATTTCCTCTCTATTGCAAATATTGATACCATGCATTTTCAAAAAGCATCACACAAACGAACAGCAATGAAGCTCAATGTGCTTCTTAATCTGAACTCTCTATCTATATTGAGTGAATCATAACTCTGCTTTACAAATGCTTTGGCAGATTGAGAACAGTGTCAGATACACACACCAATATTTCTTTAGCAGAGCAAAAGGTATGTTCTCCAGGCATTGCAACCATTAATGGCACAGAAAACCTCTAATTCTACACACATATCCCTCATGTTAACCAATTAAAACTCTTTCCTCTCTATTTTCAAACCAACACCTTTCCCCCCCTCAACCCTTTCTACCTGTTATCATAGCAACTCCCTCCTCACTGAGCTCTCGGGGTTAAAAGTTTATTCTACAATGTTGCAAATGAACTCAGCAAGGATGTTTGACCTCTCAATACACCAGCTTATCAGGTGCAATCTTTCTTTTAATGACTTTTTCTTAACCATTCAAATTACTTCTTTCACAGAACAGAACCATGCACCCTAACTTTCAGTTTTCAACTATCTGAATCCACCATTCATTGCTTGTGATTCAAGAGCACTGAAACTCCACAGTTTTTTTTTGCAAACTCCTACTGTTCCAACTGCCATTTCATTCCTACACTTCATCTGACTGCACCAGAACCTCCTCTCACCATGTACTCTGTCTGGATTATTGGACGTAGCTACATTCACTGGGCTCAAAGGTATGCAGCTATCAGAAATTTTCACAACCTTGATTTACCAAATGTGCACATAAAGTGGATTGGCCAAAGAGGATTGAGATGTCATCAATTGATACCATTGGTGAAAACCTTTTACCATCTGCCACACCCTGACCTCATAATTTTGCACTGTGGTGGAAATGACCTAGGCACTTTGACTAGGGTAGGTCTGGAGATGCTTTTAAAGGACACCTTTGGGCAATTGATGACACTTTTTCCACAAACTACCTTGGTATATTCCAATATATGCCAAAGAGTGAAATGGAAGTGGTCCAACCAATTTTGTCCACAATTTGAGAAAGCACGAAAACATGTGAATAAATCTGTTTCTGCTTACATGAGAGACTATGGAATGGGTTCAATATACAACAATAACTTGCGTTACAACATGAAAGATATCTATAGAGGAGATGGTGTGAACTTCTCAGATGAGGGGAATAGAATATTCCTCCTGAATTTAAGACTGTGCATTGGAACCTACTTGTAAAGAAAATAGTGTAAAATACGAATTTGGATTGCTTAGAGGTAGGGTAGCTCTAAAAAGAGCTGTTGTGTTATGTGGGTGATTTAAGTACCTACAAGTAGGTACCGATGCAGAGTCTAAAATTCACTTCAATACAATCACTTCGCTACTACCTCATAAATTAGAAATAAAAATGAATAATATGTCAACTAATTTTTAATTTGTAAATATTTATTGTTCAGAATTTTCATAAGTTAATAGAACTTGTAGCATGTCCTCATCTGGAATTTCCTCTTCAATCATATGATCAGGAATGTCCTCATTATAGGAGTGCCATGATGATTGTTGTAATTCTATTGTATCCAAACATTCGAGTAATTCTTCGTCAAGAGATTCATTCCAAAAATTATTTATGTCATCTCCTCCTTGTGATAAAATGGTGCTGTCGATATCCGTGACATTTTGAATTTCAATAAATGTAGTTGAACTTTCAAAAGAAATTTCCTTGGTCTCCTCATTCGGATTCATTTTAATTTCAAATTTATTGCTGTAAATTGCAGAAAAAAGTAATCACTTTCATTTATTGTTTCTAGTAATACATAATATAAAAGTAGCTTAATCAAGTATTTAGTTCTTTAAAATTAATTGGGCAGTGTATAGTATCAGGCAGGAACTAGAAATATAAAGCACTGCATGTGATGAAGCCTATCTTAATCCATAATTATAACAGAAGGACTGTAAATAACTAACAGAAAACATTTTCCAAATTATCTTAAAGTGTACAACATAGTTCCCCTTACAAATTAACAACTCACCTTTTTGAAAGTAGAAGAGTAAGTACTGTGTAATTGAAAGTCCAGAAATTGAGCACCCAAAATTCCTCTCAAAAGTACCTCAGACAGGAGTATCACAAAATTGCTGTGCTTTCCTCTCATTTAAGATATATACATAACTAATCATACTTCATCACACACAAATTCAAAACAAAAGTAATATTTTGATTGGTTCTAAATTTCAATACTTTCAAATGTGTTTTCCCCATGCAATTTTCCATAGGACATTAAGACACGACTACAGCCGGAACGGCTGAATGGAATTACACCAAAGTTGGCAAAATGATAGGCACTGGTATGTAGTAGGGCCTTTTTCATATTTGTTTAAAATTGCTCCAGTGGTTTTTATGAAAAGCAACTTCAAAAACACATATATATCTATAGGCGCGCTCTGAGCGCTCACCGGTACGCGTACCGGGGAGCGCACCCAGCGCGCTAGCTGATCGGCTGTCAGGTGTCTGTCAACATTCTTAACAGTCTGGAGAGTCCGCCATCTTGTGGTAAAATCGACACATCTGAGGTGAAAAAAAAAGGGGAGAAATGATTAAAAGGGGGCAGGGTAGATGCCCCCTGATCCCCTAGGTTTGTTGTGGGGGGCTTAGAAGGACCCTGAAGGGCAAAAAAACATTTTGTTTTTAATTGCGGCGTAAGTGCTGGGTGTTTTTCCAGGTGCGCTCTCCGGTACGCGCACCCTGAGCGTACCATGGGGAAAAACAGTGTAAAAAAATAGAGTAAAAGAATAATTTAGAGTGCTTAGAGGTAGGGTAGCTCTGAAAAGAGCTGTTGTGTTATGTGGGTGTTTTTTGTACCTACAAGTAGGTACCAATGCAGAGTCTCAAATTCAAGAGGAAGACTCTATTCCCCTCATCTGTAAAATGTACACCATCTCTCCTATAGATGCCTTGCATGTTGTAACGCAAGTTGTTGTGGTAAATGGAACCCATACCATAGTCTCTGAGGAAAGCAGAAACAGTTTTATTTACATGTTTCCTTGCTTTCTCAATCTGTGGACAAAATTGGTTGGACCAGTTCCATTTTTGCCTTTGGCATATATTAGAAAATACCAAGGCAGTTTTTGGAAAAAGTGACATCAATTTATTTATTTATGTTCTTTTATAGCGCCGGAATTCGATCTCCGAAGAGATATCTCCGCGCTTTTTGGGCTCAATTGCCCAAAGATGTCCTTTAAAAGCATATCCAGACCTACCCCAGTCAAAGTGCCTAGGTCATTTCCACCACAGTGCACAATTATGAGGTCAGGGTGTGGTAGATGCATAAAGGATTTTATCAATGGTATCAATTGGTGACTTCTTAATCCTCTTTGTCCAATCCACACAATGTCCACATTTGGTAAATCAAGGTTGTAAATACCTCTGTTACTTGCAAATTTTTCACTCCAGAAGACATAGCTATGACCCACAAACCAGACTTTTGGCATCTTGAAGGTAGATGTGCTTGTATTCAGATGAGTTGTTGAAATGAAATGGCAGTTTCAAAGTAGGAATTATGAAAAAAAGTGGTTGAGATTCAGTGCATTTGAAAAACAAGAAATGATTGGTGCTTTAATAAAATTCACCACTGAAAATTAAGGTGCATGCTTTTTTTTTAAAGAAGTCATTTTAATGGTTGAGAAAAAGTCATTTAAAGAAACATTGCACATGATTAGCTAGTACATTGAGAGGTCAACACCCTTGCTGGATTCTTTTGCAACATAGTATGATGAACTTTTCAACTGTGTGCTGGGTTAGGAGGGAGTTACCATGGTAACAGGGTGAATGCGCACTGGGGATGGGTGAATATTATGTGAGTTTCAAAGTGTTCAAATGTACAACCAATTAAAATGTGCAGTTTGGTTTTGAATTTGTGTGGGAAGAATTTTGATTGGTTATGTACAAGAATATGGGTCTGTATTGAGAAAGAATCTGTGCCATTATTCTGAGGCTCCAGTGACAGAAGCATTATTCAGAGATTCTGCTTAAGAGCATGATAATAAATTACAATACCACAAGCTATCTGTAGAAGCTTGTTGGGAAGTTTCAAGAGTCCTAAAGAAAATGAAACTTCTTATAATTGATGAAGTAAGCATGGTATCAAATGTAATGCTTGCTTTTGTGCATTTAAGAATGCAAGACATTTTTAAAACAGAGTATGATGTATTATCTGGAGGCAAACACATCATTGTTTTTGGAGATCTACTGCAGCTAACTCCAGTGCAAGGACAGCCAGTCTTTAAAATGCTTACACATGGAGATACCAGGAAGTGCCTAGGAAGCATTGGAAATGTTAACATAAGGTTACATTTCAAATATGCAGAACTGCTTCAAAATATGCGACAGGCAAAGGATGAAGATTATAAAAATATTCTACAAGATGTAAGAATTGTAAAACTAACTGAGCATGGCAAAGAAGCTTTACATGGACGATTCATTTCAAATTTGTTTCCAAATGAAAATATTCTCCCAGAGAATATTTTTATGAAAATTCCTGAAAACAATTCTGTTATATGCTTGATGCCAACTCTGCAAGAATGTTCAATCTTCAACAACAAAATGTTAAAGTTGGAAAATCAAGAGATTATGAAACTGGCACCTATTCATAAAATAGAACATGAAGGACCAACTATTATTTTGTCATAAAAGTTTAAATCAAAATTGGATTCTTTAGAGAAGACAATATCTAAAACTGCTGGTTTGGAAAAGACTGTATGCATCTTTAAATTGTGGTATAATTTTACGACGTAATTTACATGTGGAAAGAGGTTTAGTAAATGGAGCAATGGGTCATGTTGTTGATTTTGTGAATTACCGAAATAGAGATGGAATTGAATTTATAAAAATTAAATTTGATGGTATTGAAGAAATACAACAAATCAGTTGTTGTTCTGCCCGATTTTTGCTTGTGAAAGATTTATTTGTTTCCTGTTTCTTTGGCATATGCGGTGACTATTCATAAATCTCAAGGTTTAAGTGTAGATAGTGCTTTGGTGAATATTGGAAGTTCTGTGTTCAAGGAGGGTATGGCATATGTTGCTTTATCTCGAGTCAGGACTTTATCAGGATTGTACTTGATTGAATTTGATGAGACAAAGATTAATGCAGATCTAAATTGTGTAAAAGAATATAATAGGTTAAGAAGAGAGTATGCTCCAAATTTACCTCAATATCCTCTATTTGAAAAGCGTGTGGTAGGCCGAAAAAGAAGAAATGAGAAAAATTGTGAAGTTGTAGCAAAAAGAAAAAAAGTAGATGAACCAGTAATTGTAAGCAGAAAGGAAAAGGATTCAGTTAAAGATGTTGTTGGATTTCAGTTTGAAAACAGTTCTGGTGTCAACTGCTATGCTAATGTCGTGGTTAACGTTGTTTTTTTTTCTCCAAACTGTACAAGAGCAGATTGCTGAAAATTGTGATCAAACATTTTGTTGTTTATTAAATTCTGTGTTTGAGAAATGTAGCAGTGATAGAACAAAAAGACAAAGTGTTTCTGAAATTCGAAATGTTTTAGACATATGTTCTGGTGTAAATCAATGTTCACAGACTATTCAGCAAGATTGTCAGGAATTTCTAATGTATATGCTTGTTGTTTTGCAAGATGAAGGTGTAGATGTAGAAACTCTTTTTGGCCTATCTTATAAATGGCAGCATGACTGCGACAATTGCTCCTTTTCAAGTAGTACTACAATAGACACTGAAAAATTTATATATTTGACTTTACCAGACTGCAAATCAGTGTCATTTAATAATCTAGTTAGACAAGCAAATCAAAGCATGATCTGTACTCAATGTAAATCTGTAATTCTATCAACATTATTTATACAAACATATGGACAGTATGTAATTTTAATGTTCCAACGATGTAGACCTGATGGAACTAAATTGACAACATTAATTACAAATGTTGTGGCTTCTCAATTATCAATTTCAGGAAGAACCTTTACAACTGCAGCAATTATTTACCACGATGGTCCTTCAAAAACATCAGGACATTACACAGCTTATTTAAAATGTCATAAAGGATGGAAACACTGTAATGATACTCAATTGACTTTCAAACAACGTTTGCCTTCTGACTTACAAAATTCTTACCTAGTGTTCGTACAACAGAAATTTTAAGGAAGGTAATTGGCCTATGAAGATTGCAGCAGTTAATAAAACTTAGTTTGCTGTTCAAAATTACTTTCCGAGTGAGAGTGATGAAGATAATAAAAACATGTAGTTCTCATAGAGGTAGTATATGTATATCACGTAGTGTGTGCTGTGAGTATTATAGAAAATATTAATAAAAAGTAAGTTAGAGGTGGAAATAAAACTATTGTTTCATAATGTAAAAGACGTTGGAGCTTTTCTTTCAGAAACTTGTGTAAATGAGAGATTAAGAATACTCTTGACTAATTTCCAAAGAAAAGGACTTTCCATAAACTATTTGGCCTCGTGGAAAAGTACATGGATCAAAAGTGAGTTAAGATATGTTTTTACAAAATTTTACATTATTTATTGAAACGTTGTATGGGTTTTTTAAACACAATCATTTTGATTGTGTTTTTTTTTGCCCGCTGTTATATGATGAGTAGTATTGAAGTCACTGTTTTAAGTGAAATCCAATATATTCTGAGAACGGCAAAAATAAACCATATAACATGTTGTACAAATTATTTTGTATTTTGTATTATCAAATATATATTATTCTCCCCTTCTCTTATGCTCACTCACCTATTTCCACCCTCTATCACTCCTCTTAACTCACCCTCACTGGCCTTCTCTCACTCTCCCTCACCTCCCTTCCCTTATTCCACTTTCTTCACTTATCCTCATTCTCCAATCCTTCACTGCCCTTTCCCTCTCTCCCATCCACCACTTTCCAGCTGTCAGACACTCTACTTCACTCCCCTTCCCCTTCTTTCCTTTATTTGTTCCCTCAATAATTCCCCTTCTCTCACTCACCTTACTACACTTTACTCACTCCTTCTCTCACTTCCTCTGTCCTCTCACATCCTCACTCCCCTTCCCTCACTCCCTCTTTCTTAGCCTCACTCTCTCAATCCTCTCATTCTCTCACTCCTTTTCCATCATGCTCACTCCCTATAACTCACCCACACTCCCTTACTTACCTTTCTTTGCTCTCTCACTCAGTCCCTTTCTGCCACTCTTTCCTTCACTACCTCTATGTTCTCACTCCTTCACTTCCCTTGTCTCATGCTCACTTGCTTTTATCCTCTCTCTATCTTTCCTTTTTCCTCAACCTCACTGCCCTTCACTCACCCTCCCTCACCCTTGTTCCCTTACTCCAGTTCCCTCAGTTATCCTCATTCATCATCCTTAACTACCCTTCCTCTTTCTCTCCTCACGCACTCACCTTTTCCCAGTCCCTTTGCTTCACTTTTCTTCCCTTTCTTCCCTTTCTTCCCTTCCTTTGCTCCCTCAGTCATTATCCTTCCCTTACTCACCTTACTGCCCTTTACTCACTCTTTCTCTCACTCCCTCTGTTCTCTCATATTATCACTTGTCTTCCCTCACTCCCTCTCTGTTACCTTCACTCTCATTGTCTCCTCACTGTCTTACAACCCTACATTCACCCTCATTCACCTTCCATCCCTCATTGTCATTAATCCACCATCATTCACTCCTGCTTCCCTGTCACTCACTCCCCTTTCTTTACTCCCCTTTATTCCTTTAGTTTTCCTAATGCACATTCCTTTAGTATCTTACTCACCTTCACTTCATTTCTCTCGCCTGCTCTTCTTCACTGTCACTGAATGTATCCATGTCCATGTTATCCTTTAGGAATTTGCTCTCCCTCTATTTCTTTTTAACTCTCTCTGACCTTCACCATTCCTTTGTTTTTCTTTCTGAGTCCTTCACTCCTACTTTATTTCTTACTAACCATTTATGACTTTTAATCTCCTACTTTGTCAGATATTAAATTTACTGAAAATATGTAATTAAGTTTACATTACTTATAAGGTAAGTTTGACGTATACAATTTACTTTCTCAACACTCTTTTCCTTAACCTCACTACTCTTCTCTCATGCTCCCACACCCCTGTTCCCTTATTGCGCTTCCCTCACTTATTCTGAATCCCCACGTTTGCTCACCTTCTTTCAGACCTTCTCCTTTACTTTCCTTCCTCTATCTTCCCTTTCTTCACTCCTTTACTCTTCTCCCTTCCCTTATTCTCCTTACTCCACTTCACTAACTCCTTCTCTTACTCCCTCTGTCCTCTTACTTCTACACTCCCCTTCCCTCATTCTCTCTCTGTTAGCCTCATTCTCTCCGTCCTCTTAGTCTCTCACTCCTCTTCTGTCACGCTCACTTCCTATAACTCAGCCATACTCCCACACTCACCTTCTTTCAGACCTTCTCCTTTACTTTCCTTCCTCTCTCTTCCCTTCCTTCGTTCCTTCACTCTTTTCCCTTCCCTTACTCTCCTTACTCCACTTCACTAACTCCTTCTCTTACTCCCTCTGTCCTCTTACTTCTACACTTCCCGTCCCCTCATTCTCTCTCTGTTAGCCTCATTCTCTCTGTCCTCTTAGTCTCTCACTCCTCTTCTGTCATACTCACTCCCTATAACTCAGCCATACTCCCACACTCACCTTCTTTCAGACCTTCTCCTTTACTTTCCTTCCTCTCTCTTCCCTTCCTTCACTCCTTCACTCTTTTTCCTTCCCTTACTCTCCTTACTCCACTTCACTAACTCCTTCTCTGACTCCCTCTGTCCTCTTAGTTCTACACTCCCCTTCCCTCATTCTCTCTCTGTGAGCCTCATTCTCTCCGTCCCCTTAGTCTCTCACTCCTCTTCTATCACGCTCACTCCCTATAACTGAGCCATATTCCCACACTCAGCTTCTTTCAGACCTTCTCCTTTACTTTCCTTCCTCTCTCTTCCCATCCTTCCCTCCTTCGCTCTTTTCCCTTCCCTTACTCTCCTTACTCCACTTCAGTAACTCCTTCTCTCAATCCCTCTGTCCTCTAACTTACTCACTCCCCTTCCCTCACTCTCTCTCTGTTACCCCATTCTCTCCATCCTCTTAGTCTCTCACTCCTCTTCTGTTATGCTTACTCCCTATAACTCAGCCCCACTCCCTTACTCATCTTTCTTTCCTCCCTCACTCAGTCCTCTACTCTCACTTTCTCCTTCACTTCCTCTGTCTCCTTACTGCCTCACTCCCCTTCCCTCACGCTCATTTGCCTTTATCCACTCTATAACCACTCTTCCCTCAACCTCACTGCTCTTCTCTTACCCTTCCTCACCCCCGTTCCCTTACTGCGTTTTCTTCACTTATCCTCATTCCACTTGTTCACTCCCCTTCTCCTCACTCACCTCCCACACTCACCTTCTTTCAATCCCCCTATTTCACTTCCCTTCCCCTCTCGTCCCTTTCTTTGCTCCCTCACTCATTTTCCTTTCCTCTCTCACTGCACTCCAATTCACTCACTCCTTTTGAATTTGTAAAGAATACAGCTCTTTTTGGAGAATTGGAGGTAGTTCTAAAAAGAACTATTTTTCTTCTTCTTTTTTTTGTCTTTTTTGTACCTGTTCCGAACGTTTCTAAACAAAAACAAAAAGAGGGAATGCCAAACTGCTCAACAGGAGCAAAAAAAAGGGGAAAAAGTAGGGCTGGGAGGGCAGCGATGGTCTTCTCTTTTGCGTACAATGAGCATGATACTCTGCTCTCCGTACCTAAGCAGTTCATCACACTGCTTACACTTGATAGTGATGTCACTCAAAACAGGCTGAATGTTGGGAATCAGCTCTACTGCTCTTCCTCTCCCCGATGTTGTTGCTCCTCCGGTGGATGTTGAGGCGCCATCCCTTGGGGGATTACGTGCCAGCTCCCTGACACTCTCCCGGGCATAGTTCTGGGGGTGCCTCCTTTGAACATGCCTGATCATTGTTGAGATTGGCAAATTTTGCACTCCACCTTTGGAGCATTAACCTTTTTCTCTCCTGGTGGAATAGTAAAAAATTTCCAGATAAAGTGCTCCTTCACTTTGGGCTGAGGAGGGTCCTCCTGGATAAACTCATCAGAGTCCTCACTGCTGCTAGGTGGTCTTGCAGCCATTCTTTCTAAAGTAATGAAGAGAAACAGGGAACAGGTCTTGCTCTCTCCAAAGTGAAAGAGGTAGTGAAGGAAATGGGTGGGGTTTTCATTAATTGTAAAAAAAACTGTAAAGAACCAATGAAAAGTGTTATTTTAAGGACACATGACTTGACGCGCTTATGCTGCGCGCACAGGAGCGCTTCCGGGGGCACTTACGCGGCACGAACATAGGCGCTTACGCGGCGCGCCTAATTGACGTTTTGCTAGCTTTTCGGAAATACGTTTAAAGTTAAAATACGGGTATTTAAAATCAAAAATACTACTTTTATAAGTATGCCACTAAATGTCTTGCATTATTTTTTATTTTAAATACAAACTTTTTTTTCTCACACGCGGGAATAGCGCTCTCGCTGAGCTCTCGGGTGAGCTTACCGGTGCGCGCACCCTCGCGCTCCAAGTCAAAATGATAAAAAAAATAAACCTACATGAAAAATTCATTGAAAAATAAATGTTGGAAAAAAAAATAATAATAATAATTAATAGTTATAAAAAACAGCTACTAAAAAAAATATTAATTCACTTTAAAAATCGTAGGTTGCAAACTCGATATACAAAGGAATTAGCTTTTAAAAAACCTTTGAAATTCACTGAAAAAAACATAGGTTTCACACCAGTTATAGTTAGCTGAACATTTTACTCATACAAAACCATTGAAATTCCCATGTTATAGTTAGTTGGACTCACTATAACTCACATGCCTGCAATCCACTGCTGATGATGTCACATATTACATCATTCATGACATGGTCAGTGACATCACTGATGACATCTCAAATGACATCACTGACGACATCACTGATGACATCATCCAGTGAATGTGGTTTGCTTCGTTATTTAAATATGCATTATATATATAGCAATTTGCATTAAAGAATGAGTGGATTTATAAAAATAAATATTTGGATGGAGGATTTAGTAGCAATGTAATTGACTGTTTACTTTAACAATGTATAGTGTCTCACTAAATATAGTGGATAGTGACTAAACTGTGTGAATATCTGTATCACTTTGTCAGTTGTTGTGTATACTGGTTCTCCAGTTGGTTACTAGCTATGTGAAAGTCTATATTAGTTATTAATTAGTTAACTGAGTATTTTTATGGGAGAGTGAATGTGTGTGTGGTTCAGTGGGGGGGGGTAACTGCCCAAAGATGTGTGAATAGTTGATTCAGTAGATATATGAAGTTAAAACTACATGTTCTAACAGTTGTTTGGTTGAGTGAATATCTTTATGGGTGTGGTGATGAGCAAACATATTTCTCAATGGCACACGTCCAACAAACTAGAAAAATAAAAGGCAGTGTATATGTCAGTTGTTGTATATAAATAAGTATCATAAGACTCAATGATTGTGTAACTGACGATATGGATGACTGTATACTTGTAATAATGATTTTATAATACACTAAGTATGACTTACTATCTAAATGAATAGATGAAGTGGTGTTTGTATAAGTGTGTAGCTAAGTAAGTATGTAAGTATGATCCATTGTTTGCATAAGTGAGTAGGATAACTTCATATGTGAATAGGTTGTGTGCTGGTGTGTAATGTCGATATACCTGTAAAAGTATTTTTGACAGTGTTCTATTCTGTGATGGATCAAGCCCTGATCTGTTGACTGGGTAGGAGTGTTCTGATTAACTCAGATACTCTGTCCATCACCACCCCCTTTTTGTAATTATTTTGGCCACCATGAGTGTGGAAGGGTATGCTCAGACATGAGTCCCTTGCTCATTGCACCATCAGGATTCAAGCAAGCCGGGCCGAAGACGGCTGTAATGCCAGAAACCGGTCCCCGGAAGCTTGTTTCCTTTCCAGTGAAGAATTGGCTTGGTAGTTTGGTCTGCCCTGTTCCCATGATGCACTGGGCCAGGGACAGACTAATTTGCATATAGCCAGGTTCTGAACTGGGATGGTGCAGTGAGCTAAAAAACTGTGATGGATCAAGCCCTGATCTGTTGACTGGGTAGGAGTGTTCTGATTAACTCAGATACTCTGTCCATCACCACCCCCTTTTTGTAATTCTATTCTTCATTGACAGCATGTATGATGGAATCTACAGGTAAGTGATTAGATGTGTGTATACGTCTAGGAATCACTGAGTGGGTTTTTAGATACCTGTATTGCTGTGTCAATGGATTCAAATATGATACTCTGTATTTTACAAAGAGTGATGAAAGATTTTACTTGTGTATGTAAATGTAAATGTAAATGTAGTTGAGCTTATATAGCGCACAGCTACCCGCAGTGGGTTTCCCGGCGCTTGCTTAGGGAACCCTTCCTGGTATTCCCCTGTGAGATAGCAGGGTATCCACAAGGTGAAAGTCAGGCATCCCGCTGCGAGGGGCCGTTGTGGAGATTAAGCAAGCTATTGCCCAGAGTCACAGAGTGTGAACCCGTGAGTCGAGGAGGCACCGGGGCGAGAATTATCGAGTCCGTGGAATTTATAGCCCAAGACCCGCCGAGGCGGGAATTGAACCCTGGTCCAGGACCGATCTCAGCTTCTGGGTCTGCTGCCTCGAACCCCTGAGCCACACTTCTCCACAGGGAAAAGACATATGTGATTGTCACGTGGATGATGTCATCAGTGATGTCATCAGTGATGTCATTTGAGATGTCATCAGTGATGTCACTGACCATGTCATGAATGATGTAATATGTGACATCATCAGCAGTGGATTGCGGGTGCGCGAAATATAGTTAGTACAACTAACTATATAGGAGCAATATCAATGGTTTTGTATGAGTGAAATGTCCAGCTAACTATAACACCCCTAAAACTTATAGTTTTTGGAGTGAATTTCAAAGATTTTTTAAATGCTAATTCCTAACTATATAAGGCCTGAAACCTATGGTTTTTTCAGTGAATTTCAAAGGTTTTTTATATGTTAATTCCTAACTATATAAGGCCTGAAACCTATGGTTTTTTCAGTGAATTTGAAAGGTTTTTTAAATGCTAATTCCTAACTATATCAGGCATGAAACCTATGATTTTTTAAAATAATTCTATTAGCGGATAACGTTTAAATATGTTAGTAATCTTGTGGGACCACCTGAGCAGCCGTAGGAGATGAGGGTGTTTCTACCCTGCCCCCTTTTTGCATTCTATACGTTTGTTTTTCTGCTTCTTTTGTGCCTCGGTCTACCGAGCACGAGATGGCTGCCCAAACTTCCTGGATTTGAGTGTTCACAGCCAATCAATGCAGCACATGCTCGGAAAGGTCTACGCGCACTCCTGATTGGCTGGCAGTCGTCTGTCAACATCCCAAACTGTCCAAACCAAGAAGTGTTCGGCACCATCTTGTTTCTCAGGAAAACTGAGGCACAAGAGAGCCCAAAACAAGAGTGGAAAACTTGAAAATGGGGCATGGGCGTTTACAGGTACGCGTACCCTGAGCGTACCACAGGGGAAAAGTGTGAAAAAGGGGGTCCCAAAACGTGTTTTTCAACATGCAATTTTCCATAGGACATCTAGCACTTCTCAGGGGGTCCCAGAGTCACCCCCAGGGCAAGAAACACATTTGTTTTTTTTCTGCCCCTTGGGGTTCTCTGGGACCCCCTGCGAAGGGCTAGATGTCCTATGGAAAATTGCATGTTGAAAAACACGTTTTTGGACCCCTTTTTTCACTGTTTTCCCCTGTGGTATGCTCAGGGTACGCGTACCTGTAAATGACCATGTACGCGCACCCTGAGCTTACTCTGTGAAATTGAAAAAATATATATTTATTTTTGTTTTGCCCTTCGTGGTCCTTCTAGGCCCCCCTGAGAAAACCTAGGGGGTCAGGGGGTCTCTACCCTGCCCCCTTTCAATGTTTTCCCCTTTTATTTTTCACCTCTTGTGAATCGGTTCTACCGAGACACAAAATGGCGGACTCTCCAGACTGTTTGGAATGCTGACAGACACCCAAGAGCCAATCAGCTTTCTGCTCGTGCACTTCCGTGGCGCGCCGGGTGCGCTCCCCGGTACGCGTACCGGTAAGCGCTCGAAGCGCGCATATAGATATATGTGTTTTTGAAGTTAATTTTCATAAAAACCACTGAAGCAATTTTCACCAAATATAGAAAAGGCACTTCTGCATACCAGTCCCTGCAAAGATTGATGTAATTCCGTTCAGCCATTCGGGCTGTAGCCGTGTCTAATCGACGCATGCAAATTAACATGGGGAAAACACGTTTTGAGACCCCCTTTTTAATCGCCCCCCGCATGACGAATCCCCCCAAAACTTTCAGGGAAGAAGCGGAGCGGAGCTGGCCTAAATTTTGGAAAATTACACACAAATTCCTCAACCGGCGCCAAAGTTATTCCCAATAGAATGTTGCGGATTTCCTATGGTAGCTAGGTCCTAACTATATATACCTCCTGGTTGTCGCCAGTAGGTAATACCTATATATATATATATATATCTATTACCTACTGGCGGTCGCCATAAGTTAGTTATAGTTAGGACCTAGTTTCCATAGGAAATTCGCAACATTCTATTTGGAATAACTTTGGCGCGGTTGAAGAATCTTCGCAAAATTCTCCAAGAAAATGAGGCGCTCTGCTCCGCTTCTATCTTGAAAGTTTTGGGTTGATTCGTCAAGCGGGGGCCGAGAAAAAAAGGGGGTCCCAAAACGAGTTCTCCCAAAGCAATTTTCCATAGGGGCATTAAGACACGGCTACAGCCCGAACTGCTGAACGGAATTACACCAAATTTGGCAAAAAGGTAGAGTTTGCTTCACAGATCACACTATTTTGTTAAATGGTGTAAATTTGTGCAGTAGTTGCTGAGAAAATCAAAAGTAAAATCATAGATATATCTTACAGTGGGCGAAAAATCAGTTCAGTTTGCGGAATTTGCGTATTTTTGGCGATTTCGCGGTACGCGAATCCTGCACATTTGCCCAAAAATCCGTAAATTCGCAAGCTGGTGGATTTTTTTGCTTGGTCACACTTGAAAAATACAATATTGCGCGCGTGGCGTTGACTTACCGTGATTCTGTGTTCGACGAGATGTTTTTCTCCTGGTTTGCGTGTGCTGCGCCATTTTGGATCTTGCTGCGTGATCGCGCGAGAGTATTTCGACCGCAATTACATAATCGCGGCCCGCCATCATGCACAGCGAGAGTTTCACAACACCAGTATGTCATAAGGGCCCATGATCACGTATCGCGGGAGTAAACAATTGCGAACATGTACATGCGGCGCGCAGCTGACTTCCGGCGGGAGATTTGAACAGCTCGCTTACCGGAACTTGCAAAAATTGCAATTCTGCACAAGAAATCCACCGCAGGCAGCATAAACCTCCAGAAAATGGTGATTTTGATCAGAATAACTCCTCAGATTGACATTTGGCTGCACTTTTTTGTGCAAGGAGTCCATTTTTGGTGGGGGGGGTGGGAGGTAGGAAGTGCCCCAAAGTCTCCAACTTCCTGTTCCTGTCCAGCAGGCTCCTCCCAGTGCTTTGTCCATGTCCTGCTCACTTTTTATTTGGATCTGGAGCTGTAAGGATTACTTTTTGTGGCTGCTGGATATTTGTATTTGAGGACTTTTGGGACTTTGACGTTTGGATCACTTTTGGATTTGAGATTTTACAAGTAAGTTGGTGTTGTTTGTTTGGGGCATTGCAGTTGCTGCAACTACAATTGTAAAACTTTTTCACAACTTAAAAAAATATATATTGTGGGTAGCCAGTACCACAGTACCCAGTAGGCCCAGGGTTAGTCATGGGTGCATGATACAACTATTTCTGTGAGTTTTTTTATGTGTTGGAATTTTAGCTCACCTTTAAGCGTGGACTTTTAAAAAAAAATCTTCGGGTGCCTGTTAAGCCTCACTAGCCAGTAGGCCCAGGGGTAGTGAGTGGTGCATGGACCAAGTCTTTCTGTGGGGTGTCTTGAATTTAAACATCATTGAGGGCATGGATGGCGTTGGTTTGTGGTGATTTTTGTGTGTTTTTCGACTTTTTGGGGTGGTGTTGGGGCCTGGCCATGTGGGTGGGGGCCATTTTGAGGCCTGGTCCAGGCAGGGCCTGGCCATGTAGCTGGGGGTCAAGGGCCCATTTTGAAGCCAGGCAGTGTGCTCAGGCCTGCACCCAGTTTGCCTTGCTTTCATCCATTAGGCCCAGGGGTACTCAGTGGTCCATGGACCAAGTCTTTCTGTGGGCTGTCTTGAATTTAAACATCATTGAGGGCATGGAAGGCATTGGATTGTGGTGATTGTTGTGTGTTTTTCGACTTTTTGGGGTGGTGTTGGGGCCTGGCCATGTGGGTGGGGGCCATTTTGAGGCCTGATCCAGGCAGGGCCTGGCCATGTGGCTGGGGGTCAAGGGCCCATTTTGAAGCCAGGCAGTGTGCTCAGGCCTGCACCCAGTTTGCCTTGCTTTCATCCATTAGGCCCCGGGGAACTCAGTGGTCCATGGGCCAAGTCTTTCTATGGGGTGTCAAGAATTTAAACATCATTGAGGGCATGGATGGCATTGAATTGTAGTGATTTTTGTGTGTTTTCTGACTTTTTGGGGTGGTGTTGGGGCCTGGCCATGTGAGTTGGGGCCATGTTGAGGCCTGGTCCAGGCAGGGCCTGGCCATGTGGCTGGGGGTCAAGGGCCCATTTTGAAGCCAGGCAGTGTGCTCAGGCCTCCACCCAGTTTGCCTTGCTTTCATCCATTAGGCCCAGGGGTACTCAGTGGTCCATGGACCAAGTCCTTCTGTGGGGTGTCTTGAATTTAAACATCATTGAGGGCATGGATGTCATTGGATTGTGGTGATTTTTGTGTGTTTTTTGACTTTTTGGGGTGGTGTTGGGGCCTGGCCATGTGGGTGGGGGCCATTTTGAGGCCTGGTCCAGGCAGGGCCTGGCCATGTGGCTGGGGGTCAAGGGCCCATTTTGAAGCCAGGCAGTGTGCTCAGGCCTCCACCCAGTTTGCCTTGCTTTCATCCATTAGGCCCAGGGGTACTCAGCGGTCCATGGACCAAGTCTTTCTGTGGGGTGTCTTGAATTTAAACATCATTGAGGGCATAGATGGCATTGGATTGTGGTGATTTTTGTGTGTTTTTTTACTTTTTGGGGTGGTGTTGGGGCCTGGCCATGTGGGTGGGGGCCATTTTGAGGCCTGGTCCAGGCAGGGCCTGGCCGTGTGGCTGGGGGCCAAGGGCCCATTTTGAAGCCAGGCAGTGTGCTCAGGCCTGCACCCAGTTTGCCTTCCTTTCATCCATTAGGCCCAGGGGTACTCAGTGGTCCATGGACCAAGTCTTTCTGTGGGGTGTCCTGAATTTAAACATCATTGAGGGCATGGATTGCATTGGATTGTGGTGATTTTTGTGTGTTTTTCGACTTTGTGGGGTGGTGTTGGGGCCTGGCCATGTGGGTTGGGGGCCATTTTGAGGCCTGGTCCAGGCGGCGCCTGGCCATGTGGTGGGGGTCAAGCGGCCATCTTTGAAGCCAGGCAGTGTGCTCAGGCATGCACCCAGTTTGCCTTGCTTCCATCAATTATGCCCAGGGGTACTCAGCGGTCCATGGACCATGCCTTTCTGTGGGGTGTCCTGAATTAAAACATCATTGAGGACATGGATGGCATTGGATTTTGGTAATTTTTGTGTTTTTATTTTACTTTTTGGGGTGTTTAACTGATGTTTCTCTTGCTTCCTTTGCTTTCCTGCAGTGGTGTGTGCAGCACAACGTCACGTGACGTCACGTGTGGCCACAGACAAGACAACTCTGCAACGCGTGCAGCTGCGGCCTGCTGTTCTGACATCTGAAGAAGATGGACCCAGCCCCAAAGAAAGGGGGCTGTATCGCCTCAGCGAAAAAAGTTGCCAATGCCACTGCCAGTAAGAAGGAGCAGAAGACGCAAGTGGCACCACCTATCAAGGAGACTGGTGTGACCACAGACACCTTTTTTGGGGAGAAAAACTATGCCTGCAGCAGCAGCGGTGTCCGCCGGGGACCAAGCTGGGAGCAGCACCTCTGCTTCATTGGGCTCAGTGCCACCACGCCAGGTTACGTCCAAGACCATGAGTGCTGCAGAGGCAGCCACTGTAATTGTTCAATCACCATCGACCAGTGATGTTGGCTCATCGCAAGAAAGTAGCATCCAATCAACGCCGGGTGTAACTCAGCTGACGAGTGTTCAACAACCACAGGTGCAACGACAACCACAGGTGCAACTAGTACAAGTGCAAGTACATGGGCAAGGAGAGGCGCAAGGAGAGGCGCAAGGAGAGGCTCAAGGAGAGGCCCAAGGAGAGGCGCAAGGAGGCCAAAGAGGTCATCTCCAAAAACACCACACTATCATTTGGGAGGGGTACATGAGCAAGATCCGGGAAAGGGAAACCACAAGTACAACAAATCCAAATGTATCCATTCATATTGCATCTGATGTTGATGACGAGGAGCTGATCATGCAGGGGGGTAGTGAAGAAGCGACAGACATTTTTTCTGGTTCACCCAGTACCCCTGGCAGCAGCACTGCAGTGGTAGCGCCCTCACCCTCTACCCCAGCAACATCTATGAGACACACTAAGAGTCTGGGAGAGACACCAATGCGAAAAAGTAAATCAATGAGCCTAACTGGTTTGAAGAAGTCTGCATCATCATCATCACGTAAAACGGTCAAGCCCACCATCAGAAACATGTTTGGGTCGGATGCGCAACCACCCAACGGCACGTCTGTATAACGCAAAGCTGGCTAAAATGGCAGTGCTGGACCTTCTCCCTTTTTCTTTTGTTGAAGGGGTGGGTTTTCTAAAATTCGTGGCAACAGTCTGCCCTAAATGGAAGGCTCCTAGCCGGTCCTCTTTTGTCAGAGTTGCAGTTCCAGCACTACATCAAGATGTGCTGGAGGTGATTGGCGCAGCTATTCAGAAGAGTGCTGTTCACACTATCCACCTGACAACAGACATGTGGGCCGGTTGCCAAGCCCTTGATTACATGTGCATCACTGAACACTGGGTGTCTTTTACAGGGGTTACAGAGAAGTTACGTGCAGGTGTTGACACTAGCACAGTTTTTCAAGCTACTCGGAAACATGCAACAGTAGCCATGTTTGCCATGGAGAAATCTCATACTGCACGTAACCTTTTGGAGGAGTTTGACAGGAAGGTCTATGGATGGCTGCATCCAAGAAATCGCATGGTTGGTTATGTTTCCACGGATAATGGCAGTAATATAGTTAGGGCCATGGCTGATGGTGAATATTTGTACCTTGTTTGGCGCACAGTATTAACATTGTTGTGCAAGATTTCCTGAAAAAGGAAACCATAGTCAGCAAGTTACTGACCACGTACTGAAGAATCTGCACACATCTCAGCCATTCTTTTAAGGCCCGGAAGAAGCTGAGGAGCATCTAATATAAACGTAGAATGCCAGTCAAAGGACTCATCCAGGAGGTGGCAACATGCTGGAACTCAACCTTCTACATGCTTGAGCGTCTGTCTGAGCAGTGGGGGCTAGTCAATGAGTATGTCTTTGCACTGGGTTTTAGTATGAAAGACATGAGACTAGAGTTGGAGGAATGGAAGCTAGTTGCAAACCTGACAGACATGCTTTGTCCTTTTGAGGTCTTCACGCGTGAAGTCAGCAGGGAGGACTGTTCTTTGGGCAACGCTATCCCATTGTTGCGCATGCTAGAGCACCAACTGAAGGCGGTGTCTTCAACGTTCCGAGATGATGCTGAAAAGCAAGACGCATATCAGTTGGCGGACAGGTTATTAAGTCGCCTAGTTGTCAATGAAAGGCTTAAACAAATACAGACAGAACAACATTACATTTGTACCACTATTCTGGATCAACGGTACAAAAATGCTGTGGCCAGCAAAGCATTCTTTCCTTTTGATGAAGCAGATGTTTCAAAGCTCTGTCAGCCACTCGGTTCGAAAAAGAGCGGCAGAAAATTGAAGGACCCGGCAGAAGTACTACTGAATCAGCAGGCCATCTGGCATCAATTTCCACTTCTGAATCTGTGGCCGAAGGGAGTTACTTTCCCTCACAGCCGTTAACGACACCAGCAACCGTATCATCATCCTCACCTGCACCAGGCCCAGCCATAATATTGTCGGAAGCGGATTGGCTAACTCATCAATGGTTTGCTCGTTCCAGTGATGCAAAGGCCACAGATGGTACGCAAAGTGGAGCAACCCTGGAGAACCTTGAGTCGATGGTGCAGTCAAGTCAAGTCAAGTTTAGATTTGTATAGCGCACTACTCACCCAGAGGGTCTCAAGGCGCTTGAGGGAGTGGGGGAGCTTTACTTATCAAATATCCAAGTTTTTAGTTGTTTTCTGAAGGAGAGGTGGTTCTGTGTGAGGCGGAGGTGGGTGGGGAGGGAATTCCAGGTCTTGGCCGCTAAGTAGGAGAAGGACCTTCCCCCCATGGTGGATCTTTGGATGCGTGGAACTGCGACGAGGGCTTGATTGGACGATCGAAGTTGGCGGGTGGGGTGTAGAAGGACAGGCGTGTGTTGAGGTATTCTGGTCCTAGGTCGTAGAGGGCTTTGTGTGCTTGGGTGAGGAGGCGGATCGTTATTCTCTTGTTGACGGGAAGCCAGTGGAGGTCTCTCAGGTGACCTGAGATGTGATCTTGGCGGGAATGTCTAGGATGAGTCTACGCTGAGGCATTTTGGATGCGTTGGAATTTTTTCTGTAGTTTGGCTGTGGTTCCGGCGTAAAGGGTGTTTCCGTAGTCCAGTCGGCTTGTGACTAGTGCATGGGTGACCGACTTTCTTGTTTCGGTGGGGATCCAACAGAAGATTTTTTTGAGCATACGTAGTATGTTGAAGCATGATGATGAGACGGCGTTGACTTGTCTGGTCATCGAAAGGGAGGGGTCCAGGATGAAGCCCAGGTTACGTGCGTGGTCCGTTGGTATGGGTGTGGTTCCCAGGGCTGGTGGCCACCATGAGTCGTCCCAGGCGGAGGGGGATGATCCTAAGATGAGGACTTCCATTTTGTCCGAGTTCAGTTTTAGACGGCTGTTCTTCATCCACTCGGCTACTTCTTTCATCCCTTCGTGTAGGTTGGTTTTGGCGGTGTTTGGGTCTTTGGTGAGGGAGAGGATCAGCTGGGTGTCGTCTGAGTAGGAGATAATGTTGAGGTTGTGTTGGCGCGCAATGGATGCGAGGGGACTCATGTATACGTTGAATAGGGTGGGACTGAGTGAAGATCCTTGGGGTACGCCGCAGATGACTTCTGTGGTCTCTGATCTGAAGGGGGGGAGGCGGACTCTCTGGGTTCTTCCGGAGAGGAACGAGATTATCCAGTCCAATGCTTTTCCTTGTATACCGACGTTGCTGAGGCGTTGTATAAGGGTGTTATGACAGACTGTGTCGAAGGCTGCGGAGAGGTCAAGTAGGATGAGGGCAGCTGTTTCTCTGTTGTCCAGTAGGGTTTGAATGTCGTCTGTTGCTGCGATGAGGGCGGTCTCGGTGCTGTGTTTGGCACGGAATCCGGACTGTGAAGGGTCAAGGGATTTGTTGGATTCGAGGAAGGCGACGAAGTTGACTGTTGACGGCTTTCTCAATGACTTTGGCAGGGAATGGGAGGAGCGAAATGGGGCGGTAGTTCTTAAGTTCAGTGGGGTCTGCTGTAGGTTTCTTCAAGAGGGTGCTGAGTTCGGCCTGTTTCCAGCTTGCCGGGAAGGTAGCGGAGTTGAGGGAGCAGTTGATGACGTCTCGGAGATGGGGTGCGATAATGGAGTCTGCTTTGTTGAAAATGTGGTGGGGACATGGGTCGGTTGGTGATCCTGAGTGAATGGTGTTCATCAGGCGGATGGTGTCTTCGGTGGTGATTGGGTTCCAGGCGCAAAGGTTGTTGGGTGGGGTTCAAGTTCGGAGGTGGGTGGGGTGGACTGGTCTCCGAAGCTGTTATGTATGTCAGCGATTTTGTTGTGGAAAAACGAGGCTAGAGAGCTGCAGAGGTCTTGGGAGGGAGTGATGTCATTGGTGCCGGCGGTGGGGTTGGTAAACTCTTTGACGATGTTGAATAGTTCTTTGCTGTTGAGTCGATCCTTGAATGATGATTTCTTGGTGGACCGGATCAGTCGGTGGTGTTTGCGGGTGGCGTTCTTGAAGGTGGCCAGGTTGTCAGAGGTTGGGTTTTTTCGCCATGCTTTCTCGAGGGTGCGGCAGATCTTCTTGGATTTCTTAAGGTCATCATTAAACCAGGGGGCTTTTTTGCTGCCTTGCTTGATTTGATGGTTTTTCACGGGAGCTAATTCGTCAGCGCTGTGGGTGATCCATTGTGTGAGGTTGGTGGCTGCTTGGTTTGGGTCCGATGATTTTGCAGGAGGGTTTTGATGAAGCGATGTGTAGAGCTGGTCGGAGCTAATTTTGTTCCAGTTTCTCTGTGGAATTTGTTGTGGGTGGTTGTGGGTCGTAGTCTTTTTTAAATTGAAGTGAACGCAGCTGTGGTCTGTCCAATGGAGAGCTGTGGTGTGATTAAAGGAGATGTGCTTGCTGGAGTTGAAGATTGGGTCGAGCGTGTGTCCGGCAAAGTGGGTGGGGGAGTCTACAAGTTGTTTGAGTCCGAGATTGGCGAGGTTGTCCAAGAGGGTGGTGGTGTTGCTGTCGTTGTTCTTTTCCAGGTGGAAGTTGAGGTCTCCCAGTATAATGTAGTCCTCTGAGGGGAGGGCGTGAGGGCTGATGAAATCAGTGATGTCTTCGCTGAATTGTGTGCGGGGTCCGGGTGGTCTATAGATGAGGGTGCCTCTGAGTGTGGTCTTAGGGTCGGTGTGGATTTGGAAGTTAAGGTGTTCGGCGGTTGTGAGGTTGTCATCGGAGCTGGTTGTAATGTGGATGGTGTTCTTGTGGACGATGGCGATTCCTCCTCCTGTTCGCTTGGTGTGGTCCTTTCGGATGATTTTGTAGTCATCCGGGATGGCTATGGCGATGTTGGGCGTTGATGAGGTGTTCATCCAGGTTTCTGTAAGGAAGGCGACGTCCGGCGAAGTGGTGTCGAGAAGGTTCCACAGTTCAATGGCGTGTCTGTGGACCGAGCGGGTGTTGAGCAGGATGCACTTCAGGTGGTTAGTGTTGGAGCTCTGTTTGGAGTATGTGGATTTGCTGTGGGTCTTAGTGCAGTCAAACTTGCAGGAGTGGCAAGTGAAGGGTCCATGGGTGTGTCCTGGTGCGGAGTGGTAGCAGGTTGGGAGTCGGCCGGGGTTAAGTGCAGAGAGGGTAGCGGCGTTGTAGGTTATGCGGGCGGAGTGGATTTTGCGGGGGCCAAGGGGTCTGGCGCTGGGCGCGGTCCAGGCGCGGACGGGCGTAGACGGGCTTGCATTTGGCGCACCTTCAGCGCGCATGGGGCGCGTCCCCTGCGCGTGAATGCTGCGCGCAAAAGCATCTGTCATAAGTGGATAGTGGATGGGGAGGGGCGAGGAAGGAGCAGCTGGGAGGCGGGAGCGGGGTGGAGAGGCTGGCTACGAGGCACAACAACAAATATGGCGGTGTAAGCAAAACCGAAACAGGACGAAATTGGGGGCACAAAGTTGGATGTCGCAGTGGCACCGGCACAATCAGGCAATAAATGGTTATTTTAAAATCAGGCAATGCGAGCGCTCCAATCATAAAGAAATTGCACAGATTAAAATGCGAGCAGCAGCAGTGAGCAATAGCAGGCAGCAATTCTCCACAAGTAAAGCGAACCAAGCGCTACGATACCCAGGCACCAGTTCTTAGCAGGCAGTGCGAGCAAAGCGCTATCGATATCCAGGCAGGGAGCGTTGGGAGCAACCGCTTCTCAGAGAGACAGGACGGTCACCAGGCGTATCTGGATGACCCAACAGAGGTCTTTGTTAATCAGAACCCATTTCTGTATTGGCATGGGAAAAGGGCTCGATGGCGACTGATCACCAACCTGGCTCTAAATTATTTGTCTTGCCCACTCGCAAGCGTGTCTTCTGAACTTGTTTTCAGTGCTGCTGGTGCCATTGTGATTTCAAAAAGCACCCGCCTCTCTCTCAAAAATGTGGAGAGGTTAACACTGATCAAGATGAATCAGTACTTCATACCACCAGATTACAAAATACGTGAATGGACGCAGGAAGAAGAGGACACCGACTTAGGTGACGGAAGTTCTTCTCTGTTAGCTGACCTACTCCCGTCTCAATTCATAGAGTTTGAGGATGAGCTCTACTTCCCTGACACCGAGGCCTGAAAATGACAAAATGACATACTCATTGATTCACTTTTATTCCTGTATGTCTTTCTTTGTTTTGCAACTTTTACCACAACAAAACTCTAATCACCTAATCACAACAAGTCCATCAGCAGCACTGTCTTCATCTTATTTTCCTTATTGATTTGAAGGTGCTGCAGTCTGCATTCCTGAGGTTCACAAGTTCACAACTCAATCATGCTCCTCTATCCTCCTCCTCCAGACTCATCCTATCCATTTCCCTCAAGGCAGATGGATGGATTACGCGGAATAAAGAAACTTTGTCTTCGTAGACGAGTCCCCTCAAGTGGGACTGGAATTACTGACTACTTGCTTGCTGATTGCTGACAGTTACTTTTGAAATTCACACGACAGGCTGCCCTGTGGGCCCTCACTTTCCAAATAAGATGCAGACAAAAAGGTAATGAATAATGAGAAGCTGGCATGCAGTGGATAGCAATGGCTGTCTGGCTCTGATGAAAGCAATTGCTATTTGTTTTTTGGGCATGAAATGAATCATATGTCTTCTCTTAGTTATTATTTAATCTTTTCCATACTAATTGTAACTCATGTCTACTACTCTGTTTTTTTTACCTTGTTTAATTCAAATTGTACTTCAACTTCAGGGACCACTACGTTGCATTTTCCAATATGCAAAATGTTCTTGGACTCACTTGCCAATATACCATGATGATTGATCGAATAATATATCTTTTTTCTTTACAGTCACTCACTGGGATGGATGTATCATCAGCGTCGGTTTACAGAAGAACTATGGCCAATTTGTGAGTGGCAAACAGGTAAACCAGTCTAGAACAACTACTAAAGCAGAACTGCATGTCTGTCTATTCGTGGTATGTAGAGGTCGAGGCAGTGTTCTGTTGTTGTTATGCCAGGCAAAGTCCACTCCAGACAGCAGTTCATGTAAAATTGGGGCTATGTGGCTTGCTGCATACAATTAGATATGCTTTGTCTGTCTGTTACAAAGAGCCTAGGCATGCTACATCAGGTTGCTTCACTCAATTAATAATTCAACAGAAAGTTGTCTCACAGTAACACTAACAATTTGAAAGCACAGTATAACATTTTGGCATGTATCTTTCCGCAGTCTTTGTAGGCCTGTGACATTAGTGGGAGTTTCAGGAATTCTACATGCAGCACTATGGACTCACTACTACATAGTCAGCGAGTCAAAGACTACACCAGTCTTCTTCTTTTTTTCTCTTGTTTTGGAAAATAAATTGCATGTACGTGAACTTGTCGTAGCCGGCATAATGTTTACTTTTTCTCAACAACCAACTAACACCCTTTTCATTTTATTTGGTAAACCATCGTCTTGGCTTGCATTTGAGTTTGACCCAAATGATATATTGCAATGCACACCACACATGCATTTTCTGATTCACCCACACAGGCAGTCATCTTTTCTTTCTCCTCCAACCATCCTTGCTTCAAGCAGCCATGCATCTGATTCCTTCCTTTCAGCTACCTCTGCCTGCATTCAAAAACATGTATCATTCTTTACAGTCATAAATGTTATGACTCGCTCGTCCTTCCTTTCACCTTTCTTTCCCTTTTCGTTCTTCACATCCCTCAAGATCATCTGATATGACTTGCCTTCAGGATAAAAGTTTCCCAGCTGTGTTGAATTCAAATAGAGGAGGCCATTGCTTACCGGAGAACTACCGCCGCTAATGCTATAACTAAATTAGTCAAGGTTGACTGTCATCTCCGTGATTGGCAAAAATGTAGTTCTAAATTAGTAACTGTTCTTAACAGTACAGTGTACTTGTACTAGTGTACTGTCTACTGTACAGTACATCATACACTCCTTTGCGAGCCTACTCTCAAATGTCAATAAGTAAGGAGTATAATAACTTACCACCACCCACCGCTGCTGAGCCATCCCCCTCAGCTCCTTCTGGTGGCACTTGTGGTGCCGCCGCACCCGCTCCTGGAGTGGACCCCTCCGCGCTGCTGGCCCCTGCACTGGTGGTGGGAAGAAGTGCCGCATCCGATGTTGTGATGCCTAGAAAAAACATGTCATATTTGTAGATGCCATACACCACCCCCTATTTTGTCTCGTAATGGAAGAGAAAATGTTAATACATGTACAATTTTTTAATATTGGGACTGAAGAAAAGTCACGCTTTTGGGGAGGGTGTTAACTTATATGCTTAGCCATAACATGCTTTGTTGTAGGAAGCACAGGAGGTAACCCATAAACCACGTTGGGAAGGGTGCGTTATGTAAACGAGAACAGGTCCCAACAGGTATTATTTAAAAGACTGTTTCAATAGGAGTATGCCACAAGCATTACTAAGAACAGAACACAAGGAGTCAGAGGATTGAAAAAAGGGTGGTATTATTCACCAAGGGCAAGGGGTAATACATTTACAGTTAAGACAGCACTGTAAAGATTAGATCTTGTGACAACCCAGTGGCACTTGGTGCAAGGTGCTATATACAGTTTGAAGTGAAAATGAGAAGTGCAAGTGCTATTAAAAACAGCATAAGTGGCGCATACATGAAATTATGTACATCATTTAAAGCTTCAATTACAGAACAAGTTACAATCACTTGAAAAATAGTTTTTGGTAAAAGCTTTAAGTGTGATATGCGTCGTATGATTCAAGCTGTGTGGTCGACGGCGTTTCGATCCCCTTGGTTTGGGATCGTCATCAGGACGGGGTTGTCGATGGATACAGTGCTGTGGACAAAGGAGGGGAGTCGTAAGCAAGGGCAATAGGCGGGCAGGGAGAGGTAGGTGAGGGGTGGGGGATTTTAGTTGGACTAAATCGAATAAGATCTATCGTGAAAAAGGGACCGTGACTGTAGTGGTGGCCAGAGAGGGAAGGAGAGTGCTATTAGGGGTGACTAGTGTGGAAAAATTGGGCCAGGCGAGGGGGAGACCTTTCAGTGGAATGGTGATCCACCTATAAGGGAATGAACTTACAGTTGCCAGTTGGGATGGCGAGTCTGGCGGCACACGGCTGTTACTAGCGTCAATTGCTGTAGAAAAAATATTGACGTGAGTATTAAAAAAACAGGGGTGTAACAGGATAGTGCGGGAGGGTCTCAGGATGTTATTACCTGGTCGCGTTCCGTCCTAGGGATGCTCACAGAGTTGGGCAGCGTCTGGGAAAAGAGAGCGCGCATGCGGTCAGTTAGGCTGTAGGACGCTCCATGATAGAGCAGATGCTGACTAATTGCGTGCCATCTGGTGGTGCAATCTCTCTCACACACTCTTACCTGGAAAAAGGAAAGCACAGAAGGCAAGCGCTCATCTGGCGTGGCTGGTCGGCAGTGAATGCGGGAACAGACCGCGCATTACCAGAGTCCTGGCTTATGTCCAGGCTGCCGCGCGAGGGGGGTGGGAGGGCCGGCGGAGTGTGGGCGTGAACCAGGGGCGGGGTTTAGGGAAGGCCGGGGATGTGTCGCGAGGCCATTGGAAGGAGTAAATGAAAGGGGCGGGAATGGGAAGGGCCGGGGAGGAGTGGTAGGGCGTGGGTGAAGGTTCCCATGGCAACCCAAGTAAACAGGAAGCAAAGCAGTCTCAGAACGCCGTCAAAGGCCGGCAGTCGCGTGAAGGGGAATGTCAGCAATTAAATGTAAACAAAGGTTCAAAAAGCTCAAATGGCGCTGTCGGCGTTAAAGGCATGAAAAACATTACAGCATGTTGTGAGCCAACAGGTACAAGCAAATAACAATAATAATGCTCGCAGTGCAAATAAGGTATGTTAGAACCAGAGCAACAGGGTCTAATTGGTGTAAAACCGGGCGGTTAATTTACAGGATGTAATAAAGGCTTAGAGGGTACGTGGAGCCAGGTCAAGGGTTTGGTCTGGACGGAGGTTCATACTGTGGAGGTCATATAATTACAATACGGGAATTGCAATACATGGAAATAAGTGTACTGTTTATGTACCTCCGGTGACGCTCTGGACATGGATGTGGAGTTAATACGTTAATGTGATCATAATAGAAAACAATAATCTTAGAGCATGTTGTATTTTAACAGCCACGAAAGAAGGGTTTTTTGGTGTGAAACCAGGCGGTTAATTTACAGGGATTTGTAAAAGTACTGGTCAGGATGAAAGATCAAATACAATTGTGTAACGTGGAACGCAATTCAGGGGAGGACAGAGGGACTTAGGTGGTGATGGTACTGGTCCATTCATCAAGGGTGTTGAGCCCGTGGTTGACCGAGTCAACTCTGGCGATCCATTTGCATTCAGCTCTGTTGAGCAGAGCAGTCATGTTGCCTCCTCTGAGGGGTAGGGTAGGCTTCTCAATGACCTGCCATCTTAGGTCCGCGTCAGTATGAGACTGTTCAATGAAATGTGAGACCAGGGGCGCTGTGAGTACCTTACAATTGATTCTGCTTTTATGTTGTATGATCCGCTGTTTCACCATTTGTGTTGTCTGGCCGATGTAGATCAAGTCACACGGGCATCGGATGGCATAGATTACGTTTTGCGTTTTGCAATTGGTTAGATGAGTGAGCTGGTGTGTTTGTCCCATGAATTTGAATTCTTTGGTGTTCATTGTCAATTCGCACACACTACAGGACTGGCATTTAAAATGTCCAATGACAGGGGGCATGCCCCACGCTGCTGTGATGGTGTTTGTGTTGCTCTCGGTACTGGTGGTTGGCCAAGTGATGGCACGAACGAGGTGGTTAGCGATGTTACTTCCTCTCTGATAAGAGAACAAGGGAGGTGCGCTGAATTGTTCTTCCGATCGTAGCACAGTCCAGTTCTTTTTGATAATTTTGGCAACTCTGTTGCTGTCCGGACTGAAGACTGAGACAAAAGGAATCCTTTTCAAAGTTTGTTTGTTTTGGTTTGGCACTAGTAGGTCCTCCCGGTGGTTATACCATGCCCGTTTTTTGGCTTGTTTCACCAGACGTCGTGGGTAACCTCTATTGATCAGTTTGGAGACTAGGATATCCGCCTCCCTGAAGTAATCCTTGCGCCACTTGCAATTCCTCCGGATGCGGAGGAATTGGCCAAAGGGGAGACCATCGCGCAGGCCTCTGGGGTGGTTACTAGAGTAGTGCAGCAACGTGTTCCGTTCAGTTGGTTTGCGATAGAGTATAGTTCCAATTTTGCCTTCCTCCGCATGTATTGTGACATCCAAAAAGGGTAGGTCATTGGGTTTGGTTTCATATGTGAATTTGAGATGTTCCTGGGAAGAGTTTAACCATTCAACGCACGGCTGTAAGGAGTCAGCTGTCCCATTCCAGATTAATAGAATGTCATCGATGTACCGACGCCACAGATGGATTTGGGGTCGGTACGGGTTGATGTGGTTGAGGAACAATGATTTTTCAAGGGCATGTACATATAGAATGGCAAAATTCGGAGCAAAGCAAGCCCCCATAGCTACTCCCTTGATTTGCAGGTAGTATGTATTTTTGTACAAGAAATAATTGTTTTGTAGGGCCACTCTTAAGAGATCCATAACGAAATCAGTTGGAATTTTGGATGGTTGTGGTCTGGTGGTCAGAAGGTTTTTGATTACGTTGAGTCCTTCGCAGTGGGGAATGTTAGTGTAGAGGGATTCAATATCCAAACTTGCCATTATTTGATTGTCCATATCGAAAGGTTGATCCTCAATGGTGGTGATTAGGTCCATAGTGTCACGGATGTAGGTGTCCGTTGTGGGCACAAACTCTTTTATCACAGAGTTCACAAACTTGCCAAGGGGTTCCAGGATGGAGCCGCACCCCGATACTATCGGGCGTCCAGGAGGATTTCTGGCGTCTTTATGTATTTTGGGAAGTACATAGAGGATCGGGGTCCTTGGGTGTGGGTTGTTCAAAAACTCAAATTCTTTTTTGTTGATCACGTTGTTGTCTCTGGCTGTAGTTGTAATAGAGAGAATCTTTTGTCTTATGTCTGCCAGGGGATCTTTGGATAGAGCACGGTAGTGATCGTGGTTGGTTAATTGTCGTTCTACCTCCCTGTCGTATTCAGTGTTATTGAGGACAACAATCCCACCTCCCTTGTCCGCGGGTTTGATGACTATTCCCGGATTGTTTTGTAAGGTGGCAAGTGCTTCTTTCTCCTCCCAAGGCAGGTTGTAGGGGACGTAGCGTGGAATGGTCTTTAGTGCCATGACTTCTTTTAAAACAAGTTTTTCAAAAGTCAGAATTTCTGGTGGCATTTGATGCGAGGGAGGGTTGAAGGTGGAGGGTGGCCGAAATGGAGAAATCTCTGACCCACTGTTGTCTGGTTTGTCGGCAAAAAAGTGTTTTAGTCGAATTCTCCTGAAAAATTTCAGAAGGTTGGACTGGAGATCCAGAAAGTTGGTTCTAACCGTTGGCACGAACGAAAGCCCACGCGACAAAAGTTTCGTTTCTGTGGGTGTAAGGTTGTGGTCCGACAGGTTGAAGATAGGGATGGACGTTACAGCATTTGCAGTTTCTATACCCATCATTGGGGTTGGCCCCATTGGTAGTACCGGTTGCGAGTTTGTCTGTTGCCTGGTACTGGTGGTTGATATTGTTTTGCCCTTGTCTGACGATTCTGTGGTTGTGGGTGTTGACCGCGGCCTCGGCCTCGACCTAAAAAACCGGGTGGAAGTAGTGGCTGTGGACCAGAGGTTGTGGCGTCGGTATCGTCTCCTGAGCTGTTTGATGAGACAGAGAAGGTGACGCGTTGGTTGTTTCTGTATCGGCCCCAATTTTGGGATCTTGGCTGGTTCTGATGTGTGGTATAGAATTCTTCGTTCAAATAAGGATACGTGTTCTCGTTCTTATAGTTCTTAATATCTTTCTCGATTTTATTGATCTTCTTATTGACCTCAAAGGTGTTGAAGGTGGCAATGGAGCTATATATTTTCTCTAGGAGGTTTTTAGCGTCTGTAATGGTTGTGTCTTCTAGGATACGTTTCTCTAGTTCTTCTATTTCTTGGAGCTCTTGGCGGCTATGTTCTATCGCTGTGTCAATCCCCAGGACCATCCAGTGGCGAGAGCACGTGGTCGCTAGATGGCTAAAGCTGACTCGGAACTTGGGGTCTTGTGTGAAAATGGCCGGGGTGTTCCGGATTTGGAGGCCAAGAGGGATGACTCCAGATCGTAGGTAATCCGTGAGCATGCGGGCATGTAGGTCCGTTCTGATCTGCTTTTTCTTTAGTTTCTCGAGTTGATCCAAAAGAACTCGGGATGAGTTTGGGGCAGTGGAGGCGGATGTAGATTGTTGGGGGCCTGACAGTAATGAGGGCCCAGTGAGTCTGGATTGAATATATTCCTCTGAATAGGTGAGGGACTCCTTGGACATCTTGTGCAGGCCGGAGGGTCCTGGACAGATGTGTACCTTAGTCAATAAGGTATATTAGATCAAGTACACAGAGGTACTCCTCTCGCAGCGAACATGCTGCACCTAATAGTTGTAGGAAGCACAGGAGGTAACCCATAAACCACGTTGGGAAGGGTGCGTTATGTAAACGAGAACAGGTCCCAACAGGTATTATTTAAAAGACTGTTTCAATAGGAGTATGCCACAAGCATTACTAAGAACAGAACACAAGGAGTCAGAGGATTGAAAAAAGGGTGGTATTATTCACCAAGGGCAAGGGGTAATACATTTACAGTTAAGAAAGCACTGTAAAGATTAGATCTTGTGACAACCCAGTGGCACTTGGTGCAAGGTGCTATATACAGTTTGAAGTGAAAATGAGAAGTGCAAGTGCTATTAAAAACAGCATAAGTGGCGCATACATGAAATTATGTACATCATTTAAAGCTTCAATTACAGAACAAGTTACAATCACTTGAAAAATAGTTTTTGGTAAAAGCTTTAAGTGTGATATGCGTCGTATGATTCAAGCTGTGTGGTCGACGGCGTTTCGATCCCCTTGGTTTGGGATCGTCATCAGGACGGGGTTGTCGATGGATACAGTGCTGTGGACAAAGGAGGGGAGTCGTAAGCAAGGGCAATAGGCGGGCAGGGAGAGGTAGGTGAGGGGTGGGGGATTTTAGTTGGACTAAATCGAATAAGATCTATCGTGAAAAAGGGACCGTGACTGTAGTGGTGGCCAGAGAGGGAAGGAGAGTGCTATTAGGGGTGACTAGTGTGGAAAAATTGGGCCAGGCGAGGGGGAGACCTTTCAGTGGAATGGTGATCCACCTATAAGGGAATGAACTTACAGTTGCCAGTTGGGATGGCGAGTCTGGCGGCACACGGCTGTTACTAGCGTCAATTGCTGTAGAAAAAATATTGACGTGAGTATTAAAAAAACAGGGGTGTAACAGGATAGTGCGGGAGGGTCTCAGGATGTTATTACCTGGTCGCATTCCGTCCTAGGGATGCTCACAGAGTTGGGCAGCGTCTGGGAAAAGAGAGCGCGCATGCGGTCAGTTAGGCTGTAGGACGCTCCATGATAGAGCAGATGCTGACTAATTGCGTGCCATCTGGTGGTGCAATCTCTCTCACACACTCTTACCTGGAAAAAGGAAAGCACAGAAGGCAAGCGCTCATCTGGCGTGGCTGGTCGGCAGTGAATGCGGGAACAGACCGCGCATTACCAGAGTCCTGGCTTATGTCCAGGCTGCCGCGCGAGGGGGGTGGGAGGGCCGGCGGAGTGTGGGCGTGAACCAGGGGCGGGGTTTAGGGAAGGCCTGGGATGTGTCGCGAGGCCATTGGAAGGAGTAAATGAAAGGGGCGGGAATGGGAAGGGCCGGGGAGGAGTGGTAGGGCGTGGGTGAAGGTTCCCATGGCAACCCAAGTAACCAGGAAGCAAAGCAGTCTCAGAACGCCGTCAAAGGCCGGCAGTCGCGTGAAGGGGAATGTCAGCAATTAAATGTAAACAAAGGTTCAAAAAGCTCAAATGGCGCTGTCGGCGTTAAAGGCATGAAAAACATTACAGCATGTTGTGAGCCAACAGGTACAAGCAAATAACAATAATAATGCTCGCAGTGCAAATAAGGTATGTTAGAACCAGAGCAACAGGGTCTAATTGGTGTAAAACCGGGCGGTTAATTTACAGGATGTAATAAAGGCTTAGAGGGTACGTGGAGCCAGGTCAAGGGTTTGGTCTGGACGGAGGTTCATACTGTGGAGGTCATATAATTACAATACGGGAATTGCAATACATGGAAATAAGTGTACTGTTTATGTACCTCCGGTGACGCTCTGGACATGGATGTGGAGTTAATACGTTAATGTGATCATAATAGAAAACAATAATCTTAGAGCATGTTGTATTTTAACAGCCACGAAAGAAGGGTTTTTTGGTGTGAAACCAGGCGGTTAATTTACAGGGATTTGTAAAAGTACTGGTCAGGATGAAAGATCAAATACAATTGTGTAACGTGGAACGCAATTCAGGGGAGGACAGAGGGACTTAGGTGGTGATGGTACTGGTCCATTCATCAAGGGTGTTGAGCCCGTGGTTGACCGAGTCAACTCTGGCGATCCATTTGCATTCAGCTCTGTTGAGCAGAGCAGTCATGTTGCCTCCTCTGAGGGGTAGGGTAGGCTTCTCAATGACCTGCCATCTTAGGTCCGCGTCAGTATGAGACTGTTCAATGAAATGTGAGACCAGGGGCGCTGTGAGTACCTTACAATTGATTCTGCTTTTATGTTGTATGATCCGCTGTTTCACCATTTGTGTTGTCTGGCCGATGTAGATCAAGTCACACGGGCATCGGATGGCATAGATTACGTTTTGCGTTTTGCAATTGGTTAGATGAGTGAGCTGGTGTGTTTGTCCCATGAATTTGAATTCTTTGGTGTTCATTGTCAATTCGCACACACTACAGGACTGGCATTTAAAATGTCCAATGACAGGGGGCATGCCCCACGCTGCTGTGATGGTGTTTGTGTTGCTCTCGGTACTGGTGGTCGGCCAAGTGATGGCACGAACGAGGTGGTTAGCGATGTTACTTCCTCTCTGATAAGAGAACAAGGGAGGTGCGCTGAATTGTTCTTCCGATCGTAGCACAGTCCAGTTCTTTTTGATAATTTTGGCAACTCTGTTGCTGTCCGGACTGAAGACTGAGACAAAGGGAATCCTTTTCAAAGTTTGTTTGTTTTGGTTTGGCACTAGTAGGTCCTCCCGGTGGTTATACCATGCCCGTTTTTTGGCTTGTTTCACCAGACGTCGTGGGTAACCTCTATTGATCAGTTTGGAGACTAGGATATCCGCCTCCCTGAAGTAATCCTTGCGCCACTTGCAATTCCTCCGGATGCGGAGGAATTGGCCAAAGGGGAGACCATCGCGCAGGCCTCTGGGGTGGTTACTAGAGTAGTGCAGCAACGTGTTCCGTTCAGTTGGTTTGCGATAGAGTATAGTTCCAATTTTGCCTTCCTCCGCATGTATTGTGACATCCAAAAAGGGTAGGTCATTGGGTTTGGTTTCATATGTGAATTTGAGATGTTCCTGGGAAGAGTTTAACCATTCAACGCACGGCTGTAAGGAGTCAGCTGTCCCATTCCAGATTAATAGAATGTCATCGATGTACCGACGCCACAGATGGATTTGGGGTCGGTACGGGTTGATGTGGTTGAGGAACAATGATTTTTCAAGGGCATGTACATATAGAATGGCAAAATTCGGAGCAAAGCAAGCCCCCATAGCTACTCCCTTGATTTGCAGGTAGTATGTATTTTTGTACAAGAAATAATTGTTTTGTAGGGCCACTCTTAAGAGATCCATAACGAAATCAGTTGGAATTTTGGATGGTTGTGGTCTGGTGGTCAGAAGGTTTTTGATTACGTTGAGTCCTTCGCAGTGGGGAATGTTAGTGTAGAGGGATTCAATATCCAAACTTGCCATTATTTGATTGTCCATATCGAAAGGTTGATCCTCAATGGTGGTGATTAGGTCCATAGTGTCACGGATGTAGGTGTCCGTTGTGGGCACAAACTCTTTTATCACAGAGTCCACAAACTTGCCAAGGGGTTCCAGGATGGAGCCGCACCCCGATACTATCGGGCGTCCAGGAGGATTTCTGGCGTCTTTATGTATTTTGGGAAGTACATAGAGGATCGGGGTCCTTGGGTGTGGGTTGTTCAAAAACTCAAATTCTTTTTTGTTGATCACGTTGTTGTCTCTGGCTGTAGTTGTAATAGAGAGAATCTTTTGTCTTATGTCTGCCAGGGGATCTTTGGATAGAGCACGGTAGTGATCGTGGTTGGTTAATTGTCGTTCTACCTCCCTGTCGTATTCAGTGTTATTGAGGACAACAATCCCACCTCCCTTGTCCGCGGGTTTGATGACTATTCCCGGATTGTTTTGTAAGGTGGCAAGTGCTTCTTTCTCCTCCCAAGGCAGGTTGTAGGGGACGTAGCGTGGAATGGTCTTTAGTGCCATGACTTCTTTTAAAACAAGTTTTTCAAAAGTCAGAATTTCTGGTGGCATTTGATGCGAGGGAGGGTTGAAGGTGGAGGGTGGCCGAAATGGAGAAATTATTATTGTTATTTGCTTGTACCTGTTGGCTCACAACATGCTGTAATGTTTTTCATGCCTTTAACGCCGACAGCGCCATTTGAGCTTTTTGAACCTTTGTTTACATTTAATTGCTGACATTCCCCTTCACGCGACTGCCGGCCTTTGACGGCGTTCTGAGACTGCTTTGCTTCCTGTTTACTTGGGTTGCCATGGGAACCTTCACCCACGCCCTACCACTCCTCCCCGGCCCTTCCCATTCCCGCCCCTTTCATTTACTCCTTCCAATGGCCTCGCGACACATCCCCGGCCTTCCCTAAACCCCGCCCCTGGTTCACGCCCACACTCCGCCGGCCCTCCCACCCCCCTCGCGCGGCAGCCTGGACATAAGCCAGGACTCTGGTAATGCGCGGTCTGTTCCCGCATTCACTGCCGACCAGCCACGCCAGATGAGCGCTTGCCTTCTGTGCTTTCCTTTTTCCAGGTAAGAGTGTGTGAGAGAGATTGCACCACCAGATGGCACGCAATTAGTCAGCATCTGCTCTATCATGGAGCGTCCTACAGCCTAACTGACCGCATGCGCGCTCTCTTTTCCCAGACGCTGCCCAACTCTGTGAGCATCCCTAGGACGGAACGCGACCAGGTAATAACATCCTGAGACCCTCCCGCACTATCCTGTTACACCCCTGTTTTTTTAATACTCACGTCAATATTTTTTCTACAGCAATTGACGCTAGTAACAGCCGTGTGCCGCCAGACTCGCCATCCCAACTGGCAACTGTAAGTTCATTCCCTTATAGGTGGATCACCATTCCACTGAAAGGTCTCCCCCTCGCCTGGCCCAATTTTTCCACACTAGTCACCCCTAATAGCACTCTCCTTCCCTCTCTGGCCACCACTACAGTCACGGTCCCTTTTTCACGATAGATCTTATTCGATTTAGTCCAACTAAAATCCCCCACCCCTCACCTACCTCTCCCTGCCCGCCTATTGCCCTTGCTTACGACTCCCCTCCTTTGTCCACAGCACTGTATCCATCGACAACCCCGTCCTGATGACGATCCCAAACCAAGGGGATCGAAACGCCGTCGACCACACAGCTTGAATCATACGACGCATATCACACTTAAAGCTTTTACCAAAAACTATTTTTCAAGTGATTGTAACTTGTTCTGTAATTGAAGCTTTAAATGATGTACATAATTTCATGTATGCGCCACTTATGCTGTTTTTAATAGCACTTGCACTTCTCATTTTCACTTCAAACTGTATATAGCACCTTGCACCAAGTGCCACTGGGTTGTCACAAGATCTAATCTTTACAGTGCTGTCTTAACTGTAAATGTATTACCCCTTGCCCTTGGTGAATAATACCACCCTTTTTTCAATCCTCTGACTCCTTGTGTTCTGTTCTTAGTAATGCTTGTGGCATACTCCTATTGAAACAGTCTTTTAAATAATACCTGTTGGGACCTGTTCTCGTTTACATAGCCATAACATGCAACACTTTTTGGCACAACTGATGAATGCTTGCTTTTTAACGTGCCACATTTTTCTAATTACAGACGGAACCAACTACTCCTCATTACCACCAGGAGGACTTGAAGTTCCAACAAGGTGAGGGCTCCCGAGTCCCGCACAGTTACTTCTGACTGAGGTATGTGGAAAGTCGAACTGCACCTATCATCAACAATGTCCTATTTTAAGGGGAGGAGCTACGCCAGAAACCAAGATGGCCGCATAAGCTCCCGGCTCCGCCGACCTCCGCCAGCAGCTCGTATATCCTGCTCTTAATCCAGCATTCGCACCAGACTCCCGGGTTCATGAAGTATTGATGCTTCTAAAGGTGTAATCCCGAGGTTTTTATCTCATCGGACTCCGAAGATACGCCGTGTTTCCATTCTCGGCCTAACATCGTGTGGAAGCCGGGGCCTCGATTTCTAGACTATCCAGGTTGGAGTTGATCAACAACGGCCGCTGGACCTGGACTGAGCCCGGTCCCCCCAAGTGTCTCGTAACCTGTTGGTTTTCAGATGGTGGCATCGTGACCAGTCTACACCTTGAACACAAAAGAGGATCGCGCCGGCTGCTGTGTCCGGGGGTCCGACGCCCGGAGACCCTGCTGACCTCCCGGGGTTGACGGGCCGGGGCCCTCGCTATCGGTGACGGTGTCGATCTTACAAGACGGGGAGCGCCCACTGTGATCACTGGATTTGCGTGGCCTGTTGCCCCGGAGAAGCCGGCCTCCGGGGTACGAATCCAGCTCTGCCTCTTCGCGAGAGGAGATGGGGCGGACGGAAGGTACGCCATCGCTGCAGGCCGTCATAGCCGCCATTGAGGCGCTCCACTCACAGTTCACCGTCGTATTCTGGACACTGAGCGTGCAAGTTGACGGTATCCTGGGACCGGTCTCTGACACTCCATTAAGTTCTCATCCACCTGCGATACCAGTGATGCAATGTACATCTGAGTTCGAGGTCCCCGGACATAACCTGGATTTACTGTGCTTTTCCGATTCTCAATTCACAGTCGGCGAACCCGTGTTTGTCTCTAGCGTTCCCTGTTCGATCCTGCTGCCGCTTCACTCAGCTATGGACAGTCTTCTGTGCTGTTACAAATCCCTCAGTGACTGTTGGATAGACGTGACATCTCTGGACACTTTCCTTCGCTCGTTTTGTGGAACTCGTGACTTTCTCTCCATTTGCCGATCCTGCAACACCGAAGTGACTTTTGACGATCGTCCTGCATTTTCGATTGAGATGGTGGTTCGACTGGAAAAGACTTTTATGAAGTACCGTACTGGCCAGGGATGATCTTGAGGGCTTGGATTCGGTAAAATAGCTTGACTTAATGTCGGGATTGTACCTATAACGTGAAGCGAGTTGGGTGGTGCCTTGCTATACCCCCCTGATTGGTTTGTAAATTTGCTTTATGTCGGTTTGACTGTATCTTGGGGGGATGGCTTCTGGCGGGGGGTACGGGAGACCGGGGGTGTATTTGCTTTTTACGATTCTTCTCCTCCTCCATCTTTTCCCTTCCCTGGGGTTAGTTTAGAGGGCGACAGGCACGCTGCTAGTGGGGTTAGGTCGTAGCCATCCGCAGGGGTGCAGGGTGGGGGGATGAGAGGGGGGTTTCTTATTTTTCCTTTATTTTGTTCTATGACCTTTCTGTTTCCCTTTTCCCTTCTTCACAAGAAATGTGGCACGTTCCCCTGATCATTTAATCCTCATATCTGGGTGTCTAAGGTTGGAGTCTCATATTCAGTATTCTGGACGGACAGGATCCGATTATGTTTGCCCAAGGCTATCTGTACCGTGTTGCTTTCTCTCAGCTCCAATTTGTATCGATGTTTTTCAGATGCCTATACCTGTCGTGTATCCTCAGACTGATCTTCCCGTTCAATATTATGATATGTTCCACCAAATGATGCCTGATATCTGTATTTCTATTCTTGTGTTATAATTAAAAAATATATATAAAACAATGTCCTATTTCTCTTGTCCATACTTCTGTATGTGCAGAATAGTGCCTGAAACACTAGCGGTATGGTATGTGCTACTATCCAATCAAAAATCCAACTACTAGCTTATTCTTGGTTGACATTGACATGTTGTTGTTGGAAATTGTCAAAGCACTAACATTAAGAAGACTGGAATACACAGCAAGGGCAAGCCAGAGGACTGCACTCAGTGCCTATAGAGCTATTGCTGGATCAGAGTGTTGTTTAACACCGTTTGCCGACTGGGCAAGCTTAGCTACCTACACAGACCGACTCATAATAATAGTAATAGTAGTAGCACAGAGAGTGATGGTAGAGAGGCAGGATAAGAATGTAGAAACAGGCTACAAGAAGATCAAAGACTATTTAGTAAAAATTTGAATTAGGAAACAGTTTGGAATGAACAACAACAGAACAACTTACCGGGGCCAGCAGAAGAGGCTGCAGAGAACCGTTCCTGCCCACTTTCTTCCGCCGGAGTCTGGGGTGTACTCTTCTTGCCCCTGAGAGATGCTGAATGTGAACATGAAAAACACAAACATGGTTGATTGTTTTTTGAAATATTTGATTTCTTTGACCACAATCTAAAATGATCTCGGGGAAACAAATTACCAACAATTTCACTAGATGCTATTGACCTATCAGATCTGGTCAACTAGGAGGATACTAGTACAGTATTGCTGGATTCGCAGACCGTCTACTTGGAAAGTTATGTAAATCACTAACTAAACCAACAACAAAAAGGTTCTACTACGACTGCCAGCACTCAGCAGTATGGGACGTGACAGACACAGTCCGTCATCATGATTGCAGACCACAAAAAAATGTCATACTACTAATAACAAGTCATAATATACTCAACCTATCAATCCATCACTATCTCTTCTTCTTAGTGGCAGCAGGAGTACAAAGGAAGGACGAGTCTTGAGTCTCTAGTCTCTCTAGCATTACGCAGTTCTGTAAAGTACTACACTCATACATATTCAGGCCAAATGAGCACAAAGTTGCAAACAAGTAAGCATAGTAGCAACGCCACTGAGGAGGCAAGCACCTGCAATCGCAGAAGCTATTTCAACATTATTCTACCTGCAATGTAATCGAATCGGCAGCATTCTTGCTCTTCGGGAAAAACATATATTAGCAATATAACACAGAGCAGAAGAAAACAAAGTAGTTATTAAATAGCTACTCACCAAGGCCAGGGATCTCCACGCCAAGCAGGTCGAGCAGGTCCTGCTCCCGGTCGAGGAGGTCAACCCACCGGTGTGTCGCTTGGTCATAGGTGCGCCGGACACCCGACTCCCTACGCATGGCCCAGCACACCTTATCCCACAGCTGGCGACGCTCCCGGAGGCCATACCCTTGACCTGGCCTGCCCCCTGCTGCCACGGTCTTCGGGAGGTGGCGTAGAACATAAAATATAAGAGCGGCCACCTCCACCGCACTGAAAACCTCCCTGGCCACTACATCCTCCCCCTCAATCGCCCGCAAAGGAGCCGGGTACGGGGTGCGGGACCATTCCCCTTGCTTTTCCCAGCTCCCTTTGCCATGGTCCTGGGCGAAAGAAGAAAAGAATGGGGGAAAAAAAGTAATTAAAATAAAAGAGAGAGCTAAACAAAAAAGTAGTTATTAAAGTAACAAAAAGTTGAAAATATCGATCTAGACAAATACAAAGATAGATAATGAGCAATAAAAACAAAAAAAAGTTCAAAGAAACAAAGGATTGCAAAGATTAAAAGAGGATAGAAAAGGCATGCCCAGAACCATAGCAATGAATGAAAAACAAGATGGCTGCGCCCATTGAGAACCACGTGGGTAAGTTTGCGCAATATTTTCCCCGCGACCACGCAAAAACGCGCGTGAACACGTAATCGCGCCCCGTGCACAACGCAAGTTTGCAAATAGCGCCCGGAAATGGAAATACGCAACACGCACAAGATGGGCGCGCCCATGTACGACCGCATGGGTAACTTTGCGGTTGATGCGCTGCATGCGGTCCGCGAACACGCAAAAAAGCCCCTCGAACACGCAAAAAAAAATCCTTGCGGAACTTGAATTCGCTTTCTCACGAATTTGCGCATTTTGCCCATACTTAGATATATCTGTGAGCGCATAGGGTACGCGTATGCTCCGAGGAGCCTTATGAGCACGAGCTGCATGCTAATTGGCTGTCAACTGTCTGTTAATTATTGGAGAATTTTGAGAATTTGTGGTATGCAAGCTAGCGAAAAAGCATCTTCGCGGATCGCAAAATTTGCGAACTTTCCTGAGATTGCGTATTTTTTATTTTTGCGAGTTAGAGAGATTTTTGGCCACTTCGGGAAAGCGAGATGTTCAAATCTCCTGCCAGATGTCAGCTGTGCGTTGCATCTGCGTATTCGCTATTGTTTACTCTCGCTATATGTGATTGTGGGCCCTTATGACGTATCCGCAAATGCTTACTGTCTGTCAACACTCCAAACCAGAAAGTGTTGGCAGCCATCTTGTGTCTCGGTAGAACCGAGGCACAAGAAAACTGAAAAACAAGTGTGCAAAAGATGCAAAGGGGGCAGGGTAGAAACACCCTGACCCCCTAGGCCTGCTCAGGGGGGTCCCACAAGGACCCCCAAGGCCAAAAATATATATATATTTTTTTAAATCACAGGATACACGTAGGATACTCGTAACCTGTGAAAAAAAAAACCTGAAGCCCGCTTCAGTGGTAATTAGCCCCGGGGGCAATGTGATTTATTATAATGGGGGCCCAGAGGGGCCCCCCAACCCCGGGGTCTGCCCCCCCTGGGGCTTTAACAATATGTATGCGGGGGCTCAAGGCCTCCCCGCAGCCCTGGGGCCGCCATCCCCCGGGCTTCTTTTTTAAAAATAAAACAAAACAAACCTGTGTGGTGTGCTCAAGCCCCCCCACATGCCCTGGGGACCGCCACTTCCCTGGGGCACTACATTTTTAAGAGACGGACCCCCCGGGCCCGGGGACCACCACCCCCCCGGGGCTTTTAAATGTGGGGATTGGGGCCGCACGTTCCCCCTCCTGGAGCCTTGTGGTGGCCCTGGGGAGCACCACCTCCCTGGGCCGGCTCCTGCAGTGTACCAGGGTGCCTACCCCCAAGTCACTGTAGTTTGCTATGGTAGGGTGGGAGTCTCACGGCTCCCTCCCTACCATAGTAAACTGCTTTGGTTTTTGAAAGAGAGAGCAGCAAACCTGCTCTATCTTCCAAAAACCAAAGACGATTGCTTTTCTTCTTGGAGAGCAGCATGTTAGCTGCTCCACATGTAGAAAAGCAATGCCAGCTCCCGCAGGAAGCGGGGAGCCTGAAGGGACCATGGGGGGATTTGGGACCCCCCCACCATCCCCAACGGAGTGGGCCAGCCCCGGGGGATGGGGTCCCTGGGGCTACAAGTGGCCCGGGAGGGGGGCCACGCGGTCCCCCTGCCAAATTTGTTTTAAATAAAATAAATGGCCGGCCTGGGGGGATGGGGTCACTGGGGCCAAAAGTGGCCACAGGAGGGGGGCAAAGATTTTGAAAAAGGCCCCTGCCCTGGGGTATGGGGTCCCCGGGGCAGACTATGGCCTTGGGAGGCGGGACACGCGGCCCCCTTCCCGATTTTTTTTGTTTTTTAAATTAAAAATTGGGGGCAGACCCTGGGGGATGGGGTCCCCGGGGCCCAAAAACTTGAAAATTGAAAAAGACAGGTATGGCGCCGGAGGCCAAGCCCCATGGCGCGTTTGCAGAGGGGGAAAGAATTCCCCTTGAATACTGCGGGTCCCTGGGGGCAAACTAGCCCACCAGGAACTTCCTGTATGCGCCAGGGGGCTGCATTGCAGAGAGGTGTTAGGAGACCATGCCCCTTTTTACACCTTACACGTAACGCGATTACGCACATTTCGCCCACCCCTACTCTCTATCTGTTGCACAGCTATGGAAAATCATTTCTAGTGGAATAAATATTCCAACTTGGTGAAATAGTCCACCACTTCTGGTAATCATGAATAGCAATATGATGGAGGAAGTTCTACAGCATATGCAATTGATATAATTGTGAATGGAAGACTGGGAGTGGGAAGGGGATGTAACAAAACAGCTTGTTGTCATGTGATGAGTCTGGCCCAGACACTTGGCACATTGCTCCACATGTCCCAGACTAGACACTGTCAACTGAGGCAACTAAGTATGTCTATCTCCCAGTTCTTTGTTTTTATCTATCCTGGGTGGCCTACACCTGGATAATCATGACACTGCTACAGAGCATGACCCTACAAATGTACCAGGAGAAGGCAGAGCGCTTTATATTCAAATATGCCTTTCGGTTCATGTTTATGACAATCTCCCATCTATAACTATCAGAGCTTTAGTTTCTGTCTCTAAGAACCTGATGAGAGGATCTTGTGTCATGGTGATGGGTAGAATGTAAGGGGAAAGTGTTGAATGTTCAATTTCTTCCTCTGTCTGGATAAGACATCATCTTTCCCAATTACACTACCGGTTGAGTCATGGAAAAAGGAATTAAGGGGCTGATTATGATGGAGGATTTTCCGCATCCTCCGGGCCGGCGGAAGCCACCGCCATCCCGGAAGATGCGGAAAATCCTCTGCGGTCCCACCAAAGACCCACCGCCACATTAGGATGGCTGGTGGGTCCTGGTTTCAGTCCGCCACTTTTCCGACGCGGTTGGCTTACAACCGTACCGCGGCGGAAAAGGCCTAATATGGTGGCGGTGTCTCTAAGACACCGACATATTAGGATGGCTGAGAAAACATGCTTTTCCGCGGCGGCTTCTCTGCCGAGGAAAAGCATGTGGATCTTCACCTCGGGGGCCCGTAGCGGGCACCCTGGGTGAAGGGGGGGAGTGTGACCTGTTCTCAGGACACCCCTGCGCCGCACGGCCACCAGCTGTGTGAGTGCCCCTCGCCCCGCTGCTGCTCGCAACCTCGTTGTGCTGTTTTGCCGCCTAGCAGCCTGCCTCGCTGCCCCCTGCCCCTCCGCCGTGCTTCGTAATTTATTGTGGCTTTGCTGTTGTTTTTATTGCCGTCTGATTCATCTGTGCTGTTGTCCCCTGTGCCTGTGTGCGTTATTAGTGCCTTGTGTTAATTTCATTGTCATCCCCCTGTGCCTTGCCCACCCCGCTTCCCGCCGCCGTTCACGCGGCCACGCCCCCTTTTGTTTTGTGTCCTCCCCGCTCCCGCCTCCCAGTTGCTCCTCCCTCCCACTTGTCCATAAATGGCGACCGCGCGTACGCGCAGTGGTCACGCGCAGCGGTCACGGCAATTGTGCGCCGAAGGCACGCCAAAGGCAAGCCCGTCTGCACCCGTCTGCGCCTGGACCGCGCCCAGTGCCAGGACCCCTGGTCCCCACCGCCGCAAGACGACCCGACAGACCTACAACGCCGCGGCCCTCAGCGCACTCAGTGCCGGCCGGAACCCCACCTGCTGCCGGGCTGCCCCGAAACGCACTCACGGACCCTTCACCTGCACAACCTGCAAGTTCACCTGCCTCCAAACCTGCACCGCGCCCGCCAAGCCAAACTCCAGCAGCGACCTCAAGTGCATCCTGCTCAACACCCGCTCTGTCCACAGACATGCCGTGGAACTCTAGAGCCTCCTCGACACAACATCACCAGACATCGCCTTCCTCACGGAAACCTGGATGAACACCTCCTCAGCCCCCGACATAGCCGTCGCCATCCCGGATGGATACAAGATCATCAGGAGGGACCGCGTCAACCAGACCGGTGGAGGCATCGCCATCGTCCACAAGAATACCATCCGCTTCACGAACGACGCCGACGACACCTTCGCCACCGCCGAACACCTCCACTTCCAGATTCACACCGACTCAAAGACGACCCTCAGAGGCACTCTCATCTACAGACCCCCTGCACCACACACACAATTCAGCGAAGACATCACGGACTTCATCAGCCCACGCGCCCTCCCCTCCGCCGAATACATCCTCCTAGAGGACCTCAACTTTCACCTGGAGAACAACAAGGACCGCAACACCGTCGCCCTGCTGGACAACCTCGCCAACCTCGGACTCAAGCAACTGGTCAACACCCCCACCCACTACGCCGGCCACACGCTTGATCCCGTCTTCTCATCCAGCAAACACATCACATTCAGCCACTCCACCGGACTCCACTGGACCGACCACAGCTGCGTCCACTTCAGCTTCAGAAAAACCACAACCCACCACCACCCGCAACAGGTTCCTCACAGGAGCTGGAGCAAGATCACCGTCGACCAGCTCACCACCTCCCTCAGCCAGAACCCACCTGCCAGCACACTGGACCCCAATGTAGCAGCCCGCAACTTCACACAGTGGCTGACCGCCTGCGCCGATGACCTCGCACCACTGAAGAACCCTCCCAGCAGACCCAGAAGCAAGAAAGCCCCCTGGTTCACCGACGAACTCAAGGACTCCAAGAAGACATGCCGCACCCTCGAGAAAGCCTGGATCCTCGACCAGACCACTGTCAACATGACCGCCCTCAAACACGCCACCCGCAAGCACCACCAGCTCATCCGCACCACCAAGAAGAAATCACTGAAGGAGCGACTGGACAACAACGCCCACGACAGCAAGGAACTCTTCAGCATCGTCAAGGAGTTCTCCAACCCCAGCACCGACATCACCCCTTCACAAGATCTCTGCGACTCCCTCGCCTCGTTCTTCCACCGCAAGATTGCCGACATCCACAACAGTTTCGGCGCACCATCCACGCTCACTACCACCGAACCAACGCACCCCACCTCCACCCTCCGCATCTGGACCACGGTGACCACCGAAGACACAGCCCGTACGATGAACACCATCCACTCCGGGTATCCAACAGACCCCTGCCCCCACCACGTCTTCAACAAAGCCGACTCCACCATCGCACCCCAACTCCGGGACGTCATCAACACCTCCTTCAACACTGCCACCTTCCCGGAGAGCTGGAAGCATGCCGAGCTAAGCGCACTACTGAAGAAACCAACAGCGGACCCCACCCACCTCAAAAACTTCCGCCCCATTTCGCTCCTCCCTTTTCCTGCTAAAGTCCTCGAGAAGATCGTCAACAGACAGCTAGCCGCCTTCCTCGAGACGAACGGTTCCCTCGACCCCTCGCAGTCTGGTTTCAGAGCCAACCACAGCACCGAGACCGCCCTCATCACAGCCACCGACGACATCCGAACCCTGCTCGACAACGGGGAAACAGCGGCACTCATCCTCCTGGACCTCTCCGCAGCATTCGACACTGTCTGCCACCGCACCCTAGTCCAACGCCTCAGCAACACCGGCATCCAAGAGAAGGCACTGAAGTGGATCATCTCGTTCCTCGCCGGAAGAACACAGAGAGTCCGCCTCCCCCCATTTCGATCCGAGGCCACTGGAGTCATCTGCGGCATCCCTCAAGGATCATCCCTCAGCCCCACCCTCTTCAACGTCTACATGAGACCTCTCGCTACCATCGCACGCCAACACAACCTCAACATCATCTCCTACGCCGACGACACCCAGCTGATCCTCTCCCTCACCAGAGACCCCCACACCGCCAAAACCAGCCTCCACGAAGGGATGAAAGACGTCGCCGAGTGGATGAAGAACAGCCGCCTGAAACTGAACTCAGACAAGACGTAAGTCCTCATCCTGTGACCATCACCCTCCGCCTGGGACGACTCCTGGTGGCCCCCAGCCCTGGGCACCGCCCCCAAGCCAACAGACCATGCACGCAACCTGGGCTTCATCCTGGACTCCTCCCTCTCGATGACCAGACAAGTCAACGCCGTCTCCTCATCATGCTTTCACACCCTTTGCATGCTTCGCAAGATCTTCCGATGGATCCCGACCAAAACAAGGAGGTCGGTCACCCAGGCCCTCGTCACAAGCCGACTGGACTACGGAAACACCCTCTACGCCGGAACCATAGCCAAGCTACAGAAAAGACTCCAACGCATCCAGAACGCCTCCACCCGACTCATCCTGGACATCCCCCGACGTAGCCACATCTCCGGCCACCTGAGGGACCTGCACTGGCTCCTCGTCAACAAGAGGATCACGTTCAGGCTCCTCACCCACGCACACAAGTCTCTCCACGACCTGGGCCCCAAGTACCTCAATGACCGCCTGACCTTCTACACGTCCACCCGCCAGGTACGGTCTACCAGCCTCACCCTCGCCACCGTACCACGCATCCGAAGAGCCACCGCCGGAGGCAGATCCTTCTCATACCTGGCGGCCAAGACATGGAACTCCCTCCCCATCCACCTTCGGCTGACCCAGGACCACCTCGCCTTCAGAAGACAACTCAAGACCTGGCTGTTCGAGCAGTAGCGGACCCCTTCCCCCAAGTGCCTTGAGACCTTTCCGGGTGAGTAGCGCGCTATACAAGCTTTATGATTGATTGATTGATTGAGGGGGTGCACATGAGGGGTACCTATGGTACCCCCCTGCATTTGTATGCAGAAATCGGCAGGCACCGCACAGTGCCTGCCGCTTTCTGCACACAAATGCAATGTATGCATTTGTAACATTCCGGCGGGTGCAGCTTGAAGCCGCACCCGCCGCAATGTTACAAATAGAGGATGTGACCACCAGGGTGGTGGTCACAGCCTAATTGGACAGGAGGGAACTCCGCATGCCCAGGTTATGCTACACTATTATTAACTTACTTTTGAATCAAACCTTTAAATGATTTAAATTACACTTACCAAGCTTGCTTCTTTTTTTACAACATTCTGAGGATTTTGAAGGTTTCCAGGTATCATGGATTCACCTGAAGAGAACTGAGAAAATTTGCCAAAATACAAGAATATTTGAGTTTTTGGGGGGAAACAGGAAAAAAGTGCAGCAGAAGAAAGTGTTTGTTTTTTCCTTGCACATGGTTTCAACGAAGGGATTGGGATGCTAAAGTCACCATCTTCCTAGCCTTCAGGAACAAGCAGACTTTTGTCAGTAAACCAACATTTTACTGGGACATAGCCTATTATTTCTTTGTTTTGTGCTTTCAGTCTTCTTCCAGTTAGTGGTAGAAATGGGTGTGAAACAGTAATGGATCCTGGAAAGGTATACATTTCTGAAAAGTACACAACATACTGAATTCAGGAAGTGATCATTTTTGTATATCCTGTAAGGTTTTTCTATATAAGGTGCAGCTGAAATAAAAAATATATTGACATTGAGTTAAGAAAAAAACAGGCATTTGTGGCTCAGTATTCACCAGTAACTTCTTCTAACTTTCGCAGATTTTATTAAAGCTATATACAGTTACATCCGCTGGAGCCTTTTGGTTGGGGGGATATATAGGGCTTGTGAGTTCACCAAGAACCCGAGCTACCAGAGCCAATAACTGAACTGCACTTTGCAATGGTTTTTTATTGTGTACTGAAAACGTATGTATTTCCGGAATGGAAACAGGAGATGGAGTTTAGAAGCAGTGGTTATTTGCATATCTCTGAATTTGGGGGTAACCATACCAGCAAGCAAATTAGAGGGCATTTTTCAAAGAGGTTTGAAGAGAATTCTGAGTAAGAACATTTTGGGAGATCCATGCAAGCCACACCTCTCTGGACTCACCTGAGTGTCCACTTTTAAGAAAGGTCTGGGTTTAACAGGTTTCCCTAGATGGCCTCCAAGCCCAGGACCATAATTGCAGGTTACCCCCTTGCAAATCCAGGTCAATTTGTGATAACTAATTTTGATGTCTTCAGAATTCATTTCGGGCCCTTCCCTGTCACAGGTGTTTGGCACATCCACACAAGTAAGGTAGCATTTTTATTGGGAGACCCAAGGAAACGCCGGGTGGTTGGAAATCAGTGCCTGGCCAGTGATCTCACAGCTTTCCCACACCGAAATGATAGGACAATTTGATTTTTAGCTACATTTGAGGTTTGTAGAGGATGCTGGGTAGAAAATGTTGAGAGATCCACGCAGCCACACCTCGCTAGAATTCCCTCTGTGTCCATTTTTCAGAAATGTATAGGCTTGGCAGATTTCCCTAGAAGACAGCCAAGCCTGAGACCAAGCTGGTCCCCCCCTTGCAAAACCAGGATGAATGGTGATTGATGAATTTTACGCATCTACAATATATTTTGGGTCCTTCCCTGATGCCGGTGATGGAGCGAGTTTCAAAAATGTTTTTATTTCAGCTCGTGAAGTCACACTTCCATAACTGAATTAATTATACTAACAATTTGTGCTGTATGTGTATTAATTCAACCTAGTTTTAAAAGTTACATACACGAGAAAACACAAGGGTTACTAACATGTGTGCTCATAAACGTGCATTATGTTGCATCTTTCTATATGTGGAAAATAATAAATTAAACTTGTCTATTGTTGTGTCATGACTAATAGCAGCTGTTTTAACCACTTCCATGCTAATGACAAGGCCAGCTCGTCATGCAGTTTACTGGAGCTGTGCTTATGACGAGCTGGCCTTGTCATGAACAATGGGAAATCTGGAGTATCAGCACCCAGCGGGAAAAGCCTTAGCATTGAAGGTGTTAAAAAAATGGCATGTGCTTATTTAGCTTTTTGTCTATGTGGTGTCATCTTATACTTTACAGGTGCTTAAAGAATCCTGCTGGATTAAATGAAGAATGGTAGATATAAATGCTGCTTTATTTGTGTGCTTCAGCTAGGTAATTTAGACTAATGGGTTAATCATTAAATGGTGGGTGGCAACAGAACAAACTGTATTTCTTGCATTAATTATTCTTTTGTGTTTGTTTATATAATAGTTTTCGTAAAGGTGGATCTGGGCCTAGTACATTCATGTTTGCTAAAATTCTGCTCGGAGCTAAAGAGAGTACATGATGGAAAAATGTCTTCTGCTGAAACAATTTGTCATGAACGTGATGAGCTGACTGTTTCTTAGTCAAGCAAGGCCAAGGCCAGGAACCGGCAGAGGAGTGTGTGACAATATCATATCCGAGGAAGCTATGACTCTCTTTCGGTTAATGTTGCAAAACTGGAGGAAGCCTCGTTGTTCGAAAACTAGAGACAATGGACTCTAAGAAAGTGACGGAACTGATGTTCTAAAAAATGGAATGACACTGTGGAAAAGTACATTTTGCCATGTTCTGTGTCCCTACGTGTCCCCCATCTTATGTTATGTGTGCATGATTAATATGCATATGTATTCCCCATGTTTGATTAAAGACGCAATTACAGTTGTGTCCATCTCTAGTATGCTAGTTTCCAGTTCTCGTGAAAGCTACGAGTATTAGGCCTATGTAAAGTTACGTTGCCACGTTTCTCAGTGTGCACGTTATTTCATTGAAAAGTCCCCGTTTCTAGGCCTCAAAAGGGCCCGGACACCAGATTCAGCTCCTGTCTCCTGAACCCTCGCTGAGGAGCGATACAGCCCCCACCTGTATCCTCGACCCTTCACTTACTTCCTGCCTCGCAGTGCCCGGCTCGGCCTGGCTCTGCCTACGAGTCTGCCAAGAGTATGTTATGATTCTAGTTATCAGTCCAGCCCTCCTTCTCTGCATTCCTAAGCTACTGAATCGCATCAATAGTTTCCGTCATTGTCTAGCCTTTACGTCTCCATGTAAGAGAAATACTGTATTTATGGTCATTTAATATTCCTCAACACGCACTACATGTAGAATAATGCATGCTCCAGTCTTAGAGTCTGTTAGCCTCTCCCCTCCTGACTCTTAGTTTATATCAACATGTCCTCTAAACATTAGATACTAGATAGGGTTTAGGTACATGTCGCCCTGACTCTCCAGACTTCAGTCTCTACTCCTAGCGCAGAGTTCATAGCCCCCAGCTTCTCCTAGTAACACGTCATTGTCAGTTTGTGCGCACCATTAGGTCAGAGGTCCCGGCTCCTTAGGTAGCCCCCTCCATGTTTCCGCCCCATTTATGACATATTCTGTTACGTTTACATCACATGTCCATGTATACGCCTCTTGTTACACCCACTTTCACCCTTATCTTTCGCGACTGCTATTGACCACACCCACTGCTCCGCCTACTGTATTCACTGTAATGCAACTGTTTTAGTATATATGCTTGTGTACTGTTATTAAATGTTACGCCTATACGCCAGTCCAATCCTGTCCCCCCTGCAGGGCCCTGCCATCCTGTTTCCGTGCAGGTTGTCCTATTCCTGTCCTTTATGCTGTATTAAACCTGCAAACTCCTACTACCTCGAATCTTGACTCTTATTTATTGAGCTATCTGTTATTGCTATGTCCAGTCAAACCTAGATCCTGTATTATTTATTTATATACCACATAATGGCGCCCGAACAGGGACTTGCCCTTTCCCCACGCGCCGGTGAAGCCACGCCGGCCCCCTGACCCTCTGCAGCCGTGACGGAACCATACCGTGCACGTGCAGATATTTCTGCTTCAAGTATCCCTCAGGCCCACGGAGGAGACGGAGGTTGCGGTCCAGCATCCAGACGAGGCGGTGGAGGAACGCGGCGAGTCCCGACCAGAGCCCAAGCCGAGAGTCCAAGGTCCGAGGTATCCGGAGGCCCACCCGTAACAGAAGTCTGAAGTTCGTCCGTCCGGCGTCGAAGCAGTCCAGTCCAGTCCGAGGCCTTCCGTTCTTGCTGCCCGGTGAGTACCGTTGCTGGGGTAGTATCTAGACAGGGTCAATCTAATTGTCTCTGGTCCGTGGGGTTTGGTGGTACACAGACCCAAAACGAAGTGTCCACTTCGGTGGATGCGGGTCCTGACGTGTCTCTTTATGAGACCGGTAAGTTTCGTACTGTTTTAGCAGTGCATCTAGTTTCTGTTCTAGTCAGTTCTGTTCTCGAGAAATTCATGTATTCTGTTTTCAGTATTCCAGGTAGTATTCTGTTCGAACTGTTATTTTAAATGTTCTTCATGTATTTTTAATGTCGTGGTATGAAAGTGGTGTAATTATCGTGTTCATTGTGTATTGTATTGTGTCTAGATTACAGTTCAGTCATGCCGCTATTTTCTAAACTACGTCAGTTGAAAACTAGAAAAGGTCTGTTAGAAGCAGCAGTTCCTGTCCCGCCTAGGGACAGTCCAGGTCATTTTATGTATCAGAAGCATGGCATAAGTGCCATATTATATCTAGATTTATGGGTGGAGTACACCAAAGAGTTAGAGGAAAAGTATAGATGGCCCGTATCAGGTACGTGGGATGCCGAGTGCATCATGCGAGTAGAAGAAGCATTATGGAAAAAGAAAGCCAGACAGTCACAGAAAGATGCCATCGAGTTATGGCGCAAAGAATCTCATAAAAGAGCCGAAAAAGAAATCAGAAAGTCAGAACTAAGTAGAGAATCCTTAGAACGAGCCCAAGAAAGGGAATTAATCGAGATAGGTGAACGAGTTAAAACCGAACAGTCGGACAGACAGAGGAATGCCCTCATTAAGGGTATGTATCCTCTTCTTGCCGAGGGCTTGCCAAAAGCAACCCCGGAGGCATCCAGTAATTTTCCGCCACCATTAGTTCCGATCAAGCTACGTCACAAACCGACCGCAGCTGATATTTTTATTTCGTCCTATTTGGACGACACAGTCCCAGAATATGCAAATCCTGTTCCGCCAGCTCCTGTAAATAATGTAAATCCTGCTCCTCCAGTCACCGGAGTACCTGCTACGGTACCCCCGGTCCAGCCCACATTACAATTTCCCACCGCGCCAGCACGAAGAGTATCAGTCGACGATTCTAGTTTAGGGGCCGCAGGAGGAGGTCCTCCTGGTACCCCGCCGCCACACCAACGTGTAACGTTAGTCGAGTTACATGAACGTGCGTTACAGCGTACGCCCAAATATAAGTCCGTTGCAGAAATCCGACGAGCCCTTACTGAATGCCGCTATGATCCAGTTGCAGGTGATGATAGTACAGTTATATATTCCATCCGTGTAAGACGGGTGACCGGGTATTTGGACACCCTACCGAATATGAAAGAAGATCTAGACAGAATTTATCGTTTCATCCGTACAGGGGATGATCCAGAAAGTATTGGCGAAGCCATGTCTCAAAGGAAAGCTGAGATCCAGCTCATGTTATTAAAGTTTCTGATTAATTGTTTAATAAGAGAACAAGATTCTCCGACTAAAGATCCGGCCGAAATGAGAATCCTGACAAGGTGGAGTGATAATATAGCCGAGGGTAAGCACAGAACCATCAGTAGTATAGAGAGTATGTACAAGAAAATTCGTAAAGAAATAATAAGGTTACACGAGAAACGCAAAGAAGCACTAGTAAACGAGAAAGAGAATGACTCTTCTACTGAAGAGGTAGACGACGAGAATCCCACCAGAATAGCGTATGTAGGTAGAACTAGACTTTCCGACCGACATTCACGTCTAGACTACAAGAAAACAGTTCCTCATACAACACCAGAACGAGGTTCTCTAGAACAAGTATTTCAAGCTACCGATCACATTCTGAAATCACGAATCGGTTACAGTGAGTTAAGTACTATGCATGAACAAGAACTAGCCCGATCAGCAGTCCAATGGATTACTGATTCTACCACTTTTCCAGATGAAATAGTGGCACAAATGTTTCTGAAACTGCCCCCAGCCGAGCAACGACTGGTGGGTATGTATATGATCCAGCACCTCATTACTCTGTATGAGGGTCAACATTCTGATCCAGGTCCGTTACATGATGTCCTGAACGAGTTACTCCAGTATAGATGGAAAGGTCTAGGTACCGATTTAATTAGTGTCATTCTAGAACAGCGCCACAAATATAGGACGTTCCTGAACCCGCATTTTGTTCATGTCTCACCCCCAGAAAGTAAACCCTCTTACATAGACAGACAGAATCCGTTACGAGAAGTACACCCAGTTAGGACAGCAGATGGTGAAATGCAACGAGTGTTTGTTTACACCCCAATTACAAAGATGGAACTCTTAGAGATGAAGAAATTAATTCCCTGTCATGACAAAGATCCAGCAGGGTTCCACCGAGAATTAAAAGACATGCTCCGTATGGGAGAATACACGTATCCAGATATAATTAAAATGTTAAAAGTCCTGTTGCCCGCAGGGGTATATGAAAAACTCAAGGAAAAGGAATGGGAGGTGGGAGAGAAAAAGATCGATTGGGCAGCTCTAGAAGCTGAAGATAAGATACGAGTACCAGGTACTGGTCTTGGAGAGAAATGTAAAGAATTACCTGAATTGTTAATACAAGTTTTGCCAAGGTTATTAGCAACTAAAAAGGAAGACTGGGATGCAATCTCAGCCTGTAAACAGAAACAAGACGAAGACACTAGTGATTTTTATTCTAGATTTGAGAAATGCTTTAGTATAAACAGTGGCCTCAAGACAAGTAGCGAGTCATACCCTCATCTCTTTGTTACTAAATTAGTCGAGAATTCAAGTCCACAAGTTAAGAACCGAGTTTTGAAAGTCGAAAGTACCTGGCAAGCTAGTACCCCGTCCCAAATGTTACAGATGCTTCAGTATCACCAGAATAGAATCAGAGAAGAGCAAGATCATGAAAGAAAACGTATGAAAGACACGAAAATGAAAGTACTAGTTGCACAATCTGTTCCACAAGACAGTCAGAAGAGGGGTCCGAATCAAGCCAGTCATCCTGCAGTTCCCGTTAAAGGGACCTGCAATTATTGTAAACAGCCAGGTCACTATATAAACGAGTGTGCAGTTCTGAAACACAACATAGCTACCGGTAAGACTAAAGAAAGACCACGTCCGCCTAGACAAGAACAAGTTTCACAGACTTCTCAGCCACAGAATGCACAACAGACAGTTCCAGCACCGCAGCCTATTGCTGCAACACAGCATGTTACTCAGCAGATGTACCAGTATGCACAGTCCGAGTATCCAGAGTATCAGCCATATTCATGAAACAGCCTAGAGAGGGAGGTAGGCTTGCCTCTCATCGAGATTCCTGTAGATCAAGAAGGTCCCTATGTTCACAGTCAAGTATTAGGGAAAGACAGAAAGTTTCTGATTGATACAGGGGCAAGTAGGACGACCATCAGTCACGCCGAAGTTCCAGGGGCTCCGCTCTCAGACTCTAGAAATGTTTCCCTTGGATTTTCAGGAAAGCCTATTGTAAATGAGATATCAAAGCCAGTTACTCTAGAAGTAGGTCCATTGTCCCGCACTACTGATCTGTTACTTACGAAGTCATGTCCAGAAAATCTGTTAGGTATTAAGACACTGAAAGAATTAGGTGCAGTTATTTGCTGCTCCCCAGAAGGAATACGACTGTTTCTACGTGACTTCAAGGGTCACTATGTATTACGAGATTTTGATCCGAGATTGTCCAATGTTCCGCAGCATCTATGGGCGCAAGGTCCAACTGATGTAAGTTATATGCAAATCACACCCCATCGTGTGACTCTCAAACCAGGTGTAGTGTTACCACGAATCAGACAGTACAGATTGCCACCTGAGGCTGTAACAGCCTTATCCAAAATTATTGACGAGCTCATCGCTCAAGGAGTAGTTGTAGAAACTGACTCCAATGTATGTAATTCTCCGATCATTCCAGTCATGAAACGTACTGATCCAAATGCACCCCCAGTATATCGATTAGTGATTGATCTTCGAGAACTGAATAAATGTATTATTCCCCAGTACCCAGTTGTCCCAGATATCTCTTCCCTATTGACAGCCATTGATTCCGAAGCCACATTTTTTTCAGTCATAGACCTCAAGAACGCGTTTTTCAGTGTCCCCATTCATCCAGACAGCCAGTTTCTTTTCGGATTTTGTTTAAATGGAAGGAGCTACCAATTTACACGAGCTCCTCAAGGTTTCACAGAAAGCCCTAGTATTTATAGTCAAGCACTTAAGAGACAACTAGACAATATTCACATGCCAACTGACACTGCCCTGCTCCAGTATGTCGATGATCTACTGATTTTTCACAACAATGGAGAGAGGGAGGGAAATTAATAATGCTAGGCACTATGTGAGGCGGGAACTCCTGGTCCCCCAATTAATCTGAAAAAACAATAGAGGAGTAACCCCTCGTGGGTAGAGAGAGAAGTAACTCTCTAATCATGAGCAATAGTGCTCTGGCTAGCACATTTTGCCCCAACCTGTTACTGGATAAAGCATATCCTTATAGAAGACCCCTCACTCACCAACCTGGTTGGTGACATGCTTCATCATCGGGGTCCCACCCCATAGGCCGAGTGCCTACAGGGTGTGCTGCGACACCTGATTACAGTGGAGCTGGTTTCGTTTTTATGTGTACAAGACTATCAAAATTGTGTATTAAAAAGGGCCAACACTACTCACTTCAAGATTTATTCTTGAGCGCTTGAACCCTTATTAAAAATAAAGTGTGGCACCTTTGCCTAATTAGGAAGGCTTCGGTGTCAGAAGTCGTGTTAAAATATATAAAAATAGCAAAAGTGTGCTATGTGAATGTGAATATACAAAATTAATGTTTAAAAAGGTCTACATGTTTCAACCCAAACATGGATTTCAAGGGTTTTCGTCAGGACCGTAGGTGATTTGAACTGGGTGGTCCGCCCGCGCTAAGGAGCGTCCTGCCCTAGTTCAATTAAGAGATCTTAAATAGGGATCTCGTGAAAAAAAGTGCGTTTGTTCAATTTTGAAAAAACCTGCAAAAACAGGGAAACAAAGAACAGGAGGGGTCACACACAGGGGTAGACAAAATAGATTGTACCACATATAACATAGACATTCAGGATTATTCGGACAATCATAATATCCACGTGTGGAATCATACCAGTATGTCACTTGAGTGGTTGTTAACATATCTATTGCGTGTGTGGCAACAGAACTGTAGTGAAAAAATGGCCGGGAAGTGCCTTTTGATTAAAGGGCAGGCGCCAAATGAGGGGTGTCGATATGATTTGGCGTCTGGGATAAGTGGAAAAAAGGGGTCGGTAAATGGGAGAGTGACCTGTTAGCGTGCTGCGCTGTGAACGGCTGCCGAGACAACTGTGACTCGTCGTGAAAAGCCGTCTCAATGATATTGTAGTAGCTGGTTATTTGGTGCTTACGCTTGAAAGCGAGACTCTCGCTTCATGGGCACCAGCGTAACCAAGTAGACAGGATTCCGTCTCCTGTAAGTGAAAAACAAGTTTCCAGTGTCAGCGCTATTGATAAAGCGCATTTGACAATCGAGTTGTCCCAAGACAGAGTAGTGAATACTACAAGCGATCGTTCCCGCTTAGCGGTCCCTCAAAGTGTACTTACTTGTCGCTTCTGTTCATCAGACCGATAAACCTACTTGGTTCTTGCTCGGCGTGCCCCGTGGAGTGTCTCCGGTGTCTGTTTGCCGGTAATGTGAACACTTCCTTGTTGGGCGTGGCCGGGTCACGTGTGGTGAGCACGTGGTAAGGTGTTGGCCAATCAGAATTTTTAGTGAACATTGTTGTAGGACTGGCCTGGGTAAAGCAATGTGTACATTGCTATGGTAACAGTGCAGTGATCACGAGCGGACAGCGCTCGAGTCTGCTGAGCCATGGTTCAGATATATTTGTTATAGTTTTTCTAAGCACATATATGGGAGTCAAAGGCAATATTTTCAATTGAGTGTTACACAGAGAATACTTTCAGGACACGGGAAAAAAACGCCCTTTATACGGGGACTTTGGTAAAACAAGATGATTATGTGAGAACTCTGTCTGGTGAGGTCTAGACTGATATATTCCCTTATGTCAGCACATTGTTCCACGGAATATTGTCGTTTAAACCGGTTTTGTGCGTGGAAAGTCGATAGACCCACCTCTGTTCCTTCTCATATAGGCGTTTGTCTAGGCTTGTGCCTGGTTGTACTTGTTCAATTATTGTCCATTTTATGTCATCTGCAGTGTGACCCTGCGACAAAAAATGTTCAGTAAGTTTTGTATTTGTCTTCTTGCACCTAATGGTGCTTCTGTGCTCTCCTATGCGGAGTTTTATTTTTCTACTGGTCATTCCTACATAGTGTAATTCGCATGGGCATGTCAGTCTGTAGATGACATTCTCGCTGTTGCAATTAGTCTGTCCTCTAATTATCCATACTTTGTTTGGTTCCAACAGTAGTGTTTTTGTATTTGTTGTAAAAGGACAGACACTGCAACTTCCGCATTTGTAGTGACCAGTTACCTTGGGTAGACCCCATAGGTTAGTTTGTGTTTCTTTCTTGTGTTGTACTACAAGAGGTCTGGTGTTTACTACGGCATCCTTTATGCTTCGCGCTCTTCTGAAGGAGAATAGCGGTTTGTTCCATCTTAGGTTTCCTGTATTCAGAATATTCCAGTGTTTTTTTACTATTCTTGACACATCATTGGATATAGTGTTATATGTAGTCACACATGTTAAAGGGATCTCTTCCGAGGTCCTTTCCTTTGGTTCCAAAAGCGCTGCGCGAGGCTGATTTCGGGCTCGCTTCTGGCTCTTCTGGAGGATTCTGTTTGGGTAACCACGGTTTTGGAGTTTCTGAGAAAGATCTTTGGCTTGACTCTTGTAGTCATCCAGTTCGCTACAGTTCCTACGGATCCTCAGGTATTGCCCGTATGGTAGGTTTTCACGTAGGGGTCTGGGGTGGAAGCTTTCGAAACGGAGGAGATTATTTTTAGCAGTAGGTTTGTAATGGGTAATAGTAGTCAGTTTCCCATCTTTTTTTGTGATTTTTACATCTAGGAAGACCAAAGTGTCACTGTTTTTTTCATATGTAAACTTTAAGTGATTGTCTCGAGTGTTTATCCAATTGAAAAAGGAGGTTAGTGATTCCTCTGAGCCTTTCCAAATGGTTAGCACATCATCGATGTACCTGCGCCATATTAGCAGATTGGAGCTATAGGGGTTTGTATCGCTAAGAATGTATTTTTCTTCAAAGTCAAAAACATACAGACCCGCTATGCTCGGAGCAAAAGAACTGCCCATGGATGTCCCACCCGTCTGTAGGAATATTTGGCCCTCGAACTCAAAATAATTCCTTTTCAGTGCTAGCCTAGCACACTCGAGAATGAATTTTTTGGGGGTTCTTGATGTCCATGTTTCTTTCTCTAGAGCTCTTTCTAGTACTTCCAGCGTAGCATCTTGAGGGATGCTGGTGTACAAGCTCTCGATGTCAAAACTCACCAGGATGGTGTCATTCTCCACAGTGAGTTGATCGAGAATTTGTAAGAGACTCTTTGTATCCTGTAAGTATGTGCTGGTTCTCTGTACCATGGCTTTGAAAAAAACATCGCAAAATTGTGATAATGGTTCGAGAACTGATCCCAAACCCGAGACAATTGGTCTACCTGGTGGTGGTGTTCGGTTTTTGTGTATTTTGGGGAGGGTATAGAAATAGGGGATTTTCCCTTCGCTGTTGCAAAGGAAATTTGCCTCCTGTTTAGATATATATCCCTCTGTTTCTCCATATTCCACTAGCGATGTTATCTCGCTTTTCAAATCCTCAGTCGGATCCACTGGTAGTCTCCGATAGCTGTTGTCATCTGCTAGAAGTCGAAGACATTCGGTTTGGTAAGCTGTGCGGTCTTGCACAACAATTCCTCCACCCTTATCTGCAGGTTTTATCACGATTGTGTCACAGTTCCGCAGGGTGTCGAGGGCAACCCTTTCCTGATTAGTCAGGTTCATGAATTGTTTCTTGGGTTTCGTATTCTCAATGTCATTGAAAACAGCCTGCTCGAATGTGGAAACTTCCACCGGTATTAAGTGTGGTGGAGGGTTGAAAGTGGCTTTGTTTCTCAGGCCTGTTTCATTAGGATCTGGATTCTCCTCAGAGATTGGCCTTTTTTCGAAAAAGGCTTTTAATCTGAGTTTACGAAAAAAAGACGATAGTTCGCAGTGAAGTCTGAACTTATCCAGATTCGCTGTCGGTACGAAACCTAAGCCTTTATTCAACACTGATTCTTCGGCTGTGCTTAGCGGTCTAGTTGCGAGATTGGTTATTAGGTTCTCCGGTGGCTTGGTCCTGCTTGTTGCGGCTTGGGCTTGTTCTGATTCGTGCTCGGATCTTCCGCTGCCCAATGTACTTGAGCTCCCTGGTTTTGGTTTCTTCGCTTTCCCCTTCCCCTTCCGCCCCGGTATAAAAAAGGGGGGGTGTAGGGGTTTGGTTGGAAAAACGGCTGCTGGAAGGGTGGTTGCCAGCCGTACATTGGCATATTTTGTGGATGATAATAAGGATCGGGTGGTCCTTGCATTGGTACAGGTGCATAATGTGACCAGTTCCCTTGTCCTCTACCCCGTCCTCTCCCTCTTGGTTTGGGGTTACTTCCTCCAGAGTTTGTACTTGAATTGGAAGTATTGCTCGAAGCATTACTGGAGGCATCTGAAGTGTCTTCTCCTTTTGATTGAGGGGTAAAATCTGGGTCGGAGTATGGGTATGTCTTGGTATAGGAAAATTTCTTTAGATCCTTCTGGAATTTTTGCACTTTTTGCTGGGTTAAGTTATCTTTATAGTCTGTCATTTCCTTGTTTAATTCTTCCAGCTTTTTCTTAAAGCCTGTAATCGTGGTCTTCATGTGGCTTTCTGTCACCTGGATCTCGACTTGTATTTTTTCGGACAGTCTTAAGGCTGTCTTTAATATCAAGACGATCCAATCGTGTGTGCAGTGCCATGCTATGGCCGCCCAGTCTTTACGAAAGGCTTCGTCTTCAAGAAAAATGCGAGGTGCATTTGAAACCAGTAGCCCTTTTGGAGCCATGCTGTTACTCAGGTATTCTTTTAGGATTGTTCCATGTAAGATGGTCCTGATTCTATTTCTCTTCATCTCTGTAAGTTTCTCCCAATCTTTAGTTGTTGAAATGCTTTGTGCTATATTTGTATCTGCGAACACAGATAGGTCACTCATGATCTCATCGACCTCTGCAGTGGTATATGAAAGACCCTGGTTTTCGGCCATATTGCCGGTGGGTTATTGGCAAGTGTAGTGTGGTGTCTAATATGTTTTATATAACTCTCGCAGCTGCGCGCTGCCTAAATCTTCACAACAATGGAGAGAGGGAGGGAAATTAATAATGCTAGGCACTATGTGAGGCGGGAACTCCTGGTCCCCCAATTAATCTGAAAAAACAATAGAGGAGTAACCCCTCGTGGGTAGAGAGAGAAGTAACTCTCTAATCATGAGCAATAGTGCTCTGGCTAGCACATTTTGCCCCAACCTGTTACTGGATAAAGCATATCCTTATAGAAGACCCCTCACTCACCAACCTGGTTGGTGACATGCTTCATCATCGGGGTCCCACCCCATAGGCCGAGTGCCTACAGGGTGTGCTGCGACACCTGATTACAGTGGAGCTGGTTTCGTTTTTATGTGTACAAGACTATCAAAATTGTGTATTAAAAAGGGCCAACACTACTCACTTCAAGATTTATTCTTGAGCGCTTGAACCCTTATTAAAAATAAAGTGTGGCACCTTTGCCTAATTAGGAAGGCTTCGGTGTCAGAAGTTGTGTTAAAATATATAAAAATAGCAAAAGTGTGCTATGTGAATGTGAATATACAAAATTAATGTTTAAAAAGGTCTACATGTTTCAACCCAAACATGGATTTCAAGGGTTTTCGTCAGGACCGTAGGTGATTTGAACTGGGTGGTCCGCCCGCGCTAAGGAGCGTCCTGCCCTAGTTCAATTAAGAGATCTTAAATAGGGATCTCGTGAAAAAAAGTGCGTTTGTTCAATTTTGAAAAAACCTGCAAAAACAGGGAAACAAAGAACAGGAGGGGTCACACACAGGGGTAGACAAAATAGATTGTACCACATATAACATAGACATTCAGGATTATTCGGACAATCATAATATCCACGTGTGGAATCATACCAGTATGTCACTTGAGTGGTTGTTAACATATCTATTGCGTGTGTGGCAACAGAACTGTAGTGAAAAAATGGCCGGGAAGTGCCTTTTGATTAAAGGGCAGGCGCCAAATGAGGGGTGTCGATATGATTTGGCGTCTGGGATACGTGGAAAAAAGGGGTCGGTAAATGGGAGAGTGACCTGTTAGCGTGCTGCGCTGTGAACGGCTGCCGAGACAACTGTGACTAGTCGTGAAAAGCCGTCTCAATGATATTGTAGTAGCTCTGTACTGAACGTGCTTGCGAGCGAGCATCACTTACAGTCTTGTATTTCCTAGCAGAGATGGGGCACAAGGTGTCCCCTTCGAAGCTTCAATTCTGTGTCCAGCAAGTGATCTATTTAGGCCACTTACTGTCCAAGAGGGGTAGGCAGTTGACACCTGACCGTATCCAGTTAATAGCGAGTCTTCCTCAGCCCAAGACCCAGAAGGAGGTACGTGCTTTTATCGGCCTTACTTCTTATTGCAGACAATGGATTCCTCAGTATGCATTCTTAGCCAAGCCACTGATACAGTTAACGACACAGGAGGCAGCCGTATCGACTGTCCTCCCTTGGACATCTGAACATACACTTAGTTTCAATGAGTTAAAGAAAGCTTTATGCCAAGCTCCAGTTCTAGCTACACCGAACTACAGTAAGCCTTTTACACTTTTCGTCACTGAACGTGAAGGTACAGCATTATCTGTTCTCACACAAGATCAAGCAGGACAGTACAAGCCTTGTGCTTATTTTTCGAGCACACTAGATCCTGTAGCCCAGGCTCTGCCTGCGTGCCTCAAGTCAGTTGCAGCCACAGCACTAGCTATCAGACAAAGTGATTCCATAGTATTAGGACATTCCTTGACAGTACAAGTTCCACACTCCGTGGAAGTTCTTTTAAACCGAACACAGACTCAGCACTTGACAATTGCACGTTTAACAGGTTATGAACTGACACTGTTCCAGCCACACATAGAAATCAGACGCTGCAACGTTCTAAATCCTGCTACACTGTTACCGTCAGTTAATTCGAATCCTGCCACACACGACTGTGTGGAAGTAGTTAACACTATGACTAAGCCAAGACAAGATCTGACAGATATTCCATTACCAGATCCCGAACTGACACTTTATGTGGATGGTTCATGTATGAGAACAAGTACAGGAGAACTAGTAGCCGCGTATGCAGTGACTACAGACACTGAAGTTATAGAAACACATCGTATTGATACCCTGTCTGCTCAAGCAGCAGAGCTAGTTGCTCTGACCCAAGCCTGCATATATGCTAAGAACCTGAAAGTTAATGTTTACACAGATTCACGCTACGCATTTGGAGTTGTACACGACTTTGGAGTGCTCTGGCAGGCGAGAGGTTTCATGACTTCTCATGGAACCAAGATTCAGCATGGTCTCCTTATTCAAGCTCTGTTAGATGCCATACACTTACCGACATCTATTGCTATCATGAAATGCAAAGCACATACGAAAGTTACTGACACTATTTCTCAAGGTAATGATCTAGCAGATCGCACAGCCAAGCTTACAGCACAGACTCCAGACATGTCAGTTAATCCGACACAGACACATACTCCAGATCTGACTACCTGTATGACAGTTAAGGACCCCACTCAAGATGTCATAGATATCCAGTTACATGCTACTCCCGATGAAATCAAGAAATGGTCCGAACAAGGAGGGGTCCAGACAGATCAGGGATGGGTAACGAAGGGTAAAGCCACATGGTTTCTCCCCGACTCTATGGTTCAAGTCATTATCAATACCGCACATAGTCCAGCACATTTAGGAGAAAAAGCTATGATAGATAGTATCCAGAATATTTGGTTCAACAAGCATTTACGAGCTGCAGCCAAGCAGAAAGTCCGTACCTGTATGATATGTTGCCAGTTTAATCCAGGTAAAAGTGTCCCGGTGGAACAAGGTGGATTCCAGCCCCCTGACCACCCTTTTGAAGTCCTCCAAATGGATTATATTCAGATGGAGCGATGTCGAGGTTTCAAGTATGTCCTTGTAGTTGTATGCGCTTTGTCCAGGTGGACAGAAGCATATCCAGTCCCAGATTACACAGCCACGACCACTGCCAAGCAGTTGGTTCGTGAATTCTTCCCCCGCTATGGACTCCCTAGGGTCGTATATTCTGATAACGGCCAGCCATTCTCATCTGAGCTCATGAAACATATTTCCCTTTTGTTAGGGTACCAGTGGAAGTTCCATTGTGTACGCCATCCTGAAGCAGCCGGTCTCGTAGAGAGACATAACCAGACCCTGAAAATCCGCATTGCCAAAATATGTAAAGAGAAAGGTGTGGACTGGTTAGTATCTCTGCCAGTCGCTCTGTTTTATATGCGCATGGTCGCACATTCCAGATCAGGTCTGTCCCCGTACGAGGTCGTATTCGGCCGCCCCCCTAATATGTGGGGTACACCTAGACCCCGAAGTATTACCGATGTTTCAAGTAATATGCTGACAGATTACCTAGCTTCCTTGATGTCTGCCCTACACTCTTGTCGTTCACAGGTTGCCGCCGCATTTCCAGACAATACCGAGGTGGCACCGCATGAAATCGTTCCTGGAAGTTTGGTTCTTGTAAGGAACTTTGATCGTTCAAGTCCGCTGGAGCCCCGCTGGAAGGAGCCCAAGCAGGTCCTCCTGGCCACCCGTACTGCCATCAAGCTGGAAGGCAGGAAGGGCTGGGTCCACCTGTCTCATGTGAAAAAATTTTATGGACTAAAGACTGTTTCAAAGAACATTTCCGAGGATTTCAAAGATTGCCAAAGTACTATTCTTAAGGACTGTCCCGCAAAAGACAGTGATACAGATTCCTCCCTGTTAGAGAAAACTCCGCAGCAGGAGTATAAGAAAAAATTAAGGTCTAGTAAAATAAGTCAGCCAGTTTGATTGTCTAAGTCCTCCCCTAGGTGAAACGGTTAGACCGGTTTCTGACATGTATATAATAGACCCCCACAGAGAGAGAGTTAGTGAGAACTCTAAAAGTTGCACTATTATTTTATGTTTTCTGCTATATCTCAGCCTTATGATTACCTGCACAAGTTATGCATTTTATTTGTGTTTTCCAGTTTCTAATGTAAATAAGTCTGCTAATACTACCGTAGAGCACACGTTTAGTGATCTACCCCCTCATGAACTCTCATATCGTCTTGTTATGCGTAATAATTCCTTTATCCGCATGTTACATTATTCACACCAGACCAGCAATGCCACTAATTGTTGGGTGTGTGGTCGACTCCCCCCTTTCCAGACACCGAAGGGAGTTCTGCCACTTTTTCCTTATCCATTTTCACATAACGGTTCATGTGGAGCATGGTCCACGTTAACGTCATCCTCAACAGATATGTCTTTTCTTAACAGTACATGTTTCCCAGGCAAGCAAGGTCTGCCCCACAGAACAGGGTTAGATCTAGAAAATGAAGTTTATAATTTAGGTAATTATTCTTCGAATTTTATGGTCCTGAATGTTCAGTCTGATACTACTCCAGACTTACCTGCTATGTCAGTATTACCAGTCAAAGGTGAATTATGTGTCCGAAATAATGGTTCCGTACATGTAGGCCATAGTGATTGTACTACTATTGTCAAGTATAGTGACAGTAGGAAATCTATTTTCAAAGCTTCACGTCATTCTTATTTTGTTTGTGGTCAGACCGCATATGTTCGTCTGCCCCTCGATTGGGAAGGAACCTGTTACATTGCCTTCCTACTGCCACCAGTTTTTCTAGCCCCACCTGACTATCATAGGAATTCCCACCTAGTACATACTAGACACAAAAGAGACCTCCCGATTGTCGATTATACTGAAACTGCTCTAGAACAATACATAGATATCAATAAAGGTGTCTTCCCCTATTTAGGTACTGTCGTGAATAGTAAACTGATACGTAGATTAACGAGAACCCTTGAAGCAGTAGTGATTGAGACTACTTCTGCTCTAGGTAACTTAACCGAAGAGCAATCCTTTATGAGAATTGTCGTGCTCCAGAATCGTCTCGTCCTTGACGTCATACTGGCCGATAGGGGCGGGGCATGTAGAGTCATCGGATCTAGTTGCTGCATTTTCATTCCTAATAACGCACCGTCTGTTTATTCAGCTATTACCAGACTCCATAATATTGCCCATATGTTACACCAAGATCCAGGCACCTGGACATGGTCCGGTTGGTTCTGGAATATAATTTCCGCCTGGGGATGGAAAGTATTGTCATTTCTGGGTATTGCAGTAGCGATCATATTCAGTTGCTGCCTCTGTTTACAATGTGGCCCTGCGATTTGCGGCATTTGTGCTACCTCTTGCATTCCTAGCCCCAAGTCCCGTTCTAAATCCAGTTCCAAGACAATTCGAGACGAGCAAATGATACTGTATGAAATGATAGAGGGTATCATGAATATTGATGTTTCCTGATGGAAACGTAGTGACAAGGAGGGAATGTGGAAAAGTAAATTTTGCCATGTTCTGTGTCCCTACGTGTCCCCCATCTTATGTTATGTGTGCATGATTAATATGCATATGTATTCCCCATGTTTGATTAAAGACGCAATTACAGTTGTGTCCATCTCTAGTATGCTAGTTTCCAGTTCTCGTGAAAGCTACGAGTATTAGGCCTATGTAAAGTTACGTTGCCACGTTTCTCAGTGTGCACGTTATTTCATTGAAAAGTCCCCGTTTCTAGGCCTCAAAAGGGCCCGGACACCAGATTCAGCTCCTGTCTCCTGAACCCTCGCTGAGGAGCGATACAGCCCCCACCTGTATCCTCGACCCTTCACTTACTTCCTGCCTCGCAGTGCCCGGCTCGGCCTGGCTCTGCCTACGAGTCTGCCAAGAGTATGTTATGATTCTAGTTATCAGTCCAGCCCTCCTTCTCTGCATTCCTAAGCTACTGAATCGCATCAATAGTTTCCGTCATTGTCTAGCCTTTACGTCTCCATGTAAGAGAAATACTGTATTTATGGTCATTTAATATTCCTCAACACGCACTACATGTAGAATAATGCATGCTCCAGTCTTAGAGTCTGTTAGCCTCTCCCCTCCTGACTCTTAGTTTATATCAACATGTCCTCTAAACATTAGATACTAGATAGGGTTTAGGTACATGTCGCCCTGACTCTCCAGACTTCAGTCTCTACTCCTAGCGCAGAGTTCATAGCCCCCAGCTTCTCCTAGTAACACGTCATTGTCAGTTTGCGCGCACCATTAGGTCAGAGGTCCCGGCTCCTTAGGTAGCCCCCTCCATGTTTCCGCCCCATTTATGACATATTCTGTTACGTTTACATCACATGTCCATGTATACGCCTCTTGTTACACCCACTTTCACCCTTATCTTTCGCGACTGCTATTGACCACACCCACTGCTCCGCCTACTGTATTCACTGTAATGCAACTGTTTTAGTATATATGCTTGTGTACTGTTATTAAATGTTACGCCTATACGCCAGTCCAATCCTGTCCCCCCTGCAGGGCCCTGCCATCCTGTTTCCGTGCAGGTTGTCCTATTCCTGTCCTTTATGCTGTATTAAACCTGCAAACTCCTACTACCTCGAATCTTGACTCTTATTTATTGAGCTATCTGTTATTGCTATGTCCAGTCAAACCTAGATCCGGTATTATTTATTTATATACCACAACACGATGGTGTCACTTGACAGCCAATGGGACTCCGATTTCAGCAGAAAAATATACTTTTACTTAGATTAGCTTAGCATAGAAAGGTATAAAAACTCTTCCCCGTGGAAGAGAGAGGGTTGCTTCTTGCTGACCTTTGATGAGGATATCGTGCAGACGAACATTCCTTGGAGCACGTAAGAGTCCTCAAAAGACTTACTCTTTTATTCTTTAATATAGCAATATAGTTAGGGACTTCGGACTTTGAAAAATGCCAAACTGTTATTTTTTGTTTTAATAATAATTTTTGATTTACCTGAAACCGATATAATCATTTGCAACAATCCTAATAAAAATGCTTTAATAAAGATTTCTAATGCATTTATTAAACAAATAGTTAATAAAATCTTACTTTGGAATTCAAGCTGGTCTTGTTATTTCATGAGTTTAGGTTACCATTAGCAAGATCTTATCGCCACAGTAGCTTAATTAATTTGTAGGGTTTTGTAAAATATGATGAATTTATTTACCACGGTTGTATATAAATGTATATATTTTGAAATAAGTTAATTAGGTCACATGATTCAGTTGGTCAATATATGTCATGTTAGTTATAGGCCTTGTGATTGATTTATATTTAATGGTGATTATTGTGAAGTTGGGTAGCGTAGCTTATGACATATTTCCTATAGGCCGCTGGATCACCGGCACTTGGTATACCCACAGAAGTGCGGTAGTATTTTTATCAGGAGACCTGGGGGAACGCTGGGTGGTAGGAAATGTGTGTTTTTTTTCTGATCTTTGAAGAATATGGTGCAGTAATGCAAGGAAAACGAGTTACTTTAGTCATATTTTTAAGTTTGCAGGGCACTGTGAGTAAGAAAACGTGTTTGAATCCTCGAGAAGCACACAACCCTGTACTCCCCTGGGTGTTCAGTTTATGAACAATCTAGAGTTTTTAAATTTTCCCTATAGACAATGTACACCAGGGCAGAGAAAGACAGAAAAGACAAATATCACTGCACAACCATCTCTTCTTCAAGTAAACACATATTGGTTGGAGTTGGTATGAGGGTGAATGAAAGGTTCAAAATTGATATTTCATTAACACGAGAATTCCCAAAAATGAACTACACTATTAATAATTGAACAGTCAAAACAATGAACCATTGACTCACAGCTTTTGAGCTGGAAAGCAGCAACAAGGCCCCAACCTCATTACAGACTATTCTCACACCTTTCATACATGACACTCACAAGGGCATTCACGCAATCAGCCACAGGCCCAACACAATACAACGCTAAAATCAACAGACAGTGCCATTCAAGGGCCCATCAATATCATGCTCCCACATGGCTGACGGAGCAATCATTCCTGCTGGCGATGGACAGAATGTGTACAGTGGCATTTGGCTAGCAGTATGTGTACACAGCCAGCTAAATGCTAGTCCATGCACACAGGCAGCCAAGTGCCAGTCCACACATATCACCAGCCAAGTGCATGTCCACACACAGCAAGTTAGTTAAACACCACTCCATTCACACTGCTAGCTAAGCGCCAGCCCTTTACACATCACCAGCCTAGCACCAGTCCATGTATACCACAAGCCAAGCACCAGCCAACACACATTGCCAGCCAAACTCTAGTCAATGCACATCGCTTGCCAAATGCCAGTCCACGCACACTGCAAGCCAAAAGCCAGCCCACACACACAGCCAATCAAGCACCAGTCCGCACACACTGCCATCATGTTTTTTTATACGAAAAATAAATAATCAAAGCAATTAGATACAAATCTGTAACTGCAAACACAACAGCTCTAACTAAATTCATCTCACTAATGCCAACTGTGAAATCTGATAAAAAAATAGAAAACAATACAGACCATTCAGTTTTGTTTTGTGCTCACGGTGGCACCCTAAAACTCCAGTGCGTGTGAAATTTAAAACATGTGGGCACACACAGCCCAGGCTTACAAGGACAATTGGGCAGTACATATCCCCTTGCATTACCTACAAAGGAAGCGTTGGCCTTGCAACGGTAAGCGTATGGTGAGGCTGTAACTATAATTAGAATGAACTTTTCAAAGATGGTATAAAGGTATTATCTGGTTTGCACTTTGTTGGTCACTCCATGGATTATTCCAGAGAGGTTTTTAAGTGCCAAGACTTCACTGTCATAAAAATAGTACTCATAAAATACGTTTGTGAGTTGCAAAAAAACATAAACTTACACAAAAGTGTAAGTTTACCTTTGTGAATCGAGTCCAATGATAGTTTAAAAAAAAAATGCTATTCATCATTATGATTTTCACGGGTCTGCATCCAGATGCAGTGTGCAACTAGTGTAGTCATTATTTTAAACATCTTTGCATACATATAGATAGTAGATAACACACAGTAGTACAGTTTGTGCAGGGTACAAAAAGAGCATAGTGCTAATGAATGCCTAAAACCAACTTATGTTATACAGATGATAGAAAATGCCAATTGAGTAGACGTGCAGGGTCCTGCCATTCCTTTTTTATTTATCTCTAAAGTCTCAAACATGCCTACCAGCTAGATTGTTCCATTCAGGTTTGACCAAAATTATACATACATAACATGTAAAGTGAAAGAATTTTGACTACAAAACTAACATGGACCAAAACTTCGATATTAAGTAGATAAGTGTATAAATTGTAATTAACATTATTGTAACTTTTGAAAAGTAAATTACTGTTTTGAAAAATGTAACACATTTTCAAAATACATGTATAATTAAAACATGTAAATATGACGCTAGTCATTTCAAATACTCACAGTCATAAAAAGGCTTGTAATTTTAGAATAACTTTATCAAATAATATATCAAATCTATTGTTAATTTAACATTTAGGATACATATGTTATGTAATATTTGTATTACTTAAAATATATTAATGTATATACCTTATACAACATATATTTGTTACAATTATAGATTTGCTTATCCTCATGTGGCTCACAGGGACATATTCATGTTAGGGTTCTCTGCCTGGCTTTAACTATTCTCTGGTTATATGTCATTCAGCTACATGTTTTACACCTTTCCATAAATTTGCTCTACTACAGTGTGCACCAGGTCCATTGAAACAAGTAGTCAATTCAATAAGCTTCATTCAGTTGATATAAAAACAACCATAAAAGCACATATTAAAACATGATTAAGCCTAAACAAATCGTTATATCAATGGAATACATTCTTGACTAATAGTGTACTTTTAAAACATCATACTTTTCCTTAAATTAATTGATTTTAAAATATGATTTGCAGTATAAAAACAGATATTAGGCTCTTGCATGGTGAACAGCAAACTCATAGCAGCATTCGTAGTTAAAGTGCAGTATTTTTTAAACAAAGGTTTAAGGAAAGCAATACAGAGGTTCACATACAAGTTACAAATGAGGAGAAAGTGCAAAGTGCTCTGTTCAGTATGTCCGTCACATGGGCACGGGAAGCAGGATACTTTTTGACACTAGGAAATGCTATCAAATGGTGAACAAGGCCTAATCTCATTCTTGTAAGAACAAATCGATGTGATGACCTGGTTACCTGGCACAAATAATCCTGGAACGTCTCAGTTTCCAAATGGGAGTAATAGAACTGGCAAGCTATCAAAAGCACACTCCTTTTTTTACGGTCACAATTTTTCTCCCGCAAAAATGTATTTTTCAGTTCAATCTTGAAAATTTCTATTACTCATTGGGCTTTTCCAAGATATTTATATTAAATAGGTCTTTGAAGGTTTGTACTATATAGTTGAGCCAAGGAATCTTTAAACAATTATTTAATTGGAAACAATCTTTAATAATGTTTCTGTTAAATGTAGTCTCTTCTTTCAACCATGTAGATCTCCATAACAGTAATGGTCTTAACATAATTAGATCTGCCAGGTAATTAATCCCCACTTCACTATGTATAAGATAAGAAGATGCAGAAGTGGGCAAACAGAGCAACTTTTTAAGAAACGTATTTCCCTCTGTTTGCAAGTCATCATGATGGTAATGGCCCCATACCCCCGCACCATAAAGTGCAATTGAGGTTCATCTGGACTGGTAAATATGCACCATATCTTTAATTCTACGGTCCTCGATTTTGGCAGCAAACCTAAAAACCCCGTGCACCCTTTTTACCATTTTGGACCTAACATTCATCATTTCCTGCGACCATTTACCGTTACAGAAAAAAGTTATCCCTAAGTAACAGAACTTATCTACTGTTTGTATTTTCTGTCCTTCTACAAAAAAGGATTTGATTTTCCTGGGCCTCGAGCCACAAATCATAGAAGAATTTTGGTCTTATTAATCTGCAGTTTTGTACCCTTAGGAAAATCAACAAACTTATCTATTAACCCCTGTAGTCCTATAGGAGTTCTCGATAAAAGTACAGCATTATCCGCATAAATCAGAACCGGCACATCTTGACCCTCCACCTGGGGTGCTTCCGATTTTACAAGTTTAAGCTCTGCGTCCACTACATTAATAATAATAATAATAATAATAGGAACATTTCTAAAGCGCCTGGTCACACTAATGCCAGTGTGTCCGCGCGCTATGGTGCGGGTAGCAACAGTTAATCGAGACTGTCCCTCTCTTCATCTCCTCATATACGAACCTCCTCCCACTCTACCCTGAGGGGAAGAGATGAGTTTTCAGTTGTTTCCGAAACATACGTTCAGAAGTCTCCAGTCGCAGTCTGGGTGGGAGTCTAATCCAGTGTTGAGCTGCCTGAACACGGAAAGAGATCCCATCCATCCAGGCACTTCAGCTCTTAGGGACCTTAACCAGCCCTGTCCCACTGCATCTCAATTGGCACAATGGAGTATAGGGGGTCAGCAGATCAAGAAGATAAGAGGGCCCTTTCCCTTGAATAATGCGACGACTAATCGACAGGGTTTTAAAGAGCATCCGTTCTTTAATAGGTAACCAATGCAATAATTCTAATGCTTTCTTAGATGACGCTCTTTTGGGCAACATCAAAACCATTTGGGCAGCCGCATTTTGTATGCGCTGTAGCCGAGTGATACACCTGATATTAGCTCCCAGGTACAGGGCATTCCCATAGTCCAGCCTAGATGTAATAAGGGCATGGTCAAGGGATTTCCTGGCCGGAGATCAAGTGTCTTCCGCATACTCCTCAAAATGCCAAAACAGTGTCCTGCCACACGCCTTGTTTGATTCTCAAAGGAGATTTTGCTGTCTAGCAAGATACCCAAGTTCCTGACTTGTTCACAGGGAATAGGTTGAGGCCCCAGCACCTGCGCCACCATGCCGATGTCCACACCGACAGTGCTTTCCCCACAACCAGCACTTCCGTCTTACTTCCATTTAATTTCAAACAGTTATTAGCCATCCTGGCAGCTACTTCCTGTAAGCATGTCGAAAAGTTACTGGCTGCTGTCTCATCTGATTGAGCAAGAGATACAACAAGTTGGGTGTCGTCGGCGTAAGATACCACTTTCTGTAATCGCTGCTACTGGTGTTACGTAGGGATTGAAGAGGGTGGGGCTAAAGCTGGACCCCTGAGGCACCCCCTGTTTCAGCCTAGTATTCTAATAAAGTAATTCTAGTAATAAAGAGTGTAAAAAGCAATGAAGCAAGGATGCAGCCTTGCCGGATGCTCAATTTAACTTCAAATTTGGGGGTACACTCGCCCCCTTGGCCATACCGCACAGATATCAATAATTTTTCATAAAGCCTTGCCAAGAAAAAGATAATGGGCTCTGGGGCACCAAGACCTAGTAAGATCGGCCATAACAAGGCATGATCCAATAAATCAAATGCGCTGCTTAGATCAGCATAGGAAAAGGGACCCTTACTTTGCACATGTATATTTTCCTATGATTACATCCAGATTAATCCACTGCTAGAGGGTTCCTCACCCTTTCCTAAAACCGTATTGGGACTATGTTAAAATCCCATTTTCCTCGACCACTCCTCTAACCTAAATATTAGGACCCTGCTCATAATTTTGATTGATGAGTCTAAGAGAGAAATCGGCCGATAATTTTTTGCTTCGGATCTATCCCCTTTCTTAAATATGGGAATAATTATTGATTCACCCCATGTGGAAGGGGCTCCTTCCATTACAGCGACATTAAAAACTCTATTTAATATGGGGCCCCAGAGAGCAGGTATGGGTTTGTAAACATCTATTGGAACACCATCCGGGTCAGGTGCTTTCCCTCCCTTGCTGCTGTTAATACCTTGTTCTACCTCCTTTAATGTGATATTTAGTGGTAAAATTGGCCAGATGCCTGAATCCCCGGAATCCTTTGTAATTACATTTCCACGGTTAATGAATAAAGAGAAATGTGCGACCCATGCCTCACTGCTGACATTTGATGTCATTTCAGGGACCTCCTCATTTTTTAAGAAAGGCAAGTTAACTGTTTCCCAGAACAACTGTCTGTTGGATGTTTCCACAGCTAGTGTTAATTTGTCCCAGGCCTCCCTCTGGAGCTCTCTCTTTCTCTAATTAAGTTTCAATTTATAGGTCAATCTTAAGTTCTTAACAAGCACCATATCCCTACTCCTACTAGACAGTGCATGTTTTAACTGATTCAGAGAGTGAGTACATGCATGGTTAAACCATCCTCTATTCTGAGTCAATTTCTTGTTAGACGTCCTAATCATAATATTATTAATAAACCCATTGATTTTACAAAAAATCCTTAAAATCTGGGCTGATTCGACATTAGCTTCCAGACTTTCCATAATCTCAGTGTAACCAACTGTAATAATATTTTTTAATACCTTATCCGGGGTGACCCCTTTCCATTTTATCCTGGTACCATTGGATCTACATGGGGTTATATTACCAATCCATGTTTGTATTACTGGGCATCTATTGCCCCATACAGCTAAAGTCATTGTAATACAATGGTGATCACTTAATAATAAATCTTCTACCCGGGATGTGGAACATAAGGAGACAATGTTTGTTGAGACCAGTAGATGATCTATAAACAAGTAGTCATGTGTCTCTCCCTTAGATCATTTCACTTCTTGGTTCAGAAACTACAGAAGCATCGCTAGTATTCTTAGTACAAATAAGGTTCTTGAAAACATTGTTTGAAAACAGTTTATTACAAAGATAATTTAATTTGTGTAAACAGATGTAGCTGAATGTTAGAAAGTCATCCTTTTCGCCCTGACCACCCCAACTTATTGACGATGCTGGTGGTTACTGATTCTAAAAGTGCCCCTCGCTCTGCTAAAAAGGCCCAGGACTAGTGGTCTATCCTCTGAATATTTATAGTAATTGGGATAATTCTAATTGGCAAAGATGACCTACCTGTACTTCCCTAGTATATGGTAAGGCATGTAGGTTTAGAGATCCCCAGTGGACTTAAAGTGTGCACTGCTGTTGTGACAAGTGTCATTTTAAAACCAGGTCTGCCTTGCAGGCTTTTTAAAAAATAAAACTCTGTCCGAATTTGACTATGGAATTAAAAGTACTAACAAAGACCATAAATACCTTTTTTATTACTTATAAGTCACCCCTAAGGTATGCCCTATGTTCCCCAAGGGTACTGTGCATAGTCATAAAAAAGCAGGGACAATATAAAAGATGGTTTATACATCCTAGTAAGGATGTATAGTAAGGTAAAACAATCAATGTTGTTTTTCCCTATTGTAGTGCTGCTAGATCCGTAGGCTAACATGGGGACAGCTTTATTAAACTTAATACAGTCTATCTTTGCTTTGGAGCTAGCTAGCAATATCCCTCATAGCATCACATAATGCTCACATTAAATCAAACAACTTGCCAACGTAGGATTTAATTAAACTATTGCAGGAAAGCAGATGTAGAACTTACTATCCTGAAGTTACCTAAAGCAGCCATGTAGCAGCCTCTCCTGACTGACCACCTTTTGACAGCCTGAGTCAAGATACTCCCTGGGTAGGTGTGCAGAGGCCTGGGACTGAACAAATACATCCATTTGGTAGGAGGTGATTTGCTTCCTGGAGAAGCTAGGGTGAGGAAGGGGGCTGGGAGACAAGCTGGACTTAACAGACAAGAGAACAGATGTCATAGGATGCAGGCCAATCCCCACTTCCTGGATCCCAGCCAGATGGGAACCCACTAATTAGATTCAAAGAGGGGCTTGAATGGGAGTGTAGTTAGTTGTTAACCACACCTTTGGGGTTGGTTATGTTGACACACATAGTAAAGAGAGATTTTCTCCATTTTGAGTTTTGGAGAACAGTACATTCCAAGTTGAAAATATGCCACACTTGGATGGAAGATGTCATAGCAGTGGGAGGTAACTTAACCCTTATTGGTTCAGTTGCACCCCCTCTTGCCAGTCCAGAATAGAGAATAAATGTGGGAGAGCTGCAGAAGCTCCTCAGAACACTACCTGGAACTTCAGAAGAAGGACTGTCATGCTGGACCCTGGGACGGCACCATAGCACCATTGCACTCAGAAAGACGGCACCTGCTGCACAAGGCTCTACAAAGACAGGACTGTGCCTGACTTCAAGGAAAATAAGTGAACTCCATAATCAGAAACAGGTTTAACACAGCTAGAACAAGTCACCGGCCAAGTCAAAGAGAGGCTCACTCAAGCTGACCAGTTGCAACTGGATATTTCCTAGACAGTGCAGGTGCATTGTAGGAATTTGAGTCAAAGTCACCAAAAAGCAATTCAGCGTGTCTAAACCTTTGCTGGTACCACCAGACCCTTATTTTTCACAAAACAAATCAACAATAAGCAAGATCTCAAAGTTTGGGAACTATCAGCAAAGGTTTTCAGAACAGCTCTAGGAGGCTAGTTTGTCCCTCTGACAGCTCTGGAGCATCTCATTGTCGCCGTTGAGGACATAGACTTCCAAAAGTTCACTGAGTCATCGCACTGCAGTAGACCACCATCATCAAATCGAACTTCTGATCCGAGAAGCCCAAGGACCCTTTGCCGAGCCTCTCAACAGGAGAAAAGCCCCAAGAAATAAAGGAATAAAGACCTCATGTAGATGTTGACAGAACGTCTCCCTCCTTCGCTTTTCCACCTGCTCAACTTCGATGCTGGCTCGTCCTTAGAGGGAAGACTGTCACAATCCCGCCTCCTCCACCAGAATGATTCTCCTGCGTCTATGTCATCAGAGTAAGAAGCAGCTGTCGGAGGGAGTCCCAACAAGATGATCACAATTATGATGTGCCTTTCCATTGAGGCAATTGTGTCGGGGATACCTGCAAGATCGAGTTTGCGGAAATGATGAAAAAGAGGTAAAAACTTACTGTCTTGAATCCCATCGCTCAGGTCCTTTTGTGCTGCTACCACTTGATCATGACGCTCCCCCTCACTGTTGTTGCCAGAATCTAAGGTAGGCTTCTATGTCACTTGTCTCACTATGAATTGCGTGTAAACATTAGCTTTGCATTGTGTAATTTTACATTGCTCTTACACGCACACTGTTATGCAGGACTGTACATCTTACCACTTATTGTGGAAAAATGTGCACGCCTGTATTGACACATTAAAAAATATATTTTTGTGGTGGTGGGTGTGGGTGTTGTACTCATGGTGACTGTGGGTGTACATACAATAAATAGTGTGTGCATGTTGTTAGTGTGTTATGTTATATGTGAGAAATGGGAATTACACAATGTCTAGATATACATTATCACACACTCACAACATAAAAAAGTGTAGTGAGATAAGGATAAGTAGTTCTTACATGCCCCTAACCCAGCAGGGGCCCATATTGTCAGGGCTCTGCTGCCAGGACACCTCAGAGCAATGGGAAGATCTAAATTGGCTTGGTGCAAGCCTGCCGGCCTGACAGCAATGGAGTACAGTTAGCCAGCATAGTAGACCACGGCAGGAACCAATCAGTTGCTGCAACATCTAAATACGGTGGGCTAACCGCCGTCAGCTTGCCGGAGTACTTGAGACCACTGCAGTGGCGAGATGATGGTTGCACCACCAAGATCTAAATCAGGCCCTTAATTCGAAGGTAAACTTTGCAACTAGAACTAACACTCAGCCTGTCCGACCCGTGCTTCATCGGAGTTGGCCTATAAAATATGACAGTGTTCCGGTCCAGCGTGACCAGATGGCCAAGAGCATCGCTTTACGCTTTTTGGTGCTAGAATGCATAATTATTTACATTATCTTAAAATTCGAATGTCCAGTTCCCTACATTGGATGTTTGTTATTTTGGTGTGGTTTTAAAGATAAAAACATTTATTTTTCTATGTTTTTAAATTGGTGTCAGATTTGTATTGTATTGTGTCATTTACTTACTTACTGCTTTGGTGATATTAAATGCTTTGCACATATTCATCTTCTATGTTAAGCCTGACTGCTCATCTGCTAAGCTACAAAGTGCTGGGCAAGGTTTAATTTACTGAGACTTGACTGGACCTATTAGTGATTGTGTTTGTGTTATTAGCTGCAGGTAAATACCACCCCTACTAATAATCCACTTACCTTCACTGACAAACTATTGTAAATAAACAACTGATCACCTTTTGATGGTCCTATCACTTTTCAGGACAAATAGGTCACTATGCCCAACATGAGTGTACATCACTGTTTTCCTTTATCGATGACTTCTTGTAAAGAGGCCTAAAGCTCTTGATTGGCATCTTGCACTGAATTCTATTCACATATTATGCCTGTGTCAAACACATTTCATAAATCTAAAATCATGTTTACCTGCACATTGGCATTAAACCATGAATGAGCCACTTCTGGCTTTAATGATTTTAGGATGGGATGGAAGTCATCATATGTGGGAGGAAAGTTAGTTTAAAAAGATTTCGGGCGATATTATCAAGAACATCCTGTTTACCTGCACATTGGCATTAAACCATGAATGAGTCACTTCTGGCTTTAATGATTTTAGGATGGGATGGAAGTCATCATATGTGGGAGGAAAGTTAGTTTAAAAAGATTTCGGGCCATATTATCAAGAATACCGATAACATTATCGCCGCTTTAGCATCAGGAAACTGCAGCTAATGCGGCGATAAGGGGCTTGATAATATGCCTTTGTGAATTCACATAGAAGCCCAGGTTCACACCAGAACCTGGGCTTCTATGGGAATTCACAAGGGCATATTTCAAGCCCCTTATCTCTGCTTTAGCAGCAGTTTCCTGCTGCTAAAGCGGTGATAATGTTATCGCCGTTCTTGATAATATGGCCCTTTCCCTCCTCTTTAACTTCCCTTGTCATTTTTAATCAGGAAAACAACTAAAGTGCTAAGAGACCCATCTCAAGTGCTAATCCAATTAGTGAGGGGGGTTAGAACACAAGACTCTTAACCCTTCATAATTGTATTCCATATTTGTTTTCTTTTTGATTCAGATCTTAATCATTAAAAATGTATGCGGGACTGTGATGCACCCAGCAGTGGGCTGAAAAACTAGTCAACATTCGAAAAAAGTGCTGCTCAAGGTGTGTGGTATTCTTTTTGTTTTTAAATAGCATCACTGAAAGATGGTTTTGCTAACATTTTTCTTTGCCTATTTATTAAAACACTAAGGACCAGAACAAATTGCGAGGCGCTAAATCCAATGTACAATAGTGTCTCAGACACTGTTTGCAATTCCCAATGGAGTTTAAACTGCTAGGCTCATGAATATTTATGAGCCACTCACAATTTGCGAGCCCACTGGGAATGGCTGGCCCTCCCAGGGATGGTGGCCTGCTGGGCTCGGCAGACCACCATGTCTGGGACTGCAGTGCAATAAAGCAGTTTTTTTTTTAAAATGCATCCCATTTTCCTTATAATATTTTTAGAGCTAGTCACAAAGGGGAAGGGGATTCCCTGGGGACCCCTCCCAATTTGCAACTGTATTACCACCATCTTGAACAGGGAGGTAATTTGCGAGTGTTTTGCAACCGCAATTGGGGTTGCAAAACATCCATACATAGCTTGTAAGCGCTATTAGAAAGGGAAAGCCCCTTCCAAATAGCGAGACACAATACACTATTTTGCGAGTCACAAATTATTTGCGACTCACAAAATAGTGAGTACATGGCCCAGACTAAAATTGCATGCGCAAACGGGTCGCAAAACCATTGCACATGCAATTTTAAGTCGAATATCTGGCCCGTAAAGAATAAAAAAGGCATTTGGGCATTATTTTGGCACTTTAGAACGCAGTAGTTTTTAATTCCTATGATGAGATTTCTACATGCTAGCAATATCCTTGTAAAGTAGGTTCAAAACCGATAAATTAAACCAGAAAGATAGCCATTTCTGAGAACTAGAAGTCATTTTAAATACATCAAGCTGTCATTTGTGTAGATTGTTCAAGCTTTCCCCTAAAAAAATTCACTGCATTGTGGGTGTACTTGTAAAGCGCACTGCGACTCCATGGAGTATCCTGGTGCTGAAGACAGCTGGGGAACCCGTCCGGGTTTTCCCTGTGAGATGGTCCCTTTCTGGGTATCTCCAAGGTGAAACCAGGCATCCCCGGCGTCTGTGGGGGGCCGTTGTAGAGATGAGGCAAGCTTAATGCCCAGAGTTGCCGAGTGTGTTCCCTGGTTAGAGTAGGCACCGAGGCAAGAATTATCGAGTCCGTTTTGACCCTGGTCCACGACCCTGCCGCGTCAGAAATTTAACCCTGGTCCCGGGTTGTTCTCTGCTTACGGGTCTGCTGCCTTTAACCAGTGAGCCACACCACTACTTTCACTGCTTTTTACAGTGTACCTACTTAGTTTTTTCACAGTGTATTGACCAAATATTAATACACAATTACAAAAATGTAATTAGGCATCAGGACAACGAGGCATTATTAATTAAACTCAAGATATTGATATAGATCTGGGTAAATATTTCAACAGTCCCATTTACAGCTTTCCACCATCATCAGTACCATGATTGTTTGAGGGATTTTTAGAAATTTCCTTTTTTGTGGATGTTCACTTACAAGAAGAATTGAACAAGGTACTCTAATAATCTATATGTTTTATCACCCCATCCTACCCTGTCACAAATCTAACTCAATCCATCGACATGTAACTTCCTTGAATAGATATTTTGACCATTCGGGCCATTTACTATTATTTCACGCAAGGATGCATGAAAGGGAGAATGCAGAGATACTCCATATGTATAAAGATATGGAGCAGTTCTGCTCTCTCCTACTGTTGGAACACACAGTACAGTCTAGCGCTCATGCAAGCAGCTTTGTGGCATGGAACATATAGGCAGGATTATTGTTATGCTGGAAGGAATACTTTACTGCACAAAACAATCCTTAGAGGCATATCCCTCTTTCTATGTGTGTTTCAGAATGCAGCACACATAGAAAGGGGTGGTAAAATGGAGAAATATAGTTATTTCTCCTTGTTATGCCTGTCGGATAGGCGCACCCTTTTGGCACAAACACAAGTTTACAAATCTTCAGAAATCTGGGTTTGTGTTCAAATATATTGGCAGACGTATGTGAATATCCATGCTCCACCCATGTGACGCCTACCCAATGCAAAGTAACAAAAGATGGCACTATTCGCTATTTCGCAATAATTTGTATTAACTGAACCATGGAAAGACAAGCAAAGCGGGCAAAAATGATTCTGCGTTGGGGCTGCACCACAAAAGTGACGCAACCCTGACACAAAATCATAGTTGATCTGGATCTACATACACATCTGAACTGCTTTCTGATGCCAAGGTTAATGTCTTTGTTTCTAATACCATATATTATAGGATTCAAAGCTGGTGGCACACTGAAGACAAATACATTGAGGATGACTGCCTTGTGGGTCATGGTTTCATTTTTTGAGGTGTGTGTAATTGCTAACACAATTATAATTGAATATAAAATGAAAACAACTATGAGGTGGGAGCTACACGTTCCCAAAGCCTTGATAATTGCTCCTCTTGCATTGAGCTTCAACACAGCACGAAGGATCAGGCTGTAGGACAAGATGATCAACATCAGGTCTGTCACGAGCAGTGAATTAACCCCGACCATTTCGTACATGCTAGTCAAGCTTGTGTCCTCACAGGCTAGTTTTGTTACAGCCAAATTGTTACAAAAAGGATATTTGACCATATAGTTGGAGCAATAGTTTAACCGGGCAGCAAGAAAAGGCACTGGCACTGTGAGGGTCACAGACCTCACAATGATTCCCACCACAAATGTGACCACCAGCTTGTTATTGAGAATTGTAGTATACCTCAAAGGATTGAAGATTGCACAGAAGCGGTCAAAAGCCATGGCAACAAGTATACCTGACTCAATCGCGAGGAGCATGTGAGTAAAGAACATTTGAGTGAAGCATCCTGTCAGGCTAATTGAGTGTGCATCAAACCAAAGGAGGGCTAGAATTTGAGGTGTAATGACCATGCATACAGCCCCATCAACAATGGAAAGCATACAGAGGAAGTAACACATTGGTCCATGAAGACTCTGCTCCCTGTATATTGTTATTATGAGTGTTACATTGCCAATTACTCCTAAGAGGAGGAAAAGAGCCAGAGGAACGGGCAACCACTGCTGCCAATGCTCGAAACCTGGAAAGCCATATAGGATGAATTCTGTGACCTGCTCTGCGGTTGAGTTGATTCTCAAAAACCTCTTGGTCATCAGCATGATCTCAAGCTCTGTAAAAGAAAGTGAGAATGAAGACTGTCTGTAGACATAACTCTATTTTAGATGAAAAAAGGTTGGTATCTGAAAAACATCTGTTTTATTAATCTAAATCAGTCTTATTAATGTAAATTATGACTCCTTCTGAGCAAAATTGTATATACATGATTTTAGTTAATCGCAAATACAATATATTATGTTGTTCTTTGCAGTAAACAATATAAACTCATGTTTCACTTAAACATCACATACCCATTGACTTGTTTTGTAATGGATGGTTGTTTAACAAACTTTTTAAATCATACAATATTGCGCTGGTCGTAGGCAACCTAAATATGCGCGATCCGTATCCAGACCTTAGCCCAAAAGTTGAATATCCCATTATAATTTATTATTGTCATAGATGCAATGCCCCCATAATAGAGAAACCAATTACAAAACATGTGTGATACAGACTCATCTGACATCATACATCATTCTTTAAATACTAATTTACTAGAAATGACCAATAATAATGTTATTGAGAGTGTTAACTTTGAATCTTCTGTCACTTTGGAATTTTACAGCTGTGCAAGTGTGGGGCATAGTATGGAAATTGACATCCAAAACTGTACACATATAATGGGTAAAGATAAGGTAGCACACCATAAATTTGTACTTGGAATATTAAATGTACTGGTGAAGTAACAAGGTGTCATGGAACAGTCACGTGGTCAGGTAAACAAGATCCTATATTTCACTAATCCTTGGAACCCTCAGTTTTACTCACGCATGTCACATGAAGACTTGAAAAAGTACCAGATAAATAGAACAGGTGTCTGTTGTTGTTGTTTTCCATTGTTTTGACTCTGTCTTCTTTCTAAGACTTGATATAACCAGTGCAGACCAGTTTACCGCAGGCATCTTTTGAGGCCTTCATTGCCTTCCAATGCAGCTTGACGGCTCAAGCTAGGGAGGGTTTAAAAACAAACTTCAGTGTTATCATTGGAAGAATCCTTTATTAAATTCCAAGGGTGTGGATGAAGCAGAATCGCTTCCGCCTTAGCCCATCTGTGACATTAGCATGGTGCAGGGTGCACTGATGCCACAAATTCCCACCAGCCGCAGAGGACAGAAGCAGGTGAGTTCTCTCCATTGCTTCTGATGAGGTTTCAGGCTGAAAAAAGCCTCCTCACATTTGAGGCAGAGATCTTTGCAAAGTGTAAAGGTGTCCCTTTCAGTGATGCCTCCGCAAAGACTTTATTGCTTGTGGATTGCAGACCCACTATAATCCAACAGCAGGAAAACACTGGACTCCAGGGAAATCTACTGGATCACCAAGGACATTGTATTTATTGGGGGTGGACACCCGGTGTAGGCCAACCCCCCTTGGGGACATTGTTTTTTGCAAAAAAATTGTTTTATCTCCTTGAATTCAGTGATTGTGTCCCCCAGGAAAAAACAAGATGGCAAGCAGACATTCTGGGCATCATCCCTCCCCGTACTTGCTTCGACCCTGTTGAGGACAATTTCTTTTTTACAAAGTCAAATAAGGCGGGTCTAATTACTTTTTGAAGACATCCTGTAGAAGTATTTTAAGGTATGGAAGACAGCTTGCATTTGTGCTTGCTAGAGGCAACGTGTGTGGTAATATCAGAGACATACTGATATATCAGACCAGTCCTTCGCTATTGCCATATTGCCCTATAGGGGAATACATTTTTCGCTAAATCTTCATTATTTTATATTTATTCAAAGTGCTAGTTAGTGACCTCAATCTACTAATCTGCAATGTAAATGTATCTACAAATAAACCAAAAAAACAAAAAGTTGTATACTTTTTTGAAATATATAAATGTATATAGAAAATGTCATTAAGGGTACAAAAAAGCAAATCACCATTATACAAAAGTGCAAGAGATCACTTCTTTACAGAGTGGTTATTTTCACAATGTTGACACCTATTCCAAATCTTTAACAGCATGGATGACACTGTGGAAGATACCATGAACATTGGTTAGCAATTCATTTGTATGTGGAACTAGGTGAGCTTGTCCACGTTTCGGTCTATTTGTTCTCATCTCTTATACCATCTTCAGGATAAGATTTTCATATTGTGAACTGAAGACCCTGGATGATAGCACAAATATAATCTGATGGTATTGAGACTTGTAAGGAGATCGATTTCATCAAGTCAATTTGGTATATGGTACACTCGTAACGATTTACGTATAACAAGGTATTAGATACCCACATAGCAAAGTTTTCAGTCCTGGCATCTAGGCAGGGTAATGAAATGCTTTGGTGTGATTTTGCCAAATGGAGAAAATCGTCATGGATCGGGTCTCGTCTGATTTTGAAATACCCAAGCTTTCAAGGGTATATTGGGTTGCCCAAGTTTGTTCCAGTATATTGCCCAATCGGCCAGTCTGACCTAGATGCTCATTCCTTCTGGGGAGTCAGCCCTCTAGAGACACTAGTGAACCCGACATAGGCCAATATTTATATCAAAAACATTTTTTTTTCCTGTGGTGTGTGATTGAACAGCCAGGGGAAAAAATGGCCCTAATCCACAAAACCATCAGAGAGTCAGAGAGTGTGTTGTGCCTATATGATGTTGTTAGTGTTGATTTGCCTGATATTGCTGCAAATGTTGCCTGCACCAAACACACATCATGCACACTTCTATACCTAACAAAATACCTATACAGCTTGTATTTTCAAATTCAGAATTGATCAAATTTTGAAATGACTATGTGCATTGCTTTCTAAAAAATTGAAGGTTACATGGCGCATTGTGCTGCCTTGCATTACTTTGCATCATAGAGGCTTTCCATTTGTTATTATTGGTCATTCCTGTGCATCAACCATTGTTTTTTGACAAAAAGCATATCTATAAAGACTTCTCAACATTGATGTGTGCCAAAGCATGTCACCTTCCACAGGATGGCGTAACAAAGGGAAAAATCTTCACTTTTTTATTTCTTTCCTCTTCATTTTGCAGCACACATTCATATAGAAAAAGGCCTCAATGGGTATTTTTATGCAGGAAAGGGCTCTCTCCTACACAAATAGTATCCTGATCATGTTGCTGAAACCCTTGCTGTACGGTTCAAGGGTGCCTCCATTAGCACATGGTTGTACACAGTCCTCCAGAAAATTCAAAGAGCTGACTTGCAACATTTTTGGGAATATATGACACAGTTCTGCTCTCTGCGTGTAACACAGCGTAGCAACTTGACTGTCTTCATTGTTTTTTTGTCTTTTATTAAAGTGCCATTGCCGAAGTTCTTTAGCGCAATTTGTGCATCGGAGAGACAATAGCCGGGTAGACCAACTCAGAGAGCAGGTATATTAAGTGGCAGCCCTCAAATTTAGTGCAGCTCCAAACTCCCCTATCCAATGCAAACACTGGATGTGGAGTCAATACATCAATTGTTTTGTCTTTTGCATATGTCCATCTCTTTCAGGGTGATGACTTCCTTCAGGAAATTATGCACTAAATAAAGTCGTGTGCCAAACCGTTTCTGAGGGCACATGTAGGCTCTCTCTGGCCTCTTTCAAGGACATGGCAATAGACTCTCACTTTACTGGGGGCTTTAAGAAATTTCTGGGTCCTACGCTGAAAATGGGGAGAGTGCACAAACCAAGAATACTGTCCTACTCACAGAGTTGGGTAACATCCAGCTACACACTAGTCATGAATAGTGATCATTTTTGTGCTGTTGCAGTACAAGCTACATTTCTACTTATCCTGGGGGCCATGCAGACCATGACAGGTCATTTAAAATGTGGCCGGTCTTGGAATATTTGGCTCATAAGTGTCTAGAGGTTTATACTCCTAGAAAGAATAAAGCCATTAAAGAGTCCTTAATCCTGTACAAACAGTGACTGGTGTTTCGGAAGTACTTAGAGAGTTAAAGAGCATGTGGCATCAACATGTAATGAAATGGGAGATCCTTACTGGTTATGGATACGTCCTGAGATAAGGACTCCACTCTATATCCTGTAAGTTGCCCATTCCACACTAGATATCAAGGCAGAGATTGTTTTGGAGCTTGTCCAATCAGTGCTTCTTAAAGGCTATAAACATTATGTGAACAACTGTGGCATGTGGTAGCTTGTTTGTAAAAAGCTACATAAATATCAAAGCTTTGCATTGCTTTCCAAGTAACTGTTTGCAGTCAAATTCCCTGATAGGTGGGATGTGTATGTGCTCACTATGGTCCATGATGTAAGCATTTCCCTTGTTGTGGTTTGTAGTAAATTGGCCTAAGTTCACAAACCCATCTCTATACTTGATAACAACAAGTTCATGGGCAGAGTGGATAAGAATGACAAGATAAATCAGACATATAACAGTAGTTTTAAATCTTGTGTGTGGTATAAGAAGTTGTTTAACCACCTGCTCCAGTTGCCAATGTACAATGCATATGTTGTTTTCTGTCAACCACCTGTAGGAAGCTGGCTTTCTATATAGTGTACACTGTGAAGAGAGTCCAGTGGATCCCTTACTGTTACACAGTGACTAAATTATATAATACTTATTCTCTTTTTTTGGTAGTATGGGCGAGCAGTTAGGATTATCAGAGGGTCGTGCTAAGCATTTGTTATATTCACAGTGGCAATACATGAGGCACACACTCAAGAATAAACCTGAGACAAATAAAAAAAAAATATATCATTATTTTTTTCTTCTTCTTTTTATTTATAGTTTCACAGCGACACCATACATACATTCATTATAATTCATGAACCATAGGTACAGAAAGAATACGTATGAATAAATAAATATATACATAGCATGACATAAAAAAAGCAGCTTAGATCATAATCATCCATCACAACCCAAAGGGAGAGGAGGGGAAAGAAATGAAAACTAATAACTAACACATCATTATTGACTCAATTCATTCCGTTTGATAAAGTTAAACCTTGTAATGGTCTTGAAAGGCTCCCCATATTTTTAAGCCCATCAATCGCTTCCTAGAGCCCTGAACCGAAAATAAGCCCCATTCCAACGTATATAGATTATACATTTTTGCTCGCCAATGTTGAAATGCAGGTGGATTTTCCTGCAACCATTCAGTTGCTATACACAGGGGGGCTACCGTCATAGAAAAAAACCCAAATATCTATATTGATGTAGTGCATCCTTTGATCTACTTGTGTTGATTTTCCCCAATAGCATCATAGCAGGAGTAATAATCAAGGGCATATTAATAACTAATGACAAAAAAATATCTATATCCGCAATAAAACTATACAATTTATTACAACTAAAAAAAATATGAACACTGTCAGCATTATCCTCCACACACCAAAAGCACATCCATTCATACACCCCCCCCCATTTAGCCATTCGTGCCGGGTGTAATATAAATAAAATAAGGTCTTAAAAAATTGAGCTTTTAAATTTGCAGACATTAATGTTTCTCTAGCAGTTATAAGCATGTCTTCAACTTCAATGTCAGTTTCTCCCAATGCTGTGGACCATTTAGAACTAACTTTGTCAAGGTCATCTGGGCTGTCCGCAAGCAGCAGTTGATATAAAACTCCAATTTTGACCTGCCTTCTAACTCCTTCTACCACCACATTAGATCACATAAAAGCATTAGTTTGAGCTAAAAAATCTCTAATTTGCAACAATTAAAAAAAATAGGTTGTAGGAAAACTAAATTGAGTCCTTAATTCATCAAAAGCTTTGTAAATCCCATTGTCTGAGTACAAATCACCTAAATATCTAACCCCCTTCCTCTGCCAGCCTAAAGAGATGCCATCCGCAAATATTCCTAGTAGTAACCTAATGCCTTAAAAGGGGTGCAATATGAGATCTTCCCCATTACATTCGATTTGAAGATCAATTTCCACACTTTAAATGCACTGATCAGGACTTTAAATCATGTTCGTTTGTAATAACTTCCATCCAGTTCAATAAATTTCAAAAATTGTTGGAGCAATAGCAATATTAGCAGCGGTCTCCCCTGTGATCAGTACCCTCATTTAAAAAAAAAAAAACATGTAACATAATAAAGTAAAAAATCAGGTACCGCCATACCCTCTCTTTCAAGAGGGGGTATGGCGGTACCTGATCAATTTTCATGTAATTTGTAAGACCAAAAACACAGTTCAAAGTACTTTTGGAAAATATATCACTTTTGTGCAAAATTGTGCACCATTGAATACAACAGGGGAAAAGCAGAAAAATTGATACAAAATCAGACCATGATTTCACGAAGTTCACCTTCTTGTTTTAGGTTGATGTCATGACCAGTACAAAGTTCCAGCAGGAGAAGTTCGAGAGCATTCCAGTTTGGCCGTGAGCAGAGTGCTGAGGGTCTTAGAAGCTGTTGCGAAAAGACAAAGGGAGTTACTAGAAAGCACACTTCACAGGAGGACTTATAGATAAGACCAATGGGTCCCAATGGAAGAAGGAGGTTGCAAAGGCCACATGAGCATGGGAGAACAGCTGTTTCATTGTTATCAGGCCCGGTGGCATAAGGTGCAGAGTAGTAAGATTAGGAGCAGACAAATTTGAGAAGGGATCTCAGGACAGCTTGGCCAATCAGGAAGGGGATCTCAGGGGAATTGGTGTCCCTTGATGGGTGCTTGCTTCTGGAATCATTGTAGTCTGCTGTAGACTCTTCTTCTCAGTGTTTGCAGTTGGGGGTTCCAGAATCCCAGGTATTAGTCCGCTGCAGCTCGGGTAGGTCCCGGTGTCTCCACATTTGTTGAGGAGACAGATTTGACCCTCTGGAGCTCCCTCCGGAGTTCAGTGCTGAGTCAAGATCATCGAGGAGCAGCAAGTCAACAAACTGGATTTCACTGGGTTGGTTCCTGTGGTATGCACAGGAGTGATGCCTACACTCCAATGGGGATGTACGTCATTACAACGCATGCTTTTACAACGCATGCCTTTATGACGCAAGTTTTACAACGCAAGTCGTCACAACGACTTGCGTTGGGGGGCACTGGATAGTGAATAGTTTAATTTAATATTCCAACTCCAGTTCCAGTGGATAGTAGGGAAGGTGTTGGATAGTAAATTAAAACTATTCCCTATCCCAGAGCGTCCCCCAGCACAAGTCGTTGTAAAAGTTGTGTTGTAATGGTTGCGTCGTAAAGGTACTTTGTTGTAAAAGTTGCGTTGTAAACGCTGTTCCCCCTCCAAGAGTGATTTCCTGAAGGCTGGTGGAGCTCTAGGAGTCTTGGAGGCCTCACAGTCACAGAATGATTTAGCACAACACAATTGTCTTTCACTCAGCAGGCAGGGTTTGTCACCACCTTCTTCTGCAGGAGGGCACCCGTTTACGTGCAAAAGCTATTCCTTGCCCTTTTCCTTTTCTTGTCCATCAAATCTCACGTTCAGGTCTCAAAGTGTGGCCTAAATACTGAATTTAGGGGCATTACAAGAGGAGACTGGTCGTAGTCAATGGGCTATCTACCTTTAGGGTGTCTGCACCCTCTAGTGAACACTTCCAGAGTGAAGGGGCACTACCCTAGCCTTGGTAGGTTGTTACTTCACCATCTCAAGGTGGCGGAATTTCAGGAGAGGGGTTCACGTTGCAGGCTTCACCCTAGGGGTGGTGCAAGCTAAGTTTGGACCCTCTTTCTAATCTGCCTAATTTTCCCACCTTTACTCCTGCCAAAAGTGTAACAGAAAAAAGGGCTTGGTCTGCCCTACTATCTGGAGGTTCATAGAATGGATTTCAAAGGCTGCATTGCTTTTCAAGCTTCCAGCTCAGGAAGGCCATCCTGTCCTGGAGGAGGTGTGAAGCACCTCTGCCAGAGAAGGCTTTGTCTCTGTCCAGTGAGAGCACGGGCACACACTCCATGAGGTCAGATAAATGTCTGGTAGTGGCAAGCAGTGCCTGGTAGGTTTTCAGAGGATTCCCTAAAATGGTCTCCTTTGTGAATTTATTAATATATTCACCACTGACAACAGGGAAGATTAATTAATACAAGATGTTTGTTCCCAAACATCTTAGAAATCAGTAAAACCTTTCTGGAGCTAGGAAATTCGTGTTCATAAGTAGCCCGCCCTTGTACTCTTTATGTCTTCCCTGTTCACTTTATAATATCTCAGAATAGACTGGACATTGTAGGGGCATATTTGCTCATGCTGGTATGCCCACACATAGGACATAGTGCATCCACAGTACAGTAGTAGTGGCTTCTGCAGTACATGGGGGAATTGCACACAGGGCTCTCGACCATATCTACTCTTCGGGTATCTCTGCACCTAGATACACAGCCTTGGTGAGGGGTCCCTGGTGTGGCCTAATACATGGTGCAGCCCCAGCAGACCCTCTCCAGTACCCAAACCCTTGGTAGCAGGGGTACCATTTACTAGGAATTAACAGGGGAGCTGAAGTTGTGCCAATTGTGTTACTACGAGATCTGGCACTGGTAAGCTGGTTAGCAGGGACCCAGTGCACTTACAGTTCCAAATTACATCAGGCAAACAGTGGGGGCTAACCCTTTCAGAAGAGACACTTTCCAACACCACCACAGACCGATAACTTTCAGTTGAACGACCATCATCAAAATCAAACTTTGCAAGAATGCAGAATTGGTACTTTGCCAACTGCGCTCCTGAGAAAGACAAGGAGGAAGACTCAACTATGTTGTTGTTGAAGTATCTGCTATAAGCAAGGAAAGAGGAAGGAATATTTATATTACTGCCCCCAGTGTCCATCCCAACCAGGACATGTAATTCAATTTGCTTGACTCTATACCATTTAAAAGTAAAGTATTAGACAATTTAGTGATGTCGAGTTGCCCTTGAATATATAAATTTTAATAGCTTTTCATTCATACGTACCTTCTATTGGCAAATACTTCACTAGGCAAGCAGTCTATCAAATTGTTTCTTTGTGCTGAAAAACTCTTGGACTTGCCTTTTGCCTGCTTGACACCTTATCTGCAGCCAGAACTTGGCAGATGTTATGTACTCCATATGACAAGGGCACTATTGTGGACAGAACATAAACACTGATGTCACTGAGTACCATGTGCAGCAAACCCTGTAGCCGATTTTGAAGTGCTCTTTAGGGGACTTGGGACATGGGACAGTCTCCATGAGCATGTTTACCTTAGATTCAAAGGTATATATGCTTACTCAGCTCGAGGAATCTAGGCCCGAGGCATCCTTGAACACATCCCAACTCACATTGAGAAAGTGGAAGGAGCTGGATTTAGCAAAGATGTGTGAAAGACGTTTCTTCCTGATACTTATGGAATGGATGCCAAGTGAACCTTTACTCATGTGAGCAATGAGTAAAGGTTCACTTGGCATCCGTTCGATTATCACTATAATATTGCACAAGGAAGATAATTGACAGGTAGTAAAAATGTAGTCAATGTTTCTTTTTATTTGTTAAGTTGTGATACTTGTTGAGGCAACAACCAACAACATGTCTGGCCATATATGTGTAGAGGTTTGCGTGTGGTGTGTTTGTATACAGGTTGGTAAATGACTTGGTGAGAAGTGGCAGTATGCAGATGTGAGTGTAATGCTGTGTTGACCGGGCCCCTGGATAGTGGTTGTGTGCAGTGTATGAAAGGCATGTGAATAGACCATAAAGTGGTTGGTGACTTTAAATGGATTTCCAGTTTACCTTCATTAGTCATGGTTTCAGTATTCTGAAATTGTCATCAGTATTTGACTTTTGAAACCAGAAATGTCATAGGTTCGAAAACAAACCTCTGTAAGAGGTGAAACAGTGATACTCCCTCACATTTTTTAGAACTGAACACCCAGAAGTATCCAGGGTAGTGTAATTTCCATTAATCTCTCTCACTTTCTCAAACTGTCATGCAAACGGTAAAGGTAGCATAAATGGCCAAGATCACATTATTTACATTTTGTTATGGAATATTCTGCAATCTGTTATGTTATGTTATTTATACTTATAGAGTGCACTGCTACCCAAGGGTGTCCTTGCGCTAAGTACTGGTAACGTGGGGAGCATCGAGCTGTTTATTGAGAGAAAAAACATGTTTTTAAACCCTTGCGGAAAGAAATGAGATCTGGGACATTTCTAAGATGGAACGGGAGTACATTCTATGCTTTAGAGGCACAGTGGAAAAGGTTTTGGCCTCCCCATTTAGTTTTCTTAAAGGTAGAGGTTTGAACTGATTTGGAGCCGGAGTTTGGATTTAAGGAACTCCAGGCCAAACCCATTAACCGCCTTAAAGATGACACAAAGTGCCTTAAAGCGTGATCTTGGTGGAACTGGGAGCCAGTGCAGTTTCTTGAGTTCTCCTTTAACTGAGGCGAACCTGGGTGTTCCCGTCAGTAATCTCGCTGCCGTGATCTGGACCAATTGCAACCTGTTGATATGTTGTTTTTAATAATAATAATAATAATAAGGCCATTTCTTAAGCGCCTGGTTACACCAGAGACGGTGTGTCCCCGCGCTGAAAGACTGCTGCTCCCAACTGAAGCTAACACCCAAGATGCAGTAAGTTCTCAACATGTCTGAATACACTTACTTTGGAAAAAGATGAGTTTTTAGATTCTGTCTAAATCTTGTTTCGGAGGGTTCCATCCGAAGGTTCAGGGGGAGGCCATTCCAGTGCTTGCTTGCCAAGAAGCGGAATGAGCTACCTCCCATTCTGGACTTATAGATACGGGGGATTTTGAATAGCATCGCTCCAGCGGATCTAAGATTACGAGAAGGGCGGTGGATGATAAGGAGTCTTTGCAAGTATTTGGGGCCTTTTTCGTGGGCAATGCGGTGAGCCATACATAGTGCCTTAAATTTAATCCGCTCCACGATAGGGAGCCAGTGGAGTTTGCGTAATGCCGTTGTGCCAGATGCCCTACGAGGAAGGTTTAATACTAAACGGGCGGCGGCATTTTGGACACATTGCAGTTGTTGAATGCCTTTTTTACTCAGGCCAAGGAGAAGGGCATTGCCGTAGTCCAGATGCGGCGTGACCAGGGCGTGGGTAAGTTTCTTCCTGACACCAAAGGGGAGCAGGTCGAGAACTTTGCGGAGGGTTTTAAGAATTCCAAAGCATTTACCAGTGATTTTATTGATTTGTTGCTTGAAGGACAACTCCGCATCAATCATAATTCCCAGGTTTCTTACAGCCTCTGCTGGGTGGGGGATAGGCCCTAGTTCCGTCGGCCACCAGACCTGTGACCAGGTAGATGACGATTTACCGATCACTAGTAGCTCAGTTTTTTCGCCATTGAGGCAGAGGCAATTGTTATTCATCCACCCAGCAACTGCCCGCATGCAGTTGGTAAAATTAATGGCTTCCTCAGGTTGGTTATTGGCAAGTTGAATTATTAGTTGGGTATCGTCAGCGTATGTGACGATATCCACACCATAGGATTCCACAATATGTGCCAAAGGCTCCATATAAATATTGAACAGCGTGGGGCTCAAACTTGAGCCCTGTGGAACCCCATGCCTTAACTTGCGGGGGGATGACTTATAGGGAGGGCAATGTACCTGGAAACTCCTGTTATCCAGGAAGGATCTTACCCATTCCAAGGCTGGACCCTCAATTCCCATATCTAATAGACGTGACAGCAGCGTTGAGTGCAGCACGGTGTCAAATGCTGCACTGAGATCTAATAACACCAACGCTGCTGTCTGCCCTCCGTCAACAAGCTGTCTTAAACGTTCTGTAGAAAACAGAACCGCAGATTCGGTTGAATAACCTGCTCTAAAACCTGACTGGGTTGAGTGGAGGCAGGAGTTCTCTTCAATGAATTGCATAAGTTGCTTATTCACAACCTTCTCCACAACTTTCCCACAATAGGGGAGAAGAGATATCGGACGGAGGTTTTGCAGTTGAGAGATCTGAATATTTGCTTTCTTTTTCAGGGGTATAACCTGAGCGGTTTTCCAGGCATCCAGCACATGGCACTCCTGAAAAGAGAGAGCAATGAGCTGTTCAATCTGCTCGGCCATGTCATCAAGGACTCCCGTGCATCGCTTAGGGAAGATCACATCCAGGGGGGATCCAGAGTGTATTCCCCTCATAATCGAGAGCAAGTCAGATCTCTTAGGGACTGTAAAGGTTGTCAGCTGAGGCTTGGTGTCGGGAACCTTAGTCACGGTTGAGTGGTGGTCATGGGGGCTATTAGAGAAAGTATCGTGTATTAAATCTACCTTTTTCACAAAGAAGTCTGCAATCTCCTCACATAACTCATTAGAGTATGTGTCTCGAGCCTCAAGTCTGGTGGGCACCGTGAGCTCTTTGTATATTGAAAACAATTCCTTAGTGGGATTTTTAGCATTTTCAATACGTTCTTTGTAATACACACCTTTGGCTGCTCTAATGAGTTTGTGATAAATTTTCAATTCATTTTTATATTTTAATTTGTCCTCTGGATCATAGTTTTTCCTCCATCCTCGTTCGATGTTCTTACATTTGGCTTTCGCTTCCTTGAGTTCTTTAGAGAACCATGGGGCCGTTTGAGTCTTTCTAATAGAGGGTTTAGAAGTCCACGGTGCTACTGTATCCAGAGCACTGGACATCCATTTTTCATATTCTTCCCATGCCGTGAGTAGGGAGTCACTGGAGAGGGGAGGTTCCCTCCCAAGGGCAGATTTAAACTTTTCTTCTGAAAAGCTCTTCCAGTCTCTGCGATTCATGGGATTGGAGTTGAGCACATTCGAGTTAGTCGTGTTATATTCCTCAAGAACATTTTGTACCTCAAAGGGGATGACAAAATGATCAGACCATGTAATCTGTAGCGGGGTATTCATTTTAAGACCTTCCCAGCTAGCAAATACAGGTTCTAAAAGATGGCCAAGTTGATGGGATGGGGATAGTGATTGCAATGTGAGTGATAGACAGTTCAGGGCTTCTATCACGGCCTGTGCCTCTCTACATTTCAAATCTTCAAAATGAAAATTAAGGTCTCCCAGGATGAGGCATTTCCTATGCCGAAGGACATGTGGCGTTATTAATTCAGTCAGCTGAGTGATGAAATCAGAGGATTTACCCGGCGGCCTATATATTAAAAGTCCATTAATACTATTCTTAGGCCTAGTCTTTATAGAAAAAAAACCACTCTCGCTATTTGATAGAGTAACTTTCTCTAGAGTACAATGTAGGCCGCTCTTATGTACTATGGCTAGTCCTCCTCCTATCTGCTTTACTCTATCGATTCTGAGCAGGCTATATCCTACCGGGACCGCCTCTAAGGTTTCTGGGGTCGAGGTTATGTCCAGCCATGTCTCTGTTAAGAAAAGTACATCGAGATCCCCGTCTGACACCAAGTCATGTATCTCTAATCTATGTTTTTTGAGGGATCTACAATTAAGTAGTGCCATTTTCAGAGTATTCCCTATTGGCTTACCCTCCTTTCCAGTTTTTATGGCGAAATGGCAGGACGCGCAATACATGGTGGGAGAGTCTACGCACATAGTGTGGCAGCAGCACTCATTAATCTTGGGGCGTATGGCAAGCAGTTCATTGGCAGTGTACCTAATATGTGTCCTGTTAGTAATGGCAGTTTGGGTGGAATGGGCAGGGGTCCTGGCCCCATGCCCCGGACTGCCGCGGACGGGCGCAGACGGGCTTGCCTTTGGCGCGCCTTCGGCGCGCCGCCGGCGCGCCCGCTGCGCCCGTCCACTGCGCGGACGGGAAGTTATCATCTTTATATCCAGTTAGGGGCGGAGTAGGAGCGTCCTAGCAACTGGACCGCTACCTCTTCCCTCCTTCCTCCCCAAGATGGCGCCCGTTGTAACCTGCCGGCGTCAGCCCGAAAATCGGCTTTACCGGTCAGGGAAAAGTCCTCGGGGGGCCTCGGGTCAATGTAGATCTTGCCACGAGGAGATCTTAAATGTAGGCAGCTAAAAACGGACTTGTTAAAATATAAACACAGTTTTAAAATCAATGCTGCAAACAATTTCTTTAACCTTAATTCGTTAAAAGAAAAATAAAGGGATAGTGAGAAGAGCCCCCGGCTATTTTGCCTCAAGGGTGAGCAGAAATCAATCTGATTTAGGGCGGGAGGGCGAGGTTAAATACCTAATGCATTGGGTAGCGTCCAACAACTGGACCGCTACCTCTTCCCTCCTTCCTCCCCAAGATGGCGCCCGTTGTAACCTGCCGGCGTCAGCCCGAAAATCGGCTTTACCGGTCAGGGAAAAGTCCTCGGGGGGCCTCGGGTCAATGTAGATCTTGCCACGAGGAGATCTTAAATGTAGGCAGCTAAAAACGGACTTGTTAAAATATAAACACAGTTTTAAAATCAATGCTGCAAACAATTTCTTTAACCTTAATTCGTTAAAAGAAAAATAAAGGGATAGTGAGAAGAGCCCCCGGCTATTTTGCCTCAAGGGTGAGCAGAAATCAATCTGATTTAGGGCGGGAGGGCGAGGTTAAATACCTAATGCATTGGGTAGCGTCCAACAACTGGACCGCTACCTCTTCCCTCCTTCCTCCCCAAGATGGCGCCCGTTGTAACCTGCCGGCGTCAGCCCGAAAATCGGCTTTACCGGTCAGGGAAAAGTCCTCGGGGGGCCTCGGGTCAATGTAGATCTTGCCACGAGGAGATCTTAAATGTAGGCAGGTTTTTGAACATTAAGATAGAGACTGTTGCAATCGTCCAGACGTGACATCATTCGTGCAGTAATCACCGGCCTTAGGTTGCTTGCCGACAGGAAAAACTTAATTTTTTAAATTATACTGAGGACCAGGAAACATGCTGAGGTCACTTGATTCTCTTGGTCTCCCATGGTGAGTTTGTTATCCACCATAACGCCTAAATTCTTGGCTTTCTTTGAAGGCATTGGACAGGATCCCAGATCCTCCGGCCACCAGTCCGGTGTCCAGACCCGTGGATTATTGCCAACTTTTAGCAACTCAGTTTTCGCTGAGTTGAGTTTTCAACAATTGGACAATATCCAGGTGGAAATAGAGCTCATACAGTTGTGGAACCGATCCCCAGCCTCCCATTCTGCTCCCTCTGTCAGCGACAACACAATTTGTGTGTCGTCAGCGTAGGAGGTGAGCTGGAAACCAAACGACCTGATGATACTGGCAAGGGGTGCCACATAGATATTAAAGAGTGTAGGGCTCAGAGCCGAGCCCTGTGGTACCCCGCAGGGAAGCAAGAATGGATCAAAGATGTTACCGTCTAGGTCTACAGTCTGAGACCTGTAGGAAAGATTCAATGTAGCAGTTTCCATGCTGAGCCCTTCACACCAGTATCAGAGAGCTAGTTCAACAGGATGTTATGGTGATGTTGTGGTGATTCACAATTGCCAACCACATAGCATTCCCACATGTGCTCACATAAAAAAGAAATCTGATTCTTGTAGGTGGGGCTAGCTTTTTCCGGTTGAAAACCAATTTATTTTTTCTAGTGTGGGTATGTGGACTTTGAGCCCATGATCAGCCACAACCTAGGGACACCTATCAAACTTAGAGAAGTCTGTAAATTGAAAGCCCTGGTGAGTCAAGGGTGGTATGACATGCATGGGCCTCTACTCAGAAGGCTTGTAAATCAGAAAAGTGTTCCAAAATGTCAATTTTCTCACATTTCTGAGAAGGAAACATCTGGAATATCAGGGAGCCACACATGTCCCCCTACACCTTGTAATAACAATGGTATCTCACTTGTGTGGGTGAGATTACCGCCCACAATAAGACATGGCAGAAAATGACATGGACATATTAAATGTTTCCGACCAAACCTCCACATTCCTGAATACTAGACAAATAGGGAAAAGATAATTTATTAAATGTTTTTGAATATTTGCCAAACTGCACCAAAGTTAATTTAAAAAAAAATGTTCCTATTTAAACTCTGACCTATCAGAAATTCAGAGTTATGGCAATCACTGGGAATGATATTGAACATATTAGAGTGAAGAATCCACACAGACTTGCATCAGCAAGCAAAATGACCAAAGCTGGGGAGTAGAGTAGACTGTAGAGGGTGTTGTCAGCAAGCGTGATTAAACACGACAAAAGAATTGACAAAAAGAGAAGAAATGTTCCATGGATGTAATAAGTGCCCTTGTTGTAGAGGAAATGGAATTCACTACACACAATACACAATTAAAAAAAAGAGTTATAAGAAAAAAATATATACTGCATACAAATACATTGAGCAACTGCATTCTTCTGTTATTCTCTGCCTTGGGTGTAGGGATGAAAAGCAGAGCAGGAAAATTTACATAAATACTGAATCTAAATAATTTACAACATTTGTTTTATTTTAAAATTAAATACGCTTTTTAGTTTTTCATTATAACTTACAGATGCAGAGAGCTTCACCCCATCCTGCCCATGGAGTCTCCCCATGGTAAAGTAAATGAAAGATTAACAAATTACCTCAAAAACAAATATTAAATATATTGTATATGTTAAATATTTTTGTAAATGTGTTGTACATTTGGATCCTAAATGTAGAGCAGATTAGAAAAGGCCAAATCAGTATTACATTAATTTGAACTTTGATTGATGGCAAATAGGCAACTAAACTATTTTATAATTAAATAATACATGCATACTGTTGTAATATATTTTTTCAACTAATGTATATTTATTTTTATGGTATCTATTTTAAAACATTTAACATAACTTCCTATGGGGTTATATTTGAAGTTCTTCCTACATTATTTTCTGTGGGAGTGTTTTGCAGTATAAGTGTATGACCATGTTTAGTGCTGTAGGTACTACAATTCTTTTAATTTAGAATTAACTTACACCTAAAGTTTGTGCCTATCTAAAAGTCGCAAACTTACTCAAGTTACCTTACTGAATCAGATCTAATGCCATTTCTTTTTCTTGTTCAACAGGTCATACATTTAGGCAGTGCAATCTTTTGAATCTTCATTGGCAACACCACACGGAAATTAAACACATGGTAGAGATAGAAGGGATAATATTATAAAACGGAGGCTTCCTTTATAAAGTATGATACTATTGTTTTTTTCAAAATATTGTTTTTTGCTAAGTCTACTGTTGAGCCAAAGGCTTAATAAGTCTTACTTATCTCTAACCACTCAATCAGGCCCACCCAACAATTGCTTTGTCCTCCTTGATTGACTCTCTGTGCATTGCACCCTGGGCCATTTCAGCCTAGTTACAATAGCTAAAAGACAAAATTGCATGACCAAATATATTCAATTTTTTAAGCAGTTATATCTTTTTTTGTTATATAGAAAGTAGAGTGTGTCCTCAAAGTCAGAGGGTCTTATAGAAATATGTTTCTAGCTACATGAGCCTGAACTCTAGGAGTAACCAAGACCTTAGCTAGCAGACAAAAATAAGTACATTTTGCATGAATACAAGGCCATCTCATGCTCCTAACATGATGTTTTTAAAAGCCAATAATAATACAGCAGTGGGAATGTGAAAGGTATATAAAAAAAATAAGACCAGGCCCCAAACAGTGAAACCACTGTTAAAAATTGATGATAAGCTGTTGTTGCTCCATTGGTGGAGAAGGATTCCAAGAGCACAAGCGTTGCATAGAATGCCAATGTTTCTGGTAGAGCTGCCAATGATTATCAAATCAGAAGGGAAGAGGATGAAAGTACAGAGAGCCTTGTGTGACTGTAGAAAGAAAATATAGGAGCTCATCTTTTGATAGGTTAACCATGAGGGTATTCAGCACCATCCAGTGGCGAATAAATGTATAACATTTGGATATGTGTTCTTGGAACAGGAGAGAGTTGAAATTAAAAAAAAAATTGTTTGTGTTCTGATCTTCATGCATTCTGTTGAACCCATCATTCACCAACGTTTCTAGGAGCTCTAGATTTAACAGCACGTTTTGACAGATCTCGAAAAATAATGACATAAAACATTCTTGGTACTGAAGAAGAGCATATCGTTAAAATTAAAGTTAATTAAAAGTCTTTGCTGCATCCAAGGAAAAAACTGTCACCAAAAAGTAAATCTTTGGTCTTATGGATTTGCAAGAACTATTGGTTAGTAGATAGCACTATACATTGTGACCTAGAAAGGTAAAATGTGAGGTTTAAACATTGGAAGAAACTTATTGGATTGTTTGATGGGTGATAATGAGAGATTTTATTGAGATTCATTCTGTAATAGGCAGTCAGTTCGAAAAGTTCAAAATGGGTTACCAATAAAGATTCACACTTCTGCTACTGGTAAAGAGTCATGCATTAGTTTCTGAACCCTCTGCAGCCTTGTTATAAATTTGAATTACTGCAGTCCATACATAATTCTTTCAAGGCTTTGACTACAGCAATATGATGTTCCTAATTAACAAAAGCCTGAATCCATTTGAGCAGTTAAATGAGGCAGAAGTAGATACTCAACACTTTACTACTTGTAGCTCCAAGAATAGGTCAATGAGAATGCCAAGATTGCAAACATCCATTGATGATTTGGGTAAGGGGTACATGATTTGTAGGTCATCAGTGTGGTATTTAGTATACTTCTCTTTACACAAAAACATCCCTGAGTTTCTCCCTCTTATTGAGGGGGTTGTAGCCTGTGCCGTGACTAGACATCACCGTATGAGGAGGTTCCTAATGATGAAGCATGCCACCTATGGAGGGTGAGAGAAATCATCCTTTTAAAGGGATACTCCATCATAGCTAGGTCTTCAGTTACAATGGCAACTTGTTTATGGTATGTTTTATTGCCATGCACCTGTTAAAGCATTCTGGGCTTTATTTACAAGAAAGTGCACTAGCACGGCACAGCAAACCCTTTGGCTGCGCCACACTGTGGCACTTTCAAAACACATGGATATGTCATATTTACAAGAATATGAAGCATCCCTATGTGTTCCCCTGCACAGGCGCACAATCAGCTGCCATGCGCCACACATGCACCCTTGTGCCATGGTGCAAGGGTGCCTACATTGTGGGGAGGTTGTTTCCTTGCACTAAGTGGGACCTTCCTGCACAACAACTATCACAAAAAAGAGGTGATTTCCTCTTCCTATGCCTGCTGCAGAATTCAGCACCCTTTAAAAGACAAAAAAAAACAGGGGGAAATATACACTTTTCTACTCGTTGTGACTTGCTACGCCACCCCTTGGGTGGGTTAGCATTCTGACACATTTCCAGGTTTATCATTTCTTTATGAATCTGGAAATGTGTCAGCTACCTTGGGTGTTGCATGGAAACACCCACAGCAACAACCATGGAATGCCCCTTTCATGCAAAGTGCTGTTTGTAAAGGGGCCTTATTTACAAGGACAGAAACAGCCACACAGGGTGGCTTTTCATGTCCTTGTAAATATGGGGCAGCAAAATGTCCTGCCAGTGTGCCAAAAAAAAGTGAGGCAGAGGTAGCGCAAGGGGATTTTAAATAAGCCCCTCTATGGTTTTCTGTAACTTAAAGTACTAATCATTCTTTACAATAGGTCATTGTTTCTCTTGGATGAAATTCCCTAGAATACTTGTTCAGTGAATGTAAACTCAACAATTAAACATGACTATGCCTGGATGAAATTGGAAGGGGTATGTAATGCATTTTCATTAGGACAAGGGTGTTATTACTATAACTTATCTAAATGAGGTTATCCGGTTTTGTTAAATTATGAATTCATACATTTGAAGGTGGTTAAGTGGAACCTGGAGTTAAGATCCACAACTGCCTATTCAACAAAGTGCCATGTTTGCATGATCCAACACAAATGCACATGGCTGTATGTGGATTTCTGGAGAAGTCTATTGCGTGTATGACAGAAACCCTGTAGAACATTTTTGCAATAAGAAGCCATTCACCAGGTTGATTAAATAAACTTGGTCAGTACCCTTGTAGAGAAAAAAAATCTATTTGGCCTTTTCCCTTGAGCTACATCTATTCACCTTTTTTCCTTTAATATTCTGTGTCACACATATGCCCCTCTTCCCTGTACCTCCTCCATTTTTACCACTTCTTTATTTCATTTTGGGAAAAAAAAATTATACCCACTCCCTTCCTACTTCCTCCTTATGGCTCCCCATCCTCAAAGGGTTGTTGTTTAGCTCTCTGCCCCACCTAACAATCATTTGTTGAATGCACCCCATCTCCCATTTCCATTCTTACCTTTGTTATCTAGCTTGTTATTTTATCTATGGTACTATGCTTCTCTCTATGCTTCTCTCTCTCTCTCTCTCTCTCTCTCTTTCACTCACTCTCTCGGGGGGGAAATATATATTGAGTTTACATAACAAAGACATTTTTTAACACTGTTGTCATATCTGCATAAAAGTTCCTAAAAAACAGTTTAGCCAATTTGACTCTTTCATGGAAGTTTTTTTGCTGATCCATCCAGCATCTCCCAAGAGAAATCAGCCTCTCTTTCCAATAAAGGAGTAGAGGAATCTTGAGAATATTCTGAAAGCATTACACCACACCTTTCACTAATTTCCAAGTGGTAAAATAAATACTGATGGGTAGAGTACACAAGGCAACCCACCCAAAAACTAACACCAGAATGTCTTCTACAAATGATCATTATACAAGCACAACGAAATAGTTAGAATGTCAGTAAAGAAGGAAAGCTACCTTACAGTTTGAATACAATACACTTATAGTCAGACTTTGGAGTGGACACTAAAAACTAAGGTGACATTTTTTTTAATCAAGAGGAATTTAAAAGAGAAACATTCTGGGGTATATGTACAAGCCCCTATTGCCACAGGAACACAACTTTGTAGGATGTTGATGTGGCGATAGGGGCTTTGCTTTATGTACAAGGCAGTGTTAAGCAACTCAAAGTGGTTTAACACTGCATTCTAAATAAGGCCTCCTTTCATGCTATGCTTAGCGTGAAAGTGGGTGTTGCGGTTGGCGTTCCACCACAACACCCATTGTTTTTGACGCTGCCCCTTATTTGCAAGGGTGACATAAATAGGAGGCAGCGCTAAAATTAAGACCAGTGAAAACCAGGTCTTAACTTTGGCGAAACGAGGAAAAATGCTTTATTTCTACTCGTTTTTGCTTTTTCCCTGTTATGCCTTGGTGACTAGCTTGATCCCTGCCTCCCTTTATCTTACTTATGATATGTTGGAGACACACCAGTCACATGCTGTGACTGGTGTGTCTCCCATATTGCATGAGTGGTGCTTGCTCCGACTGAGTGACAGGACTGAACTCCACACAACAGTAGAGTTCACTTCAGTTTCCGAATGACACTAAGAAAGTCATGTAATTGGTGGGGGCTCTGTTTACAAATTACACCTGGGCTTATGTAACCTACGGTTGAGGAATGTGCATCACACTGTAGAGTAAAGTTGGTATGGAGGTGAGGGGCTTTACCTGTTTATTCAAATGAGATGTTTAAGGTTTCTAGGCATTACATTACACTTAGCGTGGTCTAAAAAAATATTCATATTTTAATTTCCCAAAGACGGGTGTGTCTGTCAATGAGTGCAGAACAATGTTTTGTAATGTGAGGAAAGAGACTTATTAAGTACCAGAGCTAAAGAAGAGTGATAAAGGCTGATGAAACAAGCCCAGAAAGCCACTTTTGTTTTTTGCTAATTGTTTTCATTTGAAAGTGACACATTGGTTTTACTCAACACTCCACATAGGATCATCGAGGTGCTAAATTGTATGCCATACCGATGTGTAGGTGTTGCATACATTGTCCATAATGTTCTTCATACATTTCTCGCCTGAGCTAGAACCCCACAACATTTTCACAATTGTTCTATTTACCTGGCAATGATTGAATAAGTCTAGACTTATTTTAACATTGCAGTTATGTAATGTTACCATTTAAAAAAAGCAATCAAATACATGATTGCCAAACATAGTATTCTGGTAAGAGTATCCGCAGTCTGATTACTAGAAATGAGGGTGGGGGTTTTGAAGAATATTTGGAGTCCCTTCCCTTTTGACACCTTCTCCTACCCGGGATAAAAATGGCGAAAGATGTTAGTGATGGCACATTACAGAGCAGCTTACTGATTTTCTTGTTTATTCCACTGAAAACAAAGCACCTAATCAGCATAATGCTTCTTTTGATCACATCCTGGTGCCCCCCCTGGCATCAAATTGATCCCCTCTAGGGGGCCAAACCCCAGTTTGAAGACTCCGGCCATAGAGACTTTAATTTGCTTCACACATCAGGGGATAGACAGATCAAGCATGCAAGACAGGCAACGAGAAGTGGTTGCAATATATGTGCTAACAAATGAGTACTCTTTCAGATGGAGAGAGCGCACCTATCATTCCCCTGCACTTACAAAGCCATAGTGATGTGTCTAGTTCTCAAATGTTGTTAGTGAAACATGATATCCGGATAATCCTTTGAGGGAGGACAAAAAATATTATATAAACAAAATGTTTATGTGGCTTTTGCACAATGCATGAATCTTAGGGTCGATATTCAGAAGGTATTGGCCATATTGAACAATTGTAATGATGGAATCTGCAGAGTTATCTTTGCTACTTACACAGATCAGTTGGAGGGCTGCTCTACTGTACATTGAACCAGGGTATATCATAGAGTTGACTGACATGTACGGGGACTTGTCACAGGAAACTCCTATTGCTCCTAATAGTCACATTGACAATAGAACTTTGGCTATGCAGTATAAGTTAGATATTTGTAGATAAAAGAGTGCAAGTAAAAGTTCAATTAGATGAAACATTGCTATACGTGGATGATAGCTTGTTTTTGTTTGCAAGGCGAATCAAAGGTTGATACACCAATGCTGCACCAGGGTAAGGAATTGAAAAGATACATGTTTTCATGCTATACCTGAACCCACTGTCCAAGAACGTTATCAAACACTAGAAGGAAGTTGCCCTTGACTGTTTTAAATGCCACTTAGAAACAGAAATGTCATGTTTACAAAGAGGATACATAATCACAAAGCGTCCTGAGAATAGTGACCATTCAAAAAGAGCAGCAGAGTGGAGAGCACACTCTTCCAGCAGAAATTTACACCTCTAATCCTCTGGCAAAGGACGGTCTTCCTGATTTAGAGATCTCTGTCTGTTTGGTAGGGATCATGAAGCCTACATTAGATCACAAACACTGTGGGTTCCATAATAGGCTCAGCACAAAGCTGTGGAGGACTGTGTTACCTTCAGTCCATTTCTGTTTATTTTACATAGAGAAGCTCTCAGAGCTTCAGTTTGTTTGTGTAAAACAAACAATGGCCTGAGCAAGCAGAAGGTTTCTCCCTGTGCTTCCTGATGCACATGAGGCTTAGTACTACTTGACAGGGAGATCTAGTGATGGCCGCCACACCCGTAATAGGTGAGTGGGCAGCTAGGTTAATTTTTTCTATTGCTGAAAACCCTCTGTTTCCCCACCTGCAATTCAGGGAGCCGAACAACAACTTTGGAAAGTTAACTCTAAATTAGCCCCTTGTCTCTAGTCAGAATTGAGGCACTGGTTAAGGTCATCCATCATAGTTGCCACAAAATGTTCATCATTTCAAAGTATTCTGATATCTTGTGAAATATGGCAACCTTAAACTTGCAATAAATGGCTAAAAGATGGTTATCCTAGTTTTGAATTAACATTAAATCTTGCTTTAGGGACAGTGGCTAATGGTTGTCCACAGTCCTATGTCATAGGAATGATGTAGGTTGAGCCGAGCCCAACATTGCCTCTATATGAGGACCTTGTGTCAAACATAGAAGCAGGATGCTTTCATAAACATAAAATAATAAGATGTAATGTGGAAGCAATGAAATATTATACAGTTTTAGGGCATTCACCACTAGTTTAAGACTTAAAAATTCATTATGATTCAAGGTATTCCACCAGTGGCCTGATTAGGAGTTCTTGATAATATTCTAGCCCATGTGCAAACTCCAGTTTACTCACAGGCCCTAATAACAAGTGTTAAGGTATTTAATGCATTTGACAATTATCGGTTGCGTTAAACAACTCAACCATTAATATTTTGGGCAGGTCAAATCTGCCAAAATGTAACAGGGAAAAACAGATGGTATTTACTGTATCATGTTGATTTTGGTAAGTTAAACAGTAGAATCTGCATGTTATTCCCCAGGAATTCATAATAATTGTTATTTATTGCACCTGATAGATAAGTACCCCATGCAATTGGTATTTTTCAAGGTGGATAAATAACGCCTTAGTTGATAATCAGGTCCCTAGAGTTATTCTGAGAACCTCTGGCTAGAATTCTGGCACTCAACTTTCTTAGTGATACCCTGCCAAGCAATTATGACTGGTTCACTGTTTCCAGCACCGAAATTACCAGGTCTGAAAATACCAACCTGGTATTTCTGGATGCAGATGTAATCCCAGTAAAACCGCAGAAAGGAAGAGGGACAAGCAGTTGAGGCAGAGGCACAGCCAGCCAGACCTCCGTGCAACCTCATTAGGACCATATCGGGAGGCAGACAATGCTCCCCTCAAAGATACCACAGCCTCGCAACCCACAAACAGCCTACCTACATCCTGCGCCAGACCCTCAACCCACACTGTCCCCCCTGTAGATATATACCACCTTCCCAGAGCAGGTGCTAAATGTCAGTGTTAATGTCCTCTGAATCAGGAGAAAACCTGTGTAAAGGAACCTGGTAATTGTGGTTATTGGACATTATTCTCCAATTGAGGAAGAGGTGTGGCGCCGCGGCTAGGGCGACTGACGCTGGAATCTGGGGATCACGGTTCGATCCCCGGCGGCAGATTAGCCCAGCACCATGTGACTCTGGGCAATAGCTTGCTTAATCTTCCCAACGGCCCCCAGCGCCTAGAGACCCTAACGGGTGATTGTGCGCTTTACAAATGTGGATTATTATTATTATTATACTGAAACTGTAATTCACCTGAATCAATAATTCTGGCTCCAGTATCTCTCCAATAAACTAATGGGAAATTCAGAGTAAGAGCCTTTGTTGGAAGTTATCATATCAGGAGAATGGCACATTTGATCGGGCCAATAGTAGTCAGTCTGACAGAGATCGCAGTAATGTGACAAGAGTGTCATCATAAGCAGCATATACGTTGGCAAATAATTCCCTTTCTGGACGTCAGAGCAGGCATTACAGGTTTTCTGATTAGAAAAATAAATATGTTTTACTTGTTTGATGAAATAACATTGAAATGCAAACTTTGTAGAAATGTACACACCACCGTACTTCCTTTGGTGAAGGCTTTAGCTGATATCAAGGGTTAATCATCTTTGGTCACAGGGATATCTTTGCCATGCAGATTTTATTTAAGCTCTGATTACCATGCTTCCACATTCTGGGAAATTTTGTGGCAGATTTACAAACCTGTAATGCAATTAAACAGAGCAGGAGCAACTTGCTGTGCTGCTTCAAAGGGAGAGAGCAGAACTGCTCAATATTTACTCATCTATGGCTCATTCTAGCAATTTCTTTGCACTGGCATACTCTGTGCTGTCTAGCACCAATGCAGGCACCCTTGTGTTACAGGCAGAACTGTTTTTGTGCAGAAAGGAGCACCTCCCCACCAAAATACAATCCCTAGAAGGTTTTTATTTCAGAATGCTGCACACATTGAAAGAGGGAAAAAAGGAGGAGAAATACATATATTTCCCTTAGCTTTGCCTCTTTTGGGTAGGCGTACAATGGTGATGCATTCCCAGGTTTTCTTCTCTTAGTAAATCCAGGAATGCATTACAAAGCATGGGTGAATAACTGGGAAACTCACCTTGACCCCATATAACAACCTCCCAGCCCATAGTAACACAAAGCAGAGACTTTCACTTTCTTGCACTACTCTAGATTTACTAGATTTATTAAGCCATGCAGAGCCATGCAAGTACATCTCACAAGCCCTTAAGCCTTGCACCACCTTGCATACAACAGGAGCAACACAAGGGCTCCAACAACCTGTGCCTTGGCTATTTTCCCACTGATACAGCAGTGATTAGGAAGGAGAAAGCAGGTTTTCATGGGAATCGTAGGTTCCCAAATGTTGTGCGTGCATTGGATTTAACCCCTGTCTGACTGATTCTGCAAAATACATGAGCTGATGTTCCACACCAGAAAGCTCAAATACTCCCAAAATGTGCATTTGTATTATGCAACTGTTTTAGCAATAATATACTTCCATAACAGCTTCTTGGGTTGAGCAAACAAAACATTTATTTTGAACAGTCGAATTTATATAACAGGCATCATGGGAAAATGCGAGAGACTTGTTGCAGAGTTTTAAATTAAGACCTTCTTTCATGGGCAGTTGTAATGCATTAGTTAACTGTGCATGTGAAGGTTTGTGAGAAGGGAGTGCATTGAAAAAGAAAGTCATGCATCTGTTTTATGTGACCTATTAGTGTACATGTGTTGTGTACAGTTTTGTAGAATGTCAGCACCTGTTTCTGGTTATAGCATCTATTTTTTACTCAATGACCCCTTATATTATATTCACCTTAAAGCCTCATACATATACGTGATAAAGGCAATTGGGTCACTGTTTTGCTCTGCTCGCTACGTCCCTCATAGGAGGTATATTTTTGAATCCAGGTTCCTGTGCACACATGCATGCTTCATCCTAAAACTCTGGCATGAAATTTGCCATGCTCTAAACATATGACAAGAAACACTCTTACAATCATTTGGACTGCTTAAAACAGATTGCATTGCTTGCAGGTTTCGGAGAGTCATGTTATGCTTCAACATGAGAAAGATTGTCTGATAATCTCCTTCGGATGTATGACATTACAACGCAGGCTATTACAACGCCTGCCTTTATAACGCGGTTTTTACATCGCAAACCTTTACAACGCATAGTGCTTTTAGGAGCTGGATAGTGATTTATTTAATTTACTATTCCAACTCCAGTCCCCGTGGATAGTAGGGAAGGTGTTGGATAGTAAATTAAATATATTCCCTATCCTAGAGCGCCCCCCAGCGCAATGCGTTGTAATGGTTTGCGTTGTAATGACCGCGTTGTAATGGTAGTGCATTGTAAAGGTTTCATTGTAAGTGATGTTTACCATCTCCTTCTGTACCAAAATACTGTAATCCCACACTGAGTCCACTTACTTTCAACAGTGAAGTTAGATGTAGAAAATGTACAAAGAGAACTCCTGCCTTGTTCAGTCCGTCAGTCAGAACAACACAGCTCCAAAATGAGACAGACATGGGTGAAACTAATTAGAATTTATTTTAATTTGGATGAATCTGTTATGTTGATATATACTAATTTGTATTTTAATTTGAGCTCTAATAGTTACATTGCCAGGCTCATGGTTCTACTGCAGATTGCAGCAGACTTGGATAGAGGAACTAACATGGAGACATTAATGTATTTCTTTTTGCTGCACCTCTATCGGGTGGACACAGCATTCTGGGGCACATCCAGGTTTAGTGAATTTAGTAAAACTGGGTTTGCATCAAAATAAATGGGTGGAGACATGGGGATGGCCATTCTCCACACATGCAGCACCTACTCGATGCAGTACAGTACAACACAAGGTGCTGCTGATTTCACAAAGCCACACAAGGCTCCGCAAATATCAGCTTGCATTTTGTGCTGTGACTGCACCGAAAAAGTGCTGAGACCACGATGGAGAATATTAGCAAATATGAACCAAAGTTTATAGCATTCTTTTATAAAAACATCAACACACATGTTTATTCCAATGGGGCCATTATGCTTAGCTCTGACTGTGTTCTCCCATCACTGAGCATAATTAGACAAAGCTCAGCACATAAGGCAAGCTGAGGACTTAATGCATTTTTCATTTGTTGAACAAATATATATACATTTAAGTTGTATTGCCACAGACCCCAGTAGGTACAGGCCCAGAGGATGATTGCCTGACCTCACTGAAGTTTTTTTTCAAAAAAAGGCTATTTATTTGTTTTTGTTTTTAACAAAGTAGGCCAGGTCTGGGCTGCTTGAAAAAAAAATCTTTTAATTTTGAAATAAAACCACAGGGACAGTGGCATACTATACCCTTACATGCCACCATCTCAGTGATTTTACTCAATCACAGGGGGTTGCAAATTGTGATCTGCCAAAGAATATTAATTATGCAGGTCTTTCTTCAACCTCTGTTATTTGTTATTTTTGTAACCAAACTTTTATTATAAAAAAAGGAGCAGTTGTGAAGGGTTGGTAAGCTAAATTGCATTTGCTTCCTGCAACCACTATTATTGTACATTTGGCACATGGTGTCTTCATAAATAAGCAGACAAGTTTGAATGTATTGGGAAACATTAATTCACATAGAAGGATAGACCAATACATAGAGGGACACATTCACACACATTGAGGAATATAAATGGAATGCACCTGAACTTGTGACCCCACATATTTACAGTAAGAGCATCAAAAATGTACAGACAAACAATAGTGATGCTAATAGAAATGAGGGTACCAGTTCTGAACAATAATACTGAGGACAAATTTAAGGTTTTTGGGAGAGATGTGGTGCCTTCTCACAGGAAGAAAGGGGCCAGATGAAGATTATTAAACACCTTAAGATGTCATTTAAATTCTTTACAATGTAGCCTGTGCTTAATTAGTTAATATTCTTGTGGGGCTCACGTCCAAAAAGTCTATTGCATACTATATGGGTGATATGTGCTGTAGACGTACTGGCAGTGTGAGCTGTAAATTTCAAACTGTGTGTAAACATGCCATACCTGCCATGGTTCACATAGGCACTCAGAATCCCAGTGGTTGAGTCTGTACTTTTGAAAAAATGTCAGCTTATGGTAAGACTAACTACAGAGTCTATACCTTGCATATTATTATACCTTATGTGTAGACTCCACTGTGGACTGAACATAGAACCAGTTGGTGCATACCTTACTTATGTATTTTACACTGACAGATGAACAGTCTCCTTCACAGTACTATAACTCATATGAACAGCATGTTTTTCTCAACATTACATTCACCAATATTTACCAGATATGATGGCACAAAAGTTGCCTAGATTGGGTGGTAGATTCACCATCAGGATTGGAGACTTTTATATTCAAGATGGAACATTTACTGCCCAGGGCATGTCAACCACCTAGAGTTTAAATGAATACCACTTGCAGGCGAAAAATCAACTATTAATTTTATAGGTTTCTGTGTGGGTACCCTCATCTAAATGAATCACCTATCCCTTAAATTACAGTAAAGGATGGTAAAAGTTTCTGCTTTTTGGTTATGTACACAAACCATATTCTATATTATCACCCTTAAATTTTGGTCACAATTTTGAAAATATCAATCTACAATCCTTCACAGTGCCATAATTCATTGTGGAACGTACAACAATTTGATTAGGGCTTCAGCAATTCCACTGAAGACTTTGGAAGAAAAATAATAAGGAGCGTAATTTCAGATCCTTCTCTAAATTCTATGAGTCAATCCTAGCGCCCTTCAGTGAATGATGTGCCACCAGCAACTTAAGGTAAGCATTTTCATTCACTTTATTGATACCCTTAGTAATTCCTAGGAACTAATATGTCCTCTTTTTCTCCAAATCATCCAGAATATGCTTGATCAGTTCCTGTATATTTGCACACCAGAGACCACACAGGTTGATCATACAATTTATTAAGTACATATTGTAGTATTGTGTAAGTTAACAATGACGGAACCTGTTTGGCTCCTGTTGGTCTCAATAGAGCTGGGACATAAGTGTTAGACCAGAATGCAATGAAGGCTGGTTTAGAATGTTTAGTAAGCAGTTACATGCAGAAAATAAAGACTTGTAATACCAAGCTCTGTGTGGAACACGGTCAATGGCAAGTACCAAGACTGAAGAGGATGCTACTACCAGTCGTGGGATAGGGGATAGGTATCCCAAAGATCAACAGGAATGTATGACATAATATCGACCACAAAAATATCGCAATACAAAAATATCGCAACAAAAATATCGAGGACAATAATATCGGGATCCTATCTTCATAAAGGTAAGTACAAAAATATCGAAAAAATAATATTGTAGTACAAAAATATCGAAATTAAAAATATCGTTTGGATGCTAAGGCATGTCAGGGATTTATGCTAGTTTTCCATTGAAATCAATGGAAACTCCATGATGAGTTACCCTTGTCATTAGCACTGAAGGGGTTACCCTTAATAATGTAAAAATAATGTTAAAATACATATAATTTAACAAATATTAATAAAAACATTAAAACATAATTAAAAAATTAAAAGTAATACATATACATTTAAAATAAATTAAAAACTTAATAATTTAATGTAATTTTTTTTTATTTAATTTAATTGATTTAAATTAAATTTACATTTATTTTATTTTTACCCTGTACGCCTGTACCCCAAAAACCCAAAACTGACCCTGAACCCTAAAAATACCCCTGTACCCCAAAAACCCAAAACTGACCCTGAACCCTAAAAATACCCCTTTACCCAAAAACTGAAAACTGACCCTGAACCCTAAAAATACCCCTTTACCCAAGAACTGAAAACTGACCCTGAACCCTAAAAATACCCCTTTACCCAAAAACTGAAAACTGACCCTGAACCCTAAAAATACCCCTGTACCCCAAAAACCCAAAACTCACCCTGAACCCTAAAAATACCCCTTTACCCAAAAACTGAAAACTGACCCTGAACCCTAAAAATACCCCTTTACCCAAGAACTGAAAACTGACCCTGAACCCTAAAAATACCCCTTTACCCAAAAACTGAAAACTGACCCTGAACCCTAAAAATACCCCTTTACCCAAAAACTGAAAACTGACCCTGAACCCTAAAATACCCCTTTACCCAAAAACTGAAAACTGACCCTGAACCCTAAAAATACCCCTTTACCCAAAAACTGAAAACTGACCCTGAACCCCAAAAATACCCCTTTACCCAAGAACTGAAAACTGACCCTGAACCCTAAAAATACCCCTTTACCCAAAAACTGAAAACTGACCCTGAACCCTAAAAATACCCCTTTACCCAAGAACTGAAAACTGACCCTGAACCCCAAAAATACCCCTTTACCCAAGAACTGAAAACTGACCCTGAACCCTAAAAATACTCCTTTACCCAAAATTAATTAACATTATTTAATTACCAATTAATTATTAATTAACAATAACAATAAAGTAAATATATTAGCACATTAGCTATAATTAATTTAATTTACTAATTAATATTATTTTTCCCAAATAATTAATTAACAATAACAAAAAATTATATATATTAAAAAATGAATCTAATTAATGTAATTAACTAATTAATAATAATTAATTACCAATTAATAATTAATGAAAAATATGTACACAATTATATTAATTAATTAACTAATTAATATTAATTAATTACCAATTAATTGTTAAATAAAAATATGTACAAATTTATATTAATTAATTAACTAATTAATATTAATTAAGTACCAATAATTATTATTTAAAAATATTTACAAACATATATTAATTAATTAACTAATTAATATTAATTAATTACCAATTAATTATTAATTAAAAATATTTACAAACATATATTAATTAATTAATTATTAGTAAATTACTTCCCACACTATTCCCCTATAAACCCACAACCCGCTCTAATACTAAAACGCAAAATGTTAACAAAATTACAAATTTTCAAACATACATTTCTAAACATATTTAGCAAACATATAAACAACAAAATAAAATACATAACACTAAACAACAAAATTTCGATATTACTAACATACATACCTTAATCTCGATATTCTGTCTGTCGATATTATGGCACATCGATATTCTATACCATCGATATTTTGTCTGACTACCGATCAACAGTGCTTTTCCCAGAGAGTTTTCAGTAGTATAAAGCAAACTGCTTGTGCGTGCCACATGTGCCATCGTCGAAGTAAGAAATTGCTGTTTAATGCATGTGGAGTCAAACTGCAGCTCTAGCCACTGTAAAGCAGTTGAAGATAACTAAATCATTGCAAAATATCTGCACATCAATGGCTGAGAACATGCTAGTCATGCCAAAAAGAAAGGTACCACACTTCCATGCAATATAAAGTCATATGTTATATGAAACATTAATGCTAAAGGTGAATACAACCAGATTTTCAAAGAACAGATATTGGTAATCACAAATTCCAAAATAATGCTGCAAACAAAAAAACAGCAAGGCGGAGAACAGCCAAGTGTCAGAAAATGCAAACTGAAATTTAGAAAATAAATAATTGACTTACCAAACCCATTAATGAGAGTCATCATAACATAGCATTCAGTGAAGTGGGTCCCGGAGAAATGTCCAAGGCTATGCTTATGGAGCAGCACATACCTGATGTGGTGTGCCGCCTAAGCTGTTGAGTGGGGTTCAGAACAACTCTGTAAGCCATAGGCGAGTCTGAGTCGAGCAAGGTGTTTGGAATAGTGAAAAGTTGTTTTTCTGATGGACACCAAGAAGAAAGTCACTTTTTCTGATAGTATCAAAGATGACCCCTAAAGCAAGCATGTTGCAAGGCCCCAAAGATGGTTCGCACAAGCAAGCTCACAGTGAATATCAAACAGTGTCAGAAACATTGTTATTTCCCACATCCGTATTTTTCATACTTGTCTACAACACTATTGCCTTACTGAATCCACCAATACCTCTCAATACTGCCAACAATCAAACGACTAGACATAGATGGACAGCATGGTTGGAGACATTTGATGATTTCATAAACGCTCCTATTGAAACCAATAGCAAAAAATTATACATTTTCTGAAAAATCTTACCTTGATGGTGTAAAAGAAGGCATAAAGAAAATGCCACAAATGGACGAAGAAGCCACATACGTTTAATCCACTTGCAAATGTTAATTTGCAAGTCAAGAATGCCAGTAAGCTGTTAAAACCACCAATGAATTTGTGGAGAGTCTTTCAACACTCATCAAACACTGTAAGGTCAATGAATTTAATGATGAAGTAGCAATGCTTCTCAGAGTTATCAATTAATGCCTGTCAGATTCATTTCGACAACAAATGAGGAGATAAATCTTAGTCTGGAGAGAGTGTTAATGGTTGCCTAGCTGAAAAACATGCTGATCAACCAGCTGCTTACATGGAGGCCAGATGTACCCCTAGTGAAGCTGTCATGAGTGTGAAAACTAAACCAAACAAAAGACTGAAGGACACAAAGTGACGTGTGCACGTTGAAAGAAGTGGTGTTTTAGGTGGGGATTTTTTTTCCACACAAAGGTAAATATCCACCATTGGGCAGGTATGCAAAGACCGTGGGAAGGGAAACCATTTTGTAATGGCTTCCAAATTGCAGGAAATAGCAATGCATCACGGCTTGAACACAAAATGACTCCCCGAATGTTCCGGAAGCAATGTTTAAGGCACACCTACAAGGCCAAGCTGTAACATCAGTTGAGACAAATCGACACCAAATGAAGTCAATCGTCCTCTAAATCATTGTCAAACAGTTCTTCTGTGTCAATATTAAGTGAAAGTGAAGAAGATGGTTGTGTGCCGTGTTGATGTGTACCTCAGAAAAGTGTGCTAATATTGGACTGGGCGAATATAAAGAAAAATGTCAATCAACGAAATTTCAACATGCCAAAGCAGCAAAGTCATTCAAACATTGTCCAAGATTACATTAAAAGTAAATGGTTATTTAAAATCTTTCATCATCAACAGTGGTGCATTAATAAACATTATGCCTTAGGAGAAATACAATGAATTATCTCCATTACCACAGCACACACCATGGAAATCTAAAGTATATACGTGGGTTGTGTCAAAGCCATTAAAAGGTTTGATTATAGTTTTTATGAAACACAAAACGAAGTTGTAAGCACCCATCCATGTGTTTCAAGAAACAGCATCAAGTTCCTGTCTACTCAGGTTCAGTACTGATGCTGATAAGTGAATGATTTCCGTGAACTACAACATGAATACTCACCACGAAACAGTAAGTCAGTTCCCTTTGTCATTCCATGGTTTATGAAAGCTTAAGACTATGAAAATAACGTTGCCTATTAATAAGGACATCAGTCCATTCACTGAATGACATATGTGAATTGCTTTTCATTTTAAAAAAAGAAGCTTAAACATGATATCATTGAGCGTTCTACTAGTCCAACGCCATGGGTTTCTCCCTTAGTGGTAGTGCCCAAAATGGACCGTGAATGAGCTATATACCGTATTAAGCTCTACATTAAGAGTTTATTGTTTAACACATCACTTGACCACAGGTGAAAGTCCAGGACAGAAATGACAACCACGTTGCCTCAATTGTCCAACCAGAGCAAAAGAAGTGTGACTGAAACTCACAAAAAGAACTTGGTTCAGAAATTAAGTGGAAAGCTTATTCAGAGAGAAGTCGACATGCAAAGAACCTCGTCTTTAAAAAAGGAGATTAAGTTCTCACCAGTGTTCCCTCGAAGGTGCGGGCCTGTGCACGTACGCACCTCGGTACACCCGAGCGTGCAGTGCGTTGTGTGTGGCACGCACACACATCCCCAAGAGCGTTGGTACCACCGCTGCAGCGCGAAAAACGGGCATTTCAAACTTGCAGTGGAATTTAGCAGGAGCACTTGCTAAATTTCTTTTGTTTTCTAGGGTGCGGCTGCGGAGTTCATTGTGTGCTTTTGTTTAAGTATTCGTGTTCATTGCAGAGCCCGTCAGGAGCTGCGATTAACATGAATGCTTTTAAACAAAAGCACACAATCGGCCCGGCAACCACACTGTAGAAAACAAAAGAAATGCAGCACCAAACTCAGCTTGTGTTTTTAGAATCACCTAAAAGCACACACTGTATTTGTAGACTTGCTGCATTTCTTCTCTTAATAGAGCTGGGCGGCGGGGTGATTGTGTGCCATTTTTAAAGTTTTCATGTTAATTGCAGCTCATGAAGGGTGCTGCCATTAACATGGAAAACGTTAATAAAGGCGCACAATCACCCCACAGCTGCGCTCTATTAAGATATAATGCAGCATTTGCTTCCAGGTGCAGGAGCATTTTAACGATTTTGGGGGTCCCGGGCCGATAGGTTTTAGGGGGCCGGATTCAGAACAGTTTTGAATTATGATCCAGTTTCAGCTTTGTCATGCCCTCTTAGGCCAGGTCACTGACAGTGCGCAGCCACACTCATCTAATTCTAAAATTGTTACATCTAATGTTCATGGATAGTGGTGAGTGTTTTCAATATTGTAGCACAGCAGCAGCTCACTTACATTACTGCAAATGATCTTTGTGACACCCACCCACTTTTCATATCTGAATTCCTGTTTTGATCTAAATTAATCTTTATTTATGGATGTTGCATGAAAAAAACACAGCATTTTGCTGCAAAATCTTTGTAATAGACTTTCATGCACATCACAACTAAATTAAAGAGAAACAACAGCATTTTGCTGCAAAATCTTTGTAATAGACTTTCATGCACATCACAACTAAATTAAAGAGAAACAATATTTAAAACAATATGTCGATGAATTATTCAAGGTTATCAGGGCAAGCCTTGCAGAACAGAGCTGGCCCTATCAGGGAGGGTCTCCTAAAAGGCAGGGATTTTGACTTATAAACTGCAAGTAGCAAAAGGATCTCACTGACAAGAGCAGTAACCCACTGACCCATTTACATGATGTGCTCTTTGTGATCTGGATAGTACATGTTCTTTGCAGCAGGCAAATTAGCCCTCTGTGCTACCTTTCCATTAGTCAAAACTTCCACTTGACACAAGTTATCATGACATTTAATATTGTTGCCTAGAATTGCTGGAGGCCAGGAAGGAGGCAGCAAGTGTTTTTAGAAACATAATATACTTGCAAGCATGTCACCCCAAACAAAGTCAGCGCCCGGTGCGATCGCACTGCCATAGAGCTACCTTGCTCAAGAGTCCTGTGACCTCGGTGACTGTCGCACTAGGGTGTGCTGCTTCATAGGCCTGCCCGCACGACTGAGGGTGAACTTCAGTATGGATTGTGGTTGACAGGCCTTTAAGGTTAACCCACAATTGCCACTTTTGGGGTCCACATGCTGGTGCTAAGACACCTGGGCTTCTAGGTTCTAGCAAGGTAATGTGCTCCTTCAAGAGAGTGGTCTGGTGGATTGGTAATGAAGGCTGAACCTGGTTCCCCAGTTCCAAACTCAGCAGCTCTTACGATGGTGACACATCCTCTCCTCCACTGAACACCATACTGCCCCATTGAGAGACATTTGCGCTGCCTTCAGCTACAACCCAATTGTGCCCTGCTATAAACTCCTGGATGCGACACAATTCAAGTAATATGCTGCCTAAGAAAAAAAGTAACAACATCATGGAAAAAGCAAACACTCACAGGGAATGCAAGTTTAAGTAAACCATGTGAAATGTAAGCAGGAACCGCATGGTTACCTTAACGCTTTTACATTAATTATTCAGAAATCAATGAGTGCTTTGGCCAGCCGCACAGCCGAAGTGGACACTGTCCTTGTCTTCTCTGGGCAAGAAGGAAGAGAAAGAATTCTTTACCTTCTCTACTTGCCCCGCCCCAAACTGCCACGAACACCGAGCCTGATCTGTGGGCCTTGGCTATTTATTGCAAAAAACACAGTTGATGGACAGAATGTAGATCAATGTCATACATTCACCCCAGTACAAGGATCTGGGCCTAAATCCATCGTTTTTTTGCACTCCACACCACCCTGGGTTAGACACTGCCTATATGCAAATCAGCTCTGACCCTGTGCCTCATGAGAACAGTCCAGTCCAGACTACCAAGCTATGTCTTTCCCAGACCGGAATCAAGCATCCAAGGACCGGTTTCTGGCTATCAGCCTTCATCAGCCTGGATAGCTTGACTCCAGTGGTGTGGAGAGCCTGGGACTCACGTCTGAGCATACCCAGCCCACTCGGGGTAAAAATTGCAAAAAACAGAATTGATGGACAGAATGTAGAACAATGTCACACATTCACCCAAGTGCAAGGATCTGGGGCTAAATCCATCGTTTTTTGCACTCCACACCACCCTGGGTTAGACACTGACTATATGCAAATCAGCTCTGACCCTGTGCCTCATGGGAACAGTCCAGTCCGAACTACCAAGCCATGTCTTTCCTTGACCGGAATCAAGCATCCAAGTACCGGTTTCTGGCTATCAGCCTTCATCAGCCTGAATAGCTTGACTCCAGTGGTGTGGAGAGCCTGGGACTCACGTCTGAGCATACCCAGCCCACTCGGGTGAACATTGCAAAAAAAAGTTGATGGACAGAATGTAGAACAATGTCATACATTCACCCCAGTACAAGGATCTGGGCCTAAATCCATCTTTTTTTGCACTCCACACCACCCTGGGTTAGACACTGGCTATATGCAAATCAGCTCAGACCCTATGCCTCATGGGAACAGTCCAGTCCGAACTACCAAGCCATGTCTTTCCCAGACCGGAATTAAGCATCCAAGGACCGGTTTCTGGCTATCAGCCTTCATCAGCCTGGATAGCTTGACTCCAGCGGTGTGGAGAGCCTGGGACTCACGTCTGAGCATACCCAGCCCACTCGGGTGAAAGTTGCAAAAAACACAGTTGATGGACAGAATGTAGAACAATGTCATACATTTACCCCAGTACAAGGATCTGGGCCTAAATCCATCGATTTTTTTGCACTCCACACCACCCTGGGTTAGACACGGGCTATATTTAAATCAGCTCTAACCCTGTGCTTCATGGGAACAGTCCAGTCCGAACTACCAAGCCATGTCATTCCCAGACCAGAATCAAGCATCCAAGTACCGGTTTCTGGATATCAGCCTTCATCAGCCTGAATAGCTAGACTCCAGTGGTGTGGAGAGCCTGGGACTCATGTCTGAGCATACCCAGCCCACTCGGGGTGAAAATTGCAAAAAACACAGTTGATGGACAGAATGTAGAACAATGTCATACATTCTCCCCAGTACAAGGATCTGGGCCTAAATACATTGTTTTTTTGCACTTCACACCACCCTGGGTTAGACACTGGCTACATGCAAATCAGCTCTGACCCTGTGCCTCATGGGAACAGTCCAGTCCGAACTACCAAGCCATGTCATTCCCAGACCAGAATCAAGCATCCAAGTACCGGTTTCTGGATATCAGCCTTCAGCAGCCTGGATAGCTAGACTCCAGTGGTGTGGAGAGCCTGGGACTCACGTCTGAGCATACCCAGCCCACTCGGGGTGAAAATTGCAAAAAACACAGTTGATGGACAGAATGTAGAACAATGTCATACGTTCACCCCAGTACAAGGATCTGGGCCTAAATCCATCATTTTTTTGCACTCCACACCACCCCGGGTTAGACACTGGCTGTATGCAAATCAGCTCTGACCCTGTGCCTCATAAGAACAGTCCAGTCCGAACTACCAAGCCATGTCTTTCCCAGACCGGAATCAAGCATCCAAGGACCGGTTTCTGCCTATCAGCCTTCATCAGCCTGGATAGCTTGACTCCAGTGGTGTGGAGAGCCTGGGACTCACGTCTGAGCATACCCAGCCCACTCGGGGTGAAAATTGCAAAAAAACAGTTGATGGACAGAATGTAGAACAATGTCATACATTTACCCCAGTACAAGGATATGGGCCTAAATCCATCATTTTTTTGCACTCCACCCCACCCTGGGTTAGACACTGGCTATATGAAAATCAGTTCTGACCCTGTGCCTCATGGGAACAGTCCAGTCCGAACTACCAAGCCAAGTCTTTCCCAGACCGGAATCAAGCATCCAAGAACCGGTTTCTGGCTATCAGCCTTCATCAGCCTGGATAGCTAGACTCCAGTGGTGTGGAGAGCCTGGGACTCACGTCTGAGCATACCCAGCCCACTCGTGGTGAAAATTGCAAAAAACACAGTTGATGGACAGAATGTAGAACAATGTCATACGTTCACCCCAGTACAAGGATCTGGGCCTAAATCCATCATTTTTTTGCACTCCACACCACCCTGGGTTAGACACTGGCTGTATGCAAATCAGCTCTGACCCTGTGCCTCATAAGAACAGTCCGGTCCGAACTACCAAGCCATGTCTTTCCCAGACCGGAATCAAGCATCCAAGGACCGGTTTCTGGCTATCAGCCTTCATCAGCCTGGATAGCTTGACTCCAGTGGTGTGGAGAGCATGGGACTCACGTCTGAGCATACCCAGCCCACTTGGGGTGAAAATTGCAAAAAAACAGTTGATGGACAGAATGTAGAACAATGTCATACATTTACCCCAGTACAAGGATCTGGGCCTAAATACATCGTTTTTTTGCACTCCACACCACCCTGGGTTAGACACGGGCTATATGCAAATCAGCTCTGACCCTGTGCCTCATGGGAACAGTCCAGTCCGAACTACCAAGCCATGTCTTTCCCAGACCGGAATCAAGCATCCAAGGACCGGTTTCTGGCTATCAGCCTTCATCAGCCTTGATTTAGAAACCAAAAGGAGTTAGGTCCTTAGCGGGATGAGGGCGGGCTGGACCATTCATGAATAAACGCAACAACACAATGCCTGCGCCCCTCTTATTTAGTAAAACATGATCATTTAAATATAGACCTCACCAATACTTATTTTTGGTCGATCCGGTACCTCAATTTGTACCCTTTACTTTTTATTTTTGAAAGAATTTCATACGTGTATTCAAGCACAGATAAACAGATACACTGACATACCTAACTAACTCACTAGATGTATATACATATTTCATACAAAAAGCGAAATTATATTCATTACATAAACAACACACATCTTAACGACAACATTACGACAACATTTCACATTTCCATCATTTTTTTCACTTAATGATTTTTTGAACTTAATGATTCATCAAATGCCCAGGAACATTAGGAAGTTGTTCACAAAGTCCTATGTATATCTAATATGCTAGTATGTTCCTGTTGATAAGCCGACGCGTTTCGAGTTGGGGCCACCAAGGTTCCCAAACTCTCATCAGGGCCTTTTGATTAATCTGTAATTCGATTCGCTGTGGGAATGGTGTATTCAGGGGCTTCTCAATGGGAAGGGCTGTCTCTCTTAACTTTGCCCGTATCGCTGTACCGATGCACCGCTTGTCTTGAGTTCTCAACTACTCGTGAGGGATTAATTGTGTAGGTGACGTCTTGCGTGTATTCTCCACCTTCGCACGGGTGTGCCTTCCCAGCCGCTTTATTTCTTTCTTGTGGCATTCATTGCTTAAGGGTCGAGAAACAGTACTTGTCCCAATGGCGTCTCTCTTAGTTGCACCTTAGCAAGCGCACCAACGTCTGCTCCCGCCTGAAGCCAGGACCCGTCTGCCTTGATAGCTTGACTCCAGTGGTGTGGAGAGCCTGGGACTCACGTCTGAGCATACCCAGCCCACTCGGGGTGAAAATTGCAAAAAAACAGTTGATGGACAGAATGTAGAACAATATCATACATTTACCCCAGTACAAGGATCTGGGCCTAAATCCATCGTTTTTTTGCACTCCACACCACCCTGGGTTAGACACGGGCTATATGCAAATCAGCTCTAACCCTGAGCCTCATGGGAACAGTCCAGTCCGAACTACCAAGCCATGTCATTCCCAGACCGGAATCAAGCATCCAAGGACAGGTTTCTGGCTATCAGCCTTCATCAGCCTGGATAGCTTGACTCCAGTGGTGTGGAGAGCCTGGGACTCACGTCTGAGCATACCCAGCCCACTCGGGGTGAAAATTGCAAAAAACACAGTTGATGGACAGAAAGTAGAACAATGTCATACATTCACCCCAGTACAAGGATCTGGGCCTAAATGCATCGTTTTTTTGCACTCCACACCACCCTGGGTTAGACACTGGCTATATGCAAATCAGCTCTGACTCTGTGCCTCATGGGAACAGTCCAGTCCAAACTACCAAGCCATGTCTTTCCCAGACCGGAATCAAGCATCCAAGGACCGGTTTCTGGCTATCAGCCTTCATCAGCCTGGATAGCTAGACTCCAGTGGTGTGGAGAGCATGGGACTCACGTCTGAGCATACCCAGCCCACTCGGGGTGAAAATTGCAAAAAAACAGTTGATGGACAGAATGTAGAACAATGTCATACATTTACCCCAGTACAAGGTTCTGGGCCTAAATCCGTCGGTTTTTTTGCACTCCACACCACCCTGGGTTAGACACGGGAGATATGCAAATCAGCTCTAACCCTGTGTCTCATGGGAATAGTCCAGTCCGAACTACCAAGCCATGTCTTTCCCAGACCGGAATCAAACATCCAAGGACCGGTTTCTGGCTATCAGATTTCATCAGCCTGGATAGCTTGACTCCAGTGGTGTGGAGAGCCTGGGACTCACGTCTGAGCATACCCAGCCCACTCGGGGTAAAAATTGCAAAAAACACAGTTGATGGACAGAATGTAGAAAAATGTCATACATTCACCCCAGTACAAGGATCTGGGCCTAAATACATCGTTTTTTTGCACTTCACACCACCCTGGGTTAGACACTGGCAATATATGCAAATCAGCTCTGACCCTGTGCCTCATAAGAACAGTCCGGTCCGAACTACCAAGCCATGTCTTTCCCAGACCGGAATCAAGCATCCAAGGACCGGTTTCTGGCTATCAGCCTTCATCAGCCTGGATAGCTTGACTCCAGTGGTGTGGAGAGCATGGGACTCACGTCTGAGCATACCCAGCCCACTCGGGGTGAAAATTGCAAAAAAACAGTTGATGGACAGAATGTAGAACAATGTCATACATTTACCCCAGTATAAGGATCTGGGCCTAAATACATCGTTTTTTTGCACTCCACACCACCCTGGGTTAGACACGGGCTATATGCAAATCAGCTCTGACCCTGTGCCTCATGGGAACAGTCCAGTCCGAACTACCAAGCCATGTCTTTCCCAGACCGGAATCAAGCATCCAAGGACCGGTTTCTGGCTATCAGCCTTCATCAGCCTTGATTTAGAAACCAAAAGGAGTTAGGTCCTTAGCGGGATGAGGGCGGGCTGGACCATTCATGAATAAACGCAACAACACAATGCCTGCGCCCCTCTTATTTAGTAAAACATGATCATTTAAATATAGACCTCACCAATACTTATTTTTGGTCGATCCGGTACCTCAATTTGTACCCTTTACTTTTTATTTTTGAAAGAATTTCATACGTGTATTCAAGCACAGATAAACAGATACACTGACATACCTAACTAACTCACTAGATGTATATACATATTTCATACAAAAAGCGAAATTATATTCATTACATAAACAACACACATCTTAATGACAACATTACGACAACATTTCACATTTCCATCATTTTTTTCACTTAATGATTTTTTGAACTTAATGATTCATCAAATGCCCAGGAACATTAGGAAGTTGTTCACAAAGTCCTATGTATATCTAATATGCTAGTATGTTCCTGTTGATAAGCCGACGCGTTTCGAGTTGGGGCCACCAAGGTTCCCAAACTCTCATCAGGGCCTTTTGATTAATCTGTAATTCGATTCGCTGTGGGAATGGTGTATTCAGGGGCTTCTCAATGGGAAGGGCTGTCTCTCTTAACTTTGCCCGTATCGCTGTACCGATGCACCGCTTGTCTTGAGTTCTCAACTACTCGTGAGGGATTAATTGTGTAGGTGACGTCTTGCGTGTATTCTCCACCTTCGCACGGGTGTGCCTTCCCAGCCGCTTTATTTCTTTCTTGTGGCATTCATTGCTTAAGGGTCGAGAAACAGTACTTGTCCCAATGGCGTCTCTCTTAGTTGCACCTTAGCAAGCGCACCAACGTCTGCTCCCGCCTGAAGCCAGGACCCGTCTGCCTTGATAGCTTGACTCCAGTGGTGTGGAGAGCCTGGGACTCACGTCTGAGCATACCCAGCCCACTCGGGGTGAAAATTGCAAAAAAACAGTTGATGGACAGAATGTAGAACAATATCATACATTTACCCCAGTACAAGGATCTGGGCCTAAATCCATCGTTTTTTTGCACTCCACACCACCCTGGGTTAGACACGGGCTATATGCAAATCAGCTCTAACCCTGAGCCTCATGGGAACAGTCCAGTCCGAACTACCAAGCCATGTCATTCCCAGACCGGAATCAAGCATCCAAGGACAGGTTTCTGGCTATCAGCCTTCATCAGCCTGGATAGCTTGACTCCAGTGGTGTGGAGAGCCTGGGACTCACGTCTGAGCATACCCAGCCCACTCGGGGTGAAAATTGCAAAAAACACAGTTGATGGACAGAAAGTAGAACAATGTCATACATTCACCCCAGTACAAGGATCTGGGCCTAAATGCATCGTTTTTTTGCACTCCACACCACCCTGGGTTAGACACTGGCTATATGCAAATCAGCTCTGACTCTGTGCCTCATGGGAACAGTCCAGTCCAAACTACCAAGCCATGTCTTTCCCAGACCGGAATCAAGCATCCAAGGACCGGTTTCTGGCTATCAGCCTTCATCAGCCTGGATAGCTAGACTCCAGTGGTGTGGAGAGCATGGGACTCACGTCTGAGCATACCCAGCCCACTCGGGGTGAAAATTGCAAAAAAACAGTTGATGGACAGAATGTAGAACAATGTCATACATTTACCCCAGTACAAGGTTCTGGGCCTAAATCCATCGGTTTTTTTGCACTCCACACCACCCTGGGTTAGACACGGGAGATATGCAAATCAGCTCTAACCCTGTGTCTCATGGGAATAGTCCAGTCCGAACTACCAAGCCATGTCTTTCCCAGACCGGAATCAAACATCCAAGGACCGGTTTCTGGCTATCAGATTTCATCAGCCTGGATAGCTTGACTCCAGTGGTGTGGAGAGCCTGGGACTCACGTCTGAGCATACCCAGCCCACTCGGGGTAAAAATTGCAAAAAACACAGTTGATGGACAGAATGTAGAAAAATGTCATACATTCACCCCAGTACAAGGATCTGGGCCTAAATACATCGTTTTTTTGCACTCCACACCACCCTGGGTTAGACACTGGCTATATGCAAATCAGCTCTGACCCTGTGCCTCATGGGAACAGTCCAGTCCGAACTACCAAGCCATGTCTTTCCCAGACCGGAATCAAGCATCCAAGGACCAGTTTCTGGCTATCAGCGTTCATCAGCCTGGATATCTTGACTCCAGTGGTGTGGAGAGCATGGGACTCACGTCTGAGCATACCCAGCCCACTCGGGATGAAAATTGCAAAAAAACAGTTGATGGACAGAATGTAGAACAATGTCATACATTTACCCCAGTACAAGGATCTGGGCCTAAATCCGTCGTTTTTTTGCACTCCACATCACCCTGGGTTAGACACGGGCAATAACGCAAATCAGCTCTAACCCTGTGCCTCATGGGAACAGTCCAGTCCGAACTACCAAGCCATGTCTTTCCCAGACCGGAATCAAGCATCCAAGGACCGGTTTCTGGCTATCAGCCTTCATCAGCCTGGATAGCTAGACTCCAGTGGTGTGGAGAGCCTGGGACTCACGTCTGAGCATACCCAGCCCATTCGGGGTGAAAATTGCAAAAAACACAGTTGATGGACAGAATGTAGAACAATGTCATACATTCACCCCAGTACAAGGATCTGGGCCTAAATACATCGTTTTTTTGCACTCCACACCACCCTGGGTTAGACACTGGCTGTATGCACATCAGCTCTGACCCTGTGCCTCATGGGAACAGTCCAGTCCGAACTACCAAGCCATGTCTTTCCCAGACCGGAATCAAGCATCCAAGGACCGGTTTCTGGCTATCAGCCTTCATCAGCCTGGATAGCTAGACTCCAGTGGTGTGGAGAGCCTGGGACTCACGTCTGAGCATACCCAGCCCATTCGGGGTGAAAATTGCAAAAAACACAGTTGATGGACAGAATGTAGAACAATGTCATACATTCACCCCAGTACAAGGATCTGGGCCTAAATACATCGTTTTTTTGCACTCCACACCACCCTGGGTTAGACACTGGCTGTATGCAAATCAGCTCTGACCCTGTGCCTCATAAGAACAGTCCAGTCCGAACTACCAAGCCATGTCTTTCCCAGACCGGAATTAAGCATCCAAGGACCGGTTTCTGGCTATCAGCCTTCATCAGCCTGGATAGCTTGACTCCAGTGGTGTGGAGAGCCTGGGACTCACGTCTGAGCATACCCAGCCCACTCGGGGTGAAAATTGCAAAAAAACAGTTGATGGACAGAATGTAGAACAATGTCATACATTTACCCCAGTACAAGGATCTGGGCCTAAATCCATAGTTTTTTTGCACTCCACCCCCCCTGGGTTAGACACGGGCTATATGCAAATCAGCTCTAACCCTGTGCCTCATGGGAACAGTCCAATCCGAACTACCAAGCCATGTCTTTCCCAGACCGGAATCAAGCATCCAAGGACCGGTTTCTGGCTAACAGTCTTCATCAGCCTGGATAGCTTGACTCCAGTGGTGTGGAGAGCCTGGGACTCACGTCTGAGCATACCCAGCCCACTCGGGGTGAAAATTGCAAAAAACACAGTTGATGGACAGAATGTAGAACAATGTCATACATTCACCCCAGTACAAGGATCTGGGCCTAAATACACCTTTTTTTGCACTTCACACCACCCTGGGTTAGACACTGGCAATATATGCAAATCAGCTCTGACCCTGTGCCTCATGGGAACAGTCCAGTCCGAACTACCAAGCCATGTCATTCCCAGACCGGAATCAAGCATCCAAGGACCGATTTCTGGCTATCAGCCTTCATCATCCTGGATAGCTTGACTCCAGTGGTGTGGAGAGCCTGGGACTCACGTCTGAGCATACCCAGCCCACTCGTGGTGAAAATTGCAAAAAACACAGTTGATGGACAGAAAGTAGAACAATGTCATACATTCACCCCAGTACAAGGATCTGGGGCTAAATCCATCGTTTTTTTGCACTCCACACCACCCTGGGTTAGACACTGACTATATGCAAATCAGCTCTGACCCTGTGCCTCATGGGAACAGTCCAGTCCGAACTACCAAGCCATGTCTTTCCTTGACCGGAATCAAGCATCCAAGGACCGGTTTCTGGCTATCAGCCTTCATCAGCCTGAATAGCTTGACTCCAGTGGTGTGGAGAGCCTGGGACTCACGTCTGATCATACCCAGCCCACTCGGGTGAACATTGCAAAAAAAAGTTGATGGACAGAATGTAGAACAATGTCATACATTCACCCCAGTACAAGGATCTGGGCCTAAATCCATCTTTTTTTGCACTCCACACCACCCTGGGTTAGACACTGGCTATATGCAAATCAGCTCTGACCCTGTGCCTCATGGGAACAGTCCAGTCCGAACTACCAAGCCATGTCTTTCCCAGACCGGAATTAAACATCCAGGGACCGGTTTCTGGCTATCAGCCTTCATCAGCCTGGATAGCTTGACTCCAGCGGTGTGGAGAGCCTGGGACTCACGTCTGAGCATACCCAGCCCACTCGGGTGAAAGTTGCAAAAAACACAGTTGATGGACAGAATGTAGAACAATGTCATACATTTACCCCAGTACAAGGATCTGGGCCTTAATCCATCGATCTTTTTTGCACTCCACACCACCCTGGGTTAGACACGGGCTATATTCAAATCAGCTCTAACCCTGTGCCTCATGGGAACAGTCCAGTCCGAACTACCAAGCCATGTCATTCCCAGACCAGAATCAAGCATCCAAGGACCGGTTTCTGGCTATCAGCCTTCATCAGCCTGGATAGCTAGACTCCAGTGGTGTGGAGAGCCTGGGACTCACGTCTGAGCATACCCAGCCCACTCGCGGTGAAAATTTTAAAAAACACAGTTGATGGACAGAATGTAGAACAATGTCATACATTCTCCCCAGTACAAGGATCTGGGCCTAAATACATTGTTTTTTTGCACTTCACACCACCCTGGGTTAGACACTGGCTGTATGCAAATCAGCTCTGACCCTGTGCCTCATAAGAACAGTCCAGTCCGAACTACCAAGCCATGTCTTTCCCAGACCGGAATCAAGCATCCAAGGACCGGTTTCTGCCTATCAGCCTTCATCAGCCTGGATAGCTTGACTCCAGTGGTGTGGAGAGCCTGGGACTCACGTCTGAGCATACCCAGCCCTCTCGGGTGAAAATTGCAAAAAAAACAGTTGATGGACAGAATGTAGAACAATGTCATACATTTACCCCAGTACAAGGATCTGGGCCTAAATCCATCGTTTTTTTGCACTCCACACCACCCTGGGTTAGACACTGGCTATATGCAAATCAGTTCTGACCCTGTGCCTCATGGGAACAGTCCAGTCCGAACTACCAAGCCAAGTCTTTCCCAGACCGGAATCAAGCATCCAAGAACCCGTTTCTGGCTATCAGCCTTCATCAGCCTGGATAGCTAGACTCCAGTGGTGTGGAGAGCCTGGGACTCACGTCTGAGCATACCCAGCCCACTCGTAGTGAAAATTGCAAAAACCACAGTTGATGGACAGAATGTAGAACAATGTCATACGTTCACCCCAGTACAAGGATCTGGGCCTAAATCCATCATTTTTTTGCACTCCACACCACCCTGGGTTAGACACTGGCTGTATGCAAATCAGCTCTGACCCTGTGCCTCATAAGAACAGTCCAGTCCGAACTACCAAGCCATGTCTTTCCCAGACCGGAATCAAGCATCCAAGGACCGGTTTCTGGCTATCAGCCTTCATCAGCCTGGATAGCTTGACTCCAGTGGTGTGGAGAGCATGTGACTCATGTCTGAGCATACCCAGCCCACTCGGGGTGAAAATTGCAAAAAAACAGTTGATGGACAGAATGTAGAACAATGTCATACATTCACCCCAGTACAAGGATCTGGGCCTAAATACATCGTTTTTTTGCACTCCACACCACCCTGGGTTAGACACGGGCTATATGCAAATCAGCTCTGACCCTGTGCCTCATGGGAACAGTCCAGTCCGAACTACCAAGCCATGTCTTTCCCAGACCGGAATCAAGCATCCAAGGACCGGTTTCTGGCTATCAGCCTTCATCAGCCTTGATTTAGAAACCAAAAGGAGTTAGGTCCTTAGCGGGATGAGGGCGGGCTGGACCATTCATGAATAAACGCAACAACACAATGCCTGCGCCCCTCTTATTTAGTAAAACATGATCATTTAAATATAGACCTCACCAATACTTATTTTTGGTCGATCCGGTACCTCAATTTGTACCCATTACTTTTTATTTTTGAAAGAATTTCATACGTGTATTCAAGCACAGATAAACAGATACACTGACATACCTAACTAACTCACTAGATGTATATACATATTTCATACAAGTTCAAGTTCAAAAGCTTTTATTCGATTTGTACATACAAATCATACAAGCATAATAAAAATACATAATTTATAATATTGAATCACCATATAGACACAAATAAGAAAAAAAGGAGTAGGAAATGTGTAAAAGGCTAGTGTGCAACAGTTAAAAGTTAATTTTTTCCTTTTTAAAATCAACAAACTAGTACGACAATACAAAACATTCATAAATGTACAGACAGGAAATCGAAAGGATTTACTTGATAAGCAATTTCCTGGCAGCTGTACTTTCCGGTAAAATGATTCCGGTAAAATTATTCTGGACCTTTGGACTAACATGGGAATAATTTAAAGGTAAAAGAAAGGGGAGACCGTACAGTACATACTGTGGACATCAACGAGTAAAATTATTCCTTAATTACAAAAATTGTTATAAAACTTGGAAAACATATATATACAGACAGGAATGTAAAAGGTAATAGCAGCATAATACAATTCCTGGCAGCTGTATAACATGGGTACAGACAGGTAAGTATAAAAGATTTTACAGTACAATACTTTTCCTGGCAGCTGTACACTTCAAAATATAAGTGGCCAAAAAGAAACAAATATCCTCATTCTCCAGTGAGGATAATAGTGTCAATGCAGTTTTTGTGGTACGGGTATTATACTTTATAAAAATCGGTTTAAGGTATTTTACCCTAAGGAAATGAAAAAATTTACAGAAAAGTAGAAAATGGCAACAACTCTGGCGAGAAGTACTGTCACACGGGCAGAGTGTCTCAGATCTAGCTTTCTGGTTTGGGAATGCCACCAGATGGTGAACAATACCCAGTCTGACACGAGTTAATACATATTGGTGGGAGGGACGAGTCACGTACACAAGGTAGGGTTGAAACCCCGTGGTTAAATTCAGATCCTTGTAAAATTTTACAGTGGTTAAATTACCAAATATTTTGTCTCGCTCTGCCTTTTGGAAGTTTAGAAACGTTGTCTTAATTTCCTTTTTGGGAATAGAGACTACCTCTTCTGGCTCAAGAAACACATCAATATTAAAAAGAAGAAGATACCAGCGGTGAATGTATCTCAACCACTGTATACGTGAAGAGTGGTCCAAACCTATACAGTCAAGGATAATATCTTGAGTGAATCGAGTCTCTGGCTTAGCCCAGATAGAACGCCACAATAAAAGTGGCCGAACTGCTGCTAAGTCAGAAATAAACTCGACCCCGACCTCTTCGTGGATCAGTTGGACAGAGGCGGAGGGGGGGACACATAACAACCTCCTTAAAAACTTGTTTTCATCCTTTTGTAGGGATGTGCCCTCACTATGGCCCCATACACCTGCCCCGTACAGAGCAGAAGAGACACAACAAACATTATATATATTCATCATGTCTGGGATGCTTCTTGAGCCAAGTTTAGAAGCAAATCGAAAAATGCTGCTGGTGGACCGCAGCATTTTTAATCTAATGGAGTCAAATTCAGAGGTCCAAGTCCCACTATTGTTGTATGTGATTCCCAAATAGCAAAAGGATTTAACATGTGTCAATTTATCTTTATCCAGAAAGAAGGTATGCTTTGACTGTTTTGCTGCCTGGCCGCATGACATAACATACGTCTTGGATTTATTCACTCGAAGCCTCCTATTTTGGATAAACTGCATAAAACTATCAATTAAACGCTGGAGGCCAATCTGTGTACGAGATAAAAGAACAGCGTCGTCCGCATAAAGTAAAAGTGGGACAGGTTTTCCTCCAATCAAGGGAGCGTCTGCTGGGATGTCAACCAAGGTACGGTCAACACCATTAATGAAGAGGGAAAATAAAAGAGGGGCCAAAACACATCCCTGGCGTATGCCCCGTGAGACTTTAAAAAAGGGGGTGCATTCGCCTAGGGTGCCATAGCGGACTTTACAGGAGAGTTTTTCATAAAGTCTAGCTAAGAAATGGACAATTTCCCTCGGTGCCCCTGCTTCTAGCAAAACCTCCCAAAGAATAGCATGGTTAACTAAATCAAACGCGCTGCTCAAATCAGCAAAACATAAAAAGAGGTTGCCATTTTTGGCCACAGTGTATTTGTTAATTAAAAGGTCCAGATTTACACATTGATCCAATGTGCCCATGCCTTTCCGGAAACCATATTGGACTCTGGTTAAAATATTCGAATCAGTTGCCCAGTTTTCTAGCCTTTTAAGCAAAATCCTACTCATTACCTTTACAGAGGCGTCCAACAAGGAAATTGGCCGATAATTGGAAGCCTCTGATTTGTTACCTTTCTTGTGTAGGGGAATAATGACTGATTGACCCCAAGAAGGAGGGAAATTAGTTTCTGCCGCGCAATTGAATATCCTCACCAGGATGGGGACCCACAAATCTGGTTCATCTTTGTATAGGTCCAGCGGGACCCCATCAGGGCCAGGGTCCTTGCCTCCTTTGCTGTTGGAGACTCCTTCATGGCTTTCTTCTAATGTTATTCCCAAAGGGAGAGGTAGCCAAGAGGTAGTCTCAGGAGACAGTGACTCAAGGGGTAACCCTTCTGGGTTGAAGATTTTAGAAAAGTGACTGACCCAATCGCTGCATGCAACATATGATGTTAATTCTGGGACATCTTCTTTATTGAGAAAAGGACTATTAATTGTTTCCCAATAAAGTTTGCAGTTTTTGGTCTCGGCAGCTTCTTTTAGCTTATCCCAAGCCTCAGTCTGTAAAACCTTTTTCCTGTTATTAATTGCTGTTTTATAGCTGGACCTGAGGTGTTTTATTCCCTCGTTATCACGTGGTTTGGTACCTAAAGCGTTCTTGAGTTCTCGAAGGGCAAGTATACAGGGTTTGTCAAACCACCCCTGCTTCAGACCACTATTGGATGTCGGGGCCTTAGTAAAAATACCATCAATAATGCTATTAATGGAAACAAAGTGTAGTAGTAAGCAACCAGGGTCACTTTCTTTATCTAAACAGGAACTAATTTGGTGTTTACAGCTGGTTAGGACCTCCTTCTGCTTGGCCTTGGAATTAATTCCAGTCCATCTAATCCTTAGACCCTTCGGTCTGATAGGTACTAGGTCGGTAGAGCACTTTTCTCCTGAAGTTGATGGGGTACCATGCCCTAGGAGGGTAACCCGAATGCTGTTATGATCACTGAGACTTTCTTCATTTACATATAAGTTAGTAAAGTCTCCACTACTAGACAAAAGAATATGATCTATAAATGACCCCGCGTCCCTTCCTGTAAAGGTAGGGCAGGTAATTGCCTGATTGTTTTGGTTACAGTTTAACAGGGTCAGGTCTAGTGTAACTAGCATGTTGTTTAATGTAGAGCCGTAACTGCAGTGTGGGAAGTGGAGAAAATCCTCCCTCTCTCCCGGCCCCCCCCCAATGACTGCACATAGCCGCTCCAAAACCACAAATATTCCCATTGGACAAATAGCAGGGCTGTAAGTTGAAATCCCCTGCCCAGATAACCTCTGCCTTTCTTTTCGAAATGCCCATAGCCCTGGCGATTTCCTTTTCAAGAGGTGGTAAGATATCTCCTCTAGTGGCATCAAAGATATTGTTGTAGAAATTTACTACAACTAAGTCAATACCCTTACTGCACTCCACCCTTACTACCTGGCTGTGGGTCCCAACTATCGTACTACTTCTAACTGTACAATTACACAGCTTGTTAGACAAAAGCAACAGGAGGCCCCCCTTGGCCCTGCCCGAGCTGGATTTAGTAGCTTTAAGGCAGTGGGATGTGTACCCTTCAATATTGATGTGGTCCAAACACCACGTTTCCTGGAGGAGGATTAGGTCTAATCCCTCCCCAATAAACCTGGTCCAAAAGGGTAAACCTATTTTACTGGCAATGCCAGCAATATTCCAGGAAATAAGAGAAAGTCCAACAGGCTTACCAGTGTCGACAACAATAGCCGACTCTGGCTGGATTACACAAGGTGAGGTTGGACTATCTTCCTGGAAGTTAATATCTGGGCCTAGTCTGGGTGCGTCGGTAGATGTACAAGCATCAGGACTATCGCTATCAGGTCCTTTACACATGTATGTAATTGAAGTAGTACTAATGAAGTTATGAGGGGAGGAGGAATCTGTAGGACTTCTCTCTATTTCCATAGTTAATTGACGGTCCGCCAGACCAGCAAAGGATGTGCAGACCGGCGGACAGGGAATGAAATGATGATGAAATGATTACGCTCTTGTATAGCGCACGACTACCCGTAGGCATCTCGGCGCTTGCTTAGGGAACCCGTCCTGGTATTCCCCTGTGAGATACCCCAGCAGGGTGTCCACAAGGTGAAAGCCAGGCATCCCGCCGCGAGGGGCCGTAGTGAACAGAAGCTCTTATCTTTACGGGTAACTGACAATCATGAGCTAAACCTGACTGAATGGTGACAGATTGACTAGGAGGAAGAGGAGCACTATGTCAGTCAACCATCTCCAGGCAGTCATACCTGTTACTGGTGGGAATGCCTTGCCATCCGTTCCCCACAGGGTGACCTTTATTAGGGTACCAGGGGCGCGATGGCCAGTCCCTATTCCTATTCTTTTGTGTCAACCAAGGACCTCCATAGTTCCACGGCTGTCAGGGCTAGGGTGGCTTGCGGTCTAGGGCCCGCCCCACTCAGCGTTCGGGGGTGCCCGTGTGGCAAGATGCATCAGTCGTCCTTGGGAGGGCGTTGGTGGCTGGTGTGTGCTAGGCCTGCTTGTGCGTCTATCCTGCATCCCTGTTAGCATGTCTGTGCAGGCTGCCTGTCCTTAAAATGCTGTTTTATGCTTTTCCGCCTAATGCGTGAGGTTTGGCATGTCCGCCTAATGCGTGAGGTTTAGTAGACTGGTCGCATGCGTGAGCGCCGTAAGCACGCTAGCTTACGCGACCGCGCCCTGCCTTCTGTGCTCACTATTCTGGACGATTCTGGGGAGTGGCTGTGGGCTCTCCTTTCTCCTCATCTTGTTTTTGGCAGATCCAGCGTTTTGGAGGAAGAAATCACCGGAGGCTTTCGGAGATCGATCCAGGGGGTGTGTCAGTTCCAGTTTCCTTCCGTTTTGCTGATCCTTTGGGAGTTTAACCATCCTGTGAGTCCAGAGAGGACAGAGACCTTCACAGAAAGCAGAGTAGGTCGTGCTCTGCAGGTAGGCAGAAGAAAATCAGAGTAAATTGCGCTTTATTAAACTAAATGGTAAAATTCCTGATTAATGTTTAAGGTATTTTCTAAATACTAATTAATTCTCATTGCAGGCAATGGTTGTTACAGGATATACGTGTAGTGCAAAGCTTATTGTGTTGCGTATTCACAAGGGGTAATATTGTGATTTTTGGCGCAATTCAGAATTGAGATAATTTGCGTAAAGGAGGTTTTTTCTGAGTATTTGAAAACATGTAACTTTGTGATATGTTATTTAATCCCTACAACTTTGGTAAAGGAGACAATTTACTAAAGCATAATTCTAATTCTTTTGAGGGAAGAATCTGTCGCTATTCGCAACCAGAGGAATAAACGGATTTGTGAATAGGAAATTGTGTAATGCTTTGAATTACAAGAAACCTTTTGAAAACTAATGATAATAAGTTTATTGTCTTGTATTAATGTAAAAACCCGGTTTGGGGTTAAAGGTCAAGAAACAGACTTTCAACAAGAAGAGTGTGTTGCTAACTTTTCCTTTTCAGATCTCCTTCCCTGCTGTTCCCTTCCTAATTCCCTTTTCCCCCCCGCTTGATCACTCCAAGATTCTGTGTATTTACTACATTCGGAATTGGAGGTATCGAGAGGTGGGTCCTTATTACTTCACGACAGACCCTGAGGAAGACTTCGCCTGACAGAATAGTGAGCCCACGAATTTTATTCCTCCTGGTCTGTACGTGAAGTCATAATGACTACCATTAATGATTTAATGTCGGCCCTCATGCGTATGCAAGCAGATTTAAAAGAAACAATGAATGCAACCGCCTTGTTAGCGGCTAAGGTAGATAATATTCAACTACAGAGTACTCCTCTTCCCGAAGATGTACAGGAAACTGGTGCTGGTAGGGGAACTACAAACATAGCAGTCACTGTTCCTCCCCAGATTCCTCTTGCAGCTCCTGAACGATTTTCTGGGGATTCCTCCAAGGTGCAAATCTTTTTGACCCAAATTGAATTACATTTTGCTTGTAGACCAGCTGCGTTTCCAACCCCTCAGTCTAAGATTGCGTTCTTGATTTCTTATTTGACCGGAGATGCCGCAAACTGGGCAGTTCCTTTGGTCAGACAAGATGACACTTTGTTATATAATTGGAAACGTTTTGTGGAAGAATTTGAAAAGGTTTTCGATCGACGAACTGTGACCTTATCAGCAGATCGAGAGTTGCTTCAGTTAAAACAAGGAAACAGGGACCTTGTCTCTTATTTATCACACTTCAACAGACTGATTGCCGAAACTTCCTGGCCAGAGGAAAAAAGGGCAGCTCTTTTTTATCAGGGTTTGAAAGATGATCTAAAAGATGTTTTGGCGCAAATAGACCCTCAACCAACAGTGTGTTCTGAGTTGATTAATCTGACTCTGCGTTTAGATCATAGACTCTCTGAACGAAGATCTGATAAAAAAAAAATAATAGACAAACCTACTTGGAGATCAGAAACTAAATCCAGACCTCAATTCGCAAACTCTGAAGCTGGGGCTGAACCTATGGAAATTGGGACTTTAAGACAACCTTTGTCTAAAGAAGAAAAGGATAGTCGACGTAAAAATGGTCAATGTCTTTATTGCGGACGAAAAGGTCATTTCGTAAAGGACTGCCTAACTAAACCTAAAGGAAGATTTCCTAATCCTAGTAAATCAGCAGCTCTGGAAAAAAACAGAACAAAAGTCGGAAAACTAGCTGGCCCAAGATGTTTGAAGGGAGATCTCTTGGGAACCATTGCCTTCCCTTCTGTGAATTCATGTGTCTCTAACTACAAAGCACATTTTAGATTAGCAGTGCAAATCAGGTTAATTCGGGAAACATGCCAAATGGAAGTGTTAGTTGATTCTGGGGCTACAGGCAATTTTGTGGACTTAGAAACTGCCCAACGCCTGGGAATCATCTGTGAACAAAAAGAGACTCCAGAAATTGTCCAAGCTGTGGATGGAAAAATATTAGCTGGAGGGCCAGTAACCATGCAAACTTCTAAAGTCATTATGTTCTGTGAAGATGCTAAGCAGCAATTACATAAGGAAGAGCTTCAATTTGATGTTATTCAAGCACCTCAATATGGTTTCATTCTTGGAATGCCTTGGCTTTGTTTACATAATCCAACCATAGATTGGCGGAAGAGAGAACTGGTTTTCCTGTCTGATTTTTGCCATTCTTCTTGTCTAAACACCTCAAAACCAACTTTAAGTCAATTGGCCACAGCAGAAGAAAAAGAAACACTTTTACCTAAAATGTACAAGGAATACGCAGAGGTTTTCAGTGAAGCTAAGGCAGCCCTCCTTCCTCCTCATCGTAGCTATGACTGTCAAATTGATCTCGTACCAGGTTCTAGTGTCCCAAATTGCCGCATCTATGCTCTGTCTGAAAAAGAGAACCAACATTTAAGACAGTATCTTGATCAATATTTAGAGAATGGTTTCATCCGCCCCTCCAAGTCCCCGGCAGCATCTCCGTTGTTCTTCATCCCAAAAGCAAATGGAGAATTAAGAACCTGTATCGACTATAGGGCGTTGAATAAAATCACTATCAAAAAAAAATATCCATTACCACTCATCCCCGTACTGTTGGACCAAGTTAAAAAGGCCGAAATTTACACCAAATTGGACCTTAGAGGGGCCTACCATTTGGTTCGTATCAGGCAAGGTGATGAATGGAAGACTGCTTTCAAAACTCGATATGGATTGTTTGAATACATGGTAATGCCATTCGGGCTGTGCAATGCACCAGCGGCTTTCCAGTTTTTTCTGAATGATGCTTTGAAAGAATTTTTGGATCTTTTTGTTATCGTCTATATAGACGATATTTTGATTTATTCCGATTCTGAAGCTCAACATGAAGTCCACGTCAAAAAGGTTTTGAGCACTCTTCAGTCTCACAACTTGTATTGTAAACTATCTAAGTGTGATTTTCATGTTCGAGAAGTTGAATTTTTGGGAGTTCTCCTCACACCAACTGGAATGAAAATGACTGACAGAAAGATTAAAGCAGTTGCTGAATGGCCTACTCCGACATCAGTTCGAGACATACAATGCTTCTAGGGCTTTGCGAATTTTTACCGGCGCTTCATTGATCACTTTTCTGCTGTGGTGGCTCCTATTACACGTTTGTTGAGGAAGAAGGTGAAATTTGAATGGACCTCAGAAGCTGAAAATGCGTTCCAGAAGCTAAAAAAGGCCTTTACTGAAGCACCCGTTCTCATGCATCCCAACGTAGAAGAACCTTTCATCGTTGAAGCTGACGCTTCTGATGTAGCCATTGCAGCCATTCTCTCTCAAAGGCATCACACTACTGGTCAAATGCATCCAGTTGCTTACATGTCTCGAAAACTAAATCCCGCAGAGCAAAACTATGTTATAGCTGAAAAAGAATTGCTTGCTATACTCGAGGCCTTCAAAGAATGGAGACACTACATAATGGGAGCGAAATTTACTGTAACAGTTTATACAGATCATAGAAATCTACAGTTCATGAGTTCAGCTAGAATGTTAACCCCGCGACAACTCCGTTGGATGATGTTCTTTGCCGAGTATGATTTCATAGTAACTTTTCGCCCAGGACAAGACAATAAGAAAGCTGATGCCTTGTCCAGAAAAGACTCTTCTTTGCATCGCTTTGAAGGGACTCCACAACCTATAATCGATCCTGGCAAGGTAATATGTGTGCTCTCAGCCGATCAGTTTCTGGAGAATATTCATGAAAGTTTTCCTCCTTCTCAGTGGAAACTATGGTTGAACCCCGAAAAAGATCAAACTATCAAAGAAGGAATACCTTTCCATGGAAAACAAGTATATCTGCCCTCTTTGAAATTACAGGAAACTGTGTTCAACTGGTTACATTCACATCCTATGGCAGGACATCCAGGCCCCAGAAAGACTGTGGAGAAAATACAAAAGATGTTTTGGTGGCCTACGCTGCAGAAGGATGTAATGAAGATGGCTAATGATTGTGAAGTCTGCGCGAGATTTAAATCCGATCACACGAAACCAAAAGGTTTTTTGCAGGTTTTACCAACACCAACTGAACCATGGAAACATATTTCATTGGATTTCATTACTGACTTGCCACCAATCAATCTGTGATTCTAGTGGTTGTGGACAGTTTAACCAAATATGCACATTTCATTGCTTGTAAGCAATTACCTACTGCTGGTCAATTAGCGCAGTTATTCTTGCAACATGTGGTGCGCTTACATGGCTTGCCTTCAGTTTTGCTTTCAGATCGTGGTTCTCAGTTTTCTTCCAAATTCTGGCAACAATGGTGTAAAGATCTACAGATTACTTCCAATATGTCCACAAGTTATCATCCTCAAACTGATGGGCAGACTGAAAGACTGAACCAAACTTTGAAGCAATACTTGAGATGTTATGTTACGGACTCTAAGAAATCTTGGTTAGATTTACTTTGGAACGCTGAGTTTGCATACAATACTTCGCCTCATTCCTCAACCGGATCCTCTCCGTTTGAGGCTCTTTACGGCTATGTACCTAACACCATTCCATTGACTCTACCCAATGATGGGAGTGGTGTGCCGGCAGTTAGAGACTCTGTGCAACTTATGCAGACTATTCATCGTCAGATCCAAGATCGCTTATTACAAAGCAAAAGAAAGTATAAAGAGCAGTATGATAAAAGACATCGTTCAGGTCCTGAGTATGCCCCTGGAGACAAAGTTTGGCTCTCCACAAAGAACTTGAACTTTAAACATAAGAGTATGTTTCAACCTAAGTTCATTGGTCCTTATCCAGTCCTGCGTCAGGTGAACCCTGTGACATTCAAACTGTTGTTGCCCAGGTCCCTGCGCATTCATCCGGTCTTTCATACTTCCCTTCTTAAGCCTGCTAATCAGAACCTGGCCCCCCGTCCAGCACCAATTTTAGTTCATGGCAATTGGGAATATGAGGTGCAGAACATTTTGGATTCTAAGCGTCGGGGCTCCAGGTTGTGGTATCTTGTTTCCTGGAAGGGGTACGGTGCTGAGAATGATTCCTGGGAGCCGGCTGTCAATGTTCATGCCCCTCGCTTGTTACGCCGTTTCCACCTCCTTCACCCTCTGAAGCCGGGCCCTAGACCGCTCTTGGGAGGGGGGAGTACTGTCAGGGCTAGGGTGGCTTGCGGTCTAGGGCCCGCCCCACTCAGCGTTCGGGGGTGCCCGTGTGGCAAGATGCATCAGTCGTCCTTGGGAGGGCGTTGGTGGCTGGTGTGTGCTAGACCTGCTTGTGCGTCTATCCTGCATCCCTGTTAGCATGTCTGTGCAGGCTGCCTGTCCTTAAAATGCTGTTTTATGCTTTTCCGCCTAATGCGTGAGGTTTGGCATGTCCGCCTAATGCGTGAGGTTTAGTAGACTGGTCGCATGCGTGAGCGCCGTAAGCACGCTAGCTTACGCGACCGCGCCCTGCCTTCTGTGCTCACTATTCTGGACGATTCTGGGGAGTGGCTGTGGGCTCTCCTTTCTCCTCATCTTGTTTTTGGCAGATCCAGCGTTTTGGAGGAAGAAATCACCGGAGGCTTTCGGAGATCGATCCAGGGGGTGTGTCAGTTCCAGTTTCCTTCCGTTTTGCTGATCCTTTGGGAGTTTAACCATGCTGTGAGTCCAGAGAGGACAGAGACCTTCACAGAAAGCAGAGTAGGTCGTGCTCTGCAGGTAGGCAGAAGAAAATCAGAGTAAATTGCGCTTTATTAAACTAAATGGTAAAATTCCTGATTAATGTTTAAGGTATTTTCTAAATACTAATTAAGTGTTTGATTACACAAGATCTTTGGCTCTTCATTCATGTTCTGCTTGGCACTCGTAATGTTTCTCATTGCAGGCAATGGTTGTTACAGGATATACGTGTAGTGCAAAGCTTATTGTGTTGCGTATTCACAAGGGGTAATATTGTGATTTTTGGCGCAATTCAGAATTGAGATAATTTGCGTAAAGGAGGTTTTTTCTGAGTATTTGAAAACATGTAACTTTGTGATATGTTATTTAATCCCTACAACTTTGGTAAAGGAGACAATTTACTAAAGCATAATTCTAATTCTTTTGAGGGAAGAATCTGTCGCTATTCGCAACCAGAGGAATAAACGGATTTGTGAATAGGAAATTGTGTAATGCTTTGAATTACAAGAAACCTTTTGAAAACTAATGATAATAAGTTTATTGTCTTGTATTAATGTAAAAACCCGGTTTGGGGTTAAAGGTCAAGAAACAGACTTTCAACAAGAAGAGTGTGTTGCTAACTTTTCCTTTTCAGATCTTCTTCCCTGCTGTTCCCTTCCTAATTCCCTTTTCCCCCCCCCGCTTGATCACTCCAAGATTCTGTGTATTTACTACATTCGGAATTGGAGGTATCGAGAGGTGGGTCCTTATTACTTCACGACAGACCCTGAGGAAGACTTCGCCTGACACGGCTGTTCATGAGGAATAACCCAATTGGTAGCTGGTGTTGGAGCATAAAAGTTAAATAATGGAGGATAGAAAAACGAGAGCCTCTGGGTGTCAATTCCTCCTTTCTTCTCCAGTTCTGGCCAGGAACAGATATGATTCACCGAGGATGCGTCAACACAAGTAACAATGACGCAATCCCCCTGAATGCTCTTTGGGCTCGACCCCACCCATGAAACCCTACGAACAGAAGAGATTCTACAGGTGTTAGCAGACTGTAAGGGCCTATTTATGCTAAGCCATTGAAGAATTTTGTTCAGAAGGGACCAGGAAGGTTCATCGGTACCTGGTGGGAGTTCCGGGACTCCCGTTAGGATTACCGTGAAAGGAGAAACCTCCGGTGGGAGATGTACCGGACGTTTGGGCCTGGTCCCCCTCTTAACGTCTGTAGGATTGGATTTTTGTGAAATTATTGGTTTCGCTTGATGTGGTTGCAGAGACCCCTGTGTTGTGGTGGTATTAGCAACTGATGATATAACAACAGGGGAAGGTTGGATAGAGTTTTGTAAACTGGTTATGTGAGACTGAGATGCAATAGCAGCTGGTGGTATAACTGTAGGGGGGGGTTGAGTAGGGGTTTGTAAACTTATTGTTAGGGGTTGAGATGTAGGTTGCAATATACATGTAACATTAGATTTGGGAGGTACACTCTTATTCGAGACAGGGGCTAAGGTGGTAGTTTGAATCTCGTAATTTTTCACCTGTGCTATAGATCCAACCAGAGAGCTGGATGGATTGACCGGAGTGGACCCCAGGCTAGTTGCAGGTGGAACCCCTCCCGATTTAATAGTACACATCCCAGACTGGTTGGATACTTTAGAAAGGAGAATGGCAAGTTGTTTTTCTATTGCCATGATACTCTTCTCTAGGGGTTGGAGATGATGTTTTAATAAATCCCCAAAGCTAGCAAGAAGTTGTTGTGATAGATCACTATCATGCCGGCTGGGTTCACCTTCCAAGTTATTTATGTTGCCCAGCTTTGAACCTTGTGGGGTGGATGGAACCAATGCAACAAAGTTATTACTTGGGAGGACAGTTTTAGAAGGTTGGACATTAGGCCCATTATTAGGTCTGATGAAATTGGGATTTAATTTGGAACTCCCCTTCATGTGATTGTCGGGCTGTTTCGAAACAGCGCCTTCTCTGGCCCCTCTTAACTTGTTATCCTGAGCTAGATCTTGAGACGGATTATCAGATAAAATATGTTCTAGATCAGGAGTTGTCTCAAGGTTCTCCGTTAAATCCATTTCCGATGACAGATTGGTGGCTGACAAGTCCACAGCACTAGGGATGGTATGTACTTGTACTGTGGTGCCTGATTGTATTAGAATAGGGATCGGGGTAAGTGATGGCAAAGGTGTTAAGGCAGTCGCTATGGGTCCCAGAGAGGATCTCCTGTCGATCGCAAGGTCCTGTGAGACCCGTCGTTCTAATACTGCAATATTTTGGTTAATGGCCTCATGGGTTTTAGAGATGAATAAGTCAATAGGGCCGGTAAATGAGGCAGCTTTAGAGGCAGTTTTACTTCTTGTTCCCCTAGTCATGGTTGTTACGATATGGAAATCCCAATTGAACAGTCAAATGGCCGACGTTGATAAATAGTGAACAGTACCTTGTAGGGTGTGTCCCTGGAGGTAGGGTGACAGAGGGGTGGCCCAGCCCAGCCTGGTTCAGGCTGGAACTGGCTGAAACGGGCCCGCCCTTGGCCCGGGCTTCGCCCGGCGTCCCGCGAGGGAGGGTAGGCGCGGCTTTATGCGCCTCCTGGCGCTCCTTACAGGTGGTGCTGGCGCAGGGCTTCTTGGGGGATGTAGTTCCCCAGGTCCCCGCTCTCCGCTCGGCGGCAGTCTCCCTGGACCAGCGGGAGTCGTGCGGCGGGAGGCGGGGGTGGATCTGTAGTACTCCGGCGGTTTGGCGGTGAGTGGCTCTAGCGTCCAAACTGCTACACAGGATTTAGCGTTTACCAAGGTTTCCCCCGCTCTGCAGGGTAGGCGCGGCTTTATGCGCCTCCTGGCGCTCCTTACAGGTGGTGCTGGCGCAGGGTTTCTTGGGGGATGTAGTTCCCCAGGCCCCCGCTCTCCGCTCGGCAGCAGTCTCCCTGGACCAGCGGGAGTCGTGCGGCGGGAGGCGGGGGTGGATCTGTAGTACTCCGGCGGTTTGGCGGTGAGTGGCTCTAGCGTCCAAACTGCTACACAGGATTTAGCGTTTACCAAGGTTTCCCCCGCTCTGCAGGGTAGGCGCGGCTTTATGCGCCTCCTGGCGCTCCTTACAGGTGGTGCTGGCGCAGGGCTTCTTGGGGGATGTAGTTCCCCAGGCCCCCGCTCTCCGCTCGGCGGCAGTCTCCCTGGACCAGCGGGAGTCGTGCGGCGGGAGGCGGGGGTGGATTGGTAGTACTCCGGCGGTTTGGCGGTGAGTGGCTCTAGCGTCCAAACTGCTACACAGGATTTAGCGTTTACCAAGGTTTCCCATACAAAAAGCGAAATTATATTCATTACATAAACAACACACATCTTAACGACAACATTACGACAACATTTCACATTTCCATCATTGTTTTCACTTAATGATTTTTTGAACTTAATGATTCATCAAATGCCCAGGAACATTAGGAAGTTGTTCACAAAGTCCTATGTATATCTAATATGCTAGTATGTTCCTGTTGATAAGCCGACGCGTTTCGAGTTGGGGCCACCAAGGTTCCCAAACTCTCATCAGGGCCTTTTGTTTAATCTGTAATTCGATTCGCTGTGGGAATGGTGTATTCAGGGGCTTCTCAATGGGAAGGGCTGTCTCTCTTAACTTTGCCCGTATCGCTGTACCGATGCACCGCTTGTCTTGAGTTCTCAACTACTCGTGAGGGATTCATTGTGTAGGTGACGTCTTGCGTGTATTCTCCACCTTCGCACGGGTGTGCCTTCCCAGCCGCTTTATTTCTTTCTTGTGGCATTCATTGCTTAAGGGTCGAGAAACAGTACTTGTCCCAATGGCGTCTCTCTTAGTTGCACCTTAGCAAGCGCACCAACGTCCGCTCCCGCCTGAAGCCAGGACCCGTCTGCCTTGATAGCTTGACTCCAGTGGTGTGGAGAGCCTGGGACTCACGTCTGAGCATACCCAGCCCACTCGGGGTGAAAATTGCAAAAAAACAGTTGATGGACAGAATGTAGAACAATGTCATACATTTACCCCAGTACAAGGATCTGGGCCTAAATCCATCGTTTTTTTGCACTCCACACCACCCTGGGTTAGACACGGGCTATATGCAAATCAACTCTAACCCTGTGCCTCATGGGAACAGTCCAGTCCGAACTACCAAGCCACTCATTCCCAGTCCAGAATCAAGCATCCAAGGACCGGTTTCTGGCTCTCAGCCTTCATCAGCCTGGATAGCTAGACTCCAGTGGTGTGGAGAGCCTGGGACTCACGTCTGAGCATACCCAGCCCACTCGGGGTGAAAATTGCAAAAAACACAGTTGATGGACAGAATGTAGAACAATGTCATACATTCACCCCAGTACAAGGATCTGGGCCTAAATACATCGTTTTTTTGCACTACACACCACCCTGGGTTAGACACTGGCTATATGCAAATCAGCTCTAACCCTGAGCCTCATGGGAACAGTCCAGTCCGAACTACCAAGCCATGTCATTCCCAGACCGGAATCAAGCATCCAAGGACCGGTTTCTGGCTATCAGCCTGGATAGCTTGACTCCAGTGGTGTGGAGAGCCTGGGACTCACGTCTGAGCATACCCAGCCCACTCGGGGTGAAAATTGCAAAAAACACAGTTGATGGACAGAATGTAGAACAATGTCATACATTCACCCCAGTACAAGGATCTGGGCCTAAATACATCGTTTTTTTGCACTACACACCACCCTGGGTTAGACACTGGCTATATGAAAATCAGCTCTAACCCTGAGCCTCATGGGAACAGTCCAGTCCGAACTACCAAGCCATGTCATTCCCAGACCGGAATCAAGCATCCAAGGACCGGTTTCTGGCTATCAGCCTTTATCAGCCTGGATAGCTTGACTCCAGTGGTGTGGAGAGCCTGGGACTCACGTCTGAGCATACCCAGCCCACTCGGAGTGAAAATTTCAAAAAACACAGTTGATGGACAGAAAGTAGAACAATGTCATACATTCACCCCAGTACAAGGATCTGGGCCTAAATACATCGTTTTTTTGCACTCCACACCACCCTGGGTTAGACACTGGCTATATGCAAATCAGCTCTGACTCTGTGCCTCATGGGAACAGTCCAGTCCAAACTACCAAGCCATGTCTTTCCCAGACTGGAATCAAGCATCCAAGGACCGGTTTCTGGCTATCAGCCTTCATCAGCCTGGATAGCTAGACTCCAGTGGTGTGGAGAGCATGGGACTCACGTCTGAGCATACCCAGCCCACTCGGGGTGAAAATTGCAAAAAAACAGTTGATGGACAGAATGTAGAACAATGTCATACATTCACCCCAGTACAAGGATCTGGGCCTAAATACATCGTTTTTTTGCACTCCACATCACCCTGGGTTAGACACTGGCTATATGCAAATCAACTCTAACCCTGTGCCTCATGGGAACAGTCCAGTCCGAACTAGCAATCCATGTCATTCCCAGACCGGAATCAAGCATCCAAGGACCGGTTTCTGGCTATCAGCCTTCATCAGCCTGGATAGCTTGACTCCAGTGGTGTAGAGAGCCTGGGACTCATGTCTGAGCATACCCAGCCCACTCGGGGTGAAAATTGCAAAAAACACAGTTGATGGACAGAAAGTAGAACAATGTCATACATTCACCCCAGTACAATGATCTGGGCCTAAATACATCGTTTTTTTGCACTCCACACCACCCTGGGTTAGACACTGGCTATATGCAAATCAGCTCTGACCCTCTGCCTCATGGGAACAGTCCAGTCCGAACTACCAAGCCATGTCCTTCCCAGACCGGAATCAAGCATCCAAGGACCAGTTTCTGGCTATCAGCCTTCATCAGCCTGGATATCTTGACTCCAGTGGTGTGGAGAGCATGGGACTCACGTCTGAGCATACCCAGCCCACTCGGGGTGACAATTGCAAAAAAACAGTTGATGGACAGAATGTAGAACAATGTCATACATTTACCCCAGTACAAGGATCTGGGCCTAAATCCGTCGTTTTTTTGCACTCCACATCACCCTGGGTTAGACACGGGCAATAACGCAAATCAGCTCTAACCCTGTGCCTCATGGGAACAGTCCAGTCCGAACTACCAAGCCATGTCTTTCCCAGACCGGAATCAAGCATCCAAGGACCGGTTTCTGGCTATCAGCCTTCATCAGCCTGGATAGCTAGACTCCAGTGGTGTGGAGAGCCTGGGACTCACGTCTGAGCATACCCAGCCCATTCGGGGTGAAAATTGCAAAAAACACAGTTGATGGACAGAATGTAGAACAATGTCATACATTCACCCCAGTACAAGGATCTGGGCCTAAATACATCGTTTTTTTGCACTCCACACCACCCTGGGTTAGACACTGGCTGTATGCAAATCAGCTCTGACCCTGTGCCTCATGGGAACAGTCCAGTCCGAACTACCAAGCCATGTCTTTCCCAGACCGGAATCAAGCATCCAAGGACCGGTTTCTGGCTATCAGCCTTTATCAGCCTGGATAGCTAGACTCCAGTGGTGTGGAGAGCCTGGGACTCACGTCTGAGCATACCCAGCCCATTCGGGGTGAAAATTGCAAAAAACACAGTTGATGGACAGAATGTAGAACAATGTCATACATTCACCCCAGTACAAGGATCTGGGCCTAAATACATCGTTTTTTTGCACTCCACACCACCCTGGGTTAGACACTGGCTGTATGCAAATCAGCTCTGACCCTGTGCCTCATAAGAACAGTCCAGTCCGAACTACCAAGCCATGTCTTTCCCAGACCGGAATCAAGCATCCAAGGACCGGTTTCTGGCTATCAGCCTTCATCAGCCTGGATAGCTAGACTCCAGTGGTGTGGAGAGCCTGGGACTCACGTCTGAGCATACCCAGCCCATTCGGGGTGAAAATTGCAAAAAACACAGTTGATGGACAGAATGTAGAACAATGTCATACATTAAACCCAGTACAAGGATATGGGCCTAAATACATCGTTTTTTTGCACTCCACACCACCCTGGGTTAGACACTGGCTGTATGCAAATCAGCTCTGACCCTGTGCCTCATAAGAACAGTCCAGTCCGAACTACCAAGCCATGTCTTTCCCAGACTGGAATTAAGCATCCAAGGACCGGTTTCTGGCTATCAGCCTTCATCAGCCTGGATAGCTTGACTCCAGTGGTGTGGAGAGCCTGGGACTCACGTCTGAGCATACCCAGCCCACTCGGGGTGAAAATTGCATAAAAAAACAGTTGATGGACAGAATGTAGAACAATGTCATACATTTACCCCAGTACAAGGATCTGGGCCTAAATCCATAGTTTTTTTGCACTCCACCCCCCCCTGGGTTAGACACGGGCTATATGCAAATCAGCTCTAACCCTGTGCCTCATGGGAACAGTCCAATCCGAACTACCAAGACATGTCTTTCCCAGACCGGAATCAAGCATCCAAGGACCGGTTCCTGGCTAACAGTCTTCATCAGCCTGGATAGCTAGACTCCAGTGGTGTGGAGAGCCTGGGACTCACGTCTGAGCATACCCAGCCCATTCGGGGTGAAAATTGCAAAAAACACAGTTGATGGACAGAATGTAGAACAATGTCATACATTCACCCCAGTACAAGGATCTGGGCCTAAATACATCGTTTTTTTGCACTCCACACCACCCTGGGTTAGACACTGGCTGTATGCAAATCAGCTCTGACCCTGTGCCTCATAAGAACAGTCCAGTCCGAACTACCAAGCCATGTCTTTCCCAGACCGGAATCAAGCATCCAAGGACCGGTTTCTGGCTATCAGCCTTCATCAGCCTGGATAGCTAGACTCCAGTGGTGTGGAGAGCCTGGGACTCACGTCTGAGCATACCCAGCCCATTCGGGGTGAAAATTGCAAAAAACACAGTTGATGGACAGAATGTAGAACAATGTCATACATTAAACCCAGTACAAGGATATGGGCCTAAATACATCGTTTTTTTGCACTCCACACCACCCTGGGTTAGACACTGGCTGTATGCAAATCAGCTCTGACCCTGTGCCTCATAAGAACAGTCCAGTCCGAACTACCAAGCCATGTCTTTCCCAGACTGGAATTAAGCATCCAAGGACCGGTTTCTGGCTATCAGCCTTCATCAGCCTGGATAGCTTGACTCCAGTGGTGTGGAGAGCCTGGGACTCACGTCTGAGCATACCCAGCCCACTCGGGGTGAAAATTGCATAAAAAAACAGTTGATGGACAGAATGTAGAACAATGTCATACATTTACCCCAGTACAAGGATCTGGGCCTAAATCCATAGTTTTTTTGCACTCCACCCCCCCCTGGGTTAGACACGGGCTATATGCAAATCAGCTCTAACCCTGTGCCTCATGGGAACAGTCCAATCCGAACTACCAAGCCATGTCTTTCCCAGACCGGAATCAAGCATCCAAGGACCGGTTCCTGGCTAACAGTCTTCATCAGCCTGGATAGCTTGACTCCAGTGGTGTGGAGAGCCTGGGACTCACGTCTGAGCATACCCAGCCCACTCGGGTGAAAATTGCAAAAAACACAGTTGATGGACAGAATGTAGAACAATGTCATACATTCACCCCAGTACAAGGATCTGGGCCTAAATACACCTTTTTTGCACTTCACACCACCCTGGGTTAGACACTGGCAATATATGCAAATCAGCTCTGACCCTGTGCCTCATGGGAACAGTCCAGTCCGAACTACCAAGCCATGTCATTCCCAGACCGGAATCAAGCATCCAAGGACCGATTTCTGGCTATCAGCCTTCATCATCCTGGATAGCTTGACTCCAGTGGTGTGGAGAGCCTGGGACTCACGTCTGAGCATACCCAGCCCACTCGTGGTGAAAATTGCAAAAAACACAGTTGATGGACAGAAAGTAGAACAATGTCATACATTCACCCCAGTACTAGGATCTGGGGCTAAATCCATCGTTTTTTTGCACTCCACACCACCCTGGGTTAGACACTGACTATATGCAAATCAGCTCTGACCCTGTGCCTCATGGGAACAGTCCAGTCCGAACTACCAAGCCATGTCTTTCCTTGACCGGAATCAAGCATCCAAGGACCGGTTTCTGGCTATCAGCCTTCATCAGCCTGGATAGCTTGACTCCAGCGGTGTGGAGAGCCTGGGACTCACGTCTGAGCATACCCAGCCCACTCGGGTGAAAGTTGCAAAAAACACAGTTGATGGACAGAATGTAGAACAATGTCATACATTTACCCCAGTACAAGGATCTGGGCCTAAATCCATCGATTTTTTTGCACTCCACACCACCCTGGGTTAGACACGGGCTATATTCAAATCAGCTCTAACCCTGTGCCTCATGGGAACAGTCCAGTCCGAACTACCAAGCCATGTCTTTCCCAGACCGGAATCAAGCATCCAAGGACCGGTTTCTGGCTATCAGCCTTCATCAGCCTGGATAGCTAGACTCCAGTGGTGTGGAGAGCCTGGGACTCACGTCTGAGCATACCCAGCCCATTCGGGGTGAAAATTGCAAAAAACACAGTTGATGGACAGAATGTAGAACAATGTCATACATTCACCCCAGTACAAGGATCTGGGCCTAAATACATCGTTTTTTTGCACTCCACACCACCCTGGGTTAGACACTGGCTGTATGCACATCAGCTCTGACCTTGTGCCTCATGGGAACAGTCCAGTCCGAACTACCAAGCCATGTCTTTCCCAGACCGGAATCAAGCATCCAAGGACCGGTTTCTGGCTATCAGCCTTCATCAGCCTGGATAGCTAGACTCCAGTGGTGTGGAGAGCCTGGGACTCACGTCTGAGCATACCCAGCCCATTCGGGGTGAAAATTACAAAAACACAGTTGATGGACAGAATGTAGAACAATGTCATACATTCAACTCAGTACAAGGATCTGGGCCTAAATACATCGTTTTTTTGCACTCCACACCACCCTGGGTTAGACACTGGCTGTATGCAAATCAGCTCTGACCCTGTGCCTCATAAGAACAGTCCAGTCCGAACTACCAAGCCATGTCTTTCCCAGACTGGAATTAAGCATCCAAGGACCGGTTTCTGGCTATCAGCCTTCATCAGCCTGGATAGCTTGACTCCAGTGGTGTGGAGAGCCTGGGACTCACGTCTGAGCATACCCAGCCCACTCGGGGTGAAAATTGCAAAAAACACAGTTGATGGACAGAATGTAGAACAATGTCATACATTCACCCCAGTACAAGGATCTGGGCCTAAATACATCGTTTTTTTGCACTACACACCACCCTGGGTTAGACACTGGCTATATGCAAATCAGCTCTAACCCTGAGCCTCATGGGAACAGTCCAGTCCGAACTACCAAGCCATGTCATTCCCAGACCGGAATCAAGCATCCAAGGACCGGTTTCTGGCTATCAGCCTTCATCAGCCTGGATAGCTTGACTCCAGTGGTGTGGAGAGCCTGGGACTCACGTCTGAGCATACCCAGCCCACTCGGGGTGAAAATTGCAAAAAACACAGTTGATGGACAGAAAGTAGAACAATGTCATACATTCACCCCAGTACAAGGATCTGGGCCTAAATACATCGTTTTTTTGCACTCCACACCACCCTGGGTTAGACACTGGCTATATGCAAATCAGCTCTGACTCTGTGCCTCATGGGAACAGTCCAGTCCAAACTACCAAGCCATGTCTTTCCCAGACCGGAATCAAGCATCCAAGGACCGATTTCTGGCTATCAGCCTTCATCAGCCTGGATAGCTAGACTCCAGTGGTGTGGAGAGCATGGGACTCACGTCTGAGCATACCCAGCCCACTCGGGGTGAAAATTGCAAAAAAACAGTTGATGGACAGAATGTAGAACAATGTCATACATTTACCCCAGTACAAGGTTCTGGGCCTAAATCCGTCGTTTTTTTGCACTCCACACCACCCTGGGTTAGACACGGGCTATATGCAAATCAACTCTAACCCTGTGCCTCATGGGAACAGTCCAGTCCGAACTACCAAGCCACTCATTCCCAGTCCAGAATCAAGCATCCAAGGACCGGTTTCTGGCTATCAGCCTTCATCAGCCTGGATAGCTAGACTCCAGTGGTGTGGAGAGCCTGGGACTCACGCCTGAGCATACCCAGCCCATTCGGGGTGAAAATTGCAAAAAACACAGTTGATGGACAGAATGTAGAACAATGTCATACATTCACCCCAGTACAAGGATCTGGGCCTAAATACATCGTTTTTTTGCACTCCACACCACCCTGGGTTAGACACTGGCTGTATGCAAATCAGCTCTGACCCTGTGCCTCATAAGAACAGTCCAGTCCGAACTACCAAGCCATGTCTTTCCCAGACTGGAATCAAGCATCCAAGGACCGGTTTCTGGTTATCAGCCTTCATCAGCCTGGATAGCTTGACTCCAGTGGTGTGGAGAGCCTGGGACTCACGTCTGAGCATACCCAGCCCACTCGGGGTGAAAATTGCAAAAAAACAGTTGATGGACAGAATGTAGAACAATGTCATACATTTACCCCAGTACAAGGATCTGGGCCTAAATCCATAGTTTTTTTGCACTCCACCCCCCCCCCCCTGTGTTAGACACGGGCTATATGCAAATCAGCTCTAACCCTGTGCCTCATGGGAACAGTCCAATCCGAACTACCAAGCCATGTCTTTCCCAGACCGGAATCAAGCATCCAAGGACCGGTTTCTGGCTAACAGTCTTCTTCAGCCTGGATAGCTTGACTCCAGTGGTGTGGAGAGCCTGGGACTCACGTCTGAGCATACCCAGCCCACTCGGGGTGAAAATTGCAAAAAACACAGTTGATGGACAGAATGTAGAACAATGTCATACATTCACCCCAGTACAAGGATCTGGGCCTAAATACACCTTTTTTGCACTTCACACCACCCTGGGTTAGACACTGGCAATATATGCAAATCAGCTCTGACCCTGTGCCTCATGGGAACAGTCCAGTCCGAACTACCAAGCCATGTCATTCCCAGACCGGAATCAAGCATCCAAGGACCGATTTCTGGCTATCAGCCTTCATCATCCTGGATAGCTTGACTCCAGTGGTGTGGAGAGCCTGGGACTCACGTCTGAGCATACCCAGCCCACTCGTGGTGAAAATTGCAAAAAACACAGTTGATGGACAGAAAGTAGAACAATGTCATACATTCACCCCAGTACAAGGATCTGGGGCTAAATCCATCGTTGTTTTGCACTCCACACCACCCTGGGTTAGACACTGACTATATGCAAATCAGCTCTGACCCTGTGCCTCATGGGAACAGTCCAGTCCGAACTACCAAGCCATGTCTTTCCTTGACCGGAATCAAGCATCCAAGGACCGGTTTCTGGCTATCAGCCTTCATCAGCCTGAATAGCTTGACTCCAGTGGTGTGGAGAGCCTGGGACTCACGTCTGAGCATACCCAGCCCACTCAGGTGAACATTGCAAAAAAAAGTTGATGGACAGAATGTAGAACAATGTCATACATTCACCC